>NW_026646888.1:2578000-3867000 GCF_950005125.1 Chionomys nivalis | reverse complement strand
GTTATGTAAAAGGAGGAGACTGTATGTTTTAAAAAATCTTAATTAAAAAAAGTAAAGATAAAAATTAAACATTCTTCTGATGTCTATTTTTTTATAAGTAAAAATCTTGGAGAATGAAGCAATCTGATTTCCTAATTGGCAGCTGCTATACACTCCCTTGCTCTAAGTGCCTTCAGCAAAGGGGATGTCAGTCAAGCAGACAACCAAATCAGCCTTACACCACTGGAAATTTGGAACATTCTGGGACTGCCTTAGGGAAGCTGCACAATGATCTCAACTGCTTGCTCTAATCTCCAGAAAGGAAAACATGAGTCAACACACACAGACACACAAAAAAACAGGACATAGGACATTGTTCTTAACAATCCCAAAATGGAAATGATCAAAATATGCACCACCTTCATGAACAAATAAAATGGGATACAAGTACATTCATATAATGGAGTTTATTCAGCAATAAAAAGAAATAAATTCAGATACATAGCCATATGGATAAACCTTGAAAACATTTCTGTAAGTAGCAAAAAAATAATTGTATAAATCTATTTACACAAAATGTCCAGATGTCCACAGCAGCAAGTGTGAAGCTGAATGTGGTGGTGCACAACTGTAATTACAGCATTTAGGAGGTGGGGCAAAAAGATCTAGAGCTCAAAGTTATTCAAGAAGAGCCTTGAAAATAATAAACAAAACAGGAAAGGAAGAATGGCATGGAAGAGAGACAAATAATGGACAGTGATTCTCAAAGAATATGTGTTTGTTTGGGGAAGGTAAAATAGTCCTAAATTAGACTGTGGTGATTGCTGCACAACTCTACCAATATACTGCAAGCCACTCAGTTACACATTTATTTGTTTGTTTCTTTGTTTGTTTATTTATTTATTTCTGGTTTTTCAAGTAACGGTTTGTCTGTGAAATAATCCTGGCTATAAAAGAATCCACAGGAAACTAACTGCCTGCCTCTGCCTCCTGAGTGCTGGGATTAAAGGGGTGCATCACCACCACCTAGGTAGTTACACATTTTAAACAATATGTAGATCATATGCTATCATATGAATTATATCTCAGTAAAGCTACTCCTTAAAGATAGGGTTTCATATACTCCAGGCTGGTCTGGATCTTGCTATGTAGCCAAAGATGACTCTCTTAACTCCCTGTCTTCCTGCTGTCACCAACCAAGTGCTGGGATACATGCATGAACACTTGGGTATAAAGCTATTTTTTAAATGGCAATGTATTTTATTATTCAAGGTAAAAATTTTAAAAACAAAATTTTAAGTACAATTAGAGTGAATGCCAATTGCTCTGACCCACCAAGCAAAATACGGAAATGATTATTAGTTAAATAATGTGGTAAATAAGAAGGTCATTGGTCATAGAAATAGAGACATGGGATTTGAAAAATGAAAAACAGAGCTACTGTTCACAACTTACTTGGAATAAGAATGTCAATACTTGAGATGTGAGGGTAATTCGGCAGAGATATCATAATCCTATTGATCACCAAATTGACAGGCTGATATGGCTAGCTAGGAAGGTTTTCCCTTCCCTCCTACCTGTCCTAAGTGTGACCTTCTCAAGCTGCACTGAAGAAGATGGCCCTCTCTGGTAATTGACTTTCTTCAGCCAAGAGTTGAAGTATAGCTGTATTTTTATGCCACAGCCTCAAAAGAAGCTCTCAGCCAGGATAAATTGGTACAGGCCTTAATCCCATCTGGAGAAGCAAAGGCAGGCAGATTTCTGGAAGTTCAAGGACAGCATGATCCATGTGGCCACGCACAGGAGGAGAAATGGCTCAGAAGATAAGAGCACTGACTGCTCTTCTAGATGACCTGGGTTCAATCCCAGCATCTACATGGTGGTTCACAACCATCTCTAGTGAGATCTCATACCACCTTCTAGCATGCAAAAATACATGCAGGCAGAATTCTGTATACATAATTGATGGAGGAAGGTCATTGGTTAAAAAATAAAAAAAAAAAACTGCTGGGCGCTCATAGGTTAGTACATAGGTGGGTGGAGTAAACAGAACAGAATGCTGGGTTGAAGAGGATGTGAGCTCATACACCTTAGCTCTGCTCTCTGGGACAGATGCAATGAAGCGCCGACCCAGGATGGAATTAGGCTAAAATCTTGCCGGTAAGCGCACCTTGGGGTCCTATACACATTATTAGAAATGGTCTAGTCCAGGTGTGAGTTAGCCAAGAAGAGGCTAGATATAATAGGCCAAGCAGTGTTTAAAAGAATACAGTTTGTGTGTTGTTATTTTGGGGAATAAGCTAGCCAGGCGACAAGGAACTGGGGCGGCAGGAACACAGCCCACAGCTCCTACTACAGAATGGCGCCCAATGTGGGGATCGAACCCAGGACCCTGAGATTAAGAGTCTCATACTCTACTAACTGAGCTAGCCGGGATGATGACACCCTGCGAATTGCTTATTCGACCCCAACATGGTATGATAGACCATGGCCTCCTGAAGGGTTGCTGTGAATACCCTCAAAAAATTGCTTCGCTCAACTGCCAACTGAGATGAAACTAGCAGACAGGTTATCCCGTAAAAGACCTGAATGACAGCGGCCCCATTCAGCAGGAAGCAGTTTGGAGAGAAATAACTACGTCCATATTCCCAAATATTGTTTTTAAATGTTTTTACATTTAAAGGGGGATACAATATAGGTATAAATCATTTGCATTGATATGGATTTTGCTTCAGTGATTTAAATTTAAGGTCAATTTGTTATATGTATTTCTGATATTGATTAAGGTATTGTGATTGTGTAGCTCATGTAAAAATGTTATGTATATAAGCTGTTAATGAATAGTTATCTATAATAGTAAAGTTTGTAGTCATGTTAGATTTTCTAGATGTACATAGATATATTTTAGATTGACATTCTTCATATATTTCAAAGACTACAGAATATGCTATTTAATGTTTAAATAACTTAGGTCTTTTCATAACAATGAGACACTCTACTCCTGGCAGCACCAATCTACTTCAAGAAGAAAATGGGCATCAAAGAGGATCCTTATGGAGTTTGATAGCCATTTCGGCAAGAAACTGTTCTTGCCTGGACTGTTGCATAAACTGGACACAAATAACCCACAGAGAGATGCCTGCTGAACCTGCCTAAAGGTGAGATGAGCTTTCAGGGTTCCTGATTCATGAAAGAGTCTGCGAGACATCCTGTAGGACATAGCAGATAGTGACTGAACTGCCTTTGAAATTTCCTGCTTCATGGAAATGTCTGCTGGAAGCTATGGGCCTGTAGGCCAAAGACGGATGCCCCAATGGTACAGAGAATCTTTGGGTGACTGTCAAGGCAGCGAGATGTCTCTGTCATTTCTAGATTTTGAAAGCTGCTAATTTCTTATTTGCTTAGGTAATATTGTATATTTCTGGAGTCTTTGATGGAGTTGAAGAATAGTTAGTTATAGTTATAGTTTTCCTTAGGTATGATAAAGATAAAATAGATGTAAATATTGTAATGCTTACTTGATAACTGTTTTGTTATATGTAATTTACCTATGTTAAAGTTAAAGCCTTCCTTTTTTTTTTGTTTAATCAGAAAAAGGGGAAATGATGGAGTAAGGTCATTGGTTAAAAACAAAGAAACTGCTTGGCCCTCATAGGTTGGAACATAGGTCTTTGGAGTAAACAGAACAGAATGCTGGGAAGAAGAGGAAGTGAGCTCATACACTTTAGCTCTGCTCTCTGGGGCAGATGCGATGAAGCTCCACCCCAGGATGGACGTAGGCTAGAATCTTGCCGGTAAGCGCACCTTGGGGTGCTTCACACATTATGAGAAATGGGCTAGTCCAGGTGCGAGAGTTAGCCGAGAAGAGGCTAGATATAATGGGCCCAGAAGTGTTTAAAAGAATACAGTTTGTGTGTTGTTATTTCGGGGCATAAGCTAGCCAGGGGACCAGGAGCTGGGGCGGCAGCAACACAGCCCACAGCTCCTACTACACATAATAAATAAATAAATATTTAAAAGAGTACTGGCTGCTCTTTCAGAGAACCCAGGTTCAAATCCCAGCACCCAAGCCTGTCTGTAACTCCAGTTCCAGGGCTTATGACACTCTCACATAAACATACATGCAGACAAAACACCAATGAAAATGAAATAAATTGTAAAAAAATTTAATCCAAATCCTCTAACAATTTAGTCAGGAAAAACAACTAAAACATATAGGGTCATGTGATAGTTCCTGAACTTTCTTTTATGTTGCTACTTAACAATGTTCCCATAAAGTAAAAGGCTTCGTAATTCATGCACAAGCACAGAACCAGAAGAAAAAGTGTTCAGTAATAATAATGAGAAAATCTGGGGAGGATGCATAACATGTTTAAATTATAACATATACATTACTAAAGCCAAGAGGCCAGAAAATTAAACACCAAAATCCAGTTGTACAAATACATTACTAGTGCTAGACACGTGGCTCAATTAATGGGATGTTCACCTAATAGGTAGCAAGCCGTAGGTACAATCCCGAGCATGGCATAAGACTAAGCACAGTGTGTCCTAGACGGTAATCCCGGCACTTAGGAAGTGTGGGTTTGATGAGGATGAGAAGTTCAAGGGTTTTCTCAACTAGCCGGCAAGTATGATCACAGCCTGGGATACAGGAAACTACATCTCCCATGTAAAAAATTAAAATGTTTTACACTGAGGATTAACATATTAATCACAGTAAACTAAATTTATGGTACTACCTAAGTTATTTATTGTATAAAACAACAGCAACTGAAAACCACAAGCAACTCAAGACAACACGGATGCTGCTCTGATAAGGAATCCTGCCTAAACTTTGGTCCTAAATACTCAATTCAGCAGCCAGATTTCCTAACAGACGAGAACAGAACATTTCCAGTCACTGAAAGCCAAACAGTAATAGCCACACATTTAGGAGAGGATTAGTGAGGGGCCCTGGGCTTTTATAAAGGACTATGAAATGAAAATCACTGGCCTTCCACAACACAAGAAAACAGGGAATGAGAGGAGCGTGATTATGATACAAAGAGGACAGGGGAGAAATTGTGTGAAAGAACGGGCAGAAAAAAGGGCGGGGCAGAGAGCTAAAAGGCCACTGGTGATTCAACTCAATGGTAAAGCATTGTTGCTTTATCTAGTTCAAACTTTAGCACCGGAAAAGAAAAAAAAAAAGGAAAAGGAGAGCGAGGTACAGATGACTAAGGACAGTTATTTCCAGGAGATAGGACACTGAGAAAACTTGCTTGACACTAACAATGGAGCCTGGAGAAGAAAGCTGTGCAAGTAAAGCTAAAAGCAAAGGTCCCGGGCCTTTGGTCACTCTTTCCTGGGACAAATTTCCCAATGAAATGTTAGTGACGCCTTCTGGAGGGAGGAACGCGGACCCAATGCTGTGCAAGGACTGGTAAAGCGATTTTCCATTCAGATTGAAGGGAGACCCAAAAGCGCCACAGGAAAGGACCAGAAGGAACTGGTTCTAGGACACCAGGAAACTGCGGGGATTCAAAATTGGTCTTGGTGGACAATTTTCAACAGGAAGTAGAGCATATGGTAATCCCCAACTAGGGCAGAACCAAAGTAGTGAAGAATCTGTGGGCTGGGCACAGTTCAGTGGAAAAGAGCTTGCCTGGCACACTGGGTTCTATTCCCAGTGCCACAAAAAAAGGAAGAGGAGGAGGAGGAGAAGGAGGAGGAGGAGGAGGACAAGGACAAGGAGGACTAGGAAGACTAGGAGGAGGACAAAGACTAGGACCAGGGAGGCAGAGTCTTGGATGGGAACTAGAAACCCGGTTTCCCTCCCCCGTGACCTTGGACAAGTCACTTCACTTCCCCACGCCCTCTGCTACTGGACAACAGTAACTGTGTCCCAGCGGAAGGACTGCTCAATGGCTTCCATAGTGGTATTAGCACAGCAATTCGCACAATGCCTTCTGCTCTGTGTAAGAAGTGCAAGGTAATTAACCAGGTCCATTTGATGGGTCCACAGGCAATGCTGGTGGAAGCTCTCAGAGAAGGAGGCAGGGCAGGGAGAAGGAGCAGGTCCAGGAGCTGGCAAGGTCCCAGGGCTGCAGTTGGGTGAGGTCGTCCTCACCAACTGAGCTCTCAGGTGAAAGAAGGTGGGAGAACTCTCCCACAGGAATGACATCACCAGGATGCTCTCATCCCCGCATGCAGAGATGGCGTCCGCACCTGACTGAAGAGCTACTGCCTGAAAGTAGCTGTGGCCCAACAGAGCCAAGCCTCATCCTCTCTCCAGACAGGCTCCCAGCAGAGCCTAGCCCAGGATGCAGGACACCTAGGGCTCTCCCCTCTGCCAGCTGCTGCACCCCGCCTGCTCCCGCTGGCCCTGGCCCCACCCCTGTACCTGAGCATGGGCCAGATACAGGCCATGTCTGTGCTCTAGATGTCCCTCAGGATCTGCTCATGCACCGCGGCGGTCTCCAGGCTCTCCTCCGCCATCTTTGCCTGTTCCATCGCATGGCAAGGCCGCATGGCCCTTGCTCACCAGGGACCCCCAGCTCCCTGAGCCTAGGTTCCATGGCTGCAGGCCCACCCTCCTGCAGAGCGACCCCGCCCTCGGAGCACACGCCCCCAGTCATCACTCTGAGTGCGAGAATCCTGCACTGCTGCATGGGATTGGTAGTTCCCTCAGTGACGCCAAGCTGGGTTCTATCCTTTCTTTTTTTTTTTTTTTTTTTTACTTATTTATTTATTTTTATTCTTTTTTAATTAAAATTTCCACCTGCTCCCCATATCCCATTTCCCTCCCCTCCTCCCAAATATTGCCCTCCCCCCACTTCCCTCCTCCTATCCCCACTCCTCTTCTCCTCCCCCCACTCCATTCCCCCTCCCTCTCGATACTGAAGAGCAGTCCAAATTCCCTGCCCTGCGGGAAGACCAAGGTCCTTCTATCTACATCCAGAAAGGTGAGCGTCCAAACAGGCTAAGCTCCCACAAAGCCAGTTCATGTATTAGGATCGAAACCTAGTGCTATTGTCCTTGGCTTCTCATCAGTCTTCATTGACCGCCATGCTCAGAGAGTCCGGAATCAACCCATGCTTATTCAGTCCCAGACCAGCTGGCCTTGGTGGGCTCCCAATAAATCAGTTCCACTGTCACAGTGGGTGGGTGCACGCCTCGTGGTCCTGATTTCCTTGCTCATGTTCTCCCTCCTTCTGCTCCTCATTTAGACCTTAAGAGCTCAGACGGTTGCTCCAAATTGGGTCTCTGTCTCTCTCTTGATCCATCGCCAGATGAAGGTTCCCATGCCATTCTCCTTGGATTCTCGTCAGCTCTCATTTTCCGCCACATTCAAAGTGTCCGGTTTCATCCCATGTTTTTTCAGTAGCAGTCCAGCTGGCCTTGGTGAGCTCCCAATAGATCGGCCCCACTGTCTCAGTGGTTGGGTGCACCCCTCATGGTCCTGACTTCCTTGTTCATGTTCTCTCTCCTTCTGCTCCTCATTATAACCTTGGGAGCTCCGTCCGGTGCTGCAGTGTGGGTCTCTGTCTCTATCTCCATCCATCGCTAGATGAAGGTTCTATGGCGATATGCAAGATATTCATCAGTATGATTATAGGATGGGTTCATTTCAGGTTCCCTATCCTCAGGTGCCCCAATGAACTACCTGAGGACATTGCCCTGGGCATCTGGTAGCCATTCCAAGTTCAAGTCTCTTGCCAACCCTTAGGTGGCTCCCTTAACAAAGGTATGAGTTTCGGGATTCCTGGATCCTGGTGATGTCACATTGCCTTTCAAGTTGTTGGGGGAATTCTTGCATTGGCGCCTGCCCATCTTTTCCTTCAAATGGAGCCAGGAGAGGCCTGATGTCTTGGACCAGTCTTTGCTGTGACTAACTCTCTAGGTGTATCTCCTCAGTGTAGGGGCAGGAACCGTTCCCTTCCAGGTGAACTCCTCAACACCAAAACATGGATGCGTGGTATTCCAATGACCCGCGTAAAGAAGGCCGAATGCAAGGGGTCGGGCGGGGTCCAGTAGAACACAGGCGACAGTGCAGTACAAGCTGGAGGTGCCTGCGCTCCCTTTCGGGGGTTGCTGAGGCCTGCCCGCTGCTCTGGTTGGGTAGCCTTAGTGTAGGGGCGTTTGTGCTCTCTACCGGGACCGTCCGCCACAGGATAGCACACACTCACCCGTCCCGATGAAACTTCTTGGCACCTACACAGGAACTCCTGGATGCCCCAATGAGCCAGGGACTAATGGAAGTAGGGCTCAGACAGAGCAGGTCCAGCAGATCACAGCAGAGACTGCAGCCCCAGCAGCAGGGGCCCGCTTTCCCTGGCGGGGACCTTGAGGCCTGCCCTCTGGTCAGGGACTCACTGCTCTGGATTGGTAGCCTTAGTGAAATGGCCTGGGTTCTATCCTTTCAATCGTTGGATCTGTGCCAATTGCTGCGACTTCGATATAGACAGAGCACTTTACGACACATGTATACAGTGACATTAAATCAGACAGTGATATTAACTCTTCACAGTTTTTTTTAATGTGTATGGGTATTTTGCCCTACAAGTTTGCTTGGTACCAAAGGAAGCTAGAAAAGGGTGTCAGATCACCTGGAATTGGAGCTATAAATGATTGTGAGGTGCCCTGTGGTGCAGGGAATGAAACTCCAATCGTCTGGAAGGGTTATAAATGCTCTTATCAACTGATGCTTCTCCACAGACCCTAAATATGAGGCCGAAGTCGCCCTGGAACTCAAGATCCTCCTGCCTCCACCTCTTTTTATTCCTTTGAAATTATAATATAATTACAAGTTTTCTCCCTTCCCTTTCCTCCCTTCAAAGCCTCCCATATACCGCTCCCCAGTCTCCTTAAAAAATGATCTCTCCTTTCACTGCTATCATATGCATATATATATATATATATATATATATATATATATATATATGTCAGTTTGCAAAATGTAACATGTATTATGTTTGAGGGGATGACAGTTTCTGCCTCGACCTCTTTTTTCATCTGTTTATTTTACATCCTGACTTTCTCCCCATAGTCCTCTCTCTCATTCCACCCCTCATTCCACCCCTGAATCCCCTCCTCTTCAGTCTCCATCCAGGAAAGAGCAGGTCTCCTAGCATTATCAATAAATCATGACATATCAAGTTACAGTACAACTGAGCACCTCCCCTGTATTAAGGGTGGGCAGGGCGACCCAGTATGAGAAGTAGGATCCCAGAAGCCAGTATAAGAGTCTGAGACAGACCCTGTTCCCGCTATTAGGAGTCCCACAACTGTAGAATATGCAGAGTGCCAATGTAGGTCCCATGCAGGCTCCCTGGTTGTCGGTTCAGTCTCTGCGAACCCTTATGAACCCAAATTAGTTGACTGGGTGAGCATTCCCATGGTGTCCTTGATCACGCTGGCTCCTACACATCTTTGTCCTCCTCCTCCTCCTCTGCAGGATTCCCAGACTCCATCTAATGTTTGGCTGTGGTTCTCTGCATCTGCCTCCATAAGTTGTTGATAACACCTCTCTGATGACAATTGGGCCAAGCACTAATCTGGTTACTGGAGACAGCCAGTTCAGGCTACTTATCCACTGTTGCTAGGAGTCTATGATGGGATCCTCCACATAGACTCCTGGAAGAGTCATCAGCGCCAACCCAAAAATGCCACCCCTAGCCAACCCCCTCAACACTCTCCCTCCTCATACCTCCCCCAACCTGATTGCTCAAGTTCCCATCTTCACCTGCTCTCAGTGCACTCAAGAAATCTCTTCTGTTTCCCCTTCCCATGGAGATTCATGTGCTCCCGTAGCCCCTCCACCCGCCATGAGCTCTCTTGTTAACTAGTCTCTATGGGTGTGTGGGTTCTAGTATAGTTAGCCTTTATTTTACAGCTAATATTCACTATGTGTGAGTACATGCCATGTGTGTCTTTATCAGCCTGGGTTACCACACTCCCGATGATTTTTTTTTCTAGTTCCATCTACTTGCTTTCAAATTTCCTTGTATCCTTGTTTTTAACAGCTGAGTAATAATCCCAGTGTCTAAATGAACCACATTTTCTTCATTCATTCCTCAGTAGAGGGACATGAAGATTGTTTCCAGGTTTTCAATATTACAGATAAAACTGCCATGAACATAATTAAACAAGTGTCCTTGTAGTATGATTGTGCATCCTCTGGGAATATGCCCGAGAGCAATACAGCTGAGGCTTGTGGTAGGTTGATCCCCAGTTTTCTGAGGAATCACCACACTGACATCCAAAGTGGCTGGAAAAGTTTTCACTCCCACCAGCAATGGAGGAGTGTTCCCCTTTTTCCATGTCCTCTTCAGCTTGCCCCTTGTGTTTTTATTCTCAGCCATTCTGACAGGTATAAGATTGAATCTCAGAGTCAGTTTGATTTGTATTTCTCTGATGACTAAGAATGTTAAACATCTCAAGTGTTTTTCAGTCATTTGAGATTCTTCTGTTGAGAATTTTCTGCTTATATCTGCACCCCATTTTTTTACTTGGACTATTTGGTTGGTTGATACCTAGTTTCTTGAGTTCTCTATATATTTTGGACATCAGGCCTCTGTCGGATGTTGGTTTGGTGAAGATCTTGTCCCATTCTATACACTGCCAATTTGACCTATTGATGGTGTCCTTTGCCTTACAGAAACTTCAGTTTCATGCAGACCCATTTATTAATTGTGTGTTGTACATTGTGCTGTTGTTATTCTGTTCTGGGAGTTGCTGCATGTACCATGCAATAGAAATTATTTTCCAATTTTCTATCAGGTTCAGTATACTTATTTCATATTGAGGTCTTTGATCACTTGGACTTGAGTTTTGTGCAGAGTGATAAATATGGATCTCTTTGCATTCTTCTACATGCTGACATCCAGTTCAAGATGCTTTATTTTTCCAAAGTATAATTTTTGCTTCTTTGTTGGAAATCAGATGTCCATAGGAATATGACCTTTTTTTTATTAAAAAAAAAATTTCAGCCTTCTCCCCACCTCCCATTTCCCTCCTCCTTCCACCCCTCTCCCACTCCCCCAACCCCTCGTCTCCTCCCTCTCCTGTCCCAGGAGCAGTCAGGGTTCGCTGCCCTGTGGAAAGTCCAAGGTCCTCCGCCCTCCATCCAGATCTAGGAAGTTGAACATCCAAACTCTCTAGGCTCCCACAAACCCAGAACATGAAGTAGGATCAAAACCCCATGCCATTGTCCTTGGGCTCTCGCCAGCTCTCATTGTCTGCCATGTTCAGAGAGTCCGGTTTTATCCCATGCTTTTTCAGTCACAGTCCAGCTGGCCCTGGTGAGTTCCCAATAGATCGGCCCAACTGTCTCAGTGGTTGGGTGCACCCCTCGTGGTCCTGACTTCGTTGTACATGTTCTCCCACCTTCTACTCCTCATTAGGACCTTGAGAGCTCAGTCCGATGCTCCAGTGTGGGTCTCTGTCTCTATCTCCATCCAACGCTAGATGAATGTTCTATGGTGATATGCAAGATATTCATCAGTATGGCTATAGGATAGGTTTATTTCAGGTTCCCTATCCTCAGGTGCCCAAGGAACTAACTGGGGACATTGCCCTGGTCATCTGGTAGCCACCCCAATTTCAAGTCTCTTGCCAACCCTGAGGTGGTTCCCTTAACTAAGATATTAGTTTCCCTGCTCCCCTATCCAAACTTCCGATATCCCCAATCATCCCGTTTCCCCAAGTTACCCTCATCCTCTCCTTCACACTTTTCTCTCCCCATCTCCCCTTAAACCCATACCACACTACCACCAAGATTACAATTTTTTGCCCGGCAATCTTGTCTATTTCCCATAGCCAGGAGGATAACTATATGTTTTTCCTTGGATTTGCCTTCTTGTTTAGCTTCTTTAGGACCACAAATTATAGACTCAGTGGCCCCCTATCCATGGTTAGAAACCAATTATGAGTGAGTACATTCCATGATCTTCGTTTTGGGTCTGGGTTACCTCACTCTGGATAGTATTTTCTATTTCCATCCGTTTGCATGCCAAAATCGAGAAGTCATTGTTTTTTACTGCAGAGCAGTACTCTAATGTTTATATATACCACACTTTCTTCATCCGTTCTTCCATTGAAGGACATCTAGGATGCTTCCAGGTTCTGGCTATTACAAATAATGCTGCTATGAACATAGTTGAACAAATGTTTTGTCATATGATAAGGGATTTCTTGGGTATATTCCCAAGAGTTGTTTTGCTGGGTCCCGGGGTAGGTTGATCCCAATTTTTCTGAGAAACCACCACACTGATTTTCAAAGTGGTTGCACAAGTTTGCATTCCCACCAGCAATGGAAGAGGGTACCCCTTTCTCCACAACCTCTCCAGCAAAGGCTATCCTTGGGGTTTTTGATTTTAGTCATTATGACAGGTGTAAGATGGTATCTAAAAATTGTTTTGATTTGCATTTCTCTGATCGCTAAGGAGGTTGAGCATGATCTTAAGTATCTTTTGCCCATTTGAAATTCTTCTGTTGAGAATTCTCTGTTCAGTTCAGTGCCCCAATTTTTAATTGGGTTAATTATCGTTTAATGTCTAGTTTCTTGAGTTCTTTATATATTTTGGAGATCAGACCTTTGTCTGTTGTGGGGTTGGTGAAGATCTTCTCCCAGTCAGTAGGGTGTCTTTTGTCTTCGTGACAGTGTGCTTTGTTTACAGAAGCTTCTCAGTTTCAGGAGGTCCCATTTATTCAATGTTGCCCTTAATGTCTGTTCTGCTGGGCTTATACATAGGAAGCGATCTCCTGTGCCCATATGTTGTAGGGTACTTTCCAGTTTCTCTTCTGTAAGGTTGAGTGTGTTCAGATTGATATAGATGTCTTTGATCCATTTGGACTTGAGTTTTGTGTATGGTGATAGATATGGGTCTATTTTCATTCTTCTACAGTTTGACATCCAGTTGAGCCAGCACCACTTGTTTAAGATGCTTTCTTTCTTTCATTGTACAGTTTTAGCTCCTTTAACGAAAATGAGGTGTCCATAGGTTTGTGCGTTAAAATCCGGGTCTTCTATATGATTCCATTGGTTGACTTCTTTGTTTTTATGACAGTACCATGCTGTTTTCCTTACTGTAGCACTGTAATTGAGTTTGAAATCAGGGATGGTAATGCCTCCAGAAGTTCGTTTATTGTATAAGATTGTTTTGGCTATCCTGGGTTTTTTGTTTCTCCATATAAAGTTGATTATTGTCCTCTCAAGGTCTGTGAAGAATTTTGATGGGACCTTGATGGGGATTGCATTGAATCTATAGATTGCCTTTGGTAGAATTGCCATTTTTACGATGTTGATTCTCCCAATCCAAGTGCAAGGGAAATTTTTCCATTTTCTGGTATCGTCTTTAATTTCTTTCTTCAAAAACTTAAAGTTCTTGTCAAATAGATCTTTCACTTCCTTGGTTAGAGTTACCCCAAGATATTTTATGCTGTTTGTGGCTATCGTGAAAGGTGATGATTCTCTTATTTCCCTCTCTGCTTCCATATCCTTTGTGTATAAGAGCATGACTGTTTTTTTGGAGTTGATCTTGTATCCTGCCACATTACTAAAGGTATTTATAAGCTGTATAAGTTCTTTGGTGGAGTTTTTGGGGTCGCTTAACTACTCTAGTATATCATCTGCAAATAACGCATGTTTAACTTCTTCCTTTCCAATTCGAAATCCCTTTATCCCCTTATGTTGTCTTATTGCTATTGCTAAGACTTCAAGAACTATATTGAAGAGGTATGGGGAGAGTGGACAGCCTTGGGGTGTTCCTGATTTTAGTGGGATGGCTTTAAGTTGCTCTCTGTTTAATTTGATGTTAGCTGTTGGCTTGCTGTAAATAGCTTTAATTATATTTATGTATGACCCTTGTATCCCTAATCTCTCCAAGACTTTTATCATAAAGGGATGTTGAACTTTCTCAAATGCTTTTTCAGCATCTAATGAAAGTATCATAGGATTTTTTCTTTCAGTTTATTTATATGATGGATTACATTGATAGATTTGCGTATGTTAAACCAGCCCTGCAATGGATAATTTTTCTAATGTGTTCTTGGATTCGGTTTGCCAGTATTTTGTTGAGGATTTTTGCGTCGATGTTCATGAGTGAGATTGGCCTGTAATTCTCTTTCTTCGTTGAGTCTTTGTGTGGTTTTGGTATCAGAGTTACTGTAGCTTCATAGAACGAAATTGGCAATGACTCTTCTGTTACTATATTGTGAAATTCATTTAGGAGTATAGGTATTAGGTCTTCTTGGAAGTTCTGGGAGAATTCCGCATTGAAACCATCTGGTCCTTTACTTTTTTTTAATCTAAAAAAGGGTCCATTTCTTTAACATTTTCCAGTTTTGTGGAATACAGGCTTTTGTAGTAAGATCTAATGATTCTCTGAATTTCCTCTGTGTCTGTGGTTATGTCCCCCTTTTCATTTCTGATTTTATTAATTTCCAAATTCTCTCTCTGCCATTTGATTTGTTTGGATACGGGTTTATTAATCTTGTTGATTTTCTCCAAGAACCAGCTTTTTGTTTCATTGATTCTCTCAATTGTTCTGTGTCTCTATTTTGTTGATTTCAGCCCTTAGTTTGATTGTTTCCAATCTTCTACTACTTCTAGGTGAGTCTGCTTCTTTTTTTCTAGAACTTTCTGGTGGGCTGTTAAGTCTCCAATATGTGCTTTCTCTGTTTTCTTTATGTGGGCACTTAATGCTATGAACTTTCCTCTCAGGACTGATTTCATAGTGTCCAATAGGTTTGAGTATGTTGTTTTTTTATTTTCATTGAATTCAAGGAAGACTTTAGTTTCTTTCTTTATTTCTTCTTTAATCCAGGTATGGTTCAGTAGTTGACTGTTCTGTTTCCATGAGTTTGTACGCTTTCTGGGGGTAGCATTGCTGTTGAATTCTAGCTTTAATCCATGGTGATCTGATAAGATACAGGTGGTTGCAGATTTTTTTGTAACTGTGGATGTTTGCTTTGTTACCGAGTATGTGGTCAATTTTCGAGAAGGTTCCATGAGCTGCAGAGAAGAAGGTATATTGTTTCCTATTTGGGTGGAATATTCTATAGATGTCTGTTATGTACATTTGATACATTACCTCCATTAATTCTCTTATTTCTCTGTTAGGGTTCTGTCTAATTGACCTGTCCATAGGTAGAGAGGAGTGTTGAAGTCTCCCAATATTAATGTGTGCTTCCTTTTTTCTCTGCAGTTTCTGTAAGAAGAGCAATGAGCAACCAATATGCAAAGAATGGGGGGAGGCAACATAAATACTAATATTAATGATTTTTGACATAAAGTAAGGACAATGAAACTTCCAGAAGTTTCTGGAAGAATTTGGAGTCAAAATATTGATCACAAATGAAGAGAATTGGGTAGAAGTATCCCATGTCCAGATATCTCAACTGCAGTATGGGTGTTCCTTTGCTGGTATTCAAATTATGTACAGCAGAAACTAAGAAACCATGGATGCAAGCCCAGACTACTATACCCAGCCGAGCTTCGTTCACTATAAATGGAGAAAACAAAATTTTCTAGGAGAAAAACAAATTTAAACAATACCTAGCCACACATCCAGCCTTACAGAAAGTAATAGAAGGAAAATCACAAACCAAGGAGCCCAACAATGCCCACAAAAACTCAGACATCTAAGGACCCTTCACCAGAACAAATTGAAGAAGGGAAACACACAAACTCTACTACAAAAAGAAAGAAAGAAAGAAAGAAAGAAAGAAAAAATGAGCGGAGTTAACAACCAATGGTCATTACTATCACTTAATATCAATGGACTCAAATCACCTATAAAGAGGCTCAGGCTAAGAGATTGGATACGAAAACAGGATCCAACATTTTGCTGTTTCCAAGAAACACACCTCAAACACAAAGACAGACACCTACTCAGAGTAAAGGGCTGGGAAAAGGTTTATCAAGCAAACAGACCTAAGAAACAAGCAGGTGTGGCCATACTAATTTCTAAGAAAGTTGACTTCAAAGTAAAATCAATCAAAAGAGATGGAGATGGACATTTTTTACTCATAACAGGAACAATTCACCAGGATGAAGTCTCAATCCTGAATATCTATGTCCCTAATATAAAAGCACCCACTTGTGTAAAAGAAACGTTACTAAAACTCAAGGCAGTCATCAAACCACACACTCTAATAGTAGGAGATTTCAACACTCCTCTCTCACCAATGGTCAGGTCAATCAGACAGAAACCTAACAGAGAAATAAGAGGATTAAGGGAGGTAATGAATCAAATGGATTTAACAGACATCTGTAGAACATTCCACTCAAATAGGAAAGAATATACCTTCTTCTCTGAAGCTCATGGAACCTCTCGAAAATAGACCACATACTCGGTAACAAAGCAAACTTTCACAGCTACACAAAAATATCTTATCAGAACACCATGGATTAAAGTTAGAATTCAACAACAATGCTATCCCTGAAAGCCTATGAATTCATGGAAACTGGACAGTCAACTACTGAACCACACCTGGATAAGGAAGAAATAAAGAAATTAAAGTCTTTCTTGAATTCACTGAAAACAAAGACTCAACATACTCAAACCTATGGGACACTATGAAAGCAGTGCTAAGAGGAAAGTTCATAACATTAAGTGCCCACTTAAAGAAAACAGAGAAAGCACACATTGGAGATTTAATAGCCCACTTGAAAGCTTTAGAAAAAAAGAAGCAGACTCACCTAGGAGAAGTAGAAAACTGGAAATAATCAAATTATGGGCTGAAATCAACAAAATAGAAACACAGAAAACAATCCAAAGAATCACGGAAACAAAAAGCTGGTTCATGGAGAAAATCAATAAGATTGATAAACCCCTATCCAAACTAATCAAATGGCGGAGAGAGAATACGCAAATTAACAAACTCAGAAAAGAAAAGGGAGACATAACAGCAGACACAGCGGAAATTTAGAGAATCATTAGATCTTACTATAAAAACCTGTATGCCACAAAATTGGAAAATATAAAAGAATGGACTCTTTCTTAGATAAGTACCATATACCAAAGTTAAACCACGACCAGGTGAACAATCTAAATAGACCTGTTAGTCATGAAGAATTAGAAGTTGTTATAAAAAGCCTCCCCACCAAAAAAAGCGCAGGTACAGACGGCTTCAATGCAGAATTCTACCAGAACTTCCAAGAAGACCTAATACCTATACCCCTTAATGTATTTCACAATATAGAAACAGAGAACTCATTGCCAAATTCCTTTTTTGAAGCTGCAGTTACTCTGATACCAAACCCAAACAAAGACACAACCAAGAAAGAGAACTACAGGCCAATCTCACTCATGAACATCAACACAAAAATACTCAATAAAACACTGGCAAACCGTATCCAAGAACACATTAGAAAAATTATCCATTATGATCAAGAAGGCTTCATCACAGAGATGCAGGGCTGGTTCAACATACAAAATCTATCATTGTATTCCATCATATAAATAAACTAAATTAAAAAACCATATGATCATTTCATTAGATGCTGAAAAAGCATTCAAAAAATCCAACATCCCTTTAGGATAAAGGTCTTAGAGAGATTAGGAATACAAGGGTCATACCTAAGTATAATAAAAGCTATTTATAGCAAGCCATCAGCTAACATCAAATTAAATGGAGAGAAACTCAAAGCTATTCCACTAAAATCAGGAACACAACAAGGTTGTCCACTCTCTCCATACCTCTTTAATATAGTGCTTGAAATTCTAGCAATAGCAATAAGACAACATAAGGGGATCAAAGGGATTCAAATTGGAAAGGAAGAAGTTAAACTTTCATTATTTGCAGACGATATGATAGTGTACATAAGTGACCCCAAAAACTCCAGCAAAGAACTCCTTTAGCTGATAAACACCTTTAGTAGCCTTTCAGGATACAAGATTAATTCCATAAAATCAGTTGCCCTCCTATAAGCAAAGGATAAGGAAGCAGAGAGGAAAATCAGAGAAGCATCACCCTTCACGATAGCCACAAATAGCATAAAATATCTTGGGGTAACTCTTACCAAGGAAATGAAGGATTTATTTGTCAAGAACTTTAAGTCTATTAAGAAAGAAATTGAGGAGGATACCAGAAAATGGAAGGATCTCCCTTGCTCTTGGATTGGGAGGATCAACATAGTAAAAATGGCAATTCTACCCAGGGCAATTTATAGATTCAATGCAATCCCCATTAAAATCCCATTAAAATTCTGCACAGATCTTAAGAGGACAATAATCAACTTTATATGGAGAAACAAAAAACCCAGGATAGCCAAAACATTTTTACATAATAAAGGATCATCTGGAGGCATTACCATCCCAGACCTCAAACTCTATTACAGAGCCTCAGTATTGAAAACATCTTGGTATTTTCATAAAAACAGAGAAGTCGATCAATGGAACCGAGTAGAAGACCCTGATTTTAACTCACAAACATATGAACACCTAATTTTTGATAAAGGAGCTAAAAGTATTAATGGAAAAATGAGAGCATCTTCAACAAATTGTGCTGGCAGAACTGGTTGTCAACCTGTAGAAGAATGAAAATAGACCATGCACAAAACTCAAGTCCAAATGGATTAAAGACCTCAGTAATTGTCTGAAAAAACTGAACTTGATAGAAGAAAAAGTGGGAAGTACTCAACAACATATGGGTACATGAGATCACTTCCTACGTTTATCCCCTGCAGCACAGACATTAAGGACAACATTGAGTAAATGGGACCTCCTGAAACTGAGTAGCTTCTGTAAAGCAAGTACACTGTCACTAAGATAAAAAGGCAACCCACTGACTGGAGAAGATCTTCACCAACCCTGCAACAGACAAGTTCTGATCTCCAAAATATATAAAGAACTCAAGAAACTAGACGTTAAAATGATAATTAACCCATTAAAAATGGGGCATTGAACTGAACAGAGAATTCTCAACAGAAGAAATTTAAATGGCCAAAAGACTCTTTTTTTTTTTTTTTTGGTTTTTCGAGACAGGGTTTCTCTGTGGTTTTGGAGCCTGTCCTGGAACTGGCTCTTGTAGACCAGGCTGGTCTCGAACTCACAGAGATCCACCTGCCTCTGCCTCCCAAGTGCTGGGATTAAAGGCCTGCGCCACCACCGCCCGGCTACCAAAAGACTCTTAAGGTCATGCTCAACCTCCTTAGCGATAAGGGAAATGCAAATTAAAACAACTTTGAGATACCATCTTACACCTGTCAGAATGGCTAAAATCAAAAACACCAAGGATAGCCTTTGCTGGAGAGGTTGTGGAGAAAGAGGCACACTCATTTGTTGCTGGTGGGAATGCAAACTTGTGCAACCACTTTGGAAATCCGTGTGGCGATTTCTCAGGAAATTTGGAAACAACCTACCCCAAGATCCAGTAATACCACTATTGGGAATATACCCAAGAGATGCACCATCAAATGACAAAAGTATCTGTTCAACTATGTTCATAGCAGCATTGTTTGTAGTAGCCAAAACTGGGAAACAACCTAGATGCCCTTTAATGGAGGAATGGATGAAGAAAGTGTGGAATATATACAGTTTAGAGTACTACTCAGCAGTAAACAATGACTTCTCGAATTTTGCGTGCAAATGGATGGAAATAGAAAACACTATCCTGAGTGAGGTATCCCAGACCCAAAAAGAGGAACATGGGATGTACTCACTCATAATAGGTGTCTAGCCATAAATAAAGGACATTGAGCATATAATTTGTGATCCTAGAGAAGATAAATAAGAAAGTGAACCCAAAGAAAATCGTATAGTCATCCGCCTGGAGAGGGGAAGTAGACAAGATTGCAGGGCAAAAACTGGGAACTTGCCGGTGAGGTGGCATGGGGCAAAGGGGAAATGGGATGAGAAACATGAGAAGGGGAGGATGGGAGGAGCTTGGGGGATTGGGATGGTTGGGATATAGGAAGGGAGGTTACGGGAGCAGCGAAGTATATATCCTAACTAAGGGAGCCATCTTAGGGTTGGCAAGAGACTTGACTCTAGAGGGGTCGCAGTTGTCCAGGGAGATGTCCCCAGCTGGTACCTTGGGCAACTGAGGAGAGGGAACCTGAAATGACCTTATCCTATACTGATGAATGTCTTACATATCACCTTAGAACCTTCATCTGGCAATGGATCGAGGTAGAGACAGAGACTCATTTTGGAGCAATGGTCTGAGCTCTTGAGGTCCAAATGAGGAGCAGAAGGAAGGAGAACATGAGCAAGGAAATCAGGACCACGAGGGATGCACCCACCCACTGTGACAGTGGATAAGATTTATTGGGAGCCTACCAAGCCCAGCTCGTCTGGGACTGAATAAGCATGGGTTGAAACTGGACTCTCTGAGCATGGTGGACAATCAAGGCTGATGAGAAGCCAAGGACAATGGCACTAGGTTTCGATCCTAATACATGAACCTGCTTTGTGGGAGCTTAGCCTTTTTAGATGCTCACCTTCCTGGACGTAGATAGAAGACCTTCGTCTTCCCGCAGGGCAGAGAATTTGGACTGCTCTTCAGTATTGAAAGGGAGGGGGAATGGTGTGGGGGCAGAGAAGAGGAGTGGGGATAGAGGGAGGGGGGTGGCGGGAGGGAGCAATATTTGGGAGGAGGGGAGTGAAATGGGAAACGGGGAGCAGGTGGAAATATTAATTAAAAAAGAATACAAACAATGGTGTTTTCTAGTTGAAAAGCTAATCCTGATACATTATTGCAAAGAACAGTGTCTTGCTGGCAACTCTATCTTGAGAAGTCTGTACCCACCCTTACTACTGTGTGTACAACTGCCCCTTTCCTTAACACACACACATACACACATATGCGTGTCTTTATTTATATTAAACCATTTTCTTAAAAAAAAACCTCGAACTTTCAGGAAAAAACAATTCTGCTCATGCCAAAAAAAAAAAAGAAAGAAAAAAAAGCAGTAGGTAGAGGTCAGTGGTGAAGTACCTGAGTGCAAGAAGCCCTGAGTGATATATAAAACAAATGAGCACATGTAAAATGTTAAACATCATTAACAACAAGAATTAAAAGGAAAACTACAATGAAGCCTGATGCAGTAGCTCACATAGAGGCAGGAGAACACCAGAATGTCAAGAGCAGCCTCAGTTACCTAAGAACCAGTTGGAAAAAACAAAACACAAAACACCTACAGTTAAAACTGTTACATATATAAGAGAATAACCAAACTTGTAAAGATGGCAACACCAAATGCTAGTAATGATATGAAGGAATTAGAACATTTTGGCAAGCAAGTTAGTTACTATAACACTTGCAATTCTACTCATGGATAAGCTAAAAGAATCAAAAGCAGATGTTCAGCTGGGCGGTGGTGGCACACAGCTTTAGTCCCACCACTCATGAGGCAGGGGCAGGCGGATCTCTGTGATTTAGAGGCCAGCTTGGTCTACAAGAGGTAGTTCCAGGACAGTTTCCATAAGCTACAGAGAAACCATGTCTCAAAAAGAACAAAACAAAACAAAATTCAAAAAAAAGAAAAGAAAAGCATATGTTCAAAGACAAATCTATATGTATATGTTTATATAAGAGCTTTATTTATAATAACCAAGACCCAGAGACAACCAAGATGTCTTCATGAGTAAATGATAAATTGTGGTACAGTTATACTGCGGCAAACTACTCGGCAATTAAAAAAAAGTACACTGTTGCTACATTATAACAAAAGGATAAACCTCAGCGCTAAGTGGAAAAAGTCAGTCCTAGAATGTTAGGTAGGGTATATAAGATATGGTTCTTTGAAAACCTGATACAAAACACATGACTGGTTGTCAGGTTGGAAGAGAAAATACAGGCAGAGGGAAATGGGCCAAGCTATAAGAAAGGTACCCTGAGCATTCCTTGTGATGATGAAGTATGTCAATTTAATTATCAAGGTACAATATCAATACTGTGGACCTGACATCGTAGTATTTATAAGATGTTATCAATGGGGAAAACTGAGTAAAGAGTACAGAGGAATCCCTGTATTATTTTGTTCAACTACATGCAAATTTATAGTCATCTAAAAATGATTCAAAACCTAAAAGATACATTCACTCAGATCCACATCTATTTTAAATGTTTTCTTGCCAGCGGTTCTCATTGTGTACCCCAGACTACCTTAGAACTTGATACACAGACCAGGCTGCATACAAATTTGAGTTTCTCCTGCCTCCACTTCCCAAGTTCTGGGATGACAGGCTTGCACCACCATGACTATCTGAATGCTATCAATTATATTTCCTTTGGACTTCAAGAGCTATTCTCACCCCACCTTCTTCTTTGTTTCTCCAAGGCTCATGGTCTCCACTGACCGCCCTTCTTTACCAATGTCATAAAGTCCTTCACCTCACACAAACCCAAACATTTGGCCAGCTCTATTATTACCAAATGTGCTCCATAAAAGCCACTCCTTAAATCAAAGTCCATATGAAAACCAATCAGGTCCAGAGTCTGTTATTTTTATACATCCATATTGCATGACAAGATCACATTCCATACAGAATCTTTCGAAGTTTACTGTTTACTCGCAGCAGAGCTTCCCCAGGAAACACATTGTTTTCACAGCTATGATGCTTGCTCACTTACTTGACTATTTCACCAAACAATGTGTGTTTCAAAGTTCTAAATTACAGGAAATAGGAGGAAGAATTTTTAAAAATGGCAAGCACAAATGTAAAGAAACAAGTAAAGACACAACTTTCAAAATAGAAAAAAAATACAAATTTTAAAAGTACAGATGCTGCCCGGAGTGGTGAGACAAGCCTCTAATCCCAGCACTTGGGAGTCAGAGGCAGGTGGATCTCTGCATTCCAGGAGATCCTGGTCTACAGAGCAAGTTCCAGGAGAGCCAGGACTACACAGAGAAACCCTGCATCAAAAAATCCAAAAGAATAACAATAATACAGATGCTGCCAATAAAAAGAATGAAACTAGACAGGGAATATGTATGAAGAAACTGGTATTCTACTCTGTAATGCCAGAACAACAAACATGCTTGAGATCATATCAGGCCAATAAAACTTCCTACAAAACCAGGTCTATAAAGTCTATTCTTCTGCAATTTTAACAACAACAACAACAATTAAAAACTATGTAAACTGAGGGAAGCAAAATGACTTAGCAAGTAAAAGTACTTGCTGCACACGCCTAATGAACTACAAACAATCACCAGAATCCACATGAAGGTGGAACGGGAGAACATATCCGCAAACTTGCACTCTGACTCTACACACACAACAAAGCACACAAACGTATGCACACACATACACACAACAAAGTAAATTTATAAAATTTTATATAAAGCAATACTTTAATTAAAGTCATCCTTTTTGACAAACGAACATCATTACTTATCTAACATACAATGTAACAATTACATGGATTTTTAAACTCCAAAATAATGGAAATATTCAAATGTCCCAGGTTTGGTGATGTGCACCCATAACCCCAGCATTAAGGTGGAATTGGCAGCAGTAGTAAGCATCATCCTAAACTGCATGAGTTCTAGGCCAGCTTGGACTACAGAAGACTATGTAAGACTTTCGAAAAAATAAATAAATAAATAAATAAATAAATAAATAAATAAATAAATAAGCTAAATACATAAATACCCAAATACTTAGAACTATTTGTGGCTATTATTACTGGTTTAGCTTTTGCATACTCACCAATCTATTCTCAAAGCACATAACTAAATGAAGAACCAAATGTAGTACAATGCAAGATGCATGTTAACTCTTCAAGACATAACGGTAGGTAGCAATTTACAGAGTACTAACTCTATGTGCACCATTACAAAAACCACTAAAGCTGGGTGTCTGATACCATGCCTTCAATAGTCTGGAGGCAGAGACAGGCAAATCCTTTGAGATGCTTAGATGTTTCAATATGTAGTTTATATTTTAAAGTCCTAAATTAGTTGTAAAAATATCTCTTACATGCTTAAATTTATCACTCACTTATTGAGAATTATCTAAACTCTTAAAAAAAATCTTCGTCTGGAGCAGGATAAGTTACAGACATTTCAATTAAATTATTTCCTTAGTCAGAAATAAATGTTCCAGCCAACATAGTTTCTACATTACTTATCTTTTTTAACTTTATTTAACTTTATTTCATGCGTATTGATATAACGATGTCAGATTCTCTTGAACTGGAGTTACAGAAAGCTGCGAGCTTCCAATAAGGTGCTGGGAATTAAACCCGGGTGTAGCGTGAGGGGTCTGGTTGGTTGGGGATAATGTCGCGCCAGGTACCCCACAGAAACAGCTGACCTGAGCTAGTGAGAGCTCACTGACTCTGGACTGACAGCGGGGGAACCAGCAGAAGACCAAATTAGGCCCACTGAATATGGGGGACAGTGTAAGGCTTGGGCAGTCTGTGGGGCCACAGGCTATAGGACCAGGTTTTATCCCTAGTACTTAAACTGGCATCTAGGAGCACATTCTTTTTGGAGGGATAACGTTGCTCAGGGGAGAGCCTTGGTCCTGCCTCAAGGAGAAGTGTCAGACTTTGTTGACTCACCACAGGAAGCCTTATCCTTTATGAAGAGTGAATGGGGCAGTGGGATGGAGAAGGTGAGGGAAGCAGGAAGAGAAGAAGGGGTGGGAATGGGGATAGTTATGTAAAAGGAGGAGACTGTATGTTTTAAAAAATCTTAATTAAAAAAAGTAAAGATAAAAATTAAACATTCTTCTGATGTCTATTTTTTTATAAGTAAAAATCTTGGAGAATGAAGCAATCTGATTTCCTAATTGGCAGCTGCTATACACTCCATTGCTCTAAGTGCCTTCAGCAAAGGGGATGTCAGTCAAGCAGACAACCAAATCAGCCTTACACCACTGGAAATTTGGAACATTCTGGGACTGCCTTAGGGAAGCTGCACAATGATCTCAACTGCTTGCTCTAATCTCCAGAAAGGAAAACATGAGTCAACACACACAGACACACAAAAAAAACAGGACATAGGACATTGTTCTTAACAATCCCAAAATGGAAATGATCAAAATATGCACCACCTTCATGAACAAATAAAATGGGATACAAGTACATTCATACAATGGAGTTTTATTCAACAATAAAAAGAAATAAATTCAGATACATAGCCATATGGATAAACCTTGAAAACATTTCTGTAAGTAGCAAAAAATTAATTCCTGTATAAATCTATTTACACAAATTGTCCAGATGTCCACAGCAGCAAGTGTGAAGCTGAATGTGGTGGTGCACAACTGTAATTACAGCATTTAGGAGGTGGGGCAAAAAGATCTAGAGCTCAAAGTTATTCAAGAAGAGCCTTGAAAATAATAAACAAAACAGGAAAGGAAGAATGGCATGGAAGAGAGACAAATAATGGACAGTGATTCTCAAAGAATATGTGTTTGTTTGGGGAAGGTAAAATAGTCCTAAATTAGACTGTGGTGATTGCTGCACAACTCTACCAATATACTGCAAGCCACTCAGTTACACATTTATTTGTTTGTTTCTTTGTTTGTTTATTTATTTATTTCTGGTTTTTCAAGTAACGGTTTGTCTGTGAAATAATCCTGGCTATAAAAGAATCCACAGGAAACTAACTGCCTGCCTCTGCCTCCTGAGTGCTGGGATTAAAGGGGTGCATCACCACCACCTAGGTAGTTACACATTTTAAACAATATGTAGATCATATGCTATCATATGAATTATATCTCAGTAAAGCTACTCCTTAAAGATAGGGTTTCATATACTCCAGGCTGGTCTGGATCTTGCTATGTAGCCAAAGATGACTCTCTTAACTCCCTGTCTTCCTGCTGTCACCAACCAAGTGCTGGGATACATGCATGAACACTTGGGTATAAAGCTATTTTTTAAATGGCAATGTATTTTATTATTCAAGGTAAAAATTTTAAAAACAAAATTTTAAGTACAATTAGAGTGAATGCCAATTGCTCTGACCCACCAAGCAAAATACGGAAATGATTATTAGTTAAATAATGTGGTAAATAAGAAGGTCATTGGTCATAGAAATAGAGACATGGGATTTGAAAAATGAAAAACAGAGCTACTGTTCACAACTTACTTGGAATAAGAATGTTAGTACTTGAGATGTTAGGGTAATTCCGCAGAGACATCATAATCCCATTGATCACCAGATTGACAGGCTGATATGGCTAGCTAGGAAGGTTTTCCCTTCCCTCCTCACTGTCCTAAGTGTGACCTTCTCAAGCTGCACTGAAGAAGATGGCCCTCTCTGATAATTGACTTTCTTCAGCCAAGAGTTGAAGTATAGCTGTATTTTTATGCCACAGCCTCAAAAGAAGCTCTCAGCCAGGAATAATTGGTACAGGCCTTAATCCCATCTGGAGAAGCAAAGGCAGGCAGATTTCTGGAAGTGCAAGGACAGCATGATCCATGTGGCCACGCACAGGAGGAGAAATGGCTCAGAAGATAAGAGCACTGACTGCTCTTCTAGATGACCTGGGTTCAATCCCAGCATCTACATGGTGGTTCACAACCATCTCTAGTGAGATCTCATGCCACCTTCTAGCATGCAAAAATACATGCAGGCAGAATTCTGTATACATAATTGATGGAGGAAGGTCATTGGTTAAAAAATAAAAAAAAAACTGCTGGGCGCTCATAGGTTAGTACATAGGTGGGTGGAGTAAACAGAACAGAATGCTGGGAGGAAGAGGATGTGAGCTCATACACCTTAGCTCTGCTCTCTGGGGCAGATACAATGAAGCTCGACCCAGGATGGAAGTAGGCTAAAATCTTGCCGGTAAGCGCACCTTGGGGTCCTATACACATTATTAGAAATGGTCTAGTCCAGGTGTGAGTGAGCCGAGAAGAGGCTAGATATAATAGGCCAAGCAGTGTTTAAAAGAATACAGTTTGTGTGTTGTTATTTCGGGGAATAAACTAGCCAGGCGACCAGAAACTGGGGCGGCAGGAACACAGCCCACAGCTCCTACTACAGAATGGCGCCCAAAGTGGGGCTCAAACCCAAGACCCTGAGATTAAGAATCTCATGCTCTATTAACTGAGCTAGCCGGGATGATGACACCCTGCGAATTGCTTATTCGACCCCAACATGGTATGATAGACCACGCCCTCCTGAATGGTTGCTGTGAATACCCTCAAAAAATTGCTTCGCTCAAATGCCAACTGAGATGAAACTAGCAGACAGGTTATCCCGTAAAAGACCTGAATGACAGCGGCCCCATTCAGCAGGAAGCAGTTTGGAGAGAAATAACTGCGTCCATATTCCCAAATATTGTTTTTAAATGTTCTTTTACATTTAAAGGGGGATACAATATAAGTATGAATAATTTGCATTGATATGGATTTTGCTTCAGTGATTTAAATTTAAGGTCAATTTGTTATATGTATATTTATTTCTGATATTGATTAAGGTGTTGTGATTGTGTAGCTCATGTAAAAATGTTATGTATATAAGCTGTTAATGAATAGTTATCTATAATAGTAAAGTTTGTAGTCATGTTAGATTTTCTAGATGTACATAGATATATTTTAGATTGACATTCTTCATATATTTCAAAGACTACAGAATATGCTATTTAATGTTTAAATAACTTAGGACTTTTCATGACAATGAGACACTCTGCTACTGGCAGCACCAATCTACTTCAAGAAGAAAATGGGCATCGAAGAGGATCCTTATGGAGTTTGATAGCCATTTCGGCAAGAAACTGCTCTTGCCTGGACTGTTGCATAAACTGGACACAAATAACCTGCAGAGAGATGCCTGCTGAACTTGCCTAAAGGTGAGATGAGCTTTCAGGTTCCTGATTCATGAAAGAGTCTGCGAGACATCCTGTAGGACATAGCAGATAGTGACTGAACTGCCTTTGAAATTTCCTGCTTCATGGAAATGTCTGCTGGAAGCTATGGGCCTGTATGCCAAAGACGGATGCCCCAATGGTACAGAGAAACTTTGGGTGACTTTCAAGGCAGCGAGATGTCTCTGTCATTTCTAGAGTTTGAAAGCTGTTTATTTCTTGGTTGATTAGGTAATATTGTATCTTTCTGGAGTCTTTGATGGAGTTGAAGAATAGTTAGTTATAGTTATAGTTTTCCTTAGTTATGATAAAGATAAAATAGATGTAAATATTGTAATGCTTACTTGATAACTGTTTTGTTATATGTAATTTAGCTAGTTAAAGTTAAAGCCTTCCTTTGTTTTTGTTTAAACAGAAAAAGGGGAAATGATGGAGTAAGGTCATTGGTTAAAAACAAAGAAACTGCTTGGCCTATATAGGTTAGAACATAGGTCGTTGGTGTAAACAGAACAGAATGCTGGGAGGAAGAGGAAGTGAGCTCATACACTTTAGCTCTGCTCTCTGGGGCAGATGCGATGAAGCTCTACCCCAGGATGGACGTAGCCTGGAATATTCCCGGTAAGCGCACCTTGGGGTGCTACACACATTATTAGAAATGGGCTAGTCCAGGTGCGAGAGTTAGCTGAGAAGAGGCTATATATAATGGGCCAAGAAGTGTTTAAAAGAATACAGTTTGTGTGTTGTTATTTCGGGGCATAAGCTAGCCAGGTGACCAGGATCTAGGGCGGCAGCAACACAGCCCACAGCTCCTACTACACATAATAAATAAATAAATATTTAAAAGAGTACTGGCTGCTCTTTCACAGAACCCAGGTTCAATTCCCAGCACCCAAGCCTGTCTGTAACTCCAGTTCCAGGGCTTATGACTCTGTCACACAAACATACATGCAGACAAAACACCAATGAAAATGAAATAAATTGTAATTTTTTTTATTCTTTTTTACTTAAAATTTCTAACTGCTCCCCGTTTCCCATTTCCCTTCCCCTCCTCCCACATATTGCCCCCTCCCCTGCTCCCATCCCCCTATCCCTACTCTACTTCTCCTCCCCCTAGTCCACTCCCCCTCCCTCTCAATACTGAAGAGCAGTCCAAATTCCCTGCTCTACAGGAAGACCAAGTTCCTCCCACTTCTATCTAGGTCCAGGAAGGTGAGCATCCAAACAGGCTACACTCCCACAAAGCCAGTTCATGTATTAGGATCGAAACCTAGTGCCATTGTCCTTGGCTTCTCATCAGCCTTCATTGTCCGCCTTGTTCAGAGAGTCCAGTTTCAACCCATGCTTATTCAGTCCCAGTCCAGCTGGCCTTGGAGAGCTCCCAATAAATCCGTTTCACTGTCACAGTGGGTGGGTGCACGCCCCGTGGAGCGTGGAAGGTCCTGACTTCCTTGCTCATGTCTCTCTTCTTCTGCTCCTCATTATAAACTTGGGAGCTCAGTCCGGTGCTCCAGTGTGGGTCTCTGTCTCTATCTCCATCCATCGCTAGATGAAGGTTCTATGGCGATATGCAAGATATTCATCAGTATGATTATAGGATAGGTTCATTTCAGGTTCCCTATCCTCAGGTGCCCCAATGAACTAACTGGGGACATTGCCCTGGGCTTCCGGTAGCCATTCCAGGTTCAAGTCTCTTGCCAACCCTTAGGTGGCTCCCTTAACTAAGGTATGAGTTTGCCTGCACCCCCATCCAACTTTCCTTTACCCCCAATCACCCCGATTCCCCCAGTTCCCCTCAACCTCTCCTTCACACTTTTCTCTCCCCATCTCCCCTCATCCCCATCCCACCCCACCCCTCAAGATTCCCATTTTTTTGCCCATCAATCTTGTCTATTTCCCATAGCTGGGAGGATAACTATATGTTTTTCATTGGGTTTACCCTCTTGTTTAGCTTCTTTATGATCATAAATTATAGACTCAGTGGCCCCCTATCCATGGCTAGAAACCAATTATGAGTGAGTACATCCCATGATCTTCTTTTTGGGTCTGGGTTACCTCACTCAGGATCGTATTTTCTATTTCCATCCATTTGCATGCAAAATTCGAGAAGTCATTGTTTTTTTACCGCAGAGTAGTACACTAATGTATATATATTCCACACTTTCTTCATCCATTCTTCTATTGAAGGGCATCTAGGTTGCTTCCAGGTTCTGGCTATTACAAATAATGCTGCTATGAACATAGTTGAACAAATGCTTTTGTCATATGCTAGGGCATCTCTTGGGTATATTCCCAAGAGTGCTATTGCTGGGTCCAGGGGTAGGTTGATCCCAATTTTTCTGAGAAACCGCCACACTGATTTCCAAAGTGGTTGCACAAGTTTGCAGTCCCACCAGCTATGGATGAGGGTACCCTTTTCTCCACAACCTCTCCAGCAAAGGCTATCCTTGGTGTTTTTGATTTTAGCCATTCTGACAGGTGTAAGATGTTATCTCAAAGTTGTTTTGATTTGCATTTCTCTGATAGCTAAGGAGGTTGAGCATGACCTTAAGTATCTTTTGGCCATTTTAACTTCTTCTGATGAGAATTCTCTGTTCAGTTCAGTGCCCCATTTTTTATTGGGTTAATTATCCTCTTAAAGTCTAGTTTCTTGAGTTCTTTATATATTTTGGAGATCAGACCTTTGTCTGTAGCGGGGTTGGTGAAGATCTTCTCCCAGTCAGTAGGCTGCCTTTTTGTCTTAATGACAGTGTCCTTTGCTTTACAGAAGCTTCTCAGTTTCAGGAGGTCCCATTTATTCAATGTTGCCCTTAATGTCTGTGCTGCTGGGGTTATACATAGGAAGCGATCTCCTGTGCCTATATGTTGTAGGGTACTTCCCATTTTCTCTTCTATCAGGTTCAGTGTGTTCACATTGATATTGAGGTCTTTGATCCATTTGGACTTGAGTTTTGTGCATGGTGATAGATATGGGTCTATTTTCATTCTTCTACAGGTTGACATCCAATTGTGCCAGCACCATTTGTTGAAGATGCTTTCTTTCTTCCATTGTATACTTTTAGCTCATTTATCGAAAATTAGTTGTTCAAAGGTTTGTGGGTTAAAATCCGGGTCTTCTATACAATTACATTGGTCGACTGCTCTGTTTTTATGCCAGTACCACGCTGTTTTCATTACTGTAGCTCTGTAATAGAGTTTGAAGTCAGGGATGGTAATGCCTCCAGAAGTTCCTTTATTGTATATGATTGTTTTGGCTATCCTGGGTTTTTTGTTTCTCCATATAAAGTTGATTATTGTCCTTTCAAGATCTGTGAAGAATTTTGATGGGATTTTAATGGGGATTGCATTGAATATATAAATTGCCCTTGGTAGAATTGCCATTTTTACTATGTTGATCCTCCCAATCCAAGAGCAAGGGAGATCCTTCCATTTTCTGGTATCCTCTTCAATTTCTTTTTCAATGCCTTAAAATTCTTGTCAAATAGATCTTTCACTTCCTTGGTTAGAGTTACCCCAAGATATTTTATGCTTTTTGTGGCTATCGTGAAAGGTGATGATTCTCTTATTTCCCTCACTGCTTCCATATCCTTTGTGTATAAAAGGGCAACTGATTTTTTGGAGTTGATCTTGTATCCTGCCACATTACTAAAGGCGTTTATCAGCTGTAGGAGTTCTTTGGTGGAGTTTTTGGGGTCACTCATCTACACTATCATATCATCTGCAAATAATGCAAGTTTAACTTCTTCCTTTCCAATTTGAATCCTCTTTATCCCCTTATGTTCTCTTATTGCTATTGCTAAAACTCGAGAACTATACTGAAGAGGTGTGGAGAGAGTGGACAGCCTTGGCGTGTTCCTGATTTTAGTGGGATGGATTTAAGTTTCTCTCCATTTAATTTGATATTAGCTGTCGGCTTGCTGTATATAGCTTTAATTAAATTTAGGTATGACCCTTGTATCCCTAATCTCTCCAAGACTTTTATCATAAAGGGATGTTGAATTTTGTCAAATGCTTTTTCAGCGTCTATGAAACGATCATATGGTTTTTTTATTTCAGTTTATTTATATGATGGATTACATTGATAGATTTGTGTATGTTAAACCTGTCCTGCATCTCTGGTATGAAGCCTACTTGATCATAATGGATAATTTTTCTAATGTGTTCTTGGATTCGGTTTGCCAGAATTTTGTTGAGGATTTGTGTGTCGATGTTCATGAGTGAGATTGGCCTGTAATTTTCTTTCTTGGTTGGGTCTTTGTGTGGTTTTGGTATCAGAGTTACTGTAGCTTCATAAAAGGAATTTGGCAATGAGTCTTCTGTTTCTATATAGTGAAATACATTAAGGAGAATAGGTATTAGGTCTTCTTGGAAGTTCTGGTAGAATTCCGCTTTGAAACCATCTGGTCCTGGACTTTTTTTGGAAGGGAGGTTTTTGATAACCACTTCTAATTCTTCACGACTAACAGGTCTATTTAGGTTGTTCACCTGGTCCTGGTTTAACTTTGGTATATGGTATTTATCTAAAAAAGTGTCCATTTCTTTTACATTTTCCAGTTTTGTGGCATACAGGCTTTTGTGGTAAGATCTAATGATTCTCTGAATTTCCTCTGTGTCTGTGGTCATGTATCCCTTTTCATTTCTTATCTTATTAATTTGCAAATTCTTTCTCTGCCGTTTGATTTGTTTCGATAGGGGTTTATCAATCTTGTTGATTTTCTCCAGGAACCAGCTTTTTGATTTATTGATTCTTTCAATTGTTTTCTGTGTCTCTATTTTGTTGATTTCAGCCCTCAGTTTGATTATTTCCAGTCTTCTACCCCTTCTAGGTGAGTCTGCTTCTTTTTTTCCTAGAGCTTTCAGGTGGGCTGTTAAGTCTCCAATGTGTGCTTTCTCTGTTTTCTTTAAGTGGGCAGTTAGTGCTATGAACTTTCTTCTCAGGACTGCTTTCATAGTGTCCCATAGGTTTGAGTATGTTGTTTCTTTATTTTCATTGTCTTCAAGGAAGACTTTAATTTCTTTCTTTATTTCTTCTTTAATCCAGGTATGGTTGAGTAGTTGACTATTCCTTTTCCATGACTTTGTAGGCTTCTGGGGGTAGCATTGTTGCTGAATTCTAGATTTAATCCATGGTGATCTGATAAGATACAGGTGGTTATTAATATTTTTTGTAACTGTGAATGTTTGCTTTGTTACCGAGTATGTGGTCGATTTTTGAGAAGGTTCCATGAGCTGCAGAGAAGAAGGTATATTCTTTCCTATTTGGGTGGAATATTCTATAGAGGTCTGTTAAGTCCATTTGATTCATTACCTCCATTATTCTCTTATTTCTCTGTTAGGTTTCTGTCTACTTGACCTATCCATAGGTGAGAGAGGAGTATTAAAGTCTCCTACTATTAATGTGTGCGGTTTGATAGCTGCCTTGAGTTTTAACAATGTTTCTTTTTCGTACGTGGGTGCTTTTGTATTAGGGGCATAGATATTCAGGATTGAGATTTCATCCTGATGACTTGTTCCTGTTATGAGTAGAAAATGTCCCTCTCCATCTCTTCTGATTGATTTAAGTTTGAAGTCAACTTTGTTAGAAATTAGTATGGCCACACCTGCTTGTTTCCTATGTCCATTTACTTGATAAGCCTTAACCCATCCCTTTACTCTGAGTAGGTGTCTGTCTTTGTGGTTGAGGTGTGTTTCTTGTAAACAGCAGAATGTTGGATCCTGTTTTCGTATCCAATCTCTTAGTCTGTGCCTTTTTATAGGTGAGTTGAGTCCATTGACATTAAGTGATATTAATGACCAGTGGTTGTTAACTCCGGTCATTTTTTTTAGTAGTAGATTTTGTGTGTTTCTCTTCTTTGAGGTGTGCTGGTAAAGGGTCTCTAGATGTCTGAGTTGCTGTGGTCATTGTTGGACTCCTTGATTAGTGATTTTCCTTCTATTACTTTCTGTAAGGCTGGATTTGTGGCTACGTATTGTTAAATTTTTTTTTTTATCCTGGAAAATTTTGTTTTCCCCATTTATAGTAAACGAAAGCTTGGCTGGGTATAGTAGTCTGGGCTTGCATCCATGGTCTCTTAATTTCTGCAGTACATCTATCCAGGACATTCTGGCTTTCATGGTTTCCATAGAGAACTCAAGTGTAAGTCTGATAGGTTTACCTTTATAAGTAACTTGGCCTTTTTCCTTTGCTGCTCTTAGTTTTCTTTCTTTATTCTGTATGCTTTGTGTTTTGATTTTTATATGGTGAGAGGATGTTTTTTTTTTTTTCGATCCAGCCTATTCGGTGTTCTGTATGCTTCTTCAACCTTCATAGGTATATCTTTCTTTAGGTTGGGAAAGTTTTCTTCTATAATTTTATTAAATATATTTTCTGGACTGTTGAGCTGCGCTTCTTCTCCTTCTTCTATTCCTATTATTCTAAGGTTTGGCCTTTTTATTGTGTCCCATATTTCCTGAATGTTTTGTGATGAGAATTTTTTGGCCTTGCTGTTTTCTTTGATCAGCGTGTTTATTTTCTCTATGGTATTCTCAGAATCTGAGATTCTTTCTTCTATCTCTTGTATTCTGTTGGTTATGCTTGCTTCTGTAGTCTCTATTCGTTTACCTAGATTTTCCCTGTCCAGCTGGCCTTCTGTTTGTGTTTTCTTCTTTGCCCCCATTTCAGTTTTTAAGTCTTGAACTGTTTCCATTATTTGTTTGATTGTTTTTCTTTGGTTTCCTAGGGTATCATTCACTGATCTACTCAATTCTTCAAACTTTCTGTTATACTTCTCATCCATTTCTATAAGGGCATTTTTTACATGCTGTTTAAGGGCGTCAATCACTTTCATAAAGTCAATTTTATCTACTTCTTCATGATTAAGGAGTTCATGTCCTCCTGTTGTGAGGTCGCTGGGTTCTGGTGGTTTCATATAGTTTTTCAGATTGTTGGGTGAATTCTTGCATTGGCGCCTGCCCATCTCTTTCTCCGAATGCTCCCCTATGGATCTTCTTTTACCGGATCAGGTCTTCTTGCCTACTGATGCATTTTCCCAGTGATGGCACCCTGCAGTGATAGCTCTCCTGGTGCTCCAGTGATGTCTCTCCTGGTACCAATATCAGATCTCCGTGCCCAAAGATGGCTCTCCTGTTACCCAGATTAGCTCTCCCACTGATGGCTCTCCTGGTGCCAAGATCAGATCTCTATGCAGGTTGGGTAGTTCGTAAACAAAGGCCTTACCTTGCTTGGTGCTGGCAGGCCAGTGAACCAAAGGAAGTCTCGCCTGCCTACTTGCCCTGAGGATTTGCCCCCAGCGCCAGACAGACTGGGCTGGGTGGTGTTATGTGCCCAAAGAGGAAAGGGGGCAGAAGGAAGAAGGGTTCTGGGTGCAAGCTGGGTGGGACAAGAAGAGAGAGGCAGTATGCAGGGTGTAGAGCCCCTGCAGGGAGCCCAGGGAGTATAGGGTGGGGGATGAGGAACTTCAGAGTTCCCTGTCCAGGGCTGCTTCCACTGCCGCCAGTCAGGTCACAAATTCACCCCGGTGCTGTCTCTCCTGGTGCCTAGATCAGATCTCCGTACAGGTTTGGTAGTTTGTAAACAAAGGCCTTACCTTGCTTGGTGCAGGCAGGCTCGTGAAACAAAGGAAGTCTCGCCTGCCTACTTGCCCTGAGGATTTGCCACCAGCACCAGACAGACTGAGCTGGATGGTGTTATGTGCCCAAACAGGAAAGGGGGCAGAAGGAAGAAGGGTTCTGGATGCAAACTGGGTGGGACAAGAAGATTAATCAGTATGCAGGGTGTAGAGCCCCTGCAGGGAGCCCAGGGAGTATAGGGTGGGGGATGAGGAACTTCAGAGTTCCCTGTCCAGGGCTGCTTCCGCCGCCGCTGGTCAGGTCACCAATGAAAATGAAATAAATTGTAAAAAATTTAATCCAAATCCTCTAACAATATAGTCAGGAAAAACTACTAAAACATATAGGGTCATGTGATAGTTCCTGTACTTTCTTTTATGTTGCTACTTAACAATGTTCCCATAAAGTAAAAGGCTTCGTAATTCATGCACAAGCACAGAACCAGAAGAAAAAGAGTTCAGTAATAATAATGAGAAAATCTGGGGAGTATGCATAACATGTTTAAATTATAACATATACATTACTAAAGCCAAGAGGCCAGAAAATTAAACACCAAAATCCAGTTGCTACAAATACATTACTAGTGCTAGACACGTGGCTCAATTAATGTTATGTTCACCTAATAGGCAACAAGCCGTAGGTACAAACCCGAGCATGGCATAAGACTAAGCACAGTGGTCCTAGACGGTAATCCCGGCACTTAGGAAGTGTGCGTTTGATGAAGTTGAGAAGTTCAAGGGTTTTCTCAACTATCCGGCAAGTATGATCACAGCCTGAGATACAGGAAACTACATCTACCATGTAAAAAATTAAAATGTTTTACACCGAGAATTAACATATTAATCACAGTAAACTAAATTTATGGTACTAACTAAGTTATTTATTGTATAAAACTACAGCAACTGAAAACCACAAGCAACTCAAGACAACACGGATGCTGCTATGATAAGGAATCCTGCCTAAACTTTGGTCATAAATACTCAATTCAGCAGCCAGATTTCCTAACAGACGAGAACAGAACATTTCCCGTCACTAAAAGCCAAACAGTAATAGCCACACATTTAGGAGAGGATTAGTGAGGGTCCCTGGGCTTTTATAAAGGACTATGAAATGAAAATCACTGGCCTTCCACAACACAAGAAAACAGGGAATGAGAGGAGCATGATTATGATACAAAGAGGACAGGGGAGCAATTGTGTGAAAGAACTGGCAAAAAAAAGGGCGGGGCGGAGAGCTAAAAGGCCACTGGGGATTCAACTCAGTGGTAAAGCATTGTTGCTTTATCTAGTTCAAACTTTAGCACCGGAAAAGAAAAAAAAAGGTAAAGGAGAGCGAGGTGCAGATGACTAAGGATAGTTATTTCCAGGAGATAGGACACTGAGAAAACTTGCTTGAAACTAACAATGGAGCCTGGAGAAGAAAGCTGTGCAAGTAAAGCTAAAAGCAAAGGTCCCAGGCCTTCGGTCACTCTTTCCTGGGACAAGTCTCCCCATGAAATGATTAGTGATGCCTTCTGGAGGGAGGAATGCGGACCCAATGCTGTGCAAGGACTGGTAAAGCAATTTTCCATTCAGACTGAAGGGAGACCCGAAAGCGCCACAGGAAAGGACCAGGAGGAACTGGTTCTAGGACACCAGGAAACTGCGGGGATTCAAAATTGGTCTTGGTGGACAATTTTCAACGGGAAGTATAGCATATGGTAATCCCCAACTAAGGCAGAACCAAAGATGTGAAGAATCTGTGGGCTGGGCACAGTTCATTGGAAAAGAGCTTGCCTGGCACACTGGGTTCTATTCCCAGTGCCACAAAAAAAGGAAGAGGAGGAGGAGGAGAAGAAGGTGGAGGAGAAGGAGGAGCAGGAGGAGGAGAAGGAGGAGGAGGAGGAGGAGGTGGACAAAGACAAGGAGGACTAGGAATACTAGGAGGAGGACAAGGACTAGGACCAGGGAGGCAGAGTCTGGGATGGGAACTAGAAACCCGGTTTCCCTCCCCCGTGACCTTGGACAAGTCACTTCACTTCCCCAAGACCTCTGCTACTGGACAACAGTAACTGTTTCCCAGCGGTAGGACTGCTCAATGGCTTCCATAGTGGTATTAGCACAGCAATTCGCACAATGCCTTCTGCTCTGTGTAACAAGTGCAAGGTAATTAACCAGGTCCATTCTGATGGGTCCACAGGCAATGCTGGTGGAAGCTCTCAGAGAAGGAGGCAGGGCAGGGAGAAGGAGCAGGTCCAGGAGCTGGCAAGGTCCCAGGGCTGCAGTTGGGTGAGGTCGTCCTCACCAACTGAGCTCTCAGGTGAAAGAAGGTGGGAGAACTCTCCCACAGGAATGACATCACCAGGATGCTCTCATCCCCGCATGCAGAGATGGCGTCCGCACCTGACTGAAGAGCTACTGCCTGAAAGTAGCTGTGGCCCAACAGAGCCAAGCCTCATCCTCTCTCCAGACAGGCTCCCAGCAGAGCCTAGCCCAGGATGCAGGACACCTAGGGCTCTCCCCTCTGCCAGCTGCTGCACCCCGCCTGCTCCCGCTGGCCCTGGCCCCGCCCCTGTACCTGAGCATGGGCCAGATACAGGCCATGTCTGTGCTCTAGATGTCCCTCAGGATCTGCTCATGCACCGCGGCGGTCTCCAGGCTCTCCTCCGCCATCTTTGCCTGTTCCATCGCATGGCAAGGCCGCATGGCCCTCGCTCACCAGGGACCCCCAGCTCCCTGAGCCTAGGTTCCATGGCTGCAGGCCCACCCTCCTGCAGAGCGACCCCGCCCTCGGAGCACACGCCCCCAGTCATCACTCTGAGTGCGAGAATCCTGCACTGCTGCATGGGATTGGTAGTTCCCTCAGTGACGCCAAGCTGGGTTCTATCCTTTCAATCATTGGATCTGTGCCAATTGCTGCGACTTTGATATAGACATAGCACTTTACGACACCTGTATACAGTGACATTAAATCAGATAGTGATATTAACTCTTCACAGTTTTTTTAATGTGTATGGGTATTTTGCCTTACAAGTTTGCTTGGTACCCAAGGAAGCTAGAAAAGGGTATCAGATCACCTGGAATTGGAGCTACAAATGATTGTGAGGCGCCCTGTGGTGCAGGGAATGAAACTCCAATCGTCTGGAAGGGTTATAAATGCTCTTATCAACTGATGCTTCTCCACAGCCCCTAAATATGAGTCCCAAGTCGCCCTGGAACTCAAGATCCTCCTGCCTCCACCTCTTTTTATTCCTTTGATATTATAATATAATTACAAGTTTTCTCCCTTCCCTTCCCTCCCTTCAAAGCCTCCCATATACCCCTCCCCAGTCGCCTTCAAAAAATGATCTGTCTTTTCACTGCTATCACATGCATATAAAATTATATATATATATATATATATATATATATATATATATATATATATTTCTAAATATAACGTGTTCAGTTTGCAAAATGTAACATGTATTATGTTTGAGGGGATGACAGTTTCTGCCTCGACCTTTTTTTTTATCTATTTATTTTACATCCTGACCTTCTCCCCATAGTCCTCTCTCTCATTCCACCCCTCATTCCACCCCGAATCCCCTCCTCTTCAGTCTCCATCAGGAAAGAGCAGGTCTCCTAGCATTATCAATAAAACATGACATATCAAGTTGCAGTTCGACTGAGCACCTCCCCTGTATTAAGGGTGGGTAGGGCGACCCAGTATGAGAAGTAGGATCCCAGAAGACAGTACAAGAGTCGGAGACAGACCCTGTTCCCGCTATTAGGAGTCCCACAACTGTAGAATATGCAGAGTGCCAATGTAGGTCCCATGCAGGCTCCCTGGTTGTCGGTTCAGTCTCTGCGAACCCTTATGAACCCAAATTAGTTGACTGGGTGAGCATTCCCATGGTGTCCTTGATCACGCTGGCTCCTACACATCTTTCTCCTCCTCCTCTGCAGGATTCCCAGACTCCATCTAATGTTTGGCTGTGGGTCTCTGCATCTGCCTCCATAAGTTGTTGATAACACCTCTCTGATGACAATTGGGCCAAGCACTAATCTGGTCACTGGAGACAGCCAGTTCAGGCTACTTATCCACTGTTGCTAGGAGTCTACGATGGGATCCTCCACATAGACTCCTGGGAGAGTCATCAGCGCCAGCCCAAAAATGCCACCCCTAGCCAACCCCTTCAGCACTCTCCCTCCTCATACCTCCCCCAACCTGATTGCTCAAGTTCCCATCTTCACCTGCTCTTAGTGCACTCAAGAAATCTCTTCTGTTTCCCCTTCCCAGGGAAATTCATGTGCCCCCGTAGCCCCTCCACCCGCCATGAGCTCTCTTGTTAACTAGTCTCTATGGGTGTGTGGGTTCTAGTATAGTTAGCCTTTATTTTACAGCTAATATTCACTATGTGTGAGTACATGCCATGTGTGTCTTTATCAGACTGGGTTACCTCACTCCCGATGATCTTTTTTCTAGTTTCATTTACTTGCTTTCAAATTTCCTTGTATCCTTGTTTTTAACAGCTGAGTAATAATCCCAGTGTCTAAATGAACCACATTTTCCTCATCCATTCCTCAGTAGATGGACATGAAGATTGTTTCCAGGTTTTCAATATTACAGATAAAACTGCCATGAACATAATTAAACAAGTGTCCTTGTGGTATGATTGAGCATCCTCTGAGTATATGCCCAAGAGCAGTACAGCTGAGGCTTGTGGTAGGTTGATCCCCAGTTTTCTGAGGAATCACCACACTGACTTCCAAAGTGGCTGGAAAAGTTCTCACTCCCACCAGCAATGGAGGAGTGTTCCCTTGTTCCACGTCCTCTTCAGCTTGCCCCTTGTGTTTTTATTCTCAGCCATTCTGACAGGTATAAGATTGAATCTCAGAGTCAGTTTGATTTGTATTTCTCTGATGACTAAGAATGTTAAACATCTCAAGTGTTTTTCAGTCATTTGAGATTCTTCTGTTGAGAATTTTCTGCCTATATCCGCACCCCATTTTTTTACTTGGACTATTTGGTTGGTTGATACCTAGTTTCTTGAGTTCTCTATATATTTTGGACATCAGGCCTCTGTCGGATGTTGGTTTGGTGAAGATCTTGTCCCATTCTATACACTGCCATTTTGACCTATTGATGGTGTCCTTTGCCTTACAGAAACTTCAGTTTCATGAGGACCCATTTATTAATTGTGTGTTGTATATTGTGCTGTTGTTATTCTGTTCTGGGAGTTGCCGCATGTACCATGCAATAGAAATTATTTTCCACTTTTCTATCAGGTTCAGTATACTTGTTTCATATTGAGGTCTTTGATCACTTGGACTTGAGTTTTGTGCAGGGTGATAAATATGGATCTCTTTGCATTCTTCTACATGCTGACATCCAGTTCAAGATGCTTTATTTTTCCAATGTATAATTTTTGCTTCTTTGTTGGAAATCAGATGTCCATAGGTATATGACCTTATTTTTTATTGAAGAAAAAATTTCTGCCTCCTCCCCGCCTCCCATTTCCCTGCTCCTTCCACCCCTCTCCCTCTCCCCCTACCACTCGTCTCCTCCCTCTCCTGTCCCAGGAGCAGTCAGGGTTTCCTGCCCTGTGGAATGTCCAAGGTCCTCCCCCCTCCATCCAGATCTAGGAAGTTGAACACCCAAACTCTCTAGGCTCCCACAAACCCAGAACATGAAGTAGGATCAAGACCTCATGCCATTGTCCTTGGGCTCTCGTCAGCTCTCATTATCTGCCATGTTCAGAGAGTTCAGTTTTATCCCATGGTTTTTCAGTCACAGTCCAGCTGGCCTTGGTGAGTTCCCAATAGATCGGCCCAACTGTCTCAGTGGGTGGGTGCACCCCTCGTGGTCCTGACTCGTTGTAAATGTTCTTCCACCTTCTGCTCCTCATTAGGACCTTGGGAGCACAGTCTGGTGCTCCAGTGTGGGTCTCTGTCTCTATCTCCATCCATCGCTAGATGAAGGTTCTATGGTGATATGCAAGATATTCATCAGTATGGCTATCGGATAGGTTTATTTCAGGTTCCCTATCCTCAGGTGCCCAACGAACTAACTGGGGTCATTGCCCTGGTCATCTGGTAGCCACCCCAATTTCAAGTCTCTTGCCAACCCTTATGTGGTTCCCTTATCTAAGATATGAGTTTCCCTGCTCCCCTATCGAAACTTCCGATATATCCAATCATCCCGTTTCCCCAAGTTACCCTCATCCTCTCCTTCACACTTTTCTCTCCCCATCTCCCCTTAAATCCATACGACACTACCCTCAAGATTCCAAATTTTTGCCCGGCAATCTTGTCTATTTCCCATAGCCAGGAGGATAACTATATGTTTTTCCTTGGGTTTGCCCTCTTGTTTAGCTTCTTTAGGACCACAAATTATAGACTCAGTGGCCCCTTATCCATGGTTAGAAAACAATTATGAGTGAGTACATCCCATGATCTTTGTTTGGGTCTGGGTTACCTCACTCAGGATAGTATTTTCTATTTCCATCCGTTTGCATGCCAAATTCGAGAAGTCATTGTTTTTTACTGCAGAGTAGTACTCTAATGATTATATATACCACACTTTCTTCATTCATTCTTCCATTGAAGGACATCTAGGATGCTTCCAGGTTCTGGCTATTACAAATAATGCTGCTATGAACATAGTTGAACAAATGCTTTTGTCATATGATAAGGGATCTCTTGGGTATATTCCCAAGAGTTGTTTTGCTGGGTCCAGGGGTAGGTTGATCCAAATTTTTCTGAGAAATTGCCACACTGATTTCCAAAGATGTTGCACAAGTTTGCATTCCCACCAGCAATGGAAGAGGGTACCCCTTTCTCCACAACCTCTCCAGCAAAGGCTATCCTTGGTGTTTTTGATTTTAGCCATTCTGACAGGTGTAAGATGGTATCTAAAAATTGTTTTGATTTGCATTTCTCTGATCGCTAAGGAGGTTGAGCATGACCTTAATTACCTTTTGGCCATTTGAAATTCTTCTCTTGAGAATTCTCTGTTCAGTTCAGTGCCCCATTTTTTAATTGGGTTAATTATCATTTTAACATCTAGTTTCTTGAGTTCTTTATATATTTTGGAGATCAGACCTTTGTCTGTTGTGGGGTTGGTGAAGATCTTCTCCCAGTCAGTAGGCAGCCTTTTTGTCATAGTGACAGTGTCCTTTGCTTTACAGAAGCTTCTCAGTTTCAGGAGGTCTCATTTATTCAATGTTGCCCTTAATGTCTGTTCTGCTGGGCTTATACATAGGAAGCGATCTCCTGTGCCCATATGTTGTAGGTTACTTCCCATTTTCTCTTCTATCAAGTTGAGTGCGTTTAGAATTATATTGAGGTCTTTGATCCATTTGGACTTGAGTTTTGTGTATGGTGATAGATCTGGGTCTATTTTCATTCTTCTACAGGTTGACATCCAGTTGAGCCAGCACCATTTGTTTAAGATGCTTTCTTTCTTTCATTGTACAGTTTTAGCTCCTTTATCGAAAATGAGGTGTCCATAGGTTTTTGCGTTAAAATCTGGGTCTTTTATACGATTCCATTGGTCGACTTCTTCGTTTTTTTGCCAGTACCATGCCGTTTTCATTACTGTAGCACTGCAATTGAGTTTGAAATCAGGGATAGTAATGCCTCCAGAATTTCGTTTATTGTATAAGATTGTTTTGGCTATCCTGGGTTTTTTGTTTCTCCATATAAAGTTGATTATTGTCCTCTCAATCTGTGAAGAATTTTGAAGGGACCTTGATGGGGATTGCATTGAATCTATAGATTGCCTTTTGTAGAATTGCCAGTTTTACTATGTTGATCCTCCCAATCCAAGAGCAAGGAAGATCCTTCCATTTTCTGGTATCCTCTTCAATTTCTTTCTTCAATGCCTTAAAGTTCTTGTCAAATAGATCTTTCACTTCCTTGGTTAGAGTTACCCCAAGATATTTTATGCTGTTTGTGGCTATCGTGAAAGGTGATGATTCTCTGATTTCCCTCTCTGCTTCCATATCCTTTGTGTATAAGAGCATGACTGATTTTTTGGAGTTGATCTTGTATCCTGCCACATTACTAAAGGTATTTATCAGCTGTAGAAGTTCTTTGGTGGAGTTTTTGGGGTCACTTAAGTACACTATTATATCATCTGCAAATAATGCAAGTTTAACTTCTTCCTTTCCAATTCGAATCCCCTTTAATCCCTTATGTTGCCTTATTGCTATGGCTAAGACTTCACGAACTATATTGAAGAGGTATGGGGAGAGTGGACAGCCTTGGGGTGTTCCTGATTTTAGTGGGATGGCTATAAGTTGCTCTCCGTTTAATTTGATGTTAGCTGTCGGCTTGCTGTAAATAGCTTTAATTATATTTAGGTATGACCATTGTATCCCTAATCTCTCCAACACTTTTATCATAAAGGGATGTTGAATTTTGTCAAATGCTTTTTCAGCATCTAATTAAACTATCATGTTTTTTTTCTTTCAGTTTATTTATATGATGGATTACATTGATAGATTTGCGTATGTTAAACCTGCCCTGCATCTCTGGTATGAAGCCTACTTGATCATAATGGATAGTTTTTCTAATGTGTTCTTGGATTCAATTTGCCAGTACTTTGTTGAAGATTTTTAAGTTGATGTTCATGAGTGAGATTGGCCTGTAATTCTCTTTCTTGGTTGAGTCTTTGTGTGGTTTTGCTATCAGAGTTACTGTAGCTTCATAGAAGGAAATTGGCAATGACTCTTCTGTTACTATATTGTGAAATACATTCAGGAATATAGGTATTTGGTCTTCTTGGAAGTTCTGGTAGAATTCCGCATTGAAACCATCTGGTCCTGGACTTTTTTTATCTAAAAAAGTGTCAATTTCTTTAACATTTTCCAGTTTTGTGGCATACAGGCTTTTGTAGAAAGATCTAATGATTCTCTGAATTTCCTCTGTGTCTGTGGTTATGTCCCTCTTTTCATTTCTGATTTTATTAATTTCCAAATTCTGTCTCTGCCATTTAATTAGTTTGGATATCGGTTTATTAATCTTGTTGATTTTCTCCAAGAACCAGCTTTTGGTTTCATTGGTACTCTCAATTGTTTCTGTGTCTTTATTTTGTTCTTTCAGCCCTTAGTTTGATTATTGCCAGTCTTCTACTACTTCTAGGTTAGTCTGCTTCTTTTTCTTCTAGAACTTTCTTGTGGGCTGTTAAGTCTCCAATGTGTGCTTTCTCTGTTTTCTTTAAGTGGGCACTTAATGCAATGAACTTTCCTCTCAGGACTGCTTTCATAGTGTCCAATAGGTTTGAATATGTTGTTTCTTTATTTTCATTGAATTCAAGGAAGACTTTAATTTCTTTCTTTATTTCTTCTTTAATCCAGGTATGGTTCAGTAGTTGACTGTTCTGTTTCCATGAGTTTGTAGGCTTTCTGGGGGTAGCATTGTTGTTGAATTCTAGTTTTAATCCATGGTGATCTGAAAGATACAGGTGGTTACAGATATTTTTTTGTAACTGTGGATGTTTGCTTTGTTACCGAGTATGTGGTCAATTTTCGAGAAGGTTCCTTGAGCTGCAGAGAAGAAGGTATATTCTTTCATATTTTGGGTGGAATTTTCTATAGATGTCTGTTAAGTCCATTTGATTCATTACCTCCATTAATTCTCTTATTTCTCTTTTAGGTTTCTGTCTAATTGACCTGTCCATTGGTGAGATAGGAGTGTTAAGGTCTCCTACTATTAATGTGTGCGGTTAGATTGCTGCCTTGAGTTTTAGCAATGTTTCTTTTACGTACGTGGGTGCTTTTATATTAGGGGCATAGTTATTCAGGATTGAGACTTCTTCCTGATGAATTGTTTCTGTTAGGAGTAGAAAATGTCCCTCTAAATCTCTTCTGATTGATTTAAATTTGAAGTCAACTTTGTTAGAAATTAGTATGGCCACACCTGCTTGTTTCTAAGGTCCATTTACTTCATAAGCCTTATCCCAACCCTTTACTCTGAGTAGGTGTCTGTCTTTGTGGTTGAGGTGTGTTTCTTGTAAAAAACAGAATGTTGGTTCCTGTTTTCATGTCCAATCTCTTAGTCTGTGCCTTTTTATAGGAGAGTTGAGTCCATTGACATTAAGTGATATTAATGACCAGTGGTTGTTAATTCTGGTCATTTTTTTAGTAGTAAATTTTGTGTGTTTGCCTTCTTCGAGTTGCGCTGCTGAAGGGTCTCTAGTTGTCAGAGATATTGTGGTCATTGTTGGACTCCTTGTTATGTTTTTTCGCTTCCTCCATGACTCCCATTTCCCTCCCCCTTTTCCCATTCCCCTCCCCCTCCCACCACTTCTCTTTTCCTCCCTCACCAGTCCCAAAAGCAGTCAGGGTTCCCTGCCCTGTGGAAATTCCAAGGTCCTCCCCACTCCATCCAGGTCTAGGAAGGTGAACATCAAAACTGTCTAGGCTCCTACAAAGCCAAAGGGATCACAAGCCTGTGCCACTGTACTTGGCCTCAGGCATCAACTCTCATTGTCCGCCATGTTCAGAGAGTCCTGTTTTATCCCATGCTTTTTCAGTCACAGTCCAGCTGGCCTTGGTGAGCTCCCAATAGTTCGGCCCCACTGTCTCAGTGGGTGGGTGCACCCTCGTGGTCCTGACTTCCTTGCTCATGATCTCAGTCTTTCTGCTCCTCATTAGGACCTTGGGAACTCAGTCCAGCGCTCCAGTGTGTGTCTCTGTCTCTCTCTCCATCCATTGCTAGATGAAGGTTAGATGGTGATATGGAAGATATTCACCACTATGGCTATAGGATAGGTTCATTTCAGGTTCCCTATCCTCAGGTGCCCAAGGAACTAACTGGGGACATTGCCCTGGGCACCTGGTTGCCACTCCAAGCTCAAGTCTCTTGTCAACCCTTATGTGGTTCCATTAACTAAGATATGAGTTCCCTGTTCCCCTATCCAAACTTCCTATATCCCCAATCATCCCGTTTCCTCAAGTTCCCCTCATCCTCTCCTTCACACTTTTCTCTCCCCATCTGCCCTCACCACCATCCCACTCCATCCCCAAGATTCCCATTTTTTCCATTAGCCAGGAGGATAACTATGTTTTTCCTTGGGTTTACCCTCTTGTTAGCTTCTTTAGGATCACAAATTATAGACTCAGTGTCCCCTATCCATGGCTAGAAACCAATGATGAGTGAGTACATCCCATGATCTTCTTTGTGGGTCTGGGTTAAGTCACTCTGGATAGTATTTTCTATTTCAATCCATTTGCATGCAAAATTCGAGAAGTAATAGTTTTTAACCTCTGAGTAATACTTTAATGTATATATATTCCACACTTTCTTCATCCATTTTTCCATTGAAGGACATCTAGGATGCTTCCAGGTTCTGGCTATTACAAATAATGCTGCTATGAACATAGTTGAACAAATGCTTTTGTCATATGATAGAGCATCTTTTGGGTATATTGCCAAGAGTGGTATTGCTGGGTCCTGGGGTAAGTTAATCCTAATTTTTCTGAGAAACCGCCACACTGATTTCCAAAGTGGTTGCACAAGTTTGCAGTCCCACCAGAAATGGATGAGGATATCCCTTTCTCCACAACCTCTCCAGCAAAGGCTATCCTTGGTGTATTTGATTTTAGCCATCCTGACAGGTGTAAGATGATATCTCAAAGTTGTTTTGATTTGCATTTCTCTGATCACTAAGGAGATTGAGCATGACCTTAAGTATCTTTTGGCCATTTGAAATTCTTCTCTTCAGAATTGTCTGTTCAGTTCAGTGCCCTATTTTTTAAATGGGTTAATTATCATTTTAACTTCTAGTTTCTTGAGTTCTTTCAATATTTTGGAGATCAGACCTTTGTCTGTTGCGGGGTTGGTGAAGATCTTCTCCCAGTCAGTAGGCTGCCTTTTTGTCTTAATGACAGTGTCCTTTGCTTTACAGAAGCTTCTCAGTTTCAGGAGGTCCCATTTATTCAGTGTGCCCTCAATGTCTGTGCTGCTGGGGTTATACATCTTGGGGATATTTCTATAATTAGGTTAAGAATTTTATTTGTTCTTTTGAGTCACCCTAGGTAGGGCTGCTTACTTTTCATAACTTGTATTATTTGGAGATGTTTCCATAATTAGATTGGGAATATTATTTGTTCTTTTTGAGTCACACTAGGTGGGACTGTTATTTATGATATTTTAAGTATTTATCTCTTTTAACTATTATCAGCAAACAGTACATTATTAGGACTTGGCTTTCATTTTTGTATTACTAATAGTACCAAGAGGTGTTTTTTTTTAATTCTTTTTTAATTAAAATTTCCAACTGCTCCCCGTTTCCCATTTCCCTCCCCTCCTCCCACACATTGCCCCCTCCCCCCACTCCCCTCCCCCATTCCCACTCCTCTTCTCCTCCCCCCAGTCCATTCCCCCTCCCTCTCGATACTGAAGAGCAGTCCAAATTCCCTGCCCTACAGGAAGACCAAGGTCCTCCCACTTCCATCCAGGCCCAGGAAGGTGAGCATCAAAACAGGCTGAGCTCCTACAAAGCCAGTTCATGTATTAGGATCGAAACCTAGTGCCATTGTCCTTGGCTTCTCATCAGCCTTCATTGTCCGCCATGTTCAGAGAGTCCAGTTTCAACCCATGCTTATTCAGTCCCAGTCCAGCTGGCCTTGAAGAGCTCCCAATATATCAGTTCCACTGTCACAGTGGGTGGGTGCACGCCTCGTGGTCCTGATTTCCTTGGTCATGTTCTCCCTCCTTCTGCTCCTCATTTGGACCTTAAGAGCTCAGACCTTTGCTCCAATTTGGGTCTCTGTCTCTCTCTCGATCTTTCGCCAGTTGAAAGTTCCTGTGCCATTCTCCTTGGCCTCTCGTCAGCTCTCATTGTCCGCCACATTCCGAGAGTCCGGTTTTATCCCATGTTTTTTCAGTAGCAGTCCAGCTGACCTTGGTGAGCTCCCAATAGATCGGCCCCACTGTCTCAGTGGTTGGGTGCACCCCTCATGGTCCTGACTTCCTTGTTCATGTTGTCTCTCCTTCTGCTCCTCATTATAACCTTGGGAGCTCAGTCCGGTGCTCCAGTGTGGGTCTCTGTCTCTATCTCCATCCATCGCTAGATGAAGGTTCTATGGCGATATGCAAGATATTCATCAGTATGATTATAGGATAGGTTCATTTCAGGTTCCCTATCCTCAGGTGCCACAATGAACTAACTGGGGACATTGCCCTGGGCATCTGGTAGCCATTCCAAGTTCAAGTCTCTTGCCACCCCTTAGGTGGCTCCCTTACCTAAGGTATGAGTTTCCCTGCTCCCCTATCCAAACTTCCTTTATCCCCAATCACCCCGATTCCCCCAGTTCCCCTCATCCTCTCCTTCACACTTTTCTCTCCCCATCACCCCTCATCCCCATCCCACCCCACCCCCAAGATTCCAATTTTTTGCCCATCAGTCATGTCTATTTCCCATAGCTGGGAGGATATCTATATGTTTTTCATTGGGTTTACCCTCTTGTTTAGCTTCTTTAGGATCACAAATTATAGATTCAGTGGCCCCTATCCATGGCTAGAAACCAATTATGAGTGAGTACATCCCATGTTCTTCTTTTTGGGTCTGGGTTACCTCACTAAGGATCGTATTTTCTATTTCCATCCATTTGCATGCAAAATTCGAGAAGTCATTGTTTTTTTACCGCAGAGTAGTACTCTAATGTGTATATATTCCACAATTTCTTCATCCATTCTTCCATTTAAGGGCATCTAGGTTGCTTCCAGGTTCTGGCTATTACAAATAATGCTGCTATGAACATAGTTGGAGAAATGCTTTTGTCATATGATGGGGCATCTCTTGGGTATATTCCCAAAAGTGGTATTGCTGGGTCCAGGGGTAGGTTGATCCCAATTTTTCTGAGAAACCGCCACACTGATTTCCAAAGTGGTTGCACAAGTTTGCAGTCCCACCAGCAATGGATGAGGGTACCCCTTTCTCCACAACCTCTCCAGCAAAGGCTATCCTTGGTGTTTTTGATTTTAGCCATTCTGACAGGTGTAAGATGATATCTCAAAGTTGTTTTGATTTGCATTTCTCTGATCGCTAAGGAGGTTGAGCCTGACCTTAAGTATCTTTTGGCCATTTTAACTTCTTCTGTTCAGAATTCACTGTTCAGTTCAGTGCCCCATTTTTTAATTGGGTTAATTATCCTTTTAAAGTCTAGTTTCTTGAGTTCTTTATATATTTTGGAGATCAGACCTTTGTCTGTTGCAGGGTTGGTGAAGATCTTCTCCCAGTCAGTAGGCTGCCTTTTTGTCTTAATGACAGTGTCCTTTGCTTTACAGAAGCTTCTCAGTTTCAGGAGGTCCCATTTATTCAATGTTGCCCTTAATGTCTGTGCTGCTGGGGTTATACATAGGAAGCCATCTCCAGTGCCCATATGTTGTAGGGTTCTTCCCATTTTCTCTTCTATCAGGTTCAGTGTGTTCACATTGATATTGAGGTTTTGATCCATTTGGACTTGAGTTTTGTGCATGGTGATAGATATGGGTCTATTTTCATTCTTCTACAGGTTGACATCCCATTGTGCCAGCACCATTTGTTGAAGATGCTTTCTTTCTTCCATTGTATACTTTTAGCTCCTTTATCAAAAATCAGTTGTTCATAGGTTTGTGGGTTAAAATCCGGGTCTTCTATACGATTCCATTGGTCGACTTCTCTGTTTTTATGCCAGTACCACGCTGTTTTCATTACTGTAGCTCTGTAATAGAGTTTGAAGTCAGGGATGGTAATGCCTCCAGAAGTTCCTTTATTGTATAAGATTGTTTTGGCTATCCTGGGTTTTTTGTTTCTCCATATAAAGTTGATTATTGTCCTTTCAAGATCTGTGAAGAATTTTGATGGGATTTTAATGGGGATTGCATTGAATCTATAAATTGCCCTTGGTAGAATTGCCATTTTTACTATGTTGATCCTCCCAATCCAAGAGCAAGGGAGATCCTTCCATTTTCTGGTATCCTATTCAATTTCTTTCTTCAATGCCTTAAAGTTTTTGTCAAATAGATCTTTCACTTCCCTGGTTAGAGTTACCCCAAGATATTTTATGCTGTTTGTGGCTATCGTGAAAGGTGATGATTCTCTTATTTCTCTCTCTGCTTCCAGATCCTTTGTGCATAAGAGGGCGACTGATATTTTGGAGTTGATCTTGTATCCTGCCACATTACTAAAGGCGTTTATCAGCTGTAGGAGTTCTTTGGTGGAGTTTTGGGGTCGCTCATGTACACTATCATATCATCTGAAAATAATGCAAGTTTAACTTCTTCCTTTTCTATTTGAATCCCCTTTATCCACTTATGTTGTCTTATTGCTATTGCTAAAACTTCGAGAACTATATTGAAGAGGTATGGAGAGAGTGGACAGCCTTGGCGTGTTCCTGATTTTAGTGGAATGGCTTTAAGTTTCTCTCCATTTAATTTGATATTAGCTGTCGGCTTGCTGTATATATCTTTAATTATATTTAGGTATGACCCTTGTATCCCTAATCTCTCTAAGACTTTTATCATAAAGGGATGTTGAATTTTGTCAAATGCTTTTTCAGCATCTAATGAAACGATCATATGGTTTTTTTCTTTCAGTTTATTTATATGATGGATTACATTGATAGATTTGCGTATGTTAAACCAGCCCTGCATCTCTGGTATGAAGCCTACTTGATCATAATGGATAATTTTTCTAATGTGTTCTTGGATTCGGTTGGCCAGAATTTTGTTGAGGATTTTTGCGTCGATGTTCATGAGTGAGATTGGCCTGTAATTCTCTTTCTTGGTTGGGTCTTTGTGTGGTTTTGGTATCAGAGTTACTGTAGCTTCATAAAAGGAATTTGGCAATGACTCTTCTGTTTCTATATTGTGAAATACATTAAGGAGAATAGGTATTAGGTCTTCTTGGAAGTTCTGGTAGAATTCCGCATTGAAACCGTCTGGTCCTGGACTTTTTTTGGAAAGGAGGTTTTTGATAACAGCTTCTAATTCTTCACGACTAACAGGTCTATTTAGGTTGTTCACGTGGTCCTGGTTTAACTTTGGTAAATGGTATTTATCTAAAAAAGCGTCCATTTCTTTTACATTTTCCAGTTTTGTGGCATACAGGCTTTTGTAGTAAGATCTAATGATTCTCTGAATTTCCTCTGTGTCTGTGGTTATGTCTCCCTTATCATTTCTGATCTTATTAATTTGCAAATTCTCTCTCTGCCGTTTGATTAGTTTGGATAGGGGTTTATCAATCTTGTTGATTTTCTCCAGGAACCAGCTTTTTGATTCATTGATTCTTTCAAATGTTTTCTGTGTTTCTATTTTGTTGATTTCAGCCCTCAGTTTGATTATTTCCAGTCTTCTACCCCTTCTAGGTGAGTCTGCTTCTTTTTTTTCTAGAGCTTTCAGGTGGGCTGTTAAGTCTCCAATGTGTGCTTTCTCTGTTTTCTTTAAGTGGGCAGTTAGTGCTATGAACTTTCCTCTCAGAACTGCTTTCATAGTGTCCCATAGGTTTGAGTATGTTGTTTCTTTATTTTCATTGTCTTCAAGGAAGAGTTTAATTTCTTTCTTTATTTCTTCCTTAATCCAGGTATGGTTCAGTAGTTGACTATTCAGTTTCCATGAGTTTGTAGGCTTCTGGGGGTAGCATTGTTGCTGAATTCTAGCTTTAATCCATGGTGATCTGATAAGATACAGGTGGTTATTAATATTTTTTTGTAACTGTGGATGTTTGCTTTGTTACCGAGTATGTGGTCGATTTTTGAGAAGGTTCCATGAGCTGCAGAGAAGAAGGTATATTCTTTCCTATTTGGGTGGAATATTCTATAGATGTCTGTTAAGTCCATTTGATTCATTACCTCCATTAATTCTCTTATTTCTCTGTTAGGTTTCTGTCTACTTGACCTGTCCATTGGTGAGAGAGGAGTATTAAAGTCTCCTACTATTAATGTGTGCGGTTTGATGGCTGCCTTGAGTTTTAACAATGTTTCTTTTACGTACGTGGGTGCTTTTATATTAGGGGCATAGATATTCAGGATTGAGACTTCATCCTGATGAATTGTTCCTGTTATGAGTAGAAAATGTCCCTCTCCATCTCTTCTGATTGATTTAAGTTTGAAGTCAACTTTGTTAGAAATTAGTATGGCCACCCCTGCTTGTTTCTTAGGTCCATTTACTTGATAAGCCTTATCCCAACCCTTTACTCTGAGTAAGTGCCTGTCTTTGTGGTTGAGGTGTGTTTCTTGTAAACAGCAGAATGTTGGATCCTGTTTTCGTATCCAATCTCTTAGTCTGTGCCTTTTTATAGGAGAGTTGAGTCCATTGACATTAAGTGATATTAATGACCAGTGGTTGTTAACTCCGGTCATTTTTTAAGTTGTAAATTTTGTGTGTTCCCCTTCTTTGTGTTGCGCTGGTGAAGGGTCTCTAGTTGTCAGAGATATTGTGGTCATGTTGGACTCCTTGGTTAGTGATTTTCCTTCTATTACTTTCTGTAAGGCTGGATTTGTGGCTACGTATTGTTTAAATTTGTTTTTATCCTGGAAAATTTTGTTTTCTCCATTTATAGTGAACGAAAGCTTGGCTGGGTATAGTAGTCTGGGCTTGCATCCATGGTCTCTTAGTTTCTGCAGTACATCTATCCAGGACCTTCTGGCTTTCATGGTTTCCATAGAGAAGTCAGGTGTAAGTCTGATAGGTTTACCTTTATAAGTAACTTGGCCTTTTTCCTTTGCTGCTCTTAGTTTTCTTTCTTTATTCTGTATGCTTTGTGTTTTGATTATTATATGGAGAGAGGATGTTTTTTTTTGATCCAGCCTATTCGGTGTTCTGTATGCTTCTTGAACCTTCATAGGTATATCTTTCTTTAGGTTGGGAAAGTTTTCTTCTATAATTTTATTAAATATATTTTCTGGACCATTGAGCTGCGCTTCTTCTCCTTCTTCTATTCCTATTATTCTTAGGTTTGGTCTTATTATTGTGTCCCATATTTCCTGAATGTTTTGTGATGAGAATTTGTTGGCCTTGCTGTTTTCTTTGATCAGCGTGTTTATTTTCTCTATGGTATTCTCAGAATCTGAGATTCTTTCTTCTATCTCTTGTATTCTGTTGGGTATGCTTGCTTCTGTAGTCTCTATTCGTTTACCTAGATTTTCCCTGTCCAGCTGGCCTTCTGTTTATGTTTTCTTCTTTGCCTCCATTTCAGTTTTTAAGTCTTGAACTGTTTCCATTATCTGTTTGATTGTTTTCCCTTGGTTTCCTAGGGTATCATTCACTGATCTACTCAATTCTTCAAACCTTCTGTTATACTTCTCATCCATTTCTATAAGGGCATTTTTTGCATGTTGTTTAAGGGCGTCAATCACTTTCATAAAGTCAATTTTATCTACCTCTTCATGATTAAGGTGTTCATGTCCACCTGTTGGGAGGTCACTGGGTTCTGGTGGTTTCATATAGTTTTTCAGATTGTTAGGTGAATTCTTGCATTGGCGCCTGCCCATCTCTTTCTCCGAATGCTCCCCTCTGGATGTTCTTTTACCGGATCAGGTCTCCTTGCCTACTGATGTACCTTCCCAGTGATGGCTCTCTGCAGTGCTAGCTCTCCTGGTGTTCTAGTGATGTCTCTCCTTGCTTGTTGCAGGCAGGCCAGTGAAACAAAGGAAGTCTCGCCTCCCTACTTGCCCTGAGGATTTGCCCCCAGTGCCAGACAGACTGAGCTGGATGGTGTTATGTGCCCAAAGAGGAAAGGGGGCAGAAGGAAGAAGGGTTCTGGATGCAAGCTGGGTGGGACAAGAAGAGAGAGGCAGTATGCGGGGTATAGAGCCCCTGCAGGGAGCCCAGGGAGTATAGGGAGGGGGATGAGGAACTTCAGAGTTCCCTTTCCAGGACTGCTTCCGCTGCCGCTGGTCACAAACTCACCGCACTGCTGTCTCTCCTGGTGCCGAGATCAGATCTCCATGCAGGTTGGGTAGTTCATAAACAAAGCGCCTACCTTGGTTGGTGCAGGCGGGCCAGTGAGACAAAGGAGGTCTCGCCTGCCTATTTGCCCTGAGGATTTGCCCCCAGCGTCAGACAGACTGAGCTGGATGGTGTTATGTGCCCAAAGAGGAAAGGGGACAGAAGGAAGAAGGGTTCTGGATGCAAGCTGGGTGGGACAAGAAGAGAGAGGCAGTATGGGGGGGTAGAGCCCCTGCAGGGAGCCCGGGGAGTATAGGGAGGGGGATGAGGAACTTCAGAGTTCCCTGTCCAGGGCTGCTTCCGCCTCCGCTGGTCACAAACTCACCGCACTGCTGTCTCTCCTGGTGCCGAGATCAGATCTCCTTGCAGGTTGGGTAGTTCGTAAACAAAGCGCCTACCTTGATTGGTGCAGGCGGGCCAGTGAGACAAAGGAGGTCTTGCCTGCCTGCTTGCCCTGAGGATTTGCCCCCAGCGCCAGACAGACTGAGCTGGATGGTGTTATGTGCCCAAAGAGGAAAGGGGACAGAAGGAAGAAGGGTTCTGGATGCAAGCTGGGTGGGACAAGAAGAGAGAGGCAGTATGGGTGGGTAGAGCCCCTGCAGGGAGCCCGGGGAGTATAGGGAGGGGGATGAGGAACTTCAGAGTTCCCTGTCCAGTCACAAACTCACCGCACTGCTGTTTCTCCTGGTACCGAGATCAGATCTACGTGCAGGTTGGGTAGTTCGTAAACAAAGCACCTACCTTGGTTGGTGCAGGCGGGCCAGTGAGACAAAGGAGGTGTCGCCTGCCTACTTGCCCTGAGGATTTGCCCCCAGCGCCAGACAGACTGAGCTGGATGGTGTTATGTGCCCAAAGAGGAAAGGGGACAGAAGGAAGAAGGGTTCTGGATGCAAGCTGGGTGGGGCAAGAAGAGAGAGGCAGTATGGGGGGGTAGAGCCCCTGTAGGGAGCTCGGGGAGTATAGGGAGGGGGATGAGGAACTTCAGATTTCCCTGTCCAGGACTGCTTCCGCCACCGCTGGTCACAAACTCACTGCACTGCTTTCTCTCCTGGTGCCGAGATCAGATCTCCTTGCAGGTTGGGTAGTTTGTAAAGAAAGCGCCTACCTTGGTTGGTGCAGGCGGGCCAGTGAAGCAAAGGATGTCTCGCCTGCCTGCTTGCCCTGAGGATTTGCCCCCAGCGCCAGACAGACTGAGCTGGATGGTGTTATGTGCCCAAAGAGGAAAGGGGACAGAAGGAAGAAGCCAAGAGGTGTTTAATAGACCTTTTTTCCTACATGATGCAGTGTAGATCCAAGCTGTGTGCTGACATAAGCGTTTTGTTTACAGCTAATCACTTGCAAGGGGAGGTCATCAGGTTTTGTGTTTGTTTTAAAAAGTGGTTTTTTAGCTTTACTTATTTTCCATTTGTAGGGCTACTTCTCTGATTTGATCCAATAGTTTTTACTTCAGTATACCTGTGCTATAGCCACAACTTGTTATTTCTGTTTTCTGTAAGTTTATACCACACAGCATCACTTGAAAGGGAAGTCAGTTTGTTAAGTGAGTTAAGGCGTGGTGGCATGCCTAAGACCCTAAGAAATAGAGGTGAGGCGGCCAGATCTTGATTTGCACTCTAACCAGACTCATGATTATCGTAAATATCACCATAGAACCTTCATCCAGCAACTAATGGCAACAGAGGCAGAGATCCACATTGGAGCACTGGACTGAGCTCCCAAAGTCCAGTTGAAGAGTTTAAAGTTGTTTTCTTCTACTTCTTTTGGGTTAGGATTATCAAGTCTTCCTGTTGTGTGACCCCTGGGTTCTGGTGTTACCATGTTCCTTTTTAGGTTGTTGGAGGGATTCCTACTTTGGCGCCTACCCATCTAGTCCTTCAAATGAGGCCTGCAGTGTTTTTGTGTCTTGGTCCAGTCCTTGAAGTGGCTGTCTGAGTGTTTGGGAGTTTTTCTTGATATGCTTTACTGTCACTGTCTGTTTCAGAAGCTTCTGAGGTCTCTATACGCCTGCTCTCTCGGTCTTCTTTCCTGGTTTGCTCTCTTGGTGCTCTCTTAATCCCCTCAGTGTTGTAGCAAGCTCTTGTTCCCCTCAGTATTATAGCAAGCTTTCAGCTCTTAGGCAGGTTGTGGCTAGTACCTTGGGGGGTGTCCCATGGGTGGGATTGGGTTTGAGGGGATCCTAGCCACAGGAAACTCCCTGCTGGCTGGCTAGAAAAGCTGAGGGAGTTGGGGAGGGGCCTGGAGTTTTGTCCCACTGGGGAGGTCCTAGAGAGTGGGGCGTCCTGCCATGTGACTGTTCACTCACCTCTTAAGTCCCTTCAGTATTGGAGCAAGCTGTGTTTTAAAGTCCATCCCAAGTTGCAGGAGGGTAGCCTTTCTTATTTTTTAAAAAGATTATTTTAAAAAAAGATTTATTTTATTTGTATGTGTGTCTTGAGTATGTACCAGGTGTGTGCTGGTGTCTTTTGGCATGGTGAGAAGACTTCAGATATCCTGGAACTGGAGTTACATGTCCATGAACTTACTCATGGGGCTGCTGTGATCCAAACCCAGGTCTCCTAGAAGAGCAGCAAGTACTCAGTGCAATGCTATCTTCTCAGCCCCACCTTGAGTACATTGTTTTACAAAAAGTTAAACTGTAATCTTTACTATGTTGGTAATAAATTAAAGAACTAGAAGTTTTTTACATTTATTTCCACAAATGGGGTGGGGGAGAGAAAGAGAGAGAGACAGAGAGACAGAGAGACAGAGAGAGAGAGACAGAGAGAGAGAGAGAGAGAGAGAGAGAGAGAGAGAGAGAGCACGATACCAAGCTAACTTATAAAAGAAAGCATTTTACAGTTTCAGAGGGTTAGTGCATCACTGTGACTCTGGAGTCTCCAACATTTTGGATCTTTAGTACAAATCCAAGCATCATGTTCTCAGCTTTATATGATGGCCTCTATGGGCCTGCATGCCACATGCCATCAGGGCTGTAACATTTTTTTCTGAACTAATGAGGAAGATTTCACAACCTCTTAACTCCAGTATTTTGGATTCTAAAGTCAGGCAAGTATTGTTGTACATTTTGGATGGAATATGGCTCTCTCATTGGATTCCATTTGTATAAACTCTGAACTCTTGGTGTTTTCCTTTGTTGAATAAGCTTTACTTTGTTTTTGGAGTAGATTCTCTAGGGATTTTCTTTTTACAGGTTTCATGGTTAGCTAGGTGGGATCTTTACCTTCATTCCAATTCTCTGTACCTCTTTCAGCACAAACCTAGGTATAGGCATTTTATTTCCCGGTCTTCCTTTTTCTCCTCAGATTGTGCATTTGTATTTCTCCTTGCCCTGTTTGCACTTTTCTTTCTTTCTTTCTTTCTTTCTTTCTTTCTTTCTTTCTTTCTTTCTTCCTCCCTTCCTTCTTTATTTTGGGGGACAGTGTTTTTTGTAGCTTTGGAGCCAGTAGTTGGGGTTTTAGCTCAGTGGTAGAACACTTGCTTAGCACTTTTTTTTATTATAGAGCTGCATTAAGAATGATTACTAATAACCATGAGTCAATACTGTCTTGAATGAAATACCTGCCAATAATATTGTTTCAAAACTCTTCAATTTAGCCTCAAGCAAGTTCTTAGGACAAGGGCCAAAAGCAGCCACATTGTTGTCTAAAACATTACAAGAATTGTTTTTATTCCAGTTTCTTTTTAATTTTTTTTATAAATAATACCATTCAAAATTTGCACTTCCTCTCCTCCTCCCATTTCCCTCCTATTCCCCCACTCACTCTGCCCCCTCTCCCCCAATCCTAAGAGGGCAGTGTACCCTGTCCTTTGGTTAGGCCCTCCTCCCCTCCATCCAGGCCTAGGAAGGTGTGCATTCAAACAGACTAGGATCCCCAAAAGCCAGTATATGCAGTAGAGACAAATCTCAGTGCCATTATCATTGGCTTGTCAGTCAGCCCCCATGCCTCCAGCTGGATTTAGCTCAGGCACACTCTCTCAGTGGGTGGACCAACCCGCCTGGTCCTGATGTCCTTACTCATCTTCTCCCTCCTTCTGCTCTTCAACTGGATCTTAGGAGCTCAGTCTAATGCTCTGATGTGGGTCTCTGTCTCTATCTCCATGCATCGCTGGACGATGGTTCTATGGTGATATTCAAGATAATCATCAGTGTGAGTATGGGACAAGGCCAGTTCAGGCACCCTCTCATCTACTGCCCAAGGACCTAGCTGGAGATATCCCCATGGACACCTGAGAATCCTTCTAGAGCCAAGTTTCTTGCCAACCCTAAAATGGCTCCTTTAATTAAGATATCGTCTTACCTGCACCCATATCCACCCTTCCTCCATTGCAACCATCCCACTCTCCCAAGCTCTTCTTAATTCTTCCCTTCTCCCTTCTCTCTCCTGCCTCCCCTTCCTCCCACCCCATTACCACCTTCCCAACTTTTACCCAGTGCTCTTTTCTGGTTCCAGTTTCCAGTAGGATCTATATGTTTTTCTTTGGGTTCACTTTATTCCAGTTTATAATACTGTTTCACCCTGAAACTTCTTGAACTGGACCTCTATAGTCCACATTGCTCTCAGTACTATTGTCTTCAAAGCTCTTATAACTATTTAGACCCACTTAAAACATTCAACCACTTCCCTCATGCAAAGTTCCTAAGTCAACATTCCTCTAACAAGCAGCTTGACCAGTCTGACACAGCAATACCATGTAACAACGTTATCATAGTTACTTTTGTATTGTAAAGAGACACCATGAGGAAGGCAGCTTATAAAAGAAAACATTTAATTGGGGGCTTGCACATGGTCAGAGAGTGAGTCCATAACCATCACGTCATGGGCCATGGCAGCACACAGGCATGATACTGGAGAGTAGCTGGGAGTTTTAACCTGATTTACAAGTTGGTAGCAGAGGTGGTGGAGGGAGGGGCTGGACCTGTCTTAGGCTTCTGAAATCTCAAAGTCCATCTTCTGTGAAACACCTGTCCAACGAGGTCACATCTAATCTTTCTCAAAATGGTTCCACCAACTAGGGATCAAGCATTTAAATATAGGAGCTTTTATGGGACCATTCTCTTTCAAACCAACACATTAATCAAAATACTATTTTAGGACCCAAATTGCTCAATATTATATGATTAAGAAACAGCAAAGCAGATTCGGAGACTACTAGAGAAAAGAAATATATATTATAAGCATTATAAGCAACTTCTAAAACTTGACAGAGATACCTTGCTGCCTGGACAGTAACCCAAAGTTCTTCTGTAACATCGGGAAATCCTTCTTCAGCCTACAGGCCCATTGTATCTGGCAGACTTTTCCATGAAGCAGTGAATTTTTAAGGCTGTTTGACCTCTATTGGCAGTTTGTCAGTCACTTTCTTCTGTGTCCTGCAGAATGTCTGGAACATTTCATGAAGCAGGAACCCTGAAGGACTCAGGAGACATTTTTATGGTGTTGGTTTTCTTCTACTTTATGCAAGTTACAGGGATCAAACTCAGGTTGCCACGCTTTGGTGGCAAAAACCTTTGCCTTTTGAGCCCTCTTATATTTTCATTTATCTTTTTTCTCACACTGGAATAAGAGAATAGACTTCCTCCCTTATTCTGAAGAACCATAGAAAAGGCCTTTTTCTTTTAGTGAGGCATGAGAATGTTTGCAGTTGGAGGTTGGAAGGATGTTTTGCACACATTTTCTCTGTCTCTGTCTCTTCAGAAAACTGCCCTTGTTGAGGGACCAGGTGTATGCCAAGTTTGCCTATTTATTATTGGGAGTGATAAGCCAGAGAAAATGAGCGGGTTGTCTGAGTTTCCTACGGGACTCAGGCATTGAGATCCAGTATGGTGTTTTCCAGCAGAAGTTTCTTTTCAATTCGATTTTGTTTCTAATTGCCGTTTCATAAGAGGTCTCTTCAGGTACTTAATGCTCTTTGGGCTTCCCCTCTGGAGAAGTACTTTATATGTTTATTATTTGTTTATCTTAAAGTTTTTCTGAGGTCTATATTTGAACTTAATATGCAACCCAGGCTGGCATGGGACTCAGGAGCCTTTCCCCTCAGTCTCTCAAGTGCTAGGATTACAAGCATTTGCCACCAGTGTCCAGTTCAGAGCAATACTCTAGCCTGAGATGTATTTGAACAACATCAACTTTGATCCACTGGGAAGTGTACTTTGTGGTATACTTTTTCCCTCTTGGTAATTGTCTCCTTCTTGTTCATGGGTGATCTCTTGAGGCTGAGTGAAACTGGTGTGGTTGAAGACTGAGTCAGAGGAGCTGAGGGGGATGCCCAGGAGAACTCTTCATTCAAACTGTAAATACCCATTGATGCAGAGTGACAGGGGGAAGACTGGTGTATTGTAGTGGTGAGCTGCGGGCCTCTTCCCACAGCCGGGCTCATGGCTGCCTGGCTAGCTCATGCCCCAAAATAACGACACACACACGGTATTCTTTTAAACACTGCTTGGTCCATTAGCTCTAGCCGTTACAGGCTAAATCTTATATCCTGCAATGAGTCAGATTCCCATGAGCTCTGTCACTGTGATCTCACATAGATAACTCATTCAGTGTTCACGTCCAGGACATCGAGTTTTAATTTTTGTCCTAATCTGATAAAGAAAAAAAGATGAGGAGAATAGAGGAGCCTGATGTAAGGCTTCAAAATGGGTCATTTGAAAAGGTAACACTGCCTGCCTCCACGTGTGCTGCCAACCGTTATTAGCAAATCCATCCTTTCATAGAATAGGTATACGCAACCCAAGTGTGCAGCACACTGCTAACCACAGGTATGAACCTAACTGCCTTTGATTTCTGAAACAATTGCTGTCCCATCAAGGTCTCATAACAACACAGAAAAGTATGTAAGAATGCCCAATCACCACCTTAGAGGAATTTGAGGACCCCAAAGAAGCCGCAAGTTATCTTTATTGGAAATATAAATGTTTCTGCAAGGACAAAATGATGTACTTTAAAAAACAGATTGGTGTACTCACTACGATTGTATGTGATATGATGCACACAGGATATTGGTTCTGAATACTTGGCCCTCAGGAGGTTTTTGAGGTTGTGGAGAACCAGAACCTTGCTGGAGGAATTGGTGTCTGAAAGGATTAGCCTTGATGTATCAGGGCATATTTTCATTGGTCGCAATTGTTTACTGATTTCCTTACAGAGAACAAGAAGCCTCCAAATCCTGCTGCCATGTCTTCTGCAACATGAACTGTGAAAACCCCCTCCATACCCTGGTTGTTTTCATCACATAAGAAGGTGTAAGTCACAAGCAATCTCCCACACCAGTTTAGAATTATGATTCATTAAATGGATATTTTTTTAAGGGGCAAAACTTACAGATTGCCATTTCAGGCAACATCCCTTTGCAGGATCAGGAAGGGAGCCTAGTAACTGGATGAAAAGGTGGATGAATGAGAGCAAGCTGAAGGCAGTTGCTCCTCATTGAAAGAGAGAGAGACCACATCCCAATGGCCTTTATCTCAGTTGCTATAGCCTGAAGGAGCAGAAGGAGCTCCTGCAACACACCTATTTGGACATAGCAGCATAATTTACCAGTATGTGACAAAAACCTATTTTTGTTTATTGTTTTCATCTTTCATGATACATGGCACAGACAGGATATGCTTCATGCATTTGTGTGACCAATGATTACCCTTTAAGAAAAAACCCACAAACACTCCCAACAACATCATCAGCATTCAACAACATGTCCATGATTGCTTTGCTTTGCCTTTGATGGAGTGGTAACTCATGCTGCTAGTTAATCTGTGCAAGCAATGTGAATTTCCCCGTAAATATATAGAGAGAATAGACAGTTTATCTTAAAAATATCAGGAGGTCACACTGCTATGGAGTGGATAAATCATCATCATGTGATAGTGACATATTTAAGATCTCTCCTGTCTTTAAATCTCAGAATTGTCAAGATGTTATGTTTTTGTGCAGACTTCTCAGAGTTTTCTCCCATTCATGGTTTCCATGGATGTTTGCTAGTTACGCTTACATGTCTTTTGCCAGATTCTGTCACTTTTTGCCATGCACTCTCAGCTCCACAACTTCTCCTGCCCTAAGATTCTAGTTCCAGGCATTTTAGACATCTTGTGACTGTTGCACAAGTGTCTCATGTCCTGCCTAAATGATTTGGAATGTTATTTAGCCTGAGTTTTAACTTCCATCCCTGAGTTCATTGACTTTCCTTGACCATCTTTCTTGGGCCACTGAGCTGAACTACTAGGGGTTTGCTCCAGTTACTTCTCCATGCTGAGACAGCCTACACTCTCAGTACTACTCTGATAGTGTTTCTGTAGCAAGTATTCTTCTCAAGATAAGAAGAAATTTATGTGGTCCTATTATATTTAGATGCATACCCTCCTCAATCTGGATGGATTGGGGCATGGGCTTCCCACAGGTCAAGGTACCCTGCTCTCTATTAGGAATGGATTTGAAGTGGAGAGGATTGGTGGTTGCCTGAGTAGTGAGGAGGAGGAGGAAAGGAAGTGGAAATTTGAAATATAATATTTATGAAGGAAGAAAAAATCAATCAAAGATAACCAACGGAGAGATGCGAGTTAAGAAAAAAAAACTTTCATATGAGTTGTTGACTCAGACACCAAAGACTTTTTCAGAAAAATAAGATACAGGGATTGAGTTGCTTGGGCAAGAGTGTGAATCGAGTGATGGGGAAGATGAGTGGGGGCTTATTTTGGGTCTCCTGGTAGCTGTATACAGCTTTTGAGGAGCTGAATGCTGGATGTTTCTGTGGGTAAATAGGGAAGTAACAGGCTTGTGTGGGGATTTCTGACATAAGTAGAGCCTTGGTGATGTCACAAAGCCTTGGTTCGATGGGTAGCAACTCTATTCCACTCAAAGCACTAGTCTTCAATGAAGGTGGGTTTATTATCCTCACAGTGCCTGAGGAGGACAGTTCAGCTCCTTGTCTCCACAGCCGTTCAACAGGCTTTTTGCACCTGAACATTTCCGGAAGATTGAATCTGGAGAGGCAGGACATTTTCTTTTGGTAAATATGTTTCCAAAGCAACTAAGACCTCTGTAATACAAAAAAGTTTTCCTTCAATTGTCCTGCGGGTCCACCATTTACGTTGTTACCAGCTCCTATATTTGATAGTTGTGGGTTGGTGAATGCCAGCTATTCTTCCCACTTTATCTTTGCTAACAATATCATATTCATCAATCCACTAAAATGGCAAAGCTGCTCTTTGTCCATAGGTGTTTTAAAAGATACTAATTATTTCTCAATTGCTGCTGTTGCCTAGAATAATGAGTCTTTCAGGTTGAAGTGGGTCTCACAGTACTCACTTCCACAATGAAGACACAGATTGGCTTTATGTAATATACCTGGGTCTGGATCAGGAGTCAAAAATCAGAGAGCCAGTGGACTGGAGTGCCATGAACTTTGGCTGGCTGTCTTGGATTGAGCCCCCTACCTATTAGCTTGATGTCGAAGGAGACGTGTGGATGTCCTTCGAATTCTTTGTTATCTGTTCAGATTTTTCTTACTCGTTTCGGGGATAGGCATACCTTCTCCTCTCATTGACTTAGTCAGTCAGAAAGTAGGTTTCTCAGCAGAGGTCATTTGCCTTTGGGCAGCAGGAATGTATCTCTGAGATTGATATACTGAGCTGTAGAGAAAAATTTGCAAATTGTCCTATTTATTTCTTAAGAGAAAATTACAGTTAGGTATGCAAACCTGTTGATCAATATCTTTGTCTCCTGCACCACAGTTCTTCCAGAAAAGAGCCTTGACCTCATAGCCTCCCCTTGTTATCCTTGCAGGCACTCATGGTTGAGGCCACAACTTTGTTTCTGATTTAAACAGAGGGAACGGTCTTTCAACCTAGAGAGTGGGCAGCTATGAAGCCCAAGCACAGGAAGATAGCCAAGAAACAGCGGACCAGGATGTCAGTGGCCTATCTCAGCAAGTCTACAGCCATGATGAAGATGCCTCTTAGTATGAGATGCATACCACCTCTCCAGAAGAGGAATGGGTTATCTTTTCAGAAGCAAAAACTGCATTGGCCTTTTGAGGCCCTGGAGAATATTGTCGGCCGCAGAATTTCTCACGGCTGGAAGGAACCAATGAACCAGTCAAGCAGTGGAAAGCCATCATTCTAGATCAAATGCCAACAAATCCCTCTCTCTATGTGTTGAAGTATGATGGGATAGCTTTGTCTATGGATTGGAACCTCACAGTAATGAAAGGATTTTAAACCCTTTGTTCCTGCCTAACAACGTACCATTTCCTCAGGAGACAGACACTCATATCTCAAACACCTTAGTTGGCAGAGCAGTGAAACAAATATTTCAGTGCACAAATGGCTCTAAGGATGACTGGAAGGGGATGGTCCTAGAGGAGGTGCCAATCATGAAGACCTGGTTATATATTACCTACAAAAAAGTTTCGGTCTTGTACATTTGCCACCTCCTTGTTGACTACCTTGAAGGTAACCTCCACATCATGCCAGGCTCTAAGGAAGAGTGGAGTGGGGTGGTCCCAGATGAGGTGTAGACCATGAAGAACTGTTTCTACATTACCTATGAGAAAGATCCAGTTATGTATCTTTACCACCGTCTAGTTTACTACATTGAAAGCAACCTTCATATTATGCCAGGATGTCCTCAAATAGGGGTGAATATGGAATTAGGCAGGGATTCCTTGGCAAGTAAGAATGTGCAGCACAATGAAAAAGATGGAACCCAAAAGATAGGTAAAATTATTTACCAAGTTCCCACCAAACCTTCCGTGTATATCATCAAGTTTGATTATGACTTCCATATCTATGTCTATGATTTGATGAAGATGTGTTAAAGTGAAATTCACAAATTTTGGGGGTCAGACTTAAAACTGTGTTTGGGGAACTCTTTTTTTCAGAAATACCTCAGTTCTTCTATTAATCCTGGTATCTTTCCCAATGGAATTTTTTTTTGCTCTAAAAATAAAATTTGTGAAGATGTTATGTTTTTTGGTCAATGATGGAGTGTCTGGTGGATGGGACATCACAGAAAGATATGCCTCAAAACAAAACAGAACTTATGGTCTTTTCCCCTTGGAGATAAAAGGAAGAAAGGAGATGCAGTGTGTGGAAGAGGACAAGATGGCTGATTAGGAAACAGAGGAGAGTGGCCAAAAAGACGTAGGATCTCAGAGAGGGATAATGCATGAGAGAAAAGCGTGTCATATGGAAAGATGTGACATCGAGGTGTTGGGACTTAAGAGGATACAGAGTGATCATGAAGGGTCACAAATGTATACTCAGAAGCAAAGAAAATTAGGTTTCATTTGATTAATGGTTTAATTCATACCATCTGGAAGTCCCTGGGTATATTATCTCCACTGGAGCATGTTGAGTGACCAGGATCCTCCTGCCTAAAGAAAATTTTCCACTCTCAGTGGCTCTTCTGCAATGGTTTGAATCTTAGGCTACCTACTTACTTTTGCCAGGCTTCTGTCTGCCACCTATTTTGTCATGCCTTGATTCTTTCTGTCTTGCACTCTCACAGGTCTTATGCATGCCATTCCACCCTTGTGAGTTCATTTAATCAATTGGCCTGCAATAACTGTAAAACACTGTACCCTTTTTATGGATAATGTTCTGTTGGACTGATGGGTTTGTGGAAATGACCCCACAAACCCATCAGACCCGAAAATACCAGTACGATATTGATACCTGACTCCCATCAAGGGGTTTTGGGGAGTGTATGAATTAGGATTGAAGTGAGGGGATGGAGGTTTCTGGAAATCAAATCACTGAAGGAAAGATTGAGTAAGGTATGTGGCCAAATGACCCGTTAAATACAAAGGAATAAGATGTCAATATATCAGTGGTGAGGTGTCCATCATAATGCTGTGCATATCTGTCAAGGGCCCATGTGAAGTTAATGCAGTATGAACTTGCCTTTCAGCTCCTCGGAGTGTGAGTTCATTCTCAGTTGAAAAAAAAGTATGGTGGTGCAGTGAGTTCCTTGTTTAAGGTTTTAGACTTAGGTGAGGAATTCAAATCTTGATTCCATCCTTCCTTTTTTAGACTGTGTAACATGTCTGAGACTAGCTTCCTTTTGTCTTTGGTAGAGAGGAGGGAGGATTCAAGAGGCCAAATGAGATAGTGGAGAGGGTTCTTACAGAAAGATTTCTTCTAATGTCATTGTATGAGGAAGGCCAAAGTGATGGACGAGGGTTAAATGTCTATAGGTTAATAAAGAAACTGCCTTGGCCCTTTTGATAGGACAGCAGGTTAGATATGCAGAGTAAACAACAGAATGCTGGGAGAAAGAAGCCTAGTCAACAGACGCCATGCCCCCCTCACCCCGAGACAGAAGCAGCTTATGATTCTCATAAGCTCATGGTGCTTCACAGATTATTTGAAATGGGTTAATCAAGATGTGTGAATTAGCAACTAACAGGCTAGACCTAAAGGGCAAAGTATTATTTAAAATAATACAGTTTCTATGTAATTATTTTGGGTAAAGCTAGCCAGTGCGGGAACCTGGTGGCAGAAAACATTCAGCTGTTCCTACAACTCAAAAGAGCAGTCAAAATTAAGCTCAAAACTTCACCACAGAAATGTGTATATTTAGAAATTCAAAAGACAGTTGTTTAATATATGAGTGTAACTTTTTATGGAGATGTGTATACATGCATGCAAAGGCCATAATTAACCATGGGTTTCTCCTTAATTACTCTCTGTCATGATTAAGATATGTCATCTCTTTGACCCTGGAGCCGACCAATTCCCCTTGACCACACAGCGAGTCTTAGACACCCAGGTGTTGCTGTCTCCTCAGCACTGAGTGATGAGTTGATATCTTTAATGCCGAGATTTTTGCACAAGTTTGAAGGGATCAAATTTATGGTCTCCATCTGTATGGAATGCTCCTTACTGACTGTGCCATGGCTGAAGAACAAGACAGTTGGTTAAAAAATATTGAGCTGTGAGCAAATATTCTGGATCACAAAAGGGAATCGTATAACTTTAAAAGAAGTGCTGTGGAGATTGAGATGAGAGACATTCAAACGTGAATGCCTTTGCTTCCTCCCCTCAAGTCTTTGGTCGATGTGTCCAGAGGCCTACTGAATTATCACAGCATGGGGAAACTGTGAACTGTGAAATCTGTTTGTGCTCAGGTCTTGATATCAAATTTAGGGTGTAGTTATATAAAAGTGTACATCCAAAGGAAACATGCAATGGTAGGTCTATCCCAGTAGTATATCGCTTTTTAAAGCAGATGTTAATTTCTGTAGATAATCATTTTAGAGGGGTATGACAGCAGATGCTCAAGGCCGAGGTGCATTGCTATAGATGCTTAAGGAAAAGAAATATTGCTCCAGATGCTCAAGACAGAAATGCATCATTGTAGATGCTCAAGGCAGAGATTTATTACATGGGATTGAAATGTAATTTCAACTCCTGAGCTCTGACTGCCAAGATTTGTGGCTCAATTACTTTTAAAAATGATATCAGTATCATGTTGGGATAGGGACTTGGGGTTCTTCATTGCTCTGTGACCACCCTTGACTCCCTCACTGCCTCCTTTTTGCAGTCCCAATTTTTCTACTTTCTGATTATGAAAGCCATCTTTTGCAGTCTTAGCTTTTTCCAGAATGTAACTGAATTTACTCTCTGAAACTCTGAAACTACCCATGGTGTTACATGACTTAGCTTTGGTATTAGGTCCTCAACTTCCACTGATGCTCAGACTTCTTCATCTGTTTCCTTGTTGCTGCATATGTAATTGTGGCCATGTATGTTATACCTCATTCTGGATGCTCTACCTATTTTTCTGTTATTCCTTCAAATGATTCATCCCAATGTACCTGAGAGAGAGACCACTCTCGGGTAGAAGACCAGCAAAGAGGACATTTTAATGCCCTGGTATTACAATCCCAGATGAGATGCTTCCCAAACCAGCAGGCATTCTGTTCATATGATCAGAAGAGAGACAGATGTGCCTGTGTAGATTGACATCATCACATCCTAGAAGATGTATTATCTCCCAACTCTGTTAGTTATAATGTTTCTCTAAGTGTCCTTAATAAGCCTTTTTATTTTCATCTATGAGATTGTTGTTGAGATTCTAGGGAGACATGCCTCCTTCTGTCCATGATGAGGATAACTCCAGGGAAAATGGTCATATGTGGCACACTCTGGCTGCCCCTCTCAGAAGAGAAACTTCCAATGCTTGTGCTAGCTGCTTGGAGATATTGTGGCCTAGAGAGGAATAGTGACTGTGGAAAGAGCTGTGGCTGTTTCCTTCTTAGCTCAGGTCCCCTCCTCCATTTTGAAAGACTATAGGGTAGTGATCTCATACTCCCTTTCCTTCTTTTTTCTCTCTCCTGTCTGTGTCCATAATTGCAACTTCTTATCTGACTCTGGCCCTTCAATCTCCCCATTTAAAGATCTTTAATGCCAACATGTAGTCTTGGTTTGTAAACACTATCCTGCAGGGAAACTACATAAAATAGAAAGTAATCAACTCAAATTAATTATAGAGTGTCCATTAAACTGAGCAGATTCAATAGACCCCTTCCTCCAAACAATATATTGGCAGTAAATATATAACCGAGCAATCATCACAGACAAATAGACATGCTTAGATGAAGCCCAGATCAAGTGAGCAAACAGATTTTTTTTAAAAAAAAAACACTCTTCAGTTCAACAAGCTGATTTGTTTGTGGAGGTCACTCATTAGTTAGTTTTCTGACCACCTTGACTTGAAATAATCACATAAAACCTATATTATTCACAATACTCTTTGGCCAATAGCTTAACCATATTTCTAGATTCCTCCCTCATTCTAAACTAACACATTTGCATTTATCTGTATCACCACTAGTTCATGTCTTACCAACAAATTTTTGTAGCTCCAGAGTAGGTGTTTTTCCCTGGTGGTGTCTAGGTGGCTTCTCACTGACCCCACCTCCTTTCTCCCAACAATGTTTACTTTTACCACCTAGGTCTATTCTGCTAAGCTACTGGCTGAAATAATGTTATTCATTAACCAATAAAAACAAACATAGACAGAAGGACTTCCCAAACCAACCCTTTGTCCAATATATAAATTCCAAGAACTGGTATAAAAATTTATTATTAAACGAAGTACTTGAAAGAGGTTGATGTTAATTCTCACGATCTGGAATAAATGTGTTGGTGGGGAACCTACTTCCTCAAGATGGGCTAGGAAATTTGGCTTTTGATATTCGTCATTTTGTATCACTTCTCTTAATGTCTTCATTATTTTATGAGCACACCACTGTTTTCCTGTGTGACTTTTTGATATAGGGGTTTGCCATTGAATTTAAAGACCATCTTAACCTGAAATGACCAATTTTTGAGAATCATAAGCTTCTATTTACCAAGTTCATTTTTTAAATAAAATCTCTCAGATGGCTACCTTAATTAAGATATATGCTTCCCTGCTCCCATATCCATCCTTACTTTATCCCAATCATCCCAATTCCCCAAGTTCCCACCATCCTCTCCTTCTTACTTTTCTCCTCCAATCCCCTCTTATCCTATCCCACCCCACCCCCCAGATCCCAAATTTTTGCTTGAGAATTTGGTCTACCTTTCATATCCAGGAGAATAACTATATGTTTTCTTTGGGTTCACCTTCTTATATAGCTTCTTTGGGATCACAAATTATAGATGCAATGGTCTTTGTTTATAGCTAGAAACCAATTATGACTGAGTACATCCTATTTTCATCTTTTCGGGTCTGGGAAACCTCACTCAGAAAAGTGTTTTCTATTTCCATGCATTTGCATGCAAAATTCAAGAAGTCATTGTTTTTTACCACTGAGTAGTGCACTACTGTGTATATTTTCCACACTTTGTTCATCCATTCTTACATGGAAGGGCATCTAGGTCGTGTCCAGATTCTGGCTATTACAAATAATGCTGCTATGAACATAGTTGAACAAATGATTTTGTAATATGATAGGGAATCTCTTGGGTATATTCCCCAGTGTGGTATGGCTTGGTCCTTGGTTAGGTTGATCCCAAATTTCCTGAGAAACCGCCACACTGATTTGCAATGTGGTTGGACAAGTTTGCATTCTGCCCAGCATTTGATGAGGGTACCCCTTCCTCCACAACCTCTCCAGCAAAGGCTATCATTAGTGTTTTTGATTTTAGCCATTTTGACAGGTGTAAGATGATATCTCAAAATTGTTTTGATTTGCATTTCCCTGATTGCTAATGAGGTTGAGCAGGACCTTAAGTGTCTTTTGGCCAATTAAACTTCTTCTGTTGAGAATTCCCTGTTAGTTCAGGGCCCCATGTTTTATTTGAGTTAATTAGCATTTTAAAGTCTAGGTTTTTGATTTCTTTATATATTTTGGAGATCAGATCTTTGTCTGTTGCAGGGTTGGTGTGAGCTTCTCCCAGTCAGTGGGTTGCCATTTTTTCTTATTGACAGTGTCCTTTGTTTACAGAAGCCTATCAGTTTAAGGAGGTCCCAATTATTCAATGTTGCCTTTATCATCTGTGTTGTTGGGGTTATACATAGGAAGCAATCTCCTGTGCCCATATGTTGTAGGGTACTTCCCACTTTCTCTTCTCAGGTTCAGTGTGTTCAGATTGATATTGAGGTCTTTGATCCATTTGGACTTGAGTTTTGTGCATGGTGATAGATATGGGTTTATTTTCATTCTTCTACTGGTTGACATCGAGTTCTGCCAGCACCATTTGTTGAATATGCTTTCTTTCTTCCATTGTATACTTTTAGCCACTTTATAGAAAATGAGGTGTTCAGATGTTTGTGGGTTAAAATCAGTATCTTCTATATGATTCAATTGGTCGAATTCTATGATTTTATGCCAATACCATGCTGTTTTTATTACTGTAGCTCTGTAATAGAGTTTGAAGTCAGGAATGGTAATGCCTCCAGACATTTTTTTATTGTATAAGATTATTTTGGCTATCCAGGATTTTTTGTTTTTCCATATAAATTTGATTAATGTCCTCTCAATATCTGTCAAGAATTTTGATGGGCCGGGCAATGGTGGCGCACGCCTTTAATCCTAGCACTTGGGAGGCAGAGGCAGGCGGATCTCTGTGAGTTCGAGACCAACCTGGTTTACAGAGCTAGTTCCAGGACAGGCTCCAAAGCCACAGAGAAACCCTGTCATGAAAAACCAAAAAAAAAAATAAAAAATAATAAAAAGAAATTGCCTTTGCTAGAATTGCCATTTTTACTATGTTGATGCTCCCAATAAAAGACCAAGGGAGGTCCTTCCATTTTGGTATCCTCTTCAATTTCTTCCTTCAATTTCTTAAAGTTCTTGTCAAAGAGACCTTTAACTTTCTTTTGTTAGAGTTACCCCAAGATATTTTATGCTGTTTGTGGCTACGAGAAAGATGATGCTCTTAGTGGGAACTAGGACTTGGGTATCTCTTTTATGTCCTGGTTCCCTACTCTACTGTGTATTCACATGTTCTCATTACAAAGACTATGTTACTTGGCAAAAGGCACTACATTTTAGTTAACCCTGTGTGATTTGTTTTTCCTTTGTTAAATAGTATCTTTAATGTATTTGAAAGAAAGGAAATGAAATGCTATTTCAATATCTTAAATATGCCTTAATCCTTGGTCATCTTTCTTTCTGAGGGTTGGTTTTGTGTTAATTTCAGGTGTGTACTTGCAAAATGTCATGGTTTCATTCCGTTTGCTGTGACAAAGCATCGTGACAAACAAGCAATCAAAAAGCATCATGAGAAAAACAACTTAAGGGAGAGAAAAGGTTTAATTTGGTTCACCATTTCAGAGGGATTGGTTCAATAGCTTTGGCAATAGCATAGCAACAGGAGTGTGAGGCTGACTGGCCACATTGCCTAAACAGTTAGGAGGCAGAGAGAGAAGAGGAAGTTGGGTGATTCTATATATTTTTAGAGCCTATCTTCAGTGGCATACTTCCTTTAGCAATTCTATGCCTCGTAAAGGTTTTGCAACCTCTTTAAAGAGCAGCACATGTTGCCGATAAAATGTTCAAATATGGGAGCTTATGCGGGACATTTCTCACTCAAACCACAATAAGTTCTATGACAGTAGCTTCCAGAAATAACCAGTGAAAACTATTATCACCCATGATGGGCAGCTTCTCATACTCAGGGAGAGATAAATATTAACTCATGCACAACCTAAAGATGGCTCCTGTAACTTTAAGCTGTCATAATTACATGCACAATGTATAGGCATCAGGTAGATTCATAAAAATGCAACCTTGAAAGTCTAATCAATATTAATACTTTAAAGTCTTTTAACCCCATGTAAGGATCCTTCTTTGAAGAAGTTGGTCTGTGGGAGAAGAAGAGGCGACAAGTTGAATTACAGGGAAATGTCAGCAATGAAATGTGATAGGTAAGTGAGATGATAGTTGGTTACCTCAACTTAGACATTCTGTAATGTTTATCTGCATTAAGACATTTACCCTGTAAATTTATCTGTTGGTTATACTTTAATAAAGCTGAGTAAAATTGAAAAAATGAAAGTATGCACTACCATCATTAGAACAAGAAAAGACATTGGCCTCTTTCAATAAGTTAAATTCTGGCAGATAGGAAAATTAAGCCTTTAGTGTTTTATCAGCTGTCAGCTGTCATGCTTTGGACATCATGGCCTAGAATCTGTTCTTGTTATAGGCTTATTAAAGTAAGCTAGGGGTTTATTATTAAAGTGAATTCTGGAAAGAATCTCTTGGGCCATCTTTGTATTTTTTATTAAATATCCTACCCTCGGCTTGTTAAGGAATTTTATTTTTTTTACACGACAGTAAACTGGGCCCTGGAAGCTCAGTTTTCCTGCTGCTCAATTGTTTTTATTTTACAAATTTTTTAATTTACAATGTATGTTCATAAGAGGGGAGAAATTGTCAGGATATTTGAGACAGAGTCTCAGAGGGTTCTCATTTCCTTCTTTTTCTTCTGTTTACATTTTTATTGATTATTTGGGAATATCACATTATGTGCCTCCATGGTGCTCACCTCCCAGTCTTCCCATGTCTACTTCCTGTCCACCATGATCTCCCCACTTCAAAAAAGGCAAGTCTATTGTGTATTGAATGTATATTCACTGAAATGGTAAAATTCTTAGTGGCCAAGTTTCCAAAGGGAATGAGTCTTTCTCAGCCTATATCCATGCCTGAAACCATTCATCAGCTGAGCAAAGCTTTGCAGTGGCTGGGATGGGGCTGGACTAGATGTCCTGCACCCATGCTACTGCCTGTATTGCCTGCACTGAGGGGCAGAGCAGGCTCTCCCATACTCACAGACATTAACATGGCTTCAGACATCAACTCTGACCATGGGCTTCCTCATGGTCTTTGGTGGTAAACTTGGACCACAGACATCAACCTGGGTGTTGGCCATATCAGAACCCTAGGGACTGCATGGACCATGTCCCTAAAACATGGTCTCAGGTGGTTACACATGCCACTCACACAGGCTTGGTGCACCAAGACAGCAGAGCCTGAGGACATCACCAAGGCATTGGACAGTAGCACAGACTGTGTAGGTCCATGTGGATCTCAGGCTTCATCTCTGTCTGGGAAAGCAGCATGAACCTCTAACACCAACACAGCCTCTTGTGCTATCGTGGACCACACTGGTCCTTCGAGGAGGTCCAATCCAGAAGATGAATGTTGCCTCACGTCAGGCCTCCATTGTTGCCCAGAGCGAGGAGGAACTGCTGCCTGGCAACAGCTTGAAGGCTGTTGTATATCATGCTGTACTTGAACCTTTTGTGCCTACCCTGCCTCCAAACTAAGCATCCCCTGCCTCAGCCTCTCAAATATTAGGATTATAGATATGACCCACCATGTCCAACAAAGCAGACTGGCAATTTTTTCTTCATTTTTAGGGTAGAACCTCGATCTTATACATACTAGACAAATTCTTAGCTTCATCCTCAGACCAGAGAACTTGGTTTATTTTATAGATTGATTTTATTTTTATTTTATATGTGACTGTTTTACCTGGATGTATATTCTGGGTGAAGTGCCCAAAGTGCAGAAGAGGGTACTGGAGCCTTTGGAACTGGAGTGATGATTGCTAGCCTCCATTTGGGTGCTGAGAGCCAAACCAGGGTCCTCTGGAAATGCCATTATGTAGTCTTAACCTCTGAGCCATCTCTCCGGCTTCGAAGAAAGGTTCTTTTAATTGAATTTTCTGTTTATTTCATGCACAGGTTAGCAACTCCAAAGTCTTAGAAATGAAAAACTTGTTTTCAGTAGATGACTGTACAGTTTCCATGAGTTTGTAGGCTTTCTGGGGGTAGCATTGTTCTTGAATTCTAGCTTTAATCCATGGTGATCTGATAAGATACAGGTGGTTACAGATATTTTTTGTAACTGTGGATGTTTGCTTAGTTGGAAATAAAGTCATAACTGTTGATTTGCTGAATGGCATTTATTAACAATGTAAAGTCAAAATATCCCAATTACACAATCTGGAAATGTTCAGTAATCGAAATATAAAATAAATATTTGCACCATTTCTTTAAAAAAAAATTTGTGTGTTTGCCTTCTTCGAGTTGCGCTGGTGAAGGGTCTCTAGTTGTCAGAGATATTGTGGTCATTGTTGGACTCCTTGGTTAGGTTTTTTCGCTTCCCCTCTGCCTCCCATTTCCCTCTGCCTCTGCCCGTCCCCCTCCACCTCCCACCACTTCTCTTCTCCTCCCTCTCCAGTCCCAAGAGCAGTCAGGGTTCCCTGCCCTGTGGAAATTCCAAGGTCCTCCCCACACTATCCAGGTTTAGGAAGGTGAACATCCAAACTGACTAGGCTCCTACAAAGCCAAACCTGAAGTAGGATCAAAATCTCGTGCCACTGTCCTTGGCCACTAACATCAACTCTCATTGTCTGCCATGTTCAGAAAGTCCGGTTTTATCCCATGCTTTTTCAGTCACAGTCCAGCTGGCCTTGGTGAGATCCCAATAGATCGGCCCCACTGTCTCAGTGGGTGGGTGCACCCCTCGTGGTCCTGAAATCCTTGCTCATGATCTCAGTCTTTCTGCTCCTCATTAGGACCTTGGGAGCTCAGTCCAGTGCTCCAGTGTGTGTCTCTGTCTCTCTCTCCATCCATTGCTAGATGAAGTTTAGATGGTGATATGGAAGATATTCACCACTATGGCTATATGCTCCCATATCTACACTTCCTCCATTGCAACCATCCCACTCTCCCAAGCTCTTCCTAATTCTTCCCTACTCCCTTCTCTCTCTCCCCTCCCCTTCATCCCACCCCATCCCCACGTTCCCAACTTTTGCCCAGTGCTCTTGTCTGCTTCCAGTTTCCAGGAGGATCTATATGTTTTTCTTTGGATTCACTTTATTCCAGTTTCTAATACTGTTTCACCCTGAAACTTCTTGAACTGGGACTCTATAATCCACATTGCTCTCAGTACTACTGTCTTCAAAGCTCTTGTAGCATTTTTAAGCCCCACTTAAAACATTCAACCACTTCCCTCATGCAAAGTTCCCAAGTCAACATTCCACTAACAAGCAGCTTGAACAGTCCTATCACAGCAATACCATGTAACAACGTTATCATAGTTACTTTTCTATTGTAAAGAGACACCATGATGAAGGCAGCTTATAAAAGAAAACATTTAATTGGGGGCTTGCTCATGGTCAGAGAGTGAGTCCATGACCATCACGTCATGGGGCATGGCAGCACACAGGCATGACACTGGAGAGTAGCTGGGAGTTTTAACCTGATTTACAAGTTGGTAGCAGAGGTGGTAGAGGGAGGGGCTGGACCTGTCTTAGGCTTCTGAAATCTCAAACTCCACCTCCTGTGAAACACCTGTCCAATGATATCACATCTAATCTTTCTCAAAATGGTTCCACCAACTAGGGATCAAGCATTTAAATATAGGAGCTTTTATGGGACCATTCTCTTTCAAACCAACACATTAATCAAAATACTATTTTAGGACCCAAATTGCTCAATATTATATGATTAAGAAACAGCAAAGCAGATTCAGAGACTACTAGAGAAAAGAAATATATATTATAAGCATTATAAGCAACTTCTAAAACTTGACAGAGATATCTTGCTGCCTGGACAGTAACCCAAAGTTCTTCTGTAACATCGGGAAATTTTTCTTCAGCCTACAGGCCCATTGTATCTGGCAGACTTTTCCATGAAGCAGTGAATTTGAAATGCTGTTTTGCCTCTATTGGCAGTTTGTCAGTCACTTTCTTCTCTGTCCTGCAGAATGTCTGGAACATTTCATGAAGCAGGAACCCTGAAGGACTCAGGAGACATTTTTATGGTGTTGGTTTTCTTCTACTTTATGCAAGTTACAGGGATCAAACTCAGATTGCCACGCCTTTGTGGCAAAAACCTTTGCCTTTTGAGCCCTCTTATATTTTCACTGGAATAAGGGAATAGACTTCCTCCCTTATTCTGAAGAACCACAGAAAGGGCCTTTTTCTTAGTGGGGCATGAGAATGTTTGCAGTTGGAGTATGGAAGGATGTTTTGCACACATTTTCTCTGTCTCTGTCTCTTCAGAAAACTACCCTTGTTGAGGGACCAGGTGTATGCCAAGTTTGCCTATTTAGTATTGGGAATGATAAGCCAGAGAAAATGAGGGGGTTGTCTGAGTTTCCTACCGGACTCAGGCATTGAGATCCAGTATGGTGTTTTCCAGCAGAAGTTTCTTTTCAATTCGATTTTGTTTCTAATTGCCGTTTCATAAGAGGTCTCTTCAGGTACTTAATGCTCTTTGGGCTTCCCCTCTGGAGAAGTACTTTATATGTTTATTATTTGTTTATCTTAAAGTTTTTCTGAGGTCTATATTTGAACTTAATATGCAGCCCATGCTGGCCTGGGACTCAGGATCCTTTCCCCTCAGTCTCTCAAGTGCTAGGATTACAAGCATTTGCCACCAGTGTCCAGTGCTGAGCAATACTCTAGCCTGAGATGTATTTGAACAACATCAACTTTGATCCACTGGGAAGTGTACTTTGTGGTATACTTTTTCCCTCTTGGTAATTGTCTCCTTCTTGTTCATGGGTGATCTCTTGTGAAACTGGTGAAACTGGTGTGGTTGAAGACTGAGTCAGAGGAGCTGAGGGGGGATGCCCAGAAGAACTCTTCAACCAAACTGTAAATACCCATTGATACAGAGTGACAGGGGGAGGACTTGTGTATTGTAGTGGTGAGCTGCGGGCCTCTTCCCACAGGGGGGCTCATGGCTGCCTGGCTAGCTCATGCCCCAAAATAACGACACACACACAGTATTCTTTTAAACACTGCTTGGTCCATTAGCTCTAGCCGTTACTGGCTAAATCTCATATCCTGCAATGAGTCAGTTCCCATGAGCTCTGTCACTGTGATCTCATATTGATAACCTATTCAGTGTTCACGTCCAGGACATTGAGTTTTAATTTTTGTCCTAATCTGATAAAGAAAAAAAGATGAGGAGAGTAGAGGAGCCTGATGTAAGGCCTCAAAATGGATCATTTGAAAAGTAAGACTGCCTGCCTCCATGTGTGCTTCCAACCTTTATTAGCAAATCCATCCTTCCATATATTAGCTATACACAACCCAAGTGTCCAGCACACTACAAACCACAGTTTAAACCTAACTGCTTTTGATTTCTGGAACAATTGCTGTCCCATCTATGTCTCATAACTACACAGCAAGGTATGTAAGAATGCCCCACACACCCCCTTAAAGGAATTTCAGGATCCCAAAGAGGCAGCAAGTTATCTTTATAGGAAATACAAATGTTTCTGCAGGGACAAAATGATGTACATTAAAAAACAGATTGGTGTACTCACTACGATTGTATGTGATATGACGCACACAGGATTTTGGTTCTGAATACTTGCTCCTCAGGAGGTTTTTGAGGTTGTGGAGAACCAGAACCTTGCTGGAGGAATTGGTGTCTGAAAGGATTAGCCTTGATGTATCAGGGCATCTTTCATTGGTCCCCAATGTTTACTGATTTCCTTACAGGGAACTAGAAGCCTCCAACTCCTGCTGCCATGGCTTCTGCAACATGAACAGTGAGAACTTCCTCCACACCCGGGTTGTTTTCATCACATAAGAAGGTGTAAGTCAGAAGCAATGTAACACACCAGTTTAGAATTATGATTCATAAAATGGTTATTTCTTTTAAGGGGCTCCTGCAACACACCTATTTGGAAATAGCAGCAAAATTTACCAGTATGTGACAAAAACCTATTTTAGTTTATCATTCCGGAGACAGGATCTGATCTCTAGAGTGGTTCCCAGAAAGCCTTGGGGTGACCCCAACGAGGACCTTGGGCAGGTGAGCTGTGGGTGCCTGCACTGTGCCATTTCCCTAGGCACTACGGGTGTATTGTCCCATAATCAGACTGATGACTATCTTGAATATCACCATAGAACTGTTGTACAGAAAAGGATGGAGATAAAGACAGGGACCCACATCAGAAAACTAGACTGAGCTTCCAAGCTCCAGTTGAAGAGCTGAAGGGGAGAGAATAAGAGCAAAGAACATAAGAATACAAGGGCTTGGTCCACCCACTGAGACACTGTGTCTGAGCTAATGGGAGGTCAACAAACCCAGCTGTGCTGGGACTGACAGAGCATGGGATCAAAGTGGAAGCATTATATATAGATGCATACCTTCCACAATCTGGATGGAGGGGGGATATGGGATTCCCACAGGTCAAGGTACCCTGCCCTGTATTAGGACTGGATTTGAGTGGAGAGGATTGGTGGTTGCGTGAGTAGTTAGGGGGAGGAGGAAAGGAAGTGGAAATTTGAAATTTATTATTTATGAAATAAGAAAAAATCAATAGAAGATAACCAATGGAGAGATGGGATCTAAGAAAAAAAAACTTTCATGTGAGTTGTTGACTCAGACACCAAAAACTTTTTCAGAAAAATAAGATACAGGGACTGAGTTGCTTGGGTAAGAGTGTGACTTGAGTAATTGGGAAGATGAGTGGGGGCTTATTTTGGGTCCCCTGGTGGCTGTATACAGCTTTTGAGGAGCTGAATGCTGGATGTTTCTGTGGGTAAATAGGGAAGTAACAAGCTTGTGAGGGGATTTCTGACATAAGTAGAGCCTTGGTGATGTCACAAAGCCTTGGTTCGTGGTAGCAACTCTGTTCCACTCAAAGCACTAGTCTTCCATGAAGGTGGGTTTATTATCCTCACAGTGCCTGAGGAGGACAGTTCAGCTCCTGGTCTCCACAACTGTTCAACAGGCTTTTTGCACCTGAACATTTCCGGAAGATGGAATCTGGAGAGGTAGGACATTTTCTTTTGGTAAATATGTTTCCAAAGCAACTAAGACCTCTGTAGTACAAATAAGTTTTCCTTCAAATGTTCTGCGGGTCCACCATTTCTGTTGTTACCAGCTCCTATATTTGATAGCTGTGGGGATGGTGAATGCCAGCTATTCTTCCCACGTTATCCTTGCTAACAATATCAAATTCATCAATCCACTAAAATGGCAAAGCTCCTCTTTGTCCATAGGTGTATTAATAATACTAATAATTTCTCAATGGCTGCTGTTGCCCAGAATAATGATTCTTTCAGGTTGAAGTGGGTCTCACAGTACTCACTTCCACAATGAAGACACAGAATGGATTTATGTAATATACCTGGGTCTGGATCAGGAGACACAAATCAGAGAGCCAGTGGACTGGAGTGCCATGACATTGGGCAGGCTGTCTTGGATTGAGCAACCTACCTATTAGCTTGATGTCGAAGGAGACGTGTGGATATCCTTCGAATTCTTTGTTATCTGTTCAGATTTTTCTTACTCATTTCGGGGATAGGCATACCTTCTCCTCTCATTGACTTAGTCAGTCAGAAAGTAGGTTTCTCAGGAGAGGTCATTTGCCTTTGGGCAGCAGGAATGTGTCTCTGAGATTGATATACTGAGCTCTAGAGGAAAATTTGCAAATTGTCCTATTTATTTCTTAAGAGAAAATTACAGTTAGGTATACAAACGTGTTGATCAATATCTTTGTCTCCTGCACCACAGTTCTTCCAGAAAAGAGCCTTGACCTGACGGCCTCCCCTTGTTATCCTTGCAGGCACTCATGGTTGAGGCCACGACTTTGTTTCTGAATTAAACAGAAGGAAGATTCTTTCAACCTAGAGAGTGTGCAGTTATGAAGCCCAAGCACAGAAAGATAGAAAAGAAACAGCGGACCAGGAGGTCTGTGGCATATCTCAGTAAGTCTACAGCCATGATGAAGATGCCTCTTAGTATGAGATGCATGCCACCTCTCCAGAAGAGTAATGGGTCATCTCTCCAGAAGCAAACACTGAGTAGGCCTTTTGAGGCCCTGGAGAATATTGTCGGCCGCAGAATTTCTCACGGCTGGAAGGAAGCCAATGAACCAGTCACCCAGTGGAAAGCCATCATTCTAGATCAACTGCCAACAAATCCCTCTCTCTATTTGTTGAAGTATGATGGGATAGATTGTGTCTATGGATTGGAGCTTCACAGTGATGAAAGGATTTTAAACCTTAAGTTCCTGCCTAACAACGTACCATTTCCTCAGGTGACAGACACTCATCTCTCAAACAGCATAGTTGGCAGGGCAGTGAAACATACATTTGAGGGCACAAATGGCTCTAAGGATGACTGGAAGGGGATGGTCCTAGAAGAGGTGCCAATCATGAAGACCTGTTTCTATATTACCTACAAGAAAGATCCGGTCTTGTACATTTAACACCTCCTGGTTGACTACCTTGAAGGCAACCTCCACATCATTCCAGGCTCTATGCAGGAGTGGACTGGGGTGGTCCAAGCTGAGGTGCAGACCATGAAGACCTGTTTCTACATTACCTACAAGAAAGATCCAGTTGTGGACCTTTACCGCCATCTAGATGACTACATTTAAAGCAACCTCCACATTATGCCAGGATGTCCTCCCATAGGGGTGAATTTGGAATTAGGCAGGGATTCCTTGGCAGGCAAAAGCATGCAGCACAACGAAAAAGATGGAACCCAAAAGATAGGTAAAATTATTTACCAAGTTCCCACCAAACCTTCTGTGCATTTCATCAAGTTTTATAATGACTTCCATATCTATGTTTATGATTTAATGAAGATGTGTTAAAGGGAAATTCACAAATTTTGGGGGTCAGATTTAAACTGTGTTTGGAGAACTCTTTTTTTCAGAAATACCTCAGGTCTTCTATTAATCCTGGTATCTTTCCCAATGGAATTTTTTTTGCTCTAAAAATAAAAATTTGTGAAGATGTTATGTTGTTTGGTCAATGATGGAGTGTCTGGTAGATGGGACATCACAGAAAGACAGGCCTCAAAACAAAACAGGACTTATCGTCTTTTCTCCTTGGAGAGGGAATGATGAAAGGAGATCCAGTGTGTGGAAGAGGACAAGATGGCTGTTTAGGAAACTGAGGAGAGTGGCCAAAAAGATGTAGGATCTCATAGGGATAATGCATGAGGGAAATGATGTCATATGTCAAGCTACACTCTCAGTACTATTATGACTCTGTTTCTTTAGCAAATATTCTTCTCAACATAAGAAATTTCAATTTTACAATCCCTCTATTTTTATTGTTATTAAACACATATACACACACAAGTTAATGCTCACCAACTGATGAGAGCTCAACTTAGTGGGCCATTCTGGGGTTGGTAAGAGACTTATCTTTAGCGGTGTTCCCATAAGGCCATGGTGTTACTCCAACTAGGACCTTGGGCTGGTGAGGAGAGGGTGCCTGCAGTGTACCATGTCCCTAGGCACTAAGACTGCCTTGTCCCATAATCCGACTGATGACTATCTTCAATATCATCACAAAAGTTTTGTTCGGCAAAGGATGGATATAAAGACAGTGATCCATATCAGAAAACTAGACTGAGCTTTCAAGCTCCTGTTGAAGAGCAGAAGGGGGGAGAATAGGAGCAAAGAAGTCAGGAATATAAGGCTAAGTCCATCTTCTGAGACACTCTGCCTGAGCTATTTGGAGCTCAACAGAACCAGCTGTGCTGGGACTGACAGAGCATGGGATCAAAGTGGAAGATCTAAATGTGGCTAAAAATTGGGGCAGATTGAAAACCCAATGATAATCGCACTGGGATATGTCTCTACTTCTCATACAGGCTTTATGTGATCCTAATATGTGTGAATGCCTACCTTCATCAATCTGCATTGAGGGGGACTAGGGTTGTCCCGATAATGAATCTTTTATTTTGCAATGGGTCTCACAGAACTCACTTCTTTAAAAAACACACAGAATGACTTTATGTAATATCCTGAGTCTCAATGAGAGGACAAAATACAGACAGTCAGTGGACTGGAGTGCCATGACCTTGGGCAGGTTTTCTTGTATTTAACCACCTAACTATTAACTCAGTGTTGAAGGACAGGTGTAGCTGTCCTGCAAATGCTTTTCTATCTGTTCAGACTTTTCTTACTCATTTTGGAGATAGGCATACCTTCTCTTTTCATTGACTCAGTCAGTCAGGAAGTAGGTTTCTCAGCAGAGAGCAAAATACATACATCCTTCCCTTCTTATGCTTGCTTGAACTCATAATGGAGACAACGAATTTGTTTCTGACTTAAACATAAGAGTTTTTTTTCAACCTAGAGAGTGGGCAGGTAAGAAGCTCAAGCACAGAAAGATAGCTAAAAGACAGCAGACCACTAGTGAACCTGATAGAAGGGATAGAAGGAAGTACTCTTCAACATATGGTCACAGGAGAACACTTCCTAAATAAAAACCCAGCAGCACAGACATTAATGGCAACTTTGAATAAATGGGACCTCCTGGAACTGATAAGCTTCTGTAAAGCAGAGTACACTGTCACTAAGACTAAAAGGCAAACAACTGACTGGAAGAAGATTTTCACCAACCCCTCACAGACAAATGTCTGATCTCCAAAATATATAAAGAACTCAAGAAACTCAATGTTAAAATACTAATTAACCCAATTAAAAATTGGGGTACTGAACTGAACAGAGAATTCTCAACAGAAGAAGTTCAATTGGACAAAAGACACTTAAAGTCAGGCTCAACTTCTTTAACAATAAAGGGAAATGCAAATCAAGACAACTTTGAGATATCATCTTACACCTGTCAGATGGCAAAAATAAAAAACACCAATGATAGCCTTTGCTGGAAAATTGTGGAGAAAGGGGTATACTCATCCATTGCTGTTGGGAATTCAACATGTGCAACCATTTTGAAAAGTAGTGCTTCGGTTTCTGAGGAAATTTTGGATCATCATATCTTTTGCTCCAGCAATACCACTCTTGAGAATATACCCAAGGGATGCCCTATCATAAAACAAAAGTGTATGCTCAACTATGTTCATGGCAGCATTGTTTGTTATAGCCAGCACCTGGAAACAACCTAGATGCCTACCAATGGAAAAATGAATGAAGAAAGTATGGAATATATACATTTTAGAGCACTACTTAGGAGTAAAAATAAAACAATGACTTTTTGAATTTTGCATGCAAATGGATGGAAATATAAAACACTATCCTGAGTGAGTTAAGCCAGACCCAAAAAGAGGAACATGGGATGTACTCACTCATATTTGTTTTCTAGTCATAATTAAAGGACATTGATCCTATAATTCATGATCCTAGAGAAGCTAAATAAGCAGGTGAACCTAAAGAAAAACATATAGGCATCCTCCTGAATATTAGCCTTCATTAGGCGATGAAATAAGACAGAGACAGAACCCACATTGGAGCACTGAACTGAAATTTCAAGGTCCAAATCAGGAGCAAAAGAGAAAAGAGCACGAGCAAGGAACTCAGGACCGCGAGGGGTGTACCCACACACTGATGCAATGGGGATGGTCTATCAGAATCTCAGCAAGTCCAGCTGGCATGGTTCTGTAAAAGCATGGGATAAAACAGGACTCGCTGAGAATAGTGGACAATGAGGACTACTGAGAACTCAAGAACAATGGCAATGGGATTTTGATCGTACTTCACGTACTGGCTTTGTGGGAGTCTAGGCCATTTGGATGCTCACCTTACTAGACCTGGATGGAGGTTGGTGAACCTTGGACTTCCCAAAGGGCAGGAAACCCTGATTGATCTTAGTGCTGAGGAGAGATGTGGACTTTTTTGGGAGTAGGCGAGGGAAATGGGAGGCGGTGAGGGGAGGAGGCAGAAATCTTTTATAAATAAATAAATTTTAAAAATTGCTTTGGCTATCCTGGGTTTTTTTGTTTTTCCATATAGAGTTGATTACTTTCCTCTCAAGTTATATGAAGAATTTTGATGTGATTTTAATGGGGATTGCACTGAATCTATAGATTTCTTTTGGGAGAATTGCATTTTACTAGATCCTCCCAAATCAAGAGCAAGGGAGATCCTTCCATTTTCTGGTATCCTCTTGAATTTCCTTCTTAAAAGTCTTAGAGATGTTTTCAAATACATCTTTGTCTTCCTTGTTCAGCGTTACCCCGAGATATTTTATGCTATTTGTGGCTATCATGAACGGTGATGCTTCTGTGAATTCCATCTCTGCATACTTATCTCAGTATATAGGAGGGCAAGTGATTTTTTAGAGTTAATCTTGTATCCTGCCACATCACTAAAGGTCTTTATCAGTTTTTGAAGTTCTTTGGTACAGTTTTGGGGTCACTTATGTATCATATCTTCAGCAAATAATGAAAGTTTAACTTTTTCCTTTCCAATTTGAATCCACTTGATCTCCTTATGTTGTCTTATTGCTATTGCTAGAACTTCAAGCACTATATTGAAGAGGTAAGGAGAGAGTGGAGTCACTTATCTATCATATCATCAGCAAATAATGAAAGTTTAACTTCTTCCTTTCCAATTTGAATCCACTTGATCTCCTTATGTTGTCTTATTGCTATTGCTAGAACTTCATGCACTATATTGAAGAGGTAAGGAGAGAGTGGAGTCTCTGTCACAAGCCTTTGCAGGGGCTGCATTAACTGAGAAATTAGGGCACTCTTTTGAATATAGTGATCAGAGCTCTAAGGCTCAAGTCCCAGCCTGAGTCCTACCTCTTTGTTGGTCTACATGGTTTTCACATCAGAAGGATGTGGAGTTTATGAGGCAAGTCCCAAGAGGTTTGAAATACTGCAGGAATTGATATGCATGAAGCATCTGGGTGCACAATAAATGCTAGTCTTTTTCTCATGTAAAGTTGGTGCCTAGCATGTTGTGGTGATGGCTGCTTGGTATAGTGTAAGCATCAAAGGTCTGATCCCCCAGAAACCCACTTGGTGTTCTGGCTAAAGAGTCTGGCCTCATTGTCAATGGATATATTTGTTTAAGAAGTTCTGCATGAATGACTGAGGTTAGAGAATTACAGAGCTTTACTCCCAACATTGATCTCTGTGCTGCTTAATTCATGTTCACACATACATGCATGTGAACCCACACACATGAAGAAACATGCATACACCCATATACGCTGTAAGTAAACCACACAAAATGAATAAAAGGCAAAGAGTGCCTAATTCTCTGTTTGATCCCACAGTACCCCAGGAAATGGTAATTGGGGTCTTTTATAAACCTCTTACAAAGGACTTCAAAGAATGTCTGTCTTCCCAGGCCATGACATTATGTTTCAGTACCTTTAGCATTCCTCATCAGACCACACTGGGATCTGTCCATAGAACACTTGCACAGGACACTCATGTTGAAAGGTTACCCAGATAAACTGAGAAGATAGTTAGCATGATCCCCACCTCATCACACAGCCTTCATCTAAGGGAAAAGTTCTCACAAGCTCAATAAGCCAGCATTCTTTCACACCTTCCTGACATCAAACACAGACTTACAGTCATATTTCCTTCCATGAACTTTCAGGAGCAAAGCATGGAGAAAAACAGCAGATCTAAGGAAACACCTGGCCATGCTTCATTCCCTCAGGACCTTTCTGATCCCTTTGGATATGCCAAAACCTTATTCATCCCTTTAACACTTACTGAGAGCCCTGAATTTGTAAGGTACCATTGAAACTTCTGGGACTGGGAGGTGAAAATTGAGACATATCTATGGCCTTCAGGGAACACATCTTATATTCCAAAGAGATGTCAGATGGAAAAGTTTGTCCTAGATACTGTGAAATTTTTAGAGTCAGAAGAAATTTCAGCTGTAGCTGATACGAAAGCCCCTGCCTAATTGAGGGTGCTGGAAGAAAGTAGACATTGGAGATGGCCGGAAACCCAGTTCCCTAAGAATTTTCTTGAGTCCTGTGCTAACCCCACTGTATCCTGCAGGCATTTTTTGTAAGCTGGTGCCTCAAGAGTTGTAAAACTCCAATTAGGTATGCTTAGCTAACACAGACACACCATTATAGATACCACCTACATTCTGGAGTGTTCTTTATCTGCAAGAGAAGCAAGTGAATTGAGGGAGAGCAGCAACATTCCTATATTTCTTTGGGTTATACTCTTAGATGATATTGAAGTTTTTGCCTTCAATAAAATCTTAAAGAACATACAGTCCACCAAGTCAGCCACAGGGGGAGAAAATTCATCACTGAGTGAATTATACCCTCCTCCAGGGGCCTCTGATACCAGTTGTCAACTAGGTGCTTTTTGGGTCTGGCACAAACTTCTGACCCTTCCCTCTTATGTAGGACAGGTGAAAGAAGAGATATGCTTACTCCAAGACCAGACAAAACTCTCTGTATTTAAGAATAGTCAGTTAAGCTCAGCAGAGAGACACTACCAAGGAAAAGCACTTCAGTTATTTCCATTTTAATGTCCCTGGTACATTCTAAAGTTTCAGCAAGATAGGTCTAAAGTGAAGAGTTAAATACCTGTCTCTTCTATACCAAAGAGCCTACATTTACACTTGACTCTACCTCGACTGTTGACTCCAATATAGACCCAAGCTGTGTGTGTTGTTTAATTTATAACTTTAAAATTTCGGCAGTCCCTGCAGCACAAGTGTAGTGGATGCCACTTGCTAACTTGCTTGCAGCCTCAAACTCAGCTATGTTTCATACAAGCACATGATCACTTCCAAGGGAATGATGCTACCCACAGTGGACTGGGCTTGATTAACACTTGACTAACAGTCATGCTTACAGACCCACCTGATGAGGCAATTCCTCAACTGAGACTCTTATCTGCTTCTAAGTTGCGTCAGGTTGGCAGTTAAAGCCTAATGTGATAGGGATGATGCATAATTTTGATAAATTAATATATTGGTAAAACACCTATAATATAAAAAAGCCTATCTGATTTTCCTTAAAATATTTACCTTTCATGGACATCCATTACTGCTCTGAAAATTTGTTAGGACACGTCTGGCAGAGGTTGACCCTCTTGGGTCATATATATCCTTGTCACATATAACCGCTCCCTAGATACACTCCTACTTGGGACTGAATCTTACATGTGTGTGACTTAGTTGAACTTGGCAGCTTGTTTCAATTCATGCCAATATAGCTGATATCTCCACCTACAATCAAATTACACTTAGGTCAAGTAAAAAATACATTTGATATCACGGAATGCCCAGGGAGCACATGTCTAGGAGACAATAATGTATCTGTGGAAGTCATGGGTACCAGCAACCAGATCTGCCCAGGTCTTTGTAAAAAGAAGGAGAGCAACAGGTGTTCAAATCATAAAATGGTTGGGAAGGAAGTGCAGGTGCACAGCTCCTGGGAGAATCCAGAGGAATGTAGGTTTGAGCTGGCTCACTCCAAGATTGCCCAGATATATGCAGAAGTAGTGCCAGGATTCTTATTTCTTAATTAGAAATGTCAAAGATGAAAAGGAACAAATGCTCGGATTGATGTTGGAATTGTAATGAAGTTTACAGAACAAAAGATTGAGAATACAGCAGTGTGTAAGCCTGACAAATATATCACAGATCTCCAACACAAAAAGAAACAATAAACATCCAAATTACCAGCAAAAAGAAGGACAGAATTCAGGAACAGCAACAGCCAAACTGCCTGACAAATTGTTCTTACCTGTATGGCTCCTGGCAATGTGGGGCAGGAAGGAAATTTGTGCCCAAAGATAGACAAAGAGTGGGGCTTTTTTATATAGAATATTTTTTGTGTAAAGCATTGTACATTGCAAGAGGAAAAAAATGGCTTTAAATCTCTGATTTTTTTAGCACTCTCTCCATGTTCTTTCAAGTCAAATTGAAAGAGGCAGGTGGTGGATTTGGGTTTCTGTGTTGTGAAACAATAATGAGAATAATAGTTGCTCATTCCAGAATTCATCCTTTTTCTTTCAAATAGCCCTCTCCCTGTCTCTTACACCTGGCCTGTTCCCATTGCTTGAGGGCTGATGTCAACTCATGTGTCTCCCTGAGGAGCCCTCTCAGAACACACTAGCCTTCCATTTAATCTACTCTGGAAGCCCAACACTTAGGCTGACTTTGATCACACAGCCTACTGTGGTTGCACACACTGACACAATAAAGCTGTTACTGTGGGTCTTGCTCTCATTTCCCATGGAGCTTCAATGACCAGCTCCTCAAACAGCTCATCAAGCTAGAGAACACTTTATCCTTTTCTGTGTTATTCACTTCGTTGCCTCTTCTCTCCCACAAACCAGCTTCTTCCGAAGCAGGATCCTTGATTGTGGTTAGACTTTAAAATATTATATTTTAATGAAATATTAAATAGACTTTAAAATATTAAGATTGATTAGACTTTCAGGGTTGCATTATTATGAACCGACCTGATACCTATATGTTATGCATGTAATTATGACAGCCTAAAGTTACAGGAGCCATTTTCAAGTTGTGCATGCGTTTATATTTATCTCCACCTGAGTATAACAAGCTGCCCATCATGGGTGATAATAGATTTTACTGGTTAGTTCTGGAATCTATTGGCATAGAACATGTTGTGGTTTGAGTGAGAAATGTCCCCCATAAGCTCCCATATTTGAACATTTTTTCCCAAACAGGTGGTGCTCTTTGAAGTGGTTGCCGGACCTTTAGTAGGCAGAGAATTGCTGGAAGAAGTGGACACTGAAGATAGGCTCTAAGAATCTATAGACTCACCCGACTTCCTGATCTCTCTCTGCTTCTTAATTGCTAATGCAATGTGGCCAGCGAGCCTCAGACTCCTGTTGCTCTGCCATTTCAATAGCTATTGAAACAATCCCTCTGAAATTCTGGGCAAAATAAAACCTTCTCTCCCTTAAGTTGTTTTTGTGTTGATGTTTTTTGCTGGCTTGTTTATATGCCACAATGTTTTGCATAGCAGATGGAATGAAACCATTACATTTTGTAAGTACATACATGAGATTAAAACAAAAACAACCCTCAGAAGGACAGATGCCCAAGGATAAAGAATATTTAAAATATTGTAATAGCATTTCATTTCCTTTCTCTCAAGATCATTAAAGATTCTATTTAACAAAGGAAAAACCAATCACACAGGGTCACCTAAAATGTAGTGACTCCTGCCAAGTAACACAGTCTTAATCCTGAGAATTTGTAAATACACAGTACAGCAGGAAACCAGGACATAAAAGTGATATATCCAAGTTTTAGCTTCCAATGAGAGGGATCATAATTTAAAAATATTACTTTGCAAATAGAAGCTTAAGATTCACAAAAATGTGTCATCTCAGGATAAGATGGTCTTTAAATTCAATGGCAAACCTCTGTATCAAAAGAGACACAGGGAAACAGTGGTGTGCTCACAAAACAATGGAGACAGTAAGAGAACTGATACATACTGAGGAATATTAAAAGCCAACTTTCCTAGCACATCTTGAGGAAGTAGGGTCCCCACCAAGTTCAGAGTTGCAGAGTTCCAGAGAATATATTCAGTTACATTCTGGAAGAAGCTAAGACTGCAAAAGATGGCTTTCCTAATCAGAAAGTAGAAAAACTGAGACTATGCGAAATATAAGCAGTGATGAGACAAAGGTGGTAACTGAAAATGAAGAACCCCATTTCCCAATTCCAGGAAGATAATGAAAGCATTTTTAAAGGTTAATGAGCCACAAATCCTGGCAGTCAAAGCTCAGGAGATGGAATGCCATTTCAATCCCATGTAATGAATCTCTGCCTTAAGCATCTAAAATGATGTATCTCTGCCTTGAGCATCTGGAGCAATATTTATTTGCCTTAAGCATCTATAACAATGCATCTCTGCCTTGAGCATCTGCTGTCATGCCCCTCTAAAATGAGCAGAAATTAACATCTGCTTTGAAATGCAATATACTACTGGGATAGACCAACCATAGCATGCTACTCTGGATGTACACTTTTATATATTTACACCCTAAATTTGATATCAAGACCTGAGCCCAAACAGACTTCACAGTTCGCCGTTTCCCCATGCTGTGATAATTCAGTAGCCCTCTGGACACATCCACCAGGAGTCTTGAGGGGAGGAAGCAAAGGCATTCATGATTGAATGTCTCTCATCTCAATCTCCCCAACATTTCTTTTAAAGTCATACCATTCCCTTTTCTGATTCAGAATATTATCTCAGACCTCAATACTTTTTAACCAACTGTCTTGTTCTTCAGCCATGGCTCAGTCAGTAAGGTGCTTTCCATACAAATGAAGAACATAAGCATCTTCAACAAATTGTGCTGGCAAAACTGGAAGTCAATCTGTAGAAGAATGAAAATAGATCCATATCTATCACCATGCACAAAACTCAAGTCCAAATGGATTAAAGACCTCAATATCAGTCCAAACACACTGAACCTGATAGAAGAGAAAGTGGGAAGTACTCTACAACACATGCGCACAGGGGAACACTTCCTATGTATAACCCCAGCAGCACAAACACTAAGGACATCATTGAATAAATGGGACCTCCTGACACTGAGAAGCTTCTGTAAAGCAAAGGACACTGTCACTAAGACAGAAAGGCAACCCACTGACTGGGAGAAGATCTTCACCAACCCCACAACTGACAATTGTCTGATATCCAAAATATACAAAGAACTCAAGAAATTAGACCATAAAAGGTTAATCAATCCAATTATAAAATGGGGCACTGAGCTGAACAGAGACTTTTCAACAAAAGAAGTTCAAATGGCCAAAAGACACTTAAAATCGTGCTCAACTTCCTTAGCAATCAGAGAAATGCAAATCAAGACAACCTTAATATAGCATCTTACACCTGTCAGAATGGCTAAAATCAAAAACACCATTGATAGTCTCTGCTGGAGAGGGTGTGGAGAAAGGGGCACTCTCATCCATTGCTGGTGGGAATGCAAACTTGTGCAACCACTTTGGAAAGCAGTGTGGCAGTTTCTCAGGAAAGTCGGGTTCAACCTACCTCTCGACCCAGCAATACCACTATTGGGAATATACCCAAAAGATGCCCAAACGTACAACAAAAGTATATGCTCAACTATGTTCATAGCAGCATTGTTTGTAATAGCCAGAACATGGAAACAACCTAGATGTCCTTCAATGGAAGAACGGATGAAGAAAGTATGGAATATATACATATTAGAGTACTACTCAGCAGTAAAAAACAATGACTTCTTGAATTTTGCATACAAATGGACGGAAATAGAAAACACTATCCTGAGTGAGGTAAGCCAGACCCAAAAAGAGGAACATGGGATGTACTCACTCATATTTGGTTTCTAGCCATAAATAAGGACATTGAGACTATAATTCGTGATTCTAGAGAAGCTAAATAAGAAGGTGAACCCAAAGAAAAACATATAAGCTTCCCCCTGAATATTAACCTTCATCAGGCGATGAAAGAAGACAGAGACAGAGACCAACATTGGAGCACTGGACTGAAGTCTCATGATCCAAAGGAGGAGCAGAAGGAGAGTGAGCACGAGCAAGGAACTCAGGACGGCGAGGGGTGCACCCACACACTGAGGCAATGGGGATGTTCTATTGGGAACTCACCAAGGCCAGCTGGCCGGGGACTGAAAAAGCATGGGACAAAACCGGTCTCGCTGAACATAATGGACAATGAGGACTACTGAGAACTGAAGAACAATGGCAATGGGTTCTTGATCCTATTGCACGTAATGGATTTGTGGGAGCCCATGATGTTTGGATGCTCTCCTTAATAGACCTGGATGGAGGTGGGTGGCCCTTGGACCTCCCACAGGGCAGAGAAACCTGCTTGCTCTTTGGGCTGAGGAGGAAGGAAGACTTGATTGGGGGAGGGGAGGGAATAGGAGGTGGTGGCGGGTCTCTGAGTCTCACTCTTTGGTCAAGGGGAATTGGTCAGCTCCAGGTTCAAAGAAATGATGTATCTTAAACATGACAGAGAGTAACTAAGAAAGACACCCATGGTTAAATCTGGCCTCTGCATGCATGCATACACATTTCCATAAAATGTTACACTCATCTTTTTAAACAACTGTGTTTCCAATTTATATTATACACATTTCAGTGGCAGAGCTTTGACCTTAACTTTGACTGCTCTTTGGTGTTATAGGAATGGCAGGCTGCATCCTGCCACCTGTCTCCAGCTCTGGCTAGCTTTTCCAGAAATAATTTTACAGAAACTGTATTCTTTTAAATACTGCTTGACCCATTATTTCTAGCCTCTTATTAGCTAATTCTCACATCTTGATTAAGCCATTTCAAATAATCTGTGTAGCACCATGAGCTGCTGGCTTACCAGGGAGATTCTTAAGCTGCTTCTGTCTCAGAGAGGGGTGGCATGGCGTCTGTCTTACTCAGCTTCTTTCTCCCAGCATTCTGTTCTGTTTACTCTGCCTATCTAACCTGCTTTCCTATCAAAAGGGCCAAGGAAGTTTCTTTATAAACCTATAGACATACAGCCCTCCTCCATCTCTTTGGCCTGCCTCACACAATGACATTAGAAGAAATCTTTCTATAAGAACCCTGTTCACTATCTCATTTGGCCTTTTGAATCCTGTCTCCTCTCTTCCTAAGACATAAGGAAGCTAGGCTCAGACATGTGACACAGTCTAAGAAAGTTCCAACAGAAAGGAAGGATGGAATCAAGATCTGAATTTATTGCCAAAGTCTAAAATCTTAACCAAGGAACTCAGTGCATGACCATACTTTTCTTTCCCCTGAGAATGAACCCACACTCTGAGGAGCTGAAAGGCAAATTCATACTGCATCTACCCCACATTGGTCCTTGACAGATGTGAAGAACTTTATGATGGCCCCTGATACAATGACATTTTATTCCTCTGGAGTTGACTGGCCAGTTGGCCACCTACCTTACTCAATATTTCCTTCTGTGATTGGATTTCCAGAATCCTCCATCCCTTCACATCATTGCTAAGTCACACACTTCCCAATGCCGCTTTCAGATTTTACATAGACAGACTTTGCCACCAGAGTGATGGGATGAACTGTAGTATGTGTCCCATTATTTTATAAAAGAGGGGCCCTGAATAATAACCTTTCTATATTCCTGCAAAATCTAAACCAGAAAATCAGCATGTAAATGTGATATCCCTGAACCCCCACAAGGAGTTAAACTGGTGGTGTAGATTGCAGTGAACAGGATTGACATTCCAATGAAGGGGCATCTCTGCCCGACTTAAGAAAAGTCTCATAGGAAGTGAAGTAGATCTGTGGCCATACAACCTTGGAGGATTTTATGAGGTAGAAATACAGATTTCTATATGAATAGATAATATATTCATAATGATGGGATGGCTATTCTTAGTTGTCAACTTGACTACATCTAGAGTTAATAAGTATTTTAATGACTGGGCATATTTATGGAGGGGTATTTCTTCTTAATTTCAATTTTGAAGTGGTAAGACACACTCCTAATCTGGATCTTTGAGATAGGACTCTTTTGAGGTGGGAAGAGGCATTTTTGTCTGGGCCACACCATCTTCTGGCAGCTTATATAAAGGAGATGGAAGGAGGAATCTCTTTCTCTGCCTGCTTGCTCTCAAAGGCAAGGCTATTCCCTCACCAGCATTAACACAGAATTCTTTATAATTCTGGTGTGTGCCAAAGACTAGCTGACACATTCAGAGTCTCGGACTGAATACCTACTTTGCTTTGGACATTCCTTTCATAGTGGGATTAACAAGGCCACAACCTATAAACCATTGTGTTAAAACTTTTTCTATGAGTTCTGTTACTCTAGAAAACTATGGCTAATAGAAATGTTACTGAATTAAATAATAGTAACAATAAGTAACTCATGGGCCAGGAAGTTGGCACAGTAGGCAAAACACTTGCCATGAAAGTGAAAGGCACTGTGACTGAATTCTCAGAATCTACTTAAAATCAGGATGTGTACAAGTATCTGCAAGTCCAGTTCTCTTAAGACAAATTGGGAGGTGGAGACAGGAGACTCTTCAGAAGCTAGCTAGTGAACTAGCCTTGAATAAGCAATAAAAACAACAAAGACACCATATCAAACAAAATGGAAGGCAACCACTGATATGCTGGGCTGTCCTCCCCTCTCCTCAAGCCCACATGCTTACTGTGGCAATGCCCACTTGCACTCACATTCATGAATACACACACACATATATACACACACACAAAGAATGAAACATCTTCCATATGTATGAAGGCACACATACACATCCTTAGGCGCCTCTGGGCCAAGTCTGGCAGTAAGCTACCTCTCTTTGATCTAGAGTCAACCATATCCATACTAATACACCAATTAGACCACCTGTTCTGGAAAAATCAGTAACCATCTGGTTCAATGAGATAACGTGTCTCAAATATATGGCTGTGTGTGTTTCCATGTGTGAAGATATGCATTGTCAGTCTGTCTCATATGTACCTATCTCCTAAACTCAGGTTTTTCTTGACTCCTAATATGGAAGCCCTTACTTTGTTTAATTTGTTATACCTAACGAGCACAAGGATTGCCAGGAGTTCTAAGGCAAGGCCATATTATAAGTATTAAACAAGCCCAGACCCAGAAGACAAAGACCCAGAGAGTGGAAGGAAGAACATGAGTCTAGACAGCTGTCTTGTAACCTCCACATTAACAGATGAATAATGTAAGTTGGAAAAGCCTAAGATCAGGTCTCATTTCACCTCTCAAAAGAAGCAGATAAGATATGAAGAGGAGGATCTTTGGGTGAATTTAATTATCCTACACTATCTGAGCCAATTGGAACTGGGAGCTCTCTGATTGATTCAAATTTAGAACCTGTTTTCTCTGCAGTTTCTGTAAGAAGAGCAATGAGCAACCAATATACAAAGAAAAGAGGGGGCAACATAAATACTAATTTTTAAGATTCTTGACAGAAAGTAAGGACAATGAAATTTCCAGAAGTTTCTGAAAGAAATTGGAGTCAAAATATTGATCACAAATGAAGAGAATTGGGTAGAAGTATCCCATGTCCAGATATCTCAAATGCAATATGGGTGTTACTTTGCTGGTATTCAAATTAAGCCAGGATGTGCATGATGAGACTTTTTATTTTAATAGTCTTTTATTTTAATGTATGTTAATAAAATTTTAACTTATCAAGCTCGTGTGTTTTATTATCTTACACTGACCCGAAAATAGTTTTAAGCCGAAGTAAAGAGGGTTTAATGGTATGAGACTTCATCCAGATAATGCAGACAGCTGCTGCAGGAAAGTAGGGTACATAAAGAAAGACTACTCAGTAAATAATTCAACTAGGCATCGCCAGTAGGTAAAACCTGCAATGATGTATTGGTTGCCAAAATAAAGGAAGCAGCCCCCTTAAGAGTAAGACAGAGAGGAAGGAAGAAGAGGGAAAAGGGAACAGATCATCCGTTGAGACAAAAAAACAGCAAAGGAAACAGAAGCTTCTTTGTTGACCATAATCTCCTCTTCTGTAAGGGCATTTCCCTTCCTTCAAATGACAGACATTCAGACAGAACATGCAAGAGAGAAAAGTGTGAACATGGTGGTGGTGAAGGGAGAGAAAAAGCTGTCTTCTGACCTCCACATAAACAGATGCATAATGTAAGTTGGAAAAGCCTAAGACCAGGTCTCCTTTCACCTCTCAAAAGAAGCAGATGAGATGTGAAGAGCAGGATCTTTGGGTGAATTTCATTTTCCTACACTATCTGAGCCAATTGGAACTGGGAGCTCTCTGATTGATTCAAATTTAGAATCCTTTTTCTCTGTAAGGTCATCTCCATTGCTTCAAATGACAGACATTCAGACAGAACATGCATGAGAGAGAAGTGTGAACATGGTGAAGGTGAAGGGAGAGAAAAAGAAAGAATACATTCTGGAGATTTAAAGACAGAGAGAATGAAACACCAGAGCATGAGTGTTTCTCTGGTACCTTCACAAAATCCTTATCAGGCCACCAGAATTCCAGATACTCCAAGACATCCAACACAAAATTTTCTTCTTGAACCCTATGACGTTTCCAGGGAGGATGGTGTTGTTCAAGAGTTCTGTGTCCTAAGCAAGAGAGAAAAGGGCACAAGATAGCAAGCAGGTGACAAGAGTGAGAAGGGGAGGGAGGGCAACTGAGTGAGTCACCCACCACCTGGACTCCTGTTAGGACTACAAAATATCCTCCACAGGTTTTGGTGGTTAGGCCTGTTAGGCCTGTTAGTAATCAGGCCTTCCCCTGAAAGGGAACTATCATTCTTGCATGAGAGAGATGGCTCAGCATTTAAGGTCACTTGCTTGTCTTCCAGAGGACCGGGTTTCAATTCCTCCCACTCATACAAACATCTGTAACTCCAGTTATAAAACATCTGACCCTGGCCAACACAAGCACTGAATGCACATGGTGAACACACTAATGTGCAGATAAACTCACACTCATAAAAAGAAATTTAATCATTTCTATTAAAAATAGTAGTCACTCTTTTACTTCAAACAAGCAGGGAACTATATTCAAGAGCACAATGCTCTTACAGAATGGAATTATTCAGTTCTGAGGTAGCATGACTCCCAGTTTCATGAAAAACTGCCACATTGATTTTCCAAGTAGTTTCACTAGTCTGCATTCCCGACAACAAGGGATGGGTGTTCCTCTACTCTACATCCTTTTCAGCATAGTCTATCATTGGTGTTTTTGATTTTCGCCATTCTGACAGTTGTAACATGGTATAGCAGAGATGTTCTCATTTGCATTTCCCTGATTGCTAAAAAGGCTAAGCATGACATTGTCTTTTGCCCATTTGAAAGTCTTCTGTTGAGAATTCTCTGTTCAGTTAAGTACCCCTTTTTAATTTAAGTGTTAATGTCTAGTTTCTGGATTTCTTTACATATTTGGAGATCAGAATTTTGATTACGGACTGGTGAAGATTTTTCACATTCAAAGGGATGCCTTTTTGTTTAGTGACAATGTCTTTTGCATTATAGAAGCTTCTCACTTTCAGGAGGTGTCACATTATTCCTTTTTGGTCTCATTGTCTATGCTACTCAGGTTCTACACTGGAAGTAGTCTCCTGGGTCCATGTATTGCAGATTCATTTCAACTTCTCGTCTATCAAGTTCAGTGTGGTCAGATTAATATTGAGGTCTTTAATCCATTTGTAGTTACATTTTGTGCATGCTGAACAATATGGATCTATTTTTCTTCTTCTACAGGTTGACACCCATTTATGCTGTCTGTCTTCACAAGTCTTTCTCCATGCTTTAAAGGAAACAAATTCTTCCCATTACAGCTCCTGTCATGTTCACCTGCTGTATTTCTCATATAGTTCATTCTGCTCTCCCTCTTACTTCCAGGTCTGATAATGATAATGTGAATTTTTCAACTAATGTACCACACCCCTGATGAGCTGGCTTCTTTTCCCAACCACTCCAAAGCAGCTACAATATATTTAACAGCCAGTAGCAGTGACACTCTTTGAGACCTTATGGAGATGTTAATAGATGGAGTTCTTAAAATGGGATGGGACCCTGGTAGCTGGAAGATTCCAGAAAGTTGAGTGGGGTGAAGATAATTAAGCCACCCAATAGCAAAAATCTCATTATTCCCATTGAATTGGCACTGTTCAATCATCTAATCTTGCACAAATGACTGACATTGACACAAAAATAATGCCAATTGTATTAACAAATTAGCATTTGTACATCTGCAGTTATGTGGTTTGGAAGGTTATTTGTGTGTGTGTGTGTGTGTGTGTGTGTGTCTGTGTGTCTGATTTGACCAAAGGACAACTTCAGTGGTCATTCCTCAGAAATCATCTACCATGCTTATTTAGACAGTATCACTTACAGGGACATAGGATATTCTGAATAGAAGATGCAGTTTGGCCAGTATGTACCAGAATCCACAGTGTCTGCCTCCCAAGCAGTGACATTACAAGCACACACTACCACGCTGGAAAGCTTTGAATAAGGTTTCTGGAGTCTGAACTCAGGCCTGTATACACACAGCTGATTTATCACTGACAAAGAAAATCTCTTTTCAGTATGTTAGTCTTAATTTTAGAATCATATAAAAAGTGATTGCTCATTTTGGAATTCACAGCACAGTGACTACAGAATTCCAATGGTGTTCAAATTAAGAGAACAATATCACAAAGTTAAACAGAGTACTGATTATAAATAAGCACTTGTATCCTTCTACTAAGAGTAGTTTGTCAAGCAGAATTAAGGTCAATAATTTAATACCAGTGTTGTCAGAGGCTTTGGTTAACAGACAGATCTTGATCAAAATCTTATGGGCAAAACACAGGGAGAGAGTGGATGGTGGGAACTTTAAAAGGTTATGACTTAATACTGGGAAATAACAGATATGAAAATTGACAAGCACATAGAGAGATTGTAGATAGATAAAAAGTTATATAGATGGAAAATAGATAGAGAATAGATAGATTAATGGACAGAAAGAATTATATAAATGGACATTGATTAATATAATAATCAACATACAGAATATACAGATAGATAGATTGATACATCAATAGAATAATATAGAAACATAGAGGAAACATGTACAGAGGAATAATTATACATATCTTAGAGATACAGAGATAAATACATAGAAAGACTAATAGATACATAGATACACCTAATAGATTCAAAGTGTGATAAATAGGAGTTAACATAGGTAGATAAGTAGATAGATGGATAGATATATGACTGATAGAGTAACAAATATACACATATGTGACAGATAAATTATAGCGCGATGGTAAATAATAATTGATCATCCAAATATAAATGATTAATAGATATGTGGTCATTTGAATAAAAATGATACTCTATCAGCCTATGGGGAGTGACATTATTGGGAGGTGTGGCCTTGTTGGAGAAAGAGTGTCACCAGAGATACTCTTTGATGTCTGAAGCTCAACATAGGTCCAGTGTCTAATTCTTCATTCCTGCTCCCCAAGGGTCTGGATGTAGATCTATTCCCATCTCCTGCGACATGTCTCCCTGAAGTCTGGTATAATTCTGCCATGATGTTAATGGTCAGAACCCAATTAAATGCTTTCCTTTATAAGACTGATGGTGATCATGTTATCTCTTCACAGCAGTAGAAACCATAACTAAGACAAGATAAATAGAAAGATAGATAGACAGAGAGACTGGTGTTAGATATTTGGTAAACAAATGAGGAATAAATGGATAGATGGAAGGATGGATGGATAGATGAATAATAAGAGAGAGATGATATTAATAGATTAAAAGAAATATAATTAATACATTATTGAATGTCTCATGGATTCTAGGACCCACGAAAAGACAGAGAAGATTCCTTCAACTGCCTAGTTCTTGATATGCGGAATGAGTAATGTGCCTCCAATGCACAATACTACTAACAGTAGCTGTAAGTAACTTCCTGACACATTGATTATAACTTCTCAGAATAAAGATTCAAACTTACTCTATACACACACACTGAGCCCTGTTTAGATTGTGTCTTTCACAGTCTAGCAGGTGATTTAGCAATAAAACCATATCGGGATAGTGAGGAATGAGAGCAACAGCTTTTCCACTAGAAAAGTGAGTCTTAAAATGGAAAGGAGATGCAATGGGAACTCTAAGCACGAAGTAGATCAGGGAGAACAAGTGAGAAAACTCATGTGCTGACCTATAGGTGTTCACGTGTATACAGTAGTGAGTGTACGTGTGTTTATATAAAAGGCTTTTCCTGATGTTAGTTCTCTGAAAGGCCACAGATGCAAACATCAGACTCATTCAGTATTCATCATTCCAAGTGCTGGGGTTTAACTTCTGATATCATTCCCCGAAGAAGAAGATAACAGCACTCCATGGAGAAATGGTAGATTGATAGGCAGAGGGAAGCAGAAGGCAGAAGCCTAAAATATCTCATGCATCCAGGGAGTAACTAAGTTCTCAAACAACACAAATGTCAAAAGGAAAAGATGAGATGGCATGAAGGCTTGTTGGTTGCCGACCAGAGAAAATTTTACATCGCAGAAAACAATAATAGCTGCCATTTTAAATCTTTGGAAGAAAATGTTTCTTAATCCCAACTGCTTTTATTAAAAAAACAGTGGAGGAGAAAACTGGGTCCTTGGGGTGGCATTCCAACTCATAAACACAAAGGAATCATGAAATTAGAAATCCACCACCTGGCAGCCACCATATATGCCTTAATTGGCTCAGGTAAGAATCGTTAATGGATTCTGCCGATGACTGGAAGTCTAAGAAAATGGCTATTTGCAAAGTGTCAGCATCTTGATGCAGAAGAAACAACTTTGAAATGAAGCAACTGCAGCTCATCCTGATGATCAAAGATACCATCACTTGTGAAGAAACAGCCTGGATATTTAAAAGGACACATTGGAAGTACAAACAGAACTTGGAACAAGGACATGAAATAATACCAGCCAGAGGTTGTTCAACAAAGAGAGAATGAATTGTATAAGCGTGTCACAGTCTGAACACAAAGTGTGAGAATGTGCTATGGAATAGGGACAGGTCACATACAGTGTCTTAGACTAAGGCCTCAGTTGGAAAACAGTAATTTGGCTGCAATGAACACAATCAGACAAATAATAAAATGATTAGAAAGCATGGAGTTGAAGTAATCATTTGAAGAAATCTCTCTTTGTACAATTGAGAACCCCAGTGAATCCCTGTGGATAAGTTTTCAGGATAAAATCACAACAGAAAAACAACAACAATAATAAAAGTAACATCAATAACAATAGTAATAATAGTAATAATAATAATAATAATGTCATTTGTTTGTCTTGAGAAAGAACACTAACCATTGTGGGAATTCTGGAGGAGAAATTTGAGAAAGGAATTTTTTCAGAATCATGAAAGCAATCAAAAGACCAACAGAGCACAGCAAGGAGAAATAATCAATCAGGACTTGAGGTTGAAGTGCCTGATGAATATAAGTAAACAGAGATAATGCTTTCTTAAATATTAGATAAGCAGCAGTTAATATGACAAGTGACATCTGTCATTTATTGAAATCTGATCTAAGAGGAAGTGATGAGGCATGTAAGCCATCATGCAGGCAATAAAGAAGGAAGGGCAGAGATGAGAATTGGGGGCTTCTGAGTCCTTGCTTGCATATGACACCTTCCTCCTCCTCATATGCCAGGATGCACCATGCCCCAGCAAAGAATCACCACTTTTGGCTCCTAGTGTTTCCAGTGGGTTTCTGTCACTTGCTGCTCATCACAGTTTGCTTTACCTTTAAACTAGCTATTAACCTTGAGTCATATGGAAAGATGGAACCGTGGCTATCTGAATGGAATAAGTGAATGTCTATGGGGATATTACTCATAATTGATACATGACAGTTATACCACTGTGGATGTTACCTTAGTGCATCCAGAAGCAAGTTGGCCTAGGCAGTATAAGATATTGCCTGGAAAGCACATCCTCCATGGCAGCTTAAACTGTCAGTAGTCTATAAGTAAAGTGATAGGGAATAATGCACTTCCTTGATTTCAGATTCATCTGCCAGTACCTCCCCAATAAATGTCTGGGCCTCTTCTGGCAGTGGTTTTTTTCTTTCTTTTTTTTCTTTTTAGGACAATCTCATTTTACATACCCGAGTTAAATCAATCCACTGTCCTTCCACTCCTGCCAACTTCTCCCTTCCCCATCCTCCATCCACTACTCCAATAAGAACTCAGTGTTTGATGAGGCCAGGAAAACATATCTGATGGCAGTTTCAATTGCTAATAGCTGCCGAATAAGAGCTAAGGCATAGAGGACCTGTCCTCGATGGCCACTTCAACGGATAAAAGTTCTTCGCTTGGGCATAAGGCCACATATTTTGCCAACAACTTCAAAAGAAACAGGAGGGCTGGAAGACCATCAAACTCATGATAGCTTCATTTGCCAGCTGTCCCAAGTAAGCATATGACCTAAAAGATACTTTCCTAAGACAAAATTGCCAGTCTTACTACCATTAGCTCATAAGTAAGGGAGAAAACCTGGAGAGTTACCCACAGTAACTCCTCCTGTCAGCAACTCTTCAGTAAGAAAAAAATCATGGAAGTTTACCACACTCTTTGAATCTCTTTCTCCCAGTAGCTCCCCTGGTTGACGAGAGTCTGTTGCTTTGCACAAGAGGCAGAATGGGCTCTCCTAAGTGTTTCTGGTACCACAAAGTCACACCACACATGGTCCAGCCTCTCAAAGGCCATTGGCCAAAGGAGTTTCCACATCACCTCCCCTTTTACCTAATAAGAATGTTCAAAACCAATACAGGACTACATATAATAAGAACAGATATCAAGTATAAAAGTTAGATTTATAGCCAGTATAGGCAATATTTTTTCTCATTTTTTTTATTCTTTTTTAATTAAAATTCCCAACTGCCCCCCGTTTCCCATTTCCCTCCCCCTCCTCCAACATATTGCCCCCTCCCCCCGCTATCCTCCACCTATCCCCACTCCTCTTGTCCTCCCCCCAGTCAATTCACCCTCCTTCTCGATACTGAAGAGAGTCCAAATTCCCTGCCCTACAGGAAGACCAAGGTCCTCCCACTTCTATCTAGGTCCAGGAAGGTGAGCATCCAAACAGGCTAAGCTCCCACAAAGCCAGTTAATGTATTAGGATGGAAACCTAGTGCCATTGTCCTTGGCTTCTCATCAGCCTTCATTGTCCGCCATGTTCATGGAGTCCAGTTTCAACCCATGCTTATTCAGTCCCAGTCCAGCTGGCCTTGGAGAGCTCCCAATAGATCAGTTCCACTGTCACAGTGGGTGGGTGCATGCCTCGTGGTCCTGATTTCCTTGCTCATGTTCTCCCTCCTTGTGCTCCTCATTTAGACCTTAAGAGCTCAGACGGTTGCTCCAAATTGGGTCTCTGTATCTCTCTCGATCCATCACCAGATGAAGGTTCCCGTGCCATTCTCCTTGGCTCTCGTCAGCTCTCATTGTCTGCCACATTCAAAGAGTCCGGTCTCTTCCCATGTTTTTTCAGTAGCAGTTCAGCTGACCTTGGTGAGCTCCCAATAGATTGGCCCCACTGTCTCAGTGGTTGGGTGCACCCCTCATGGTCCTGACTTCCTTGTTCATGTTCTCTCTCCTTCTGCTCCTCATTATAACCTTGGGAGCTCCGTCCGGTGCTGCAGTGTGGGTCTCTGTCTCTATCTCCATCCATCACTAGATGAAGGTTCTATGGCGATATGCAAGATATTCATCAGTATGATTATAGGATAGGTTCATTTCAGGTTCCCTATCCCCAGGTGCCCAAATGAACTACCTGGGGACATTGCCCGGGGCATCTGGTAGCCATTCCAAGTTCAAGTCTCTTGCCAACCCTTAGGTGGCTCCCTTAACTAAGGTATGAGTTTCTCTGCTCCCCTATCCAAACTTCCGATATCCCCAATCACCCTGATTTCCACAGTTCCCCTCATCCTCTCCTTCACACTTTCCTCTCCCCATCACCCCTCATCCCCATCCCACCCCACCCCCAAGATTCCAATTTTTTGCCCATCAGTCATGTCTATTTCCCATAGCTGGGAGGATATCTATATGTTTTTCCTTGGGTTTACCCTCTTGTTTAGCTTCTTTAGGGTCAGAAATTATGGACTCAGTGGCCACTATCCATGGCTAGAAATCAATTATGAGTGAGTACATCCCATGATCTTTGTTTCGGGTCGGGGTTACCTCACTCAGGATCTTATTTTCTATTTCCATCCATTTGCATGCAAAATTCGAGAAGTCATTGTTTTTTACCGCAGATTAGTACACTAATGTGTATATATTCCACATTTTCTTCATCCATTCTTCCATTGAAGGGCATCTAGGTTGCTTCCAGGTTCTGGCTATAACAAATAATGCTGCTATGAACATAGTTGGACAAATGCTTTTGTCATATGATAGGGCATCTCTTGGGTATATTCCCAAGAGTGGTAATGCTGGGTCCAGGGGTAGGTTGATCCCAATTTTTCTGAGAAACTGCCACACTGATTTCCAAAGTGGTTACAAAAGTTTGCAGTCCCACCAGCAATGGATGTGGGTACCCCTTTCTCTACAACCTCTCTAGCAAAGGCTATCCTTGGTGTTTTTGATTTTAGCCATTCTGATAGGTATAAGATGATATCTCAAAGTTGTTTTGATTTGCATTTTTCTGATCGCTAAGGAGTTTGAGCATGACCTTAAGTATCTTTTGGCCATTTGAACTTCATCTGTTGAGAATTCTCTGTTCAGTTCGGTGCCCCATTTTTTAATTGGCTTAATTATCCTTTTAAAGTCTAGTTTCTTGAGTTCTTTATATATTTTGGAGATCAGACCTTTGTCTGTTGCAGGGTTGGTGAAGATCTTCTAACAGTCAGTAGGCTGCCTTTTTGTCTTAATGACAGTGTCCTTTGCTTTACAGAAGCTTCTCAGTTTCAGGAGGTCCCATTTATTCAATGTTGCCCTTAATGTCTGTGATGCTGGGGTTATACATAGTAAGCGATCTCCTGTGCCCACATGTTGTAGGGTACTTCCCATTTTCTCTTCTATCAGGTTCAGCTTGTTCAGATTGATATTGAGGTCTTTGATCCATTTGGACTTGAGTTTTGTGCATGGTGATAGATATGGGTCTATTTTTATTCTTCTACAGGTTGACATCCAATTATGCCAGCACCATTTGTTGAAGATGCTTTCTTTCTTCCATTGTATTCTTTTAGCTCCTTTATCAAAAATCAGTTGTTCATAGGTTTGTGGGTTAAAATCCGGGTCTTCTATAAGATTCCATTGGTCGACTTCTCTGTTTTTATGCCAGTACCACTCTGTTTTCATTACTGTAGCTCTGTAATAGGATTAGAAGTCAGGGATGGTAATGCCTCCAGAAGATCCTTTATTGTATAAGATTGTTTTGGCTATCCTGTTTTTTTTGTTTCTCCATATAAAGTTGATTATTTTCCTCTCAAGATCTGTGCAGAATTTTGATGGGATTTTAATGGGGATTGCATTGAATATATAAATTGCCTTTGGTAGAATTGCCATTTTTACTATGTTGATCCTCCCAATCCAGAGCAAGGGAGATCCTTCCATTTTCTGGTATCCTCTTCAATTTCTTTCTTCAATGCCTTAAATTTCTAGTCAAACAGATCTTTCACTTCCTTGGTTAGAGTTACCCCAAGATATTTTATGCTTTTTGTGGCTATCGTGAAAGGTGATGATTCTCTTATTTCCCTCTCTGCTTCCATTTCCTTTGTGTATAAGAGGGTGCCTGAATTTTGGAATTGATCTTGTATCCTGCCACATTACTAAAGGCGTTTATCAGCTGTAGGAGTTTTTGGTGGAGTTTTTGGGGTTGCTCATGTACACTATCATATCATCTGCAAATAATGCAAGTTTAACTTCTTCCTTTCCAATTTGAATCCCCTTTATTCCCTTATGTTGTCTTATTGCTATTGCTAAAACTTTGAGAACTATATTGAAGAGGTATGGAGAGAGTGGACAGCCTTGGCGTGTTCCTGATTTTAGTGGGATGGTTTTAAGTTTCTCTCCATTTAATTTGATATTAGCTGTTGGCTTGCTGTATATAGCTTTAATTAAATTTTGTATGACCCTTGTATCCCTAATCTCTCCAAGACTTTTATCATAAAGGGATGTTGAATTTTGTGAAATGCTTTTTCAGCATCGAATGAAATGATCATATGGTTTTTTTCTTTCAGTTTATTTATATGATGGATTACATTGATAGATTTGCGTATGTTAAACCAGCCCTGCATCTCTGGTGTGAAGCCTACTTGATCATAATGGATAATTTTTCTAATGTGTTCTTGGATTCGGTTTGCCAGTATTTTGTTTAGGATTTTTGCGTCGATGTTCATGAGTGAGATTGGCCTGTAATTCTCTTTCTTTGTTGGGTCCTTGTGTGGTTTTGGTATCAGAGTTACTGTAGCTTGATAAAAGGAATTTGGCAATGACTCTTCTGTTTCTATATTGTGAAATACATTAAGGAGTATAGGTATTAGCTCTGCTTGGAAGTTCTGGTAGAATTCCGCATTGAAACCATCTGGTCCTGGACTTGTTTTGGAAGGTAGGTTTTTGATAACAGCTTCTAATTCTTCACACCTAACAGGTCTATTTAGGTTGTTCACCTGGTCCTGGTTTAACTTTGGTATGTGGTATTTATCTAAAAAAGTGTCCATTTCTTTTACATTTTCCAGTTTTGTGGCATACAGGCTTTTGTAGTAAGATCTAATGATTCTCTGAATTTCCTCTGTGTCTGTGGTTATGTCCCCCTTTTCATTTCTGAACTTATTAATTTGCAAATTCTTTATCTGCCGTTTGATTAGTTTCGATAGGGGTTTATCAATCTTGTTGATTTTCTCCAGGAACCAGCTTTTTGATTCATTGATTCTTTCAATTGTTTTCTGTGTTTCTATTTTGTTTATTTCAGCCCTCAGTTTGATTATTTCCAGTCTTCTACCCCTTCTAGGTGAATCTGCTTCTTTTTTCTCTAGAGCTTTCAGGTGGGCTGTTAATTCTCCAATGTGTGCTTTCTCTGTTTTCTCTAAGTGGGCAGTTAGTGCTATGAACTTTCCTCTAAGGACTGCTTTCATAGTGTCCCATAGGTTTGAGTATGTTGTTTCTTTATTTTCATTGTCTTCAAGGAAGACTTTAATTTCTTTCTTTATTTCTTCCTTAATCCAGGTATGGTTCAGTAGTTGACTATTCAGTTTCCATGAGTTTGTAGGCTTTCTGGGGGTAGCATTGTTGCTGAATTATAGTTTTAATCCATGGTGATCTGATAGGATACAGGTGGTTATTAATATTTTTTTGTAACTGTGGATGTTGCTTTGTTCCTGAGTATGTGGTCGATTTTTGAGCTGCAGAGAAGAAGGTATATTCTTTCCTATTTGGGTGGAATATTCTATAGATATCTGTTAAGTCCATTTGATTCATTACCTCCATTAATTCTCTTATTTCTCTGTTAGGTTTCTGTCTATTTGACAGATATTGGGCCTATAATTCATCATCCTACAGAAGAAAACAAGAAGGAGAACCCAAAGAAAAACATATATTTATCCTCCTAGATACTGGATGTAGACAAGATTGCCAGGTGAAAATTGGGATCATGGGGGTGGCAGTGGGGAGAGAGAAGGGAAAATGGAAGGATTGGGGATATGGATGAATGAGATTGAGGAAGGATGGATATCGGAGCAGAAAAGAAGATATCACAAGGAAGGGAACCATTTTAGGGTTGGCAAAAGACTTGGCTCTAGAGGGGGTCCCAGGTGCCCTGGAAGATGTCCCTAGCTCTTTCATCTTGCAGCAGATGAGGGTGTCCCTGAACTGGCCTTATTCCATAGCCCTACTGATAAATATCTTGCATATCACCTTAGAACCTTCATCTAGCAATGTATGGAGATAGAGATACTGACACATATTGGAGCACTGGACTTAGTTCCCAATGTTCAGATGAAGATCATAAGGAGAGAGAACATGAGTAAGGGAGTTAGGACCTCAAGAATTGCTTCCACAAACAGAGACTACGGGACATATATAATAGAAGCTCAGCAAGTCCAGCTGGACTGATACTGAATGAGTATGTGATCAAACAAGATTCTCTGAATGTGCCTGACACTGAAAACTGACTGAGAAGCCAATGATAATGGTACTGGGTTTTGATTCTACTGCATGTACTGATTTTGCGTGCCTAGTCTGTTTGGATTCAGACCTTCCTAGACATGGATGGAGTGGGGAGGGCCTCGGACTTCCCACTGGGTAGGGCACTCTGTTATCTCTGAGGACTCCAGAGGGACAGAGAGGGGGATGGCAGAGTGTTAGTGAAATTTGAAGAAGGGAAGTGGAAATTTTCAATAAATAAATTAAATAAAATAATACCATACCAAGAGATACATTTTTATCAGTGGAATTTTCTGCCTACCATTAATGAGATCAAGAGAAATAGGAAAAGATGCTAAAGAAATATGTGATAGAGATATTAGAGAATGAGATGATACATAAGTGATAAAGACAGATGATAATGAAGAGGTCATAGAGAAAGAGATGACATAGAGATTAAAGAGCAAGAGATGATAGAGCAAAGATGATAGAAGAAGATATGATAGAGAAAGAGATGCTAGAGAAGAGATGCTAAAAAATGCGATGGTAGAGTACGGGATGATAGTGGAAGAGATGATAGAAGAAAAGATGAGAGAGAATCAGATGATAGAGAAGTGTTAGAGGAAATCATGATGGAGGAAATATGATAGAGGAAGAGATGATAGAGAAAGACATATTAGAGAAATAGAAGACAGAGAAAAAGATGGCAGAGAAATGATAGAGTAAGAGAAGATAGAGAGATGGTAGAATAGGAGAAGATAGACTGGAGAATGAAGTGATGGCAGAAAGAGGTAATTGAGAAATGAATAATAGATGATCGAGAACAAGATGATAGAGTAAGTGATGACAGAGGTATTAGAGAAACTGATTATAGATAATAGACAATACAGAAAGAGATGATAAAGAAAATGTTGTCATAGTAAGATACGATAGTAAATGCAATGATAGCGGAAGAGATGATGAGAAAGAGATGAAAGAGGAAGTGATGATAGACAAAGATATGGAGGAAAAAGTGATGATAGAGGAAGTGATGATTGAGCCATGATAGAGAAATAGAAGAGATGATACATGGGATAGAGAAAGGGATGGAAGAGAGACAAGAAAAATAAATGCTGTAGGATAGACATAGAGACAATAGAGAGATGATAGAAAATGAGATAATAATGAGATGACAGAGTGATGATAGAGATGATAAAGAGATGACAAAGAGATTATAGAGAGATGATAGACAATGAGATGAACTAGAGATAATACAGGAAAAGATGATAGTGTAGAAAAAGAAATGATGGAGTATAGAGATGATAGAGAGATGGTGAAAGGTATATGGAAAAAAATCGTGAAATACATACAGAAAGAAGAGCAAATTGTAGATACAGATAGCCCTTTCATTGCTTGGTTACGGAGACCCAAGTTTTCACACAGAAACTACATTAATTACAACCTTGTTTGTCCAGTAGCTCACACATATGCCTAGCTAGCTCTTATAACTTAAATTAACCCATAGGTCTTATCTAAGATTAGCCTTGTGGTTTGGTAGCTTACTCAGTGCAGCATTCACATCTTGTTTCCAATACATCTGGATGGCGATTGCAGAATGAATATTTTCCTCTTCCCAGGATTCTCCTAGTCTGTTTACCCTGCCTATACTACCTGCCTGGATTCTGGCCAATGAACATTTTATTGAACCAACACAAATAACAAATATATACAAGATATAAGAGCATTATTCCACAGTAGTAAACAAAATGTTCCAACACTTCAAGATAACTGAGTTCAAACCTGGCCACTTTTACAATATGGAGCCTTACCCTGGAATTCTGGTCTACTAAGTTACACTGTATCAAGACGCTTTTCCACAAGGTCAGGGCAATCCTTCAAACTATAAGAGGCACAGAGGTAAACTAACTTGGGAGTTCCCTCACTATATACATGATTCAGCAGAAGCCATAGAAACAAATTACTTGATACAGAGTCATTCTAGGTCTAAGCAAATGACTCTAAATATTCTGCTAGAAAATTTTTAGATGACCAATATGTGCAGGACTATCAGCTGTTAGCAAGATGAGGGCTCAAGTCTGATGCATAGAGTGTATATATAGGACTGAAATTTCAAAACCCATCTATTCATAATTTGGTCTTCTATACTTTGAGACAAAAAGGATGCTTTTCTTTTAATTTCAGAAAGTTTGGCCAAGCTCTCAAACTCTCCAATCTCTGCCAAACTCCAGATAAAGGAACACATTAAATATGAAATTCAACTTCCTTGTGACTAACATGATATGCCGTCTCATTGGCTAAGGCCATTCACACCTATAGACTGCAACTTCTACCTTCAATATATATACTAAAGCTAAACAAATGAAATAAAACAGAGCTCTTTCTTTCAAAGAAAAAAAAGGGGGAACTACTGTGGGATAACATTCTTGTAGACTATAAAGATTAGTCACTGGAAAGGTACAGACTTTCCTGTAACTAGGCAGGTAATACAGTTGAGGCTACTACACTAAGTGAAATATGGGAAGGGGATGGCAGAGTGACTGATCAGCTAGAGGCAGAAAAAAAATAATGAGAATGACTTATTGAGAAAAGGTAATAAGCCATGTTTCTAAACATAGATAAGAATTAAGGGTTAATATAAAATGTAACAGCTAGCCAATAATAAGTGTGAGCTAATCGGCCAAAGAGTGCATAATTAATATAAGCCTCTGTGTGCTCTTTAGAAGTAAGTCACTCTGGGAATAGGCAGGATAAACTCATCTGTCAACAAGAAGGTAATATGGAGGATCTTAAGTGATGCATGCATGGATAGCCCTGGGAAGTAGAAACAGAAAAGAGCACTCGAAAAAATTGGGAACAGTGGAGGAAGAAAGGTGGGAGGAAGAGGATGGAGATGGAAGAAGGGGAAGGCAAGGAGAAATGAAAGAATGGGATGGTTGAGATTCAAGAAGGTCAGAGATGGAGAAAAATGAAGAAAATATCTTTTTATTTATTTATTTATTTATTTATATGTTTGTTAAAGATTTCTGCCACCACCCCACCACCACCTACCATTCCCCTCCCCCAATCAAGTCCCCATCCCTCATCAGCCCTAATAGCAATCAGGGTTCCCTGCCTTGTGGGAAGTCCAAAGACCATCCATCTCCATCCCATCTAGTAGGAGGAGTATCCAAACTGCCTAGGCTCCCACAAAGCCAGTATGTGCAGTAGGATCAAAAACCCATTGCCATTGTTCTTGAGTTCTCAGTAGTCCTCATTGTCTGCTATGTTCACTGAGTCTGGTTTTATCCCATGCTTTTTCTGACCCAGGCCAGCTGGCCTAGGTGAGTTCCCAATAGAACATCCCCATTATCTCAGTGCACCCATCACGGTCCTGAGTTCCTTGCTCGTGCTCTCTCTCCTTCTGCTCCTGATTTGGACCTTGAGATTTCAGTCTGGTGCTCCACTGTGGGTCATTGTATCTGTCTCCTTTGATCGTGTGATGAAGGTTACTGTTCAGGAGGATGCCTATATGTTTTTCACTGTGTTCACCTTCTTATTTAGCTTCTCGAGAATCACAAATACTAGGCGCAATGTCCTTTATTTATGGTTAGAAACCAAATATGAGTGAGTACATCCCATGTTCCTCTTTTTGGGGCTGGCTTACCTCACTCAGGATACTGTTTTCTATATTTGTCCATTTGCATGTAAAATTCAAGAAGTCATTGTTTTTTACTGCTGGGTAGGACTCTAATATGTATATATTCCATATTTCTTCATCCATTCTTCCATTGAAGGGCATCAAGGTTGTTTCCAGGTTCTGGTTATATAAACAATGCTGCTATGCACATAGTTGAGCATATATTTTGTTGTATGATAAGGCATCTCTTGGGTATATTCCCAAGAGTGGTATTGCTGGGTCCAGAGGTAGGTTGATCCCGAATTTCCTGTGGAACCACCACACTGCTTTCCAAAGTGGTTGCACAAGTTTGCATTCCCACCACCAATGGATGAGTGTACCCCTTTCTCCACAACCTCTCCAGCAAAGGATATAATTGGTGCTTTTGATTTTAGCCAATCTGACAGGTGTAAGATGGTATCTTAAAGTTGTCTTGATTTGCATTTCCCTGATCGCTAAGGAAGTTGAGCATGACCTTAAGTGTTTTTTGGCCATTTGAAATTCTTCTGTTGGGAATTCTCTGCTCAGCTCAGTGCCAGATTTTATAATTGGGTAATTGGGTTGATTAGCCTTTTATGGTCTAGTTTCTTGAGTTTTTTATATATTTTGGAGATCAGACCTTTGTCAGTTGCAGGGTTGGTGAAGATTTTCTCACAGTCAGTGGGTTCCCTTTTTGTCTAGTGACAGTGTCCTTTGCTTTACAGAAGCTTCTCAATCTCAGGAGGTCCCATTTAATCAATGATGCCCTTAATGTCTGTGCTGTTGTCGTTGTATATAGGAAGTGGTCTCTTATGCCCATGTGTTGTAGAGTACTTCCCACTTTCTCTTCTATCAGGTTCAGTGTGTCCCGACTGTTAGTGAGGTCTTTAATCCATTTGGACTTAAGTTTGGTGCATGTTGATAGACATGGATCTATTTTCATTCTTCTACAGATTGACATCCAGTTTTGCCAGCACAATTTGTTGAAGATGCTCTCTTTTTTCCATTGTATACTTTTAGCTCCTTTGTCAAAATCAGGTGTTCATAGGTTTATGGGTTAAAGTCAGGGTCTTCTATTCGATTTCATTGGTCAACTTCTCTGTTTTTATGCCTACCAAGCTTTTTTCAATACTGTAGCTCTATAATAGAGTTTAAAGTCAGAGAGGGTAATGCCATCAGACAGTCCTTTATTGTATAAGATTGTTTTGGCTATCCTGGGTTTTTTGCTTTTCCATATAAAGTTGATTATTGCCTTCTCCAGATCTGTGAAGAATTTTGATGGGGATTGCATTGACTCTAAAGATTGCTTTGGGTAAAATTGCCATTTTTACTATGTTGATCCTCCCAATCCAAGAGCAAGGGAGATCCTTCCATTTTCTAGTGTCCTCTTCAATTTTTTTCTTCAAAGACTTGAAGGTCTTGTCAAATAGATCTTTCACTTCCTTGGTCAGAGTTACCCCAAGATATTTTATGGTATTTGTGGCTATCGTGAAGGGTGATGCTTCACTGATTTCCTTCTCTGCTTCTTTATCCTTAGTGTATAGGAAGGCAACTGATTTTTTTGAGTTGATATTGTATCCTGCAACATTACTAAAGGTATTTATCAGCTGTAGGAGTTCTTTGGTAGAATTTTTGGGGTCGCTTATGTATACTATCATATCATCAGCAAATAATGAATGCTTAACTTCTTCCTTTCCAATACAAATCACCTTGATCCCCTTATGTTGTCTTATTGCTATTGCTAGAACTTCTAGCACCATATTGAAGAGATATGGAGAGAGTGGACATCCTTGTCCTATTCCTGATCTTAGTGGGATGGCTTTGAATTTTTCTCCATTTAATTTCATGTTAGCTGTTGGCTTGATTTAAATAGCTTTTATTATATTTAGGTATGAACCTTGTATTCCTAATCTCTCCAAGACCTTTATCATAAAGGGGTGTTGAATTTTGTCGAATGCTTTTTCAGTATCTAATGAAATGATCATATGGTTTTTTTCTTTCAGTTTATTTATATGGTGGATTACATTGATAGATTTGCATATGTTGAACCAGCTCTGCATCTCTGGGATGAAGCCTACTTGATAATAATGGATAATTTTTCTAATGTGTTCTTGGATTTTGTTTGCCAGTATTTTATTGAGAATTTTTGCGTCAATGTTCATGAATGAGATAGGCCTATAATTCTCTTTCTTGGTTATGTCTTTTGTGGTTTTGGTATCAGAGTAACTGTAGATTCATAAAAAGAATTAGGCAATGACTCTTCTGTTTCTATATTGTGAAATACATTAAGGAGTATAGGTATTTGCTCTTCTTGGAAGTTCAAGTAGAATTCATCATTGAAGTTATCTGCTCCTGGACTTTTTTAGGAAAGACTACTTTTTATAACAATTTCTAATTCTTCACGACTAACAGGTCTACTAGATCTTTTACCTGTTCTTGGTTTAGCTTTGGTATGTGGTACTTATCTAAAAAAATGTCCATTTCTTTGCATTTTCCAGTTTTGTGGCATATAGGCTTATGTAGTAAGATCTAATGATTCTCTGAATTTCCTCTGTGTCTGTGGTTATGTCCCCCTTTTCATTTCTGATCTTATTTATTTGCGTGTTCTCTCTATGTCGTTTAATTAGTTTGGATAGGGGTTTGTCAATCTTGTTGATTTTCTCCAAGAACCAACTTTTTGTTTCAGCCCTGAGGATTTGCCCCCAGCGCCAGACAGACTGGGCTGGGTGGTGTTATGTGCCCAAAGAAGAAAGGGGGCAGAAGGAAGAAGGGTTCTGGGTGCAAGCTGGGTGGGACAAGAAGAGAGAGGGAGTATGCAGGGTGTAGAGCCCCTGCAGGGAGCCCAGGGAGTATAGGGTGGGGGATGAGGAACTTCAGATTTCCCTGTCCAGGGCTGCTTCCACTGCCGCCAGTCAGGTCACAAACTCACCCCGGTGCTGTCTCTCCTGGTGCCTAGATCAGATCTCCGTGCAGGTTTGGTAGAAATAGACAAGATTGCCGGGCAAAAATTTGGAATCTTGGGGGTAGTGTCGTATGGGTTTAAGGGGAGATGGGGAGAGAAAAGTGTGAAGGAGAGGATGAGGGTAACTTGGGGAAACGGGATGATTGGGGATATCGGAAGTTTGGATAGGGGAGCAGGGAAACTCATATCTTAGATAAGGGAACCACATAAGGGTTGGCAAGAGACTTGAAATTGGGGTGACTACCAGATGACCAGGGCAATGACCCCAGTTAGTTCGTTTGGCACCTGAGGATAGGGAACCTGAAATAAACCTATCCTATAGCCATACTGATGAATATCTTGCATATCACCATACAACATTCATCTAGCGATGGATGGAGATAGAGACAGAGACCCACACTGGAGCACCAGACTGTGCTCCCAAGGTCCTAATGAGGAGCAGAAGGTGGAAAACATGTACAACGAGTCAGGACCACGAGGGGTGCACCCACCCACTGAGACAGTTGGGCCGATCTATTGGGAACTCACCAAGGCCAGCTGGACTGTGACTGAAAAACCATGGGATAAAACTGAACTCTCTGAACATGGCAGATAATGAGAGCTGACGACAGACCAAGGACAATGGCATGAGGTCTTGATCCTACTTCATGTTCTGGGTTTGTGGGAGCCTAGAGAGTTTGGGTGTTCAACTTCCTAGATCTGGATGGAGGGGGGAGGACCTTGGACTTTCCACAGGGCAGGAAACGCTGACTGCTCCTGGGACAGGAGAGGGAGGAGACGAGTGGTGGGGGGAGAGGGAGAGGGGTGGAAGGAGCAGGGAAATGGGAGGCGGGGAGGAGGCAGAAATTTTTTCTTCAATAAAAAAAAGGTCATATACCTATGGACATCTGATTTCCAACAAAGAAGCAAAAATTATACATTGGAAAAATAAAGCATCTTGAACTGGATGTCAGCATGTAGAAGAATGCAAAGAGATCTATATTTATCACCCTGCACAAAACTCAAGTCCAAGTGATCAAAGACCTCAATATGAAACAAGTATACTGAACCTGATAGAAAAGTGGAAAATAATTTCTATTGCATGGTACATGCGGCAACTCCCAGAACAGAATAACAACAGCACAATATACAACACACAATTAATAAATGGGTCCTCATGAAACTGAAGTTTCTCTAAGGCAAAGGACACCATCAATAGGTCAAAATGGCAGTGTATAGAATGTGACAAGATCTTCACCAAACCAACATCCGACAGAGGCCTGATGTCCAAAATATATAGAGAACTCAAGAAACTAGGTATCAACCAACCAAATAGTCCAAGTAAAAAAATGGGGTGCAGATATAAGCAGAAAATTCTCAACAGAAGAATCTCAAATGACTGAAAAACACTTGAGATGTTTAACATTCTTAGTCATCAGAGAAACACAAATCAAACTGACTCTGAGATTCAATCTTATACCTGTCAGAATGGCTGAGAATAAAAACACAAGGCGCAAGCTGAAGAGGACGTGGAACAAGGGAACACTCCTCCATTGCTGGTGGGAGTGAGAACTTTTCTAGCCACTTTGGAAGTCAGTGTGGTGATTCCTCAGAAAACTGGGGATCAACCTACCACAAGCCTCAGCTGTACTGCTCTTGGGCATATACCCAGAGGATGCTAATCATACCACAAGGACACTTGTTTAATTATGTTCATGGCAGTTTTATCTGTAATATTGAAAACCTGGAAACAATCTTCATGTCCATCTACTGAGGAATGGATGAGGAAAATGTGGTTCATTTAGACACTGGGATTATTACTCAGCTGTTAAAAACAAGGATACAAGGAAATTTGAAAGCAAGTAGATGAAACTAGAAAAAAGATCATCGGGAGTGAGGTAACCCAGTCTGATAAAGACACACATGGCATGTACTCACACATAGTGAATATTAGCTGTAAAATAAAGGCTAACTATACTAGAACCCACAGACCCATAGAGACTAGTTAACAAGAGAGCTCATGGCGGGTGGAGGGGCTATGGGGGCACATGAATTTCCCTGGGAAGGGGAAACAGAAGAGATTTCTTGAGTGCACTAAGAGCAGGTGAAGATGGGAACTTGAGCAATCAGGTTGGGGGAGGTATGAGGAGGGAGAGTGCTGAAGGGGTTGGCTAGGGGTGGCATTTTGGTGTTTCGCTGATGACTCTCCCAGAATCTATGTGGAGGATCCCATCGTAGACTCCTAGCAACAGTGGATAAGTAGCCTGAACTGGCTGTCTCCAGTGACCAGATTAGTGCTTGGCCCAATTGTCATCAGAGAGGTGTTATCATCAACTTATGGAGGCAGATGCAGAGACCCACAGCCAAACATTAGATGGAGTCTGGGAATCCTGCAGAGGAGGAGGAGAAAGATGTGTAGGAGCCAGCATGATCAAGGACACCATGGGAATGCTCACCCAGTCAACTAATTTGGGTTCATAAGGGTTCACAGAGACTGAACCGACAACCAGGGAGCCTGCATGGGACCTACATTGGCACTCTGCATATTCTACAGTTGTGGGACTCCTAATAGCGGGAACAGGGTCTGTCTCCAACTCTTATACTGGCTTCTGGGATCCTACTTCTCATACTGGGTCGCCCTGCCCACCCTTAATACAGGGGAGATGCTCAGTCGAACTGCAACTTGATATGTCATGTTTTATTGATAATGCTAGGAGACCTGCTCTTTCCTGGATGGAGACTGAAGAGGAGGGGATTCAGGGGTGGAATGAGGGGTGGAATGAGAGAGAGGACTATGGGGAGAAGGTCAGGATGTAAAATAAATAGATAAAAAAAGAGGTCGAGACATGTTACATTTTGCAAACTGAACACGTTATATTTAGGAATATATATAAGAGAGACCATTTTTTGAAGGAGACTGGGGAGGGTATATGGGAGGCTTTGAAGGGTGGCAGGGAAGGGAGAAAACTTGTAATTATATTATAATTTCAAAGGAATAAAAAGAGGTGGAGGCAGGAGGATCTTGAGTTCCAGGGCGACTTGGGCCTCATATTTAGGGGCTGTGGAGAAGCATCAGTTGATAAGAGCATTTAGAACCCTTCCAGACGATTGGAGTTTCATTCCCTGCACCACAGGGTGCCTCACAATCATTTGTAGCTCCAATTCCAGGTGATCTGACACCCTTTTCTAGCTTCCTGGGGTACCAAGCAAACTTGTAAGGCAAAATACCCATACACATTAAAAAAACTGTGAAGAGTTAATATCACTATCTGATTTAATGTCACTGTATACAGGTGTCGTAAAGTGCTATGTCTATATCAAAGTCGCAGCAATTGGCACAGATCCAATGATTGAAAGGATAGAACCCAGCTTGGCGTCACTGAGCGAACTACCAATCCCATGCAGCAGTGCAGGATTCTTGCACTCAGAGTGATGACTGGGGGCGTGTCCTCCGAGGGCGGGGTCGCTCTGCAGGAGGGTGGGCCTGCAGCCATGGAACCTAGGCTCAGGGAGCTGGGGGTCCCTGGTGAGCGAGGGCCATGCGGCCTTGCCATGCGATGGAACAGGCAAAGATGGCGGAGGAGAGCCTGGAGACCACCGCGGTGCATGAGCAGATCCTGAGGGACATCTAGAGCACAGACATGGCCTGTATCTGGCCCATGCTCAGGTACAGGGGCGGGGCCAGGGCCAGCGGGAGCAGGCGGGGTGCAGCAGCTGGCAGAGGGGAGAGCCCCAGGTGTCCGGCATCCTGGGCTAGGCTCTGCTGGGAGCCTGTCTGGAGAGAGGGTGAGGCTTGGCTCTGTTGGGCCACAGCTACTTTCAGGCAGTAGCTCTTCAGTCAGGTGCGGGCACCATCTCTGCATGCAGGGATGAGAGCATCCTGGTGATGTCATTCCTGGGGGAGAGTTCTCCCACCTTCTTTCACCTGAGAGCTCAGTTCGTGAGGACGACCTCACCCAACTGTAGCCCCGGGACCTTGCCAGCTCCTGGACCTGCTCCTTCTCCCTGCCCTGCCTCCTTCTCTGAGAGCTTCCACCAGCATTGCCTGTAGACCCATCAGAATGGACCTGGTTAATTACCTTGCACTTGTTACACAGAGCAGAAGGCATTGTGCGAATTGCTGTGCTAATACCACTATGGAAGCCATTGAGCAGTCCTACCGCTGGGACACAGTTACTGTTGTCCAGTAGCAGAGGTCTTGGGGAAGTGAAGTGACTTGTCCAAGGTCACGGGGGAGGGAAACCGGGTTTCTAGTTCCCATCCCAGACTCTGCCTCCCTGGTCCTAGTCCTTGTCCTCCTCCTAGTATTCCTAGTCCTCCTTGTCTTTGTCCACCTCCTCCTCCTCCTCCTTCTCCTCCTCCTCCTCCTCCTTCTCCTCCTCCTCCTCTTCCTTTTTTTGTGGCACTGGGAATAGAAACCAGTGTGCCAGGCAAGCTCTTTTCCACTGAACTGTGCCCAGCCCACAGATTCTTCACTACTTTGGTTCTGCCTTAGTTGGGGATTACCATATGCTATACTTCCTGTTGAAAATTGTCCACCAAGACCAATTTTGAATCCCCACAGTTTCCTGGTGTCCTAGAACCAGTTCCTCCTGGTCCTTTCCTGTGGCGCTTTCGGGTCTCCCTTCAGTCTGAATGGAAAATTGCTTTACCAGTCCTTGCACAGCATTGGGTCCGCATTCCTCCCTCCAGAAGGCATCACTAATCATTTCATGGGGAGACTTGTCCCAGGAAAGAGTGACCGAAGGCCTGGGACCTTTGCTTTTAGCTTTACTTGCACAGCTTTCTTCTCCAGGCTCCATTGTTAGTTTCAAGCAAGTTTTCTCAGTGTCCTATCTCCTGGAAATAACTGTCCTTAGTCATCTGTACCTCGCTCTCCTTTACCTTTTTTTTTCTCTTTTCCGGTGCTAAAGTTTGAACTACATAAAGCAACAATGCTTTACCACTGAGTTGAATCCCCAGTGGCCTTTTAGCTCTCCGCCCCGCCCTTTTTTTTTGCCAGTTCTTTCACACAATTGCTCCCCTGTCCTCTTTGTATCATAATCATGCTCCTCTCATTCCCTGTTTTCTTGTGTTGTGGAAGGCCAGTGATTTTCATTTCATAGTCCTTTATAAAAGCCCAGGGACCCTCACTAATCCTCTCCTAAATGTGTGGCTATTACTGTTTGGCTTTTAGTGACGGGAAATGTTCTGTTCTCGTCTGTTAGGAAATCTGGCTGCTGAATTGAGTATTTAGGACCAAAGTTTATGCATGATTCCTTATCATAGCAGCATCCGTGTTGTTTTGAGTTGCTTGTGGTTTTCAGTTGCTGTTGTATTATACAATAAATAACTTAGTTAGTACCATAAATTTAGTTTACTGTGATTAATATGTTAATTCTCGGTGTAAAACATTTTAATTTTTTACATGGTAGATGTAGTTTCCTGTATCTCAGGATGTGATCATACTTGCCGGATAGTTGAGAAAACCCTTGAACTTCTCAACTTCATCAAACGCACACTTCCTAAGTGCCGGGATTACCGTCTAGGACCACTGTGCTTAGTCTTATGCCATGATCGGGTTTGTACCTACGGCTTGCTGCCTATTAGGTGAACATCCCATTAATTGAGCCACGTGTCTAGCACTAGTAATGTATTTGTAGCAACTGGATTTTGGTGTTTAATTTTCTGGCCTCTTGGCTTTAGTAATGTATATGTTATAATTTAAACATGTTATGCATACTCCCCAGATTTTCTCATTATTATTACTGAACACTTTTTCTTCTGGTTCTGTGCTTGTGCATGAATTACGAAGCCTTTTATTTTATGGGAACATTGTTAAGTAGCAACATAAAAGAAAGTTCAGGAACTATCACATGACCCTATATGTTTTAGTTGTTTTTCGTGACTATATTGTTAGAGGATTTGGATTAAATTTTTTACAATTTATTTCATTTTCATTGGTGACCTGACCAGCGGCGGCGGAAGCAGCCCTGGACAGGGAACTCTGAAGTTCCTCATCCCCCACCCTATACTCCCTGGGCTCCCTGCAGGGGCTCTACACCCTGCATACTGCCTCTCTCTTCTTGTCCCACCCAGCTTGCACCCAGAACCCTTCTTCCTTCTGCCCCCTTTCCTCTTTGGGCACATAACACCATCCAGCTCAGTCTGTCTGGTGCTGGGGGCAAATCTTCAGGGCAAGTAGGCAGGCGAGACTTCCTTTGTTTCTCCAGCCTGCCTGCACCAATCAAGGTAAGGCCTTTGTTTACAAACTCCCAACCTGCATGGAGATCTGATCTAGGCACGAGGAGAGACAGCAGCGGGGTGAGTTTGTGACCTGACCGGCGGCGGCAGAAGCAGCCCTGGACAGGGAACTCTGAAGTTCCTCATCCCCCACCCTATACTCCCTGGGCTCCCTGTAGGGGCTCTACACCCTGCATACTGCTTAATCTTCTTGTCCCACCCAGTTTGCATCCAGAACCCTTCTTCCTTCTGCCCCCTTTCCTCTTTGGGCACATAACACCATCCAGCTCAGTCTGTCTGGTGCTGGTGGCAAATCCTCAGGGCAAGTAGGCAGGCGAGACTTCCTTTGTTTCACGAGCCTGCCTGCACCAAGCAAGGTAAGGCCTTTGTTTACAAACTGGAATATATACATATTAGAGTACTACTAAGCAGTAAAAACAATGACTTCTCGAATTTTCCGTGCAAATGGATGGAAATAGAAAACACTATCCTGAGTGAGGTATCCTAGACCCAAAAAGAGGAACATGGGATGTACCCACTCATAATCGGTTTCTAGCCATAAATAAAGGACATTGAGTATATAATGTGTGATCCTAGAGAAGCTAAATAAGAAAGTGAACCCAAAGAAAATCGTATAGTCACCTGCCTGGAGAGGGGAAGTAGACAAGATTGCAGGGCAAAAACTGGGAACTTGCCGGTGAGGTGGCATGGGGCAAAGGGGAAATGGGATGAGAAACATGAGAAGGGGAGGATGGGAGGAGCTTGCGGGATTGGGATGGTTGGGATATAGGAAGGGAGGTTACGGGAGCAACAAAGTATATATCCTAACTAAGGGAGCCATCTTAGGGTTGGCAAGAGACTTGACTCTAGAGGGGTTCGCAGGTGTCCAGGGAGATGTCCCCAGTTGGTACCTTGGGCAACTGATGAGAGGGAACCTGAAATGACCCTATCCTATACTGATGAATGTCTTACATATCACCTTAGAACCTTCATCTGGCAATGGATCGAGTTAGAGACAGAGACTCATTTTGGAGCAATGGTCTGAGCTCTTGAGGTCCAAATGAGGAGCAGAAGGAGGGAGAACATGAGCAAGGAAATCAGGACCACGAGGGATGCACCCACCCACTGTGACAGTGGAACTTATTTATTGTGAGCCCACCAAGCCCAGCTGGTCTGGGACTGAATAAGCATGGGTTGAAACTGGACTCTCTGAGCATGGTGGACAATCAAGGCTGATGAGAAGCCAAGGACAATGCACTAGGTTTCGATCCTAATACATGAACCTGCTTAGTGGGACCTAGCCTTTTTAGATGCTCACCTTCCTGGACGTAGATAGAAGACCATCGTCTTCCCGCAGGGCAGAGAATTTGGACTGCTCTTCAGTATCGAAAGGGAGGGGGAATGGTGGGGGGGCAGAGAAGAGGAGTGGGGATAGAAGGAAGGGTTGGGTGGAGGGAGCAATATTTGGGAGGAGGGGAGTGAAATGGGAAAAGGGAAGCAGGTGGAAATATTAATTAAAAAAGAATAAAAACAATGGTGTTTTCTAGTTGAAAAGCTAATCCTGATACATTATTGCATAGAACAGTGTCTTGCTGGCAACTCTATCTTGAGAAGTCTATACCCACCCTTACTACTGTGTATACAACTGCCCCTTTCCTTAACACACACACACACATACACACATATGCGTGTGTTTATTTATATTAAACCATTTTCTTAAAAAAAATACCTCGAACTTTCAGGAAAAAACAATTTAGCTCATGCCAAAAAAAAAAAAAGAAAGAAAAAAAAGCAGTAGGTAGAGGTCAGTGGTGAAGTACCTGAGTGCAAGAAGCCCTGAGTGATATATAAAACAAATGAGCACATGTAAAATGTTAAACATCATTAACAACAATAATTAAAATGAAAACTACAATGAAGCCTGATGCAGTAGCTCACATAGAGGCAGGAGAACACCAGAATGTCAAGAGCAGCCTCAGTTACCTAAGAACCAGTTGGAAAAAAACAAAACACAAAACACCTACAGTTAAAACTGTTACATATATAAGAGAATAACCAAACTTGTAAAGATGGCAACACCAAATGCTAGTAATGATATGAAGGAATTAGAACATTTTGGCAATCAAGTTAGTTACTATAACACTAGCAATTCTACTCATGGATAAGCTAAAAGAATCAAAAGTAGATGTTCAGCCAGGCGGTTGTGGCACACAGCTTTAGTCCCACCACTCATGAGGCAGGGGCAGGCGGATCTCTGTGAGTTAGAGGCCAGCTTGGTCTACAAGAGGTAGTTCCAGGACAGTTTCCAAAAGCTACAGAGAAACCATGTCTCGAAAAGAACAAAACAAAACAAATTTTAAAAAAAAGAAAAGAAAAGCATATGTACAAAGACAAGTCTATATGTATATGTTTATATAAGAGCTTTATTTATAATAGCCAAGACCCAGAGACAACCAAGATGTCTTCATGAGTAAATGATAAAAGGTGGTACAGTTATACTGTGGCAAACTACTCAGCAATTAAAAAAAAGTACACTGTTGCTACATTATAACAAAAGGATAAACCTCAGCGCTAAGTGGAAAAAGTAAATCCTAGAATGTTAGGTAGGGTATATAAGATATGGTTCTTTGAAAACCTGATACAAAACACATGACTGGTTGTCAGGTTGGAAGAGAAAATACAGGCAGAGGGAAATGGGCCAAGCTATAAGAAAGGTACCCTGAGCATTCCTTGTGATGATGAAGTATGTCAATTTAATTATCAAGGTACAATATCAATACTGTGGACCTGACATCGTAGTATTTATAAGATGTTATCAATGGGGAAAACTGAGTAAAGAGTACAGAGGAATCCCTGTATTATTTTGTTCAACTACATGCAAATTTATAGTCATCTAAAAATGATTCAAATCCTACGATGTCAGATTCTCTTGAACTGGAGTTACAGACAGCTGCGAGCTGCCTGGTGGGTGCTGGGAATTAAACCAGGGTGTAGCATGAGTGAGCTGGCTGGTTGGGGTTAATGTCGCGCCCGGTACCCCACAGAAACAGCTGACCTGAGCTAGTGAGAGCTCACTGACTCTGGACTGACAGCGGGAAAACTTGCAGAAGACCAAATTAGGCCCACTGAATATGGGGGACAGTGTAAGGCTTGGGCAGTCTGTGGGGCCACAGGCTATAGGACCAGGTTTTATCCCTAGTACTTGAACTGGCATCTAGGAGCACATTCTTTTTGGAGCGATAACGTTGCTAAGGGGAGGGCCTTGTTCCTGCCTCAAGGTGAAGTGTCAGACTTTGTTGACTCCCCACAGGATGCCTTACCCTTTATGAAGACTGGATGGGGGAGTGGGATGGGGAAGGTGAGGGAAGCAGGAGGAGAGGAAGGGGTGGGAACGGGGATAGTTATGTAAAAGGAGGAGACTGTATGTTTTAAAAAATCTTAATTAAAAAAATAAAGATAAAAATGAAACATTCTTCTGATGTCTATTTTTTAATAAGTAAAAATCTTGGAGAATGGAGCAATCTGATTTTCTAATTGGCAGCTGCTATACACTCTCTTGCTCTAAGTGCCTTCAGCAAAGGGGATGTCAGTCAAGCAGACAACCAAATCACCCTTACACCACTGGAAATTTGGAACATTCTGAGACTGCCTTAGGGAAGCTGCACAATGATCACAACTGCTTGCTCTAATCACCAGAAAGGAAAACATGAGTCAACACACACACACACACACAAAAAAAAACAGGACATAGGTCATTGTTCTCAACAATCCCAAAATGGAAATTATCAAAATATGCATCACCTTCATGAAAAAAAAATGTGATACATGTACATTCATACAATGGAGTTTATTCAGCAATAAAAAGAAATAAATTCAGATACATAGCCATATGGATAAACCTTGAAAACCTTTCTGTAAGTAGCAAAAAAATAATTCCTGTATAAATTTATTTACACAACATGGCCAGATGTCCAAAGCAGCAAGTGGGATACCGAATGTGGTGGTGCACAACTGTAATTCCAGCATTTAGGAGGTGGGGCAAAAAGATCTAGAGCTCAAAGTTATTCAAGAACAGCCTTGAAAAAACTAAACAAAACAGGAAAGGAAGAATGGCATGGAAGAGAGGCAAATAATGAACAGTGTTTCTCAAAGAATATGTGTTTGTTTGTGGAAGGTAAAATAGTCCTAAATTAGACTGTGGTGATTGCTGCACAACTCTACCAATATAATGCAAGCCACTCAGTTACACATTTATTTGTTTGTTTGTTTGTTTGTTTGTTTCTGGTTTTTCAAGACACGGTTTGTATGTGAAACAGACCTGGCTATGAAAGAACCCACAGGGGACTAACTGCCCGCCTCTGCCTCATGAGTGCTGGGATTATAGGTGTGCATCACCACCACCTAGGCAGTTACACATTTTAAACAATATGTAGATCATATGCTATCATATGAATTATATCTCAGTAAAGCTACTTTTGAAAGATAGTGTTTCATATACTACAGGCTGGTCTGGAACTTGCAATGTAGCCAAAGATGACTCTCTTATCTCCCTGACTTCCTACTGTCACCAACCAAGTGCTGGGATACATGCATGAACACTTGGGTATAAAGCTATTTTTTAAATGGCAATGTATTTTATTATTCAAGGTAAACATTTTAAAAACAAAATTTTAATACAATTAGAGTGAATGCCAATTGCTCTGACCCACCAAGCAAAATACGGAAATGACTATTAGTTTAATAATGTGATAAATTACATTAGAAATACAGATATGTGATTTGAAAAATGAAAAACAGAGCTACAGTTCACAACTTATTTGGAATAAGAATGTAAGCACTTGAGATGTGAAGGTAATACGGTGGTGACATCATAACCCCATTGATCACAAGATTGACAGGCTGATATGGCTAGCCAGGAAGGTGTTCTTTTCCTTCCTCACTGTTCTAAGTGTGACCTTCTCAATCTGCACTTAAGAGGATGGCCCTCTATGATAATTGACTTTCTTCAGCCAAGGGTTGAAGTATAGCTGTATTTTTATTTCGCAGCCTCTAAAGAAGCTCTCAGCTGGGCATAATTGGTAAGTGCCTTAATCCCATCTGGAGAAGCAAAGGCAGGCAGATTTCTGTAAGTTCAAGGACAGCATTTTCCACGTGGCCATGCAGGGGTGGAGAAATTGCTCAGAAGTTAAGAGCACTGACTGCTCTTCTAGAGGACATGGGTTCAATCCCAGCATCCACATGGTGGTTCACAACCATCTCTAGTGAGATCTCATGCCACCTTCTAGCATGCAAAATTACATGCAGGTAGAATTCTATATACATAATTGATGGAGGAAGTTCATTGGTTAAAAAATAAAGAAACTGCTTGGCCCTCATAGGTTAGTATATAGGTGGCTGGAGTAAACAGAACAGAATGCTGGGAGGAAGAGGAAGTGAGCTTATACAACTTAGCTCTGCTCTCTGGGGCAGATGCGATGAAGCTCCGACCCAGGATGGAAGTAGGCTAAAATCTTCCCGGTAAGCGCACCTTGGGGTGCTATACACATTATTAGAAATGGTCTAGTCCAGGTGCGAGTTAGCAGAGGAGAGGCTAGATATAATAGGCTAAGCAGTGTTTAAAAGAATACAGTTTGTGTGTTGTTATTTTGGGACATAAGCTAGCCAGGTGACCAGGAACTGTGGCAGTAGGAGCACAGCCTGCAGCTCCTACTACAGAATGGCGCCCAACGTGGGGCTCGAACCCACGACCCTGAGATTAAGAGTCTCATGCTCTACTGACTGAGCTAGGTGGGACGATGACACCCTGCGGATCTTAAGCGATCCCAATATGGTATGATAGATCATGCCCTCCTGGAATGTTGTTGTGAACACCCTCAAAAAATTGCTTTATTATAAGGAACTAATAGTTATGTCACTGTAAGGTTTAGGAGTCATGTGGTTTCACAAAGAAAAAAGAAGTCCATGAGTACAAGGTACAGTCAGCAGTGAACGGGAACAGACAAGGACAGGGTTGAAGAACTCTACAAAATGTGTATATGTGTTTGTGCATGATACATGCATGGCCATAAGTCTGTGTGTGGTTGTTTGTTTGTGGCTGTCTGTGTGTCCTCACCCTTTGAGCACAAACGTAGACCAGGAATATTCATCAAATGCTTTTATTCCTTAAATCTTTTTGCTTGTTTTTTGAGACAGGGTTTCTCTGTGTTTACTTGGCTGTCCTGGAACTGGCTCTCTAGACCAGGCTATCCTTGAACTCACAGAGATCTGCCTGCATCTAGCTCCCCATCTTGAGGCAAATGGGTGCTTCCCTACTTTAATCTTGGAGACAGGGTGTCTCACTGATATGGGCTAGCAAGTTCCCATACCTGCTCCCTTCCCCAGCAGGCGAAGAAGACACAAGGATGCTGGCATGTCCTGTTGCCACACAGTCCCGTCCACCCATCTCGCCAGCCCTGGTCTCCAGATTTGATACTTCAGAACATTTAGAATTTGCATATTCTTTTGGAGACAGGTTTCCATTCAGCCTGGAACTCACCCATGCCTACCCTGACCTGGAGGTTTTCCTACTTAACATGGCAGAGTGGCTCGAGAGCAGGAATTCCTGCAGTGGGCGGTTAGAGGTGAGAAGATGAGGATCCTGCTCAAGGTCATCGCTGGCTACAGAGTGGCCAGCCTGGGCTATATGAGTCCTTGATTAACCCACAAACTAACAGTGATTCAGTGCAGCTATGGAGGACCTGAAGCAGCAGCATCTTCAGGACTATAAAGTCAGCCTAGACTACATACACACTGTGTTTCAGTCCAGCACGACTTAGAGGGCAAGACTCTGTGTGTGATGTTGGAGGGTCTTCTGTTTTGTGTTGATTTCATTGGTTAATAAAGAAATTGCCTTGGCCATTTGATAGGCCAGCACTTAGGTGGATGGTGTAGACAGAACAGAATGCTGAGAGGAAGAGGGAAGGGAGGCAATCGCCATGCCTCTTCCCTCTGTGCCAGATGCCATGGAACCAGACATCAGGACAGACACGCTGATTCTTTCCCGGTAAGCCACAACCTCGTGGTGCTAAACAGATTATTAGAAATGGGTTAATCAAGATGTGAGAATTAGCCAATAAGAAGATAGAACTAGAGAGCAGTGAGTGCCTGACTAGAGGGCAGGCCTCAAGGTCCCCGCCAGTGAAGACGGGCCCCTGCTGCTGGGGCTGCAGTGTCTGTTGTGTTCTCCTGGACACGCTCTGCCTGCCTCCTACTTGCCTTGGTCCCTGGCTCATTGGGGCTACCAGGAGTCACTGTGTAGGTGCTGAGAAGTTCCATCTGAACGGGTGAGTGTGTGCTATCCTGGGGCAGACTGTCCCAGTAGAGAGCACAAACACCCCTCCCCCAGGTCCTGCTGTAGGGCTTTCTTTCCTTCACACACGCCCCCACCCCCACCCCCAAGCCTGCCTTGTCTGCAAGGTCCTTTGCTGTGGAACAGCTTCCTGCCCTTTCACTAAGGCTACCAACCCAGAGCAGTGAGTGCCTGACAAGAGAGCAGGCCTCAAGGTCCCCGACAGGGAACGCGGGCCCCTGCTCCTGGGGCTGCTGGGTCTGCTGTGCTCTCCTGGACCCGCTCCTCCTGCCTCCTACTTCCCTTGGTCCCTGGCTCATTGGGGCTACCAGGAGTCCCTGTGTAGGTGCTGAGAAATTCCATCTGGTCAGGTGAGTATGTGCTATCCTGGAGTACACTGTCCCGGTAGAGAGCACAAACCCCCCTTCACTAAGGCTACCCAACCAGAGCAGTGAGTGCCTGCCTAGTGGGCAGGCCTCAACAACCCCCTAAAGGGAGCGCAGGCACCTCCAGCTTGTACTGCAGTGTTGCCTGTGTTCTACTTGACCCTGCCCTAACCATGCATTCGCCCTTTTTTTCCCCGGGTCATTGGAATACAAGGTGTCCCTGTTTTGGTGTTGAGGAGTTCATCTGGAAGGGAACAGTTCCTGCCCCTACACTGAGAAGATACACCCAGAGAGTTAGTCACAGCAAAGACTGGTCCAAGACACCAGGCCTCTCCTGGCTCCATTTGAAGGAAGAGATGGGCAGGCGCCAATGCAAGAATTCCCCCAACAACTTGAAAGGCAACGTGACATCATCAGAATCCAGGAATCCCAAAATAAGAAGTGTACACCCTAATCCAGAAGAATTAGAAGAATTCGACTCAAAAGTGAATTATATGAAAATAATAGAGGTCCTTAAACAGGAGGGGAAAAACTGCCATAATCAATTAGAGATTACAAACAAAAAGGTAGAGGAAATGAATAAATCCCTCAAAGATACCCAAGAAAACCAAGAGAAACAAGAGAAAGAAATCAAACAGGTAAGGGAAGCAGTTCAAGACTTGAAGAATAAACTAGAAGTAATAAAGAAAACACAAACCGAGGGAAGGATGGAGATGGAAAATTTGAATAAATGAACAGGACCTACAGAGACAAGTACTACCAACAGATTACAAGAGATAGAAGAAAGAATCTCAGACACTGAGGATACCACAGAGAAAATAAATACTATATTCAAAGAAAAAAGCATAACCAACAAATTCTCATCACAAAACATTCAGGAAATCTGGGACACAATAAAAAGACCAAACCTAAGAATTATAGGGATAGAAGAAAGAGAAGAAGTACAGCTCAATGGTCCAGAAAATATACTTAATAAAATTATAGAAGAAAACTTTCCCAACCTTAAGAAAGATATTCCTTTGAAGGTCCAAGAAGCATACAGAACACCAAATCAACTGGATCAAAAAAAAAACATCTCCTCGTCATATAATAATCAAAACACAAATATACAGAATAAAGAAAGAATATTAAGAGCTGCAAAGGAAAAAGTTCAAGTTACCTATAAAGGTAAACCTATCAGACTAACACCTGACTTCTATATGGAAACCATAAAAGCCAGAAGGTCCTGGATAGATGTACTGCAGAAACTAAGAGACCATGGATTCAAGCCCAGACTACTATACCCAGCCAAGCTTTCGTTCACTATAAATGGAGAAAAATATATTTCCAACAATAAAAACAAATTTAAACAATACGTGGCTACAAATCCAGCATTACAGAAAATAATAGAAGGAAAATCACAATCCAAGGAGTCCAACAATGCCCACAATAACTCAGATATCTAATGACCCTTCACCAGTACAACTTGAAGAAGGGAAACACACAAACTCAACTACCAAAAGAAAGAAGGAAGGAAAGAAAGAAAGAAAGAAAGAAAGAAAGAAAGAAAGAAAGAAAGAAAGAAAGGAAAAATGACCGGAGTTAACAACCACTGGTCATTAATATCACTTAATATCAATGGACTCAACTCACCTATAAAGAGGCATAGGCTAAGAGATTGAATACAAAAACAGGATCCAACATTCTGCTGCTTACAAGAAACTCACCTCAACCACAAAGACAGACATCTAGTCAGAGGAACGGGATGGGAAAAGTTTTATTAAGCAAACGGACCTAAGAAACAAGCAGGTGTGGCCATACTAATTTCTAAGAATGTTGACTTCAAACTAAAATCAATCAAAAGAGATGGAGAGGGACATTTTTTACTCATAACAGGAACAATTCTTCAGGATGAGGTCTCAATCCTGAATATATATGCCCCTAATATAAAAGCACCCACTTATGTAAAAGAAACGTTACTAAAACTCAAGGCAGTCATCAAACCACACACTCTAATAGTAGGAGCTTTCAACACTCCTCTCTCACCAATGGACAGGTCAATCAGACAGAAACCTAATAGAGAAATAAGAGGATTAAGGGAGGTAATGAATCAAATGGACTTAACAGACATCTATAGAACATTCCACTCAAATAGGAAAGAATATACGTTCTTCTCTCCAGCACATGGAACCTTCTCAAAAATAGTCCACATACTCAGTAAGAAAGCAAACTTACACAGTTAAAAAAAAAATATCGGTAACCACCTCTGTCTTATCAGAACACCATGGAATAAAGTTAGATTTCAACAACAATGCTCTCCCCAGAAAGCCTATGAACTCATGGAAACTAGACAGTCAACGACTGAACCACTCCTGGATCAACGAAGAAATAAAGAAAGAAATTAAAGTCTTTCTTGAATTCAATGAAAACAAAGACTCAACATACTCAAACCTATGGGACACTATGAAAGCAGTGCTAAGAGGAAAGTTCATAGCATTAAGTGCCCACATAAAGAACATGGAGAAAGCACACATTGGAGACTTAATATCCCACCTGAAAGCTTTAGAAAAAAAAGAAGCAGACTCACCTAGGAGAAGTAGAAGACTGGAAATAATCAAATTGAGGGCTGAAATCAACAAAATAGAAACACAGAAAACAATCAAAAGAATCAATGAAACAAAAAGCTGGTTCTTGGAGAAAATCAATAAAATTGATAAACCCCTATCCAAACTAATTAAACGGCGGAGAGAGAATATGCAAATTAACAAAATCAGAAATGAAAAGGGAGACATAACCACAGACACAGACGAAATTCAGAGAATTATTAGATTTTACTACAAAAACCTGTATGCCACAAAATTGGAAAATGTAAAAGAAATGGACACATTTTTAGATAAGTACCATATACCAAAGTTAAACCACGACCAGGTGAACAATCTAAATAGACCTGTTAGTCGCAAAGAATTAGAAGTTGTTATAAAAAGCCTCTCCACCAAAAAAAAGTCCAGGTCCAGACAGCTTCAATGCAGAATTCTACCAGAACTTCCAATAAGACCTAATACCTATACCCCTTAATGTATTTCACAATATAAAAACAGAGAACTCATTGCCAAATTCCTTTTATGAAGCTGCAGTTACTCTGATACCAAAACCACACAAAGACATAACCAAGAAAGAGAATTACAGGCCAATCTCACTCATGAACATCGACGCCAAAATACTCAATAAAATACTGGCAAACCTAATCCAAGAACACATTAGAAAAATTATCCATTATGATCAAGTAGGCTTCATCCCAGAGATGCAGGGCTGGTTTAACATACGAACATCTATCAATGTAATCCATCATATAAATAAACTGAAAGAAAAAACCCATATGATCATTTCATTAGAAGCTGAAAAAGCATTTTACAAAATTCAACATCCCTTTATGATAAAGGTCTTAGAGAGATTAGGGATACAGGGGTTATACCTAATTATAATAAAAGCTAGTTATAAAAGCCGACAGCTAACGTCAAATTAAATGGAGAGAAACTCAAAGCTATTCCACTAAAATCAGGAACACGACAAGGTTGTCCACGCTCTCCATACCTCTTTAATATAGTGCTTGAAAATCTAGCAATAGCAATAAGACAACATGAAGGGATCAAAGGGATTCAAATTGGAAAGGAAGAAGTTAAACTTCCATTATTTGCAGACAATATGATAGGGTACATAAGCGACCCCAAAAACTCCACCAAAGAATTCCTTCAGCTTATAAACACCTTTAGTAGCGTTTTAGGATACAAGATCAATTCCAAAAATCAGGTGCCCTCCTATGCACACCTAACACTTAATATACCTGTCAGGGAATGAGAGCCAATTCTCATCTATGATTGCAGATAGAATGTGTTCCCTTAGTATATTTCTGTGGGTGTGTAATTTTTAGGGTGGGTCACTCAAGGTATTATGTCAGTTTATTTGTTTTAATTTTCTGTGTCTATTAAACCAATTGAAATTTTTATATTGTATTTGCATTATTATTGCTGTTTATGGCCATCTTCAGTGCTTGGTGATTCCCTGGGGGTTTAACATATGACAGAGCAGCTGACCTGCCTGAAAGTTGTTTATGTGCAAGAAAAACACACAAACACAGAGGCAGAGGCAGAGAAAGACACAGAAAAGAGAGACTCACCAGTGGCTGTGTGTTCGAGTGGATAGAGGGCAGGGGAACAAGGCAATTAGCTGGGACCTTTAGTCTGTATTTAAAAAGAATAAATGCGTTTTTCTAGGTGCTTCTGATATATGAACTGTTAGAGCAGTGGAACTTTAGAATAACACACAAATGCAATCACTCTGTGGCACAATTTCTCTCCAAGATATATAGGTAGCTTTCTTTTTTCCTTCTTTTTCTTTCTTTCTTTCCTTCCTTCCTTTCCTTCTTCCCTCCCTTTTCTTTCCCTCTAGCCTTCGTTTCCTTTCCTCCCTTTCTCTCTCCCTCTCATCTTTCTTTTCCTTTGTCTCTTCAGTAGGGTATACTCTCCCACCCAAGTTGGCACTCAGCACACACCCGTATTAGCTTCCAGCTCACAATGATCCTCCTGTCTCACTTCCATACTGGTATTGAGATCTGCCTACCTCTGCCTCCTGAAGGCTGGAACTAATGAATGTGCCACCAAACCTGGTTCCTAAGGATGCTTCACAAGGCCACGTGGCATCATATTTTTCATTTACCCAAAATTACACATAATACAAATGTGTGTATACAAACAAAGAAATAGTTTAAATGAGATTAAGCCACTTTGACTGACCATCTTCCCCTCAAGAGCTATAAACTACCTAATAAGGAACCCCAGTAACGAATACGAAAAGCCCCCTTTTGAGTGTTAGTTCAGGTAGTCCAAGAGACTGCTGAAAGAGTACAGGCTATGGTCATTGCCTTGGCTATCAGAAGGTGGGGCTCAGTTTCTATTGCTGTATATACTATGCACTTTTGACATTAGACTCAGAGCTGTATCTCCCCTGAAATTCTCCTCCCTGAGGAATAACTTTCATGGAACTGGAAGGTATTTTTCAAAATATGAGAGAATGAAGCAACCAATAGTCCTACGAAGTACAGCAAGCACCAGCATAGAAGATCTCTGTTAAGGTGCATTCATGACACTCTATGTTTTGGTGGTAACCAGAAGTTGTCTACTGGGATTTAAAGCCCACTTTGGGGTGGGGTGTTGGGGAAAGCATGCCTGGTACTGAAACTTAGTCACCTATTGGGCTAGTGAGGTTATGGGTCATAGAGGAGTGTGTACTACTGCTACTTTATTAAACCAGTATAATTCCAAATGCCTTCTAAATACTTTATAAGTCACTCCCAACCTCACCAAAGAACTTCTCTTTCCAACAGACAGTAACCATTACAGAACACAAGTAGCCTAAATATAGAGAACAACTGATCATGGGTGCCCAACCCCGGTGGATTCATCTACAACACAACTCCTGTACCCAAGACTCAGGGAACATTTCAGAAGACAGCCTCAGAAAGATTTCAAAAGTCAGAGATGAGGAATTCTGCTATGAGTTTGTGTCTCCTAGAAGCCACAGGGAAACTAAACCTGTGATAATGAAAGTGTATGGCTGCTTAAACAAGACCTGATTGAGGAAAACAACAATAGGCAAGCTAATGCAGAAGCGGGAAACAGGTGGTGCCCCAGCCCTGGAGAAGAACTACAAGCAACTAAGGAATGCTGAGAAAGAGAGAGAGGGAGAAGGAGTCTTTCCCATGGGAGCCTCCAAGTCAGTTCTCCAATATCAAATGGCCAGTCTTTTCTTATTTTTCTCCCCCCTCCTTCTCTCTCTCTCTCTCTCTCTCTCTCTCTCTCTCTCTCTCTCTCTTTTAGTTTTTCAAGACAGGGTTTCTCTGTAGCTTGGGAGCCTGTCCTGGAACTAGCTCTTGTAGACCAGGCTGGCCTTGAACTCACAGAGATATGTCTGTCTCTACCTGCTGAGTGCTGGGATTAAAGATGTGTGCCACCATGGCCTGGCAACCAAGTGGCAGTCTTGAAATCATGTACATCAACACTGATAGTATTGCATCTCTATATTTATCTGTGTATACACACACATACACACACACACACACACATTAGCACACAATTAGAGAGGAGGAGGCCAGGAATTTAAAAGGTGTTAGTTGGGGTAGTGCATAGATGGAGGGAGGAAGGAAAGGGAAATAATGTGATTTTATTTTAATTAAAACAAACAGGTGCGGTGGTACATCCTTAAACCCAGAATTTGGAGGGCAGAGGCAGGTTGGTCTTTGTGAGTTCAGGGCCAACCTAATCTACCTAGAATGTTTCAGGTCAGCTAGGCCTACCTAATGAGACCCTGTCTCCAAACAAAACCAAAACCAAACTAACTGTTTGTGGTGGGGCTTGCTGGTAGGGTTTGGTTAAGAGGTGGAAGAAGTGTTGTCATAAAAACAGACACGTGGACCAATGGAATCAAATTGAAGATGCAGATGTAAAGCCATATATCAGCCCATCCCTCCTGGGCTCCCTGCAGACACTCTACTCCCCACAGACTACCTCTCTGTTCCTATCCCACCCAGCTTGCATCAAGAACCCTTCTTCCTTCTGCCCTCTTCCTTCTTTGGGCATATAACACCACCTAGCTCAGCCTGTCTGGGCACTGGGGGAGAATCCTCAGGACAAACAGGCGAGTAGGAGTTCCTTTGTTTCACTGGCCTGCCTGTACCAAGCAAGGTAGGCGCATTGTTTACAAAATACCCAACTAGCATGGAGATCTGAGCTCGGTACCAGGAGAGCCATCATTGGGGTGAGTTTGTGACCCACAGCAGCAGCCCCAGACAGGGAACTCAGAAGTTCCTCACCCACCACCCCTCCTGGGCTCCCTGCAGAGACTCTACTCTCTGCAGACTGCCTCTCTGTTCCTATCCCACCCTGCTTGCTCCAGAACCCTTCTTCCTTCTGCCCCCTTCCTTCTTTGGGCACATGACACCACCTAGCTCAGCCTGTCTGGGTGCTGGGTCGAATCCTCAGGGTAAACAGGCAGGCAGGAGTTCCTTTGTTTCACTGGCCTGCCTGCACCAAGCAAGGTAGGCGCTTTGTTTATGAATACCCAACCAGCATGGAAAACTGAGCTTGGTACCAGGAGAGCCATCATTGGGGTGAGTTTCTGAACCATGGCAGCAGCACAAAGGTAGGCGCTTTGTTTATAAAACACCCAACCAGCACGGAGAGCTGATCTTGGCACCAGGAGAGCCATCGTTGGGCAAGGAGATCTGATATTGTCACCAGGAGAGACATCATTGGAGCACCAGGAGAACGATCACTGGGGAGTACTATCATTGGGAAGGTACAACAGTAGGCAAGGAGACCTGATCCTGTAAAAGAAGATCCATAGGAGAGCATTCAGAGGAAGAGATGGCCAATCACCAATGCAAGAATTCATCCAACATTCTGAAAAATAATATTAAACCACCAGGACCCAGCGAAAACACAACAGGAGAACATGAACACCTTAATCATGAAGAAGTAGAAAAAATTGACTTTATGAAAGTGTTTGACACCCTTAAACAGCATGTAAAAAATGCCCTTATAGAAATGGATGAGAAGTATAACAGAAAGTTTGAAGAATTGAGTAAATCAGTGAATGATACCCTAAGAAACCAAGGAAACACAATCAAACAGATAATGGGAACAGTTCAAGTTTTGAAAACTGAAATTGAGGCAAAGAAGAAAACACAAACAGAAGGCTGGCTGGACATGGAAAATCTAGGTAAATGAATAGAGACTACAGAAACAAGCATAACCAACAGAATACAAGAGATAGAAGTAGAATCTCAGATTCTGATGATACCATAGAGAAAATAAACACGCTGATCAAAGAAAACAGCAAGGCCAACAAACTCTCATCACAAAACATTCAGGAAATATAGGACAAAATAAAAAGACCAAACCTAAGAATAATAGGAGTAGAAGAAGGGGAAGAAGCGCAGCTCAACGGTCCAGAAAATATATTTAATAAAATTATAGAAGAAAACTTTCCCAACCTAAAGAAAGATATACCTACAAAGGTTCAAGTAACATAGAGAACACCGAATAGGCTGGATCAAAAAAAAAATCCCCTCGCCATATAATAATCAAAACACAAAGCACACAGAACAAAGAAAGAAAATTAAGAGCTGCAAAGGAAAAAGGCCAAGTTACTTATAAATGTAAACCTATCAGAATTACACCTGACTTCTCTATGGAATCAATGAAAGCCAGAAGGTCCTTGATAGATGTACTGAAGAAACTAAGGACCATGGATGCAAGCCCAGACTACTATACCCATCCAAGCTTTCATAGAATATAAAGGGAGAAAACAAAATTTTCCAGGATAAAAACAAATTTAAGCAATACATAGCCAAAAATCCAGCCTTACAGAAAGTAATTGAAGGAAAATCACAACCCAAGGAGTCCAACAATGCCCACGATAACTCAGATATCTAATGACCCTTCACCAGCACAACTCAAAGAAGGGTAAAAAAGAGAGAAAGAAAAACTGGCCAGAGTTAACAACCACTGGTCATTAATATCACTTAATATTAATGGCCTCAACTCACCTATAAAGTGACACAGGCTAAGACATTGGATATGAAAACAGGGTCCAACATTCCTCTGCTTACAAGAAACACACCTCAACCACAAAGACAGACATCTACTCAGGGTAAAGGGCTGGGAAAATATTTATCAAGAAAATTTACCTAGGAAACAATGAGGTGTGACTATACTAATTCCTAACAAAGTTGACTTCAAACTAAAATCAATCAGAAGAGATGGAGAGGGTCATTTTTTACTCATAACAGGAACAATTTATCAGGACAAAGTCTCAATCCTGAATATCTATGCCCCTAATATAAAAGCACCCACTCATGTAAAAGAAACATAATTAAATCTCAAGGCAGTCATCAAACCATACACACTAATGTAGGAGATTTTAACACTCCTCTCTCACCAATGGAAAGGTCAATCAGACAGAAACCTAACAGGGAAATAAGAGGATTAAAGTAGGTAATGAAGCAAATGGACTTAATGGACATCTATAGAACACTGCATCCAAATAGGAAAGAATCTACCTACTTCTCTGCAGCTCATGGAACCAAAAATTGACCACATACTCAGTAATAAAGCAAACATCCACAGTTAAAAAAATATTAGCAACCACCTGTATCTTATAGATTACTTTGGATTAAAGTTAGAATTCAACAACAATGCTACCTCCAGAAAGACGACGAACGCATGGAAACTGGACAGTCAACTACTGAACAACTCCTGGATCAAGGAAGAAATAAAGAAATTAAAGTCCTTCTTGAATTCAATGAAAATGAAAACTCAACATACTCAAACCTATGGGACAGTATGAAAGCAGTGCTAAGAGGAAAGTTCATAGCACTAAGTTGACAGATGAGTTTATCCTGCCTATTCCCAGAGTGACTTACTTCTAAAGAGCACACAGAGGCTTATATTAATTATGAAATATTTGGCCGATTAGCTCACACTTATTATTGGCTAACTGTTACATTTTATATTAACCCTTAATTCTTATCTATGTTTAGAAACATGGCTTATTACCTTTTCTCAATAAGTCATTCTCATTATTTTTTTCTGCCTCTAGCTGATAAGTCACTCTGCCATCCCCTTCCCATATTTCACTTAGTGTAGTAGCCTCAACTGTATTACCTGCCTAGTTACAGGAAAGTCTGTACCTTTCCAGTGACTAATCTTTATAGTCTACAAGAATGTTATCCCACAGTAGTTCCCCTTTTTTCTTTAATACAAAGAGCTCTGTTTTATTTCATTTGTTTAGCTTTAGTATATATATTGAAGTTAGAAGTTGCAGTCTATAGGTGTGAATGGCCTTAGCCAATGAAAAGGCATATCATGTTAGTCACAAGGCAGTTGAAATTTCATATTTAATGTGTTCCTTTATCTGGAGTTTGGCAGAGATTGGAGAGTTTGAGAGCTTGGCCAAACTTTCTGAAATTAAAAGAAAAGCATCCTTTTTGTCTCAAAGTATAGAAGACCAAATTATGAATATATGGGTTTTGAAATTTCAGTCCTATATATACACTCTATGCATCAGCCTTGAGCCCTCGTCATGCTAAGAGCTGATAGTCCTGCACATATTGGTCATCTAAAAATTTTCTAGCAGAATATTTAGAGTCATTTGCTTAGACCTAGAATGACTCTGTATCAAGTAATTTGTTTCTATGGCTTCTGCTGACTCATGTATATAGTGAGGGAACTCCCAAGTTAGTTTACCTGTGTGCCTCCTATAGTTTGAGGGATTGCCCTGACCTTGTGGAAAAGTGTCTTGATACAGTGTAACTTAGTAGACCAGAATTCCAGGGTAAGGCTCCATATTGCAAAAGTGGCCAGGTTTGAACTCAGTTATCTTGAAGTGTTGGGACATTTTGTTTACTACTGTGGAATAAAGCTCTTATATCCTGTATATATTTGTTATTTGTGTTGGTTCAATAAAATGTTCATTGGCCAGAATCCAGGCAGGTAGTATAGGCAGGGTAAACAGACTAGGAGAATCCTGGGAAGAGGAAAATATTCATTCTACAATCGCCATCCAGATGTATTGGAAACAAGATGTGAATGCTGCACTGAGTAAGCTACCAAACCACAAGGCTAATCTTAGATAAGACTTATGGGTTAATTTAAGGTATAAGAGCTAGCTAGGTATATGTGTGAGCTACTGGACAAACAATGTTGTAATTAATGTAGTTTCTGTGTGAAAACTTGGGTCTCCATGACCAAGTAATGAAAGGGCTATCTGTATCTACAATTTGCTCTTCTTTCTGTATGTATTTCACGATTTCTTTCCATATACCTTTCACCATCTCTCTATCATCTCTATACTCCATCATTTATTTTTCTATACTATCATCTTTTCCTGTATTATCTCTAGGTCATCTCATTGTCTATCATCTCACTATAATCTCTTTGTCATCTCTTTATCATCTCTATCATCACTCTGTCATCTCATTATCATCTCATTTTCTATCATCTCTCTCTTGTCTCTATGTCTATCCTCCAGCATTTATTTTTTTTGTCTCTCTTCCATCCCTTTCTCTATCCCATGTATCATCGTTTCTATTTCTCTATCATGGCTCAATCATCACTTCCTCTATCATCACTTTATCCTCCATGTCTTTGTCTATCATCACTACCTCTTTCATCTCTTTCTCTATCATCTCTTCCTCTATCATTGCATTTACTATCATATCTTACTATGATAACATTTTCTTTATCATCTCTTTCTGTATTGTCTATTTTCTATCATCAGTTTCTCTAATACCTCTGTCATCACTTACTCTATCATCTTGTTCTCAATCATCTATTATTCATTTCTCAATTACCTCTATCTGCCATCATTTCATTCTCCAGTCTATCATCTCCTATTCTACCATCTCTCTATCTTCTCTTACTCTATTATTTCTCTGTCATCTTTCTCTATCTTCTATTTCTCTACTATGTCTTTTTCTATCATCTCTTCCTCTATCATATTTCCTCTATCATGATTTCCTCTAACACTTCTCTATCATCTGATTCTCTCTCATCTTTTCTTCTATCATCTCTTCCACTACCATCCCGTACTCTACCATCACATTTTCTAGCATCTCTTCTCTAGCATCTCTTTCTCTATCATATCTTCTTCTATCATCTTTTGCTCTATCATCTCTTGCTCTTTAATCTCTATGTCATCTCTTTATCTATGACCTCTTCATTATCATCTGTCTTTATCACATATGTATCATCTGTTCTCTAAGATCTCTATCACATATTTTTTTAGCATCTTTTCCTATTTCTCTTGATCTTATTAATGGTAGGCAGAAAATTCCACTGATAAAAATGTATCTCTTGGTATGGTATTATTTTATTTAATTTATTTATTGAAAATTTCCACTTCCCTTTTTCAAATTTCACTCACACTCTGCCATCCCCCTCTCTGTCCCTCTGGAGTTCTCAGAGATAACAGAGTGCCCTACCCAGTGGGAAGTCCGAGGCCTTCCCCACTCCATCCATGTCTAGGAAGGTCTGAATCCAAACAGACTAGGCGTGCAAAAATCAGTACACGCAGTAGAATCAAAACCCAGTACCATTATCATTGGCTTCTCAGTCAGTTTTCAGTGTCAGGCACATTCAGAGAATCTTGTTTGATCACATACTCATTCAGTATCAGTCCAGCTGGACTTGCTGAGCTTCTATTATATATGTCCCATAGTCTCTGTGTGTGGAAGCAATTCTTGAGGTCCTAACTCCCTTACTCATGTTCTCTCTCCTTATGATCTTCATCTGAACATTGGGAACTAAGTCCAGTGCTCCAATGTGTGTCAGTGTCTCTATCTCCATACATTGCTAGTTGAAGGTTCTAAGGTGATATGCAAGATTTTTATCAGTAGGGCTATGGAATAAGGCCAGTTCAGGGACACCCTCATCTGCTGCAAGATGAAAGAGCTAGGGACATCTTCCAAGGCACCTGGGACCCCCTCTAGAGCCAAGTCTTTTGCCAAACCTAAACTGGTTCCCTTCCTTGTGATATCTTCTTTTCTGCTCCGATATCCATCCTTCCTCAATCTCATTCATCCCTATTCCCAATCCTACCATTCTCCCTTCTCTCTCCCCACTGCCACCCCCATGATCCCAACTTTCACCTGGCATACTTGTCTACATCCAGTAACTAGGAGGATAAATATATGTTTTTCTTTGGGTTCTCCTTCTTGTTTTCTTCTGTAGGATCATGAATTATAGGCCCAATGTCCGTGGCTTATGGCTTGAATCCACTTCTGATGGAGTTCATAACTTATTCATCTTTTTGTATCTAGGTTATCTCAGTAAAATATTTTCTATTTCCATTCTTTGAATGCAAAATTCAAGATGTCATTGTTTTATTGTACTGAGTGCATATCTAAAGTGAATATATGCCACACCTTCTTTATCCATTCTTCTATTGAGGGGCACCTAGGTTGTTTTTAGGTTCTGGCTATAACAAATAGTGCTGGTATGAACATAGTTGAACAAATGCTTTTGTAGTATGATTGGGTATCTCTGGATGTATTCCCCAAAATTGAAATTACTGGATTCCAAGGTTGGTTGACTCCTCTATTATAATGTATCATACATCTCTACTTCTGATCAAGGTATCTATAAGCTGCTTCCATTTTGAGGCTGTTGTCATCATTTGTTGCACATTTGTTCAAAGATTGTTTAATATTGTAAAATGAAGTAATAGTCTTTACGTTATATATTAAAGTAGTAAGTATTATAGGTTAATATTCACCCATGTTTTCCATACTTATATTTACACTAATCAGGTTCTCATGATACATAGAGACTGTATTCTGTACAGATAGGTAATCATCAAACACTTAAAGGAACTGCAGAAACTGGGATTTAAATAACTTAGGTTTTTTTGATGTGAGACACAATGGCTCTTTGCAGCACTGATCTATTCCTGAAAGAATGTTGAGCATCAAAGACACTGTACTTGGAGTTTGTACTATTCTTTGTAAAACTGGGCTTTGATGATTGAATTGCACTTGTTTGACTGATAAAATGCATGGTGTCTGGACTGGACAAGCAAGATACAAGAAAAATGACTGTCAAACCTTGCCAAAATAGGGTAAGATTGTTTTCAAAGTCTTCCTGCCTCTATAAAAGGGCTGTCAGTTACTCTAGGCCTTAGCCAAAGTGGTTTGCTTCAACATTGCAAATGAGACACTGGGTGATTTCCCAGGTAGACATATGTCTCTGTAATCTACTGTACATTTTGGAAACAGCTTTAATGCATTTATTGGGTACTCAAGTAATATTCTATCTCAATTCTCAGGCCTTGATGGAGGTTGAAGACTTGATAGTTGTAGATAACTTCCTCTTATGGTCTAGCCAACCCATTTCTAATACAAGACTAAGACTCCTTGGAATAAAATAATCATTGAAACTTTGAGCATATATTTCTTGCTCAATATTGCCTATACTGGCTATCAATCTAACTTTTATACTTGATATCTGTTCTTATTATATGTAGTCCTGTATTGGTTTTGAACATTCTTATTAGGTAAAAGGGGAGGTGATGTGGAAACTCCTTTGGCCAATGGCCTTTGAGAGGCTAGACCTTGTGTGGTGTGACTTTGTGGTACCAGAAACACTTAGGAGAGCCCATTCTGCCTCTTGTGCAAAGCAACAGCCTCTCGTCAACCTGGGGAGCTACTGGGAGAAAAAGATTCCAAGAGTGTGGTAAACTTCAATGATTTTTTTCTTACTGAAGAGTTGCTGACAGGAGGAGTTACTGTGGGTAACTCTCCAGGTTTTCTCCCTTACTTATGAGCTAATGGTAGTAAGACTGGCAATTCTGTCTTAGGAAAGTATCTTTTAGGTCATATTTTTACTTGGGACAGCTGGCAAATGAAGCTATCATGAATTTGATGCTCTTCCAGCCCTCCTGTTTCTTTTTAAGTTGTTGGTAACATACGCGGCCTTATGCCTAAGCCAAGAACTTTTTCCCGTTGAAGTGGCCATTGAGGACAGGTCCTCTAGGCCTTAGCTCTTATTGGGGAGCTATTAGCAATTGAAACTGCCATCAGATATGTTTTCCTGGCCTCATCAAACACTGAGTTCTTATTGGAGGAGTAGATGGAGGATGGGGAAGGGAGAAGTTGGCAGGAGTGGAAGGACAGTGGATTGATTTAACTCGGGTATGTAAAATGAGATTGTCCTAAAAAGAAAAAAAAAAGAAAGAAAAAAAAAACCACTACCAGAAGAGGCCCAGACATTTATTGGGGACGTACTGGCAGCTGAATCTGAAATCAAGGAAGTGCATTATTCCCTATCACTTTACTTATAGGCTACTGACAGTTGAGGCTGCCATGGAGGATGTGCTTTCCAGGCAATATCTTATATTGCCTAGGCCCACTTGCTACTGGATGCACTAAGGTAACACCCACAGTGGTATTACTGTCATGTATCAATTAGCAGTAATTGTTAGCCCCATAGACATTCACTTATTCCATTCAGATAGCCACGGTTCCATCTTTCCATATGACTCAAGGTTAATAGCTAGTTTAAAGGTAAAGCAAACTGTGATGAGCAGCAAGTGACAGAAACCCACTGGAAACACTAGGAGCCAAAAGTGTTGATTCTTTGCTGGGCATGGTGCATCCTGGCATATGAGGAGGAGGAAGGTGTCATATGCAAGCAAGGACTGAGAAGCCCCCAATTCTCATCTCTGCCATTCCTTCTTTATTGCCTGCATGATGGCTTATATGCCTCATCACTCCCTCTTAGATTAGATTTCAATAAATGACAGATATCACTTGTCATATTAACTGCTGCTTATCTAATATTTAAGAAATCATTATCTGTGTTTACTTATATTCATCAGGCACTTCAACCTCAAGTCCTGATTGATTATTTCTCCTTGCTGTGCTCTGTTGGTCTTTTGATTGCTTTCATGATTCTGAAAAATTCCTTTCTCAAATTTCTTCTCCAGAATTCCCACAATGGTTAGTGTTCTTTCTCAAGACAAACAAATGACATTATTATTATTATTACTATTATTACTATTGTTATTGATGTTACTTTTATTATTGTTGTTGTTTTTCTGCTCTGATTTTATCCTGAAAACTTATCCACAGGGATTCACTGGGGTTCTCAATTGTACAAAGAGACATTTCTACAAATGATTACTTCAACTCCATGCTTTCTAATCATTTTATTATTTGTCTGATTGTGTTCATTGCAGCCAAATTATTGTTTTCCAATTAGTCCTTAGTCTAAGACACTGTATGTGACCTGTCCCTATTCCATAGCACATTCCCACACTTTGTGTTCAGACTGTGACATGCTTATACAATCCATTCTCTCTTTGTTGAACAACCTCTGGCTGGTATTATTTCATGTCCTTGTTCCAAGTTCTGTTTGTACTTCCAATGGGTCCTTTTAAATATCCATGCTGTTTCTTCACAAGTGATGGTATCTTTGATCATCAGGATGAGCTGCAGTTGCTTCATTTCAAAGTTGTTTCTTCTGCATCAAGATGCTGACACTTTGCAAATAGCCATTTTCTTAGACTTCCAGTCAGCGGCAGAATCCATTAATGATTCTTACCTGAGCCAATTAAGGCATATATGGTGGCTGCCAGGTGGTGGATTTCTAATTTCATGATTCCTTTGCATTTATGAGTTGGAATGCCACCCCAAGGACCCAGTTTTCTCCTCCACTGTTTTTTTAGTCCAAGCAGTTGGGATTCAAACATTTTCTTCCAAAGATTTAAAATGGCAGCTATTATTGTTTTCTGCGATGTTAAATTGTCCCTGGTCGGCAACCAACAAGCCTTCATGCCATCTCATGTTTTCCTTTTGACATTTGTGTTGTTTGAGAACTTAGTTACTCCCTGGATGCATGAGATATTTTAGGCTTCTGCCTTCTGCTTCCCTCTGCCTATCAATCCACCATTTCCCCATGGAGTGCTGTTATCTTCTTCTTCGGGGAATAATATCAGAAGTTAAACCCCAGCACTTGGAATGATGAATACTGAATGAGTCTGATGTTTGCATCTGTGGCCTTTCAGAGAACTAACATCAGGAAAAGCCTTTTATATAAACACATGTACACTCACTACTGTATACACGTGAAAACCTATAGGTCAGCACATGAGTTTTCTCACTTGTTCTCCCTGATCTACTTCGTGCTTAGAGTTCCCATTGCATCTCCTTTCCATTTTAAGACTCACTTTTCTAGTGGAAAAGCTGTTGCTCTCATTAATCACTATCCCGATATGGTTTTATTGCTAAATCACCTGCCAGACTGTAAAAGACACAATCTAAACAGGGCTCAGTGTGTGTGTAGAGTAAATTTGAATCTTTATTCTGAGAAGTTATAATCAATGTGTCAGGAAGTTACTTACAGCTACTGTTAGTAGTATTGTGCATTGGAGGCACATTACTCATTTTGCATATCAAGAACTAGGCAACTGGAGGAATCTTCTCTGTCTTTTCCTGGGTCCTAGAAGCCATGAGACTTTCAATAATGTATTAATTATATTTCTTTTAATCTATTAATATCATCTCTCTCTTATTATTCATCTATCCATCCATCCTTCCATCTATCCATTTATTCCTCATTTGTATATCAAATATCTAACACCTGTCTCTCTGTCTCTCTGTCTATCTATCTTTCTATTTATCTTGTCTTAGTTATGGTTTCTACTGCTGTGAAGAGATAACATGACCACCATCAGACTTATAAAGGAAAGTATTTAATTGGGTTCTGTCCATTAACATCATGGCAGAATTATACCAGACTTCAGGGAGACACGGTGTAGGAGAAGGGAAGAGTTCTACATCCAGACCCTTGGGGAGCACGAATGAAGAATAAGACACTGGACCTACATCAAGCTTCAGACATCAAAGAGTATCTCTGGTGACACTCTTTCTCCAACAAGGCCACACCTCCCAATAATGTCTGTTAACCAAAGCCTCTGACAACACTGGTATTAAATTATTGACCTTAATTCTGCTTGACAAACTACTCTTAATAGAAGGATTTAACATTTGCTGAACCTAGACTCAGATCTCGCACAGTATGCCAAGCAGGTCCAACTGTGACGAGATATTGAAAAATCTCCAGCTGCACCCATTAGGTAGTGTCTACACTATAGGCATTCCTGTGAAGGTAAGGTGACAATGTTTAAGAGCACTGTAGCTCTGAAGACAAGGAGAGATCTTAGGGTATTGTCACTGAGTTCTCTGTTTCCTTCTGCTTAAAAAGCCCAGATTCTGCATTCTTGAAAAAAGGGTCCCATATGCATTTGGAATAATTGTTATCCATGGTATTTGTCAGCTTCTTTGTTGCTTTCAAAGGACATACAATCTTCTTTCTATTTATCTTACCCAGCCATCTTCTGTGGTATCATTCAGTTGAACACTCATGGAAATACACCTCTGAAAGGCTGTCTGCCCATATTAGTGTGAAGTCTAACCCTTCCCAGATCAGGAGATGAGGAGTTATTTCCCCCGACAGATGATTTCCGTGCATCTTAGGCAGTGGATGATAGTGCTGTGATGTTGATCATGGCAATTTCTTTTTCAATTTGCTGAGAGAAGGGAGTGATAGATATACATGGATGATGGTAAGGAGCAGAAATCTAAGCAACTGCAGGAAGAGAGGAAACATGGAAACAGCGACACTGAGAAACATACAACAGGGTTGTGTGTCAGGGACAGCCTTGATTTGCTATAGGACACTTATCCTTGCACTTGAAACTCAAGCTGGTAGAAATGTCAGTGTCTCTTTAACAGCTCCCCTAGGACATATAGGGATAATTGAGCTGGCTTCATTCTCCAGAGCCCATCATATCCCCTAGTCTCGCAGGAGACTTTTCAGTTCCAAGTGATAAAACACAATTCAAACTGGCTTTAGGGAAAGGCAAAGTTTAGTTAAAGCCGAAATTCATCTAGGCATCAAAAGACAGTGAGTAACCTTCAGATGGGACTGGAATCGTGATTAAAATATCTTGACCAGGATGCAGGTCTTGCTTTCTATTTTTTTTTTTACTGACATTATAATGGACACAATGTTAGGATATTTTACCTGGCTGTTTTAAGGTCATTTGAGTTTTAAAAAGCCTAAAGTGGTCAGTTGAGGTAACTCTAACAAAAACATTATGCCATAAAATGACTGGTCTAGCTAAATGAGGAAGATAGAACATACAGTGTCCAACAGTTTGCCACGGCAAGGCAGGAAAAGCCACCCATGCCTGGATTTGGAGGAGAGTTTCAGGGAGAACTAAAGGGAAGGGGCAGGAAGGTCCATGTGGCAGATGGGGTATACAAGTGCTTACTTATAATCAGTACTCTGTTTAACTTTGTGATATTGTTTTCTTAATTTGAACACCATTGGAATTCTGTAGTCACTGTGCTGTGAATTCAAAAATGAGCAATCACTTTCTATATGAGTCTCAATTTAAGACTAACATACTGAAAAGAGAGTTTGTTTGTCAGTGATAAAGAAGCTGTGTGTATACAGGCCTGAGTTCAGACTCCAGAGACCTTATTCAAAGCTTTCCAAGGTGGAGTGTGTGCTTGTAATGTCACTGCATGGGAGGCAGACACAGTGGATTCTGGTACTGTCTGGCAAAACTGCATCTTCTATTCAGGAAATCCTAGGTCCCTGTAAGTGATACTGTCTTAATTAGCATGGTAGATGATTTCTGAGGAATGACCACTGAAGTTGTCCTTTGGTCAAATCACACACACACACACACACACACACACACACAGAGAGAGAGAGAGAGAGAGAGAGAGAGAGAGAGAGAGTGAGAGAGAGAGGAAAAGCCACCAAATAACCTTCCAAACCACATAACTGCAGATGCACAAATGCTAATTGTTTAATACGCTTGGCATCATTTTTGTGTCAAGTGGCAGTCATGTGTGCAAGATTAGATGGTTGAACAGTGCCCCTTCCAATGGGAATGAGATTTTAGCTATTGGGTGGCTTAATTTTCTTCATTGTGAGGCAGAACCCCACCCAACTTCCTGAATCTTCCAGCTACCAGGGTCCCATCCCATTTTAAGAACTCCATCTATTAACATCTCCATAAGGTCTCAAAGAGTGTCACTGCTACTGGCTGTTAAATATATTGTAGCTGCTTTGGAGTGGTTGGGAAAAGAAGCCAGCTCATCAGGTGTGTGGTACTTTAGTTGAAAAATTCACATTATCGTTATCAGACCTGGAAGTAAGAGGGAGAGCAGAATGAACTATATGAGAAATACAGCAGGTGAACATGACAGGAGCTGTAATGGGAAGAATTTGTTTCCTTTAAAGCATGGAGAAAGACTTGTGAAGACAGACAGCATAAATGGGTGTCAACCTGTAGAAGAAGAAAAATAGATCCATATTGTTCAGCATGCACAAAATGCAACTACAAATAGATTAAAGACCTCAATATTAATCTGACCACACTGAACTTGATAGATGAGAAGTTGAAATGAGTCTGCAATACATGGACCCAGGAGACTACTTCCAGTGTAGAACCTGAGTAGCATAGACCATGAGACCAAAAAGGAATAAATGTGACACCTCCTGAAAGTGAGAAGCTTCTGTAATGCAAAAGACATTGTCACTAAGACAAAAAGGCATCCTTTTGAATGTGAAAAATCTTCACCAGTCTGTAATCAAAATTCTGATCTCCAAATATGTAAAGAAATCCAGAAACTAGACATTAACACTCAAGTTACTGCAATTAAAAAGGGGTACTTAACTGAACACAGATTTCTCAACAGAAGACTTTCAAATGGGCAAAAGACAATGCCATGCTTAGCCTTTTTAGCAATCAGGGAAATGCACATCAGAACATCTCTGCTATACCATGTTACAACTGTCAGAATGGCTAAAATCAAAAACACCAATGATAGACTATGCTGAAAAGGATGTAGAGTAGAGGAACACCCATCCCTTGTTGTCGGGAATGCAGACTAGTGAAACTACTTGGAAAATCAATGTGGTAGTTTTTCATGCTACCTCAGAACAGAATAATTCCACTCTGTAAGAGCATTGTGCTCTTGAATACAGTTCCGTGCTTGTTTGAAGTAAAAGAGTGACTACTATTTTTAATAGAAATGATTAAATTTTTTTTATGAGTGTGAGTTTATCTGCACATTAGTGTGTTCACCATGTGCATTCAGTGCTTGTGTTGGCCAGGGTCAGATGTTCTATTACTGGAGTTACAGATGTTTGTATGGGTGGGAGGAATTGAAACCGGGTCCTCTGGAAGACAAGCAAGTGACCTTAAATGCTGAGCCATCTCTCTCATGCAAGAATGATAGTTCCCTTTCAGGGGAAGGCCTAATTACTAACAGACCTAACCACCAAAACCTGTGGAGGATATTTTGTTGTCCTAACAGGAGTCCAGGTGGTGGGTGACTCACTCATTCGCCCTCCCTCCCCTTCTCACTCTTGTCACCTGCTTGCTAACTTGTGCCCTTTTCTCTCTTTCTTAGGATACAGAACTCTTGAACAACACCATCCTCCCTGGAAACATCATAGGGTTCAAGAAGAAAATTCTGTGTTGGATGTCTTGGAGTATCTGGAATGCTGCTGGCCTGATAAAGATTTTGTGAAGGTACCAGAGAAACACTCATGCTCTGATGTTTCATTCTCTCTGTCTTTAAATCTCCAGAATGTTTTCTTTCTTTTTCTCTCCCTTCACCTTCACCATGTTCACACTTCTCACTCATACATGTTCTGTCTGAATATCTGTCATTTGAATCATTGGAGATGACCTTACAGAAGAGGAGATTATTGTCAACAAAGAAGCTTTTGTTTCCTTTGCTGGTTTTTGGTCTCAACAAATGATCTCTTCCCTTTTCCCTCTTCTTCCTTTCTCTCTGTCTTTCTCATAAGAGGGCTGCTTCCTTTACTTTGGCAATCGATACATCATTGCAGGTTTGACCAACTGGCAATGCCTAGTTGAATTATTTACTGAGTAGTCTTTCATTATGTACCCTACTTCATGCAGCAGCTGTCTGCATTATCTAGATGAAGTCTCATACCAATAAAGCCTCCTTTACTTTGGCTCAAAAACTAATTTGGGGTCAATGTAAGATAATAAAACACACAAGCTTGATGCATTAAAATTTTATTAATATACATTAAAGTAAAAACTATTAAAATAACAAAATAAATGGAGAAAACAAAATTTTCCAGGATAAAAACAATTTTAAACAATACATAGCCACAAATCTAGCCCTTCAGAAAGTAATTGAAGGAAAATCACAAACCAAGGAGTCCAACAATGCCCACATTAACTCAGACTTCTAATGACCCTTGACCAGCACAACTTGAAGAAGGGAAACACACAAACTATACTACCAAAAGAAAGAAAGAAAGAAAGAAAGGAAAAATGACCGGAGTTAATAACCACTGGTCATTACTATCACTTAATATCAATGGACTCAACTCACCTATAAAGAGGCACAGGCTAAGAGATTGGATACAAAAACAGGATCCAACATTCTGCTCCTTACAAGAAACACACCTCAACCACAAAGACAGATATCTACTCAGAATAAAGGACTAAAAAATGTTTATCAAGCAAACGGACCAAAGAAACAAGCAGGTGTGGCCATACTAATTTCTAACCAAGTTGACTTCAAACTAAAATCAATCAAAAGAGATGGAGATGGACATTTTTTACTCATAACGGGGACAATTCACCAGGATGAAGTCTCAATCCTGAATATATATGCGCCTAATATAAAAGCACCCACTTTTGTAAAATAAACGTTACTAAAACTCAAGGCAGTCATCAAACCACACACACTAATAGTAGGAGATTTCAACACTCCTCTCTCACCAATGGACAGGTCAATCAGACAGAAACCTAATAGAGAAATAAGAGGATTAAGGGAGGTAATGAATCAAATGGACTTAACAGATATCTATAGAACATTGCAATCAAATAAGAAAGAATATACCTTCTTCTCTGCAGATCATGGAACCTTCTCGAAAATAGATCACATACTCGGTAACAAAGCAAACTTACACAGTTACAAAAAAATATCGGTAACCACCTGTGTCTTATCAGATCACCATGGATTAAAGTTAGAATTCAACAACAATGCAATCCCCAGAAAGCCTATGAACTCATGGAAACTGGACAGTCAACTACTGAACCACACCTGGATCAAGGAAGAAATAAAGAAATTAAAGTCTTTCTTGAATTCAATGAAAACAAAGAGTCAACATACTCAAACCTATGGGACACTATGAAAGCAGTGCTAAGAGGAAAGTTCATAGCATTAAGTGCCCACTTAAAGAACACGGAGAAAGCACACATAGGAGACTTAATAGCACACCTGAAAGCTTTAGAAAAAAAGAAGCAGACACACCTAGGAGAAGTAGAAGACTGGAAATAATCAAATTGAGGGCTGAAATCAACAAAATAGAAACACAGAAAACAATCCAAAGAATCAATGAAACAAAAGCTGGTTCATGGAGAAAATCAATAAGATTGATAAACCCCTATCCAAACTAATCAAACGGCGGAGAGAGAATATGCAAATTAACAAAATCAGAAACGAAAAGGGAGACATAACCACAGACTCAGAGGAAATTCAGAGAATCATTAGATCTTACTACAAAAACCTGTATGCCACAAAATTGGAAAATGTGATAGAAATGGACACTTTTTTAGATAAGTACAATATACTACATTTAAACCAGGATCAGGTGAACAACCTAAATAGACCTGTTAGTCATGAAGAATTAGAAGTTGTTATAAAAAACCTCCCCACCAAAAAAAGCCCAGGTCCAGACGGCTTCAATGCAGAATTCTACCAGAACTTCCAAGAAGACGTAATACCTATACTCCTTAATGTATTTCACAGTTTTGAAAAAGAGAAGTCAATGCCAAAATCCTTTTATGAAGCTGAAGTTACTCTGATACCAAAACCACACAAAGACACAACCAAGAAAGAGAACTACAGGCCAATCTCACTCATGAACATCGACGCAAAAATACTCAATAAAATACTGGCAAACAGAATCCAAGAACACATTAGAAAAATTATCCATTATGATCAAGTAGGCTTCATCCCAGAGATGCAGGGCTGGTTCAACATACGAAAATCTATCAATGTAATCCATCATATAAATAAACTAAAATTAAAAAACCATATGATCATTTCATTAGATGCTGAAAAAGCATTTGACAAAATTCAACATCATTTGTGATAAAGGTCTTAGAGAGATTAAGAATACAAGGGTCGTTCCTAAGTATAATAAAAGCTATTTATAGCAAGCCATCTGCTAACATCAAATTAAATGGAGAGAAACTCAAAGCTGTTCCACTAAAATCAGGAACACGACAAGGTTGTCCACTCTCTCCATACCTCTTCAATATAGTGCTTGAAATTCTAGCAATAGCAATAAGACAACATAAGGGGATCAAAGGGATTCAAATTGGAAAGGAAGAAGTTAAACTTTCATTATTTGCAGACGATATGATAGTGTACATAAGTGACCCCAAAAACTCCAGCTAAGAACTCCTTCAGCTGATAAACACCTTTAGTAGCGTTGCAGGATACAAGATCAATTCCAAAAAATCAGTTGCCTTCCTATACACAAAGGATAAGGAAGCAGAGATGGAAATCAGAGAAGCATCACCCTTCACGATAGCCACAAATAGTATAAAATATCTTGGGGTAACTATAACCAAGGAAGTAAAGGATCTATTTGACAAGAACTTTAAGTCAATGAAGAAAGAAATTGAGGAGGATACCAGAAAATGGAAGGATCTCCCTTGCTCTTGGATTGGGAGGATCATCATAGTAAAAATGGCAATTCTACCAAGGGCAATTTATAGATTCAAAGCAATCCCCATTAAAATCCCAAAAAAATTCTTCACAGATCTTGAGAGGACAATACTCAACTTTATATGGAGAAACAAAAAACCCAGGATAGCCAAAACAATCTTATATAATAAAGATCGTCTGGAGGCGTTACCATCCCTGACCTCAAACTCTATTACAGAGCCTCAGTATTGAAAACAGCTTGATATTGGCATAAAAACAGAGAAGTCGATCAATGGAACCGAGTAGAAGACCCTGATTTTAACCCACAAACTTATGAACACCTAATTTTTGATAAAGAGGTAAAATTATTCAATGGAAAATAAGAGAGCATCTTCAACAAATGGTGCTGGCAGAACTGGTTGTCAACGTGTAGAAGAATGAAAATAGATCCATATCTATCACCATGCACAAAACTCAAGTCCAAATGGATTAAAGACCTCAATATTAGTCTGAACAATCTGAACCTGAGAGAAGAAAAAGTGGGAAGTACTCTACAACATATGGGTACAGGAGATCACTTCCTACGTTTATCCCCTGCAGCACAGACATTAAGGACAACATTGAATAAATGGGACCTCCTGAAACTGAGTAGCTTCTGTAAAGCAAAGGACATTGTCACTAAGACAAAAAGGCAACCCACTGACTGGGAGAAGTTCTTCACCAACCCTGCAACAGACAAAGGTCTGATCTCCAAAATATATAAAAAACTCAAGAAACTAGACTTTAAAATGCTAATTAATCCAATAAAAAATGGGGCACTGATCTGAACAGAGAATTTTCAACAGAAGAAATTCAAATGGCCAAAAGACACTTAAGGTCATGCTCAACCTCCTTAGCGATAAGGGAAATGCAAATTAAAACAACTTTGAGATACCATCTTACACCTGTCAGAATGGCTAAAATCAAAAACACCAATGATAGCCTTTGCTGGAGAAGTTGTGGAGAAAGAGGCACACTCACTCATTGTTGGTGGGAATGCAAACATGTGCAACCACTTTGGAAATCAGTGTGGCGATTTCTCAGGAAATTTGGGATCAACCTACCCCAAGATCCAGTAATACCACTATTGGGAATAAACCCAAGAGATACCCCATCAAATGACAAAAGTATCTGTTCAACTATGTTCATAGCAGCATTGTTTGTAATAGCCAAAACCTGGAAACAACCTAGATGCCCTTCAATGGAGGAATGGATGAAGAAAGTGTGGAATATAAACATATTAGAGTACTACTCAGCAGTAAAAACAATGACTTCTCGAATTTTGTGTGCAAATGGATGGAAATAGAAAACACTATCCTGAGTGAGGTATCCCAGACCCAAAAAGAGGAACATGCGATATACTCACTTATAATAGTTTTCTAGCCATAAATAAAAGACATTAAGCATATAATTTGTGATCCTAGAGAAGTAAAATAAGAAAGTGAACCCAAAGAAAATCATATAGTCATCTGCATGGAGATGGGAAGTAGACAAGATTGCAGGGCAATAACTGGGAACTTGCCAGTGAGGTGGCATGGGGCAAAGGGGAAATGGGATGAGAAACATGAGAAGGGGAGGATGGGAGGAGCTCGGGGGATTGGGACGGTTGGGATATAGGAAGGTAGGATACAGGAGTAGCGAAGTATATATCCTATCTAAGGGAGCCATCTTAGGGTTGGCAAGAGACTTGACTCTTGAGTGGTTCGCAGGTGTCCAGGAATATGTCCCCAGCTGGTACCTTGGGCAACTGAGGAGAGGGAACCTGAAATGACCCTCTCCTATACTGATGAATATCTTGCATATCACCTTAGAACCCTCATCTGGCAATGGATCGAGGTAGTGACAGAGTCTCAGTTTGCAGCAACGGTCTGAGCTCTTAAGGTCCGAATGAGGAGCAGAAGGAGGGAGAACATGAGCAAGGAAATCAGGACCACGAGGGATGCACCCAGCCACTGTGACAGTGGAACTGATTTATTGGGAGCCCACCAAGGCCAGCTGGTCTGGGACTGAATATGCATGGGTTGATTCTGGACTCTCTTAGCATGGAGGACAATGAAGACAGATGAGAAACCAAGGACAATGGCACTAGGTTTTGATCCTAATACATGAACTTGCTTTGTGGGAGCTTATGCTGATTAGACGCTCAACTTCCTGGACGTAGATAGAAGACCTTCCTCTTCCCGCAGGGCAGAGAATTTGGACTGCTCTTCAGTATTGAGAGGGCGGGGGAATGGTGTGGGGGGAGGAGAAGAGGATTAGGGATAGGGGGAAGAGAGTTGGGGAAGGGGCAATATTTGGGAGGAGGGGAGGTAAATGGGAAACGGGGAGCAGGTGGAAATTTAAATTTAAAAAGAATAAAAAAATAAAGAAAAGTTAACAGATGAATTGCAAAAAAAGAAAAAAAGAAAATTAAGGCGATGTAAGACATTTTCAGCTAAATGACAGCGGAGAGAATTTGCTGATAATGTTGCAGCACTATAAGAGATGCTAAATGAAAGTTTCAAGCCAAAGGAAAAATGCCATCGCATGGAAATTTAGGTCTTAAAAGGCAAAGAAATGATGTGAAATTGAAAATGTTGTTCTACATTCTATAAAGCTAATTAGCTTGTTAAAGTAAAGCTGGTGATAGTATATTGGGATTTAAGTATATTTAGAAGTGAAATAAAGAGCAGTGGTGCCGAGGATGGTAAAATAAATAAATAAATAAATAAATAAATAAATAAATAAATAAATAAATAAAAACTAATTTGGGGTCAATGTAAGATAATAAAACACACAAGCTTGATGTGTTAAAATTTTATTAATATACATTAAAGTAAAAGCTATTAAAATAACAATAAAAAGCCTCATCAAGCACATCCTGGCTTAATTTGAATACCAGCAAAGAAACACCTAGCTTGTAGTTGAGATATCTGGAAATGGGATACTTCTCCCGAATTCTCTTTATTAGTGATCGATGAATATTTTGGCTCCAAATTTTTTCGGAACCTTATGGATGTTTCATTGTCCTTAATTTTGTCAGAAAGATTTAAGATTTGTATTTATGTTGTCCCCACTATTTTTTGCATATTGTTTGCTCATTGCTCTTCTAACAGAATCCACAGAGAAAAAGGATTCTAAATTTGAATCAATCAGAGAGCTCCCAGTTCCAATTGGCTCAGATAGTGTAGGAAATTCACCCAAAGATCCTGCTCTTCAGATCTCATCTGCTTCTTTTGAGAGGTGAAAGGAGACCTGGTCTTAGGCTTTTCCAACTTACATTATACATCTGTTTATGTAGAGGTCAGAAGACAGCTTTTTCTCTCCCTTCACCACCACCATGTTCACACTTTTCTCTCTTGCATGTTCTGTCTGAATGTCTGTCATTTGAAGGAATGGAAATGCCCTTACAGAAGAGGAGATTATTGTCAACAAAGAAGCTTCTGTTTCCTTTGCTGGTTTTTTGTCTCAACGGATGATCTGTTCCCTTTTCCCTCTTCTTCCTTCCTCTCTGTCTTTCTCTTAAGTGGGCTGCTTCCTTTATTTTGGCAATCGATACATCATTGCAGGATTTACCCACTGGCGATGCCTAGTTGAATTATTTACTGAGTAGTCTTTCTTTATGTACCCTACTTTCCTGCACAGCTGTCTGCATTATCTGGATGAAGTCTCATACCATTAAAGCCTCCTTTACTTTGGCTTAAAAACTAATTTGGGGTAAATGTAAGATAATAAAACACACGAGCTTGATGAGTTAAAATTTTATTAATATACATTAAAGTAAAAGACTATTAAAATAAAAAGCCTCATCATGCACATCCTGGCTTAATTTGAATACCAGCAAAGTAACACCCTTATTGCATTTGAGATATCTGGACATGGGATACTTCTACCCAATTCTCTTCATTTGTGATCAATATTTTGACTCCAATTTCTTTCAGAAACTTCTGGATGTTTCATTGTCCTTACTTTCTGTCAAAATTCTTTAAAATTAGTATTTATGTTGCCCCCCCCTTTTCTTTGCATATTGGTTGCTCATTGCTCTTCTTACAGAAACTGCAGAGAAAAAAGGTTCTAAATTTGAATCAATCAGAGAGCTCCCAGTTCCAATTGGCTCAGATAGTGTAGGAAAATTAAATTCACCCAAAGATCCTGCTCTTCACATCTCATCTGCTTCTTTTGAGAGGTGAAATGAGACCTGGTCTTAGGCTTTTCCAACTTACATTATTCATCTGTTAATGTGGAGGTTACAAGACAGCTGTCTAGACTCATGTTCTTCCTTCCACTCTCTGGGTCTTTGTTTCCTGGGTCTGGGCTGGTTTAATACTTATAATATGGCCTTGCCTTAGAACTCCTGGCAATCCTTGTGCTCGTTAGGTTAAACAAATTAAACAAAGCAAGGGCTTCCATATTAGGAGTCAAGAAAAACCTGAGTTTAGGAGATAGGTACATATGAGACAGACTGACAATGCATATCTTCACACATGGAAACACACATACAAACACACACACACACAGCCATATATTTGAGACGGGTTACCTCATTGAACCAGATGGTTATTCATTTTTCCAGAACAGGTGGTCTAATTGGTGTATAAGTATGGATATGGTTGGCTCTAGATCAAAGAGAGGTAGCTTAGTGCCAGACTTGGCCGAGAAGTGCCTAAGGATGTGTATGTGTGCCTTCATACATATGGAAGCTGTTTCATTCTTTGTGTGTGTGTATATATGTGTGTGTGTATTCATGAATGTGAGTGTAAGTGGGCATTGCCACAGTAAGCATGTGGGCTTGAGGAGAGGAGAGGACAACCCAGCATATCAGTAGTTGCTTTCCATTTTGTTTGATATGGTGTCTTTATTGTTTTTGTTGCTTATTCAAGGCTAGTTGACTAGCAAGCTTCTGAAGAGTCTCCTGTCTCCACCTCCCAATTTGTCTTAAGAGAAGTGGACTTGCAGATACTTGTACACATCCTGATTTTAAGTTGATTCTGAGAATTCAGTCACAGTGCCTTTCACTTTCATGGCAAGTGTTTTGCCTACTGTGGCAACTTCCTGGCCCATGAGTTAATTAATGTTACTATTATTTAATTCAGTAACATTTCTATTAGCCATAGTTTTCTATAGTAACAGAACTTATAGAAAAATTTTTAACACAATGGTTTATAGGTTGTGGCCTTGTTAATCCCACTATGAAAGGAATGTCCAAAAGCAAAGTAGGTATTCAGTCCGAGACTCTGAATGTGTCAGCTAGTCTTTTGTACACACAAGAATTATAAAGAATTCTGTGTTAATGCTGTTGAGGGAATAGCCTTGCCTTGGAGAGCAAGCAGGCCGAGAAAGAGATTCCTCCTTTCATCTTTTTTTTAATAAAAGCTGCAAGCAGATGGTGTGGCCCAGACAAAAATGCCTCTTCCTACCTCAAAAGAGTCCTATCTCAAAGATCCAGATTAGGAGTGTGTCTTACCACTTCAAAATTGAAATTAAGAAGAAATACCCCTCCGTAAATATGCCCAGGCATTAAAATACTTATTAACTCTAAATGTAGTCAAGTTGACAACTAAGAATAGCCATCCCATCATTATGAATATATTGTCTATTCATATAGAAATCTGTATTTCTACCTCATAAAATCCTCCAAGGTTGTATGGCCACAGATCTACTTCACTTCCTATGAGACTTTTCTTAAGTCGGGCAGAGATGCCCCTTCATTGGAATGTCAATCCTGTTCACTGCAATCTACACCACCAGTTTAACAACTTGTAGGGGTGCAGGGATGTGACATTTACATGCTGATTTTCTGGTTTAGATTTTGCAGGAATATAGAAAGGTTATTATTCAGGGCCCCTCTTTTTTAAAATAATGGGACACATACTACAGTTCATCCCAACACTCTGGTGGCAAAGTCTGTCTATGTAAAATCTGAAAGCGGCATTGGGAAGTGTGTGACTTAGCAATGATGTGAAGGGATGGAGGATTCTGGAAATCCAATCACAGAAGGAAATATTGAGTAAGGTAGGTGGCCAACTGGCCAGTCAACTCCAGAGGAATAAAATGTCATTGTATCAGGGGCCATCATAATGCTCTTCACATCTGTCAAGGAGCAATGTGGGGTAGATGCAGTGTGAATTTGCCTTTCAGCTCTTCAGAGTGTGGGTTCATTCTCAGTGGAAAGAAAAGTATGGTCATGCACTGAGTTCCTTGGTTAAGATTTTAGACTTTGGCAATGAATTCAGATCTTGATTCCATCCTTCCTTTCTGTTGGAACTTTGTTAGACTGTGTAACATGTCTAAGCCTAGCTTCCTTATGTCTTAGGAAGAGAGGAGACAGGATTCAAAAGGCCAAATGAGAGAGTGGACAGTGTTCTTATAGAAAGATTTCTTCTAATGTCATTGTGTGAGGCAGGCCAAAGTGATGGAGGAGGGCTGTATGTCTATAGGTTTATAAAGAAACTGCCTGGCACTTTTGATAGGACAGCAGGTTAGATAGGCAGAGTAAACAGAACAGAATGCTGGGAGAAAGAAGCCGAGTAAGACAGACACCATGCCACTCCTCTCTGAGACAGAAGCAGCTTAAGAATCTCCCTGGTAAGCCAGCAGCTCATGGTACTATACAGATTATTTGAAATGGCTTAATCACGATGTGAGAACTAGCTAATAAGAGGCTAGAAATAATGGGTCAAGCAGTATTTAAAAGAATACAGTTTCTGTAAAATTATTTCTGGAAAAGCTAGCCAGAGCTAGAGACAGCTGGCAGGATGCAGCCTGCCATTCCTATAACACCAAAGAGCAGTCAAAGTTAAGCTCAAAGCACTGCCACTGAAATGTGTATAATATAAATTGGAAACACAGTTGTTTAAAAAGATGAGTGTAACATTTTATGGAAATGTGTATGCATGCATGCAGAGGCCAGAATTAACTGTGGGTGTCTTCCTTACTTACTCTCTGTCATGTTTAAGATACATCATATCTTTGAACCTGGAGCTGTCCAATTCCCCTTGACCAAAGAGTGAGACTCAGAGACCCAGGTGTGGCTGTCTCCACAGAACTGAGTGATGGGTTTATATCTTTAATTCTGAGATTCTTGCACAAGTTGAAGGGATCAAATTTATGTTCTTCATTTGTATGGCAAGCACCTTAATGACTGAGCCATGGCTGAAGAACAAGACAGTTGGTTAAAAAGTATTGAGCTCTGAGTTAATATTCTGAAACAGAAAAGGGAATGGTATGACTTTAAAAGAAATGTTGGGGAGATTGAGATGAGAGACATTAAAACATGAATGCATTTGCTTCCTCCCCTCAAGACTCCTGGTGGATGTGTCCAGAGGGCTACTGAATTATCACAGCATGGGGAAACGGCGAACTGTGAAGTCTGTTTGGGCTCAGGTCTTGATATCAAATTTAGGGTGTAAATATATAAAAGTGTACATCCAGAGTAGCATGCTATGGTTGGTCTATCCCAGTAGTATATTTCATTTGAAAGCAGATGTTAATTTCTGTAGATGCTCATTTTAGAGGGGCATGACAGCAGATGCTCAAGGCAGAGGTGCATTGTTATAGATGCTTAAGGCAAAGAAATATTGCTCCAGATGCTCAAGGCAGAGATACATCATTTTAGATGCTTAAGGCAGAGATTCATTACATGGGATTGAAATGGCATTCCATCTCCTGAGCTTTGACTGCCAGGATTTGTGGCTCATTAACCTTTAAAAATGCTTTCATTATCTTCCTGGAACTGGGACATGGGGTTCTTCATTTTCAGTTACACCTTTGTCTCATCACTGCCTACATTTCGCATATTCTCAGTTTTTTATACTTTCTGATTAGAAAAGCCATCTTTTGCAGTCTTAGCTTCTTCCAGAATGTAACTGAATATATTCTCTGAACTCTGCAACTCCCCATGGTGTTACATGTCTTAGCTTTGGTATTACGTCCTCAGCTTCCATTGATGCTCAGAATTCTTCATCTGTTTCTTGTTGCTGCCAATGTGATTGTGGCCATGTATGTCATATCTCAAGCTGGATGCTCTATCTGTTTTTATTATTCCTGCAAGTGGTTCAATGCACTGTACCTGAGATAGAGACTCCTCTGGGGGAGAAGACGAGCAAAGAGGACATTTTGATGCCCTGGTATTACAACGCCTGATGAGATGCTTCCTCAAGCATCAAGCATCCTGTTTATATGATCAGAAGAAAGGCAGATGTGACAGTGTAGACTGACATCATAACATCCTGGAAGATGCATTTTTTCCCCAATTATGTTAGTTTTGAATCTTCCCCAAGGGTCCTTCATAAGCCGTTTGTTATATCACTGAGACTTTTTGTTGAGACTCTAGTGAGATATGCCTCCTTCTGCCAATGGTGAGGATAACTCCAGGGAAAAAGGTCATCTGTGCCACACTCTAGCTGACCCTCTCAGAGTAGAAACTTCCAATGCTTGGGCTAGCTGCTTGGAGATTTTGTGGCCTAGACAGGAGTAGTGACTATGGAAAATGCTGTGGCTGTTTCCTACTTAGCTCAGGTCTCCTCCTCCATTTTGAAATCCTACAGGGTAGTGCTCTCATACTCCCTCTCCTTTTCTTTTATCTCTCCTGTGTGAACCCATAATTTTACTTTCTTATCTGACTCTGACCCTTCCATCTCCACATATAAAGTTCTTTAATGCCAATATGTAGTTTTGGTTGATAGACTCTATCCTGCAGGAAAGCTACTTAGATAGGAAGTAAACAACTCAAATTAGTTATAGAGAGTATGATAACCTGAGCAGATTCACAAGGCAACATCCTCCAAACAGTATATTGGCAGTAAATATATAACCGAGCAATCATCACAGACAAATAGAGATGTTTAGATGAGGCTCAGATCAACTTAGCCAAGATTAAAAAAAACACTCTTCAGATCACTGATCTGCCTCAAGGCTGCACAGTGAATTTCAGGTTCTCAGCCTTACTGAACTATTAACCATGCTGAGGTGGGCTTTGTTGAACCAACTGCTATTGAGTCATTTCTAATTTATAGGTGAGTTGAGCCCATTGATATTAAGTGATAGTAATGACCACTGAGACACTGTGTCTGAGCTAATGGGAGCTCAACAAAACAGCTGTGCTGGAACTGACAGAGCCTGGGATCAAAGTGGTAGCATTGTATGTGGCTGACAATTGGGGCAGAAGGAGAACCAAATGATAATGGCACTGGGATTTGTCTGTACTGCACATACAGGCTTTAATCGATCATATTATATGTAGATGCATACCTTCCTCAAACGGGATGGAGGGGGGGAAAGGGCTTCCCACAGGTCAAGGTACCCTGCCCTCTATGAGGACTGGATTTGGAGTGGAGAGGATTGGTGGTTGCATGGTAGTTAGGGGGAGGAAGAAAGGTAGTGGAAATTTGAAATTTATTATATACGAAGGAAGAAAAAATCAATAGAAGATAACCAATGGAGAGATGGGGTGTAAGAAAAAAAACTTTCATGTGAGTTGTTGGATCAGACACCAAAGATTTTTCAGAAAAATAAGATACAGGGATTGAGTTGCTTGGGCAAGAGTGTGACTTGTGTAATTGGGAAGATGAGTGGGGGCTTATTTTGGGTCCCCTGGTGGCTGTATACAGCTTTTGAGGAGCTGAATGTTGGATGTTTCTCTGGGTAAATAGGGAAGTAACAAGCTTGTGAGGGGATTTCTGACATAAGTAGAGCCTTGGTGATGTCACAAAGCCTTGGTTCGTTGGGTAGCAACTCTGTTCCACTCAAAACACTAGTCTTCCATGAAGGTGGGTTTATTATCCTCACAGTGCCTGAGGAGGACAGTTCAGCTCCTGGTCACCAGAACTGTTCAACATTTCCGGAAGATGGAATCTGGAGAGGTAGGACATTTTCTTTTGGTAAATATGTTTCCAAAGCAACTAAGACCTCTGTCGTACAAAAAAGTTTTCCTTCAAATGTCCTGCGTGTCCACCATTTCTGTTGTTACCAGCTCCTATATTTGATAGCTGTGAGGATGGTGAATGCCAGCTATTCTTCCCACTTTATCTTTGCTAACAATATCAAATTCATCAATCCACTAAAATGGAAAAGCTCCTCTTTGTCGATAGGTGTTTTAAAAGATACTAATTATTTCTCAATGGCTGCTGTTGCCCAGAATAATGAGTCTTTCAGGTTGAAGTGGTCTCACAGTACTCACTTCCACAATGAAGACACAGAATGGCTTTATGTAATAGACCTGGGTATGGATCAGGAGACCCAATGCAGAGAGCCAGTGGATTGGAGTGCCATGACCTTGGGCAGGCTGTCTTGGATTGAGCCCCCTACCTATTAGCTTGATGTCGAAGGAGACTTGTGGATGTCCTTCGAATTCTTTGTTATCTGTTCAGATTTTTCTTACTCGTTTCGGGGATAGGCATACCTTCTCCTCTCATTGACTTAGTCAGTCAGAAAGTAGGTTTCTCAGCAGAGGTCATTTGCCTTTGGGCAGCAGGAATGTGTCTCTGAGATTGATATACTGAGCTGTAGAGAAAAATTTGCAAATTGTCCTATTTATTTCTTAAGAGAAAATTACAGTTAGGTATGCAAACCTGTTGATCAATATCTTTGTCTCCTGCACCACAGTTCTTCCAGAAAAGAGCCTTGACCTCATAGCCTCCCCTTGTTGTCCTTGCAGGCACTCATGGTTGAGGCCACGACTTGGTTTCTGAATTAAACAGAAGGAAATTTTTTCAACCTAGAGAGTGGGCAGCTATGAAGCCCAAGCACAGAAAAATATCCAAGAAACAGCAGACCAGGAGGTCAGTGGCCTATCTCAGTAAGTCTACAGCCATGATGAAGATGCCTCTTAGTATGAGATGCATGCCACCTGTCCAGAAGAGGAATGGGTCATCTCTCCAGAAGCAAAAACTGAGGAGGCCTTTTGAGGCCCTGGAGAATATTGTCGGCCGCAGAATTTCTCACGGCTGGAAGGAAGCCAATGAACCAGTCACCCAGTGGAAAGCCATCATTCTAGATCAACTGCCAACAAATCCCTCTCTCTATTTGTTGAAGTATGATGGGATAGATTGTGTCTATGGATTGGAGCTTCACAGTGATGAAAGGATTTTAAACCTTAAGTTCCTGCCTAACAACGTACCATTTCCTCAGGAGACAGACACTCATCTCTCAAACACCATAGTTGGCAGAGCAGTGAAACATACATTTGAGGGCACAAATGGCTCTAAGGATGACTGGAAGGGGATGGTCCTAGAGGAGGTGCCAATCATGAAGACCTGGTTCTATATTACCTACAAGAAAGATCCGGTCTTGTACGTTTACCACCTCCTGGTTGACTACCTTGAAGGCAACCTCCACATGATGCCAGGCTCTATGGAGGAGTGGACTGGGGTGGTCCAAGATGAGGTGCAGACCATGAAGACCTGTTTCTACATTACCTACAAGAAAGATCCAGTTGTGTACCTTTACCACCATCTAGATGACTACATTGAAAGCAACCTCCACATTATGCCAGGATGTCCTCCAATAGGGGTGAATTTGGAATTAGGCAGGGATTCCTTGGCAGGCAAAAGCTTGCAGCACAACGAAAAAGATGGAACCCAAAAGATAGGTAAAATTATTTACCAAGTTCCCACCAAACCTTCCGTGCATTTCATCAAGTGTGATAATGACTTCCATATCTATGTCTATGATTTGATGAAGATCTCTTAAAGTGAAATTCACAAATTTTGGGGGTCAGACTTAAAACTGTGTTTGGGGAACTCTTTTTTTCAGAAATACCTCAGGTCTTCTATTAATCCTGGTATCTTTCCCAATGGAATTTTTTTTTGCTCTAAAAATAAAATTTGTGAATGTGTTATGTTGTTTGGTCAACGATGGAGTTTCTGGTGGATGGGACATCACAGAAAGACAGGCCTCAAAACAAAACAGGACTTATGGTCTTTTCCCCTTGGAGAGGGAATGATGAAAGGAGATGCAGTGTGTGGAAGAGGACAAGATGGCTGTTTAGGAAACAGAGGAGAGTGGCCAAAAAGATGTAGAATCTCAGAGAGGGAAAATGCGGGAGGGAAAAACATGTCATATGGAAAGATGTGACATCGAGGTGTTGGGACTTAAGAGGATAGAGAGTGATCATGAAGGGTCACAAATGTGTACTCAGAAGCAAAGAAAATTGGGTTTCATTTGATTAATGGTTTAATTCATACCATCTGGAAGTCACTGGGTATATGAACTCCACTGGAGGATGTTTAGTGACCCGGATCCTCCTGCCTAAAGAAAAGTGTCTCCTCTCAGTGGCTCTTCTGCAATGGGGTGGACCTCAGGCTACCTACTTACTTTTGCCAGGCTTCTATCTACTACCTATTTTGTCATGCCTTGATTCTTTCTGTCTTGCACTCTCACAGGTCTTATGCATGCCATTCAACCCCTGTGAGTTCATTTAAACAATTGGCCTGCCTTAACTGTAAAACATTCTTCCCATGTCATTGATCAAGTTCTGTGGGATTTGGGCTATAAAACTCATGACCAGACTCACCCGCACCCAGGATAACTAGTACACATTGAATCACATTGGTGTGTGACATGCACAGATATGATGAATGCACCGAGCTCCATAAAATCAGTTACCTAGGGAATCAGTGATGTTAGGTGAAGTGTGGCAAAGACCCCACAAACCCATCAGACCTGAGGATACCAGTATGATATTGATGCCTGACTCCCATCATGCAAGGATCCTGACATCATTAACAGGGCAGTTTTGGTTCCTTCATCTTCAAAAACTTGGTTAGTAAGGTTGGAGTTGTCAAACTGCCATTCAGGGCCCAGCATGTAGGTCACCTGTGCCAGGTCAGGTGATTTGGCTACAATGTGGGTGAAAACTTGTACCAGGGCATGCTGGTACCCTCGCCCCTTCTTCTCCTCAACATCATCATCACTCTCCTGAGTGGGTCTTGAGCACAAAGAAGGCAAAATGGACTAAGCTTCCTCCTTAGTGGATAACCTTATCTACCCTCAATTTGGACTGACTTTCAGAGGGCATGCAGCACATTTTATCCTATTAGCCATCTCTTTCATTGGATCACTCACTTATCCAATGAATGATTGAATTTATCCATTCCTCCATGTCTCTATCTTCTTCAATCCCTTCTTCCATTTCCCCATGTCTTGTGTCTACAGGTTGCCAAGATAAATCTACTATGTCTCTTCTGTTCTAGAAACTTTATTTGTAAAGAACTTGCCCTCTCAGGGGTGGATTTTTCTGAGTTCTCTGTAGATGGAGACCATATGAGGAGGAACAGAGGAGCAACCATGACAACACTTGCGCAGTAGAGTTAGGCAGATTACAGATTGATGCCTGGCAAGCCTGTACAATGAGTCAGATTCCCATGAGCTCTGTCACTGTGATCTCACATAGATAACTCATTCAGTGTTCACGTCCAGGACATTGAGTTTTAATTTTTGTCCTAATCTGGTAAAGAAACCAAGATGAGGAGAATAGAGGAGCCTGATGTAAGGACACAAAATGGGTCATTTGAAAAGGTAAGACTACATGCCTCCATGTGTGCTGCCACCCTTCTTAGGAAATCCATCTTTCCTTAGATTAGGTATAGGCAACCCAAGTGTCCAGCACACTGCTAACCACAGGTTTGAACCTAACTGCCTTTGATTTCTGAAAAAATTGCTGTCCCGTTAAGGTCTCACAACAACACAGCAAGGTATGTAAGAATGCCCCACCATCACCTTAGAGCAATTTCAGGACACCAAAGAGCCAGCAAGTTATCTTTATTGGAAATACAAATGTTTCTGGAGGGACAAAAGGATGTACAAAAAAAAAAAAAAAAAAAAAAAAAAAAAAAAAAACGATTGGTGTACTCACTACGATTTTATGTGATATGGCCCACACAGGCTTCTGGTTCTGAATACTTGGTCCTCAGGAGGTTTTGTAGGTTGTGGAGACCCAGAACCTAGCTGGAGGAATTGCGGTCTGAAAGCTCAAGCCTTGATGTTTCAGGGCATCCTTTCACTGGTCCCCAATGTTTACTGATTTCCTTACAGAGAATGAGAGGCCTCCTACTCCTGCTGCCATGGCTTCGGCAACCTGAACAATGAGAACCCCCTTCACACCCTGGTTGCTCTCATCACATAGGAAGGTGTAAGTCACAAACAATCTCCCACACTAGTTTAGAATTATGATTCATAAAATGGTTATTACTTTTAAGGGGCAAACCTTACAGATTGCCATGCCAGACAACAGCCCTCTGCAGGATGAGGAGAGGAGCCTAGTAGCTGGATGTGGAGATGGATGCAAGATACCAAGCTGAAGGCAGTTGCTCCATTTTGAAAGAGAGAGACACCACACCCCAATGGCCTTTATCTCAGTTGCTATAGCCTGAAGGAGCAGAAAGAGCTCCTGCAACACACATATTTGGACATAGCAGCAAAATTTACCAGTATGTGACAAAAACCTATTTTAGTTTATTTTTTTCATGCTTTCAGGTACATGGCAGAGACAGGCTCTGCTTCATGCATTTGTGTGACCAATGATTTCCCTTTAAGAAAAAACCCACAAACGCTCCCAACAACATCATCAGCATTCAACAACATGTCCATGATTTCTTTGCTTTGCCTTTGATTGAGTGGTAAATCATGCTGCTAGTTAATCTGTGCAAGCAATGTGAATTTCTCTGTAAATATATAGACAGAATTGACAGGTATCTTAAACATGTCATGGGGTCACACTGCAATGGAGTGGGTTAATCATCACCATGTGACAGTGACATATTTAAGATCTCTCCTTTGTCATTAAATCTCAGAATTGTCAAGATGTTATGTTTTTGTGCAGACTTCTCAGGGTTTTCTCCCATTCATGGTTTCCATGGATGTTTGCTAGTTACGCTTACATGTGTTTTGCCAGATTCTGTCAGTTTTTGGCATGCACTCTCAGCTCCACAACTTCTCCTGCCCTAAGATTCTAGTTCCAGGCATTTTAGACACTTGTGACTGTTGCACGAGTGTCTCATGTTCCGCCTAAATGATTTGGAATGTTATTTAGCCTGAGTTTTAACTTCCATCCCTGAGTTCATTGACTTTCCTTGACCATCTTTCTTGGGCCACTGAGCTGAACTACTAGGGGTTTGCTCCAGTTACTTCTCCATGCTGAGACAGCCTACACTCTCAGTACTACTGTGATAGTGTTTCTGTAGCAAGTATTCTTCTCAAGATAAGAAGAAATTTCAATATTATAATCCATCTGCTGTTATTGTGTCTTAAACACACAAACACACCCCCATAAGTTAATGCACACACACTGTTGATATCTCAACTTAGGGTGCCGTTCTGGGGTTAGTAAGAGGCTTCTCTCTAGAGGTGTTCCCAGAAAGCCATGGGGTGACACCAACGAGGACCTTGGGCAGGTGAGCTGTGGGTGCCTGCACTGTGCCATGTCCCTCGGCACTACGGGTGCTTTGTCCCATAATCAGACTGATGACTATCTTGAATATCACCATAGAACTGTTGTACAGAAAAGGATGGAGATAAAGACAGGGACCCACATCAGAAAACTAGACTGAGCTACCAAGCTCCAGTTGAAGAGCTGAAGGGGAGAGAATAAGAGCAAAGAACTAAGGAATACAAGGGCTTGGTCCACCCACTGAGACACTGTGTCTGAGCTAATGGGAGATCAACAAAACCAGCTATGCTGGGACTGACAGAGCATGGGATCAAAGTGGAGGCTTTGAATGTGGCTGACAATTGGGGCAGAAGGAGAACCCAATGATAATGGCACTGCGATTTGTCTGTACTGCACATACAGGCTTTAATCGATCATATTATATGTAGATGCATACCTTCCTCAATCTGGATGGAGGGGGGGCAAGGGCTTCCCACAGGTCAAGGTACCCTGCCCTCTATTAGGACTGGATTGGTGTGGAGAGGATTGGTGGTTGCGTGAGTAGTTAGGGGGAGGAGGAAAGGAAGTGGAAATTTGAAATTTATTATTTATGAAGGAAGAAAAAATCAATAGAAGATAACCAATGGAGAGATGGGATCTAAGAAAAAAAAACTTTCATGTGATTTGTTGACTCAGACACCAAAGACTTTTTCAGAAAAATAAGATACAGGGATTGAGTTGCTTGGGCAAGTGTGTGACTTGAGTAATTGGTAAGATGAGTGGGGGCTTATTTTGGGTCCCCTGGTGGCTGTATACAGCTTTTGAGGAGCTGAATGCTGGATGTTTCTGTGGGTAAATAGGGAAGTAACAAGCTTGTGAGGGGATTTCTGACATAAGTAGAGCCTTGGTGATGTCACAAAGCCTTGGTTCGTTGGGTAGCAACTCTGTTCCACTCAAAGCACTAGTCTTCCATGAAGGTGGGTTTATTATCCTCACAGTGCCTGAGGAGGACAGTTCAGCTCCTGGTCTCCAGAACTGTTCAACATTTCCGGAAGATGGAATCTGGAGAGGTAGGACATTTTCTTTTGGTAAATATGTTTCCAAAGCAACTAAGACCTCTGTCGTACAAAAAAGTTTTCCTTCAAATGTCCTGCGGGTCCACCATTTCTGTCGTTACCAGCTCCTATATTTGATAGCTGTGGGGATGGTGAATGCCAGCTATTCTTCCCACTTTATCTTTGCTAACAATATCAAATTCATCAATCCACTAAAATGGAAAAGCTCCTCTTTGTCCATAGGTGTTTTAAAAGATACTAATTATTTCTCAATGGCTGCTGTTGCCCAGAATAATGAGTCTTTCAGGTTGAAGTGGGTCTCACAGTACTCACTTCCACAATGAAGACACAGAATGGCTTTATGTAATAGACCTGGGTCTGGATCAGGAGACCCAATACAGAGAGCCAGTGGATTGGAGTGCCATGACCTTGGGCAGGCTGTCTTGGATTGAGCCCCCTACCTATTAGCTTGATGTTGAAGGAGACGTGTGGATGTCCTTCGAATTCTTTGTTATCTGTTCAGATTTTTCTTACTCGTTTCGGGGATAGGCATACCTTCTCCTCTCATTGACTTAGTCAGTCAGAAAGTAGGTTTCTCAGCAGAGGTCATTTGCCTTTGGGCAGCAGGAATGTGTCTCTGAGCTTGATATACTGAGCTGTAGAGAAAAATTTGCAAATTGTCCTATTTATTTCTTAAGAGAAAATTAAAGTTAGGTATGCAAACCTGTTGATCAATATCTTTGTCTCCTGCACCACAGTTCTTCCAGAAAAGAGCCTGGACCTCATAGCCTCCCCTTGTTGTCCTTGCAGGCACTCATGGTTGAGGCCACGACTTGGTTTCTGAATTAAACAGAAGGAAATTTCTTTCAACCTAGAGAGTGGGCAGCTATGAAGCCCAAGCACAGAAAGATAGCCAAGAAACAGCGGACCAGGAGGTCAGTGGCCTATCTCAGTAAGTCTACAGCCATGATAAGATGCCTCTTAGTATGAGATGCATGCCACCTGTCCAGAAGAGGAATGGGTCATCTCTCCAGAAGCAAAAACTGAGGAGGCCTTTTGAGGCCCTGGAGAATATTGTCGGCCGCAGAATTTCTCACGGCTGGAAGGAAGCCAATGAACCAGTCACCCAGTGGAAAGCCATCATTCTAGATCAACTGCCAACAAATCCCTCTCTCTATTTGTTGAAGTATGATGGGATAGATTGTGTCAATGGATTGGAGCTTCACAGTGATTAAAGGATTATAAACCTTAAGTTCCTGCCTAACAACGTACCATTTCCTCAGGAGACAGACACTCATCTCTCAAACACCATAGTTGGCAGAGCAATGAAACATACATTTGAGGGCACAAATGGCTCTAAGGATGACTGGAAGGGGATGGTCCTAGAGGAGGTGCCAATCATGAAGACCTGGTTCTGTATTACCTACAAGAAAGATCCGGTCTTGTACGTTTACCACCTCCTGGTTGACTACCTTGAAGGCAACCTCCACATCATGCCAGGCTCTATGGAGGAGTGGACTGGGGTGGTCCAAGATGAGGTGCAGACCATGAAGACCTGTTTCTACATTACCTACAAGAAAGATCCAGTTGTGTACCTTTACCACCATCTAGATGACTACATTGAAAGCAACCTCCACATTATGCCAGGATGTCCTCCAATAGGGGTGAATTTGGAATTAGGCAGGGATTCCTTGGCAGGCAAAAGCGTACAGCACAACGAAAAAGATGGAACCCAAAAGATAGGTAAAATTATTTACCAAGTTCCCACCAAACCTTCCGTGCATTTCATCAAGTTTGATAATGACTTCCATATCTATGTCTATGATTTGATGAAGATCTGTTAAAGTGAAATTCACAAATTTTGGGTGTCAGACTTAAAACTGTGTTTGGGGAACTCTTTTTTTCAGAAATACCTCAGGTCTTCTATTAATCCTGGTATCTTTCCCAATGGAATTTTTTTTTTGCTCTAAAAATAAAATTTGTGAAGGTGTTATGTTGTTTGGTCAATGATGGAGTTTCTCGTGGATGGGACATCACAGAAAGACAGGCCTCAAAACAAAACAGGACTTATGGTCTTTTCCCCTTGGAGAGTGAATGACGAAAGGAGATGCAGTGTGTGGAAGAGGACAAGATGGCTGTTTAGGAAACAGAGGAGAGTGGCCAAAAAGATGTAGGATCTCAGAGAGGGAAAATGCGGGAGGGAAAAACATGTCATATTGAAAGATGTGACATCGAGGTGTTGGGACTTAAGAGCATAGAGAGTGATCATGAAGGGTCACAAATGTGTACTCAGAAGCAAAGAAAATTGGGTTTCATTTGATTAATGGTTTAATTCATACCATCTGGAAGTCACTGGGTATATGAACTCCACTGGAGGATGTTTAGTGACCCGGATCCTCCTGCCTAAAGAAAAGTGTCTCCTCTCATTGGCTCTTCTGCAATGGGGTGGACCTCAGGCTACCTACTTACTTTTGCCAGGCTTCTATCTACTACCTATTTTGTCATGCCTGGATTCTTTCTGTCTTGCACTCTCACAGGTCTTATGCATGCCATTCAACCCCTGTGAGTTCATTTAAACAATTGGCCTGCCTTAACTGTAAAACACTGTTCCCTTGTCATTGATCATTTTCTGTGGGATTTGGGCTATAAAACTTATAAACAGACTCACCCGCACCCAGGCTAAACTAGTAGTACATTGAATCACATTGGTGTGTGACATGCACAGATATGATGAATGCACCGAGCTCCATAAAATCAGTTACCTAGGGAATCAGTCATGTTAGGTGAAGTGTGGCAAAGACCCCACAAACCCATCAGACCCGAGGATACCAGTATGATATTGATTCCTGACTCCCATCATGCAAGGATCCTGACATCATTAACAGGGAAGTTTTGGTTCCTTCATCTTCAAATCTTTGTTAGTAAGGTTGTAGGTGTCAAACTGCCATTCAGGGCCCAGCATGTAGGTCACCTGTGCCAAGTCAGGTGATTTGGCTGCAATGTGGGTGAAAACTTGTACCAGGGCATGCTGGTACCCTCGCCCCTTCTTCTCCTCAACATCATCATCACTCTCCGGGGTGGGTCTAGAGCACAAAGAAGGCAAAATGGACTAAGCTTCCTCCTTAGTGGATAACCTTATCTACCCTCAATTTGGACTGACTTTCAGAGGGCATGCAGCACATTTTATCCTATTAGCCATCTCTTTCATTGGATCACTCACTTATCCAATGAATGATTGAATTTATCCATTCCTCCATGTCTCTATCTTCTTCAATCCCTTCTTCCATTTCCCCATGTCTTGTGTCTACAGGTTGCCAAGATAAATCTACTATGTCTCTTCTGTTCTAGAAACTTTCATTTGTAAAGAACTTGCCCTCTCAGGGGTGGATTTTTCTGAGTTCTCTGTAGATGGAGACCATATGAGGAGGAACAGAGGAGCAACCATGACAACACTTGCGCATTAGAGTTAGGCAGATTACAGATCGATGCCTGGCAAGCATGTACAATGAGTCAGATTCCCATGAGCTCTGTCACTGTGATCTCACATAGATAACTCATTCAGTGATAACGTCCAGGACATTGAGTTTTAATTTTTGTCCTAATCTGGTAAAGAAACCAAGATGAGGAGAATAGAGGAGCCTGATGTAAGGCAACAAAATGGGTCATTTGAAAAGGTAAGACTACATGCCTCCATGTGTGCTGCCACCCTTCTTAGGAAATCCATCTTTCCTTAGATTAGGTATAGGCAACCCAAGTCTCCAGCACACTGCTAACCACAGGTTTGAACCTAACTGCCTTTGATTTCTGAAACAATTGCTGTCCCGTTAAGGTCTCACAACAACACAGCAAGGTATGTAAGAATGCCCCACCATCACCTTAGAGCATGTTCAGGACACCAAAGAGGCAGCAAGTTATCTTTATTGGAAATACAAATGTTTCTGTAGGGACAAAAGGATGTACAGAAAAAAAAAAAAACGATAGGTGTACTCACTACGATTTTATGTGATATGGCCCACACAGGCTTCTGGTTCTGAATACTTGGTCCTCAGGAGGTTTTGTAGGTTGTGCAGACCCAGAACCTAGCTGGAGGAATTGCGGTCTGAAAGCTCAAGCCTTGATGTTTCAGGGCATTCTTTCACTGGTCCCCAATGTTTACTGATTTCCTTACAGAGAATGAGAGGCCTCCTACTCCTGCTGCCATGGCTTCTGCAACATGAACAGTGAGAACCCCCTTCACACCCTGGTTGCTCTCATCACATAGGAAGGTGTAAGTCACAAACAATCTCCCACACTAGTTTAGAATTATGATTCATAAAATGGTTATTTCTTATAAGTGGCAAACCTTACAGATTGCCAAGCCAGACAACAGCCCTCTGCAGGATGAGGAGAGGAGCCTAGTAGCTGGATGTGGAGATGGATGCAAGAGACCAAGCTGAAGGCAGTTGCTACATTTTGAAAGAGAGAGACACCACACCCCAATGGCCTTTATCTCAGTTGCTATAGCCTGAAGGAGCAGAAAGAGCTCCTGCAAAACACATATTTGGACATAGCAGCAAAATTTACCACTATGTGACAAAAACCTATTTTAGTTTATTTTTTTTCATGCTTTCAGGTACATGGCAGAGACAGGCTCTGCTTCATGCATTTGTGTGACCAATGATTTCCCTTTAAGAAAAAACCCACAAACGCTCCCAACAACATCATCAGCATTCAACTACATGTCCATGATTTCTTTGCTTTGCCTTTGATTGAGTGGTAAATCATGCTGCTAGTTAATCTGTGCAAGCAATGTGAATTTCTCTGTAAATATATAGACAGAATTGACAGGTATCTTAAACATGTCAAGGGGTCACACAGCAATGGAGTGGGTTAATCATCACCATGTGACAGTGACATACTTAAGATCTCTCCTTTGTCATTAAATCTCAGAATTGTCAAGATGTTATGTTTTTGTGCAGACTTCTCAGTGTGTTCTCCCATTCATGGTTTCCATGGATGTTTGCTAGTTACGCTTACATGTCTTTTGCCAGATTCTGTCAGTTTTTGCCATGCACTCTCAGCTCCACAACTTCTCCTGCCCTAAGATTATAGTTCCAGGCATTTTAGACATCTTTTGACTGTTGCACGGTGTCTCATGTTCCGCCTAAATGATTTGGAATGTTATTTAGCCTGAGTTTTAACTTCCATCCCTGAGTTCATTGACTTTCCTTGACCATCTTTCTTGGGCCACTGAGCTGAACTACTAGGGGTTTGCTCCAGTTACTTCTCCATGCTGAGACAGCCTACACTCTCAGTACTACTGTGATAGTGTTTCTGTAGCAAGTATTCTTCTCAAGATAAGAAGAAATTTCAATATTATAATCCATCTGCTGTTATTGTGTCTTAAACACACAAACACACCCCCATAAGTTAATGCACACACACTGTTGATATCTCAACTTAGGGTGCCATTCTGGGGTTAGTAAGAGGCTTCTCTCTAGAGGGGTTCCCAGAAAGCCATAGGGTGACACCAACGAGGACCTTGGGCAGGTGAGCTGTGGGTGCCTGCACTGTGCCATGTACCTAGGCACTATGGGTGCTTTGTCCCATAATCAGACTGATGACTATCTTGAATATCACCATAGAACTGTTGTACAGAAAAGGATGGAGATAAAGACAGGGACCCACATCAGAAAATTAGACTGAGCTACCAAGCTCCAGTTGAAGAGCTGAAGGGGAGAGAATAAGAGCAAAGAACTAAGGAATACAAGGGCTTGGTCCACCCACTGAGACACTGTGTCTGAGCTAATGGGAGATCAACAAAACCAGCTATGCTGGGACTGACAGAGCATGGGATCAAAGTGGAGGCTTTGAATGTGGCTGACAATTGGGGCAGAAGGAGAACCCAATGATAATGGCACTGCGATTTGTCTGTACTGCACATACAGGCTTTAATCGATCATATTATATGTAGATGCATACCTTCCTCAATCTGGATGGAGGGGGGGCAAGGGCTTCCCACAGGTCAAGGTACCCTGCCCTCTATTAGGACTGGATTGGTGTGGAGAGGATTGGTGGTTGTGTGAGTAGTTAGGGGGAGGAGGAAAGGAAGTGGAAATTTGAAATTTATTATTTATGAAGGAAGAAAAAATCAATAGAAGATAACCAATGGAGAGTTGCGATCTAAGAAAAAAAAACTTTCATGTGATTTGTTGACTCAGACACCAAAGACTTTTTCAGAAAAATAAGATACAGTGATTGAGTTGCTTGGGCAAGTGTGTGACTTGAGTAATTGGTAAGATGAGTGGGGGCTTATTTTGGGTCCCCTGGTGGCTGTATACAGCTTTTGAGGAGCTGAATGCTGGATGTTTCTGTGGGTAAATAGGGAAGTAACAAGCTTGTGAGGGGATTTCTGACATAAGTAGTGCCTTGGTGATGTCACAAAGCCTTGGTTCGTTGGGTAGCAACTCTGTTCCACTCAAAACACTAATCTTCCATGAAGGTGGGTTTATTATCCTCACAGTGCCTGAGGAGGACAGTTCAGCTCCTGGTCTCCAGAACTGTTCAACATTTCCGGAAGATGGAATCTGGAGAGGTAGGACATTTTCTTTTGGTAAATATGTTTCCAAAGCAACTAAGACCTCTGTCGTTCGAAAAAGTTTTCCTTCAAATGTCCTGCGGGTCCACCATTTCTGTTGTTACCAGCTCCTATATTTGATAGCTGTGGGGATGGTGAATGCCAGCTATTCTTCCCACTTTATCTTTGCTAACAATATCAAATTCATCAATCCACTAAAATGGCAAAGCTCCTCTTTGTCCATAGGTGTTTTAAACGATACTAATTATTTCTCAATGGCTGCTGTTGCCCAGAATAATGAGTCTTTCAGGTTGAAGTGGGTCTCACAGTACTCACTTCCACAATGAAGACACAGAATGGCTTTATGTAATAGACCTGGGTCTGGATCAGGAGACCCAATACAGAGAGCCAGTGGATTGGAGTGCCATGACCTTGGGCAGGCTGTCTTGGATTGAGCCCCCTACCTATTAGCTTGATGTCGAAGGAGACGTGTGGATATCCTTCGAATTCTTTGTTATCTGTTCAGATTTTTCTTACTCATTTCGGGGATAGGCATACCTTCTCCTCTCATTGACTTAGTCAGTCAGAAAGTAGGTTTCTCAGCAGAGGTCATTTGCCTTTGGGCAGCAGGAATGTGTCTCTGAGCTTGATATACTGAGCTGTAGAGAAAAATTTGCAAATTGTCCTATTTATTTCTTAAGAGAAAATTACAGTTAGGTATGCAAACCTGTTGATCAATATCTTTGTCTCCTGCACCACAGTTCTTCCAGAAAAGAGCCTTGACCTCATAGCCTCCCCTTGTTGTCCTTGCAGGCACTCATGGTTGAGGCCACGACTTGGTTTCTGAATTAAACAGAAGGAAATTTCTTTCAACCTAGAGAGTGGGCAGCTATGAAGCCCAAGCACAGAAAGATAGCCAAGAAACAGTGGACCAGGAGGTCAGTGGCCTATCTCAGTAAGTCTACAGCCATGATGAAGATGCCTCTTAGTATGAGATGCATGCCACCTGTCCAGAAGAGGAATGGGTCATCTCTCCAGAAGCAAAAACTGAGGAGGCCTTTTGAGGCCCTGGAGAATATTGTCGGCCGCAGAATTTCTCACGGCTGGAAGGAAGCCAATGAACCAGTCACCCAGTGGAAAGCCATCATTCTAGATCAACTGCCAACAAATCCCTCTCTCTATTTGTTGAAGTATGATGGGATAGATTGTGTCTATGGATTGGAGCTTCACAGTGATGAAAGGATTTTAAACCTTAAGTTCCTGCCTAACAACGTACCATTTCCTCAGGAGACAGACACTCATCTCTCAAACACCATAGTTGGCAGAGCAGTGAAACATACATTTGAGGGCACAAATGGCTCTAAGGATGACTGGAAGGGGATGGTCCTAGAGGAGGTGCCAATCATGAAGACCTGGTTCTATATTACCTACAAGAAAGGTCCTGTCTTGTACGTTTACCACCTCCTGGTTGACTACCTTGAAGGCAACCTCCACATCATGCCAGGCTCTATGGAGGAGTGGACTGGGGTGGTCCAAGATGAGGTGCAGACCATGAAGACCTGTTTCTACATTACCTACAAGAAAGATCCAGTTGTGTACCTTTACCACCATCTAGATGACTACATTGAAAGCAACCTCCACATTATGCCAGGATGTCCTCCAATAGGGGTGAATTTGGAATTATGCAGGGATTCCTTGGCAGGCAAAAGCGTGCAGCACAACGAAAAAGATGGAACCCAAAAGATAGGTAAAATGATTTACCAAGTTCCCACCAAACCTTCCGTGCATTTCATTAAGTTTGATAATGACTTCCATATCTATGTCTATGATTTGATGAAGATCTGTTAAAGTGAAATTCACAAATTTTGCGGTCAGACTTAAAACTGTGTTTGGGGAACTCTTTTTTTCAGAAATATCTCAGGTCTTCTATTAATCCTGGTATCTTTCCCAATGGAATTTTTTTTTACTCTAAAAATAAAATTTGTGAAGGTGTTATGTTGTTTGTTCTGGTGGATGGGACATCACAGAAAGACAGGCCTCAAAACAAAACAGGACTTATGGTCTTTTCCCCTTGGAGAGGGAATGACGAAAGGAGATGCAGTGTGTGGAAGAGGACAAGATGGCTGTTTAGGAAACAGAGGAGAGTGGCCAAAAAGATGTAGGATCTCAGAGAGGGAAAATGCGGGAGGGAAAAACATGTCATATGGAAAGATGTGACATCGAGGTGTTGGGACTTAAGAGGATAGAGAGTGATCATGAAGGGTCACAAATGTGTACTCAGAAGCAAAGAAAATTGGGTTTCATTTGATTAATGGTTTAATTCATACCATCTGGAAGTCACTGGGTATATGAACTCCACTGGAGGATGTTTAGTGACCCGGATCCGCCTGCCTAAAGAAAAGTGTCTCCTCTCAGTGGCTCTTCTGCAATGGGGTGGACCTCAGGCTACCTACTTACTTTTGCCAGGCTTCTATCTACTACCTATTTTGTCATGCCTGGATTCTTTCTGTCTTGCACTCTCACAGGTCTTATGCATGCCATTCAACCCCTGTGAGTTCATTTAAACAATTGGCCTGCCTTAACTGTAAAACAATGTTCCCTTGTCATTGATCATGTTGTGTGGGATTTAGGCTATAAAACTCATAAACAGACTCACCCGAACCCAGGCTAAACTAGTAGTACCTTGAATCACATTGGTGTGTGACATGCACAGGTATGATGAATGCACCGAGCTCCATAAAATCAGTTACCGAGGGAATCAGTGATGTTAGGTGAAGTGTGGCAAAGACCCCACAAACCCATCAGACCCGAGGATACCAGTATGATATTGATGCCTGACTCCCATCATGCAAGGATCCTGACATCATTAACAGGGCAGTTTTGGTTCCTTCATCTTCAAAAACTTGGTTAGTAAGGTTGTAGGTGTCAAACTGCCATTCAGGACCCAGCATGTAGATCACCTGTGCCAGGTCAGGTGATTTGGCTACAATGTGGGTGAAAACTTGTACCAGGGCATGCTGGTACCCTCGCCCCTTCTTCTCCTCAACATCATCATCACTCTCCTGGGTGGGTCTAGAGCACAAAGAAGGCAAAATGGACTAAGCTTCCTCCTTAGTGGATAACCTTATCTACCCTCAATTTGGACTGACTATCAGAGAACATGCAGCACATTTTATCCTATTAGCCAACTCTTTCATTGGATCACTCACTTATCCAATGAATGATTGAATTTATCCATTCCTCCATGTCTCTATCTTCTTCAATCCCTTCTTCCATTTCCCCATGTCTTGTGTCTACAGGTTGCCAAGATAAATCTACTATGTCTCTTCTGTTCTAGAAACTTTCATTTGTAAAGAACTTGCCCTCTCAGGGGTGGATTTTTCTGAGTTCTCTGTAGATGGAGACCATATGAGGAGGAACAGAGGAGAAATCTTGACAACACTTGCGCAGTAGAGTTAGGCAGATTACAGATTGATGCCTGGCAAGCCTGTACAATGAGTCAGATTCCCATGAGCTCTGTCACTGTGATCTCACATAGATAACTCATTCGGTGTTCACGTCCAGGACATTGAGTTTTAATTTTTGTCCTAATCTGGTAAAGAAACCAAGATGAGGAGAATAGAGGAGCCTGATGTAAGGACACAAAATGGGTCATTTGAAAAGGTAAGACTACATGCCTCCATGTGTGCTGCCACCCTTCTTAGGAAATCCATCTTTCCATAGATTAGCTATAGGCAACCCAAGTGTCCAGCACACTGCTAACCACAGGTTTGAACCTGCCTGCCTTTGATTTCTGAAACAATTGCTGTCCCGTTAAGGTTTCACAACAACACAGCAAGGTATGTAAGAATGCCCCACCATCACCTTAGAGCATGTTCAGGACACCAAAGAGGCAGCAATTTATCTTTATTGGAAATACAAATGTTTCTGGAGGGACAAAAGGATGTACAAAAAAAAAAAAAAAACGATTGGTGTACTCACTACGATTTTATGTGATATGGCCCACACAGGTTTCTGGTTCTGAATACTTGGTCCTCAGGAGGTTTTGTAGGTTGTGGAGACCCAGAACCTTGCTGGAGGAATTGCGGTCTGAAAGCTCAAGCCTTGATGTTTCAGGGCATTTTTTCACTGGTCCCCAATGTTTACTGATTTCCTTACAGAGAATGAGAGGCCTCCTACTCCTGCTGCCATGGCTTCTGCAACATGAACAGTGAGAACCCCCTTCACACCCTGGTTGCTCTCATCACATAGGAAGGTGTAAGTCACAAACAATCTACCACAACAGTTTAGAATTATGATTCATAAAATGGTTATTTCTTTTAAGGGGCAAACCTTACAGATTGCCATGCCAGACAACAGCCCTCTGCAGGATGAGGAGAGGAGCCTAGTAGCTGGATGTGGAGATGGATGCAAGAGACCAAGCTGAAGGCAGTTGCTCCATTTTGAAAGAGAGAGACACCACACCCCAATGGCCTTTATCTCAGTTGCTATAGCCTGAAGGAGCAGAAAGAGCTCCTGCAACACATATATTTGGACATAGCAGCAAAATTTACCAGTATGTGACAAAAACCTATTTTAGTTCATTTTTTTCATGCTTTCAGGTACATGGCAGAGACAGGCTCTGCTTCATGCATTTGTGTGACCAATGATTTCCCTTTAAGAAAAAACCCACAAACGCTCCCAACAACATCATCAGCATTCAACAACATGTCCATGATTTCTTTGCTTTGCCTTTGATTGAGTGGTAAATCATGCTGCTAGTTAATCTGTGCAAGCAATGTGAATTTCTCTGTAAATATATAGACAGAATTGACAGGTATCTTAAACATGTCAGGGGGTCCCACTGCAATGGAGTGGGTTAATCATCACCATGTGACAGTGACATATTTAAGATCTCTCCTTTGTCATTAAATCTCAGAATTGTCAAGATGTTATGTTTTTGTACAGACTTCTCAAGGTTTTCTCCCATTCATGGTTTCCATGGATGTTTGCTAGTTACGCTTACATGTCTTTTGCCAGATTCTGTCAGTTTTTGCCATGCACTCTCAGCTCCACAACTTCTCCTGCCCTAAGATTCTAGTTCCAGGCATTTTAGACATCTTTTGACTGTTGCACAAGAGCCTCATGTTCCGCCTAAATGATTTGGAATGTTATTTAGCCTGAGTTTTAACTTCCATCCCTGAGTTCATTGACTTTCCTTGACCATCTTTCTTGGGCCACTGAGCTGAACTACTAGGGGTTTGCTCCAGTTACTTCTCCATGCTGAGAAAGCCTACATTCTCAGTACTACTGTGATAGTGTTTCTGTAGCAAGTATTCTTCTCAAGATAAGAAGAAATTTCAATATTATAATCCATCTGCTGTTATTGTGTCTTAAACACACAAACACACCCCCATAAGTTAATGCACACACACTGTTGATATCTCAACTTAGGGTGCCGTTCTGGGGTTAGTAAGAGGCTTCTCTCTAGAGGGGTTCACAGAAAGCCATGGGGTGACACCAACGAGGACCTTGGGCAGGTGAGCTGTGGGTGCCTGCACTGTGCCATGTCCCTAGGCACTACGGGTGCTTTGTCCCATAATCAGACTGATGACTATCTTGAATATCACCATAGAACTGTTGTACAGAAAAGGATGGAGATAAAGACAGGGACCCACATCAGAAAACTAGACTGAGCTACCAAGCTCCAGTTGAAGAGCTGAAGGGGAGAGAATAAGAGCAAAGAACTAAGGAATACAAGGGCTTGGTCCACCCACTGAGACACTGTGTCTGAGCTAATGAGAGATCAACAAAACCAGCTATGCTGGGACTGACAGAGCATGGGATCAAAGTGGAACCATTGAATGTGGCTGACAATTGGGGCAGAAGGAGAACCCAATGATAATGGCACTGGGATTTGTCTGTACTGCACATACAGGCTTTAATCGATCATATTATATGTAGATGCATACCTTCCTCAATCTGGATGGAGGGGGGGCAAGGGTTTCCCACAGGTCAAGGTACCCTGCCCTCTATTAGGACTGGATTGGTGTGGAGAGGATTGGTGGTTGTGTGAGTAGTTAGGGGGAGGAGGAAAGGAAGTGGAAATTTGAAATTTATTATTTATGAAGGAAGAAAAAATCAATAGAAGATAACCAATGGAGAGATGGGATCTAAGAAAAAAAACTTTCATGTGATTTTTTGACTCAGACACCAAAGACTTTTTCAGAAAAATAAGATACAGGGATTGAGTTGCTTGGGCAAGAGTGTGACTTGAGTAATTGGGAAGATGAGTGGGCGCTTATTTTGGGTTCCCTGGTGGCTGTATACAGCTTTTGAGGAGCTGAATGCTGGATGTTTCTGTGGGTAAATAGGGAAGTAACAAGCTTGTGAGGGGATTTCTGACATAAGTAGTGCCTTGGTGATGTCACAAAGCCTTGGTTCGTTGGGTAGCAACTCTGTTCCACTCAAAACACTAATCTTCCATGAAGGTGGGTTTATTATCCTCACAGTGCCTGAGGAGGACAGTTCAGCTCCTGGTCTCCAGAACTGTTCAACATTTCCGGAAGATGGAATCTGGAGAGGTAGGACATTTTCTTTTGGTAAATATGTTTCCAAAGCAACTAAGACCTCTGTCGTTCGAAAAAGTTTTCCTTCAAATGTCCTGCGGGTCCACCATTTCTGTTGTTACCAGCTCCTATATTTGATAGCTGTGGGGATGGTGAATGCCAGCTATTCTTCCCACTTTATCTTTGCTAACAATATCAAATTCATCAATCCACTAAAATGGCAAAGCTCCTCTTTGTCCATAGGTGTTTTAAACGATACTAATTATTTCTCAATGGCTGCTGTTGCCCAGAATAATGAGTCTTTCAGGTTGAAGTGGGTCTCACAGTACTCACTTCCACAATGAAGACACAGAATGGCTTTATGTAATAGACCTGGGTCTGGATCAGGAGACCCAATACAGAGAGCCAGTGGATTGGAGTGCCATGACCTTGGGCAGGCTGTCTTGGATTGAGCCCCCTACCTATTAGCTTGATGTCGAAGGAGACGTGTGGATATCCTTCGAATTCTTTGTTATCTGTTCAGATTTTTCTTACTCATTTCGGGGATAGGCATACCTTCTCCTCTCATTGACTTAGTCAGTCAGAAAGTAGGTTTCTCAGCAGAGGTCATTTGCCTTTGGGCAGCAGGAATGTGTCTCTGAGCTTGATATACTGAGCTGTAGAGAAAAATTTGCAAATTGTCCTATTTATTTCTTAAGAGAAAATTACAGTTAGGTATGCAAACCTGTTGATCAATATCTTTGTCTCCTGCACCACAGTTCTTCCAGAAAAGAGCCTTGACCTCATAGCCTCCCCTTGTTGTCCTTGCAGGCACTCATGGTTGAGGCCACGACTTGGTTTCTGAATTAAACAGAAGGAAATTTCTTTCAACCTAGAGAGTGGGCAGCTATGAAGCCCAAGCACAGAAAGATAGCCAAGAAACAGTGGACCAGGAGGTCAGTGGCCTATCTCAGTAAGTCTACAGCCATGATGAAGATGCCTCTTAGTATGAGATGCATGCCACCTGTCCAGAAGAGGAATGGGTCATCTCTCCAGAAGCAAAAACTGAGGAGGCCTTTTGAGGCCCTGGAGAATATTGTCGGCCGCAGAATTTCTCACGGCTGGAAGGAAGCCAATGAACCAGTCACCCAGTGGAAAGCCATCATTCTAGATCAACTGCCAACAAATCCCTCTCTCTATTTGTTGAAGTATGATGGGATAGATTGTGTCTATGGATTGGAGCTTCACAGTGATGAAAGGATTTTAAACCTTAAGTTCCTGCCTAACAACGTACCATTTCCTCAGGAGACAGACACTCATCTCTCAAACACCATAGTTGGCAGAGCAGTGAAACATACATTTGAGGGCACAAATGGCTCTAAGGATGACTGGAAGGGGATGGTCCTAGAGGAGGTGCCAATCATGAAGACCTGGTTCTATATTACCTACAAGAAAGGTCCTGTCTTGTACGTTTACCACCTCCTGGTTGACTACCTTGAAGGCAACCTCCACATCATGCCAGGCTCTATGGAGGAGTGGACTGGGGTGGTCCAAGATGAGGTGCAGACCATGAAGACCTGTTTCTACATTACCTACAAGAAAGATCCAGTTGTGTACCTTTACCACCATCTAGATGACTACATTGAAAGCAACCTCCACATTATGCCAGGATGTCCTCCAATAGGGGTGAATTTGGAATTATGCAGGGATTCCTTGGCAGGCAAAAGCGTGCAGCACAACGAAAAAGATGGAACCCAAAAGATAGGTAAAATGATTTACCAAGTTCCCACCAAACCTTCCGTGCATTTCATTAAGTTTGATAATGACTTCCATATCTATGTCTATGATTTGATGAAGATCTGTTAAAGTGAAATTCACAAATTTTGCGGTCAGACTTAAAACTGTGTTTGGGGAACTCTTTTTTTCAGAAATATCTCAGGTCTTCTATTAATCCTGGTATCTTTCCCAATGGAATTTTTTTTTACTCTAAAAATAAAATTTGTGAAGGTGTTATGTTGTTTGTTCTGGTGGATGGGACATCACAGAAAGACAGGCCTCAAAACAAAACAGGACTTATGGTCTTTTCCCCTTGGAGAGGGAATGACGAAAGGAGATGCAGTGTGTGGAAGAGGACAAGATGGCTGTTTAGGAAACAGAGGAGAGTGGCCAAAAAGATGTAGGATCTCAGAGAGGGAAAATGCGGGAGGGAAAAACATGTCATATGGAAAGATGTGACATCGAGGTGTTGGGACTTAAGAGGATAGAGAGTGATCATGAAGGGTCACAAATGTGTACTCAGAAGCAAAGAAAATTGGGTTTCATTTGATTAATGGTTTAATTCATACCATCTGGAAGTCACTGGGTATATGAACTCCACTGGAGGATGTTTAGTGACCCGGATCCGCCTGCCTAAAGAAAAGTGTCTCCTCTCAGTGGCTCTTCTGCAATGGGGTGGACCTCAGGCTACCTACTTACTTTTGCCAGGCTTCTATCTACTACCTATTTTGTCATGCCTGGATTCTTTCTGTCTTGCACTCTCACAGGTCTTATGCATGCCATTCAACCCCTGTGAGTTCATTTAAACAATTGGCCTGCCTTAACTGTAAAACAATGTTCCCTTGTCATTGATCATGTTGTGTGGGATTTAGGCTATAAAACTCATAAACAGACTCACCCGAACCCAGGCTAAACTAGTAGTACCTTGAATCACATTGGTGTGTGACATGCACAGGTATGATGAATGCACCGAGCTCCATAAAATCAGTTACCGAGGGAATCAGTGATGTTAGGTGAAGTGTGGCAAAGACCCCACAAACCCATCAGACCCGAGGATACCAGTATGATATTGATGCCTGACTCCCATCATGCAAGGATCCTGACATCATTAACAGGGCAGTTTTGGTTCCTTCATCTTCAAAAACTTGGTTAGTAAGGTTGTAGGTGTCAAACTGCCATTCAGGACCCAGCATGTAGATCACCTGTGCCAGGTCAGGTGATTTGGCTACAATGTGGGTGAAAACTTGTACCAGGGCATGCTGGTACCCTCGCCCCTTCTTCTCCTCAACATCATCATCACTCTCCTGGGTGGGTCTAGAGCACAAAGAAGGCAAAATGGACTAAGCTTCCTCCTTAGTGGATAACCTTATCTACCCTCAATTTGGACTGACTATCAGAGAACATGCAGCACATTTTATCCTATTAGCCAACTCTTTCATTGGATCACTCACTTATCCAATGAATGATTGAATTTATCCATTCCTCCATGTCTCTATCTTCTTCAATCCCTTCTTCCATTTCCCCATGTCTTGTGTCTACAGGTTGCCAAGATAAATCTACTATGTCTCTTCTGTTCTAGAAACTTTCATTTGTAAAGAACTTGCCCTCTCAGGGGTGGATTTTTCTGAGTTCTCTGTAGATGGAGACCATATGAGGAGGAACAGAGGAGAAATCTTGACAACACTTGCGCAGTAGAGTTAGGCAGATTACAGATTGATGCCTGGCAAGCCTGTACAATGAGTCAGATTCCCATGAGCTCTGTCACTGTGATCTCACATAGATAACTCATTCGGTGTTCACGTCCAGGACATTGAGTTTTAATTTTTGTCCTAATCTGGTAAAGAAACCAAGATGAGGAGAATAGAGGAGCCTGATGTAAGGACACAAAATGGGTCATTTGAAAAGGTAAGACTACATGCCTCCATGTGTGCTGCCACCCTTCTTAGGAAATCCATCTTTCCATAGATTAGCTATAGGCAACCCAAGTGTCCAGCACACTGCTAACCACAGGTTTGAACCTGCCTGCCTTTGATTTCTGAAACAATTGCTGTCCCGTTAAGGTTTCACAACAACACAGCAAGGTATGTAAGAATGCCCCACCATCACCTTAGAGCATGTTCAGGACACCAAAGAGGCAGCAATTTATCTTTATTGGAAATACAAATGTTTCTGGAGGGACAAAAGGATGTACAAAAAAAAAAAAAAACGATTGGTGTACTCACTACGATTTTATGTGATATGGCCCACACAGGCTTCTGGTTCTGAATACTTGGTCCTCAGGAGGTTTTGTAGGTTGTGGAGACCCAGAACCTTGCTGGAGGAATTGCGGTCTGAAAGCTCAAGCCTTGATGTTTCAGGGCATTTTTTCACTGGTCCCCAATGTTTACTGATTTCCTTACAGAGAATGAGAGGCCTCCTACTCCTGCTGCCATGGCTTCTGCAACATGAACAGTGAGAACCCCCTTCACACCCTGGTTGCTCTCATCACATAGGAAGGTGTAAGTCACAAACAATCTACCACAACAGTTTAGAATTATGATTCATAAAATGGTTATTTCTTTTAAGGGGCAAACCTTACAGATTGCCATGCCAGACAACAGCCCTCTGCAGGATGAGGAGAGGAGCCTAGTAGCTGGATGTGGAGATGGATGCAAGAGACCAAGCTGAAGGCAGTTGCTCCATTTTGAAAGAGAGAGACACCACACCCCAATGGCCTTTATCTCAGTTGCTATAGCCTGAAGGAGCAGAAAGAGCTCCTGCAACACATATATTTGGACATAGCAGCAAAATTTACCAGTATGTGACAAAAACCTATTTTAGTTCATTTTTTTCATGCTTTCAGGTACATGGCAGAGACAGGCTCTGCTTCATGCATTTGTGTGACCAATGATTTCCCTTTAAGAAAAAACCCACAAACGCTCCCAACAACATCATCAGCATTCAACAACATGTCCATGATTTCTTTGCTTTGCCTTTGATTGAGTGGTAAATCATGCTGCTAGTTAATCTGTGCAAGCAATGTGAATTTCTCTGTAAATATATAGACAGAATTGACAGGTATCTTAAACATGTCAGGGGGTCCCACTGCAATGGAGTGGGTTAATCATCACCATGTGACAGTGACATATTTAAGATCTCTCCTTTGTCATTAAATCTCAGAATTGTCAAGATGTTATGTTTTTGTACAGACTTCTCAAGGTTTTCTCCCATTCATGGTTTCCATGGATGTTTGCTAGTTACGCTTACATGTCTTTTGCCAGATTCTGTCAGTTTTTGCCATGCACTCTCAGCTCCACAACTTCTCCTGCCCTAAGATTCTAGTTCCAGGCATTTTAGACATCTTTTGACTGTTGCACAAGAGCCTCATGTTCCGCCTAAATGATTTGGAATGTTATTTAGCCTGAGTTTTAACTTCCATCCCTGAGTTCATTGACTTTCCTTGACCATCTTTCTTGGGCCACTGAGCTGAACTACTAGGGGTTTGCTCCAGTTACTTCTCCATGCTGAGAAAGCCTACATTCTCAGTACTACTGTGATAGTGTTTCTGTAGCAAGTATTCTTCTCAAGATAAGAAGAAATTTCAATATTATAATCCATCTGCTGTTATTGTGTCTTAAACACACAAACACACCCCCATAAGTTAATGCACACACACTGTTGATATCTCAACTTAGGGTGCCGTTCTGGGGTTAGTAAGAGGCTTCTCTCTAGAGGGGTTCACAGAAAGCCATGGGGTGACACCAACGAGGACCTTGGGCAGGTGAGCTGTGGGTGCCTGCACTGTGCCATGTCCCTAGGCACTACGGGTGCTTTGTCCCATAATCAGACTGATGACTATCTTGAATATCACCATAGAACTGTTGTACAGAAAAGGATGGAGATAAAGACAGGGACCCACATCAGAAAACTAGACTGAGCTACCAAGCTCCAGTTGAAGAGCTGAAGGGGAGAGAATAAGAGCAAAGAACTAAGGAATACAAGGGCTTGGTCCACCCACTGAGACACTGTGTCTGAGCTAATGAGAGATCAACAAAACCAGCTATGCTGGGACTGACAGAGCATGGGATCAAAGTGGAACCATTGAATGTGGCTGACAATTGGGGCAGAAGGAGAACCCAATGATAATGGCACTGGGATTTGTCTGTACTGCACATACAGGCTTTAATCGATCATATTATATGTAGATGCATACCTTCCTCAATCTGGATGGAGGGGGGGCAAGGGTTTCCCACAGGTCAAGGTACCCTGCCCTCTATTAGGACTGGATTGGTGTGGAGAGGATTGGTGGTTGTGTGAGTAGTTAGGGGGAGGAGGAAAGGAAGTGGAAATTTGAAATTTATTATTTATGAAGGAAGAAAAAATCAATAGAAGATAACCAATGGAGAGATGGGATCTAAGAAAAAAAACTTTCATGTGATTTTTTGACTCAGACACCAAAGACTTTTTCAGAAAAATAAGATACAGGGATTGAGTTGCTTGGGCAAGAGTGTGACTTGAGTAATTGGGAAGATGAGTGGGCGCTTATTTTGGGTTCCCTGGTGGCTGTATACAGCTTTTGAGGAGCTGAATGCTGGATGTTTCTGTGGGTAAATAGGGAAGTAACAAGCTTGTGAGGGGATTTCTGACATAAGTAGAGCCTTGGTGATGTCACAAAGCATTGGTTCGTTGGGTAGCAAATCTGTTCCACTCAAAGCACTAGTCTTCCATGAAGGTGGGTTTATTATCCTCACAGTGCCTGAGGAGGACAGTTCAGCTCCTGGTCTCCAGAACTGTTCAACATTTCCGGAAGATGGAATCTGGAGAGGTAGGACATTTTCTTTTGGTAAATATGTTTGCAAAGCAACTAAGACCTCTTTCGTACAAAAAAGTTTTCCTTCAAATGTCCTGCGGGTCCACCATTTCTGTTGTTACCAGCTCCTATATTTGATAGCTGTGGGGATGGTGAATGCCAGCTATTCTTCCCACTTTATCTTTGCTAACAATATCAAATTCATCTATCCACTAAAATGGCAAAGCTCCTCTTTGTCCATGGGTGTTTTAAAAGATACTAATTATTTCTCAATGGCTGCTGTTGCCCAGAATAATGAGTCTTTCAGGTTGAAGTGGGTCTAACAGTACTCACTTCCACAATGAAGACACAGAATGGCTTTATGTAATAGACCTGGGTCTGGATCAGGAGACCCAATACAGAGAGCCAGTGGATTGGAGTGCCATGACCTTGGGCAGGCTGTCTTGGATTGAGCCCCCTACCTATTAGCTTGATGTCGAAGGAGACGTGTGGATGTCCTTCGAATTCTTTGTTATCTGTTCAGATTTTTCTTACTCGTTTCGGGGATAGGCATACCTTCTCCTCTCATTGACTTAGTCAGTCAGAAAGTAGGTTTCTCAGCAGAGGTCATTTGCCTTTGGGCAGCAGGAATGTGTCTCTGAGCTTGATATACTGAGCTGTAGAGAAAAATTTGCAAATTGTCCTATTTATTTCTTAAGAGAAAATTAAAGTTAGGTATGCAAACCTGTTGATCAATATCTTTGTCTCCTGCACCACAGTTCTTCCAGAAAAGAGCCTGGACCTCATAGCCTCCCCTTGTTGTCCTTGCAGGCACTCATGGTTGAGGCCACGACTTGGTTTCTGAATTAAACAGAAGGAAATTTCTTTCAACCTAGAGAGTGGGCAGCTATGAAGCCCAAGCACAGAAAGATAGCCAAGAAACAGCGGACCAGGAGGTCAGTGGCCTATCTCAGTAAGTCTACAGCCATGATAAGATGCCTCTTAGTATGAGATGCATGCCACCTGTCCAGAAGAGGAATGGGTCATCTCTCCAGAAGCAAAAACTGAGGAGGCCTTTTGAGGCCCTGGAGAATATTGTCGGCCGCAGAATTTCTCACGGCTGGAAGGAAGCCAATGAACCAGTCACCCAGTGGAAAGCCATCATTCTAGATCAACTGCCAACAAATCCCTCTCTCTATTTGTTGAAGTATGATGGGATAGATTGTGTCTATGGATTGGAGCTTCACAGTGATGAAAGGATTTTAAACCTTAAGTTCCTGCCTAACAACGTACCATTTCCTCAGGAGACAGACACTCATCTCTCAAACACCATAGTTGGCAGAGCAGTGAAACATACATTTGAGGGCACAAATGGCTCTAAGGATGACTGGAAGGGGATGGTCCTAGAGGAGGTGCCAATCATGAAGACCTGGTTCTGTATTACCTACAAGAAAGATCCGGTCTTCTACGTTTACCACCTCCTGGTTGACTACCTTGAAGGCAACCTCCACATCATGCCAGGCTCTATGGAGGAGTGGACTGGGGTGGTCCAAGATGAGGTGCAGACCATGAAGACCTGTTTCTACATTACCTACAAGAAAGATCCAGTTGTGTACCTTTACCACCATCTAGATGACTACATTGAAAGCAACCTCCACATTATGCCAGGGTGTCCTCCAATAGGCTTCTGTCTGCTACCTATTTTTTCATTCCTGGATTCTTTCTGTCTTGCACTCTCACAGGTCTTATGCATGCCATTCAACCTTTGTGAGTTCATTTAAACAATTGTCCTGCAATAACTCTAAAACACTGTACCCTTTTCATGGATCAAGTTCTGTGGGACTTGGCTATAAATGTCATTAACAGACTCACCTGCACCCAGGCTAAACATGTACACATTGATGTACATTTTTGTGTGACATGCACACATATGATGAATGCACCGAGCTCCCTAGAATCTGTTACCTAGGGAATCTGTGATGTTAAGAGGAGTGTGGAAAAGATCCCACAAACCCATCAGACCCGAAAATACCAGTACGATATTGATACCTGACTCCCATCAAGGGGTTTTGGGGAGTGTGTCAATTAGGATTGAAGTGAGGGGATGGAGGATTCTGGAAATCAAATCACTGAAGGAAAGATTGAGTAAGGTATGTGGCCAACTGGCCCATTAAATACAAAGGAATAAGATGTCAATATATCAGTGGTGAGTTGTCCAACATAATGCTGTGCATATCTGTCTAGGGCCAATGTGAAGTTAATGCAGTATGAACTTGCCTTTCAGCTCCTCAGAGTGTGAGTTCATTCTCAGTTGAAAAAAAAGTATGGTCGTGCAGTGAGTTCCTTGGTTAAGATTTTAGACTTTGGTAATGAATTCAAATCTTGATTCCATCCTTCCTTTTTTAGACTGTGTAACATGTCTAAGACTAGCTTCCTTTTGTCTTTGGAAGAGAGGAGGGAGGATTCAAGAGGCCAAATGAGATAGTGGAGAGGGTTCTTACAGAAAGATTTTTTCTAATGTCATTGTATGAGGAAGGCCAAAGTGATGGATGAGGGTTAAATGTCTATAGGTTAATAAAGAAACTGCCTTGGCCCTTTTGATAGGACAGCAGGTTAGATATGCAGATAAAACACAGAATGCTGGGAGAAAGAAGCCTAGTCAACAGACGCCATGTCCCCCTCACCCCCCCCAGACAGAAGCAGCTTATGATTCTCATAAGCTCATGGTGCTTCACAGATTATTTGATATGGGTTAATCAAGATGTGAGAATTAGCAACTAAAAGGCTAGTCCTAATGGGTAAAGTATTATTTAAAATAATACAGTTTCTATGTAATTATTTTGGGTAAAGCTAGCCAGTGTGGGAACCTGGTGGCAGAAAACATTCAGCTGTTCCTACAACTCAAAAGAGCAGTCAAAATTAAGCTCAAAACTTCACCACAGAAATGTGTATATTTAGAAATTCAAAAGACAGTTGATTAATATATGAGTGTAACTTTTTATGGAGATGTGTATACATGCATGCAAAGGCCAGAATTAACCGTGGGTGTCTTCCTTAATTACACTCTGTCATGATTAAGATACGTCATCTCTTTGAACCTGGAGCTGACCAATTCCCCTTGACCAAACAGCGAGTCTTAGAGACCCAGGTGTTGCTGTCTCCTCAGCACTGAGTGATGAGTTGATATCTTTAATGCTGAGATTTTTGCACAAGTTTGAAGGGATCAAATTTATGGTCTCCATCTGTATGGAATGCACCTTACTGACTGGGCCATGGCTGAAGAACAAGACAGTTGGTTAAAAAATATTGAGCTGGGAGCAAATATTCTGGATCACAAAAGGGAATGGTATAACTTTAAAAGAAGTGCTGTCGAGATTGAGATGAGAGACATTCAAACGTGAATGCCTTTGCTTCCTCCCCTCAAGTCTCCTGGTGGATGTGTCCAGAGGCCTACTGAATTATCACAGCATGAGAAAACTGGGAACTGTGAAATCTGTTTGTGCTCAGGTCTTGATATCAAATTTAGGGTGTAGTTATATAAAAGTGTACATCCAAAGGAAACATGCAATGGTAGGTCTATCCCAGTAGTATATCGCTTTTTAAAGAAGATGTTAATTTCTGTAGATAATCATTTTAGAGGGGTATGACAGCAGATGCTCAAGGCCGAGGTGCATTGCTATAGATGCTTAAGGAAAAGAAATATTGCTCCAGATGCTCAAGACAGAAATGCATCATTGTAGATGCTCAAGGCAGAGATTTATTACATGGGATTGAAATGTAATTTCAACTCCTGAGCTCTGACTGGCAAGATTTGTGGCTCAATAACTTTTAAAAATGATATCAGTATCATGTTGGGATAGGGACTTGGGGTTCTTCATTGCTCTGTGACCACCCTTGACTCCCTCACTGCCTCCTTTTTGCAGTCCCAATTTTTCTACTTTCTGATTATGAAAGCCATCTTTTGCAGTCTTAGCTTTTTCCAGAATGTAACTGAATTTACTCTCCGAAACTCTGAAACTACCCATGGTGTTACATGACTTAGCTTTGGTATTAGGTCCTCAACTTCCACTGATGCTCAGACTTCTTCATCTGTTTCCTTGTTGCTGCATATGTAATTGTGGCCATGTATGTTATACCTCATTCTGGATGCTCTACCTATTTTTCTGTTATTCCTTCAAATGATTCATTCCAATGTACCTGAGAGAGAGACCACTCTTGGGTAGAAGACCAGCAAAGAGGACATTTTAATGCCCTGGTATTACAATCCCAGATGAGATGCTTCCCAAACCAGCAGGCATTCTGTTCATATGATCAGAAGAGAGGCAGATGTGCCTGTGTAGATTGACATCATCACATCCTAGAAGATGTATTATCTCCCAACTCTGTTTGTTATAATGCTTCTCCAAGTGTCCTTAATAAGCCTTTTTATTTTCATCTGTGAGATTGTTGTTGAGATTCTAGGGAGACATGCCTCCTTCTGTCCATGATGAGGATAACTCCAGGGAAAATGGTCATATGTGGCACACTCTGGCTGCCCCTCTCAGAAGAGAAACTTCCAATGCTTGTGCTAGCTGCTTGGAGATATTGTGGCCTAGACAGGAATAGTGACTGTGGAAAGAGCTGTGGCTGTTTCCTTCTTAGCTCAGGTCCCCTCCTCCATTTTGAAAGACTATAGGGTAGTGATCTCATACTCCCTTTCCTTCTTTTTTCTCTCTCCTGTCTGTGTCCATAATTGCAACTTCTTATCTGACTCTGGCCCTTCAACCTCCCCATTTAAAGATCTTTAATGCCAACATGTAGTCTTGGTTGGTAAACACTATCCTGCAGGGAAACTACATAAAATAGAAAGTAATCAACTCAAATTAATTATAGAGAGTCCATTAAACTGAGCAGATTCAATAGACCCCTTCCTCCAAACAATATATTGGCAGTAAATATATAACCGAGCAATCATCACAGACAAATAGACATGCTTAGTTGAAGCCCAGATCAAGTTAGCAAAAAGATTTTTTTTAAAAAAAAAAAAAAAAAACACTCTTCAGTTCAACAAGCTGATTTGTTTGTGGAGGCCACTCATTAGTTAGTTTTCTGACCACGTTGACTTGAAATAATCACATAAAACCTATATTATTCACAATACTCTTTGGCCAATAGCTTAACCATATTTCTAGATTCCTCCCTCATTCTAAACTAACACATTTGCATTTATCTGTAACACCACTACTTCATGTCTTACCAAAATTTTTGTTGCTCCAGAGTAGGTGTTTTTCCCTGTTGGTGTCTAGGTGGCTTCTCACTGACCCCACCTCCTTTCTCCCAACATTGTTTACTTTTACCACCTAGGTCTATTCTGCTAAGCTCCTGGCTGAAATAATGTTATTCATTAACCAATAAAAACAAACATAGACAGAAGGACTTCCCAAACCAACCCTTTGTCCAATGTATAAATTCTAAGAACTGGTATAAAAATTTATTATTAAACGAAGTACTTGAAAGAGGTTGATGTTAATTCTCACGATCTGGAATAAATGTGTTGGTGGGGAACCTACTTCCTCAAGATGGGCTAGGAAATTTGGCTTTTGATATTCGTCATTTTGTATCACTTCTCTTAATGTCTTCATTATTTTATGAGCACACCACTGTTTTCCTGTGTGACTCTTTTGATATAGGGGTTTGCCATTGAATTTAAAGACCATCCTAACCTGAAATGACCAATTTTTGAGAATCATATGCTTCTATTTACCAAGTTCATTTTTTAAATAAAATCCCTCAGATGGCTACCTTAATTAAGATATATGCTTCCCTGCTCCCATATCCATCCTTACTTTATCCCAATCATCCCAATTCCCCAAGTTCCCCCCATCCTCTCCTTCTTACTTTTCTCCTCCAATCCCCTCTTATCCTACCCCACCCCACCCCCCAGAACCCAAATTTTTGCTTGAGAATTTGGTCTACCTTTCATATCCAGGAGAATAACTATATGTTTTCTTTGGGTTCACCTTCTTATATAGCTTCTTTGGGATCTCAAATTATAGATGCAATGTTCTTTGTTTATAGCTAGAAACCAATTATGACTTAGTACATCCTATTTTCATCTTTTCGGGTCTGGGAAACCTCACTCAGAAAAGTGTTTTCTATTTCCATGCATTTGCATGCAAAATTCAAGAAGTCATTGTTTTTTACCACTGAGTAGTGCACTACTGTGTATATTTTCCACACTTTGTTTATCCATTCTTACATGGAAGGGCATCTAGGTCGTGTCCAGATTCTGGCTATTACAAATAATGCTGCTATGAACATAGTTGAACAAATGATTTTGTAATATGATAGGGAATCTCTTGGGTTTATTCCCCAGTGTGGTATTGCTTGGTCCTTGGTTAGGTTGATCCCAAATTTCCTGAGAAACTGCCACACTGATTTCCAATGTGGTTGGACATCTTTGCTATCTGACCAGCATTTGATGAGGGTACCCCTTCCTCCACAACCTCTCCAGCAAAGGCTATCATTAGTGTTTTTGATTTTAGCCATTTTGACAGGTGTAAGATGATATCTCAAAATTGTTTTGATTTGCATGTCCCTGATTGCTAATGAGTTTGAGCATGACCTTAAGTGTCTTTTGGCCAATTAAACTTCTTCTGTTGAGAATTCCCTGTTAGTTCAGTGCCCCATGTTTTATTTGAGTTAATAAGCATTTTAAAGTCTAGGTTTTTGATTTCTTTATATATTTTGGAGATCAGATCTTTGTCTGTTGCAGGGTTGGTCAAGATCTTCTCCCAGTCAGTGGGTTGCCATTTTGTCTTAGTGACAGTGTCCTTTGTTTACCGAAGCTTATCAGTTTAAGGAGGTCCCAATTATTCAATGTTGCCTTTATCATCTGTGTTGCTGGGGTTATACATAGGAAGCAATCTCCTGTGCCCATATGTTGTAGGGTACTTCCCACTTTCTCTTCTCAGGTTCAGTGTGTTCAGATTGATAATGAGGTCTTTGATCCATTTGGACTTGAGTTTTGTGCATGGTGATAGATATGGGTTTATTTTCATTCTTCTACTTGTTGACATCGAGTTCTGCCAGCACCATTTGTTGAACATGCTTTCTTTCTTCCATTGTATACTTTTAGCCACTTTATAGTAAATGAGGTGTTCAGATGTTGGTGGGTTAAAATCAGTATCTTCTATATGATTCAAGTGGTCGAATTCTATGATTTTATGCCAATACCATGCTGTTTTTATTACTGTAGCTCTGTAATAGAGTTTGAAGTCAGAAATGGTAATGCCTCCAGACATTTTTTTTATTGTATAAGATTATTTTGGCTATCCAGGATTTTTTGTTTTTCCATATAAATTTGATTAATGTCCTCTCAATATCTGTCAAGAATTTTGATGGGCCGGGCGATGGTGGCGCATGCCTTTAATCCCAGCACTTGGGAGGCAGAGGCAGGCGGATCTCTGTGAGTTCGAGACCAACCTGGTTTACAGAGCTAGTTCCAGGACAGGCTCCAAAGCCACAGAGAAACCCTGTCTCGAAAAACCAAAAAAAAAAAAAGTATTTTGATGGGATTTTGATGGGGATTGCATTGAATCTATGAATTGCCTTTGGTGGAATTGCCATTTTTACTATGTTGATGCTCCCAATCAAATACCAAAGGAGATCCTTCCATTTTTGGTATCCTCTTCAATTTCTTCCTTCAATTCCTTAAAGTTCTTGTCAAAGAGACCTTTCACTTTCTTTTGTTAGAGTTACCCCAAGATATTTTATGCTGTTTGTGGCTACGTGAAAGGTGATGCACTTAGTGGGTACTAGGACTTGGGTATATCTCTTTTATGTCCTGGTTCCCTACTCTACAGTGTTTTCACATGTTCTCATTACAAAGACTATGTTACTTAGCAAGAGGCACTGCATTTTAGGTAACCATGTGATATTTGTTTTCCTTTGTTAAATGGTATCTTTAATGCATTTGAGAAAAAGGAAATGAAATGCTATTTCAATATCTTAAATATGCCTTAATCCTTGGTCATCTTTCCTTCTGAGGGTTGGTTTTGTGTTAATTTCATGTGTGTACTTGCAAAATATCATGGTTTCATTCCGTTTGCTGTGACAAAGCATCGTGACAAACAAGCAAGCAAAAAGCATCATGAGAAAAACAACTTAAGGGAGAGAAAAGGTTTAATTTGGTTCACCATTTCAGAGGGATTGGTTCAATAGCTTTGAGAATGGCATAGCAACAGGAGTGTGAGGCTGACTGGCCACATTGCCTCAACAGTTAGGAGGCAGAGAGAGAAGAGGAAGTTGGGTGATTCTATAGATTCTTAGAGCCTATCTTCAGTGGCATACTTCCTCCAACAATTCTATGCCTCCTAAAGGTTTTGCAACCTCTTTAAAGAGCAGCACATGTTGCCGATAAAATGTTCAAATATGGGAGCTTATGGGGGACATTTCTCACTCAAACCACAATAAGTTCTATGACAGTAGCTCCCAGAAATAACCAGTGAAAACTATTATCACCCATGATGGGCAGCTTCTCATACTCAGGGAGAGATAAATATTAACTCATGCACAACTTGAAGATGGCTCCTGTAACTTTAAGCTGTCATAATTACATGCACAACATATAGGCATCAGGTAGATTCATAAAAATGCAACCTTGAAAGTCTAATCAATATTAATACTTTAAAGTCTTTTAACCCCATGTAAGGATCCTTCTTTGAAGAAGCTGGTCTGTGGGAGAAGAAGAGGCGACAAGTTGAATTACAGGAAAATGTCAGCAATGAAATGTGATAGGTAAGTGAGATGATAGTTGGTTACCTCAACTTAGACATTTTGTAATGTTTATCTGCATTAAGACATTTACCCTGTAAATTTATCTGTTGGTTATACTTTAATAAAGCTGAGTAAAATTGAAAAAATGAAAGTATGCACTATCATCATTAGAACAAAAGAAGACATTGGCCTCTTTCAATAAGTTAAATTCTGGCAGATTGCTATGGTAGGAAAATTAAGCCTTTAGTGTTTTATCAGCTGTCAGCTGTCATGCTTTGGACATCATGGCCTAGAATCTGTTCTTGTTATAGGCTTATTAAAGTAAGCTAGGGGTTTATTATTAAAGTGAATTCTGGAAAGAATCTCTTGGGCCATCTTTGTATTTTTTATTAAATATCCTACCCTCGGCTTGTTAAGGAATTTTATTTTTTTTACACGACAGTAAACTGGGCCCTGGAAGCTCAGTTTTCCTGCTGCTCAATTGTTTTTATTTTACAAATTTTTTAATTTACAATGTTTGTTCATAAGAGGGGAGAAATTGTCAGGATATTTGAGACAGAGTCTCAGAGGGTTCTCATTTCCTTCTTTTTCTTCTGTTTACATTTTTATTGATTATTTGGGAATCTCACATTATGTGCCTCCATGGTGCTCACCTCCCAGTCTTCCCATGTCTACTTCCTGTCCACCATGATCTCCCCACTTCAAAAAAGACAAGTCTATTGTGTATTGAATGTATATTCACTGAAATGGTAAAATTCTTAGTGGCCAATTTCCCAAAGGGAATGAGTCTTTCTCAGCCTATATCCATGCCTGAAACCATTCATCAGCTGAGCAAAGCTTTGCAGTGGCTGGGATGGGGCGGGACTAGATGTCCTGCACCCATGCTACTGCCTGTATTGCCTGCACTGAGGGGCAGAGCAGGCTCTCCCATACTCACGGGCATTAACATGGCTTCAGACATCAACTCTGACCATGGGCTTCCTCATGGTCTTTGGTGGTAAACTTGGAACACAGACATCAACCTGGGTGTTGGCCATATCAGAACCCTAGGGACTGCATGGACCATGTCCCTCAAACATGGTCTCAGGTGGTTACACATGCCACTCACACAGGCTTGGTGCACCAAGACAGCAGAGCCTGAGGACATCACCAAGGCATTGGACAGTAGCACAGACTGTGTAGGTTCATGTGGATCTCAGGCTTCATCTCTGTCTGGGAAAGCAGCATGAACCTCTAACACCAACACAGCCTCTTGTACTATCGTGGACCACACTGGTCCTTCGAGGAGGTCCAATCCAGAAGATGAATGTTGCCTCACGTCAGGCCTCCATTGTTGCCCAGAGCCAGGAGGAACTGCTGCCTGGCAACAGCTTGAAGGCTGTTTTATATCATGCTGTACTTGAACCTTTTGTGCCTACCCTGCCTCCAAACTAAGCATCCCCTGCCTCAGCCTCTCAAATGTTAGGATTATAGATATGACCCACCATGTCCAACAAAGCAGACTGGCCATTTTTTCTTCATTTTTAGGGTAGAACCTCGATCTTATACATACTAGACAAATTCTTAGCTTCATCCTCAGACCAGAGAACTTGGTTTATTTTATAGATTGATTTTATTTTTATTTTATATGTGACTGTTTTACCTGGATGTATATTCTGGGTGAAGTGCCCAAAGTGCAGAAGAGGGTACTGGAGCCTTTGGAACTGGAGTGATGATTGCTAGCCTCCATTTGGGTGCTGAGAGCCAAACCAGGGTCCTCTGGAAATACCATTATGTACTCTTAACCTCTGAGCCATCTCTCCGGCTTCGAAGAAAGGTTCTTTTAATTGAATTTTCTGTTTATTTCATGCACAGGTTAGCAACTCCAAAGTCTTAGAAATGAAAAACTTGCTTTCAGTAGATGACTGTACAGTTTCCATGAGTTTGTAGGCTTTATGGGGGTAGCATTGTTCTTGAATTCTAGCTTTAATCCATGGTGATCTGATAAGATACAGGTGGTTACAGATATTTTTTGTAACTGTGGATGTTTGCTTAGTTGGAAGTAAAGTCATAACTGTTGATTTGCTGAATGGCATTTATTAACAATGTAAAGTCAAAATATCCCAATTACACAATCTGGAAATGTTCAGTAATCGAAATATAAAATAAATATTTGCACCATTTTTTTAAAAATAATTTGTGTGTTTGCCTTCTTCGAGTTGCGCTGGTGAAGGGTCTCTAGTTGTCAGAGATATTGTGGTCATTGTTGGACTCCTTGGTTAGGTTTTTTCGCTTCCCCTCTGCCTCCCATTTCCCTCCGCCTCTGCCTGCCCCCGTCCACCTCCCACCACTTCTCTTCTCCTCCCTCTCCAGTCCCAAGAGCAGTCAGGGTTCCCTGCCCTGTGGAAATTCCAAGGTACTCCCCACACTATCCAGGTTTAGGAAGGTGAACATCCAAACTGACTAGGCTCCTACAAAGCCAAACCTGAAGTGGGATCAAAATCTCGTGCCACTGTCCTTGGCCACTAACATCAACTCTCATTGTCTGCCATGTTCAGAAAGTCCGGTTTTATCCCATGCTTTTTCAGTCACAGTCCAGCTGGCCTTGGTGAGATCCCAATAGATTGGCCCCACTGTCTCAGTGGGTGGGTGCACCCCTCGTGGTCCTGACTTCCTTGTTCATGTTCTCAGTCCTTCTGCTCCTCATTAGGACCTTGGGAGCTCAGTCTGGTGCTGCAGTGTGTGTCTCTGTCTCTCTCTCCATCCATCGCTAGATGAAGCTTCTATGGTGATATGCAAGATATTCACAACTATGGCTATAGGATAGGTTCATTTCAGGTTCCCTATCCTCAGGTGCCCAAGGAAATAACTGGGGACATTTCCCTGGGCACCTGGTTGCCACTCCAAGTTCAAGTCTTTTGCCAACCCTTATGTGGTTCTCTTAACTAAGATATGAGTTCCCTGTTCCCCTGTCCAAACTTCCTATATCCCCAATCATCCCGTTTCCTCAAGATCCCCTCATCCTCTCCTTCACACTTTTCTCTCCCCATCTCCCCTCACCCCCATCCCACCCCACCCCCAATATTTTAAATTTTTGCCCGGCAATCCTGTCTATTTCCCATAGCCAGGAGGATTACTATATGATTTTCCTTGGGTTTACCCACTTGTTAGCTTCTTTAGGATCACAAATTATAAACTCAGTGGCCCCTATCAATGGCTAGAAACCAATGATGAGTGAGTACATCCCATGATCTTCTTTTTGGGTCTGGGTTACCTCACTCTTGATAGTATTTTCTATTTCCATCCATTTGCATGCAAAATTTGAGAAGTCATTGTTTTTTACCGCTGAGTAATACTTTAATGTATATATATTCCACACTTTCTTCATCCATTCTTCCATTGAAGGACATATAAGATGCTTCAAGGTTCTGGCTATTACAAATAATGCTGCTATGAACATAGTTGAACAAATGCTTTTGTCTTGAACAAATGCTTTTGTCATATGATAGGGCACCTTTTGGGTATATTGCCAAGAGTGGTATTGCTGGGTCCAGGGGTAAGTTAATCCTAATTTTTCTGAGAAACCGCCACACTGATTTCCAAAGTGGTTGCAAAAGTTTGCAGTCCCACCAGCAATGGATGAGGGTACCCCTTTCTCCACAATCTCTCCAGCAAAGCTATCCTTGGTGTTTTTGATTTTAGCCATTCTGACAGGTGTAAGATGATATCTCAAAGTTGTTTTGATTTGCATTTCTCTGATCGCTAAGGAGGTTGAGCATGACCTTAAGTATCTTTTGGCCATTTGAAATTCTTCTCTTCAGAATTCTCTGTTCAGTTCAGTGCCCCATTTTTTAATTGGGTTAATTATCATTTTAACTTCTAGTTTCTTGAGTTCTTTATATATTTTGGAGATCAGACCTTTGTCTGTTGCGGGGTTGGTGAAGATCTTCTCCCAGTCAGTAGGCTGCCTTTTTGTCTTAATGACAGTGTCCTTTGCTTTACAGAAGCTTCTCAGTTTCAGGAGGTCCCATTTATTCAGTGTGCCCTCAATGTCTGTGCTGCTGGGGTTATACATCTTGGGGATATTTCTATAATTAGGTTAAGAATTTTATTTGTTCTTTTAGTCACACTAGGTAGGGCTGCTTACTTTTCATGACTTGTACTATTTGGAGATGTTTCCATAATTAGATTGGGAATATTATTTGTTCTTTTTGAGTCACACTAGGTGGGACTGTTATTTATGATATTTTAAATATTTATCTCTTTTAACTATTATCAGCAAACAGTACATAATTATGACTTGGCTTTCATTTTTGTACTACTAATAGTACCAAGATGTGTTTAATAGACCTTTTTTCCTACATGATGCATTGTAGATCCAGGCTGTGTGCTGACATAAGTGTTTTGTTTACAGCTAATCACTTTGCAAGGGGAGGTCATCAGGTTTTGTGTTTGTTTTAAAAAGTGGTTTTTTAGCTTTACTTATTTTCCATTTGTAGGGCTACATCTCTGATTTGACCCAATAGTTTTTACTTCAGTATACCTGTGCTATAGCCACAACTTGTTATTTCTGTTTTCTGTAAGTTTATTCCACACAGCATCACTTGAAAGGGAAGTCAGTTGGTTAAGTGAGTTAAGGAGTGGTGGCATGCCTAAGACCCTAAGCAATAGAGGTGAGGCGGCCAGATCTTGACTTGCCCTCTAACCAGACTCATGATTATCATAAATATCACCATAGAACCTTCATCCAGCAATTAATGGCAACAGAGGCAGAGATCCACATTGGAGCACTGGACTGAGCTCCCAAAGTCCAGTTGAAGAGTTTAAAGTTGTTTTCTTCTACTTCTTTTGGGTTAGGATTATCAAGTCTTCCTGTTGTGTGACCACTGGGTTCTGGTGTTACCATGTTGCTTTTTAGGTTGTTGGAGGGATTCTTACTTTGGCACCTACCCATCTAGTCCTTCAAATGAGGCCTGCAGTGTTTTTGTGTCTTGGTCCAGTCCTTGAAGTGGCTGTCTGAGTGTTTGGGAGTTTTTCTTGATATGCTTTACTGTCCCTGTCTGTCTCAGAAGTTTCTGAGGTCTCTATATGCCTGCTCTCTCAGTCTTCTTTCCTGTTGTGTTCTCTTGGTGCTCTCTTAATCCCCTCAGTGTTGTAGCAAGCTCTTGGTCCCCTCAGTATTATAGCAAGCTTTCAGCTCTTAGGCAGCGTGTGGCTAGTACCTTGGGGGGTGTCCCATGGGTGGGATTGGGTTTGAGGGGATCCTAGCCACAGGAAACTCCCTGCTGGCTGGCTAGAAAAGCTGAGGGAGTTGGGGAGGGGCCTGGAGTTTTGTCCCACTGGGGAGGTCCTAGAGAGTGGGGCGTCCTGCCATGTGACTGTTCACTCACCTCTTAAGTCCCCTCAGTATTGGAGCAAGCTGTGTTTTAAAGTCCAACCCAAGTTGCAGGAGGATAGCCTTTATTATTTTTTAAAAAGATTATTTTAAAAAAGATTTATTTTATTTGTATGTGTGTCTTGAGTATGTACCAGGTGTGTGCTGGCGTCTTTTGGCATGGTGAGAAGAGTTCTGATATCCTGGAACTAAACTTACATGTCCATGAACTTACTCATGGGGCTGCTGTGATCCAAACCCAGGTCTCCTAGAAGAGCAGCAAGTACTCAGTGCAAAGCTATCTTCTCAGCCCCACCTTGAGTACATTGTTTTACAAAAAGTTAAACTGTAATCTTTACTATTTTGGTAATACATTAAAGAACTAGGAGTTTTTTACATTTATTTCCACACACTGGGTGGGGGGAGAGAAAGAGAGAAAGAGAGAGAGAGAGAGAGAGAGAGAGAGAGAGAGAGAGAGAGAGAGAGAGCACGATACCAAGCTAATTTATAAAAGAAAGCATTTTACAGTTTCAGAGGGTTAGTGCATCACTGTGACTCTGGAGTCTCCAACATCTTGGATCTTTAGTACAAATCCAAGCTTCTTGTTCTCAGCTTTATATGATGGCCTCTATGAGCCTGCAAGCCACATGCCATCAGGGCTGTAACATTTTTCTCTGAACTAATGAGGAAGATTTCACAACCTCTTAACTCCAGTATTTTGGATTCTAAAGTCAGGCAAGTATTTTTGTACATTTTGGATGGAATATGGCTCTCTCATTGGATTCCATTTGTATAAACTTTGAACTCTTGGTGTTTTCCTTTGTTGAATAAGCTTTACTTTGTTTTTGGAGTAGATTCTCTAGGGATTTTCTTTTTACATGTTTCATGGTTATCTAGGTGGGATCTTTACCTTCATTGCATTTCTCTGTACCTCTTTCAGCACAAACCTAGGTGTAGGCATTTCATTTCCTGTTCTTCCTTTTTCTCCTCAGATTGTGCATTTGTATTTCTCTTTGCTCTGTTTGCACTTTTCTTTCTTTCTTTCTTTCTTTCTTTCTTTCTTTCTTCCTACCTTCCTTCCTTCCTTTTTTTTTTGGGGGGACAGTGTTTCTTTGTAGCTTTGGAGGCAGTAGTTGGGGTTTTAGCTCAGTGGTAGAACACTTGCTTAGCAGTTTTTCATTTTAGAGCTGCATTAAGAATGATTACTAATAACCATGAGTCAATACAGTCTTGAATGAAATCTCTGCCAATAATATTGTTCCAAAACTCTTCAATTTAGCATCAAGCAGGTTCTTAGGACAAGGGCCAAAAGCAGCCATATTGTTGGCTAAAACATTACAAGAATTGTCTTTATTCCAGTTTCTTTTTAATTTTTTTTTATTTTTTTATAAATAATACCATTCAAAATTTGCACTTCCTCCCCTCCTCCCATTTCCCTCCTACTCCCCCACTCACTCTTCCCCTTATCTGCCAATCCAAAGAGTGCAGGGTACCCTGCACTTTGGGAAGGCCCTCCCCCCTCCATCCAGGCCTAGGAAGGTGTGCATTCAAACAGACTAGGATCCACAAAAGCCAGTATATGCAGTAGAGACAAATCTCAGTGCCATTATCATTGGCTTCTCAGTCAGCCCCCATGCATCCAGCTGGATTTAGTTCAGGCACACTGTCTCAGTGGGTGGACCAACCCTGCCTGGTCCTGATGTCCTTACTCATCTTCTACCTCCTTCTGCTCTTCAACTGGATCTTTGGAGCTCAGTCTAATGCTCTGCTGTGGGTCTCTGTCTCTATCTCCATGCATCTCTGGAAGGTTCTATGGTGATATTCAAGATAATCATCAGTGTGAGTATGGGACAAGGCCAGTTCAGGCACCCTCTCATCTACTGCCCAAGGACCTAGCTGGAGATATCCCCGTGGACACCTGAGAATCCTTCTAGAGCCAAGTTTCTTGCCAACCCTAAAATGGCTCCCTTAATTAAGATATCGTCTTCTCTGCTCCCATATCCACCCTTCCTCCATCGCAACCATCCCACTCTCCCAAGCTCTCCCTAATTCTTCCCTTCTCCCTTCTCTCACCCCCCTCCCCTTCATCCCACCCCATCCCCACGTTCCCAACTTTTGCCCAGTGCTCTTGTCTGCTTCCAGTTTCCAGGAGGATCTATATGTTTTTCTTTGGATTCACTTTATTCCAGTTTCTAATACTGTTTCACCCTGAAACTTCTTGAACTGGGCCTCTATAATCCACATTGCTCTCAGTACTACTGTCTTCAAAGCTCTTGTAGCATTTTTAAGCCCCACTTAAAACATTCAACCACTTCCCTCATGCAAAGTTCCCAAGTCAACATTCCTCTAACAAGCAGCTTGACCAGTCCTGTCACAGAAATACCATGTAACAACGTTATCATAGTTACTTTTGTATTGTAAAGAGACACCATGAGGAAGGCAGCTTATAAAAGAAAACATTTAATTGGGGGCTTGCTCATGGTCAGAGAGTGAGTCCATGACCATCACGTCATGGGGCATGGCAGCACACAGGCATGACACTGGAGAGTAGCTGGGAGTTTTAACCTGATCTACAAGTTCTAGCAGAGGTGGTAGAGGGAGGGGCTGGACCTGTCTTAGGCTTCTGAAATCTCAAACTCCACCTCCTGTGAAACACCTGTCCAACGATATCACATCTAATCTTTCTCAAAATGGTTCCACCAACTAGGGATCAAGCATTTAAATATAGGAGCTTTTATGGGACCATTCTCTTTCAAACCAACACATTAATCAAAATACTATTTTAGGACCCAAATTGCTCAATATTATATGATTAAGAAACAGCAAAGCAGATTCAGAGACTACTAGAGAAAAGAAATATATATTATAAGCATTATAAGCAACTTCTAAAACTTTACAGAGATATCTTGCTGCCTGGACAGTAACCCAAAGTTCTTCTGTAACATCGGGAAATTTTTCTTCAGCCTACAGGCCCATTGTATCTGGCAGACTTTTCCATGAAGCAGTGAATTTGAAATGCTGTTTTGCCTCTATTGGCAGTTTGTCAGTCACTTTCTTCTGTGTCCTGCAGAGTGTCTGGAACATTTCATGAAGCAGGAACCCTGAAGGACTCAGGAGACATTTTTATGGTGTTGGTTTTCTTCTACTTTATGCAAGTTACAGGGATCAAACTCAGGTTGCCACGCCTTGGTGGCAAAAACCTTTGCCTTTTGAGCCCTCTTATATTTTCACTGGAATAAGGGAATAGACTTCCTCCCTTATTCTGAAGAACCACAGAAAAGGCCTTTTTCTTAGTGGGGCATGAGAATGTTTGCAGTTGGAGTATGGAAGGATGTTTTGCACACATTTTCTCTGTCTCTGTCTCTTCAGAAAACTACCCTTGTTGAGGGACCAGGTGTATGCCAAGTTTGCCTATTTAGTATTGGGAGTGATAAGCCAGAGAAAATGAGGGGGTTGTCTGAGTTTCCTACCGGACTCAGGCATTGAGATCCAGTATGGTGTTTTCCAGCAGAAGTTTCTTTTCAATTCTATTTTGTTTCTAATTGCCGTTTCATAAGAGGTCTCTTCAGGTACTTAATGCTCTTTGGGCTTCCCCTCCGGAGAAGTACTTTATATGTTTATTATTTGTTTATCTTAAAGTTTTTCTGAGGTCTATATTTGAACTTAATATGCAGCCCATGCTGGCCTGGGACTCAGGATCCTTTCCCCTCAGTCTCTCAAGTGCTAGGATTACAAGCATTTGCCACCAGTGTCCAGTTCAGAGCAATACTCTAGCCTGAGATGTATTTGAACAACATCAACTTTGATCCACTGGGAAGTGTACTTTGTGGTATACTTTTTCCCTCTTGGTAATTGTCTCCTTCTTGTTCATGGGTGATCTCTTGAGGCTGAGTGAAACTGGTGTGGTTGAAGACTGAGTCAGAGGAGCTGAGGGGGGATGCCCAGGAGAACTCTTCATCCAAACTGTAAATACCCATTGATGCAGAGTGACAGGGTGAGGACTTGTTTATTGTAGTGGTGAGCTGCGGGCCTCTTCCCACAGCCGGGCTCATGGCTGCCTGGCTAGCTCATGCCCCAAAATAACGACACACACACACAGTATTCTTTTAAACACTGCTTGGTCCATTAGCTCTAGCCGTTACAGGCTAAATCTCATATCCTGCAATGAGTCAGTTCCCATGAGCTCTGTCACAGTGATCTCATATTGATAACCTATTCAGTGTTCACGTCCAGGACATTGAGTTTTAATTTTTGTCCTAATCTGATAAAGAAAAAAGATGAGGAGAATAGAGGAGCCTGATGTAAGGCCTCAAAATGGTTCATTTGAAAAGTAAGACTGCCTGCCTCCATGTGTGCTTCCAACCTTTATTAGCAAATCCATCCTTCCATATATTAGCTACACACAACCCAAGTGTCCAGCACACTACAAACCACAGTTTAAACCTAACTGCTTTTGATTTCTGGAACAATTGCTGTCCCATCTATGTCTCATAACAACACAGCAAGGTATGTAAGAATGCCCCACACACCCCCTTACAGGAATTTCAGGACCCCAAAGAGGCAGAAAGTTATCTTTATAGGAAATACAAATGTTTCTTCAGGGACAAAATGATGTACATTAAAAAACAGATTGGTGTACTCACTACGATTGTATGTGATATGATGCACACAGGATATTGGTTCTGAATACTTGGCCCTAAGGAGGTTTTTGAGGTTGTGGAGAACCAGAACCCTGCTGGAGGAATTGGTGTCTGAAAGGATTAGCCTTGATGTATCAGGGCATCTTTCATTGGTCCCCAATGTTTACTGATTTCCTTACAGGGAACTAGAAGCCTCCAACTCCTGCTGCATGGCTTCTGCAACATGAACAGTGAGAACTTCCTCCACACCCGGGTTGTTTTCATCACATAAAAAGGTGTAAGTCAGAAGCAATGTAACACACCAGTTTAGAATTATGATTCATAAAATGGTTATTTCTTTTAAGGGGCTCCTGCAACACACCTATTTGGAAATAGCAGCAAAATTTACCAGTATGTGACAAAAACCTATTTTAGTTTATCTTTCCGGAGACAGGATCTGATCTCTAGAGTGGTTCCCAGAAAGCCTTGGGGTGACCCCAACGAGGACCTTGGGCAGGTGAGCTGTGGGTGCCTACACTGTGCCATTTCCCTAGGCACTACTGGTGTATTGTCCCATAATCAGACTGATGACTATCTTGAATATCACCATAGAACTGTTGTACAGAAAAGGATGGAGATAAAGACAGGGACCCACATCAGAAAACTAGACTGAGCTTCCAAGCTCCAGTTGAAGAGCTGAAGGTGAGAGAATAAGAGCCAAGAACATAGGAATACAAGGGATGGTCCACCCACTGAGACACTGTGTCTGAGCTAATGGGAGGTCAACAAAAACAGCTGTGCTGGGACTGACAGAGCATGGGATCAAAGTGGAAGCATTATATATAGATGCATACCTTCCTCAATCTGGATGGAGGGTGGGCATGGGATTCCCACAGGTCAAGGTACCCTGCCCTGTATTAGGACTGGATTTGAGTGGAGAGGATTGGTGGTTGCGTGAGTAGTTATGGGGAGGTGGAAAGGAAGTGGAAATTTGAAATTTATTATTTATGAAGTAAGAAAAAAATCAATAGAAGATAACCAATGGAGAGATGGGATCTAAGAAAAAAAAACTTTCATGTGAGTTGTTGACTCAGACATCAAAAACTTTTTCAGAAAAATAAGATACAGGGACTGAGTTGCTTGGGTAAGAGTGTGACTTGAGTAATTGGGAAGATGAGTGGGGGCTTATTTTGGGTCCGCTGATGGCTGTATACAGCTTTTGAGGAGCTGAATGCTGGATGTTTCTGTGGGTAAATAAGGAAGTAACAAGCTTGTGAGGGGATTTCTGACATAAGTAGAGCCTTGGTGATGTCACAAAGCCTTGGTCGGTGGTAGCAACTCTGTTCCACTCAAAGCACTAGTCTCCCATGAAGGTGGGTTTATTATCCTCACAGTGCATGAGAAGGACAGTTCAGCTCCTGGTCTCCACAACTGTTCAACAGGCGATTTGCACCTGAACATTTCCGGAAGATGGAATCTGGAGAGGTAGGACATTTTCTTTTGGTAAATATGTTTCCAAAGCAACTAAGACCTCTGTAGTACAAAAAAGTTTTCCTTCAAATGTCCTGCGGGTCCACCATTTCTGTTGTTACCAGCTCCTATATTTGATAGCTGTGGGGATGGTGAATGCCAGCTATTCTTCCCACGTTATCCTTGCTAACAATATCAAATTCATCAATCCACTAAAATGGCAAAGCTCCCCTTTGTCCATAGGTGTATTAATAATACTAATTATTTCTCAATGGCTGCTGTTGCCCAGAATAATGACTCTTTCAGGTTGAAGTGGGTCTCACAGTACTCACTTCCACAATGAAGACACAGAATGGCTTTATGTAATATATCTGGGTCTGGATCAGGAGACACAAATCAGAGAGCCAGTGGACTGGAGTGCCATGACCTTGGGCAGGCTGTCTTGGATTGAGCAACCTACCTATTAGCTTGATGTCGAAGGAGACGTGTGGATATCCTTCGAATTCTTTGTTATCTGTTCAGATTTTTCCAACTCATTTCGGGGATAGGCATACCTTCTCCTCTCATTGACTTAGTCAGTCAGAAAGTAGGTTTCTCAGCAGAGGTCATTTGCCTTTGGGCAGCAGGAATGTGTCTCTGAGATTGATATACTGAGCTCTAGAGGAAAATTTGCTAATTGTCCTATTCATTTCTTAAGAGAAAATTACAGTTAAGTATACAAACGTGTTGATCAATATCTTTGTCTCCTGCACCAAAGTTCTTCCAGAAAAGGGCCGTGACCTGACGGCCTCCCCTTGTTATCCTTGCAGGCACTCATGGTTGAGGCCACGACTTTGTTTCTGAATTAAACAGAAGGAAGATTCTTTCAACCTAGAGAGTGTGCAGTTATGAAGCCCAAGCAAAGAAAGATAGCCAAGAAACAGCGGACCAGGAAGTCAGTGGCCTATCTCACTAAGTCTACAGCCATGATGAAGATGCCTCTTAGTTTGAGATGCATGCCACCTCTCCAGAAGAGTAATGGGTCATCTCTCCAGAAGCAAACACTGAGTAGGCCTTTTGAGGCCCTGGAGAATATTCTCGGCCGCAGAATTTCTCATGGCTGGAAGGAAGCCAATGAACCAGTCATCCAGTGGAAAGCCATCATTCTAGATCAACTGCCAACAAATCCCTCTCTCTATTTGTTGAAGTATGATGGGATAGATTGTGTCTATGGATTGGAGCTTCACAGTGATGAAAGGATTTTAAACCTTAAGTTCCTGCCTAACAACGTACCATTTCCTCAGGAGACAGACACTCATCTCTCAAACACCATAGTTAGCAGAGCAGTGAAACATACATTTGAGGGCACAAATGGCTCTAATGATGACTGGAAGGGGATGGTCGTAGAGGAGGTGCCAATCATGAAGACCTGTTTCTATATTACCTACAAGAAAGATCCGGTCTTGTACATTTACCACCTCCTGGTTGACTACCTTGAAGGCAACCTCCACATCATTCCAGTCTCTATGGAGGAGTGGACTGGGGTGGTCCAAGCTGAGGTGCAGACCATGAAGACCTGTTTCTACATTACCTACGAGAAAGATCCAGTTTTGGACCTTTACCACCATCTAGATGAATACATTGAAAGCAACCTCCACATTATGCCAGGATGTCCTCCCATAGGGGTGAATTTGGAATTAGGCAGGGATTCCTTGGCAGGCAAAAGCATGCAGAACAACGCAAAAGATGGAACCCAAAAGATAGGTAAAATTATTGACCAAGTTCCCACCAAACCTTCGGTGCATTTCATCAAATTTTATAATGACTTCAATATCTATGTTTATGATTTAATGAAGATGTGTTAAAGTGAAATTCACAAATTTTGGGGGTCAGATTTAAACTGTGTTTGGGGAACTCTTTTTTTCAGAAATACCTCAGGTCTTCTATTAATCCTGGTATCTTTCCCAATGGAATTTTTTTTTTGCTCTAAAAATAAAAATTTGTGAAGATGTTATGTTGTTTGGTCAATGATGGAGTGTCTGGAGGATTGGACATCACAGAAAGACAGGCCTCAAAACAAAACAGGACTTATGGTCTTTTCTCCTTGGAGAGGGAATGATGAAAGGAGATCCAGTGTGTGGAAGAGGACAAGATGGGTGTTTAGGAAACTGAGGAGAGTCGCCAAAAAGATGTAGGATCTCAGAGGGATAATGCATGAGGGAAAAGATGTCATATGTCAGGCTACACTCTCAGTACTATTATGACTCTGTTTCTTTAGCAAATATTCTTCTCAACATAAGAAATTTCAATTTTACAATCCCTCTATTTTTATTGTTATTAAACACATATACACACACACAAGTTAATGCTCACCAACTGATGAGAGCTCAACTTAGTGGGCCATTCTGGGGTTGGTAAGAGACTTATCTTTAGCGGTGTTCCTATAAGGCCATGGTGTTACCCCAACTAGGACCTTGGGCTGGTGAGGAGAGGGTGCCTGCAGTGTACCATGTCCCTAGGCACTAAGACTGCCTTGTCCCATAATCCGACTGATGACTATCTTCAATATCATCACAAAAGTTTTGTTCGGCAAAGGATGGATATAAAGACAGTGATCCATATCAGAAAACTAGACTGAGCTTTCAAGCTCCTGTTGAAGAGCAGAAGGGGGGAGAATATGAGCAAAGAAGTCAGGAATATAAGGCTAAGTCCATCTTCTGAGACACTCTTCCTGAGCTATTTGGAGCTCAACAGAACCAGCTGTGCTGGGACTGACAGAGCATGGGATCAAAGTGGAAGATCTAAATGTGGCTAACAATTGGGGCAGATTGAAAACCCAATGATAATCGCACTGGGATTTGTCTCTACTTCTCATACAGGCTTTATGTGATCCTAATATGTGTGAATGCCTACCTTCATCAATCTGCATTGAGGGGAACTAGGGTTGTCCCAATAATGAATCATTTATTTTGCAGTGGGTCTCACAGAACTCACTTCTTTAAAAAACACACAGAATGACTTTATGTAATATCCTGAGTCTCAATGAGAGGACAAAATAAAGACAGTCAGTGGACTGGAGTGCCATGACCTTGGGCAGGTTTTCTTGTATTTAACCACCTAACTATTAACTCAGTGTTGAAAGACAGGTGTAGCTGTCCTGCAAATGCTTTTCTATCTGTTCAGACTTTTACGCTCATTTTGGAGATAGGCATACCTTCTCTTTTCATTGACTCAGTCAGTCAGGAAGTAGGTTTCTCAGCAGAGAGCAAAATACATACATCCTTCCCTTCTTATGCTTGCTTGAACTCATAATGGAGACAACGAATTTGTTTCTGACTTAAACATAAGAGTTTTTTCAACCTAGAGAGTGGGCAGGTAAGAAGCTCAAGCACAGAAAGATAGCCAAAAGACAGCAGACCACTAGTGAACCTGATAGAAGGGATAGAAGGAAGTACTCTACAACATATGGTCACAGGAGAACACTTCCTAAATAAAAACCCAGCAGCACAGACATTAATGGCAACTTTGAATAAATGAGACCTCCTGGAACTGAGAAGCTTCTGTAAAGCAGAGTACACTGTCACGAAGACTAAAAGGCAAACAACTGACTGGAAGAAGATTTTCACCAACCCCTCACAGACAAATGTCTGATCTCCAAAATATATAAAGAACTCAAGAAACTCAATGTTAAAATACTAATTAACCCAATTAAAAATTGGGGTACTGAACTGAACAGAGAATTCTCAACAGAAGAATTTCAATTGGACAAAAGACACTTAAAGTCAGGCTCAACTTCTTTAACAATAAAGGGAAATGCAAATCAAGACAACTTTGAGATATCATCTTACACCTGTCAGAATGGCAAAAATAAAAGACACCAATGATAGCCTTTGCTGGAAAATTGTGGAGAAAGGGGTATACTCATCCATTTCTGTTGGGAATTCAACATGTGCAACTATTCTCAATCCTGAATATATATGCCCCTAATATAAAAGCACCCACTTATGTAAAAGAAACGTTACTAAAACTCAAGGCAGTCATCAAACCACACACACTAATAGTAGGAGATTTCAACACTCCTCTCTCACCAATGGACAGGTCAATCAAACAGAAACCTAACAGAGAAATAAGAGGATTAAGGGAGGTAATGAACCAAATGGACTTAACAGACATCTATAGAACATTCCACCCAAATAGGAAAGAATATACCTTCTTCTCTGCAGCTCATGGAACCTTCTCAAAAATAGACCACATACTCGGTAACAAAGCAAACTTACACAGTTACAAAAAAATATCGGTAACCACCTGTGTCTTATCAGATCACCATGGATTAAAGTTAGAATCAACAACAATGCTATCCCCGGAAAGCCTATGAACTCATGGAAACTGGACAGTCAACTACTGAACCTCACCTGGATCAAGGAAGAAATAAAGAAAGAAATTAAAGTCTTTCTTGAATTCAATGAAAACGAAGACTCAACATACTCAAACCTATGGGACACTATGAAAGCAGTGCTAAGAGGAAAATTCATAGCATTAAGTGCCCACTTAAAGAAAATGGAGAAAGCACACATTGGAGACTTAATAGCCCACCTGAAAGCTTTAGAAAAAAAAGAAGCAGACTCACCTAGGAGAAGTAGAAGACTGGAAATAATCAAATTGAGGGCTGAAATCAACAAAATAGAAACACAGAAAACAATCCAAAGAATCAATGAAACAAAAAGCTGGTTCATGGAGAAAATCAATAAGATTGATAAACCCCTATCCAAACTAATCAAACGGTGGAGAGATAATACGCAAATTAACAAAATCAGAAACGAAAAGGGAGACATAACCACAGACTCAGAGGAAATTCAGAGAATCATTAGATCTTACTACAAAAATCTGTATGCCACAAAATTGGAAAATGTTATAGAAATGGACACTTTTTTAGATAAGTACCATATACCAAAGTTAAACCAGGACCAGGTGAACAATCTAAATAGACCTGTTAGTCGCGAAGAATTAGAAGTTGTTATAAAAAACCTCCCCACAAAAAAAGCCCAGGTCCAGATGGCTTCAATGCAGAATTCTACCAGAACTTCCAAGAAGACCTAATACCTATACTCCTTAATGTATTTCACAATATTGAAACAGAGAAGTCATTGCCAAATTCCTTTTATGAAGCTGAAGTTACTCTGATACCAAAACCACACAAAGACACAACCAAGAAAGAGAACTACATGCCAATCTCACTCATGAACATCGACGCAAAAATACTCAATAAAATACTGGCAAACCGAATCCAAGAACACATCAGAAAAATTATCCATTATGATCAAGTAGGCTTCATCCCAGAGATGCAGGGCTGGTTCAACATACGAAAATCTATCAATGAAATCCATCATATAAATAAACTGAAAGAAAAAAACCATATGATCATTTCATTAGATGCTGAAAAAGCATTTGACAAAATTCAACATCCCTTTATGATAAAGGTCTTAGAGAGATTAGGAATACAAGGGTCGTTCCTAACTATAATAAAAGCTATTTATAGCAAGCCGTCAGCTAACATCAAATTAAATGGAGAGAAACTCAAAGCTATTCCACTAAAATCAGGCACACGACAAGGTTGTCCACTCTCTCCATACCTCTTTAATATAGTGCTTGAAATTCTAGCAATAGCAATAAGACAACAAAAGAGGATCAAAGGGATTCAAATCAGAAAGGAAGAAGTTAAACTCTCATTATTTGCAGACGATATGATAGTGTACATAAGCGACCCCAAAAACTCCAGCAAAGAACTCCTTCAGCTGATAAACACCTTTAGTAGCGTTGCAGAATACAAGATCAATTCGAAAAAATCAGTTGCCCTCCTATACACAAAGGATAAGGAAGCAGAGATGGAAATCAGAGAAGCATCACCCTTCACGATAGCCACAAATAGCATAAAATATCTTGGGGTAACCCTAACCAAGGAAGTAAAGGATCTATTTGACAAGAACTTTAAGTCAATGAAGAAAGAAATTGAGGAGGATACCAGAAAATTGAAGGATCTCCCTTGCTCTTGGATAGGGAGGATCAACATAGTAAAAATGGCAATTCTACCAAGGGCAATTTATAGATTCAATGCAATCCCCATCAAAATCCCATCAAAATTCTTCACAGATCTTGAGAGGACAATAATCAACTTTATATGGAGAAACAAAAAACCCAGGATAGCCAAAACAATCTTATATAATAAAGGATCGTCTGGAGGCATTACCCTCCCTGACCTCAAACTCTATTACAGAGCCTCAGTATTGAAAACAGTTTGGTATTGGCATAAAAACAGAGAAGTCGACCAATGGAACCGAGTAGAAGACCCTGATTTTAACCCACAAACTTTTGAACACCTAATTTTTGATAAAGGAGCTAAAAGTATTCAATGGAAAAAAGAGAGCATCTTCAACAAATGGTGCTGGCAGAACTGGTTGTCAACGTGTAGAAGAATGAAAATAGATCCATATCTATCACCATGCACAAAACTCAAGTCCAAATGGATTAAAGACCTCAATATTAGTCTGAACACACTGAACCTGATAGAAGAAAAAGTTGGAAGTACTCTACAACATATGGGTACAGGAGATCACTTCCTACGTTTATCCCCAGCAGCACAGACATTAAGGGCAACATTGAATAAATGGGACCTCCTGAAACTGAGTAGCTTCTGTAAAGCAAAGGACACTGTCACTAAGACAAAAAGGCAACCCACTGACTGGGAGAAGATCTTCACCAACCCTGCAACAGACAAAGGTCTGATCACCAAATTATATAAAGAACTCAAGAAACTAAACTTTAAAATGCTAATGAACCCAATAAAAAAATGGGGCACTGATCTGAACAGAGAATTCTCAACAGAAGAAATTCAAATGGCCAAAAGACACCTAAGGTCATGCTCAACCTCCTTAGCGATAAGGGAAATGCAAATTAAAACAACTTTGAGATACCATCTTACACCTGTCAGAATGGCTAAAATCAAGAACACCAATGATAGCCTTTGCTGGAGAGGTTGTGGAGAAAGAGGCACACTCATTCATTGCTGGTGGGAATGCAAATTTGTGCAACCACTTTGGAAATCAGTGTGGCGATTTCTCAGGAAATTTGGGATCAACCTACCCCAAGATCCAGTAATACCACTATTGGGAATATACCCAAGAGATGCCACATCAAATGACAAAAGTATCTGTTCAACTATGTTCATAGCAGCATTGTTTGTAATAGCCAAAACCTGGAAACAACCTAGATGCCCTTCAATGGAGGAATGGATGAAGAAAGTGTGGAATATATACATATTAGAGTACTATTCAGCAGTAAAAAACAATGACTTCTCGAATTTTGCGTGCAAATGGATGGAAATAGAAAACACTATCCTGAGTGAGGTATCCCAGACTCAAAAAGAGGAACATGGGATGTACTCACTCATAATCGGTTTCTAGCCATAAAATAAAAGACATTAAGCATATAATGTGTGATCGTATAGAAGCTAAATAAGAAAGTGAACCCAAAGAAAATCATATAGTCATCCGCATGGAGAGGGGGAAGTAGACAAGATTCCAGGGCAAATACTGGGAACTTGCGGGTGAGGTGGCATGGGGCAAAGGGGAAATAGGATGAGAAATATGAGAAGGGGAGGATGGGAGGAGCTCGGAGGATTGGGATGGTTGGGCTATAGGAAGGATGGATACGGGAGCAGCGAAGTATATATCCTATCTAAGGGAGCCATCTTAGGGTTGGCAAGAGACTTGACTCTTGAGGGGTTCGCAGGTGTCCAGGAATATGTCGCCAGCTGGTACCTTGGGCAACTAAGGAGAGGGAACCTGAAATGACCCTATCCTATACTGATGAATATCATGCATATCACCTTAGAACCTTCATCTGGCGATGGATCGAGGTAGAGACAGAGTCTCAATTTGGAGCAACGGTCTGAGCTCTTAAGGTCCAAATGAGGAGCAGAAGGAGGGAGAACATGAGCAAAAAATCAGGACCACGAGGGATGCACCCACCCACTGTGACAGTGGAACTGATTTATTGGGAGCCCACCAAGGCCAGCTGGTCTGGGACTGAATAAGCATGGGTTGATTCCGGACTCTCTGAGCATGGCGGTCAATGAAGACTGATGAGAATCCAAGGACAATGGCACTAGGTTTCGATCCTAATACATGAACTGGCTTTGTGGGACCTTAGCCTGTTTGGATGCTCACCTTTCTGGACGTAGATAGAAGGACCTTGGTCTTCCCGCAGGGCAGGGAATTTGGACTGCTCTTCAGTATCGAGAGGGAGGGGGAATGGAGTGGGGAGAGGAGAAGAGGAGTGGAGATAGGGGGAGGGAAGTGGGGGGAGGGCAATATTTGGGAGGAGGGGAGGGAAATGGGAAATGGGGAGCAGGTGGAAATTTTAATTAAAAAAGAATAAAAATAAATAAATAAGTAAAAAAAAAAAAAGAAAAACATATAGGCATCATCCTGAATATTAGCCTCCATTAGGCGATGAAATAAGACAGAGACAGAACCCACATTGGAGCACTGGACTGAAATTTCAAGGTCCAAATCAGGAGCAAAAGAGAAAAGAGCACGAGCAAGGAACTCAGGACCGCAAGGGGTGTACCCACACACTGATGCAATGGGGATGGTCTATCAGAATCTCAGCAACTCCAGATGGCATGGTTCTGTAAAAGCATGGGATAAAACAGGACTCCCTGAAAATAGTGGACAATGAGGACGACTGAGAACGCAAGAACAATGGCAAAGGGTTTTTGATCGTACATCACGTACTGGCTTTGTGGGAGTCTAGGCCATTTGGATGCACACCTTACTAGACCTGGATGTAGGTTGGTGAACCTTGGACTTCCCAAAGGGCAGGGAACCCTGATTGTTCTTAGTGCTGAGGAGAGATGTGGAATTTTTGGGGGGTAGGTGAGGGAAATGGTAGGCGGTGATGGGAGGAGGCAGAAATCTTTAATAAATAAATAAATTTTAAAAATTGCTTTGGCTATCCTGGGTTTTTCATTTTTCCATATAAAGTTGATTACTTTCCTCTCAAGTTATATGAAGAATTTTGATGTGATTTTAATGGGGATTGCACTGAATCTATAGATTTCTTTTGGGAGAATTGCCATTTTTATTATGTTGATCCTCCCAAACCAAGAGCAAGGGAGATCCTTCCATTTTCTGGTATCCTCTTGAATTTCCTTCTTAAAAGTCTTAGAGATGTTTTCAAATACAACTTTGACTTCCTTGGTCAGAGTTACCCCAAGATATTTTATGCTATTTGTGGCTATCATGAAGGGTGATGCTTCTGTGAATTCCATCTCTGCATACTTATCTTAGTGTATAGGAGGGCAAGTGATTTTTTTGAGTTAATCTTGTATCCTGCCATATCACTAAAGGTCTTTATCAGTTGTTGAAGTTCTTTGGTACAGTTTTGGGGTCACTTATGTATACTATCATATCATCAGCAAATAATGAAAGTTTAACTTCTTCCTTTCCAATTTGAATCCACTTGATCTCCTTATGTTGTCTTATTGCTATTGCTAGAACTTCATGCACTATATTGAAGAGGTAAGGAGAGAGTGGAGTCACTGTCACAAGCCATTGCAGGGGCTACATTAACTGAGAAATTAGGGAACTCTTTTGAATATAGTGATCAGAGCTCTAAGGCTCAAGTCCCAGCCTGAGTCCTACCTCTTTGTTGGTCTACATGGTTTTCACATCCAAAGGATGTGGAGTTTATGAGGCAAGCCCCAAGAGGTTTGAAATACTGCAGGAATTGATATGCATGAAGCATCTGGGTGCACAATAAATGCTACTCCTTATCTCATGTAAAGTTGGTGCCTAGGATGTTGTGGTGATGGCTGCTTGGTATAGTGTTAGCATCAAAGGTCTGATCCCCCAGAAACCCACTTGGTGTTCTGGCTAAAGAGTCTGGCCTCACTGTCAATGGATATATTTGTTTAACAAGTTCTGCTTGAATGACTGCGGTTAGAGAATTACTGAGCTTGACTCCCAACATTGATCACTGTGCTGCTTAATTCATGTTCACACATACATGCATGTGAACCCACACACATGAGGAAACATGCATACACACATATACGCTGTAAGTAAACCACACACAAAATGAATAAAAGGCAAAGAGTGCCTAAGTCTCTGTTTGATCCCACAGTACCCCAGGAAATGGTAATTGGGGTCTTTTATAAACCTCTTACAAAGGACTTCAAAGAATGTCTGTCTTCCCAGGCCATGACATTTTATTTCAGTACCTTTAGCATTCCTCATCAGACCACACTGGGATCTGTCCATAGAACACTTGCACAGGACACTAATATGATAGGTGACCCAGATTAACTGAGAAGATAGTTAGCATGATCCCCACCTCATCACACAGCCTTCATCTAAGGGAAAAGTGCTCACAAGCTCAATAAGCCAGCATTCTTTCACACCTTCCTGACATCAAACACAGACTTACAGTCATATTTCCTTCCATGAACTTTCAGGAGAAAAGCATGGAGAAAAACAGCAGATCTAAGGAAACACCTGGCCATGCTTCAATCCCTCAGGACCTTTCTGCTGTCTTTGGATATGCCAAAACCTTATTCATCCCTTTAACACTTACTGAGAGCCCTGAATTTGTAAGGTACCATTGAAACTTCTGGGACTGGGAGGTGAAAATTGAGACATATCTATGGCCCTCAGGGAACTCATCTTATATTCCAAAGAGATGTCAGATGGAAAAGTTTGTCCTAGATACAGTGAAATTTTTAGAGTCAGAAGAAATTTCAGCTGTAGCTGATACGAAAGCCCCTGCCTAATTGAGGGTGCTGGAAGAAAGTAGACATTGGAGATGGCCGGAAACCCAGTTCCCTAAGAATTTCCTTGAGTCCTGTGTTAACCCCACAGTATCCTGCAGGCATTTTTTGTAAGCTGGTGCCTCAAGAGTTGTAAAACTCCAATGAGTTATGCTTAGCTAACACAGACACACCGTTATAGATACCACCTACATTCTGGAGTGTTCTTTATCTGCAAGAAAAGCAAGTGAATTAAGGGAGAGCAGCAACATTCCTATGTCTCTTTGGGTTTTACTCTTAGATGATATTGAAGTTTTTGCCTTCAACAAAATCTTAAAGAACATACTGTCCACCAAGTCAGCCACAGGGGTAGAAAATTCATCACTGGGTGAATTATACCCTCCTCCAGGGGCCTCTGATACCAGTTGTCAACTAGGCGCTTTTTGGGTCTGGCACAAACTTCTGACCCTTCCCTCTTATGTAGGACAGATGAAGGAAGAGATATGCTTACTCCAAGACCAGACAAAACTCTCTGTATTTAAGAATAGTCAGTTAAGCTCAGCAGAGAGACACTACCAAGGAAAAGCACTTCAGTTATTTCCATTTTAATGTCCCTGATACATTCTAAAGTTTCAGCAAGACAGGTCTAAAGTGAAGAGTCAAATACCTGTCTCTCTTCTATACCAAAGAGCCTACATTTACACTTGACTCTCCCTCGACTGTTGACTCCAATATAGACCCAAGCTGTGTGTGTTGTTTAATTTATAACTTTAAAATTTCGGCAGTCCCTGCAGCACAATTGTAGTGGATGCCACTTGCTAACTTGCTTGCAGCCTCAAACTCAGCTAGGTTTCATACACAGCACATGACCACTTCCAAGGGAAAGATGCTACCCACAGTGGACTGGGCTTCATTAACACTTGACTAACAGTCATGCTTACAGACCCACCTGATGAGGCAATTCCTCAACTGAGACTCTTATCTGCTTCTAAGTTGGGTCAGGTTGGCAGTTAAAGCCTAATGTGATAGGGATGATGCGTAATTTTGAAAAATCAATATATTGGTAAAACACCTATAATATAAAAAAATCCTATCCAATTTTCATTAAAATATTTACCCCTCATGGACATCCATTACTGCTCTGAAAATTTGTTAGGACACGTCTGGCAGAGGTTGACCCTCTTGTGTCATATATATCCTTGTCACATATAACCTCTCCCTAGATACACTCCTACTTGGGACTGAATCTTACATGTGTGTGACTTAGTTGAACTTGGCAGCTTGTTTCAATTCATACCAATATAGCTGATATCTCCACCTACAATCAAATTACACTTAGGTCAAATAAAAAAAAAACATTTGATATCATGGAATGCCCAGGGAGCACATGTCTAGGAGACAATAACGTATCTCTGGAAGTCATGGGTACCAGCAAACAGATCTGCCCACGTCTCTGTAAAGAGAAGGAGAGCAACAGGTGTTCAAATCATAAAATGGTTGGGAAGGAAGTGCAGGTGCACAGCTCTTGGGAGAATCCAGAGGAATGTAGGTTTGAGCTGGCTCACTCCAAGATTGCCCAGATATATGCAGAAGTAGTTCCAGGATTCTTATTTCTTAATTAGAAATGTCAAAGACGAAAAGGAACAAATGCTCGGATTGATATTGGAATTGTAATGAAGTTTACAGAACAAAAGATTGAGAATACAGCAGTGTGTATGCCTGACCAATATATCACAGATCTCCAACACAAAATGAAACAATAAACATCCAAATTACCAGCAAAAAGAAGGACAGAATTCAGGAACAGCAAGAGCCAAACTGCCTGACAAATTGTTCTTACCTGTATGGCTCCTGGCAATGTGGGGCAGGAAGGAAATTTGTGCCCAAAGATTAGACAAAGAGTGGGGCTTTTTTATATAGAATATTTTTTGTGTGAAGCATTGTACATTGCAAGAGGAAAAGAAATGGCTTTAAATCTCTGATTTTTTAAATACTCTCTCCATGTTCTTTCAAGTCAAATTGAAAGAGGCAGGTGGTGGATTTGGGTTTCTGTGATGTGAAACAATAATGAGAATAATAGTTGCTCATTCCAGAATTCATCCTTTTTCTTTCAAATAGCCCTCTCCCTGTCTCTTACACCTGGCCTGTTAACATTTCTTGAGGGCTGATGTCAACTCATGTGTCTCCCTGAGGAGCCCTCTCAGAACACACTAGCCTTCCATTTAATCTACTCTGGAAGCCCAACACTTAGGGTGACTTTGATCACACAGCCTACTGTGGTTGCACACACTGACACAATAAAGCTGTTACTGTGGGTCTTGCTCTCATTTCCCATGGAGTTTCAATGACCAGCTCCTCAAACAGCTCATCAAGCAAGAGAACACTTTCTCCTTTTCTGTGTTATTCACATCGTTGCCTCTTCTCTCCCACAAACCAGCTTCTTCCAAAGCAGGATCCTTGATTGTGGTTAGACTTTAAAATATTATATTTTAATAAAATATTAAATAGACTTTAAAATATTAAGATTGATTAGACTTTCAAGGTTGCATTATTATGAACCGACCTGATACCTATTGGTTATGCATGTAATTATGACAGCCTAAAGTTACAGGAGCCATTTTCAAGTTGTGCATGCATTTATATTTATCTCCCCCTGAGTATAACAAGCTGCCCATCATGGGTGATAATAGTTTTTACTGGTTAGTTCTGGAATCTATTGGCATAGAACATGTTGTGGTTTGAGTGAGAAATGTCCCCCATAAGCTCACATATTTGAACATTTTTTCCCAAACAGGTGGTGCTCTTTGAAGTGGTTGCCGACCTTTAGGAGGCAGAGAATTGCTGGAGGAAGTGGACACTGAAGATAGGCTCTAAGAATCTATAGACTCACCCGACTTCCTGATCTCTCTCTGCTTCTTAATTGTTAATGCAATGTGGCCAGCAAGCCTCAGACTCCTGTTGCTCTGCCATTTCAATAGCTATTGAAACAATCCCTCTGAAATGCTGGGCAAAATAAAACTTTCTCTCCCTTAAGTCGTTTTTGTGTTGATGCTTTTTGCTTGCTTGTTTATTTGCCACAATGTTTTGCATAGCAGATGGAATGAAACCATTACATTTTGTAAGTACATACATGAGATTAAAACAAAAACAACCCTCAGAAGGACAGATTCCCAAGGATGAAAGAATATTTAACATATTGAAATAGCATTTCATTTCCTTTCTCTCAAGATCATTAAAGATTCTATTTAACAAAGGAAAAACCAATCACACAGGGTCACCTAAAATGTAGTGACTCCTGCCAAGTAACACAGTCTTAATCCTGAGAATTTGTAAATACACAGTACAGCAGGAAACCACACCATAAAAGTGATATATCCAAATTTTAGGCCCCACTGAGAGGGATCATAATTTAAAAATATTACTTTGCAAATAGAAGCTTAAGATTCACAAAAATGTGTCATCTTAGGATAAGATGGTCTTTAAATTCAATGGCAAACCTCTGTATCAAAAGAGACACAGGAAAACAGTGGTGTGCTCACAAAACAGTGGAGACAGTAAGAGAACTGATACATACTGAGGAATATCAAAAGCCAACTTTCCTAGCACATCTTGACGAAGTATGGTCCCCACCAACACATTTATTCCAGATCCTGAGAATAAACATCAACCCCTTTCAAGTATTTGTTTTATTAGAAAATTTTATACCAGTCCTTGGAATTAATACATTGGACAAAGGGTTGGTTTGGGAAGTCCTTCTGTCTATGTTTGCTTTTATTGGTTAATGAATAATGTTGTTTCAGACAGTAGCTTAGCAGAATAGACCTAGGTGGTAAAAGTAAACAATGATAGGAGAAACAGGGTAGGGTCAGTGAGAAGCCACATAGACACCACCATGGAAGAACACCTTCTCTGGAGTTGCCAAAAATTTGTTGGTAAGACATGAACTACTGGTGATACAGTTAAATGCAAATGGGTTTGTTTAGAATAAGGGAGGAAACTAGAAATATGTTTAAGCTATTGGCCAAACAGTGTTGTGAATAATATAGGTTTTATGTGATTATTTTAAGTCAAGGTGGTCGGAAAACTAACTAAAGAGTGGCCTCCACCAACAAAGGGTATTGCAGATTCATTGACTATCCTGAGATGGCTTGTCTGGGTAAAACCTATGTTGTATGAATAAATTGGCTACACACAAGAGATATGGAACTAACAATAGACAAAGTCTAACTAGGTGAACCAAAGAATAATTTTCGGGTTACTTACAGGAAAATTGGTGAGCGAGCACTTACAGTAGAAATGACTCAATAGCAGTTGGTTCAACAAAGCCCACCCCAGCATGGTTAATAGTTCAGTAAGGCTGAGAACCTGAAATTCACTGTGCAGCCTTGAGGCAGATCAGTGATCTGAAGAGTGTTTTTTTAAATCTTTGGCACAGTTCATCTGAGCCTCATCTAAGCATCTCTATTTGTCTGTGATGATTGCTTGGTTATATATTTACTGCCAATATACTGTTTGGAGGACGTTTCCTTGTGAATATGCTCAGGTTATCAAACTCTCTATAGATAATTTGAGTTGTTTGCTTCCTATCTAAGTAGCTTTCCTGCAGTATAGAATCTATCAACCAAAACTACATATTGGCATTAAAGAACTTTATATGTGGAGATGGAAGGGTCAGAGTCAGATAAGAAAGTAAAATTATGGGTTCACACAGGAGAGATAAAAGAAAAGGAGAGGGAGTATGAGAGCACTACCCTGTAGGATTTCAAAATGGAAGAGGAGACCTGAGCTAAGAAGGAAACAGCCACAGCGTTTTCCATAGTCACTACTCCTGTCTAGGCCACAAAATCTCCAAGCAGCTAGCCCAAGCATTGGAAGTTTCTACTCTGAGAGGGCCAGCAAGCGTGTGGCACAGATGACCTTTTTCCCGGGAGTTATCCTCACCATTGTCAGAAGGAGGCATATCTCCCTAGAGTCTCAACAAAAAGTCTCACTGATGTAACAAACGGCTTATGAAAGACCCTTGGGGAAGATTCAAAACTAACATAATTGGGAAAAAAAATGCATCTTCCAGGATGTTATGATGTCAGTCTACACTGTCACATCTGCCTTTCTTCTGATCATATGAACAGGATGCTTGCTGCTTGGGGAAGCATCTCATCTGGCGTTGTAATACCAGGGCATCAAAATATCCTCTTTGCTCGTCTTCTCCCCGAGAGGAGTCTCTATCTCAGGTACAGTGCATTGAACCACTTGCAGGAATAATAAAAACAGATAGAACATCCAGCTTGAGATATGACATACATGGCCACAATCACATTTGCAGCAACAAGAAACAGATGAAGAATTCTGAGCATCAATGGAGGCTGAGGACGTAACACCAAAGCTAAGACATGTAACACCATGGGGAGTTGCAGAGTTCCAGAGAATATATTCAGTTACATTCTGGAAGAAGCTAAGACTGCAAAAGATGGCTTTCCTAATTTGAAGGTAGAAAAACTGAGACTAAGCGAAATATAGGCAGTGATGAGTCAAAGGTGGTAACTGAAAATGAAGAACCCCATTTCCTAATTCCAGGAAGATAATGAAAGCATTTTTAAAGGTTAATGAGCCACAAATCCTGGCAGTCAAAGCTCAGGAGATGGAATGCCATTTCAATCCCATGTAATGAATCTCTGCCTTAAGCATCTAAAATGATGTATCTCTGCCTTGAGCATCTGGAGCAATATTTCTTTGCCTTAAGCATCTATAACAATGCACCTCTGCCTTGAGCATCTGCTGTCATGCCCCTCTAAAATGAGCAGAAATTAACATCTGCTTTGAAATGCAATATACTACTGGGATAGACCAACCATAGCATGCTACTCTGGATGTACACTTTTATATATTTACACCCTAAATTTGATATCAAGACCTGAGCCCAAACAGACTTCACAGTTCGCTGTTTCCCCATGCTGTGATAATTCAGTAGCCCTCTGGACACATCCACCAGGAGTCTTGAGGGGAGGAAGCAAAGGCATTCATGTTTGAATGTCTCTCATCTCAATCTCCCCAACATTTCTTTTAAAGTCATACCATTCCCTTTTCTGATTCAGAATATTAACTCAGAGCTCAATACTTTTTAACCAACTGTCTTGTTCTTCAGCCATGGCTCAGTCAGTAAGGTGCTTTCCATACAAATGAAGAACATAAATTTGATCCCTTCAACTTGTGCAAGAATCTCAGAATTAAAGATATAAACCCATCACTCAGTTCTGAGGAGACAGCCACACCTGTGTCTCTGAGTCTCACTCTTTGGTCAAGGGGAATTGGTCAGCTCCAGGTTCAAAGAAATGATGCATCTTAAACATGACAGAGAGTAACTAAGGAAGACACCCACGGTTAATTCTGGCCTCTGCATGCATGCATACACATTTCCATAAAATGTTACACTCATCTTTTTAAACAACTGTGTTTCCAATTTATATTATACACATTTCAGTGGCAGAGCTTTGAGCTTAACTTTGACTGCTCTTTGGTGTTATAGGAATGGCAGGCTGCATCCTGCCACCTGTCTCCAGCTCTGGCTAGCTTTTCCAGAAATAATTTTACAGAAACTGTATTCTTTTAAATACTGCTTGACCCATTATTTCTAGCCTCTTATTAGCTAATTCTCACATCTTGATTAAGCCATTTCAAATAATCTGTATAGCACCATGAGCTGCTGGCTTACCAGGGAGATTCTTAAGCTGCTTCTGTCTCAGAGAGGAGTGGCATGGTGTCTGTCTTACTCGGCTTCTTTCTCCCAGCATTCTCTTCTCTTTACTCTGCCTATCTAATCTGCTGTCCTATCAAAAGGGCCAAGGTAGTTTCTTTATAAACCTATAGACATACAGCCCTCCTCCATCACTTTGGCCTGCCTCACACAATGACATTAGGAGAAATCTTTCTATAAGAACCCTGTCCACTATCTCATTTGGCCTTTTGAATCCTGTCTCCTCTCTTCCTAAGACATAAGAAAGTTAGGCTCAGACATGTTACACAGTCTAACAAAGTTCCAACAGAAAGGAAGGATGGAATCAAGATCTGAATTCATTGCCAAAGTCTAAAATCTTAACCAAGGAACTCAGTGCATGACCATACTTTTCTTTCCACTGAGAATGAACCCACACTCTGAGGAGCTGAAAGGCAAATTCACACTGCATCTACCCCACATTGGTCCTTGACAGATGTGAAGAGCATTATGATGGCCCCTGATACAATGACATTTTATTCCTCTGGAGTTGACTGGCCAGTTGGCCACCTACCTTACTCAATATTTCCTTCTATGATTGGATTTCCAGAATCCTCCATCCCTTCACATCATTGCTAAGTCACACACTTCCAAATGCCGCTTTCAGATTTTACATAGACAGACTTTGCCACCAGAGTGATGGGATGAACTGTAGTATGTGTCCCATTATTTTATAAAAGAGGGGCCCTGAATAATAACCTTTCTATATTCCTGCAAAATCTAAACCAGAAAATCAGCATGTAAATGTGACATCCCTGCACCCCTACAAGGAGTTAAACTGGTGGTGTAGATTGCAGTGAACAGGATTGACATTCCAATGAAGGGGCATCTCTGCCCGACTTAAGAAAAGTCTCATAGGAAGTGAAGTAGATCTGTGGCCATACAACCTTGGAGGATTTTATGAGGTAGAAATACAGATTTCTATATGAATAGACAATATATTCATAATGATGGGATGGCTATTCTTAGTTGTCAACTTGACTACATCTAGAGTTAATAAGTATTTTAATGACTGGGCATATTTATGGAAGAGTATTTCTTCTTAATTTCAATTTTGAAGTGGTAAGACACACTCCTAATCTGGATCTTTGAGATAGGACTCTTTTGAGGTAGGAAGAGGCATTTTTGTCTGGGCCACACCATCTTCTGGCAGCTTATATAAAGGAGATGGTAGGAGGAACCACTTTCTCTGCCTGCTTGCTCTCAAAGGCAAGGCTATTCCCTCACCAGCATTAACACAGAATTCTTTATAATTATGGTGTGTACCAAAGACTAGCTGACACATTCAGAGTCTCGGACTGAATACCTACTTTGCTTTTGGACATTTTTTTCATAGAGGGATTAAAAAGGCCACAACCTGTAAACCATTGTGTTAAAACTTTTTCTATAAGTTCTGTTACTCTAGAAAACTATGGCTAATAGAAATGTTACTGAATTAAATAATAGTAACAATAAGTAACTCATGGGCCAGGAAGTTGGCACAGTAGGCAAAATACTTGCCATGAAAGTGAAAGGCACTGTGACTGAATTCTCAGAATCTACTTAAAATCAGGATGTGTACAAGTATCTGCAAGTCCAGTTCTCTTAAGACCAATTGGGATGTGGAGACAGGAGACTCTTCAGAAGCTAGCTAGTCAACTAGCCTTGAATAAGCAACAAAAACAATAAAGACACCATATCAAACAAAATGGAAGGCAACTACTGATATCCTGGGTTGTCCTCCTCTCTCCTCAAGCCCACATGCTTACTGTGGCAATGCCCACTTGCACTCACATTCATGAATACACACACACATATATACACACACACGAAGAATGAAACAGCTTCCATATGTATGAAGGCACACATACACATACCTCTCTTTGATCTAGAGTCAACCATATCCATACTTATACACCAATTAGACCACCTGTTCTGGAAAAATCAGTAACCATCTGGTTCACTGAGATAACCTGTCTCAAATATAAGGCTGAGTGTGTGTGTTTGTATGTGTGTTTTCATGTGTGAAGATATGCATTGTCAGTCTGTCTCATATGTACCTATCTCCTAAACTCAGGTTTTTCTTGACTCCTAATATAGAAGCCCTTACTTTGTTTAATTTGTTATACCTAATGAGCACAAGGATTGCCAGGAGTTCTAAGGCAAGGCCATATTATAAGTATTAAACCAGCCCAGACCCAGGAAACAAAGACCAAGAGAGTGGAAGGAAGAACATGAGTCTAGACAGCTGTCTTGTAACCTCCACATTAACAGATGAATAATGTAAGTTGGAAAAGCCTAAGACCAGGTCTCATTTGACCTCTCAACTGAAGCAGATGAGATGTGAAGAGCAGGATCTGTGGGTGAATTTAAATTTCCTACACTATCTGAGCCAATTGGAACTGGGAGCTCTCTGATTGATTCAAATTTAGAACCTGTTTTCTCTGCAGTTTCTGTAAGAAGAGCAATGAGCAACCAATATGCAAAGAAAAGGGGGGCAACATAAATACTAATTTTAAAGATTTTTGACAGAAAGTAAGAACAATGAAACTTCCAGAAGTTTCTGAAAGAAATTGGAGTCAAAATATTGATCACAAATGAAGAGAATTGGGTAGAAGTATCCCATGTCCAGATATCTCAAATGCAATATGGGTGTTACTTTGCGGGTATTCAAATTAAGCCAGGACGTGCATGATGAGACTTTTTATTTTAATAGTCTTTTACTTTAATGTATATTAATAAAATTTTAAATCATCAAGCTCATGTGTTTTACTATCTTACATTGACCCCAAATTAGTTTTTAAGCCAAAGTAAAGAGGGTTTAATGGTATGAGTCTTCATCCAGATAATGCAGACAGCTGCTGCAGGAAAGTAGGGTACATAAAGAAAGCCGACTCAGTAAATAATTCAACTAGGCATCGCCAGTGGGTAAAACCTGCAATGATGTATCGGTTGCCAAAATAAAGGAAGCAGCCCACTTAAGAGAAAGACAGAGAGGATGGAAGAAGAGGGAAAAGGGAACAGATCATCCGTTGAGACAAAAAACCAGCAAAGGAAACAGAAGCTTCTTTGTTGACAATAATCTCCTCTTCTGTAAGGGCATTTCCATTCCTTCAAATGACAGACATTCAGACAGAACATGCAAGAGAGAAAAGTGTGAACATGGTGGTGGTGAAGGGAGAGAAAAAGCTGCCTTCTGACCTCCACATAAACAGATGCATAATGTAAGTTGGAAAAGCATAAGACCAGGTCTCCTTTCACCTCTCAAAAGAAGCAGATGAGATGTGAACAGCAGGATATATGGGTGAATTTCATTTTCCTACACTATCTGAGCCAATTGGAACTGGGAGCTCTCTGATTGATTCAAATTTAGAATCCTTTTTCTCTGTGGATTCTGTTAGAAGAGCAATGAGCAACCAATATGCAAAAAACAGTGGGGACAACATAAATACTAATCTTAAATCTTTCTGACAAAAAGTAAGGACAATGAACCATCCATAAGGTTCCGAAAAAATTTGGAGCCAAAATATTCATCGATCACTAATAAAGAGAATTCGGGAGAAGTATCCCATGTAAAGATATCTCAACTACAAGCTGGGTGTTCCTTTACTGGTATTCAAATTAAGCCAGGATGTGCATGATGAGGCACTTTATTGTTATTTTAATAGCTTTTACTTTAATGTATATTAATAAAATTTTAACGCATCAAGCTTGTTTGTTTTATTACCTTATATTGACCACAAATTAGTTTTTAAGCCAAGGTAAAGGAGGCTTTAATGGTATGAGACTTCATCTTGATAATGCAGACAACTGCTGCAGGAAAGTAGGGTACATAAAGAAAGACTACTCAGTAAATAATTCAACTAGGAAGTGCCAGTTGGTAAAACCTGCAATGATGTATCGATTGCCAAAGTAAAGGAAGCAGCCCTCTTATGAGAAAGACAGAGAGGAAGGAAGAAGGGGAAAAAGGGAAGAGATCATTTGTTGAGACCAAAAAACAGCAAAGGAAACAAAAGCTTCTTTGTTGACAATAATCTCCTCTTCTGTAAGGTCATCTCCATTGCTTCAAATGACAGACATTCAGACAGAACATGCAAGAGAGAAAAGTGTGAACATGGTGAAGGTGAAGGGAGAGAAAAAGAAAGAAAACCTTCTGGAGATTTAAAGACAGATAGAATGAAACACCAGAGCATGAGTATTTCTCTGGTACCTTCACAAAATCCTTATCAGCATTTCAGGTCACTTGCTTGTCTTCCAGAGGACCGGGTTTCAATTCCTCCCACTCATACAAACATCTGTAACTCCAGTTATAAAACATCTGACCCTGGCCAACACAAGCACTGAATGCACATGGTGAACACACTAATGTGCAGATAAACTCAAACTCATGAAAAGAAATTTAATCATTTCTATTGAAAATAGTAGTCACTCTTTTACTTCAAACAAGCAGGGAACTATATTCAAGAGCACAATGCACTTACAGAATGGAATTATTCAGTTCTGAGGTAGCATGACTCCCAGTTTCATGAAAAACTGCCACATTGATTTTCCAAGTAGTTGCACTAGTCTGCATTCCCGACAACAAGGGATGGGTGTTCCTCTACTCTACATCCTTTTCAGCATAGTCTATCATTGGTGTTTTTGGTTTTAGCCATTCTGACAGTTGTAACATGGTATAGCAGAGATGTTCTGATTTGCATTTCCCTGATTGCTAAAAAGGCTAAGCATGACATTGTCTTTTGCCCATTTAAAGTCTTCTGTTGAGAATTCTGTGTTCAGTTAAGTACCCCTTTTTAATTGCAGTAATTTAAGTGTTAATGTCTAGTTTCTGGATTTCTTTACATATTTGGAGATCAGAATTTTGATTACGGACTGGTGAAGACTTTTCACATTCAAAAGGATGCCTTTTTGTCTTAGTGACAATGTCTTTTGCATTACAGAAGCTTCTCACTTTCAGGAGGTGTCACATTTATTCCTTTTTGGTCTCATTGTCTATGCTACTCAGGTTCAACACTGGAAGTGGTCTCCTGGGTCCATGTATTGCAGATTCATTTCAACTTCTCATCTATCAAGTTCAGTGTGGTCAGATTAATATTGAGGTCTTTAATCCATTTGTAGTTGCATTTTGTGCATGCTGAACAATATGGATCTATTTTTCTTCTTCTACAGGTTGACACCCATTTATGCTGTCTGTCTTCACAAGTCTTTCTCCATGCTTTAAAGGAAACAAATTCTTCCCATTACAGCTCCTGTCATGTTCACCTGCTGTATTTCTCATATAGTTCATTCTGCTCTCCCTCTTACTTCCAGGTCTGATAACGATAATGTGAATTTTTCAACTAATATACCACACACCTGATGAGCTGCCTTCTTTTCCCAACCACTCCAAAGCAGCTCCAATATATTTAACAGCCAGTAGCAGTGACACTCTTTGAGACCTAATGGAGATGTTAATAGATGGAGTTCTTAAAATGGGATGGGACCCTGATAGCTGGAATTCCAGAAAATTGGGTTGGGTGCTGCCACACAATGAAGATAATTAAGCCACCCAATAGCTAAAATCTCATTATTCTCACTGTTCAATCATCTAATCTTGCACAAATGACTGACATTGACAAAAAAAATAATGCCAATCATATTAACCAATTAACATTTGTACATCTGCAGTTTTGTGGTTTGGAAGGTTATTTGGTGGCTTTTACTCTGTGTGTGTGTGTGTGTGTGTATGTGTTTGATTTGACCAAAGGACAACTTCAGTGGTCATTCCTCAAAAATCATCTACCATGCTTATTTAGACAGTATCACTTACAGGGACCTAGGATTTTCTGAATAGAAGATGCAGTTTGGCCAGTCAGTACCAGAATCCACAGTGTCTGCCTCCCAAGCAGTGACATTACAAGCACACACTACCACGTTGGAAAGCTTTGAATAAGGTCTCTGGAGTCTGAACTCAGGCCTGTATACACACAGCTGATTTATCCCTAACAAAGAAAATCTCTTTTCAGTATGTTAGTCTTAATTTTAGACTCATATAGAAAGTGATTGCTCATTTTTGAATTCACAGCACAATGACTACAGAATTCCAATGGTGTTCAAATTAAGAAAACAATATCACAAAGTTAAACAGAGTACTGATAATAAATAAGCACTTGTATACCCCATCTGCCACATGGACCTTCCTGCCCCTTCCCTTTAGTTCTCCCTGAAACTCTCCTCCAAATCCAGGCATGGGTGGCTTTCCCTGCCTTGCCGTGGCAAACTGTTGGACACTGTATGTTCTATCTTCCCCATTTAGCTAGACCAGTCATTTTATGGCATAATGTTTTTGTTAGAGTTACCTCAACTGACCACTTTAGGCTTTGGAAAAACTCAAATGACCTTAAAACAGCCAGGGAAAACATCTTAACATTGTGTCCATTGTAATGTCAGTAAAAAAAATTAGAAATCAAGACCTGCATCCTGGTCAAGATTTTTTAATCACCATTCCAGTTCCATCTGAGGTTACTCACTGTCTTTTGATGCCTAGATGAATTTTTGCTTTAACTAAACTTTGGCTTTCCCTAAAGCCAGTTTGAATTGTGTTTTATCACTTGGAACTGAAAAGTCTCCAGCGAGACTAGGGAATATGATGGGTTCTGGAGAATGAAGCCAGCTCCTGCATCCCTTTATGTCCTAGGGGAGCTGTTAAAGAGACACTGACATTTCTACCAGCTTGAGTTTCAAGTGCAAGGATAAGTATCCTATAGCAAATCAAGGCTGTCCCTGACTCACAACCCAGTTGTATGTTTCTCAGTGTCGCTGTTTCCATGTTTCCTCTCTTCCTGCAGTTGCTTAGATTTCTGCTCCTTATCATCATCCATGTATATCTATCACTCCCTTCTCTCAGCAAATTGAAAAAGAAATTGCCATGATCAACATCACAGCACTATCATCCACTGCCGAAGATGCACGGAAATCATCGGTCGGGGGAAATAACTCCTCATCTCCTGATCTGGGAAGGGTTAGACTTCACACTAACGTGGGCAGACAGTCTTTCAGAAGTGTATTTCCATGAGTGTTCAACTGAATGATACCACAAAAGATGGCTGGGTAAGATAAGTAGAAAGAAGATTGTATGTCCTTTGAAAGCAACAAAGAAGCTGACAAATACCATGGGTAACAATTATTCCAAATGCATATGGGACCCTTTTTTCAAGAATGCAGAATCTGGGCTTTTTAAGCAGAAGGAAACAGAAAACCCAGTGACATTTAGCCTAAGATCTCTCCTTGTCTCCAGAGCTAGAGTGCTCTTAAACATTGTCATCTTACGTTCACAGGAATGCCTATAGTGTAGACACTACCCAATGGGTGCAGCTGGAGATTTTTCAATATCTCATCACAGTTGGACCTCCTTGGCATACTGTGTGAGATCTGAGTCTAGGTTCAGCAAATGTTAAATCCTTCTACTAAGAGTAGTTTGTCAAGCAGAATTAAGGTCAATAATTTAATACCAGTGTTGTCAGAGGCTTTGGTTAACAGACAGCTCTTGATCAAAATCTTATGGGCAAAACACAGGGAGTGTGTGGATGGTGGGAACTTAAAAGGTTATGACTTAATACTGGGAAATAACAGATATGAAAATTGACAAGCACATAGAGAGATTGTAGATAGATAAAAAGTTATATAGATGGAAAATAGATAGAGAATATATAGATTAATGGACAGAAAGAATTATATAAATGGACATTGATTAATATAATAATCAACATACAGATATACACAGATAGATAGATTGATACGTCAATAGAATAATATAGAAACATAGAGGAAACATGTACAGAGGAATAATTATACATATCTTAGAGATACAGAGATAAATACATAGAAAGACTAATAGATACATAGATACACCTAATAGATTGAAAGTGTGATAAATAGGAGTTAACATAGGTAGTTAAGTAGATAGATGGATAGATTTATGACTGATAGAGTAACAAATATACACATATATGACAGATAAATTATAGAGTGATGGTAAATAATAATTGATCATCCAAATATAAATGATTAATAGATATGTGGTGGTTTGAATAAAAATGATACTCTATCATCCTATGGGGAGTGACATTATTGGGAGGTGTGGCCTTGTTGGAGAAAGAGTGTCACCAGAGATACTCTTTGATGTCTGAAGCTCAACATAGGTCCAGTGCCTTATTCTTCCTTCCTGCTCCCCAAGGGTCTGGATGTAGATCTCTTCCCTTCTCCTGCGCCATGTCTCCCTGAAGTCTGGAATAATTCTGCCATGATGTTAATGGTCAGAACCCAATTAAATGCTCTCCTTCATAAGACTGATGGTGGTCATGTTATCTCTTCACAGCAGTAGAAACCACAACTAAGACAAGATAAATAGAAAGATAGATAGACAGAGAGCCTGGTGTTAGATATTTGGTAAACAAATGAGGAATAAATGGATAGATGGAAGGATGGATGGATAGATGAATAATAAGAGATAGATGATATTAATAGATTAAAAGATATATAATTAATACATTATTGAAAGTCTCATGGCTTCTAGGACCCAGGAAAAGACAGAGAAGATTCCTCCAGCTGCCTAGTTCTTGATATGCAGAATGAGTAATGTGCCTCCAATGCGCAATACTACTAACAGTAGCTGTAAGTAACTTCCTGACACATTGATTATAACTTCTCAGAATAAAGATTCAAACTTACTCTATACACACACACTGAGCCCTGTTTAAATTGTGTCTTTCACAGTCTAGCAGGTGATTTAGCAATAAAACCATATCGGGATAGTGAGGAATGAGAGCAACAGCTTTTCCACTAGAAAAGTGAGTCTTAAAATGGAAAGGAGATGCAATAGGAAATCTAAGCACGAAGTAGATCAGGGAAAACAAGTGAGAAAACTCATGTGCTGACCTGTAGGTGTTCACGTGTATACAGTACTGAGTGTACGTGTGTTTATATAAAAGGATTTTCCTGATGTTAGTTCTCTGAAAGGCCACAGATGCAAACATCAGACTCATTCAGTATTCATCATTCCAAGTGCTGGGGTTTAACTTCTGATATCATTCCCCGAAGAAGAAGATAACAGCACTCCATGGAGAAATGGTGGATTGATAGGCAGAGGGAAGCAGAAGGCAGAAGCCTAAAATATCTCATGCATCCAGGGAGTAACTAAGTTCTCAAAAAACACAAATGTCAAAAGGAAAACATGAGATGGCATGAAGGCTTGTTGGTTGCCAACCAGGGACAATTTAGCATCGCAGAAAACAATAATAGCTGCCATTTTAAATCTTTGGAAGAAAATGTTTCTGAATCCCAACTGCTTTGATTAAAAAAAACAGTGGAGGAGAAAACTGGGTCTTTGGGGTGGCATTCCAACTAATCAACGCAAAGGAATCATGAAATTGGAACCCCACCACCTGGCAGCCACCATATATGCCTTAATTGGCTCAGGTAAGAATCGTTAATGGATTCTGCCGCTGACTGGAAGTCTAAGAAAATGGCTATTTGCAAAGTGTCAGCATCTTGATGCAGAAGAAACAACTTTGAAATGAAGCAACTGCAGCTCATCCTGATGATCAAAGATACCATCACTTGTGAAGAAACAGCCTGATTATTTAAAAGGACCCATTGGAAGTACAAACAGAACTTGGAACAAGGACATGAAATAATACCAGCCAGAGGTTGTTCAACAAAGAGAGAATGGATTGTATAAGCATGTCACAGTCTGAACACAAAGTGTGGGAATATGCTATGGAATAGGGACAGGTCACATACAGTGTCTTAGACTAAGGCCTCAGTTGGAAAACAGTAATTTGGCTGCAATGAACAAAATCAGACAAATAATAAAATGATTAGAAGCATGGAGTTGAAGTAATCATTTGTAGAAATGTCTCTTTGTACAATTGAGAACCCCAGTGAATCCCTGTGGATAAGTTTTCAGGATAAAATCACAACAGAAAAACAACAACAATAATAAAAGTAACATCAATAACAATAGTAATAATAGTAATAATATTAATAATGTCATTTGTTTGTCTTGAGAAAGAACACTAACCATTGTGGGAATTCTGGAGGAGAAATTTGAGAAAGGAAATATTTCAGAGTCATGAAAGCAATCAAAAGATCAACAGAGCACAGCAAGGAGAAATAATCAATCAGGACTTGAGGTTGAAGTGCCTGATGAATATAAGTAAACACAGATAATGCTTTCTTAAATATTAGATAAGCAGCAGTTAATATGACAAGTGATATCTGTCATTTATTGAAATCTGATCTAAGAGGAAGTGATGAGGCATGTAAGCCATCATGCAGGCAATAAAGAAGGAATGGCAGAGATGAGAATTAGGGGCTTCTGAGTCCATGCTTGCATATGACACCTTCCTTCTCCTCATATGCCAGGATGCACCATGCCCCAGCAAAGAATCACCACTTTTGGCTCCTAGTGTTTCCAGTGGGTTTCTGTCACTTGCTGCTCATCACAGTTTGCTTTACCTTTAAACTAGCTATTAACCTTGAGTCATATGGAAAGATGGAACCGTGGCTATCTGAATGGAATAAGTGAATGTCTATGGGGCTATTACTGCTAATTGATACAGAACAGTTATACCACTGTGGGTGTTACCTTAGTCCATCCAGAAGCAAGTGGGCCTGCGCAATATAAGATATTTCCTGGAAAGCACATCCTCCATGGCAGGTTCAACTGTCAGTAGCCTATAAGTAAAGTGATAGGGAATAATGCACATCCTTGATTTCAGATTCAGCTGCCAGTACCTCCCCAATAAATGTCTGGGCCTCTTCTGGCAGTGGTTTTTTTTCTTTCTTTTTTTTTTCTTTTTACTACAATCTCATGTTACATACCCAAGTTAATCCACTGTCCTTCCACTCCTGCCAACTTCTCCCTTCCCCATCCTCCATCCACTCCTCCAATAAGAACTCAGTGTTTGATGAGGCCAGGAAAACATATCTGATGGCTGTTTCAATTGCTAATAGCTCCCCAATAAGAGCTAAGGCCTAGAGCACCTGTCCTCAATGGCCACTTCAACGGGAAAAAGTTCTTGGCTTAGGCATAAGGCCACATATGTTGCCAACAACTTCAAAAGAAACAGGAGGGCTGGAAGAGCATCAAACTCATGATAGCTTCATTTGCCAGCTGTCCCAAGTAAGAATATGACCTAAAAGATACTTTCCTAAGACAGAATTGCCAGTCTTACTACCATTATTAGCTCATAAGTAAGGGAGATAACTTGGAGAGTTACCCACAGTAACTCCTCCTGTCAGCAACTCTTCAGTAAGAAAAAAATCATGGAAGTTTACCACACTCTTGGAATCTTTTTCTCCCAGTAGCTCCCCAGGTTGACGAGAGGCTGTTGCTTTGCACAAGAGGCAGAATGGCTCTCCTAAGTGTTTCTGGAAACACAAAGTCACACCACACAAGGTCCAGCCTCTCAAAGGCCATTGGCCAAAGGATTTTCCACATCACCTCCCCTTTTACCTAATAAGAATGTTCAAAACCAATACAGGACTACATATAATAAGAACAAATATCAAGTATAAAAGTTAGATTTATAGCCAGTATAGGCAATATTTTTTCTCATTTTTTAATTCTTTTTTAATTAAAATTTCCTACTGCCCCCCGTTTCCCATTTCGCTCCCCCTCCTCCCACATATTGTCCCTTCCCCCCGCTATCCTCCCCCATCCCCACTCCTCTTGTCCTACCCCCGTCAATTCCCCCTCCCTCTCGATACTGAAGAGCAATCCAAATTCCCTGCCCTACAGGAAGACCAAGGTCCTCCCACTTCTATCTAGGTCCAGGAAGGTGAGCATCCAAACAGGCTAAGCTCCCACAAAGCCAGTTCATGTATTAGGATCAAAACATAGTGCCATTGTCCTTGGCTTCTCATCACCCTTCATTGTCCACCATGTTCAGAGAGTCCAGTTTCAACCCATGCTTATTCAGTCCCAGTCCAGCTGGCCTTGGAGACCTCCCAATAGATCAGTTCCACTGTCACAGTGGGTGGGTGCAGGCCTCGTGGTCCTGATTTCCTTGCTCATGTTCTCCCTCCTTCTGCTCCTCATTTGGACCTTAAGAGCTCAGACCGTTGCTCCAAATTGGGTATCTGTCTCTCTCTCGATCCATCGCCAGATGAAAGTTCCCGTGCCATTCTCCTTAGCCTCTCATCAGCTCTCATTTCTGCCACATTCACAGAGTCCGGTTTTATCCCATGTTTTTTCAGTAGCAGTCCAGCTGGACTTGGTGAGCTCCCAATAGATCGGCCCCATTGTCTCAGTGGTTGGGTGCACCCCTCATGGTCCTGACTTCCTTGTTCATGTTCTCTCTCCTTCGCTCCCCATTATAACCTTGGGAGCTCAGTCCGGTGCTCCAGTGTGGGTCTCTGTCTCTATCTCCATCCATCACTAGATGAAGGTTCTATGGCGATATGCAAGATATTCATCAGTATGATTATAGGACAGGTTCATTTCAGGTTCCCTATCCTCAGGTGCCCCAATGAACTAACTGGGGTCATTGCCCTGGGCATCTGGTAGCCCTTCCAAGTTCAAGTCTCTTGCCAACCCTTAGGTGGCTCCCTTAACTAAGGTATGAGTTTCCCTGCTCCCCTATCCCAGCTTGCTTTATCCCCAGTCACCAGTTTCCCGCAGTTCCCCTCATCCTCTTCTTCACACTTTTCTCTCCCCATCACCCCTCATCCCCATCCCACCCCACCCCCAAGATTCCAATATTTTGCCCATCAATCTTGTCTATCTCCCATAGCTGGGAGGATATCTATATGTTTTTCCTTGGGTTTACCCTCTTGTTTAGCTTCTTTAGGATCACAAATTATAGACTCAGTGGCCCCTATCCATGGCTAGAAACCAATTATGAGTGAGTATATCCCATGATCTACTTTTTGGGTCTGGGTTACCTCATTCAGGATCGTATTTTCTATTTCCATCCATTTGCATGCAAAATTCGAGAAGTCATTGTTTTTTACCGCAGAGTAGTACTCTAATGTGTATATATTCCACACTTTCTTCATCCATTCTTCCGTTGAAGGGCATCTAGGTTGTTTCCAGGTTCTGGCTATTACAAATAATGCTTCTATGAACATAGTTGGACAAATGCTTTTGTCATATGCTAGGGCATCTCTTGGGTATATTCCCAAGAGTGCTATTGCTGGGTCCAGGGGTAGGTTGATCCCAATTTTTCTGAGAAACCGCCACACTGATTTCCAAAGTGGTTGAACAAGTTTGCAGTCCCATCAGCAATGGATGAGGTTACCCCTTTCTCCACAACCTCTCCAGCAAAGGTTATCCTTGGTGTTTTTGATTTTAGCCATTCTGACAGGTGTAAGATGATATCTCAAAGTTGTTTTGATTTGCATTTCTCTGATCGCTAAGGAGGTTGAGCATGACCTTAAGTATCTTTTGGCCATTTGACCTTCTTCTGTTGAGAATTCTCTGTTCAGTTCAGTGCCCCATTTTTTAATTGGGTTAATTATCCTTTTAAAGTCTAGTTTCTTGTGTTCTTTACATATTTTGGAGATCAGACCTTTGTCTGTTGCAGGGTTGGTGAAGATCTTCTCCCAGTCCCTAGGCTGCCTTTTTGTCTTAATGACAGTGTCCTTTGCTTTACAGAAGCTTCTCAGTTTCAGGAGGTCCCATTTATTCAATGTTGCCCTTAATGTCTGTGCTGCTGGGGTTATACATAGGAAGCGATCTCCTGTGCCCATATGTTGTAGGGTACTTCACATTTTCTCTTATATCAGGTTCAGTGTGTTCAGATTGATATTGAGTTCTTTGGTACACTTGGACTTGAGTTTTGAGTTTTGTGTATGATGATAGATATGGGTCTATTTTCATTCTTCTACAGGTTGACATCCAATTGTGCCAGCACCATTTGTTGAAGATGCTCTCTTTTTTCCATTGTATACTTTTAGCTCCTTTATCGAAAATCAGTTGTTCCTCTGTTTGTGGGTTAAAATCCTGGTCTTATATACATTTCCATTGGTTGACTTCTCTGTTTTTATGCAAGTACCACGCTGTTTTCATTACTGTAGCTCTGTAATAGAGTTTGAAGTAGGGATGGTAATGCCTCCAGAAGTTCCTTTATTGTATAAGGTTGTTTTGGCTATCCTGGGTTTTTTGTTTCTCCATATAAAGTTGATTATTGTCCTTTCAAGATCTGTGAAGAATTTTGATGGGATTTTAATGGGGATTGCACTGAATATATAAATTGCCCTTGGTAGAATTGCCATTTTTACTATGTTGATCCTCCCAATCCAAGTGCAAGGAAGATCCTTCCATTTTCTGGTATCCTCTTCAATTTCTTTCTTCAATGCCTTAAAGTTCTTGCAAAATAGATCTTTCACTTCCTTGGTTAGAGTGTCCCAAGATATATTATGCTTTTTGTGGCTATCGTGAAAGGTGATGATTCTCTTATTTCCCTCTCTGCTTCCAAATCCTTTGTGTATAAGAGGGCGACTGATTTTTTGGAGTTGATATTGTATCCTGCCACATTACTAAAGGCGTTTATCAGCTGTAGGAGTTCTTTGGTGGAGTTTTTTGGGTTGCTTCTTTTTTTTTCTTGAACTTTCAGGTGGGCTGTTAAGTCTCCAGTGTGTGCTTTCTCTGTTTTCTTTAAGTGGGCAGTTAGTGCTATGAACTTTCCTCTTAGGACTGCTTTCATAGTGTCCCATAGGTTAGAGTATGTTGTTTCTTTATTTTCATAGTCTACAAGGAAGACTTTAATTTCTTTCTTATTTCTTCCTTAATCCAGGTATGGTTCAGTAGTTGACTATTCAGTTTCCATGAGTTTGTAGGCTTTCTGGGGGTAGCATTTTTGCTGAATTATACCTTTAATCCATGGTGATCTGATAAGATACAGGTGGTTACAGATATGTTTTTTGTAACTGTCGATGTTTGCTTTGTTCCCGAGTATGTCGTCGATTTTTGAGAAGGTTCCATGAGCTGCAGAGAAGAAAGTATATTCTTTCCTATTTGGGTGGAATATTCTATAGATGTCTGTTAAGTCCATTTGATTCATTCCCTCCATTAATTCTCTTATTTCTCTGTTAGGTTTCTGTCTATTTGACCTGTCCATTGGTGAGAGCGGAGTATTAAAGTCTCCTACTATTAATGTGTGCGGTTTGATGGCTGCCTTGAGTTTTAACAATGTTTCTTTTATGTACGTGGGTGCTTTTATATTAGGTGCATAGATATTCAGGATTGAGAATTTATCCTGATGAATTGTTCCTGTTATGAGTAGAAAATGTCCCTCTCCATCTCTTCTGATTGATTTCAGTTTGAAGTCAACTTTGTTAGAATTTAGTATGGCCACACCTGCTTGTTTCTCAGGTACATTTACTTGATAAGCCTTATCCCAACCCTTTATTCTGAGTAGGTGCCTGTCTTTGTGGTTGAGGTGTGTTTCTTGTAAACAGCAGAATGTTCGATCCTGTTTTCATATCCAATCTCTTAGTCTGTGCCTTTTTATAGGTGTGTTGAGTCCATTGACATTAAGTGATATTAATGACCAGTGGTTGTTAACCCCGGTCACTTTTTTAGTAGTAGATTTTGTGTGTTTCCCTTCTTTGAGTTGTGCTGGTAAAGGGTCTCTAGATGTCTGAGTTATTGTGGCCATTGTTGGACTCCTTGATTAGTGATTTTCCTTCTATTACTTTCTGTAAGGCTGGATTTGTGGCTACGTATTGTTTAAATTTGTTTTTATCCTGGAAAATTTTGTTTTCTCCATTTATAGTGAATGAAAGCTTGGCTGGGTATAGTAGTCTGGGCTTGCATCCATGGTCTCTTAGTTTTTGCAGTACATCTACCCAGGACCTTCTGGCTTTCATGGTTTCCATAGAGAAGTCAGGTGTAAGTCTGATAGGTTTACCTTTATAAGTAACTTGGTCTTTTTCCTTTGCTGCTCTTAGTATTCTTTCTTTATTCTGTTTGCTTTGTGTTTTGATTATTATATGGTGAGAGGATGTTTGTTTTTGATCCAGCCTATTCAGTGTTCTGTATGCTTCTTGAACCTTCATAGGTATATCTTTCTTTAGGTTTGGAAAGTTTTCTTCTATAATTTTATTAAATATATTTTCTGGACCATTGAGCTGTGCTTCTTCTCCTTCTTCTATTCCTATTATTCTTAGGTTTGGTCTTTTTATTGTGTCCCATATTTCCTGAATGTTTTGTGATGAGAATTTGTTGGCCTTGCTGTTTTCTTTGATCAGCGTGTTTATTTTCTCTATGGTATCTTCAGAATCTGAGATTCTTTCTTCTATCTCTTGTATTCTATTGGTTATGCTTACTTCTGTAGTCTCTATTCGTTTACCTAGATTTTCCCTGTCCAGCTGGCCTTCTGTTTGTGTTTTCTTCTTTGCCTCCACTTCAGTTTTTAAGTCTTGAACTGTTTCCATTATCTGTTTGATTGTTTTTCCTTGGTTTCCTAGGGTGTCATTCACTGATTTACTCAATTCTTCAAACTTTCTGTTATACTTCTCATCCATTTCTATAAGGGCATTTTTTACATGCTGTTTAAGGGTGTCAATCACTTTCATAAAGTCAATTTTATCTACTTCTTCATCATGATTAAGGTGTTCATGTCCTCCTGTTGTGAGGTCGCTGGGTTCTGGTGGTTTCATATAGTTTTTCAGATTGTTGGGTGAATTCTTGCATTGGCGCCTGCCCATCTCTTTCTCCGAATGCTCCCCTATGGGTCTTCTTTTACCGGATCAGGTCTCCTTGCCTACTTATGTACCTTCCCATTGATGGCACTCTGCAATGATAGCTTTCCTGGTGCTCCAATGATGTCTCTCCTGGTACCTATATCAGATCTCCGTGCTCAAAAATGGCTTTCCTGGTACTGAGATTAGCTCTCCCACTGATGGCTCTTCCTGGTGCCAAGATCAAATCTCCGTGCAGGTTGGGTAGTTCATAAACAAAGCCCCTACTTTGCTAGTTGTAGGCAGGCCAGTGAAACAAAGGAAGTCTCGCCTGCCCACTTGCCCTGAAGATTTGCCCCCAGTGCCAGACAGACTGAGCTGGATGGTGTTATGTGCCCAAAGAGGAAAGGGGGCAGAAGGAAGAAGGGTTCTGGAGGCAAGCTGGGTGGGACAAGAAGAGAGAGGCAGTATGCGGGGTGTAGAGCCCATGAAGGGAGCCCAGGGAGTTTAGGGTGGGGGGTGAGGAACTTCAGAGTTCCCTGTCCAGGGCTGCTTCCGCCCCCGGTCACAAACTCACCCCACTGCTGTCTCTCCTGGTGCCCAGATCAGATATTCGTGCAGGTTGGGTAGTTCGTAAACAAAGCCCCTACCTTGCTTGGTGCAGGTAGGCCAGTGAAACAAAGGAAGTCTCGCCTGCCTACTTGCCCTGAGGATTTGCCCCCTGTGCCAGACAGACTGAGCTGGATGGTGTTATGTGCCCAAAGAGGAAAGAGGGCAGAAGGAAGAAGGGTTCTGGTTGCAAGTTGGGTGGGACAAGAAGAGAGAGGCAGTATTCGGGGTGTAGAGCCCCTGCAGGGACCCCAGGGAGTATAGGGTGGGGGATGAGGAACTTCAGAGTTCCCTGTCCAGGGCTGCTTCCGCTGCCGGTCACAAACTCACCCCACTGCTGTCTCTTTGGTGCCGAGGTCAGATCTCCGTGCAGGTTGGGTAGTTCGTAAAAAAAGCGCCTACTTGTTTGGGGCAGGCAGGCCAGTGAAACAAAGGAAGTCTTGCCTGCCTACTTACCCTGAGGATTTGCCCCCAGCACCAGACAGACTGAGCTGGATGGTGTTATGTGCCCAACGAGGCAGAAGGGAGAAGGGTTCTGGATGCAAGCTGGATGGGACAAGAAGAGAGAGGCAGTTTGCGGGGTGTAGAGCCCCTGTAGGGAGCCCAGGGAGTATCCAGTATAGGCAATATTGAGCAAGAAATATATGCTCAAAATTTCAATGATTATTTTATTCCTAGGAGTCTTAGTCTTGTATTAGAAATGGGTTGGCTAGACCATAAGAGGAAGTTATCTACAACTATCAAGTCTTCAACCTCCATCAAGGCCTGAGAATTGAGATAGAATATTACTTGAGTAGCCAATAAATGCATTAAAGATGTTTCCAAAATGTACAGTAGATTACAGAGACATATGTCTACCTGGGAAATCACCCAGTGTCTCATTTGCAATGTTGAAGCAAACCACTTTGGCTAAGGCCTAGAGTAACTGACAGCTCTTTTATAGAGGCAGGAAGATTTTGAAAACAATCTTACCCTATTTTGGCAAGGTTTGACAGTCATTTTTCTTGTATCTTGCTTGTCCAGTCCAGACACCATGCATTTTATCAGTCAAACAAGTGCAATTCCTTCACCAAAGCCCAGTTTTACAAAGAATAGTACAAACTCCAAGTACAGTATCTTTGATGCTCAACATTCTTTCAGGAATAGATCAGTGCTGCAAAGAGCCATTGTGTCTCACATCAACAAAACCCTAAGTTATTTAAATCCCAGTTTCTGCAGTTCCTTTAAGTGTTTGATGATTACCTATCTGTACAGAATACAGTCTCTATGTATCATAAGAACCTGATTAGTGTTAATATGAGTTTGGAAAACATGGGTGAATATTAACCTATAATACTTACTGCTTTAATATATAACGTAAAGACTATTACTTCATTTTACAATATTAAACAATCTCTGAACATATGTGCAACAAATGATGACAACAGCCTTAAAATGGAAGCAGCTTATAGATACCTTGATCAGAAGTAGAGATGTATGATACATTATAATAGAGGAGTCAACCAACCTTGGAATCCAGTAATTTCAATTTTGCTGAATATATCCAGAGATACCCAATCATACTACAAATGCATTTGTTCAACTATTTTCATACCAGCACTATTTGTTATAGCCAGAACCTGGAAACAACCTAGGTGCCCCTCAATAGAAGAATGGATAAAGAACGTGTGGCATATATTCACTTTAGAGATGCACTCAGTGCAATAAAACAATGACATCTTGAATTTTGCATTCAAAGAATGGAAATAGAAAACATTTTACTGAGATAACCTAGATACAAAAAGATGAATAAGTTATGAACTCCATCAGAAGTGGATTCAAACCATAAGCAACGGACATTGGGCCTATAATTCATGATCCTACAGAAGAAAACAAGAAGGAGAACCCAAAGAAAAACATATATTTATCCTCCTAGATACTGGATGTAGACAAGATTGCCAGGTGAAAGTTGGGATCATGGGGGTGGCAGTGGGGAGAGAGAAGGGAGAATGGAAGGATTGGAATAGGGATGAATGAGATTGAGGAAGGATGGATATCGGAGCAGAAAAGAAGATATCACAAGGAAGGGAACCATTTTATGTTTGGCAAAAGACTTGGCTCTAGAGTGGGTCCCAGGTGCCCTTGAAGATGTCCCTAGCTCTTTCATCTTGCAGCAGATGAGGGGGTCCCTGAACTGGCCTTATTCCATAGCCCTACTTATAAATATCTTGCATATCACCTTAGAACCTTCATCTAGCAATGTATGGAGATAGAGACACTGACACACATTGGAGCACTGGACTTAGTTCCCAATGTTCAGATGAAGATCATAAGGTGAGAGAACATGAGTAAGTGAGTTAGGACCTCAAGAATTGCTTCCACACACAGAGACTATGGGACATATCTAATAGAAGCTCAGCAAGTCCAGCTGGACTAATACTAAATGAGTATGTGATCAAACAATATTCTCTGAATGTGCCTGACACTGAAAACTGACTGAGAAGCCAATGATAATGGTACTGGGTTTTGATTCTTCTGCATGTACTGATTTTTGCGTGCCTAGTCTGTTTGGATTCAGACCTTCCTAGACATGGATGGAGTGGGGAGGGCCTCGGACTTCCCACTGGGTTGGGCACTCTGTTATCTCTGAGGACTCGAGAAGGACAGAGAGGGGGATGGCAGAGTGTGAGTGAAATTTGAAGAAGGGAAGTAGAAATTTTCAATAAATAAATTAAATAAAATAATACCATACCAAGAGATACATTTTTATCAATGCAATTTTCTGCCTACCATTAATGAGATCAAGAGAAATAGGAAAAGATGCTAAAGATATATGTGATAGAGATCTTAGAGAATGAGATGATACATAAGTGATAAAGACAGATGATAATGAAGAGGTCATAGATAAAGAGATGACATAGAGATTAAAGAGCAAGAGATGATAGAGCAAAGGTTGATAAAAGAAGATATGATAGAGAAAGAGATGCTAGAGAAGAGATGCTAGAAAATGCGATGGTGGAGTACGGGATGATAGTGGAAGAGACGATAGAAGAAAAGATGAGAGAGAATCAGATGATAGAGAAGTGTTAGAGGAAATCATAATGGAGGAAATATGATAGAGTAAGAAATGATAGAGAAAGATAGTAGAGAAATAGAAGACAGAAAAGAGATGGCGGAGAAATAATAGAGTAAGAGAAGATAGAGAGATGGTAGAATAGGAGAAGATAGACTGGAGAATGAAATGATGGCAGATAGAGGTAATTGAGAAATGAATAATAGATGATCGAGAACAAGATGATTGAGTAAGTGATGACAGAGGTATTAGAGAAACTGATGATAGAAAATAGACAATACAGAAAGAGATGATAAAGAAAATGTTATCATAGTAAGATACGATAGTAAATGCAATGATAGAGGAAGAGATGATGAGAAAGAGATGAAAGAGGAAGTGATGATAGACTAAGACATAGAGGAAAAAGTGATGATAGAGGAAGTGATGATTGAGCCATGATAGAGAAATAGAAGAGATGATACATGGGATAGAGAAAGGGATGGAAGAGAGACAAGAAAAATAAATGCTGGAGGATAGACATAGAGACAAAAGAGAGATGATAGAAAATGGTATGATAATGAGATGACAGAGTGATGATAGAGATGATAAAAAGATGACAAAGAGATTATAGAGAGATGATAGACAATGAGATGACCTAGAGATAATACAGGAAAAGATGATAGTATAGAAAAAGAAATGATGGAGTATAGAGATGATAGAGAGATGGTGAAAGGTATATGGAAAGAAATCGTGAAATACATACAGAAAGAAGAGCAAATTGTAGATACAGATAGCCCTTTCATTACTTGGTCACGGAGACCCAAGTTTTCACACAGAAACTACATTAATTACAACCTTGTTTGTCCAGTAGCTCACACATATGCCTAGCTAGCTCTTATTACTTAAATTAACCATAGGTCTTATCTAAGATTAGCCTTGTGGTTTGGTAGCTTACTCAGTGCAGCATTCACATCTTGTACCCAATACATCTGGATGGCGATTGCAGAATGAATATTTTCCTCTTCCCAGGATTCTCCTAGTCTGTTTACCCTGCCTATACTACCTGCCTGGATTCTGGCCAATGAACATTTTATTGAACCAACACAAATAACAAATATATACAGGATATAAGAGCATTATTCCACAGTAGTAAACAAAATGTCCCAACACTTCAAGATAACTGAGTTCAAACCTGGCCACTTTTGCAATATGGAGCCTTACCCTGGAATTCTGGTCTACTAAGTTACACTGTATCAAGACACTTTTCCACAAGGTCAGGGCAATCCCTCAAACTATAAAAGGCACACAGGTAAACTAACTTGGGAGTTCCCTCACTATATACATGATTCAGCAGAAGCCATAGAAACAAATTATTTGATACAGAGTCATTCTAGGTCTAAGCAAATGATTCTAAATATTCTGCTAGAAAATTTTTAGATGACCAATATGTGCAGGACTATCAGCTGTTAGCATGACGAGGGCTCAAGGCTGATGCATAGAGTGTATATATAGGACTGAAATTTCAAAACCCATCTATTCATAATTTGGTCTTCTATACTTCGAGACAAAAAGGATGCTTTTCTTTTAATTTCAGAAAGTTTGGCCAAGCTCTCAAACTCTCCAATCTCTGCCAAACTCCAGATAAAGGAACACATTAAATATGAAAATTCAACTTCCTTGTGACTAACATCACATGCCTTCTCATTGGCTAAGGCCATTCACACCTATAGACTGCAAATTCTACCTTCAATATATATACTAAAGCTAAACAAATGAAATAAAACAGAGCTCTTTCTTTCAAAGAAAAAAAAGGGGAACTACTGTGGGATAACATTCTTGTAGACTATAAAGATTAGTCACTGGAAAGGTACAGACTTTCCTGTAACTAGGCAGGTAATACAGTTGAGGCTACTACACTAAGTGAAATATGGGAAGGGGATGGCAGAGTGACTTATCAGCTATAGGCAGAAAAAAAATAATGAGAATGACTTATTGAGAAAAGGTAATAAGCCATGTTTCTAAACATAGATAAGAATTAAGGGTTAATATAAAATGTAACAGCTAGCCAATAATAAGTGTGAGCTAATCGGCCAAATAGTTCATAATTAATATAAGTCTCTGTGTGCTCTTTAGAAGTAAGTCACTCTGGGAATAGGCAGGATAAACTCATTTGTCAACAAGAAGGTAATATGGAGGATCTTAAGTGATGCATGCATGGATAGCCCTGGGAAGTAGAAACAGAAAAGAGCACCCGAAAAAATTGGGAACATTGGAGGAAGAAAGGTGGGAGGAAGAGGATGGAGAAGGAAGAAGGGGAAGGCAAGGAGAAATGAAAGAATGGGATGGTTGAGATCAAGAAGGTCAGAGATGGAGAAAAATGAAGAAAATATCTCTTATTTATTTATTTATTTATTTATATGTTTGTTAAAGATTTCTGCCTCCACCCCACCACCACCCACCATTTTCCTCCCCCAATCAAGTACCCATCCCTCGTCAGCCCTAATAGCAATCAGGGTTCCCTGCCCTGTGGGAAGTCCAAAAACCATCCACCTCCATCCCATCTAGTAGGAGGAGTATCCAAACTGCCTAGGCTCCCACAAAGCCAGTATGTGCAGTAGGATCAAAAACCCATTGCCATTGTTCTTGAGTTCTCAGTTGTCCTCATTGTCTGCTAGTTCAGTGAGTCTGGTTTTATCCCATGCTTTTTCTGACCCAGGCCAGCTGGCCCAGGTGAGTTCCCAATAGAACATCCCCATTATCTCAGTGCACCCCTCACGGCCTGAGTTCCTTGCTCGTGCTCTCTCTCCTTCTGCTCCTGATTTGGACCTTAAGATTTCAGTCTGATGCTCCACTGTGGGTCTTTGTATCTGTCTCCTTTGATCATGTGATGAAGGTTACTATTCAGGAGGATGCCTATATGTTTTTCATTGTGTTTACCTTCTTATTTAGCTTCTCGAGGATCACAAATTCTATGCTCAATGTCCTTTATTTATGGTTAGAAACCAAATATGAGTGAGTACATCCATGTTCCTCTTTTTGGGGCTGGCTTAACTCACTCAGGATACTGTTTTCTATATCTGTCCATTTGCATGCAAAATTCAAGAAGTCATTGTTTTTTACTGCTGGGTAGGACTCTAATATGTATATATTCCATATTTCTTCATCCATTCTTCCATTGAAGGGCATCAAGGTTGTTTCCAGGTTCTGGTTATTATAAACAATGCTGCTATGCACATAGTTGAGCATATATTTTGTTGTATGATAAGGCATCTCTTGGGAAAATCCCAAGAGTGGTATTGCTGGGTCCAGAGGTAGGTTGATCCCGAATTTCCTGTGGAACCACCACACTGCTTTCCAAAGTGGTTGCACAAGTTTGCATTCCCACCACCAATGGATGAGTGTACCCCTTTCTCCACAACCTTCCAGCAAAGGATATAATTGGTGCTTTTGATTTTAGCCAATCTGACAGGTGTAAGATGGTATCTTAAAGTTGTCTTGATTTTCATTTCCCTGATCGCTAAGGAAGTTGAGCATGACCTTAAGTGTTTTTTGGCCATTTGAAATTCTTCTGTTGGGAATTCTCTGCTCAGCTCAGTGCCCCATTTTATGATTGGGTTGATTAGCCTTTTACGGTCTAGTTTCTTGAGTTTTTTATATATTTTGGAGATCAGACCTTTGTCAGTTGCAGGGTTGGTGAAGATTTTCTCACAGTCAGTGGGTTCCCTTTTTGTCTAGTGACAGTGTCCTTTGCTTTACAGAAGCTTCTCAATCTCAGGAGGTCCCATTTAATCAATGATGCCCTTAATGTCTGTGCTGTTGTCGTTGTATATAGGAAGTGGTCTCTTGTGCCCATGTGTTGTAGAGTACTTCCTACTTTCTCTTCTATCAGGTTCAGTGTGTCCCGACTGTTAGTGAGGTCTTTAATCCATTTGGACTTAAGTTTGGTGCATGTTGATAGACATGGATCTATTTTCATTCTTCTACAGATTGACATCCAGTTTTGCCAGCACAATTTGTTGAAGATGCTCTCTTTTTTCCATTGTATACTTTTAGCTCCTTTGTCAAAATCAGGTGTTCATAGGTTTATGGGTTAAAGTCAGGGTCTTCTATTCGATTTCATTGGTCAACTTCTCTGTTTTTATGCCAGTACCAAGCTTTTTTCAATACTGTAGCTCTATAATAGAGTTTAAAGTCAGAGAGGGTAATGCCTTCAGACAGCCCTTTATTGTATAAGATTGTTTTGGCTATCCTGGGTTTTTTGCTTTTCCATATAAAGTTGATTATTGTCTTCTCCAGATATGTGAAGAATTTTGATGGGGATTGCATTGAGTCTAAAGATTGCTTTGGGTAAATTTGCCATTTTTACTATGTTGATCCTCCCAATCCAAGAGCAAGGGAGATCCTTCCATTTTCTGGTGTCCTCTTCAATTTTTTTCTTCAAAGACTTGAAGGTCTTGTCAAATAGATCTTTCACTTCCTTGGTCAGAGTTACCCCAAGATATTTTATGCTATTTGTGGCTATCGTGAAGGGTGATGCTTCACTGATTTCCTTCTCTGCTTCTTTATCCTTAGTGTATAGGAAGGCAACTGATTTTTTTGAGTTGATATTGTATCCTGCAACATTACTAAAGGTATTTATCAGCTGTAGGAGTTCTTTGGTAGAATATTTGGGGTCGCTTATGTATACTATCATATCATCAGCAAATAATGAATGCTTAACTTATTCCTTTACAATACAAATCACCTTGATCCCCTTATGTTTTCTTATTGCTATTGCTAGAACTTCTAGCACCATATTGAAGAGATATGGAGAGAGTGGACATCCTTGTCCTGTTCCTGATCTTAGTGGGATGGCTTTGACGTTTTCTCCATTTAATTTAATGTTAGCTGTTGGCTTGTTTTAAATAGCTTTTATTATATTTAGGTATGAACCTTGTATTCCTAATCTCTCCAAGACCTTTATCATAAAGGGGTGTTGAATTTTGTCGAATGCTTTTTCAGTATCTAATGAAATGATCATATGGTTTTTTTCTTTCAGTTTATTTATATGGTGGATTACATTGATAGATTTGCATATGTTGAACCAGCCCTGCATCTCTGGGATGAAGCCTACTTGATAATAATGGATAATTTTTCTAATGTGTTCTTGGATTTGGTTTGCCAGTATTTTATTGAGAATTTTTGCGTCAATGTTCATGAATGAGATAGGCCTGTAATTCTCTTTCTTGGTTATGTCTTTTGTGGTTTTGGTATCAGAGTAACTGTAGATTCATAAAAAGAATTAGGCAATGACTCTTTTGTTTCTATATTGTTAAATACATTAAGGAGTATAGGTATTTGCTCTTCTTGGAAGTTCAAGTAGAATTCAGCATTGAAGTCATCTGCTCCTGGACTTTTTTAGGAAGGACTATTTTTTATAACAATTTCTAATTCTTCGTGACTAACAGGTCTACTAGATCTTTTACCTGTTCTTTTTCTTTTTTTTATTCTTTTTTAATTAAAATTTCCACCTGCTCCCCGTTTCCCATTTCCCTCCCCTCCTCCCAAATATTGCCCCCTCCCCCCACTTCCCTCCCCCTATCCCCACTCCTCTTCTCCTCCCCCCACACCATTCCCCCTCCCTCTTGATACTGAAGAGCAGTCCAAATTCTCTGCCCTGCGGGAAGACGAAGGTCTTCTGTCTACTTCCAGGAAGGTGAGCATCTAAATAGGCTAAGCTCCCACAAAGCCGGTTCATGTATTAGGATGGAAACCTAGTGTCATTGTCCTTGGCTTCTCATCTGCCTTCATTGTACGCCATGCTCAGAGAGTCCGGAATCAACCCATGCTTATTCAGTCCCAGACCAGCTGGCCTTGGTGGGCTCCCAATAAATCAGTTCCACTGTCACAGTGGGTGGGTGCATCCCTCGTGGTCCTGATTTTTTGCTCATGTTCTCCCTCCTTCTGCTCCTCATTTGGACCTTAAGAGCTCAGACCGTTGCTCCAAATTGAGACTCTGTCTCTACCTCGATCCATCGCCAGATGAAGGTTCTAAGGAGATATGCAAGATATTCATCAGTATAGGATAGGGTCATTTCAGGTTCCCTCTCCTTAGTTGCCCAAGGTACCAGCTGGGGACATATTGCTGGACACCTGCGAGCCCCTCAAGAGTCAAGTCTCTTGCCAACCTTAGATAGGGTATATACTTCGCTGCTCCCGTATCCATCCTTCCTATATCCCAACCATCCCAATCCCCCGAGCTCCTCCCATCCTCCCCTTCTCATGTTTCTCATCCCATTTCCCCTTTGCCCCATGCCACCTCACCCGCAAGTTCCCAGTTTTTGCCCTGCAATCTTGTCTACTTCCCCCTCTCCATGCGGATGACTATATGATTTTCTTTGGGTTCACTTTCTTATTTAACTTCTATAGGATCACAAATTATATGCTTAATGTCTTTTATTTATGGCTAGAAACCGATTATGAGTGAGTACATCCCATGTTCCTCTTTTTGGGTCTGGGATACCTCACTCAGGATAGTGTTTTCTATTTCCATCCATTTGCACGCAAAATTCGAGAAGTCATTGTTTTTTACTGCTGAGTAGTACTCTAATATGTATATATTCCACACTTTCTTCATCCATTCCTCCATTGAAGGGCATCTAGGTTGTTTCCAGGTTTTGGCTATTACAAACAATGCTGCTATGAACATAGTTGAACAGATACTTTTATCATTTGATGGGGCATCTCTTGGGTATATTCCCAATAGTGGTATTACTGGATCTTGGGGTAGGTTGATCCCAAATTTCCTGAGAAATCGCCACACTGATTTCCAGAGTGGTTGCACAAGTTTGCATTCCCACCAGCAATGAATGAGTGTGCCTCTTTCTCCACAACCTCGCCAGCAAAGGCTATCATTGGTGTTTTTGATTTTAGCCATTCTGACAGGTGTAAGATGGTATCTCAAAGTTGTTTTAATTTGCATTTCCCTTATCGCTAAGGAGGTTGAGCATGACCTTAAGTGTCTTTTGGCCATTTGAATTTCTTCTGTTGAGAATTCTCTGTTCAGATCAGTGCCCCATTTTTTTATTGGGTTCATTGGCATTTTAAAGTTTAGTTTCTTGAGTTCTTTATATATTTTGGAGATCAGACCTTTGTCTGTTGCAGGGTTGGTGAAGATCTTCTCCCAGTCAGTGGGTTGCCTTTTTGTCTTAGTGACAGTGTCCTTTGCTTTACAGAAGCTACTCAGTTTCAGGAGGTCCCATTTATTCAATGTTGTCCTTAATGTCTGTGCTGCTGGGGATAAACGTAGGAAGTGATCTCCTGTACCCATATGTTGTAGAGTACTTCCAACTTTTTCTTCTATCAGGTTCAGTGTGTTCAGACTAATATTGAGGTCTTTAATCCATTTGGACTTGAGTTTTGTGCATGGTGATAGATATGGATCTATTTTCATTCTTCTACACGTTGACAACCAGTTCTGCCAGCACCATTTGTTGAAGATGCTCTCTTTTTTCCATTGAATACTTTTAGCTCCTTTATCAAAAATTAGGTGTTCATAAGTTTGTGGGTTAAAATCAGGGTCTTCTACTCGGTTCCATTGATCGACTTCTCTGTTTTTATGCCAATACCAAGCTGTTTTCAATACTGAGGCTCTGTAATAGAGTTTGAGGTCAGGGATGGTAATGCCTCCAGACGATCCTTTATTATATAAGATTGTTTTGGCTATCCTGGGTTTTTTGTTTCTCCATATAAAGTTGATTATTGTCCTCTCAAGATCTGTGAAGAATTTTGATGGGTTTTTAATGGGGATTGCATTGAATCTATAAATTGCCCTTGGTAGAATTGCCATTTTTACTATGTTGATCCTCCCTATCCAAGAGCAAGGGAGATCCTTCCATTTTCTGGTATCCTCCTCAATTTCTTTCTTCATTGACTTAAAGTTCTTGTCAAATAGATCCTTTACTTCCTTGGTTAGGGTTACCCCAAGATATTTTATGCTATTTGTGGCTATCGTGAAGGGTGATGCTTCTCTGATTTCCATCTCTGCTTCCTTATCCTTTGTGTATAGGAGGGCAACTGATTTTTTGGAATTGATCTTGTATCCTGCAACGCTACTAAAGGTGTTTATCAGCTGAAGGAGTTCTTTGCTGGAGTTTTTTGGGTCGCTTATGTACACTATCATATCGTCTGCAAATAATGAAAGTTTAACTTCTTCCTTTCCGATTTGAATCCCTTTGATCCCCTTATGTTGTCTTATTGCTATTGCTAGAATTTCAAGCACTATATTAAAGAGGTATGGAGAGAGTGGACAACCTTGTCGTGTTCCTGATTTTAGTGGAACAGCTTTGAGTTTCTCTCCATTTAATTTGATGTTAGCTGACGGCTTGCTATAAATAGCTTTTATTATAGTTAGGAACGACCCTTGTATTCCTAATCTCTCTAAGACCTTTATCATAAAGAGATGTTGAATTTTGTCAAATGCTTTTTCATCATCCAATGAAATGATCATATGGTTTTTTACTTTCAGTTTATTTATATGATGGATTACATTGATAGATTTTCGTATGTTGAACCAGCCCTGCATCTCTGGGATGAAGCCTACTTGATCATAATGGATAATTTTTCTAATGTGTTCTTGGATTCGGTTTGCCAGTATTTTATTGAGTATTTTTGCGTCTATGTTCATGAGTGAGATTGGCCTGTAGTTCTCTTTCTTGGTTGTGTCTTTGTGTGGTTTTGGTATCAGAGTAACTTCAGCTTCATAAAAGGAATTTGGCAATGACTTCTCTGTTTCAATATTGTGAAATACATTAAGGAGTATAGGGATTAGGTCTTCTTGGAAGTTCTGGTAGAATTCTGCATTGAAGCCGTCTGGACCTGGGCTTTTTTTGGTGGGGAGGTTTTTTATAACAACTTCTAATTCTTTGCGACTAACAGGTCTATTATATTGTTCACCTGGTCCTGGTTTAACTTTGGTATATGGTACTTATCTAAAAAAGTGTCCATTTCTATAACATTTTCCAATTTTGTGGCATACAGGTTTTTGTAGTAAGATCTAATGATTCTCTGAATTTCCTCTGAGTCTGTGGTTATGTCTCCCTTTTCATTTCTAATTTTGTTAATTTGCGTATTATCTCTCCGCCGTTTGATTAGTTTGGATAGGGGTTTATCAATCTTATTGATTTTCTCCATGAACCAGCTTTTTGTTTCATTGATTCTTTGGATTGTTTTCTGTGTTTCTATTTTGTTGATTTCAGCCCTCAATTTGATTATTTCCAGTCTTCTACTTCTCCTAGGTGAGTCTGCTTCTTTTTTTTCTAAAGCTTTCAGGTGGGCTATTAAGTCTCCAATGTGTGCTTTCTTCGTTTTCTTTAAGTGGGCACTTAATGCTATGAACTTTCCTCTTAGCACTGCTTTCATAGTGTCCCATAGGTTTGAGTATGTTGAGTCTTCGTTTTCATTGAATTCAAGAAAGACTTTAATTTCTTTCTTTATTTCTTCCTTGATCCAGGTGTGGTTCAGTAGTTGACTGTCCAGTTTCCATGAGTTCATAGGCTTTCTGGGGATAGCATTGTTGTTGAATTCTAACTTTAATCCATGGTGATCTGATAAGACACAGGTGGTTACCGATATTTTTTTGTAACTGTGTAAGTTTTCTTTGTTACTGAGTATGTGGTCTATTTTCGAGAAGGTTCCATGAGCTGCAGAGAAGAAGGTATATTCTTTCCTATTTGGGTGGAATGTTCTATAGATGTCTGTTAAGTCCATTTGATTCATTACCTCCCTTAATCCTCTTATTTCTCTGTTAGGTTTCTGTCTGATTGACCTGTCCATTGGTGAGAGAGGAGTGTTGAAATCTCTTACTATTAGTGTGTGTGGTTTGATGACTGCCTTGAGTTTTAGTAACGTTTCTTTTACATAAGTGGGTGCTTTTATATTAGGGGCATATATATTCAGGATTGAGATTTCATCCTGGTGAATTGTTCCTGTTATGAGTAAAAAATGTCCATCTCCATCTCTTTTGATTGATTTTAGTTTGAAGTCAACTTTCTTAGAAATTAGTATGGCCACACCTGCTTGTTTCTTAGGTCCGTTTGCTTGATAAACCTTTTCCCAGCCCTTTACTCTGAGTAGATGTCTGTCTTTGTGGTTGAGGTGTGTTTCTTGTAAGCAGCAGAATGTTGGATCCTGTTTTCGTATCCAATCTCTTAGCCTGTGCCTCTTTATAGGTGAGTTGAGTCCATTGATGTTAAGTGATATTAATGACCAGTGGTTGTTAACTCCGGTCATTTTTCCTTTCTTTCTTTCTTTCCTTCGGTAGTAGAGTTTGTGTGTTTCCCTTCTTCAAGTTGTGCTGGTGAAGGGTCATTAGATGTCTGAGTTATTGTGGGCATTGTTGGATTCCTTGGGTTGTGATTTTCCTTCAATTACTTTCTGAAGGGCTGGATTTGTAGCTACGTATTGTTTAAATTTGTTTTTATCCTGGAAAACTTTGTTTTCTCCATTGATAGTGAATGATAGCTTGGCTGGGTCTAGTAGTTTGGGTTGGCATCCGTGGTCTCTTAGTTTCTGCAGTTCCTCTATCCAGGACCTTCTGGCTTTCATGGTTTCCATAGAGGAGTCAGGTGTAAGTCTGATCGGATTACCCTTATAAGTTACTTGCCCTTTTTCCTTTGCAGCTCTTAATATTCTTTATTTAATCACTATATTTTGTGTTTTGAATATTATATGGTGAGGGGATGTTTTTCTTTGATCCAGTTTGTTTGGTGTTTTGGATGCTTCTTGAATATTCAAAGGAATATCTTTCTTTAGGGACTCTATTGCTTTCATAAAGTCAATTTTCCACTACTTCTGTTTTAGGGTGTTCAAGTCCTTCTGATGTAAGATCATTGGGTTCTGGAAAGTTTTCTTCCAGAATTTTTTAAAAAATATGTTCTGTGCCTTTGAGTTGTGACTCTTCTCCTTCTTCTATACCTATTATTCTTAGGTTTGGTCTTTTTATTGTGTCCCATAATTCCTGAGTGTTTTGTGATGAGAATTTGTTGACTTTGCTGTTTACTTTGATCAGTGCATTTACTTTCTCTATGATGTCCTCAGAATCTGAGATTCTTTCTTCATCTCTTGTATTCTATTGATTATGCTTGATATTTTAGTCTCTGCTGGTTGACCTAGATTTTCCATACCGAGCTGGTCCTCAGTTTGTGTTTTTTTCCTTGTTTCCATTTCAGTTTTCAATTCTTGAACTGTTTCCATTACTTGTTTGATCGTTTTTTCTTGGTTTCCCAGGGTATCATTCACGTATTTTCCCATTTCTTCAAACCTTTTGTTATATTTCTCATCCATTTCTATAAGGGCATTTTTCATGTAGTTTAAGGGACTCTATTGTTTCATAAAGTCAATTTTTCCACTACTTCTGTTTTAGGGTGTTCAAGTCCTTCTGATGTAAGATCATTGGGTTCTGGTGTTTTCATGTTGTTTTCAGATTGTTGGGTGAATTCTTTCCTTGGTGCCTGTCCATCTCCTCCTATCAATGTGATCTAATGGGTCTTTTAAGGCAGGATCAGGTTCCCTGCTGGGCCAGTGGCCTTGCTTACAAAATGCCCTTGCTTCGTTTCCTGTCTCCCACCATGGGCAAAGATCCTTCTCACCACTCAGAAGGGTCTTCAGGAACAGGGCCAGGCTCCCCGTTTGCCAGGGATCTCACCAACAAAAGGCCTACCACTCTGTGGGCCAGCCACCAAAACAGAGAATCTCCCACTGCCCTTTGTCCTGAGCGCCTGACCCAGAGCCCAAATAGGCTAAACTGGCTGATCCCATGGCCCTGCGTAAGGGAGGGAGAGTGATGGCATCCCCTGGGTGCAAGCTGGGCCAGGGGGAGAGAGGTCGCAGCAGAGGAAGAGCAGCCCCAGCAGAAGGGACCAGCCCTCACACACTAACCGAGGGGTCAAGGAGGTCTGGGAATGCCCCTGCTAAAATTCCTGCGGCCCTCCGTGGGCCAAGAACACTCTCCCCACCCAGGAGTGTCTTCAGGGCAGGCCGGTGGATCTCGCCAATACAAGGCCTCCCAATCTGTAGGTTAGGCACCAAGAAACCTACTTGATTTAATAGTAGTGGGGCGATCTGCTCTCAGTGTGGGCTTCACTGTTTCATGCTTAGACTATCCCACCTCTGCTGGTCTCCGCTGCATCTGCACGCCTGTCACTGCTGCTTCTGCCCACAGGTCTCCACCGCGTCTGCGCACCAGTCTCCTGCCGCGTCTGTATGCCTGTCTCTGCTGCATCTGCCCGCTGGTCTCTGCCCGCAGTGTGCGTCTGCCCACTGGTCTCCCCAGGCACGTGTGTCTGCCCTGAAAATATGTTGATATAGAAAGCAATACTAGGCTTAGAGAGAAAACTGCTGCCAGAAAAATTCTCAGTAATCCATAAAAACAGTCCCAGATAAAAATTCTAGTACTAGTGGAGAGGGTTTTGAACTGGCCTGCATCTGTAATCACATTCTTGACCACTCTAATATCATCATAGAATTTTTATTCAACCACTGATGGAAAAAGATGCTAAGATCCATAGCTAAACAGTGAGCGAAGCTACTGAGGTCCAGTTGAAGAGAGGCAGAAGAGAGTATACAGGCAATGGAGTCAAGACCACGGTGGGGTAACCCACAGAGACAGCTTACCTGAGCTAGTGGGAGCTCACTGACTCAGGGATGACATCTGAGAATACCACATTGAACAAAATTAGGTTGTCTGAATGTGACTGACATGTATATGGTTTGGGCAGACTGTGGGTCCACTGGCAGTAAGACTGGTATGTAATCCTATTTCTTGAATTAGTTTTTTCAACTCCATTTACTTTGGAGGGATGGCTATCATGCTCACACTAGATAAGGGGAGAGGGACTTGATCCTGCATCAAAGTGATGTATCAGACTTTGCTGACTTTCCATGAGAAGACTTTCCATCTCTGAGCAGTGGATGGGAGTTTGGGAGGGTATAAGTTGGGGGGAGTGTACGAAACAGAGGAAGTAAGAACTGGGACTAGTATATAAAATAGATTGTTTTAAAGTAATAAATAAATTAAAAAATTGTTTTTCCCTTACATGAGATCTCGGTCTGGCATATGCAGTGTTCTTTTTGTGTAGTGCATGTACACCAAATGAAAAATTTGGGTACAAATTTGGTGATCTTGATACTTAGTGTAAATCATTTTCTTATAATCTTCTTTCACAGTTATGTGCTCAAGAGTTAAAGTTACATTTCTCTGCATCCCGTTCTGCCCTATCCATAATTTTATGCTTTGTATTGAGTATGCTTCAACATAGAAATGCTTCTCTGCCTTTTAGTTGTCAATTCAAGGCTCACTAGAGTGTACTGATATGTTCCAATCAAATGACAATAGGGAACAAGTCTGAATTTATGTAATGAATGACCCTTGCCAAAACAAGCAAGTCACATTATTGTATATTCTTTCATATGCCTTGTTATTTAGATAGGAAAAGAAATAAAGTCAGGAGGTGAGGGCAGCCAGGAAGGAATTTTGTTTGTTTCACTGATTTTCAAGCAGCAAGCTAGTCCTCTTATCTGTGAGTTCCCTGAACAGAAGGTGGTCCTGATTCTGAAGAGTAGATCCATCAGCAAGTTGAGTGTGTTCCTGAATGGTTGACGATGCTATTAATGGAGCACAGACACCCCCAAATGCCCTAAACTTTGTGGTCATTCTGCAGGAGCTTCTCTCCCCAGTTACTGCCTCTCTTATCCTATTCCATCCCAGCTTGCTCCCAGGAACACATTCCCTTCTGTGAGGCCATAAAATACCCCTGCTCAGACTGTTTGAGAGCTGAGGCTCTGGGATGGTGTGGTGAGTGCAACCGGGCAGGATTTTCTTTGTTTCACTCAGTTTGGAAACAGCAAGCTAGTCCATTTTTCTGAGATGTCCCTGGCCAGCAAGTGGCTCTGATTCTGTACCAGAAGATCCATCAGAAGGCAATGGAAGGAAGAAATGAGAAGACAATTTCCTCCACCAACCTGAAAAGCATGATTACACCAGAATCCAATAAACGTACAACAGAAAGACTGGAACACACTTATGCAGAATAAATAGAAAAAATAGACATTATGAAAATGATAGAGTCCCTTAAACAGGATGTGAAAAACTTCGTTAAAGAAACGGATGAGAAGAATAACAAAAAGTTTGAAGAAATGATTCCGAAAAGATACCCTAGGAAACCAAGAAAAAGCAATCAAACAGATAATGGAAACAGTTCAAGACTTGAAAACTGAAATGAAGGTAATGAAGAAAACAAGAAACAAGGGCCATCTGGATATGGAAAATCTAGGTAAACAAACAGAGATTACAGAGAAAAGCAAGCATAACCAACAGAATACAAAAGATAGAAGAAACTATCTCAGATGCTGAAGACACTATAGAGAAAATAAACACACTGTTCAACGAAAACAGCATATCTAAAAATATCTCATCACAAATCATCCAGGAAATCAGGGACATAATAAAGAGACCCAACATAAAAATAATAGGGTTAGAAGAAGAAGATAAATTGCAGCTCAAAGGCCCAAAAATATATTCAATGAACTTCAAAAAAGGATATTCTTATAATAGTTCAAGAAGCATAGAGAATACCGAATAGAATGAACCAAAAAAACCCTCACATTATAATAATCAAACACAATACATAGAATATAAAGAAAGAATATTAAGAGCTACAAAGGTAACTCTCATGTAAATTATAAATATAAACCTTTTAGAATTCATCTGACATGTCTATAGAAACAATGAAAGCCAGGAGTTTTTGGATAGATTGCTACAGAAAGTAAGAGACCATGGATTCAAGGCCAGATTACTATACCCAGCCAAGGTTTAGTTCACCATCAATGTAAAGTCAAACATTCCAGGACAAAAACAAATTTAAATAATATGTAGCCAAAAAGAGGGCATAACTAAAAGAAATGTAGGGAATATCACAACCGAAGAAATCCAACAACGCCCAAATAACTCAGACATCTAGCAAATCTTTACAAATACAACACAAAAAGGGGTAACAAAATACTCTAACACCAAAATGAAAACAAAAAATAACCAGAGTTAACAACCACTGGTCTTTAATATCACTTATATCAATGTATTCAATTCACCTATAAAAAAGACAGAGGCAAAGAGATTGGATGCAAAGACAGGAACCAACAATCTGCTGTTTACAAGAAGCACACCTTAACCACAAAGACAGACATCTACTCAGAGTAAAGGGTTGGGAAAGGTTTTTCATTCTAATGAACCTAAGAAACAAACAGGTGTGGCTATACTAATATCTAACAAAACTGACGAAAAACTAAAGTCAATCAGATGAGATGGTGATGGAGACTTTTTACTCATAACAGGAACAATTCATCAGGATGAAGTCACAATCCTGAATGTCTATGTCCCTAATAAAAAATCACCCACTTCTTTAGAGAAAAATTACTAGATCTAAAGGCAGACATCAAAACCCAGAACTAATAGAAGGGATTTCAACACTCCTGTCTTACCAGTGGACAGATCAATCAGACAGAAAACAAATCGCGAAAAAATAGAATTAAAGGAGGTAATGAAAAAAATGGCCTTAACAGACATTTATAGAACATTCAACCTAAAGGGGAAAGAATATACCTAATTCTGAACATCTCATGTTATCTTCTTTAGAACTGACCACATACTATGTAACAAAGCAAACTTCCTTAGATATAAAAAAAATTAGTATCCTCCTGTGTCTTATCAGATCACCATGGAGTAAAGTAAGAATTTAAACATAGTTCTACCCCAAGAAAGCCTAAAACTTATGGAAGCTGAACAGTCAACTATTCACCACAACAGGGTCAGGGAAGAAATAAAGAAAGAAATTAATGTCTTCCTTAAATTCAATGAAAATTAAGACACACCATAAACAATCCTATGGGAAGCAATGAAAGCAGTGCTAAGAAGAATGTTCATAGCTTTTATTGCACACATTAAAAAATGGAGAAAGCTCACATTAGAGCCTTAATAACACAGCTGAAAACTCTAGAAAAAAAGAAGCACACTCACCCAGGAGTAGTAGAAGACCAGAAATAATCAACCAGAAGGCTGAAATCAATAAAATAGGAACACAGTGAACAATTCAAGGAATCAATGAAACAATGAGCAGGTTCTTTTAGAAAGTCAACAAGATTGACAAACAATTTTTCAAACTAAACAAAAGGTACAGATATAATACCCAAATTGACAAGATCAGGAATGAAAAAGGAGACTTAACAACAGACACTGAGGAAATTCAGAGAATCATTAGGTCATTTTACAAAAGCTTGTATGCCATAAAGTTGGAATAATAAAAGAAATTGACATATTTTTCGATAAGTACCATTTACCAAAGTTAAATCAAGAACAGGTGACCAATTTAAATAGACCTATAAGTCATGAGGAAGTAGAAGCGGTCATAAAAAAGCTCCCAAGCTAATAAAGCTCAGGAGCAGATGATTTCAATGCTGAATTTTATCAGAACTTCTGGGAAAAGCTGTTACCTATACTCCTTAATGTGTTGCACATAATAGAATCAGAGAGTCATTCCCAAACTCTTTTTATGAATTGACAGTCACTCTGATTCCAAAACCACACAATGACCAAAACAGGAAAGAGAATTACAGACCAATACCACTCATTAACATTGATGCAAAAATACTCAATAAAATTTCGTCATACAGAATCCAAGAACACATTTAAAAAATTATGCTTTACAATCAAGTAGGCTTGTTTCCTTTTTTGCCTGCTCATGGGCTACCAGGCGTCCCTGTTTAGGTGCTGAGGAGTTCCTTCTGGATGGGTTAGGGTGTGCAATTTAGGTGCTGACTCTCCTGGAAGAGAGCACAAATCACCCTCCCCCAGCTCCTGCTGCAGGGCCCCTTTTTTACACATGACCCAGCCCCCATCTACCCCCCAGAAGCCTGCCTTGCTGTCTCTTAAGTTCTCTCCTCAAGAACAGTTTTCCCGTTGCTACACTAAGGTTACCCACCCAGAGCAGTGAGTGCCTGCCTACCAGGCAGGCCAGAAGTTTCCAAACAAGGGACCACAGGAACATTCAGCTTGGGGCTGCAGGGTCTCCTGTGCTTTATTGAGCACTGCCCTCTCTGTAACATTCTCCCTATAGTCCCTGGCTCATTGGGCTACCAGGCATCCCTGTATAGGTGCTGAGAAATTAAATCTGGATGGGTGAGTGTGTGCTATCCAGGGGCTGACTGTCCTGGAATAGAGGACAAACCCCCTCCCCCAGCTCGTGCTGCAGGACTTTCTTTCCTACCCACGATCAGCCCCAAGCCTGCCTTGTCTGCAAGGTCCTTTGCTGAGGAACAGTTTCATGCTCCTACACTAAGGCTACCCACTCAGAGTGGTGAGTGCCTGCCTGTCAGACAGGCCTCAAGGACCGCCGAAGGGAGCAAATGAACCTTCAGCTTTGGCTGCAGGGTCTCCTGTGTTCTACTCGATACCACACTACACCCCACATTCGCCATTTTGTCCACAGGTCATTGGACTATCAGGCGTCCATGTTTTGGTGCTGAGGAATACATCTGGAAAGGAACGGCTCCTGCTCCTACACTCAGATGATACACCCAGGGAGTCAGTCACAGCAAAGACTGGACCAAGACACTAGGCCTCTCCAGGCTCCATCTGAAGGAAGAGATGGGCAGGCACCAATGCAAGAATTCCTCAAAACATCCTGAAAGGCAACATGACATTGCCAGAATCCAGGAATCCTGAAATAAGAAGAATTGTATACCCTACTCCAGAAGAATTAGAAGAATTCGACTCAAAATTGAATTATCTGAAAATAATAGAGGACCTTAAACAAGAGGTGAAAACTGCCATAAAAAATTAGATATTACAAACAAAAATGTAGAGGAAATGAATAAATTTCTCAAAATACCCAAGAAAACCAAGAGAAACAAGAAAAAGCAATCAAAGAGGTAAGGGAAACGGTTCAAGACTTGAAGAATGAAATGGAAGTATAGAAGAAAAAAAACAAGGTAAGGATGGAGATGGAATCTGGGTAAACAATCAGGAACTACAGAGACAAGTACTACCAACAGATTACAAGAGATTGAAGAAAGAATCTCAGACACTAAAGACACCATAGAGGAAATAAACACACTGATCAAGCAAAACCAACAAATTCTCATCACAAAACATTCAGGAAATCTGGGACACAATAAAAAGACCAAACCTAAGATTAATAAGGATAGAAGAAGGAGAAGACTACAGCTCAATTGTCAACAAAATATATTTAATAAAATTAAAAAGAAAACTTTCCCTTCCTTAAGAAAGATATTCTTTGAATGTCCAAGAAGCAATCAGAACACCAAATAGACTGGATAAAAAAAAGTCTCCTCATCATATAATAATCAAAACACAAAGCACACAGAACAAAGAAATAAAATAAAGAGCTGCAAAGGAAAAAGGCCAAGTTACTTATAAATGTAAACCTATCAGAATTACACCTGACTTCTCTATGGAATCAATGAAAGCCAGAAGGTCCTGGATAGATGTACTGCAGAAACTAAGAGACCATGGATGCAAGCCCAGACTACTATACCCATCCAAGCTTTCATAGAATATAAAGGGAGAAAACAAAATTTTCCAGGATAAAAACAAATTTAAACAATACATAGCCACAAATCCAGACTTACAGAAAGTAATTGAAGGAAAATCACAACCCAAGGAGTCCAACAATGCCCACAATAACTCAGATATCTAATGACCCTTCACCAGCACAACTCGAAGAAGGGTAAAAAAAGAAAGAAAGAAAGAAAGAAAAAATGGCCAGAGTTAACAACCACTGGTCATTAATATCACTTAATATTAATGGCCTCAACTCACCTATAAAGAGACACAGGCTAAGACATTGGATATGAAAACAGGGTCCAACATTCCTCTGCTTACAAGAAACACACCTCAACCACAAAGACAGACATCTACTCAGGGTAAAGGGCTGGGAAAATGTTTATCAACAAAATGGACCTAGGAAACTAGCAGGTGTGGCTATACTAATACCTAACAAAGTTGACTTCAAACTAAAATCAATCAGAAGAGATAGAGACGGTCATTTTTTACTCATAACAGGAACAATTTATCAGGACAAAGTCTCAATCCTGAATATCTATGCCCCTAATATAAAAGCACCCACTCATGTAAAAGAAACATAACTGAATCTCAAGGCAGTCATTAAACCATAGATACTAATGTAGGAGATTTTAACACTCCTCTCTCACCAATGGACAGGTCAATCAGACAGAAACCTAACAGAGAAATAAGAGGATTGAAGTAGGTAATGAATCAAATGGACTTAATGGACATCTATAGAACATTGCATCCAAATAGGAAAGAATATACCTACTTCTCTGCAGCTCATGGAACCGAAAATTGACCACATACTCATTAATAAAGCAAACATCCACAGTTACAAAAAATATTAGCAACCACCTATCTTATAGATTACCTTGGATTAAAGTTAGATTTCAACAACAATGCTACCTCCAGAAAGACTACGAACTCATGGAAACTGGACAGTCAACTACTGAACAACTCCTTGATCAAGGAAGAAATAGAGAAATTAAAGTCCTTCTTGAATTCAATGAAAATGAAAACTCTACATACTCAAACCTATGGGACAGTATGAAAGCAGTGGTAAGAGGAAAGTTCATAGCACTAAGTGCCCACTTAAAGAACATGGAGAAAGCACACATTGGAGACTTAATAGGAGGAGTAGAAGTCTGGAAATAATCAAACTGGGGGCTGAAATTAACAAAACAGAAAAACATAACACAATCAAAAGAATCAATGAAACAAAATCTTGTTCTTGGAGAAAATCAACAAGATTGCCAAACCCCTATGTAAACTAATCAAATGGCAGAGAGAGAATACGAAAATTAACAACATCAGAAATGAAAAGGGAGACATAACCACAGACACAGAGGAAATAAAGAGAATCATTAGATCTTACTAGAAAAGCCTATTTGCCACAAATTTGGAAAAGGTAAAAGAAATGGACAATTTTTAGATAAGTACCATATACCAGAGTTAAAATATTACCAGGTGAACAATCTAAATAGACCTGTTAGTCGTGAAAAATTAGAAGATGATATTAAAATCCTCCCAACCAAAAAAGCCCAGGTCCAGATGGCTTCAAGTCAGAATTCTACCAGAACTTCAAAGAAGACCTATTACCTATACTCCTTAATGTAATGTATTTCACAATATAGAAACAGAGAAATCATTGCCAAACTCCTTTTATGAAGCTGCAGTTACTCTGATACCAAAACCACACAAACACACAACCAAGAAAGAGAACTACAGGCCAATCTCACTCATGAACATCGATGTGAAAATCCTCAATAAAATACTGGCAAAACAAATCCAAGAACACATTAGAAAAAATATCCATTATGATCAAGTAGGCTTCATCCACTGATGCAGGGCTCATTCCACATATGAAAATCTATCAATGTAATCCTTCATGTAAAGAAACTGAAAGAAAAAAACCACATGATCATTTCACTGGATGATGAAAAAGCATTCAAAAAAATTCAACTTCCCTTTATGATAAAGGTCTTAGAGAGAATAGAGATACAAGGGTCGTACATAACTATAATAAAAGCTATTCATAGCAAGCCGACAGATAACATCTAATTAAATGGAGAGAAACTCAATGTCATCCCAGTAAAATCAGGAACACAACAAGGTTGCCCACTCTCTCCATACCTCTTTCATATAGTGCTTGAAGTTCTAGAAATAGCAATAAGAAAACATAAGGGGATCAAAGGGATTCAAATTGGAAAGGAAGAAGTTAAACTTTCATTATTTTCAGATGATATGATAGTGTACATAAGCGACCCCCAAAACACCTCCAAAAAACTCCTACAGCTGATAAACACCTTAAGTAGAGTGGCAGTATACAAGATCAAATACAATAAATCAGTTGCCCTCCTATACACGAAGGATAAGGAAGCAGAGAGGAAAATCATAGAAGCATCACCTTTGACGATAGCCACAGGTAGCATAAAATACCTTGGGGTAAATCTAACCAAGGAAGTGAAGGATCTATTTGACAAGAACTTTAAGTCTTTGAAGAAAGAAATTGAGGAGGATACCAGAAAATGGAAGGATCTCCCTTGCTCTTGGATTGGGAGGATCAACATAGTGAAAATGGCAATTCTACCAAGGGCAATTCCTAGATTTAATGCAATCCCCATCAAAATCCCATCAAAATTCTGCACAAACATTGAGAGGACATTATTCAACATTGTATGGAAAAACAAAAGACCCAGGATAGCCAAAACAATTGTATTCAATAAAGGAACTTCTGGAAGCATTACAGTCCCTGACTTCAAACTCTATTACAGACCTTCAGTATTGAAAACAGCTTGGTATTGGCATCAAAACAGAGAAGTCGACCAATGGAATCAAGTAGAAGACACTGATATTAACCCACAAACCTATGAACACTGATCTTTGATGAAGTAGCTAAAAGTATTCAATGGAATAAAGAAAGCACCTTCAACAAATGGTGTTGTCAGAACTGGTTGTGAACCTGTAGAAGAATGAAAATAGATCCATATCTATCACCATGCACAAAACTCAAGTACAAATGGATTAAAGACCTCAATATCAGTCTTAACACACTGAACCTGATAATAGAAAATGTGGGAAGTACTCTACAACACATGGGCACAGGAGAACACTTCTTACGTATAACCGCAGCAGCACAAACACTAAGGACATCATTGAATAAATGGGACCTCCTGACACTGAGAAGCTTCTGTAAAGCAAAGGACACTCTCACTAAGACAAAAAGGCAACCCACTGATTGGGAGAAGATATTCACCAATCCGCAACTGACAAAGGTCTGATCTCCAAAATATATATAGAACTCAAGAAATTAGACCATAAAGGTTATTCAATCCAATTATAAAATGGGGCACTGAGCTGAACGAAGACTTTTCAACAGAAGAATTTCAAATGGCCAAAAGACACTTAAGATCATGCCCAAGTTCCTTAGCAATCAGGGAAATGCAAATCAAGACAACCTTAAGATAGCATCTTACACCTGTCAGAATGGCTAAAATAAAAAACACCAATGATAGCCTCTGCTGGAGAGGTTGTGCAGAAAGGGGCACACTCATCCATTGCTGGTGGGAATGCAAACTTGTGCAACCACTTTGGAAAGCAGTGTGGCGGTTTCTCAGGAAAGTCGGGTTCAACCTACCTCTCGACCCAGCAATACCACTTTTGGGAATATACCTAAGAGATGCCCTAACATACAACAAAAGTATATGCTCAACTATGTTCATAGCAGCATTGTTTGTAATAGCCAGAACCTGGAAACAACCTAGATGCCCTTCAATGGAAGAATGGATTAAGAAGTATGGAATATATACATATTAGAGTACTACTCAGCAGTAAAAAACAATGACTTCTTGAATTTGCATACAAATGGACGGAAATTGAAAACACTATCCTGAGTGAGTTAAGCCAGACTCAAAAAGAGGAACATGGGATGTACTCACTCATATTTGGTTTCTAGCCATAAATAAAGGACATTGAGACTATAATTTCTGATTCTAGAGAAGCTAAATAAGAAGGTGAACCCAAAGAAAAACATATAAGCATCCTCCTGAATATTAACCTTCATCAGGCAATGAAAGAAGACAGAGACAGAGACCAACACTGGAGCACTTGACTGAAGTCTCACGATCCAAAGGAGGAGCAGAAGGAGAGAGAGCACGGGCAAGGAACTCAGGACTGCGAGGGCAATGGGAATGTTCTATCGGAAACACACCAAGGCCAGCTGGGCGGGGTCTGAAAAAGTATGGGACAAAACTGGACTCGCTGAACATAGCAGACAATGAGGACTACTGAGAACTGAATAACAAGGGCAATGGGTTTTTAATCCTATTGCACATAATGGCCTTCTGGGAGCCTAGGTAGTTTGGATGCTCACCTTAATAGACCTGATTGGAGGTGGGTGGTCCTTGGACCTCCCACAGGGCAGGGAAACCTGATTGCTCTTTGGGCTGAGGAGGGAGGAAGACTTGATTGGAAGAGTGGGGGGAAATGGGAGGTGGTGGCGGGGAAGAGGCAGTAATCTTTAATAATTAAATTAATTAATTAATTAATTAATTAATTAAATAAAAGATCTTTAACTTAAAAAAAAAAACACCAAACCTAAGATTAATAGGGATATAAGGAGAAGAGTCACAGCTCAAAGGCCCAGAACATATTTTTTAACAAAATTATGGAAGAAAATTTTCACAACATAAAGATATTTTTTTGAATATTCAAGAAGCATACAGAACACCAAACAGTCTGGATCAAAAAAAATCCCCTCACCATATAAAAATCAAAACACAAAACATACTGATTAAAGAAATAATAGTAAGAGCTGCAAAGGAAAAAGGGCAAGTAACTTATAAAGGTAAATCAATCAGACTTACACCTGACTTCTCTATGGAAACCATGAAAGCGAGAAGGTCCTGGATAGAGGTACTACAGAAACTAAGAGACCGTGAATGCAAGCCCAAGCTACAATACCCAGACAAGCTATCGTTCACTATCAATGGAAAAAACAAACATGTCAGCATAAGAACAAATTCAAACAAGAAGGAAAATCACAACCCAAGGAATCCAACATTGCCAACACTGCCTACAAGGACTTAGGCATCTAGCAAGCCTTCACCAGCCCACTCAAAGAAGGGAGACATACAAACTCTACTAACAAAAACAATAAATATAACTGGAGTAAACAGCTACTGGTAATTAATATCACTTACTATTAATGGACTCAATTCACATATAAAAAGGCATAGGCTGAGATATTGGATACGAAAATAGGATCCAACATTCTGCTGTTTTACAAGAAACACATCTCAGCCACAAAGGCAGGCATCTACTCAGACTAGAGGGTTGGGAAAAAGTTTTTCAAGCAAACGGGCCTAAGAATCAAGCAGGAGTGGCCATACTAATTTCTAACAAAACTGACTTCAAACTAAAATCAATCAGAAGAGGTTGAGACTTTTTATACTCATAACAGGAAAATTCATCAGGATGAAGTCTCAATCCTAAATATCTATGCCCATAATATAAAAGCACCCACTTATGTAAAAGAATTATTACTAAAACTCAAGGCAGACATCAAACCACACACACACTAGTTGTAGGAGACATCAACACACCTCTCTCATCAATGGACAGGTCAATCAGACAGAAACCTAATAGAGAATAAGAGAATTATTGGAGGTAATGAAGCAAATGGACTGAACAGACATCTCTAGATCACTCCACTCACATAGGAAAGACTACACCTTCTTCTCATGGAACCTTCTTGAAATTAAACAAATACTTGGTAACTAAGAAAACCTCCAAAGATACAAAAAAAATCAGTGTCCACCCGTGTCTTATCAGATCAGCATGGATTAAAATTAGAAGGCAACAACAATGTTACCCCCAGAAAGCTGACCAACTCATGGAAACTGAATAGTCAACTACTGAACCACACCTGGGTCAAGAAAGAAATTAAGAAAAACATAAAAATCTTCCGTGAATTTAATAAAAAATGAAGAGACAACATACTCAAATCTATGGGAAAGTATGAAAGCAGTGCTAAGAGGAAAGTTCATAGCACTAAGTGCCCACATAAGAAAACAGAGAAACCATACAATGGGGACTTAACAGCACACCTTAAAGCTCTAGAAAAAAAAAGAGGCAGACGCACCCAGGAGGAGTAAAAGACTGGAAATAATCAAACTCAGGGCTGAAATCACCAAAATAGAAAGACGGAAAACAATCCAAAGAATCAATGAAGCAAAAAGTTGGTTCTTGGAGAAAATTAACAAGATCGACAAACCCTTATCCAAACTAACTAAACGACAGAGAGAGAACACTCAAATAAATAAGATCAAAAATGAAAAAGGGGACATAACCACAGACACACAGGAAATTCAGAGAATCATTAGATCTTACTACAAAAGCCTATATGCCAAAAAATTGGAAATGCAAAAGAAATGGACATTTTTTTAGATAAGTACCATATACCAAAGCTAAACAAAGAACAGGCGAACAATCTCAATAGATCTGTTAGTCGCAAAATATTAGAAGCTGTTATCCAAAACCTCCCTTCTAAAAAAAAGCCCAGGACCAGATGGTTTCAATGTGGAATTCTACAAGAACTTCCAAGAAGACCTAATACCTATACTCCTGAAGGTATTTCACAATATAGAAACAGAAGAGTCACTGCCAAATTGCTTTTATGAAGCTACAGTCACCCTGATACCAAAACCTCACAAAGACTTAACCAAGAAAGAGAATTACAGGTCAATCTCACTCCTAAACAGTGATGCTAAAATTCTCAATAAAAGACTGGCAAACCAAATCCAAGAATACATGAAAAAAATTATCCATTATGATCAAGTAGGCTTCATTCCAGAGATACAGGGCTCGTTCAACATAGGGAAATCTATCAATGTAATCCATCATATAAATAAACTGAAAGAAGAAAACCATATGATCATTTCATTAGATGCTGAAAAAGCATTTGACAAAATCCAACACCCCTTTATGATAAAGGTCCTGGAGAGATTAGGGATACAAGGGTCATACCTAAATATAATAAAAGCTATTTACAGCAAGCCAACAGCAAACATTAAATTAAAGTGACAAAAACTCAAAGCCATCACACTAAAATCAGGAACACGACAAGGCTGTCCTTTCTCTCCATACCTCTTCAATATAGTGCTTGAAGTTCTAGCAATAGCAATAAGACAACATAAGGGGATCAAGAGGATACATATTTGAAAGGAAGAAGTGAAAATTTGTTATTTGCAGATGATATGATAGTATACATAAGCGACCACAAAAACACTACCAAAGAACTCCTATAGCAGATAAACACCTTTAGTAATGTGGCAGGATTCAAGATCAACTTCAAGAAAGAGGTGCCTTCCTATACACTAAGGATAAGGAAGAAGAGAGGGAAATCAGAGAAGCATCACCTGTCACGATAGCCACAAATCTGTCACGATAGCCACAAATAGCATAAGATATCTTGGGGTAACTCTGATCAAGAAAGTGAAAGATCTCTTTGACAAGAACTTTAAGTCTTTTAAGAAAGAAATTGAAGAGGACACGAGAAAATGGAAGGATCTCACTTGTTCTTGGATTGGGAGGATCAACATAGTAAAAATGGCAATTTTACCAAAAGCAATATATAGATTCAATGCAATCCCCATCAAAATCCCATCAAAATTCTTCACAGCCCTTGAGAAGAAAATAATCAACTTTATATGGAAAAATAAAAAACTCAGGATAGCCCAAACAATCTTATACAATAAAGGATTGTCTGGAGGCATTACCATCCCTGACTTCAAACTCTATTACAGAGCTACAGTATTGAAAACAGCTTGGTATTGACATAAAAACAGAGAAGTCAACCAACGGAATCTAAAGAAGACCCGGACTTTAACCCACAAACCTATGAACTCCTGATTTTCGATAAACGAGCTAAAAGCATACAATGGATAAAAAAGATCATCTTCAACAAATTATGGTGGCAAAACTGGATGTCAATTTGTAGAAGAATGAAAATAGATCCATGTCTATCACCATGCACAAAACTTAAGTCCAAATGGATTAAAGACCTCAATAAGAGTCAGAACACACTGAACCTGATAGAAGAGAAAATGGGAAGTACTCTACAACAGATGGGCACAGGAGACCACTTCCTACGTATAACCACAACAGCACAGTTATTAAGGGCCTCTTTGAAAATATGGGACCTCCTGAGACTGAGAAGCTTCTGTAAAGCAGAGGACACTGTTACTAAGACAGAAAGGCAAACCACATACTGGGAGAAGATCTTCACCAACCCCACAATTGACAAAGGTTTGATCTTCAATATATATAAAGAACTCAATAAATTAGACCGTAAAAGGCTAATCAACCCAATTATAAAATGGGGCAATGTACTGAACAGAGAATTCTCAACAGAAGAAGTTCATATGGCCAAAAGACACTTAAGGTCATGCTCAACTTCCTTAGAGATAAGGAGAATACAAATCAAGACAACTTTATGATGTCATCTAACACCTGTCAGAATGGCTAAAATCAAAAACAACAATGATATCCTTTGCTGGAAAAGTTGTAGAAAAAGGGGTATACTCATCCATTGCTGTTGGGAATGCAAACTTGTGCAACCACTTTGGAATACAGTGTGGCACTTTCTCAGGAAATTCGGGATCAACATACTCCTGACCCAGCAATATCACTCTTGGGAATATACCCAAGAGATGCCCTATCATACAACAAAAGTATATGCTCAACTATTTTCATAGCAGCATTGTGTGTAATAGCCAGAACCTGGAAACAATCGAAATGCCTTTCAATGGAAGAATGGATGAAGAAAGTATGGAATATATCCATATTAGAATACTATTCAGCAGTAAAAACAATGACTTCTTGAATTTTGCATTCAAATGGACAGAAATAGAAATACTATCCTGAGTGAGGTTAGCCAGACCCCCCCAAAAAAGAGGAACATGGGATGTACTCACTCATATTTGGTTTCTAGCCATAAATAAAGGACATTGACTCTATAATTCATGACCCTAGAAAAGCTAAATAAGATGGTGAACACAAAGGAAAACATATAGACATCCTCCTGGATTTTAACCTTCATCAGGCGATGAAAGGTGACAGAGACAGAGTCCCACATTGGAGCACCAGACTAAAACCCCAAACCAAGAGCAGAAGGAGAGAGAGCATGAACAAGAAACTCAGGACTACAAGGGGTGCACCCACATACTGAGACAAAGGGGATGTTCTTTTGGAAACTCACCATTGCCAGGTGGACTGGGTCTCAAAAAACATGGGATAGTACTGGACTCAATAAACATAGCGGACAATGAGGACTGCTGAGAAGTCAAGAACAATGGCACTGGGTGTTGATCCTACTGCACATACTGGCTTTGTGGGAGCCTAGGCTGTTTGGATATTCACCTTAATAGACCTGGAAGAAGGTGGGATGTCCTTGAACTTCCCACAGGGCAGGAAACCCCGATTGCTCTTAGGACTGATGGGGGAGGGTGAAGGTTATGGGAGGCAGTGCCGGGGAAGAGACAGAAATATTTAATAAAGAAATAAATTAATAAAAAACACTGAAAAAAAGTCAACTGTGATATTGATCGTGAGTAATTTTGATAACATCAATGCATTGGAAAAACACCTATAACATAAAAGAAAGCCTATCCGGCATTCATTTAAAGATTTACCTTTCATGGACATCCATTACTGCTCTGAAAAGTTGTTAGGAAACATATGGCAGAAGTGGTCACTAGCCTTGTCACATACCCCTACTTGGGACTGAATCTTACATGTGTGTGACTAAGTTGAACTTGGCAGTTTGTTTCAAGTAATTCCAATAAAGCTGATAGTTCCACCCACTATCTAATTACACTTACATCAAATAACAAAATGTATTTGAATCACTTAATTCCCAGGGAGCACATGTACAGCAGACAATAATTGTATCCATGGAAGTCATTAGGTACCAGCAACCAGATCTGCCCAGGTCTCTGTCTAGAGAAGGAGAGCAACAGGTATTCAAATCATGTAATGGGTGGGAAGGAAGTGAAGTTGCACAACTCCTGAGAGATGCTGGAAGTATGTAGGTTCAAGATGGCTCATTCCAAGATTGCCTAGATAAAGGTAGAAGTAGTGCCAGGATGCTTATTCTTAATTAGACAAAAATTAAAATATGCTCTAATTGATATTGAAAGTGTAATGTGTTGCAGGAGGTCCTTTGCTCCTCCAGCCAATAGCCGCCGAGATACCAGCCCATTGGGGCGTGGTCTGTTTCCCTTTAAAAACTAAGTGGCTACTTCCCTCCTCTCTCTCTTTACTTTCTGCTCCGGTTCGGGCGACTAGACTTCTTCCTAATTGTGTGCACAGAGGGCTGTTGTCTGGGACGGTGATCTGTAAGTTTATTCCCCTTTAAATAAATACCACCCTAATAATCACAATTCCAAACTGGTGTGGGATTGTTTATGACTTGCGTCTTCATCTGGCACCCAACGTTTGGTTTTAGGACCCCTCCTTCCCCCCCGCTCGGCTGCCGGCCGCCAGTTCGGCCACGGCCTGTTCCTTGCGGCCTGTGCCTTGTGCGTGGAGCCAGCAGTTTAACATAAATCATCATGCAGTTGCTTTTCTTGCTGCAGTTTTTTATATTTTCCCTTTAGACACCTCAGATTGACTTCAAGTCTCGACGCAGCTTATCGTTTGCCTCGCTACGTGGATTTAAATTTCACAGGCCTGCATAGTCTCTGCCCACGTGGTTTTCTCTTTTCTGAATCTCTTTCAAATCTCCCTTGCAAGCGCAGCTCTTAAGCGGAACGAACCAGAGCACGTGGTTACCGGTTGCGGAAAGCTGCAACCCCTTGGGACAACTCTGTCACCTGGAGGCATACACGGCTTCTGGGTTACTCTTCTCTACCCCTGGATTCTGGGTTTGTGGTTCCATGTACGGAATTGATTTAATTACATTTACTTTGTTGAGCAACTGGCATTTCCAAGTTTTTAACAAATACTAGGCGGACTCTGAAACAGGACCCTGTTTTCGTCGCGACTTGGGAACAGCGCCACCTGCTGGATAATAGGTAATATGAAAGTTTTCATTTCCAACATGAATTTTACTCTTTTGACTACCAAAACAATGGGTTTTTTCATGCAAGGTTTATATCACTATGGAGATAACTTAATTTACTGGTTACTAGATTTCAGTATTCTTTTGAATATTCTACTACTTAGGAAAAATATGGTCCTAAGAACCATACGATCTTTAACAGAAACTAATACAGGTCAGGAGATTCAGGATTCAAAAGCTTTGAAATCACAGGTGCAGAATGCGGACAAAAAATTGATACCTCAGTGAAATCACTAGAAACACATGTAGCTCAGGAGATTCAGGATTTAAGAGAGAAAATGATAAGAAGACTTGAAATGATTGAAGAAATTCTTGGAGTTGGTGAACAGAGTGAGAAGGCACAAAGACAGGATACAATGCCACCACCAGCTATTAGATCTGGCTTACCCAGGGTATTAGCGACATAACCTGTAATTCATTCTAATAAAGCGTCAACTTCTAAAGGCTCAAAGGGAGTCAGAGAAGCTAGATGGATGCCAATAGCAATGAATGATCTAAAAGAAATTAAGCAAGTTATTGTTACCTTTGGCTTGCACTCTGCATATGTTAAGGAAATGATAAGGACTTGGGCTTCTAATGCTAGAGCTACCCCCCACGATTTCCATCAGTTCGTGTCTGCAGTTTTAGATAATGGACCTTCCTTGATGTTTGGAATCTATTTCAGAGAAGAATACAAACATATGGAACAGCAAGGAAGAGCAAAAGGTGTGGAGGTTTCCCAAGATCAAATTCTTGGTGTAGGACAATATGCTGATCCACAGGTACAAGCTCTTTATGATGATGAAGTACTGTGTTTATGTCACCAAGCAGCTTTAAATGCTTGGAATAGGCTACAAGATCCAGCAAAAAGGGTTGAATCATATACCAGAATTAGGCAGGGACAGAGAGAACCCTTTATTGACTTTTTGCAAAGATTAATTAAGGCTCTGGACGTAGGGCTAACAGACCCAGAAGCTAGACGACTACTTCTTGAATCTCTAGTTTTTGAGAATGCAAACATAGAATACAAAAAGATAATTGGGCCTTTAAAGTTTAGATCAGCACCTATGGATGAATGGATTCAGCATACAATGAATGTTGAGACGTTTAGCTATAATGATGAAACTTGGGTAGGAGAAGCGAATTCCCAAGCAATGAGGAGACATCAAACTGCCAGGTGTTTTAATTGTGGTAAATTTGACATCTGAAAAGGGATTGCAGGCAAAGGATTTCTAGGAATAATATCCCTTCTGGGAATGACAAAAATAGGAGACCTCGGCCTTCAGGTATATGTAGGAGATGCGGTAAAGGCCGACATTGGTCCAGCGAATGCAGGTCAACAACAGAGAGACAAGGCAACCCGATACCACCGGGAAACTCCTTGAGGGGCCTCTCGCAGGCCCCCAAGCCAACAGTGGCCCAGTCATTCCCAGTCACAGGAGAGAACGTGCCTCACCAAGAAAATTAAAAGCTCCAATTTCTGCCCTAAAAAATATTACTGGTCTAAATGATGAATTACGCATGGAGGATGAGTCAAAAAACCCAGTAGGACAGAGTAAACGCATATTTTGGCAGACTTCTATTAATGATCAAAGACCAAAGCTAAGAGTCTGTATAAATGGCACTTTTATTGAAGTCTTATTAGACACAGGTGTGTATGTAAGTATCATTACTCCAGAATCTTGGCATCCGAATTGGCCTCTTCAAGAGGTAGATGTTCAGTTCCTGGGAATTGGAACCCTATCTCGTGTAAAACAAAGCACAAGATGGGTTGAATGCATAGGGCCTGAAGGGCAAATAGGAAGACTAAGGCCATATATTGCCAATATCGCAATAAATTTCTGGGGCCGCGACCTGCTACAGCAATGGAATACCCAGATTAACATTCCTGTAGTTCCAGGAACTCATATTTCTGGGAAGGACATGATGAGATATTATGGGAAAACGTCACCAGCCATTCAGGCTGTACAATAACATACAGCAAATACCGAACCTTTAGAGGTACCAACAGCCCTACCTTTAAAATGGCTAACTGAGAAGCCAATATGGATCAAACAGTGGTCTCTAGCTGAAGATAAATTACAGGCATTGGAACAGCTGCTGCAAGAGCAACTAGATGCTCACCATATTGAAGAATCAACCAGCCCTTGGAATTCTCCTGTGTTTGTTGTAAAAAAGAAATCCGGTAAATGGAGAATGGTGACAGATTTAAGAGCTGTCAACAAGGTAATTCAACCTATGGGCCTACTACAATCTGGAATTTCTTTGCCTTCTCTATTACCAAAAGGATGGCCTCTTATAGTTATTGATTTGAAAGATTGTTTTTTCACCATACCATTACAAGAAAATGATAGAGAAAAATTTGCCTTCACAGTGCCTACTTATAATAATTCTCAGCCTAATAGGAGATATCAATGGACTGTCCTCCCACAGGGTATGCTCAATAGTCCTACATTGTGCCAATATTTTGTAAGTAAGCCATTGGAAATAATTCGTAAACAATTCCCCAAGTCCGTAATTTACCATTACATGGATGACATCTTGTTATCTGATTCAAATAAGGATACTTTAGAAAGGATGTTTGAAGAAGTAAAGAAAGTCTTGCCTAGGTGGGGATTACAAATTGCCCCTGAAAAGATTCAAAGAGGAAATTCTATTAATTACCTAGGTTACAGAATAGGGTTAGAGAAAATTAAAACGCAAAAGGCACAAATTAGGCGAGACCGGTTAAAGACTCTAAATGACTTCCAAAGATTGTTAGGAGACATTTCCAGTCTACGACCAGCTGTTGGCATAACACCTGATCTAATAGTTCATTTAAAGAAAACCTTAGATGGTGATAAAGATTTGAATAGTCCAAGAAAACTGACAGCTGAAACAGAAAAGGAACTGACATTGATTGAGGAAAAATTACAGGAGGCACATGTGGATAGGATGAACCCAAATCTTAGCTGCATCCTAGTCATATTACCTTCCAGAATTTCTTCTACAGGGATTCTAATGCAGAGGGAAGATATTATTTTAGAGTGGATATTTATACCTAATAAACCAAGTAAAAAATTAAAAACTTATGTGGAAAAAGTCTCTGAATTAATTATAAAAGGTAAACTGAGACTTCGTCAACTAGCAGGTATAGATCCAGCAGAAATTATAGTGCCTTTTACTACTGAAGAAATAAAAAAGTTATGGGAAGACAATGAACCATGGCAAAGAGCTTGTGCTAATTTTTTGGGAGAAATTAATAGCAACTATCCCAAAAGTGGTAGACTTAACCTCATAAAGAGAACTTCTTGGATTCTTCCTAGAATTGTACGTGATGCTCCAATAACTGGAGCCTGTACGTTCTATACTGATGCAAATAAATCAGGGAAAGCAGGTTATAGTCAGATGAATTGAGTAAGGTGGAACAAAGCCCTTATAATTCTGTCCAGAAGGCAGAATTATATGCCATTCTTATGGTGCTAAGGGATTTTAAAGAACCTCTTAATATAGTTACAGATTCACAATATGCAGAAAGAGTTATCTTGCATATTGAAACCACTGAATTTATACCAGATGACACAGAGTTGACTTCATTGTTTATCCAGGTACAAGACATAGTCAGGAACAGGCTTTGTCCAATGTACATAACACACATCCGGTCCCATACAGGTCTGCCTGGTCCTCTAACACAAGGCAACGCTGAGATTGATCAATTATTGATTGGAAGCGTGTTGCAGGACTCAGAATTTCATAAGAAGCATCATGTCAATAGTAAAGGCCTAAAGAAAGAATTTTCCATTACATGGCAACAAGCTAAGGACATTATAAAGAGATGTCCTACTTGTTCTTTCTATAATCAAACACCGTTGCCTGCAGGGAGTAACCCAAAGGGTACTAAGAGAAATGAAATCTGGCAGATGGATGTGTTCCACTTTATGGAATTTGGTAAATTAAAATATGTACACCACAACATAGACACGTATTCAGGTTTTCAATGGGCTACTTCCCTGAGCTCAGAAAAGGCTGATTCAGTAATCACACATCTATTGGAAGTTATGGCCATCATGGGAATACCTGCACAAATAAAGACAGATAATGGTCCAGCATATGTATCTAAGAAAATGAAATGCTTTTTTGCTTATTATAATATAAAACACATTACCCACAGGTCAGGCAGTTATAGAAAGATCAAATTGTACTATAAAGGATATGCTGAACAAACAGAAAGGGACCAAAAATACTCCCAGAAATAGATTACATAATGCTTTATTGACCTTGAAATTTCTTAACGCTAATGAGAAAGGAACGACAGCAGCAGAAAGACATTGGATAATGGAAAAGTCTGCTGAACTAAATCAACCAATTTACTTCAAAGATGTCCTGACCTCTCAATGAAAGCCAGGAGATGTGCTACGTTGGAGAAGGGGTTTTGCTCTGGTTTCCACAGGAGAAGAAAAATTGTGGGTACCATCAAAATTAATAAAGGTTTGATTTGAAGAGGAGAAACCTCTTGGAAAGAAGAAATGAGAACTCATCCACAATGATGATATTCCTACAGGTGGTAAGAAAAACATATAGAATGGGGGCAGGATTCTGTTCTTATCTCCACAGGAAAACACTCATCTTTGAAAAATTCAAGGGATCCTGGATGTTTGGATACTGACAGATGGAAAAATACCTGCCCAATAGGAACTATCAAGAAAACTAAATAAGTGGTGTAAGTAAAATATACTAAACCATATTTCTAAATTTATAGAGCTGGTTTTGAAGGTGGACTCTGGCTCAGTCCCTCTCCAATTCCAAGCCTGTTGGTAAGAGAAAAACCCAGAGTTTCTGGAGTTTCTGTCTATTGTCAAGAGCCATGATAGGGGACAGAAAGAAATATGAGTTTAGAAAACATCTTTGCTTTTCTTCATATCTATCATACTTTTCATTGAATATATCTATCATTCCTTTCATTGAATATATATGTGTGTGTGTGTGTGTGTGTGTATGTCTATATGATTAATGTTTAAGTTTTTCACAATGAACAATGAGTTTTTCCTGAAATGACATTTAAAGTTTCCAGGAAGAAGATGGGGCCCCATAACAACGACTACACCTGGTTGATATGACGTCATGATACTGATAGAGCTACTACAAGACCTGTTTTGGGTACCAGCTGCACAAGATGATCCCAACTTGGTTAGCTGAAATGGTGCACCTCTTATACAACATTCTGGCCAGACTTGCACAATATGTCAGAGACTACTTGCAATTTTAAAAGACATCGATCTTGAAATTTAACCATCATTTTACTTTCACAGGATCCCCCAGAAAAAACGTCGCCCCCATGACAGCTGTAAGTAACTCTAGAGGACGACGTCCCCTCTCCCAGTAAAGTTTGCCCTTGGGTTTAGGGACATCATTTAGGGGTTGATTATAAATTGGTATATGGTTGAGGGTTGGGGAAAAAATTTTATAAGCTCGGGTATCATTTGGGAAAAAAAAAGAGGGATAATAGATTGGTACTTGTTGGTACTTGTGAGTTATTGTTTTGAGACAAATGTATTGGTATCGATTCTTATATATTGATACAAAGTGAAATTATATTGACTATTTTATGCATGCATGTTTCTACCTCTGTTTAAAAACATTTTTTATGTATTGACACATATTGTATTGATATATATTGTATATATTTACCATATTGCAGTGTACATTTCTACCTCTGATTAAGATACTTACATTTTGCTTGTGTATTGATATATATTCACCATACTGCAATGTATATTTGTACATTGCTTATATTTGGAGGTCATTATCCTCATTTGTTTCACAGTTGTTTTTTGTCTTAGTCTTTAAGTTAGATAGGTATTGAGAATTATATAGATCAATAGTATTCTAAGTTTGTCATTTATAATTAGACTAATCAGGTTCTTTAGATACATAGAGATTATACTCAGTATAGATAGATAATCTTCAACCTCTTCAAAGAGCTGTAGAAAATGTCTTTTAATCTAACTCAGAGTTTTGTTGTAGTGAGACACAATTGCTCCTGGCAACACCGCTCTATTCCCGAGAGAATGTTGAGCACCAAAGACACTCCACCTGGAGCCTTTCTTCTTGGCTGAACTGGCCTTTGGGTAAAGAAATGCTCATACCTCAACCACTGACAGAAATACAGAGTATCTGTGAATGGAAAATACAGGACTGTCATATCCTGCCAAGACAGGGTAAGATAGTTTTGACAAGTTTCTTGACTTTGAAAATGGTGTGTCAGTTATGCTAGCCTTAGCCAAAGTTGGTTGCTTCAACACTGCAAACGTGACCTTGGGTGATTGTCCAGGTAGCTAGTTGTCTCTGTGATTTGTTGCATGTTTTGGAAGGTGTTTGATTGCACTTTCTAATTACTCAGGAAACATTATTTCCCTTCACAGATCTTCGATGGGGTTGAAGACTATATAAATGTTGTTACTTTCGACTCATGACTTAGCCCAGCTATTTATTATATAAGACCTAAGCTAGTTAGAATAGGATATTTGTACTTATTGTATATAATTTCATAGTAGGTTTAGAACTCTCTTACTTAAACAAAAGGGGGAGGTGTTGTGGGACGTCCTTCTGCTCCTCCAGCCAATAGCCACCGAGATACCAGCCCATTGGGGTGTGGTCTCTTTCCCTTTAAAAAAACAAGTGGCTACTTTCCTCCTCTCTCTCTTTACTTCCTGCTCTGGTTCTGGCGACTAGACTTCTTCCTAATTGCGTGCGCAGAGGGCTGTTGTCTGGGACGGTGATCTGTAAGTTTATTCCCCTTTAAATAAATACCACCCTATTAATCACAATTCCAAACTGGTGTGGGATTGTTTATGACTTGCGCCTTCAGTAATGAAGTTTCAGAAAAAAAAAGATTGAGAATACACAGTGTATATGCCTGAACAATATATCACACATCTCCAACACGAAATGAAACAAAAAATTTCCAAAGTATCAGCAAAATGACCAAGAGCCAAACTGCCTGACAACTTGTTCTTAGCTGTGTGGCTCCTGGCAATGATGGAAAAGAAGGAAATTTGTGTCCAGAAATAGACAAAGAGTTGGGCTTTATTATATAGTATTTTTTTGCGTGAAGCATTGTACATTAAAAGAGGAAAAGAAATGGCTTTGTCTCTTTGATTTTTTAGAATTCTCTCTATGTTCTTTCAAGTCAAATTGAAAGAGGCATGTTTGTTTGGGTTTCTATGATGTCAAAATACAATGAAAATAATAGTTGCTAATTCCAGAATTCATCCTTGTCCTGTCAAATCCCCCTCTCCCTGTCTGTTACACCTGGCCTGTTCCCACTGCTTGAGGGATGATGTCAACTCATGTGTCTCTCTGAGGAGCCCTCTCAGAACACACTTGACTTCCATTTAATCTACTCTGGAAGCCCAAATACTTAGGGAGACTTCGATCAAACAGCCTACTGTGCTGGCACACACTGATCCAATAAAGCTGCTACTGTGGGGCTTGTGCTCATTTCCCATGGAGCTTCACTGACCAGCTCCTCAAACAGCTGATCAAGCTACAGAACATTTTATCCTTTTCCCTGTAATTCAACTTGTCGCCTCTACTTCTCCCACAGACCAGCTTCTTCAAAGAAGGATCCTTACATGGGGTTAAAAGACTTTAAAGTATTAATATTGATTAGACTTTCAAGGTTGCATTTTTATGAATCTACCTGATGCCTATATGTTGTGCATGTAGTTATGACAGCTTAAAGTTACAGGAGCCATCTTCAAGTTGTGCATGAGTTAATATTTATCTCTCCCTGAGTATGAGAAGCTGCCCATCATGGGTGATAATAGTTTTCACTGGTTATTTCTGGAAGCTACTGTCATAGAACTTATTGCTGTTTGAGTGAGAAATGTCCCCATAAGCTCCCATATTTGAACATTTTATCGGCAACATGTGCTGCTCTTTAAAGAGGTTGCAAAACCTTTAGGAGGCATAGAATTGCTGGAAGAAGTATGCCACTGAAGATAGGCTCTAAGAATCTATAGAATCACCCAACTTCCTCTTCTCTCTCTGCCTCCTAACTGTTGAGGCAATGTGGCCAGTCAGCCTCACACTCCTGTTACTATGCCATTCCCAAAGCTATTGAACCAATCCCTCTGAAATGGTGAACCAAATTAAACCTTTTCTCTCCCTTAAGTTGTTTTTCTCATGATGCTTTTTGCTTGCTTGTTTGTCACGATGCTTTGTCACAGCAAACGGAATGAAACCATGACATTTTGCAAGTACACACATGAAATTAACACAAAACCAACCCTCAGAAGGAAAGATGCCCAAGGATTAAAGCACATTTAGGACATTGAAATAGCATTTCATTTCCTTTCTCTCAAATGCATTAAAGATACTATTTAACAAAGGAAAAACAAATCACACAGGGTTACCTAAAATGTAGTGCCTCTTGCCAAGTAACATAGTCTTTGTAATGAGAACATGTGAATACACAGTAGAGTAGGGAACCAGGACATAAAAGAGATATACCCAAGTCCTAGTACCCACTAAGAGCATCACCTTTCACGTAGCCACAAACAGCATAAAATATCTTGGGGTAACTCTAACAAAAGAAAGTGAAAGGTCTCTTTGACAAGAACTTTAAGGAATTGAAGGAAGAAATTGAAGAGGATACCAAAAATGGAAGGATCTCCCTTGGTCTTTGATTGGGAGCATCAACATAGTAAAAATGGCAGTTCTACCAAAGGCAATTTATAGATTCAATGCAATCCCCATCAAAATCCCATCAAAATTCTTATTTTATTTTTTTTTTTTTTTGGTTTTTCGAGACAGGGTTTCTTTGTGGCTTTGGAGCCTGTCCTGGAACTAGCTCTGTAGACCAGGTTGGTCTCGAACTCACAGAGATCTGCATGCCTCTGCCTCCCAAGTGCTGGGATTAAAGGCATGCGCCACCATCGCCCGGCCCATCAAAATTCTTGACAGATATTGAGAGGACATTAATCAAATTAATATGGAAAAACAAAAAATCCTGGATAGCCAAAATAATCTTATACAATAAAAAAATGTCTGGAGGCATTACCATTTCTGACTTCAAACACTATTACAGAGCTACACTAATAAAAACAGCATGGTATTGGCATAAAATCATAGAATTCGACCAATTGAATCATATAAAAGATACTGATTTTAACCCACAAACATCTGAACACCTCATTTTCTATAAAGTGGCTGAAAGTATACAATGGAAGAAAGAAAGCATCTTCAACAAATGGTGCTGGCAGAACTCGATGTCAACCTGTAGAAGAATGAAAATAAACCCATATCTATCACCATGCACAAAACTCAAGTCCAAATGGATCAAAGACCTCAATATCAATCTGAACACACTGAACCTGAGAAGAGAAAGTGGGAAGTACCCTACAACATATGGGCACAGGAGATTGCTTCCTATGTATAACCCCAGCAACACAGATGATAAAGGCAACATTGAATAATTGGGACCTCCTTAAACTGATAAGCTTCTGTAAACAAAGGACACTGTCACTAAGACAAAATGGCAACCCACTACCTGGGAGAAGATCTTGACCAACCCTGCAACAGACAAAGGTCTGATCTCCAAAATATATAAAGAAATCAAAAAACTAGACTTTAAAATGCTAATTATCTCAATTAAAACATGGGGCACTGAACTAACAGGGAATTCTCAACAGAAGAAGTTTAATTGGCCAAAAGACACTTAAGGTCCTGCTCAACCTCATTAGCGATCAGGGAAATGCAAATCAAAACAATTTTGAGATATAAACTTACACCTGTCAAAATGGCTAAAATCAAAAACACTAATGATAGCCTTTGCTGGAGAGGTTGTGGAGGAAGGGGTACCCTCATCAAATGCTGGTCAGAATGCAAACTTGTCCAACCACATTGGAAATCAGTGTGGCGGTTTCTCAGGAAATTTGGGATCAACCTAACCAAGGACCAAGCAATACCACACTGGGGAATATACCCAAGAGATTCCCTATCATATTACAAAATCATTTGTTCAACTATGTTCATAGCAGCATTATTTGTAATAGCCAGAATCTGGACACGACCTAGATGCCCTTCCATGTAAGAATAGATGAACAAAGTGTGGAAAATATACACAGTAGTGCACTACTCAGTGGTAAAAAACAATGACTTCTTGAATTTTGCATGCAAATGCATGGAAATAGAAAACACTTTCTGAGTGAGGTTTCCCAGACCCGAAAAGAAGAAAATGGGATGTACTCAGTCATAATTGGTTTCTAGCTATAAACAAGGAACATTGCATCTATAATTTGTGATTCCAAAGAAGCTATATAAGAAGGTGATCCCAAAGGAAATCATATAGTTATTCTCCTGGATATGAAAGGTAGACCAGATTGTCAAGCAAAAATTTGGGATCTGGGGGTTGGGGTGGGATAGGATAAGAGGGGATGGGAGGAGAAAAGTAAGAAGGAGAGGATGGGGGGAACTTGGGGAATTGGTATGATTGGGATAAAGTAAGGATGGATATGGGAGCAGGAAAGCATATATCTTAATTAAGGTAGCCATCTGAGGGATTTTATTTAAAAAATGAATTTGGTAAATAGAAGCTTATGATTCTCAAAAATTGGTCATTTCAGGTTAGGATGGTCTTTAAATTCAATGGCAAACCCCTATATCAAAAGAGTCACACAGGAAAACAGTGGTGTGCTCATAAAATAATGAAGACATTAAGAGAAGTGATAAAAAATGACGAATATCAAAAGCCAAATTTCCTAGCCCATCTTGAGGAAGTAGGTTCCCCACCAACACATTTATTCCAGATCGTGAGAATTAACATCAACCTCTTTCAAGTACTTCGTTTAATAATAAATTTTTATACCAGTTCTTAGAATTTATACATTGGACAAAGGGTTGGTTTGGGAAGTCCTTCTGTCTATGTTTGTTTTTATTGGTTAATGAATAACAATATTTCAGACAGAAGCTTAGCAGAATAGACCTAGGTGGTAAAAGTAAGCAATGTTGGGAGAAAGGAGGTGGGGTCAGTGAGAAGCCACCTAGACACCACCAGGGAAAAACACCTACTCTGGAGCTACAAAAATTTGTTGGTAAGACATGAACTAGTGGTGATACAGATAAATGCAAATGTGTTAGTTTAGAATGAGGGAGGAATCTAGAAATATGGTTAAGCTATTGGCCAAAGAGTATTGTGAATAATATAGGTTTTATGTGATTATTTCAAGTCAACGTGGTCAGAAAACTAAGGAGTGGCCTCCACAAACAAATCAGCTTGTTGAACTGAAGAGTGTTTTTTTTTTTAAATCTGTTTGCTCACTTGATCTGGGCTTCATCTAAGCATGTCTATTTGTCTGTGATGATTGCTGGGTTATATATTTACTGCCAATATATTGTTTGGAGGAAGGGGTCTATTGAATCTGCTCAGTTTAATGGACTCTCTATAATTAATTTGAGTTGGTTACTTTCTATTTTATGTAGTTTCCCTGCAGGATAGTGTTTACCAACCAAGACTACATGTTTTCATTAAAGATCTATAAATGGGGAGGTTGAAGGGTCAGAGTCAGATAAGAAGTTGCAATTGTGGATGCAGACAGGAGAGAAAAAAGAGAAGGAAAGGGAGTATGAGATCACTACCCTATAGTCTTTCAAAATGGAGGAGGGGACCTGAGCTAAGAAGGAAACAGCCACAGCTCTTTCCACAGTCACTATTCCTGTCTAGGCCACAATATCTCCAAGCAGCTAGCACAAGCATTGGAAGTTTCTCTTCTGAGAGGGGCAGCCAGAGTGTGCCACATATGACCATTTTCCCTGGAGTTATCGTCATCATGGACAGAAGGAGGCATGTCTCCCTAGAATCTCAACAACAATCTCACAGATGAAAATAAAAAGGCTTATTAAGGACACTTGGAGAAGCATTATAACTAACAGAGTTGGGAGATAATACATCTTCTAGGATGTGATGATGTCAATCTACACAGGCACATCTGCCTCTCTTCTGATCATATGAACAGAATGCCCGCTGGTTTGGGAAGCATCTCATCTGGGATTGTAATACCAGGGCATTAAAATGTCCTCTTTGCTGGTCTTCTACCCCAGAGTGGTCTCTCTCTCAGGTACATTGGGATGAACCATTTGCAGGAATAACAGAAAAATAGGTAGAGCATCCAGAATGAGGTATAACATACATGGCCACAATTACATATGCAGCAACAAGGAAACAGATGAAGAATTCTGAGCATCAATGGAAGATGAGGACCTAATACCAAAGCTAAGTCATGTAACACCATGGGTAGTTTCAGAGTTTCAGAGAGTAAATTCAGTTACATTCTGGAAAAAGGTAAGACTGCAAAAGATGTCTTTCATATTCAGAAAGTAGAAAAATTGGGACTGCAAAAAGGAGGCACTGAGGGAGTCAAGGGTGGTCACTGAGCAATGAAGAACCCCAAGTCCCTATCCCAACATGATACTGATATCATTTTTAAAAGTTATTGAGCCACAAATCTTGGCAGTCAGAGCTCAGGAGCTGAAATTACATCTCAATCCCATGTAATGAATCTCTGCCTTGAGCATCTACAATGATGCATTTCTGTCTTGAGCATCTGGAGCAATATTTCTTTTCCTTAAGCATCTATAGCAATGCACCTCGGCCTTGAGCATCTGCTGTCATACCCCTCTAAAATGATTATCTACAGAAATTAACATCTGCTTGAAAAAGCGATATACTACTGGGATAGACCTACCATTGCATGTTTCCTTTGGATGTACACTTTTATATAACTACACCCTAAATTTGATACCAAGACCTGAGCACAAACAGATTTCACAGTTCACAGTTTTCCCATGCTGTGATAATTCAGTAGGCCTATGGACACATCCACCAGGAGACTTGAGGGGAGGAAGCAAAGGCATTCACGTTTGAATGTCTCTCATCTCAATCTCGACAGCACTTCCTTTAAAGTTATACCATTCCCTTTTGTGATCCAGAATATTTGCTCACAGCTCAATATTTTTTAACCAACTGTCTTGTTCTTCAGCCATGGCACAGTCAGTAAGGTGCATTCCATACAGATGGAGACCATAAATTTGATGCCTTCAAACTTGTGCAAAAATCTCAGCATTAAAGATATCAACTCATCACTCAGTGCTGAGGAGACAGCAACACCTGGGTCTCTAAGACTCACTGTTTGGTCAAGGGGAATTGGTCAGTTCCAGGTTCAAAGAGATGACGTATCTTTTTTTTTTTTTTTTGGTTTTTAGAGACAGGGTTTCTCTGTGGTTTTGGGGCCTGTCCTGGAACTAGCTCTTGTAGACCAGGCTGGTCTCGAACTCACAGAGATCCGCCTGCCTCTGCCTCCCGAGTGCTGGGATTAAAGGCATGCGCCACCACCGCCCAGCTGAGATGATGTATCTTAATCATGACAGAGAGTAATTAATGAAGACACCCAGGGTTAATTCTGGCCTTTGCATGCATGTATACACATCTCCATAAAAAGTTACACTCATATATTAAACAACTGTCATTTGAATTTCTAAATATACACATTTCTGTGGTGAAGTTTTGAGCTTAATTTTGACTGCTCTTTTGAGTTGTAGGAACAGCTGAATGTTTTCTGCCACCAGGTTCCTGCACTGGCTAGCTTTACCCAAAATAATTACATAGAAACTGTATTATTTTAAATAATACTTTGCCCATTAGGTCTAGCCTGTTAGTTGCTAATTCTCACATCTTGATTAACCCATTTCAAATAATCTGTGAAGCACCATGAGCTTATGAGAATCATAAGCTGCTTCTATCTAGGGGGGAGGGGGGCATGGCGTCTGTTGACTAGGCTTCTTTCTCCCAACATTCTGTTGTTTTCTCTGCATAACTAACCTGCTGTCCTATCAAAAGGGCAATGGCAGTTTCTTTATTAACCTATAGACATTTAACCCTCGTCCATTGCTTTGGCCTTCCTCATACAATGACATTAGAAGAAATCTTTCTGTAAGAACCCTCTCCACTATCTCATTTGGCCTCTTGAATCCTCCCTCCTCTCTACCAAAGACAAAAGGAAGCTAGTCTCAGACATGTTACACAGTCTAAAAAAGGAAGGATGGAATCAAGATTTGAATTCATTACCAAAGTCTAAAATCTTAACCAAGGAACTCACTGCACGACCATACTTTTTTTTCAACTGAGAATGAACTCACACTCTGAGGAGCTGAAAGGCAAGTTCATACTGCATTAACTTCACATTGCCCCTTAACAGATATGCCGATCATTATGATGGACCCCTCACCACTGATACATTGACATCTTATTCCTTTGTATTTAATGGGCCAGTTGGCAACATAACTTATTCAATCTTCCCTTCAGTGATTTGATTTCCAGAATCCTCCATCCCCTCACTTCAATCCTAATTCACACACTCCCCAAAACCCCTTGATGGGAGTCAGGTATCAATATCTTACTGGTATTTTCGGTCTGATGGGTTTGTGGGGTCTTTTTCACACTCCTCCTACCATCACAGATTTCCTAGGTAACTGATTCTAGGGAGCTCAGTGCATTCATCATATGTGTGCATGTCACACACCAATGTACATCAATGAGTACATGTTTAGCCTGGGTGCAGGTGAGTCTGTTCATGACTTTTATAGCGAACATGATCCATGAAAAGGGTACAGTGTTTTACAGTAATTGCAGGCCAATTGATTAAATGAACTCACAGGTGTTGAATGGCATGCATAAGACCTGTGAGAGTGCAAGACAGAAAGAATCCAGGCATGACAAAATAGGTGGCAGACAGAAGCCTGGCAAAAGTAAGTAGGTAGCCTAAGGTCCAACCCATTGCAAAGAGCCACTGAGAGGAGACACTTTTCTTTAGGCAGGAGGATCCTGGTCACTCAACATGCTCCAGTGGAGATAATATACCCAGGGACTTCCAGATGGTATGAATTAAACCATTAATCAAATGAAACCTAATTTTCTTTGCTTCTGAGTATACATTTGTGATGTTTCACGAACACTCTGTATCCTCTTAAGTCCCAACACATCGATGTCACATCTTTCCATATGACACGCTTTTCCCTCATGGATTATCCCTCTCTGAGATCCTACGTCTTTTTGGCCACTCTCCTCTGTTTGCAAAACAGCCATTTGTCCTCTTCCACACACTGCATCTCCTTTCTTCCTTTCCTCTCCAATGGGAAAAGACATAGATATGGAAGTTATTATCAAACTTGATGAAATGCACGGAAGTTTTGGTGGGAACTTGGTAAATAATTTTACCTATCTTTTGGGTTCCATCTTTTTCGTTGTGCTGCACGCTTTTGCCTACCAAGGAATCCCTGCCTAATTCCAAATTCACCCCTATTGGAGGACATCCTGGCTTAATATGAAAGTTGCTTTCAATGTAGTAATCTAGACGGTGGTAAAGATACAAAACTGGATCTTTCTGATAGGTAATGTAGAAACAGTTCTTCATGGTCTACACCCCATCTGGGACCACCCCATTCTACACTTCCATAGAGCCTGGCATGATGTGGAGGTTACCTTCACGGTAGTCAACCAGGAGGTGGCAAATGTACAAGACTGGACCTTTTTTGTAGGTAATATAGAACCAGGTCTTCATGATTGGCACGTCATCTAGGACCATCCCCTTCCAGTCATCATTAGAGCCATTTGTGCCCTGAAATGTTTGTTTCACTGCTCTGCTGAGATAGGCCACTCACCTCCTGGTCTGCTCTTTCTTGGCTATCTTTCTGTGCTTGGGCTTCTTAGCTGCCCACTCTCTAGGTTGAAAGAAATTTCCCTCTGTTTAATTAAGAAACAAAGTCATGGCGTCAATAATGAGTGCCTGCAAGGATAAGAAGGGGAGGCTGTGAGGTCATGGCTCTTTTCTGGAAGAACTTTGGGGCAGGAGACAAAGACAGTGCTGAACAGTTTTGCATACGTAACTGTAATATTCTCTTAAAATGAATAGGACAATTAGCAAATTTTTCTCTACAGCTTAGTATATCAATCTCAGAGACACATTCCTGCTGCCCAAAGGAAAATGACCTCTGCTGAGAAACCTATTTTCTGACTGACTAAGTCAATGAGAGGAGAAGGTATGCCTATCCCCGAAATGAGTAAGAAAAATCTGAACAGATAACAAAGAATTCGAAGGACATCCACACGTCTCCTTGGACATCAAGCTAATAGGTAGGGGGCTCAATCCAAGACAGCCTGCCCAAGGTCATGGCACTCCAGTCCACTGGCTCTCAGATTTGTGTCTCCTGATCCACACCCAGGTATATTACATAAAGCCATTCTGTGTCTTCATTGTGGAAGTGAGTACTGTGAGACCAACTTCAACCTGAAAGACTCATTATTCTAGGCAACAGCAGCAATTGAGAAATAATTAGTATCTTTTAAAACACCTATGGATAAATTGGGCCTTTGCTATTTTAGTGGATTGATGAATATGATATTGTTAGCAAAGATAAAGTGGGAAGAATAGCTGGCATTCACCAACCCACAACTCTCAAATATAGGAGCAAGAAACAACATAAATGGTGGACCCACAGGACATTTAAAAGAAAACTCTTTTGTATTACAGAGGTCTTAGTTGCTTTGTAAACATATTTACCAAAAGAAAATGTCCTAACTCTCCAGATTCCATCTTCCGGAAATGTTCAGGTGCAAAAAGCCAGCAGGAGACCCAAAATAAGCCCCCAGTCATCTTCCCAATTACTCGAGTCACATTCTTGCCCCAGCAACTCAATCCCTGAAAAAGTCTTTGGTGTCTGAGTCAATAACTCATATGAAAGTTTTTTTTTTCTTAACTCGCATCTCTCTGTTGGTTATCTATGATTGATTTTTTCTTCCTTCATAAATAATAAATTACAAATTTCCACTTCCTTTCCTCCTCCCCCTCACTACTCAGGCAACCACCAATCCTCTCCACTCCTAATCCAGTCCTAATAGAGGGCAGGGTACCTTGACTTGTGGGAAGCCCATGCCCCACTCCACCCAGATTGAGGAAGGTATGCATCACATATAATAGGACTACATAAATTTCTTCTTATCTTGAGAAGAATACTTGCTACAGAAACACTATCACAGTAGTATTGAGAGTGTAGGAGAGATCTTAAATATGTCACTGTCACATGGTGATGATTAACCCACTCCATTGCAGTTTGACCCCCTGACATGTTTAAGATACCTGTCAATTCTGTCTATATATTTACAGAGAAATTCACATTGCTTGCACAGATTAACTAGCAGCATGATTTACCGCTCAATCAAAGGCAAAGCAAAGAAATCATGGACATGTTGTTGAATGCTGATGATGTTGTTGGGAGCGTTTGTGGGTTTTTTCTTAAAGGGAAATCATTGGTCACACAAATGCATGAAGCAGGTCCTGTCTCTCCCATGTACCTGAAAGCATGAAAAAAATAAACTAAAATAGGTTTTTGTCACATACTGGTAAATTTTGCTGCTATGTCCAAATATGTGTGTTGCAGGAGCTCTTTCTGCTCTTTCAGGCTATAGCAACTGAGATAAAGGCCATTGGGGTGTGGTGTCTCTCTCTTTCAAAATGGAGCGACTGCCTTCAGTTTGCTCTCTTGCATCCACCTCCACATCCAGCTACTAGGCTCCTCTCCTCATCCTGCAGAGGGCTGTTGTCTGGCATGGCAATCTGTAAGGTTTGCCCCTTAAAAGAAATAACCATTTTATGAATCATAATTCTAAACTGGTGTGGGAGATTGTTTGTGACTTACACCTTCCTATGTGATGAGAGCAACCAGGGTGTGAGGGGGTTCTCACTGTTCATGTTGCAGAAGCCATGGCAGCAAGAGTAGGAGGCCTCTCATTCCCTGTAAGGAAATCAGTAAACATTGGGGACCAGTGAAAGGATGCCCTGAAACATCAAGGCTTGAGCTTTCAGACCGCAATTCCTCCAGCTATGTTCTGGGTCTCCACAACCTACAAAACCTCATGAGGTCCAAGTATTCAGAACCAGAAGCCTGTGTGGGCCATATCACATAAAATCATAGTGAGTACACCATTCGTTTTTTTTTTTTTTTAAGGTACATCCTTTTGTCCCTCCAGAAACATTGTATTTCCAATAAAGATAACTTGCTGCCTCTTTGGTGTCCTGAAATTGCTCTAAGCTGATGGTGGGGCATTCTTACATACCTTGCTGTGTTGTTATGAGACCTTAACGGGACAGCAATTGTTTTAGAAATCAAAGGCAGTTAGGTTCAAACCTGTGGTTAGCAGTGTGCTGGAGACTTGGGTTGCCTATAGCTAATCTATGGAAAGGTGGATTTACTAAAAAGGGTAGCAGCACATATGGAGGCATGTAGTCTTACCTTTTCAAATGACTCATTTTGTGGCCTTACATCAGGCTCCTCTATTCTCCTCATCTTGGTTTCTTTACCAGATTAGGACAAAAATTAAAACTCAATGTCCTGGACGTGAACACTGAATGAGTTATCTATGTGAGATCACAGTGACAGAGCTCATGGGAATCTGACTCATTGTACAGGCTTGCCAGGCATCAATCTGTAATCTGCCTAACTGTACTGAGCAAGTGTTTTCATGGTTGCTCCTCTGTTCCTCCTCATATGGTCTCCATCTACAGAGAACTCAGAAAAATCCACCTCTGAGAGGGCAAGTTCTTTACAAATGAAAGTTTCTAGAACAGAAGAGACATAGTAGATTTATCTTGGCAACCTGTAGACATGAGACATGGGGAAATGGAAGAAGGGATTGAAGAAGATAGAGACATGGAGGAATGGATAAATTCAATCATTCATTGGATAAGTGAGTGATCCAATGAAAGAGATGGCTAATAGGATAAAATGTGCTGCATGCCCTCTGAAAGTCAGTCCAAATTGAGGGTAGATAAGGTTATCCACTAAGGAGGAAGCTTAGTCCATTTTGCCTTCTTTGTCTTCTAGACCCACCCAGGAGAGTGATGATGATGTTGAGGAGAAAAAGGGGCGAGGGTACCAGCATGCCCTGGTACAAGTTTTCACCCACATTGTAGCCAAATCACCTGACCTGGCACAGGTGACCTACATGCTGGGCCCTGAATGGCAGTTTGACACCTACAACCTTACTAACCAAGTTTTTGAAGATGAAGGAACCAAAACTGCCCTGTTAATGATGTCAGGATCCTTGCATGATGGGAGTCAGGCATCAATATCATACTGGTATCCTCGGGTCTGATGGGTTTGTGGGGTCTTTGCCACACCCACCTAACATCACTGATTCCCTCGGTAACTGATTTTATGGAGCTCGGTGCATTCATCATATCTGTGCATGTCACACACCAATGTGATTCAATGTACTACTAGTTTAGCCTGGGTGCGGGTGAGTCTGTTTATGAGTTTTATAGCCCAAATCCCACAGAACATGATCAATGACAAGGGAACAGTGTTTTACAGTTAAGGCAGGCCAATTGTTTAAATGAACTCACAGGGGTTGAATGGCATGCATAAGACCTGTGAGAGTGCAAGACAGAAAGAATCCAGGCATGACAAAATAGGTAGTAGATAGAAGCCTGGCAAAAGTAAGTAGGTAGCCTGAGGTCCACCCCATTGCAGAAGAGCCACTGAGAGGAGACACTTTTCTTTAGGCAGGAGGATCCGGGTCACTCAACATGCTCCAGTGGAGTTCATATACCCAGTGACTTCCAGATGGTATGAATTAAACCATTAATCAAATGAAACCCAATTTTCTTTGCTTCTGAGTACACATTTGTGACCCTTCATGATCACTCTCTATCCTCTTAAGTCCCAACACCTCGATGTCACATCTTTCCATATGACATGTTTTTCCCTCCCGCATTTTCCCTCTCTGAGATCCTACATCTTTTTGGCCACTCTCCTCTGTTTCCTAAACAGCCATCTTGTCCTCTTCCACACACTGCATCTCCTTTCGTCATTCCCTCTCCAAGGGGAAAAGACCATAAGTCCTGTTTTGTTTTGAGGCCTGTCTTTCTGTGATGTCCCATTCACCAGAAACTCCATCATTGACCAAACAACATAACAACTTCACAAATTTTATTTTTAGAGCAAAAAAAAATTCCATTGGGAAAGATACCAGGATTAATAGAAGACCTGAGGTATTTCTGAAAAAAAGAGTTCCCCAAACACAGTTTTAAGTCTGACCCCCAAAATTTGTGAATTTCACTTTAACAGATCTTCATCAAATCATAGACATAGATATGGAAGTCATTATCAAACTTGATGAAATGCACGGAAGGTTTGGTGGGAACTTGGTAAATAATTTTACCTATCTTTTGGGTTCCATCTTTTTCGTTGTGCTGCACGCTTTTGCCTGCCAAGGAATCCCTGCCTAATTCCAAATTCACCCCTATTGGAGGACATCCTGGCATAATGTGGAGGTTGCTTTCAATGTAGTCATCTAGATGGTGGTAAAGGTACACAACTGGATCTTTCTTGTAGGTAATGTAGAAACAGGTCTTCATGGTCTTCACCTCATCTTGGACCACCCCAGTCCACTCCTCCATAGAGCCTGGCATGATGTGGAGGTTGCCTTCAAGGTAGTCAACCAGGAGGTGGTAAACGTACAAGACCGGATCTTTCTTGTAGGTAATATAGAACCAGGTCTTCATGATTGGCACCTCCTCTAGGACCATCCCCTTCCAGTCATCCTTAGAGCCATTTGTGCCCTCAAATGTATGTTTCACTGCTCTGCCAACTATGGTGTTTGAGAGATGAGTGTCTGTCTCCTGAGGAAATGGTACGTTGTTAGGCAGGAACTTAAGGTTTAAAATCCTTTCATCACTGTGAAGCTCCAATCCATAGACACAATCTATCCCATCATACTTCAACAAATAGAGAGAGGGATTTGTTGGCAGTTGATCTAGAATGATGGCTTTCCACTGGGTGACTGGTTCATTGGCTTCCTTCCAGCCGTGAGAAATTCTGCGGCCGACAATATTCTCCAGGGCCTCAAAAGGCCTCCTCAGTTTTTGCTTCTGGAGAGATGACCCATTCCTCTTCTGGACAGGTGGCATGCATCTCATACTAAGAGGCATCTTCATCATGGCTGTAGACTTACTGAGATAGGCCACTGACCTCCTGGTCCGCTGTTTCTTGGATATCTTTCTGTGCTTGGGCTTCATAGCTGCCCACTCTCTAGGTTGAAAGAAATTTCCTTCTGTTTAATTCAGAAACCAAGTCGTGGCCTCAACCATGAGTGCCTGCAAGGACAACAAGGGGATTCTATGAGGTCAAGGCTCTTTTCTGGAAGGACTGTGGTGCAGGAGACAAAGATATTGATCAACAGGTTGGCATACCTAACTGTAATTTTCTCTTAAGAAATAAATAGGACAATTTGCAAATTTTTCTCTACAGCTCAGTATATCAATCTCAGAGACACATTCCTGCTGCCCAAAGGCAAATGACCTCAGCTGAGAAACCTACTTTCTGACTGACTAAGTCAATGAGAGGAGAAGGTATGCCTATCCCCGAAACGAGTAAGAAAAATCTGAACAGATAACAAAGAATTCGAAGGACATCCACACGTATCCTTCGACACCAAGCTAATAGGTATGGGGCTCAATCCAAGACAGCCTGCCAAAGGTCATGGCACTCCAATCCACTGGCTATCTGTATTGGGTCTCCTGATCCAGACCCAGGTATATTACATAAAGCCATTCTCTGTCTTCATTGTGGAAGTGAGTACTGTGAGACCCACTTCAACCTGAAAGACTCATTATTCTGGGCAACAGCAGCCATTGAGAAATAATTAGTATCTTTTAAAACACTTATGGACAAAGAGGAGCTTTGCCATTTTAGTGGATTGATGAATTTGATATTGTTAGCAAAGATAAAGTGGGAAGAATAGCTGGCATTCACCATCCCCACAGCTATCAAATATAGGAGCTGGTAACAACAGAAATGGTGGACCCGCAGGACATTTGAAGGAAAACTTTTTTGTATGACAGAGGTCTTAGTTGCTTTGGAAACATATTTACCAAAAGAAAATGTCCTACCTCTCCAGATTCCATCTTCCGGAAATGTTCAGGTGCAAAAAGCCTGTTGAACAGTTGTGGAGACCAGGAGCTGAACTGTCCTCCTCAGGCACTGTGAGGAGAATAAACCCACCTTCATGGAAGACTAGTGCTTTGAGTGGAACAGAGTTGCTACCCAACGAACCAAGGCTTTGTGACATCACCAAGGCTCTACTTATGTCAGAAATCCCCTCACAAGCTTGTTACTTCCCTATTTACCCACAGAAACATCCAGCATTCAGCTCCTCAAAAGCTGTATACAGCCACCAGGGGACCCAAAATAAGCCCCCACTCATCTTCCCAATTACGCAAGTCACACTCTTGCCCAAGCAACTCAATCCCTGTATCTTATTTTTCTGAAAAAGTCTTTGGTGTCTGAGTCAAGAAATCACATGAAAGTTTTTTTTTCTTAGATCGCATCTCTCCATTGGTTATCTTCTATTGATTTTTTCTTCCTTCATAAATATTAAATTTCAAATTTCCACTTCCTTTCCTCCTCCCCCTAACTACTCACGCAACCACCAATCCTCTCCACACCAATCCAGTCCTAATAGATGGCAGGGTACCTTGACCTGTGGGAAGCCCTTGCCCCCCTCCATCCAGATTGAGGAAGGTATGCATCTACATATAATATGATCGATTAAAGCCTGTATGTGTAGTACAGAAATCCCAGTGCCATTATCATTGGGTTCTCCTTCTGCCCCAATTGTCAGCCACATTCAATGCTTCCACCTTGATCCCAGGCTCTGTCAGTCCCAGCATAGCTGGTTTTGTTGCATCCCATTAGCTCAGACACAGTGTCTCAGTGGGTGTACCAAGCCCTTGTATTCCTTAGTTCTTTGCTCTTATTCTCTCCCCTTCAGCTCTTCAACTGGAGCTTGGTAGCTCAGTCTAGTTTTCTGATGTGGGTCCTTGTCTTTATCTCCATCCTTTTCCGTACAACAGTTCTATGGTGATATTCAAGATAGTCATCAGTCTGATTATGGGACAAAGCACCCGTAGTGCCTAGGGACTTGGCACAGTGCAGGCACCCACAGCTCACCTGCCCAAGGTCCTCGTTGGTGTCACCCCATGGCTTTCTGGGAACCCCTCTAGAGAGAAGCCTCTTACTAACCCCAGAATGGCACCCTAAAGTTGAGATATCAACAGTGTGTGTGCATTAAGTTATGGGGGTGTGTTTGTGTGTTAAAGACACAATAACAGCAGATGGATTATAATATTGAAATTTCTTCTTATCTTGAGAAGAATACTTGCTACAGAAACACTATCACAGTAGTACTGAGAGTGTAGGCTGTCTCAGCATGGAGAAGTAACTGGAGCAAACCCCTAGTAGTTCAGCTCAGTGGCCCAAGAAAGATGATCAAGGAAAGTCAATGAACTCAGAGATGGAAGTTAAAACTCAGGCTAAATAACATTCCAAATCATTTAGGCGGAACATGAGACACTCGTGCAACAGTCACAAGTGTCTAAAATGCCTGGAACTAGAATCTTAGGGCAGGAGAAGTTTTGGAGCTGAGAGTGCATGGGAAAAACTGACAGAATCTGGCAAAAGACATGTAGCGTAACTAGCAAACATCCATGGAAACCATGAATGGGAGAAAACCCTGAGAAGTCTGCACAAAAACATAACATCTTGACAATTCTGAGATTTAATGACAAAGGAGAGATCTTAAATATGTCACTGTCACATGGTGATGATTAACCCACTCCATTGCAGTGTGACCCCATGACATGTTTAAGATACCTGTCAATTCTGTCTATATATTTACAGAGAAATTCACATTGCTTGCACAGATTAACTAGCAGCATGATTTACCACTCAATCAAAGGCAAAGCAAAGAAATCATGGACATGTTGTTGAATGCTGATGATGTTGTTGGGAGCGTTTGTGGGTTTTTTCTTAAAGGGAAATCATTGGTCACACAAATGCATGAAGCAGAGCCTGTCTCTGCCATGTACCTGAAAGCATGAAAAAAATAAACTAAAATAGGTTTTTGTCACATACTGGTAAATTTTGAGCTATGTCCAAATACATGTGTTGCAGGAGCTCTTTCTGCTCCTTCAGGCTATAGCAACTGAGATAAAGGCCATTGGGGTGTGGTGTCTCTCTCTTTCAAAATGGAGCAACTGCCTTCAACTTGCTCTCTTGCATCCATCTCCACATCCAGCTACTAGACTCCTCTCTTCATCCTGCAGAGGGCTGTTGTCTGGCAAGGCAATCTGTAAAATTTGCCCCTTAAAAGAAATAACCATTTTATGAATCATAATTCTAATCTGGTGTGGGAGATTGTTTGTGACTTACACCTTCCTATGTGATGAGAGCAACCAGGGTGTGAAGGGGGTTCTCACTGTTCATGTTGCAGAAGCCATGGCAGCAGTAGTAGGAGGCCTCTCATTCTCTGTAAGGAAATCAGTAAACATTGGGGACCAGTAAAAGGATGCCCTGAAACATCAAGGCTTGAGCTTTCAGACCGCAATACCTCCAGCTAGTTTCTGGGTCACCACAACCTACAAAACCTCCAGAGGACGAAGTATTCAGAACCAGAAGCCTGTGTGGGCCATATCACAAAATTCATAGTGAGTACACCAATCATTTTTTTTTAAATGTACATCCTTTTGTCCCTCCAGAAACATTTGTATTTCCAATAAAGATAACTTGCTGCCTCTTAGGTGTCCTGAAATTGCTCTAAGCTGATGGTGGGGCATTCTTACATACCTTGCTGTGTTGTTGTGAGACCTTAACGGGACAGCAATTGTTTCAGAAATCAAAGGCAGTTAGGTTCAAACCTGTGGTTAGCAGTGTGCAAGACACTTGGGTTGCCTATAGCTAATCTATGGAAAGATGGATTTCCTAAGAAGGGTAGCAGCACACATGGAGGCATGTAGTCTTACCTTTCCAAATGACCCATTTTGTGGCCTTACATCAGGCTCCTCTATTCTCCTCATCTTGGTTTCTTTACCAGAACAGGACAAAAATTAAAACTCAATGTCCTGGACGTGAACACTGAATGAGTTATCTATGTGAGATCACAGTGACAGAGCTCATGGGAATCTGACTCATTGTACAGGCTTGCCAGGCATCAATCTGTAATCTGCCTAACTCTACTGCGCAAGTGTTGTCATGGTTGCTCCTCTGTTCCTCCTCATATGGTTTCCATCTACAGAGAACTCAGAAAAATCCACCCCTGAGAGGGCAAGTTCTTTACAAATGAAAGTTTCTAGAACAGAAGAGACATAGTAGATTTATCTTGGCATCCTGTAGACACAAGACATTGGTAAATGGAAGAAGGGATTGAAGAAGATAGAGACATGGAGGAATGGATAAATTCAATCATTCATTGGATAAGTGAGTGATCCAATGAAAGAGATGGCTAATAGGATAAAATGTGCTGCATGCCCTCTGAAAGTCAGTCCAAATTGAGGGTAGATAAGGTTATCCACTAAGGAGGAAGTTTAGTCCATTTTGCCTTCTTTGTGCTCTAGACCCACCCAGGAGAGTGATGATGAAGTTGAGGAGAAGAAGGGGCGAGGGTACCAGCATGCCATGGTACAAGTTTTCACCCACATTGTAGCCAAATCACCTGACCTGGCACAGGTGACCTACATGCTGGGCCCTGAATGGCAGTTTGACACCTACAACCTTACTAACCAAGTTTTTGAAGATGAAGGAACCAAAACTGCCCTGTTAAAGATGTCAGGATCCTTGCATGATGGGAGTCAGGTATCAATATCATACTGGTATCCTCGGGTCTGATGGGTTTGTGGGGTCTTTGCCTCACTTCACCTAACATCACTGATTCCCTAGGTAACTGATTTTATGGAGCTCGGTGCATTCATCATATCTGTGCATGTCACACACCAATGTGATTCAATGTACTACTAGTTTAGCCTGGGTGCGGGTGAGTCTGTTTATGAGTTTTATAGCCCAAATCCCACAGAACATGATCAATGACAAGGGAACAGTGTTTTACAGTTAAGGCAGGCCAATTGTTTAAATGAACTCACAGGGGTTGAATGGCATGCATAAGACCTGTGAGAGTGCAAGACAGAAAGAATCCAGGCATGACAAAATAGGTAGTAGATAGAAGCCTGGCAAAAGTAAGTAGGTAGCCTGAGGTCCACCCCATTGCAGAAGAGCCACTGAGAGGAGACACTTTTCTTTAGGCAGGAGGATCCGGGTCACTCAACATGCTCCAGTGGAGTTCATATACCCAGTGACTTCCAGATGGTATGAATTAAACCATTAATCAAATGAAACCCAATTTTCTTTGCTTCTGAGTACACATTTGTGACCCTTCATGATCACTCTCTATCCTCTTAAGTCCCAACACCTCGATGTCACATCTTTCCATATGACATGTTTTTCCCTCCCACATTTTCCCTCTCTGAGATCCTACATCTTTTTGGCCACTCTCCTCTGTTTCCTAAACAGCCATCTTGTCCACTTCCACACACTGCATCTCCTTTTGTCATTCCCTCTCCAAGGGGAAAAGACCATAAGTCCTGTTTTGTTTTGAGGCCTGTCTTTCTGTGATGTCCCATCCACCAGAAACTCCATCATTGACCAAACAACATAACAGCTTCACAAATATTTAGAGCAAAAAAAAATTCCATTGGGAAAGATACCAGGATTAATAGAAGACCTGAGGTATTTCTGAAAAAAAGAGTTCCCCAAACACAGTTTTAAGTTTGACCCCCAAAATTTGTGAATTTCACTTTAACAGATCTTCATCAAATCATAGACATAGATATGGAAGTCATTATCAAACTTGATGAAATGCACGGAAGGTTTGGTGGGAACTTGGTAAATAATTTTACCTATCTTTTGGGTTCCATCTTTTTCGTTGTGCTGCACGCTTTTGCCTGCCAAGGAATCCCTGCCTAATTCCAAATTCACCCCTATTGGAGGACATCCTGGCATAATGTGGAGGTTGCTTACAATGTAGTCATCTAGATGGTGGTAAAGGTACACAACTGGATCTTTCTTGTAGGTAATGTAGAAACTGGTCTTCATGGTCTTCACCTCATCTTGGACCACCCCAGTCCACTCCTCCATAGAGCCTGGCATGATGTGGAGGTTGCCTTCAAGGTAGTCAAACAGGAGGTGGTAAACGTACAAGACCGGATCTTTCTTGTAGGTAATATAGAACCAGGTCTTCATGATTGGCACCTCCTCTAGGACCATCCCCTTCCAGTCATCCTTAGAGCCATTTGTGCCCTCAAATGTATGTTTCACTGCTCTGCCAACTATGGTGTTTGAGAGATGAGTGTCTGTCTCCTGAGGAAATGGTACGTTGTTAGGCAGGATCTTAAGGTTTAAAATCCTTTCATCACTGTGAAGCTCCAATCCATACACACAATCTATCCCATCATACTTCAACAAATAGAGAGAGGGATTTGTTGGCAGTTGATCTAGAATGATGGCTTTCCACTGGGTGACTGGTTCATTTGCTTCCTTCCAGCCTTGAGAAATTCTGCGGCCGACAATATTCTCCAGGGCCTCAAAAGGCCTCCTCAGTTTTTGCTTCTGGAGAGATGACCCATTCCTCTTCTGGACAGGTGGCATGCATCTCATACTAAGAGGCATCTTCATCATGGCTGTAGACTTACTGAGATAGGCCACTGACCTCCTGGTCCACTGTTTCTTGGATATCTTTCTGTGCTTGGGCTTCATAGCTGCCCACTCTCTAGGTTGAAAGAAATTTCCTTCTGTTTAATTCAGAAACCAAGTCGTGGCCTCAACCATGAGTGCCTGCAAGGACAACAAGGGGATTCTATGAGGTCAAGGCTCTTTTCTGGAAGAACTGTGGTGCAGGAGACAAAGATATTGATCAACAGGTTGGCATACCTAACTGTAATTTTCTCTTAAGAAATAAATAGGACAATTTGCAAATTTTTCTCTACAGCTCAGTATATCAATCTCAGAGACACATTCCTGCTGCCCAAAGGCAAATGACCTCAGCTGAGAAACCTACTTTCTGACTGACTAAATCAATGAGAGGAGAAGGTATGCCTATCCCCGAAACGAGTAAGAAAAATCTGAACAGATAACAAAGAATTCGAAGGAAATCCACACGTCTCCTTCAACATCAAGCTAATAGGTATGGGGCTCAGTCCAAGACAGCCTGCCCAAGGTCATGGCACTCCAATCCACTGGCTCTCTGCATTGGGTCTCCTGATCCAGACCCATGTCTATTACATAAAGCCATTCTGTGTCTTCATTTTGGAAGTGAGTACTGTGATACCCACTTCAACCTGAAAGACTCATTATTCTGGGCAACAGCAGCCATTGAGAAATAATTAGTATCTTTTAAAACACTTATGGACAAAGAGGAGCTTTGCCATTTTAGTGGATTGATGAATTTGATATTGTTAGCAAAGATAAAGTGGGAAGAATAGCTGGCATTCACCATCCCCACAGCTATCAAATATAGGAGCTGGTAACAACAGAAATGGTGGACCCGCAGGACATTTGAAGGAAAACTTTATTGTACGACAGAGGTCTTAGTTGCTTTGGAAACATATTTACCAAAAGAAAATGTCCTACCTCTCCAGATTCCATCTTCCGGAAATGTTCAGGTGCAAAAAGCCTGTTGAACAGTTGTGGAGACCAGGAGCTGAACTGTCCTCCTCAGGCACTGTGAGGATAATAAACCCACCTTCATGGAAGACTAGTGCTTTGAGTGGAACAGAGTTGCTACCCAACGAACCAAGGCTTTGTGACATCACCAAGGCTCCACTTATGTCAGAAATCCCCTTACAAGCTTGTTACTTCCCTATTTACCCACAGAAACATCCAGCATTCAGCTCCTCAAAAGCTGTATACAGCCACCAGGGGACCCAAAATAAGCCCCCACTCATCTTCCCAATTACTCAAGTCACACTCTTGCCCAAGCAACTCAATCCCTGTATCTTATTTTTCTGAAAAAGTCTTTGGTGTCTGAGTTAACAAATCACATGAAAGGTTTTTTTTCTTAGATCCCATCTCTCCATTGGTTATCTTCTATTGATTTTTTCTTCCTTCATATAATAAATTTCAAATTTCCACTTCCTTTCCTCCTCCCCTTAACTACTCACGCAACCACCAATCCTCTCCACACCAATCCATTCCAAATAGAGGGCAGGGTACCTTGACCTGTGGGAAGCCCTTGCCCCCCTCCATCCAGATTGAGGAAGGTGTGCATCTACATTTAATATGATCGATTAAAGCCTGTATGTGCAGTACAGACAAATATCAGTGACATTATCATTGGGTTCTCCTTCTGCCCCAATTGTCAGCCACATTCAATGCTTCCACTTTGATCCCATGCTCTGTCAGTCCCAGCATAGCTGGTTTTGTTGATCTCCCATTAGCTCAGACACAGTGTCTCAGTGGGTGGACCAAGCCCTTGTATTCCTTAGTTCTTTGCTCTTATTCTCTCCCCTTCAGCTCTTCAACTGGAGCTTGGTAGCTCAGTCTAGTTTTCTGATGTGGGTCCCTGTCTTTATCTCCATCCTTTTCCATACAACAGTTCTATGGTGATATTCAAGATAGTCATCAGTCTGATTATGGGACAAAGCACTCATAGTGCCTAGGGACATGGCACAGTGCAGGCACCCACAGCTCACATGCCCAGGGTCCCTGTTGGTGTCACCCCATGGCTTTCTGGGAACCCCTCTAGAGAGAAGCCTCTTACTAACCCCAGAACGGCACCCTAAGGTTGAGATATCAACAGTGTGTGTGCATTAACTTACGGGGGTGTGTTTGTGTGTTTAAGACACAATAACAGCAGATGGATTATAATATTGAAATTTCTTCTTATCTTGAGAAGAATACTTGCTACAGAAACACTATCACAGTAGTACTGAGAGTGTAGGCTGTCTCCGCATGGAGAAGTAACTGGAGCAAACCCCTAGTAGTACATCTCAGTGGCCCAAGAAAGATGGTCAAGGAAAGTCAATGAACTCAGGGATGGAAGTTAAAACTCAGGCTAAATAACATTCCAAATCATTTAGGCGGAACATGAGACACTCGTGCAACAGTCACAAGTGTCTAAAATGCCTGGAACAAGAATCTTAGGGCTGGAGAAGTTGTGGAGCTGAGAGTGCATGGCAAAAACTGACAGAATCTGGCAAAAGACATGTAAGCGTAACTATCAAACATCCATGGAAACCATGAATGGGAGAAAACCCTGAGAAGTCTGCACAAAAACATAACATCTTGACAATTCTGAGATTTAATGACAAAGGAGAGATCTTAAATATGTCACTGTCACATGGTGATGATTAACCCACTCCATTGCAGTGTGACCCCCTGACATGTTTAAGATACCTGTCAATTCTGTCTATATATTTACAGAGAAATTCACATTGCTTGCACAGATTAACTAGCAGCATGATTTACCACTCAATCAAAGGCAAAGCAAAGAAATCATGGACATGTTGTTGAATGCTGATGATGTTGTTGGGAGCATTTGTGGGTTTTTTCATAAAGGGAAATCATTGGTCACACAAATGCATGAAGCAGAGCCTGTCTCTGCCATGTACCTGAAAGCATGAAAAAAATAATCTAAAATAGATTTTTGTCACATACTGGTAAATTTTGCTGCTATGTCCAAATATGTGTGTTGCAGGAGCTCTTTCTGCTCCTTCAGGCTATAGCAACTGAGATAAAGGCCATTGGGGTGTGGTGTCTCTCTCTTTCAAAATGGAGCAACTGCCTTCAGCTTGCTCTCTTGCATCCATCTCCACATCCAGCTACTAGGCTCCTCTCCTCATCCTGCAGAGGGCTGTTGTCTGGCATGGCAATCTGTAAGGTTTGCCCCTTAAAAGTAATAACCATTTTATGAATCATAATTCTAAACTAATGTGGGAGATTGTTTGTGACTTACACCTTCCTATGTGATGAGAGCAACCAGGGTGTGAAGGGGGTTCTCACTGTTCATGTTGCAGAAGCCATGGCAGCAGGAGTAGGAGGCCTCTCATTCTCTGTAAGGAAATCAGTAAACATTGGGGACCAGTGAAAGGATGCCCTGAAACATCAAGGCTTGAGCTTTCAGACTGCAATTCCTCCAGCTAGGTTCTGGGTCTCCACAACCTACAAAACTTCCTGAGGACCAAGTATTTAGAACCAGAAGCGTGTGTGGGCCATATCACATAAAATCGTAGTGAGTACACCAATCGTTTTTTTTTTTTTTTTTATGTACAACCTTTTGTTCCTCCAGAAACATTTGTATTTCCAATAAAGATAACTTGCTGCCTCTTTGGTGTCCTGAACATGCTCTAAGGTGATTCTGGGGCATTCTTACATACCTTGCTGTGTTGTTGTGAGACCTTAACGGGACAGCAATTGTTTCAGAAATCAAAGGCAGTTAGGTTCAAACCTGTGGTTAGCAGTGTTCTGGACACTTGGGTTGCCTATAGCTAATCTATGGAAAGATGGATTTCCTAAGAAGGGTGGCAGCACACATGGAGGCATGAAGTCATACCTTTTCAAATGACCCATTTTGTGGCCTTACATCAGGCTCCTCTATTCTCCTCATCTTGGTTTCTTTACCAGATTAGGACAAAAATTAAAACTCAATGTCCTGGACGTGAACACTGAATGAGTTATCTATGTGAGATCACAGAGACGGAGCTCATGGGAATCTGACTCATTGTACAGGCTTGCCAGGCATCAATCTGTAATCTGCCTAACTCTACTGCGCAAGTGTTGTCATGGTTGCTCCTCTGTTCCTCCTCATATGGTCTCCATCTACAGAGAACTCAGAAAAATCCACCCCTGAGAGGGCAAGTTCTTTACAAATGAAAGTTTCTAGAACAGAAGAGACATAGTAGATTTATCTTGGCAACCTGTAGACACAAGACATGGGGAAATGGAAGAAGGGATTGAAGAAGATAGAGACATGGAGGAATGGATAAATTCAATCATTCATTGGATGAGTGATCCAATGAAAGAGATGGCTAATAGGATAAAATGTGCTGCATGCCCTCTGAAAGTCAGTCCAAATTGAGGGTAGATAAGGTTATCCACTAAGGAGGAAGCTTAGTCCATTTTGATTCTTTGTGCTCTAGACCCACCCAGGAGAGTGATGATGATGTTGAGGAGAACAAGGGGCAAGGGTAACAGCATGCCCTGGTACAAGTTTTCACCCACATTGTAGCCAAATCACCTGACCTGGCACAGGTGACCTACATGCTGGGCCCTGAATGGCAGTTTGACAACTACAACCTTACTAACCAAGTTTTTGAAGATGAAGTAACCAAAACTGCCCTGTTAAAGATGTCAGGATCCTTGCATGATGGGAGTCAGGCATAAATATCATACTGGTATCCTCGGGTCTGATGGGTTTGTGGGGTCTTTGCCACACTTCACCTAACATCACTGATTCCCTAGGTAACTGATTTTATGGAGCTCGGTGCATTCATCATATCTGTGCATGTCACACACCAATGTGATTCAATGTACTACTAGTTTAGCCTGGGTGCGGGTGAGTCTGTTTATGAGTTTTATAGCCCAAATCCCACAGAACATGATCAATGACAAGGGAAGAGTGTTTTTCAGTTAAGGCACGGCAATTGTTTAAATGAACTCACAGGGGTTGAATGGCATGCATAAGACCTGTGAGAGTGCAAGACAGAAAGAATCCAGGCATCACAAAATAGGTAGTAGATAGAAGCCTGGCAAAAGTAAGTAGGTAGCCTGAGGTCCACCCCATTGCAGAAGAGCCACTGAGAGGAGACACTTTTATTTAGGCAGGAGGATCCGGGTCACTCAACATGCTCCAGTGGAGTTCATATACCCAGTGACTTCCAGATGGTATGAATTAAACCATTAATCAAATGAAACCCAATTTTCTTTGCTTCTGAGTACACATTTGTGACCCTTCATGATCACTCTCTATCCTCTTAAGTCCCAACACCTCGATGTCACATCTTTCCATATGACATGTTTTTCCCTCCCGCATTTTCCCTCTCTGAGATTCTACATCTTTTTGGCCACTCTCCTCTGTTTCCTAAACAGCCATCTTGTCCTCTTCCACACACTGCATCTCCTTTCGTCATTCCCTCTCCAGGGGGAAAAGACCATAAGTCCTGTTTTGTTTTGAGGCCTGTCTTTCTGTGATGTCCCATCTACCAGAAACTCCATCATTGACCAAACAACATAACATGTTCACAAATTTTATTTTTAGAGCAAAAAAAAAATTCCATTGGGAAAGATACCAGGATTAATAGAAGACCTGAGGTATTTCTGAAAAAAAGAGTTCCCCAAACACAGTTTTAAGTCTGACACCCAATATTTGTGAATTTCACTTTAACAGATCTTCATCAAATCATAGACATAGATATGGAAGTCATTATCAAACTTGATGAAATGCACGGAAGGTTTGGTGGGAACTTGGAAAATAATTTTACCTATCTTTTGGGTTCCATCTTTTTCGTTGTGCTGCACGCTTTTGCCTGCCAAGGAATCCCTGCCTAATTCCAAATTAACCCCTATTGGAGGACATCCTGGCATAATGTGGAGGTTGCTTACAATGTAGTCATCTAGATGGTGGTAAAGGTACACAACTGGATCTTTCTTGTAGGTAATGTAGAAACAGGTCTTCATGGTCTGCACCTCATCTTGGACCACCCCAGTCCACTCCTCCATAGAGCCTGGCATGATGTGGAGGTTGCCTTCAAGGTAGTCAACCAGGAGGTGGTAAACGTACAAGACCGGATCTTTCTTGTAGGTAATATAGAACCAGGTCTTCATGATTGGCACCTCCTCTAGGACCATCCCCTTCCAGTCATCCTTAGAGCCATTTGTGCCCTCAAATGTATGTTTCACTGCTCTGCCAACTATGGTGTTTGAGAGATGAGTGTCTGTCTCCTGAGGAAATGGTACGTTGTTAGGCAGGAACTTAAGGTTTAAAATCCTTTCATCACTGTGAAGCTCCAATCCATAGACACAATCTATCCCATCATACTTCAACAAATAGAGAGAAGGATTTGTTGGCAGTTGATCTAGAATGATGGCTTTCCACTGGGTGATTGGTTCATTGGCTTCCTTCCAGCCGTGAGAAATTCTGCGGCCGACATTATTCTTCAGGGCCTCAAAAGGCCTCCTCAGTTTTTGCTTCTGGAGAGATGACCCATTCCTCTTCTGGACAGGTGGCATGCATCTCATACTAAGAGGCATCTTCATCATGGCTGTAGACTTACTGAGATAGGCCACTGACCTCCTGGTCCGCTGTTTCTTGGATATCTTTCTGTGCTTGGGCTTCATAGCTGCCCACTCTCTAGGTTGAAAGAAATTTCCTTCTGTTTAATTCAGAAACCAAGTCGTGGCCTCAACCATGAGTGCCTGCAAGGACAACAAGGGGAGGCTATGAAGTCAAGGCTCTTTTCTGGAAGAACTGTAGTGCAGGAGACAAAGATATTGATCAACAGGTTTGCATACCTAACTGTAATTTTCTCTTAAGAAATAAATAGGAAAATTTGCAAATTTTTCTCTACAGCTCAGTATATCAATCTCAGAGACACATTCCTGCTGCCCAAAGGCAAATGACCTCTGCTGAGAAACCTACTTTCTGACTGACTAAGTCAATGAGAGGAGAAGGTATGCCTATCCCCGAAACGAGTAAGAAAAATCTGAACAGATAACAAATAATTCGAAGGACATCCACAAGTCTCCTTCGACAGCAAGCTAATAGGTAGGGGGCTCAATCCAAGACAGCCTGCCCAAGTTCATGGCACTCCAATCCACTGGCTCTCTGCATTGGGTCTCCTGATCCAGACCCAGGTCTATTACATAAAGCCATTCTGTGTCTTCATTGTGGAAGTGAGTACTGTGAGACCCACTTCAACCTGAAAGACTCATTATTCTGGGCAACAGCAGCCATTGAGAAATAATTAGTATCTTTTAAAACACTTATGGACAAAGAGGAGCTTTGCCAATTTAGTGGATTGATGAATTTGATATTGTTAGCAAAGATAAAGTGGGAAGAATAGCTGGCATTCACCATCCTCAGAGCTATCAAATATAGGAGCTGGTAACAACAGAAATGGTGGACACGGAGGACATTTGAAGGAAAACTTTTTTGTACGACAGAGATCTTAGTTGCTTTGCAAACATATTTACCAAAAGAAAATGTCCTACCTCTCCAGATTCCATCTTCCGGAAATGTTCAGGTGCAAAAAGCCTGTTGAACAGTTGTGGAGACCAGGAGCTGAACTGTCCTCCTCAGGCACTGTGAGGATAATAAACCCACCTTCATGGAAGACTAGTGCTTTGAGTGGAACAGAGTTGCTACCCAAAGAGCCAAGTCTTTGTGACATCACCAAGGCTCTACTTATGTCAGAAATCCCCTCACAAGCTTGTTACTTCCCTATTTACCCACAGAAACATCCAGCATTCAGCTCCTCAAAAGCTGTATACAGCCACCAGGGGACCCAAAATAAGCCCCCACTCATCTTCCCAATTACTCAAGTCACACTCTTGCCCAAGCAACTCAATCCCTGTATCTTATTTTTCTGAAAAAGTCTTTGGTGTCTGAGTCAACAACTCACATGAAAGTTTTTTTTCTTTGATCCCATCTCTCCATTTCTTATCTTCTATTGATTTTTTCTTCCTTCATAAATAATAAATTTCAAATTTCCACTACCTTTCTTCCTCCCCCTAACTACCATGCAACCACCAATCCTCTCCAATCCAAATCCAGTCCTCATAGAGGGCAGGGTACCTTGACCTGTGGGAAGCCCTTGCCCCCCTCCATCCCGTTTGAGGAAGGTATGCATCTACATATAATATGATCGATTAAAGCCTGTATGTGCAGTACAGACAAATCCCAGTGCCATTATCATTGGGTTCTCCTTCTGCCCCAATTGTCAGCCACATTCAATGCTTCCACTTTGATCCCAGGCTCTGTCTGTCCCAGCTCAGCTCTTTTGTTGAGCTCCCATTAGCTCAGACACAGTGTCTCAGTGGTCATTACTATCACTTAATATCAATGGGCTCAACTCACCTATAAAGTAGAAATGACTCAATAGCAGTTGGTTCAACAAAGCCCACCCCAGTATGGTTAATAGTTCAGTAAGGCTTAGAACTTGAAATTCACTGTGCAGCCTTGAGGCAGATCAGTGATCTGAAGAGTGTTTTTTTTATCTTTGGCTCAGTTGATCTGAGCCTCATCTAAACATTTCTATTTGTCTGTGATGATTGCTCTGTTATATATTCACTGCCATTATACTGTTTGGAGGATGTTGCCTTGTGAATCTGCTCAGGTTATCAAACTCTCTATAGCTAATTTGAGTTGTTTACTTCCTATCTAAGTAGCTTTCCTGCAGGATAGAGTCTATCAACCAAAACTACATATTGGCATTAAAGAACTTTATATGTGGAGATGGAAGGGTCAGAGTCAGATAAGAAAGTAAAATTATGGGTTCACACAGGAGAGATAAAAGAAAAGGAGAGGGAGTATGAGAGCACTACCCTGTAGGATTTCAAAATGGACAAGGAGACCTGAGCTAAGTAGGAAACAGCCACAGCATTTTCCATAGTCACTACTCCTGTCTAGGCCACAAAATCTCCAAGCAGCTAGCCCAAGCATTGGAAGTTTCTTCTCTGAGAGGGCCAGCTAGAGTGTGGCACAGATGACCTTTTTCCCTGGAGTTATCCTCACCATTGGCAGAAGGAGGCATATCTCCCTAGAGTCTCAACAAAAAGTCTCAGTGATATAACAAACGGCTTATGAAGGACCCTTGGGGAAGATTCAAAACTAACATAATTGGGAAAAAATGCATCTTCCAGGATGTTATGATGTCAGTCTACACTGTCACATCTGCCTTTCTTCTGATCATATAAACAGGATGCTTGCTGCTTGGGGAAGCATCTCATCTGGCGTTGTAATACCAGGGCATCAAAATGTCCTCTTTGCTCGTCTTCTCCCCCAGAGGAGTCTCTATCTCAGGTACAGTGCATTGAACCACTTGCAGGAATAATAAAAACAGATAGAGCATCCAGCTTGAGATATGACATACATGGCCACAATCACATTGGCAGCAACAAGAAACATTTGAAGAAATCTGAGCATCAATGGAAGCTGAGGACGTAATACCAAAGCTAAGACATGTAACACCATGGGGAGTTGCAGAGTTCCAGAGAATATATTCAGTTACATTCTGGAAGAAGCTAAGACTGCAAAAGATGGCTTTTCTAATCAGAATGTATAAAAAACTGAGAATATGCGAAATGTAGGCAGTGATGAGACAAAGGTGGTAACTGAAAATGAAGAACCCCATGTCCCAGTTCCTGGAAGATAATGAAAGCATTTTTAAAGGTTAATGAGCCACAAATCCTGGCAGTCAAAGCTCAGGAGATGGAATGCCATTTCAATCCCATGTAATGAATCTCTGCCTTAAGCATCTAAAATGATGTATCTCTGCCTTGAGCATCTGGAGCAATATTTCTTTGCCTTAAGCATCTATAACAATGCACCTCTGCCTTGAGCATCTGCCTTCATGCCCCTCTAAAATGAGCATCTACAGAAATTAACATCTGCTTTGAAATGCAATATACTACTGGGATAGACCAACCATAGCATGCTACTCTGGATGTACACTTTTATATATTTACACCCTAAATTTGATATCAAGACCTGAGCCCAAACAGACTTCACAGTTCGCCGTTTCCCCATGCTGTGATAATTCAGTAGCCCTCTGGACACATCCACCAGGAGTCTTGAGGGGAGGAAGCAAAGGCATTCATGTTTGAATGTCTCTCATCTCAATCTCCCCAACATTTATTTAAGGTCACACCATTCCCTTTTCTGTTTCAGAATATTAACTCAGAGCTCAATACTTTTTAACCAACTGTCTTGTTCTTCAGCCATGGCTCAGTCAGTAAGGTGCTTTCCATACAAATGAAGAACATAAATTTGATCCCTTCAACTTGTGCAAGAATCTCAGAATTAAAGATATAAACCCATCACTCAGTTCTGTGGAGACAGCCACACCTGGGTCTCTGAGTCTCACACTTTGGTCAAGGGGAATTGGTCAGCTCCAGGTTCAAAGATATGATGTATCTTAAACATGACAGAGAGTAAGTAAGGAAGACACCCACAGTTAATTCTGGCCTCTGCATGCATGCATACACATTTCCATAAAATGTTACACTCATCTTTTTAAACAACTGTGTTTCCAATTTATATTATACACATTTCAGTGGCAGCGCTTTGAGCTTAACTTTGACTGCTCTTTGTTGTTATAGGAATGGCAGGCTGCATCCTGCCACCTGTCTCTAGCTCTGGCTAGCTTTTCCAGAAATAATTTTACAGAAACTGTATTCTTTTAAATACTGCTTGACCCATTATTTCTAGCCTCTTATTAGCTAGTTCTCACATCGTGATTAAGCCATTTCAAATAATCTGTATAGTACCATGAGCTGCTGGCTTACCAGGGAGATTCTTAAGCTGCTTCTGTCTCTGAGAGGAGTGGCATGGTGTCTGTCTTACTCGGCTTCTTTCTCCCAGCATTCTGTTCTGTTTACTCTGCCTATCTAACCTGCTGTCCTATCAAAAGTGCCAGGCAGTTTCTTTATAAACCTATAGACATACAGCACACCTCCATCACTTTGGCCTGCCTCACACAATGACATTAGAAGAAATCTTTCTATAAGAACCCTGTCCACTATCTCATTTGGCCTTTTGAATCCTGTCTCCTCTCTTCCTAAGACATAAGGAAGCTAGGCTCAGGCATGTTACACAGTCTAACAAAGTTCCAACAGAAAGGATGGATGGAATCAAGATCTGAATTCATTGCCAAAGTCTAAAATCTTAACCAAGGAACTCAGTGCATGACCATACTTTTCTTTCCACTGAGAATGAACCCACACTCTGAGGAGCTGAAAGGCTGATGGAGAAATTACTTTCATTTAATAAAGAAACTGCCTTGGCCCCTTTAATAGGACAAAAATTAGGTAGGCGGAGTAAACAGAACAGAATGCTGGGAGAAAGAAGCCGAGTCAAGGAGTCGCCATGATTCTCCCACTCCAGACAGATGCAGGTTAAGATCCTCCCTGGTAAGCCAGCTCGTGGTACTACACAGAATATTAGAAATGGGTTAGATCAATCTGTAAGAGCTAGCCAATAAGAGGTTAGAACTAATGGGCCAGGCAGTGATTAAAAGAATACAGTTTCCGTGTAATTATTTCGGGACCTAAGCTAGCCATGTGGGCGGCTGGGTGCCGGGGACGCAGCCCCGCCGCCATATTACAACAGAGTGGCACCCAACGTGCTAATGAACGCCATGTAAAAGCTGAGAGGGCTTAAAAAGGACAGAGAGAGAATTTAAGACAGCTTTTTGCTGTTTGTGGGTTGCGTGCGGCAAAGAAATTGTCCTGACTCAGCAAAAGGAAAAAACTGGCTGTTTTAAAATGCCGGCTTTCTGGGCTGTGCCGCCATTGCGATCTCTGTCTGGCTCCTGCAGGAGACAGAGCTTTTGAATGGAGTATTTGGAGTAAAGTGCTATGGCTTGCTTGATGGCAATGTGGACTACTGTGTGCCTGGAACTGTGAGTGGTTCAGGGGCACCAAACGGCTCAGAGGCACATGCAGCTCCACCACGCTACTGGTGCAATGTGCAAGGATCAGAGGCACGAGCGGCACCGCCATGTTGGACTGGGCGGGGCAAGCAAGCAGTACCTGTTTTTGTTAGCGATTTAAAAGCACAAAACAAAGTGCTCCTGGATAGTAAAAAAAATACCGATTCACAATAAAACAGATTCAGACATAAAAGATCACAGTGTTGGTGACTGTACGTAGGCTTGAGAGAGAGAAAAAAACAAATGTAGAAATAAAGTTAATGGTTTTAAAAAAAAGGGTAGTCTTTAAAGAGACAGAGTACAGATAGTTGTAGATTAAAAGAAATAAAGAAAAATAAGCCACGTAAAAATGGAAAATTCACAGAGAGTCTGGATTCTTTGTATTATTGTGTTTTCTTTAAAATTTTTGACTGTAAAGGAGCTAAGTGCAGAGAGACATTTCATTATATGGGCTGCCAAGCTAAACCAGAATGGATACAAGGGTATTATGATTTCAGAATATGGGTCTAAGGATATGATGCTTTGGAGAGGGTCTTCTTTTGTTTTCACAGAGGATGCGACCCTGTGGATTTCTTCTATCCCAATATGGTATGATAGACCACGCCCTCCTGAAAGGTTGCTGTGTACACCTTCAGAAAATTACTTCACTCAACTGCCGACTGAGATGACCCTGGCACACAGGTTATACCATGAAAGACCTAATTAACGACGCCCCCATTCAGCAGGAAGCAGTTTGGAGAGAAAAAACTGCGCCCATATTCCCAAATATTGTTTATAAATGTTTTTTTACATTTAAAGGGGGATAAGATATAGATATGAATAATTTGCATTGGTATAGATTTTAAGGTCAATTTTGTTATATGTATATGTATTTCTGCTCTTGATTAAGGTATTGTGATTATGTAGTTCATTTAAAAATGTAGGTTGTTAGTGGATAATCATCAATAATAGTCAAGCTTGTAGTCACGTTAGTTAGATTTTCTAGATATATAGAGATATATTTCAATTAAGTAGGCATTCTTCATATCTTTCAAAGACTACAGAATATGGCATTTTAAACATTTTAATAACTTAGGGTTTTTCATGACAATGAGACACGTCTGCTCCTGGCAGCACCAGTCTACTTCGAGAGGAAGATGGGCATCGAAGAGGCTCCTTATGGAGTTTGATAGTCATTTGGGCAAGAAACTGCTCTTACCTGGACTGTTGCATAAACTGGACACAGAGAACCCACAGAGAGAGGACTACTGAACTTGCCTAAAGGTGAGATGGCTTTTCGGGGTTCCTGACTCCTAAAAGAGTCTGCGAGACATTCTGCAGGACACAGCAAAAAGTGACTGAACTGTCTTTGGAATTTCCTGCTTGATGAAAATGTCTGCTGAAAACTATGGGCCTGTAGGCTGAAGATGGATGCCCCAACGGTACAGAGGAACTTTGAGTGACTGTCCAGGCAGTGAGATGTCTCTGTCATTTCTAGAGTTTGAAGTTTCTTATTTCTTGTTTACTTAGGTAGTATTATATCCTTCTGGAGTCTTTGATGGAGTTGAAGAATGGTTAGTTATAGTTATACTTTTCCTTAGTAATGATAAAAGATAAAATAGATATAAATATTATAACTGTAATTCTTGCTTGATAACTGTTTTTGCTATATGTAATCTTACTATGTTAAAATGAAAGCCTTTCTTTTTTGTTTAAACAGAAAAAGGGGAAATGATGGAGGAATTACTTTCATTTAATAAAGAAACTGCCTTGGCCCCTTTAATAGGACAAAAATTAGGTAGGCGGAGTAAACAGAACAGAATGCTGGGAGAAAGAAGCCGAGTCAAGGAGTCGCCATGATTCTCCCACTCCAGACAGATGCAGGTTAAGATCCTCCCTGGTAAGCCAGCTCGTGGTACTACACAGAATATTAGAAATGGGTTATCAATCTGTAAGAGCTAGCCAATAAGAGGTTAGAACTAATGGGCCAGGCAGTGATTAAAAGAATACAGTTTCCGTGTAATTATTTCGGGACCTAAGCTAGCCATGTGGGCGGCTGGGTGCCGGGGACGCAGCCCCGCCGCTCTTATTACAACAAAAGGCAAATTCACACTGCATCTACCCCACATTGCTCCTTGACAGATGTGAAGAGCATTATGATGGCCCCTGATACAATGACATTTCATTCCTCTGGAGTTGACTGGCCAGTTGGCCACCTACCTTACTCAATATTTCCTTCTGTGATTGGATTTCCAGAATCCTCCATCCCTTCACATCATTGCTAAGTCACACACTTCCAAATGCCGCTTTCAGATTTTACATAGACAGACTTTGCCACCAGAGTGTTGGGATGAACTGTAGTATGTGTCCCATTATTTTATAAAAGAGGGGCCCTGAATAATAACCTTTCTATATTCCTGCAAAATCTAAACCAGAAAATCAGCATGTAAATGTGACATCCCTGCACCCCTACAAGTTGTTAAACTGGTGGTGTAGATTGCTGTGAACAGGATTGACATTCCAATGAAGGGGCATCTCTGCCCGACTTAAGAAAAGTCTCATAGGAAGTGAAGTAGATCTGTGGCCATACAACCTTGGAGGATTTTATGAGGTAGAAATACAGATTTCTATATGAATAGACAATATATTCATAATGATGGGATGGCTATTCTTAGTTGTCAACTTGACTACATCTAGAGTTAATAAGTATTTTAATGAGTGGGCATATTTACGGAGGGGTATTTCTTCTTAATTTCAATTTTGAAGTGGTAAGACACACTCCTAATCTGGATCTTTGAGATAGGACTCTTTTGAGGTAGGAAGAGGCATTTTTGTCTAGGCCACACCATCTGCTTGCAGCTCTTATAAAAAAAAAGATGAAAGGAGGAATCTCTTTCTTGGCCTGCTTGCTCTCAAAGGCAAGGCTATTCCCTCACCAGCCTTAACACAGAATTCTTTATATTTCTGGTGTGTACAAAAGACTAGCTGACACATTCAGAGTCTCGGACTGAATACCTACTTTGCTTTTGGACATTCCTTTCATAGTGGGATTAACAAGGCCACAACCTATAAACCATTCTGTTAAAACTTTTTCTATAAGTTCTGTTACTATAGAAAACTATGGCTAATAGAAATGTTACTGAATTAAATAATAGTAACATTAATTAACTCATGGGCCAGGAAGTTGCCACAGTAGGCAAAACACTTGCCATGAAAGTGAAAGGCACTGTGACTGAATTCTCAGAATCTACTTAAAATCAGGATGTGTACAAGTATCTGCAAGTCCAGTTCTCTTAAGAGAAATTGGGAGGTGGAGACAGGAGACTCTTCAGAAGCTAGCTAGTCAACTAGCCTTGAATAAGCAACAAAAACAATAAAGACACCATATCAAACAAAATGGAAAGCAACTACTGATATGCTGGGTTGTCCTCTCCTCTCCTCAAGCCCACATGCTTACTGTGGCAATGCCCACTTACACTCACATTCATGAATACACACACACATATATACACACACACAAAGAATGAAACAGCTTCCATATGTATGAAGTCACACATACACATCCTTAGGCCCTTCTCGGCCAAGTCTGGCACTAAGCTACCTCTCTTTGATCTAGAGTCAACCATATCCATACTTATACACCAATTAGACCACCTGTTCTGGAAAAATGAATAACAATCTGGTTCAATGAGGTAACCCGTCTCAAATATATGGCTGTGTGTGTGTTTGTATGTGTGTTTCCATGTGTGAAGATATGCATTGTAAGTCTGTCTCATATGTACCTATCTCCTAAACTCAGGTTTTTCTTGACTCCTAATATGGAAGCCCTTGCTTTGTTTAATTTGTTATACCTAACAAGCACAAGGATTGCCAGGAGTTCTAAGGCAAGGCCATATTATAAGTATTAAACCAGCCCAGACCCAGAAAAGAAAGACCCAGAGAGTGGAAGGAAGAACATGAGTCTAGACAGCTGTCTTGTAACCTCCACATTAACAGATGAATAATGTAAGTTGGAAAAGCCTAAGACCAGGTCTCATTTCACCTCTCAAAAGAGGCAGATGAGATGTGAGAGCAGGATCTTTGGGTGAATTTAATTTTCCTACACTATCTGAGCCAATTGGAACTGGGAGCTCTCTGATTGATTCAAATTTAGAACCTTTTTTCTCTGCAGTTTCTGTAAGAAGAGCAATGAGCAACCAATATGCAAAGAAAAGGGGGGGGCAACATAAATACTAATTTTAAAGAATTTTGACAGAAAGTAAGGACAATGAAACTTCCAGAAGTTTCTGAAAGAAATTGGAGTCAAAATATTGATCACAAATGAAGAGAATTGGGTAGAAGTATCCCATGTCCAGATAACTCAAATGCAATAAGGGTGTTACTTTGCTGGTATTCAAATTAAGCCAGGATGTGCATGATGAGGCTTTTTATTTTAATAGTCTTTTACTTTAATGTATATTAATAAAATTTTAACTCATCAAGCTCGTGTGTTTTATTATCTTACATTGACCCCAAATTAGTTTTTAAGCCAAAGTAAAGGAGGCTTTAATGGTATGAGACTTCATCCAGATAATGCAGACAGCTGCTGCAGGAAAGTAGTGTACATAAAGAAAGACTACTCAGTAAGTAATTCAACTAGGCATCCCCAGTGGGTAAATCCTGCAATGATGTATAGATTGCCAAAATAAAGGAAGCAGCCCACTTGAGAGAAAGACAGAGAGGAAGGAAGAAGAGGGAAAAGGGAACAGATCATCCGTTGAGACAAAAAACCAGCAAAGGAAACAGAAGCTTCTTTGTTGACCATAATCTCCTCTTCTGTAAGGGCATTTCCATTCCTTCAAATGACAGACATTCAGACAGAACATGCAAGAGAGAAAAGTGTGAACATGGTGGTGGTGAAGGGAGAGAAAAAGCTGTCTTCTGACCTCTACATAAACAGATGTATAATGTAAGTTGGAAAAGCCTAAGACCAGGTCTCCTTTCACCTCTCAAAAGAAGCAGATGAGATCTGAAGAGCAGGATCTTTGGGTGAATTTCCTACACTATCTGAGCCAATTGGAACTGGGAGCTCTCTGATTGATTCAAATTTAGAATCCTTTTTCTCTGTGGATTCTGTTAGAAGAGCAATGAGCAACCAATATGCAAAAAATAGTGGGGACAACATAAATACAAATCTTAAATCTTTCTGACAAAATTAAGGACAATGAAACATCCATAAGGTTCCGAAAAAATTTGGAGCCAAAATATTCATCGATCACTAATAAAGAGAATTCGGGAGAAGTATCCCATTTCCAGATATCTCAACTACAAGCTGGGTGTTCCTTTGCTGGTATTCAAATTAAGCCAGGATGTGCATGATGAGGCTTTTTATTGTTATTTCAATAGCTTTTACTTTAATGTATATTAATAAAATTTTAACACATCAAGCTTGTGTGTTTTATTATCTTACATTGACCCCAAATTAGTTTTTATTAATTAATTAATTTATTTATTTATTTATTTATTTATTTATTTTACCATCCTCGGCACCACTGCTCTTTATTTCACTTCTAAATATACTTAAATCCCAATATACTATCACCAGCTTTACTTTAACAAGCTAATTAGCTTTATAGAATGTAGAACAACATTTTCAATTTCACATCATTTCTTTGCCTTTTAAGACCTAAATTTCCATGCGATGGAATTTTTCCTTTGGCTTGAAACTTTCATTTAGCATCTCTTATAGTGCTGCAACATTATCAGCAAATTCTCTCCGCTGTCATTTAGCGGAAAATGTCTTACATCGCCTTAATTTTCTTTTTTTTCTTTTTTTGCAATTCATCTGTTAACTTTTCTTTATTTTTTTTATTCTTTTTTAATTAAAATTTCCACCTGCTTCTCGTTTCACATTTACCTCCCCTCCTCCCAAATATTGCCCCTTCCCCAACTCTCTTCCCCCTATCCCTAATCCTCTTCTCCTCCCCCCACACCATTCCCCCTCCCTCTCAATACTGAAGAGCAGTCCAAATTCTCTGCCCTGTGGGAAGACGAAGGTCTTCTATCTACGTCCAGGAAGTTGAGCATCTAATCAGCATAAGCTCCCACAAAGCCAGTTCATGTATTAGGATCAAAACCTAGTGCCATTGTCCTTGGTTTCTCATCTGTCTTCATTGTCCGCCATGCTAAGAGAGTCCAGAATCAACCCATGCATATTCAGTCCCAGACCAGCTGGGCTTGGTGGGCTCACAATAAATCAGTTCCACTGTCACAGTGGCTGGGTGCATCCCTCGTGGTCCTGATTTCCTTGCTCATGTTCTCCCTCCTTCTGCTCCTCATTCGGACCTTAAGAGCTCAGACCGTTGCTCCAAACTGAGACTCTGTCACTACCTCGATCAATTGCCAGATGGGGGTTCTAAGGTGATATGCAAGATATTCATCAGTATAGGAGAGGGTCATTTCAGGTTCCCTCTCCTCAGTTGCCCAAGGTACCAGCTGGGGACATATTCCTGGACACCTGCGAACCACTCAAGAGTCAAGTCTCTTGCCAACCCTAAGATGGCTCCCTTAGATAGGATATATACTTCACTGCTCCTGTATCCTCCCTTCCTATATCCCAACCGTCCCAATCCCCCGAGCTCCTCCCATCCTCCCCTTCTCATGTTTCTCATCCCATTTCCCCTTTGCCCCATGCCACCTCACCGGCAAGTTCCCAGTTTTTGCCCTGCAATCTTGTCTACTTCCCATCTCCATGCAGATGACTATATGATTTTCTTTGGGTTCACTTTCTTATTTTACTTCTCTAGGATCACAAATTATATGCTAATGTCTTTTCTTTATGGCTAGAAAACTATTATAAGTGAGTACATCCCATGTTCCTCTTTTTGGGTCTGGGATACCTCACTCAGGATAGTGTTTTCTATTTCCATCCATTTGCACACAAAATTCGAGAAGTCATTGTTTTTACTGCTGAGTAGTACTCTAGTATGTATATATTCCACACTTTCTTCATCCATTCCTCCATTGAAGGGCATCTAGGTTGTTTCCAGGTTTTGGCTATTACAAACAATGCTGCTATGAACATAGTTGAACAGATACTTTTGTCATTTGATGGGGTATCTCTTGGGTTTATTCCCAATAGTGGTATTACTGGATCTTGGGGTAGGTTGATCCCAAATTTCCTGAGAAATCGCCAAACATTTCCAAAGTGGTTGTACATGTTTGCATTCCCACCAACAATGAGTGAGTGTGCCTCTTTCTCCACAACTTCTCCAGCAAAGGCTATCCTTGGTGTTTTTGATTTTAGCCATTCTGACAGGTGTAAGATGGTATCTCAAAGTTGTTTTAATTTGCATTTCCCTTATCGCTAAGGAGGTTGAGCATGACCTTAAGTGTCTTTTGGCCATTTGAATTTCTTCTGTTGAAAATTCTCTGTTCAAAACCTGGAAACAACCTAGATGCCCTTCAATGGAGGAATGGATGAAGAAAGTGTGGAATATATATATATTAGAGTACTACTCAGCAGTAAAAAACAATGACTTCTCGAATTTTGCGTGCAAATGGATGGAAATAGAAAACACTATCCTGAGTGAGGTATCCCAGACTCAAAAAGAGGAACATGGGATGTACTCACTCATAATCGGTTTCTAACCATAAAATAAAAGACATTAAGCATATAATGTGTGATCCTATAGAAGCTAAATAAGAAAGTGAACCCAAAGAAAATCATATAGTCATCCGCATGGAGAGGGGGAAGTAGACAAGATTCCAGGGCAAAAACTGGGAACTTGCGGGTGAGGTGGCATGGGGCAAAGGGGAAATGGGATGAGAAATATGAGAAGGGGAGGATGGGAGGAGCTCGGAGGATTGGGATGGTTGGGATATAGGAAGGATGGATACGGGAGCAGCGAAGTATATATCCTATCTAAGGGAGCCATCTTAGGGTTGGCAAGAGACTTGACTCTTGAGGGGTTCGCAGGTGTCCAGGAATATGTCCCCAGCTGGTACCTTGGGCAACTAAGGAGAGGGAACCTGAAATGACCCTATCCTATACTGATGAATATCTTGCATATCACCTTAGAACCTTCATCTGGCGATGGATCGAGGTAGAGACAGAGTCTCAATTTGGAGCAACAGTCTGAGCTCTTAAGGTCCAAATGAGGAGCAGAAGGAGGGAGAACATGAGCAAAAAATCAGGACCACGAGGGATGCACCCACCCACTGTGACAGTGGAACTGATTTATTGGGAGCCCACCAAGGCCAGCTGGTCTGGGACTGAATAAGCATGGGTTGATTCCGGACTCTCTGAGCATGGCGGTCAATGAAGACTGATGAGAAGCCAAGGACAATGGCACTAGGTTTCGATCCTAATACATGAACTGGCTTTGTTTGAGCTTAGCCTGTTTGGACGCTCACCTTTCTGGACGTAGATAGAAGGACCTTGGTCTTCCCGCAGGGCAGGGAATTTGGACTGCTCTTCAGTAAGGAGAGGGAGGGGGAATGGAGTGGGGGGAGGAGAAGAGGAGTGGGGATAGGGGGAGGGAAGTGGGGGGAGGGCAATATTTGGGAGGAGGGGAGGGAAATGGGAAATGGGGAGCAGGTGGAAATTTTAATTAAAAAAGAATAAAAATAAATAAATAAGTAAAAAAAAAAAAGAAAATTCTCTGTTCAGATCAGTGCCGCATTTTTTAATTGGTTAATTAGCATTTAAAAGTCTAGTTTCTTGAGTTTTTTATATATTTTGGAGATCAGACCTTTGTCTGTTGCAGGGTTGGTGAAGAACTTCTTCCAGTCAGTGGGTTGCCTTTTTGTCTTAGTGACAATGTCCTTTGCTTTACAGAAGCTAATAGTTTCAGGAGGTCCCATTTATTCAATGTTGTCCTTAATGTCTGTGCTGCAGGGGATAAACGTAGGAAGTGATCTCCTGTACCCATATGTTGTAGAGTACTTCCCACTTTTTCTTCTATCAGGTTCAGTATGTTCAGACTAATATTGAAATCTTTAATCCATTTGGACTTGAGTTTTGTGCATGGTGATAGATATGGATCTATTTTCATTCTTCTACACGTTGACAACCAGTTCTGCCAGCACCATTTGTTGAAGATGCTCTCTTTTTTTCCATTGAATAATTTTACCTCTTTATCAAAAATTAGGTGTTCATAAGTTTGTGGGTTAAAATCAGGGTCTTCTACTCGGTTCCATTGATCGACTTCTCTGTTTTTATGCCAATATCAAGCTGTTTTCAATACTGAGGCTCTGTAATAGAGTTTGAGGTCAGGGATGGTAATGCCTCCAGACGATCTTTATTATATAAGATTGTTTTGGCTATCCTGGGTTTTTTGTTTCTCCATATAAAGTTGATTATTGTCCTCTCAAGATCTGTGAAGAATTTTTTTGGGATTTTAATGGGGATTGCTTTGAATCTATAAATTGCCCTTGGTAGAATTGCCATTTTTACTATGATGATCCTCCCAATCCAAGAGCAAGGGAGATCCTTCCATTTTCTGGTATCCTTCTCAATTTCTTTCTTCATTGACTTAAAGTTCTTGTCAAATTGATTCTTTACTTCCTTGGTTAGAGTTACCCCAAGATATTTTATACTATTTGTGGCTATCGTGAAGGGTGATGCTTCTCTGATTTCCATCTCTGCTTCCTTATCCTTTGTAAATAGGAAGGCAACTGATTTTTTGGAATTGATCTTGTATCCTGCAATGCTACTAAAGGTGTTTATCAGCTGAAGGAGTTCTTAGCTGGAGTTTTTGGGGTCGCTTATGTACACTATCATATCGTCTGCAAATAATGAAAGTGTAACTTCTTCCTTTCCAATTTGAATCCCTTTGATCCCCTTATGTTGTCTTATTGCTATTGCTAGAATTTCAAGCACTATATTAAAGAGGTATGGAGAGAGTGGACAACCTTGTCGTGTTCCTGATTTTAGTGGAACAGCTTTGAGTTTCTCTCCATTTAATTTGATGTTAGCAGATGGCTTGCTATAAATAGCTTTTATTATACTTAGGAACGACCCTTGTATTCTTAATCTCTCTAAGACCTTTATCACAAATGATGTTGAATTTTGTCAAATGCTTTTTCAGCATCTAATGAAATGATCATATGGTTTTTTCTTTCAGATTATTTATATGATGGATTACATTGATAGATTTTCGTATGTTGAACCAGCCCTGCATCTCTGGGATGAAGCCTACTTGATCATAATGGATAATTTTTCTAATGTGTTCTTGGATTCTGTTTGCCAGTATTTTATTGAGTATTTTTGCGTCGATGTTCATGAGTGAGATTGGCCTGTAGTTCTCTTTCTTGGTTGTGTCTTTGTGTGGTTTTGGTATCAGAGTAACTTCAGCTTCATAAAAGGAATTTGGCATTGACTTCTCTTTTTCAATATTGTGAAATACATTAAGGAGTATAGGTATTAGGTCTTCTTGGAAGTTCTGGTAGAATTCTGCATTGAAGCCGTCTGGACCTGGGCTTTTTTTGGTCGGGAGGTTTTTTATAGCAACTTCTAATTCTTCATGACTAACAGGTCTATTTAGATTGTTCACCTGATCCTGGTTTAAATGTAGTATATTGTACTTATCTAAAAAAGTGTCCATTTCTATCACATTTTCCAATTTTGTGGCATACAGGTTTTTGTAGTAAGATCTAATGATTCTCTGTATTTCCTCTGAGTCTGTGGTTATGTCTCCCTTTTCGTTTCTGATTTTGTTAATTTGTATATTCTCTCTCCGCCGTTTGATTAGTTTGGATAGGGGTTTATCAATCTTATTGATTTTCTCCATGAACCAGCTTTTGTTTCATTGATTCTTTGGATTGTTTTCTGTGTTTCTATTTTGTTGATTTCAGCCCTCAATTTGATTATTTCCAGTCTTCTACTTCTCCTAGGTGTGTCTGCTTCTTTTTTTTCTAAAGCTTTCAGGTGTGCTATTAAGTCTCCTATGTGTGCTTTCTCCATGTTCTTTATGTGGGCACTTAATGCTATGAACTTTCCTCTTAGCACTGCTTTCATAGTGTCCCATAGGTTTGAGTTGACTCTTTGTTTTCATTGAATTCAAGAAAGACTTTAATTTCTTTATTTCTTCCTTGATCCAGGTGTGGTTCAGTAGTTGACTGTCCAGTTTCCATGAGTTCATAGGCGTTCTGGGGATTGCATTGTTGTTGAATTCTAACTTTAATCCATGGTGATCTGATAAGACACAGGTGGTTACCGATATTTTTTTGTAACTGTGTAAGTTTGCTTTGTTACCGAGTATGTGGTCTATTTTCGAGAGGTTCCATGAGCTGCAGAGAAGAAGGTATATTCTTTCTTATTTGAGTGCAATGTTCTATAGATATCTGTTAAGTCCATTTGATTCATTACCTCTCTTAATCCTCTTATTTCTCTATTAGGTTTCTGTCTGATTGACCTGTCCATTGGTGAGAGAGGACTGTTGAAATCTCCTACTATTAGTGTGTGTGGTTTGATGACTGCCTTGAGTTTTAGTAACGTTTCTTTTACAAAAGTGGGTGCTTTTATATTAGGCGCATATATATTCAGGCTTGAGACTTCATCCTGGTGAATTGTCCCTGTTATGAGTAAAAAATGTCCCTCTCCATCTCTTTTGATTGATTTTAGTTTGAAGTCAACTTGGTTAGAAATTAGTATGGCCACACCTGCTTGCTTCTTTGGTCCGTTTGCTTGATAAACATTTTTTAGTCCTTTACTCTGAGTAGATGTCTGTCTTTGTGGTTGAGGTGTGTTTCTTGTAAGGAGCAGAATGTTGGATCCTGTTTTTGTATCCAATCTCTTAGCCTGTGCCTCTCTATAGGTGAGTTGAGCCCATTGATATTAAGTGATAGTAATGACCAGTGGTTATTAACTCCGGTCATTTTTCCTTTCTTTCTTTCTTTCTTTTGGTAGTTTGGTTTGTGTGTTTCCCTTCTTCAAGTTGTGCTGGTCAAGGGTCATTTGAAGTCTGAGTTAATGTGGGCATTGTTGGACTCCTTGGTTTGTGATTTTCCTTCAATTACTTTCTGAAGGGCTACATTTGTGGCTATGTATTGTTTAAATTTGTTTTTATCCTGGAAAATTTTGTTTTCTCCATTTATTTTGTTATTTTAATAGCTTTTACTTTAATGTATATTAACAAAATTTTAACGCATCAAGCTTGTGTGTTTTATTATCTTACATTGACCCCAAATTAGTTTTTGAGCAAAAGTAAAGGAGGCTTTATTGGTATGAGACTTCATCTAGATAATGCAGACAGCTGCTGCAGGAAGTAGGGTACATAATGAAAGACTACTCAGTAAATAATTCAACTAGGCATTGCCAGTTGGTCAAACCTGCAATGATGTATCGATTGCCAAAGTAAAGGAAGCAGCCCTCTTATGAGAAAGACAGAGAGGAAGGAAGAAGAGGGAAAAGGGAAGAGATCATTTGTTGAGACCAAAAACCAGCAAAGGAAACAAAAGCTTCTTTGTTGACAATAATCTCCTCTTCTGTAAGGTCATCTCCAATGATTCAAATGACAGATATTCAGACAGAACATGCATGAGTGAGAAGTGTGAACATGGTGAAGGTGAAGGGAGAGAAAAAAAAAGAAAACATTCTGGAGATTTAAAGACAGAGAGAATGAAACATCAGAGCATGAGTGTTTCTCTGGTACCTTCACAAAATCTTTATCAGGCCAGCAGCATTCCAGGTACTCCAAGACATCCAACACAGAATTTTCTTCTTGAACCCTATGATGTTTCCAGTGAGGATGGTGTTGTTCAAGAGTTCTGTGTCCTAAGCAAGAGAGAAAAGGGCACAAGATAGCAAGCAGGTGACAAGAGTGAGAAGGGGAGGGAGGGCGACTGAGTGAGTCACCCACCACCTGGACTCCTGTTAGGACAACAAAATATCCTCCACAGGTTTTGGTGGTTAGGTCTGTTAGTAATTAGGCCTTCCCCTGAAAGGGAACTATCATTCTTGCATGAGAGAGATGGCTCAGCATTTAAGGTCACTTGCTTGTCTTCCAGAAGACCCGGTTTCAATTCCTCCCACCCATACAAACATCTGTAACTCCAGTAATAGAACATCTGACCCTGGCCAATACAAGCACTGAATGCACATGGTGAACACACTAATGTGCAGATAAACTCACACTCATAAAAAAAATTTAATCATTTCTATTAAAAATAGTAGTCACTCTTTTACTCCAAAAAGCACGGAACTGTATTCAAGAGCACAATGCTCTTACAGAGTGGAATTATTCAGTTCTGAGGTAGCATGACTCCCAGTTTCATGAAAAACTGCCACATTGATTTTCCAAGTAGTTTCACTAGTCTGCATTCCCAACAACAAGGGATGGGTGTTCCTCTACTCTACATCCTTTTCAGCATAGTCTATCATTGGTGTTTTTGGTTTTAGCCATTCTGACAGTTGTAACATGGTATAGCAGAGATGTTCTGATGTGCATTTCCCTGATTGCTAAAAAGGCTAAGCATGGCATTGTCTTTTGCCCATTTGAAAGTCTTCTGTTGAGAAATCTGTGTTCAGTTAAGTACCCCTTTTTAATTGCAGTAACTTGAGTGTTAATGTCTAGTTTCTGGATTTCTTTACATATTTGGAGATCAGAATTTTGATTACAGACTGGTGAATATTTTTCACATTCCAAAGGATGCCTTTTTGTCTTAGTGACAATGTCTTTTGCATTACAGAAGCTTCTCACTTTCAGGAGGTGTCACATTTATTCCTTTTTGGTCTCATTGTCTATGCTACTCAGGTTCAACACTGGAAGTGCTCTCCTGGGTCCATGTATTGCAGACTCATTTCAACTTCTCATCTATCAAGTTCAGTGTGGTCAGATTAATATTGAGGTCTTTAATCCATTTGTAGTTGCATTTTGTGCATGCTGAACAATATGGATCTATTTTTCTTCTTCTACAGGTTGACACCCATTTATGCTGTCTGTCTTCACAAGTCTTTCTCCATGCTTTAAAGGAAACAAATTCTTCCCATTACAGCTCCTGTCATGTTCACCTGCTGTATTTCTCATATAGTTCATTCTGCTCTCCCTCTTACTTCCAGGTCTGATAACGATAATGTGAATTTTTCAACTAATGTACCACACACCTGATGAGCTGGCTTCTTTTCCCAACCACTCCAAAGCAGCTACAATATATTTAACAGCCAGTAGCAGTGACACTCTTTGAGACCTTATGGAGATGTTAATAGATGGAGTTCTTAAAATGGGATGGGACCCTGGTAGCTGGAAGATTCCAGAAAGTTGGGTGGGGTTCTGCCTCACAATGAAGATAATTAAGCCACCCAATAGCTAAAATCTCATTATTTCCATTGGAAGGGGCACTGTTCAACCATCTAATCTTGCACACATGACTGCCACTTGACACAAAAATGATGCCAAGTGTATTAAACAATTAGCATTTGTGCATCTGCAGTTATGTGGTTTGGAAGGTTATTTGGTGGCTTTTCCTCTCTCTCTCTCTCTCTCTCTCTCTCTCTCTCTCTCTCTCTCTGTGTGTGTGTGTGTGTGTGTGTGTGTGTGTGTGTGATTTGACCAAAGGACAACTTCAGTGGTCATTCCTCAGAAATCAACTACCATGCTAATTAAGACAGTATCACTTACAAAGACCTAGGATTTCCTGAATAGAAGATGCAGTTGGGCCAGTCAGTACCAGAATCCACTGTGTCTGCCTCCCATGCAGTGACATTACAAGCACACACTCCACTTTGGAAAGCTTTGAATAAGGTCTCTGGAGTCTGAACTCAGGCCTGTATACACACAGCTTCTTTATCACTGACAAAGAAAATCTCTTTTCAGTATGTTAGTCTTAAATTGAGACTCATATAGAAAGTGATTGCTCATTTTTGAATTCACCGCACAGTGACTACAGAATTCCAATGGTGTTCAAATTAAGAAAACAATATCACAAAGTTAAACAGAGTACTGATTATAAATAAGCACTTGTATACCCCATCTGCCACATGGACCTTCCTGCCCCTTCCCTTTAGTTCTCCCTGAAACTCTCCTCCAAATCCAGGCATGGGTGGCTTTTCCTGCCTTGCCGTGGCAAACTGTTGGACACTTTATGTTCTATCTTCCTCATTTAGCTAGACCAGTCATTTTATGGCATAATGTTTTTGTTAGAGTTACCTCAACTGACCACTTTAGGCTTTGTAAAAACTCAAATGACCTTAAAACAGCCAGGTAAAATATCCTAACATTGTGTCCATTATAATGTCAGTAAAAAAAAATAGAAAGCAAGACCTGCATCCTGGTCAAGATTTTTTAATCACCATTCCAGTCCCATTTGAAGGTTACTCACTGTCTTTTGATGCCTAGATGAATTTCGGCTTTAACTAAACTTTGCCTTTCCCTAAAGCCAGTTTGAATTGTGTTTTATCACTTGGAACTGAAAAGTCTCCTGCGAGACTAGGGGATATGATGGGCTCTGGAGAATGAAGCCAGCTCAATTATCCCTATATGTCCTAGGGGAGCTGTTAAAGAGACACTGAGATTTCTACCAGCTTGAGTTTCAAGGGCAAGGATAAGTATCCTATAGCAAATCAAGACTGTCCCTGACTCACAACCCTGTTGTATGTTTCTCAGTGTCACTGTTTCCGTGTTTCCTCTCTTCCTGCAGTTGCTTAGATTTCTGCTCCTTACCATCATCCATGTATATCTATCACTCCCTTCTCTCAGCAAATTGAAAAAGAAATTGCCATGATCAACATCACAGCACTATCATCCACTGCCAAAGATGCAAGGAAATCATCTGTCGGGGGAAATAACCCCTCATCTCCTGATCTGGGAAGGGTTAGACTTCACACTAATATGGGCAGACAGCCTTTCAGAAGTGTATTTCCATGAGTGTTCAACTGAATGATACCACAGAAGATGGCTGGGTAAGATAAGTAGAAAGAAGATTGTATGTCCTTTGAAAGCAACAAAGAAGCTGACAAATACCATGGATAACAATTATTCCAAATGCATATGGGACCCTTTTTTCAAGAATGCAGAATCTGGGCTTTTTAAGCAGAAGGAAACAGAGAACTCAGTGACATTTACCCTAAGATCTCTCCTTGTCTCAAGAGCTACAGTGCTCTTAAACATTGTCATCTTACCTTCTCAGGAATGCCTATAGTGTAGACACTACCTAATGGGTGCAGCTGGAGATTTTTCAATATCTTGTCACAGTTGGATCTGCTTGGCATACTGTGTGAGATCTGAGTCTAGGTTCAGCAAATGTTAAATCCTTCTACTAAGAGTAGTTTGTCAAGCAGAATTAAGGTCAATAATTTAATACCAGTGTTGTCAGAGGCTTTGGTTAACAGACATTATTGGGAGGTGTGGCCTTGTTGGAGAAAGAGTGTCACCAGAGATACTCTTTGATGTCTGAAGCTCAACATAGGTCCAGTGTCTTATTCTTCCTTCGTGCTCCCCAAGGGTCTGGATGTATAACTCTTCCCTTCTCCTACACCGTGTCTCCCTGAAGTCTGGTATAATTCTGCCATGATGTTAATGGACAGAACCCAATTAAATGCTTTCCTTTATAAGTCTGATGGTGGTCATGTTATCTCTTCACAGCAGTAGAAACCATAACTAAGACAAGATAAATAGAAAGATAGATAGACAGAGAGACAGAGAGACAGGTGTTAGATATTTGATATACAAATGAGGAATAAATGGATAGATGGAAGGATGGATGGATAGATGAATAATAAGAGAGAGATGATATTAATAGATTAAAAGAAATATAATTAATACATTATTGAAAGTCTCATGGCTTCTAGGACCCAGGAAAAGACAGAGAAGATTCCTCCAGTTGCCTAGTTCTTGATATGCAAAATGAGTAATGTGCCTCCAATGCACAATACTACTAACAGTAGCTGTAAGTAACTTCCTGACACATTGATTATAACTTCTCAGAATAAAGATTCAAATTTACTCTACACACACACTGAGCCCTGTTTAGATTGTGTCTTTTACAGTCTAGCAGGTGATTTAGCAATAAAACCATATCGGGATAGTGAGGAATGAGAGCAACAGCTTTTCCACTAGAAAAGTGAGTCTTAAAATGGAAAGGAGATGCAATGGGAACTCTAAGCACGAAGTAGATCAGGGAGAACAAGTGAGAAAACTCATGTGCTGACCTATAGGTTTTCACGTGTATACAGTAGTGAGTGTACGTGTGTTTATATAAAAGGCTTTTCCTGATGTTAGTTCTCTGAAAGGCCACAGATGCAAACATCAGACTCATTCAGTATTCATCATTCCAAGTGCTGGGGTTTAACTTCTGATATCATTCCCCGAAGAAGAAGATAACAGCACTCCATGGGGAAATGGTGGATTGATAGGCAGAGGGAAGCAGAAGGCAGAAGCCTAAAATATCTCATGCATCCAGGGAGTAACTAAGTTCTCAAACAACACAAATGTCAAAAGGAAAACATGAGATGGCATGAAGGCTTGTTGGTTGCCGACCAGGGACAATTTAACATCGCAGAAAACAATAATAGCTGCCATTTTAAATCTTTGGAAGAAAATGTTTGAATCCCAACTGCTTAGACTAAAAAAACAGTGGAGGAGAAAACTGGGTCCTTGGGGTGGCATTCCAACTCATAAATGCAAAGGAATCATGAAATTAGAAATCCACCACCTGGCAGCCACCATATATGCCTTAATTGGCTCAGGTAAGAATCGTTAATGGATTCTGCCGCTGACTGGAAGTCTAAGAAAATGGCTATTTGCAAAGTGTCAGCATCTTGATGCAGAAGAAACAACTTTGAAATGAAGCAACTGCAGCTCATCCTGATGATCAAAGATACCATCACTTGTGAAGAAACAGCCTGGATATTTAAAAGGACCCATTGGAGGTACAAACAGAACTTGGAACAAGGACATGAAATAATACCAGCCAGAGGTTGTTCAACAAAGAGAGAATGGATTGTATAAGCATGTCACAGTCTGAACACAAAGTGTGGGAATGTGCTATGGAATAGGGACAGGTCACATACAGTGTCTTAGACTAAGGCCTCAATTGGAAAACAATAATTTGGCTGCAATGAACACAATCAGACAAATAATAAAATGATTAGAAAGCATGGAGTTGAAGTAATCATTTCTAGAAATGTCTCTTTGTACAATAGAGAACCCCAGTGAATCCCTGTGGATAAGTTTTCAGGATAAAATCACAGCAGAAAACAACAACAATAATAAAAGTAACATCAATAACAATAGTAATAATAGTAATAATAATAATAATGTTATTTGTTTGTCTTGAGAAAGAACACTAACCATTGTGGGAATTCTGGAGAAGAAATTTGAGAAAGGAATTTTTCAGAATCATGAAAGCAATCAAAAGACCAACATAGCACAGCAAGGAGAAATAATCAATCAGGACTTGAGGTTGAAGTGCCTGATGAATATAAGTAAACACAGATAATGCTTTCTTAAATATTCGATAAGCAGCAGTTAATATGACAAGTGATATCTGTCATTTATTGAAATCTAATCTAAGAGGGAGTGATGAGGCATATAAGCCATCATGCAAGCAATAAAGAAGGAATGGCAGAGATGAGAATTGGGGGCTTCTCAGTCCTTGCTTGCATATGACACCTTCCTCCTCCTCATATGCCAGGATGCACCATGCCCAGCAAACAATCACCACTTTTGGCTCCTAGTGTTTCCAGTGGGTTTCTGTCACTTGCTGCTCATCACAGTTTGCTTTACCTTTAAACTAGCTATTAACCTTGAGTCATATGGAAAGATGGAACCGTGACTGTCTGAATGGAATAAGTGAATGTCTATGGGGCTAACAATTACTGCTAATTGATACATGACAGTTATACCACTGTGGGTGTTACCTTAGTGCATCCAGAAGCAAGTGGGCCTAGGCAATATAAGGTATTGCCTGGAAAGCACATCCTCCATGGCAGCCTCAACTGTCAGTAGCCTATAAGTAAAGTGATAGGGAATAATGCACTTCCTTGATTTCAGATTCAGCTGCCAGTACCTCCCCAATAAATGTCTGGGCCTCTTCTGGCAGTGGTTTTTTTTTCTTTCTTTTTTTTTCTTTTTAGGACAATCTCATTTTACATACCCGAGTTAAATCAATCCGCTGTCCTTCCACTCCTGCCAACTTCTCCCTTCCCCATCCTCCATCTACTCCTCCAATAAGAACTCAGTGTTTGATGAGGCCAGGAAAACATATCTGATGGCAGTTTCAATTGCTAATAGCTCCCCAATAAGAGCTAAGGCCTAGAGGACCTGTCCTCAATGGCCACTTCAACGGGAATTAGTTCTTGGCTTAGGCATAAGGTCGCGTATGTTGCCAACAACTTAAAAAGAAACAGGAGGGCTGGAAGAGCATCAAATTCATGATAGCTTCATTTGCCAGCTTTCCCAAGTAAAAATATGACCTAAAAGATACTTTCCTAAGACAGAATTGCCAGTCTTACTACCATTAGCTCATAAGTAAGGGAGAAAACCTGGAGAGTTACCCACAGTAACTCCTCCTGTCAGCAACTCTTCAGTAAGAAAAAAATCATGGAAGTTTACCACACTCTTGGAATCTTTTTCTCCCAGTAGCTCCCCAGGTTGACGAGAGGCTGTTGCTTTGCACAAGAGGCAGAATGGGCTCTCCTAAGTGTTTCTGGTACCACAAAGTCACACCACACAAGGTCCAGCCTCTCAAAGGCCATTGGCCAAAGGAGTTTCCACATCACCTCCCCTTTTACCTAATAAGAATGTTCAAAACCAATACAGGACTACATATAATAAGAACAGATATCAAGTATAAAAGTTAGATTGATAGCCAGTATAGGCAATATTGAGCAAGAAATATATGCTCAAAGTTTCAATGATTATTTTATTCCCAGGAGTCTTAGTCTTGTATTAGAAATGGGTTGGCTAGACCATAAGAGGTAGTTATCTACAACTATCAAGTCTTCAACCTCCATCAAGGCCTGAGAATTGAGATAGAATATTACTTGAGTAGCCAATAAATGGATTAAAGCTGTTTCCAAAATGTACAGTAGATTACAGAGACATATGTCTACCTGGGAAATCACCCAGTGTCTCATTTGCAATGTTGAAGCAAACCACTTTGGCTAAGGCCTAGAGTAACTGACAGCCCTTTTATAGAGGCAGAAAGATTTTGAAAACAATCTTACCCTATTTTGGCAAGGTTTGACAGTCATTTTTCTTGTATCTTGCTTGTCCAGTCCAGACACCATGCATTTTATCAGTCAAACAAGTGCAATTCATTCATCAAAGCCCAGTTTTACAAAGAATAGTACAAACTCCAAGTACAGTGTCTTTGATGCTCAACATTCTTTCAGGAATAGATCAGTGCTGCAAAGAGCCATTGTGTCTCACATCAAAAAAACCTAAGTTATTTAATTCCCAGTTTCTGCAGTTCCTTTAAGTGTTTGATGATTACCTATCTGTACAGAATACAGTCTCTATGTATTATGAGAACCTGATTAGTGTAAATATAAGTATGGAAAACATGGGTGAATATTAACCTATAATACTTACTACTTTAATATATAACGTAAAGACTATTACTTCATATTACAATATTAAACAATCTTTGAACAAATGTGCAACAAATGATGACAAAAGCCTCAAAATGGAAGCAGCTTATAGATACCTTGATCAGAAGTAGAGATGTATGATACATTATAATAGAGGAGTCAACCAACCTTGGAATCCAGTAATTTCAATTTTGGGGAATACATCCAGAGATACCCAATCATACTACAAAAGCATTTGTTCAACTATGTTCATACCAGCACTATTTGTTATAGCCAGAACCTAAAAACAACCTAGGTGCCCCTCAATAGAAGAATGGATAAAGAAGGTGTGGCATATATTCACTTTAGAGATGCACTCAGTACAATAAAACAATGACATCTTGAATTTTGCATTCAAAGAATGGAAATAGAAAATATTTTACTGAGATAACCTAGATACAAAAAGATGAATAAGTTATGAACTCCATCAGAAGTGGATTCAAGCCATAAGCCACGGACATTGGGCCTATAATTCATGATCCTACAGAAGAAAACAAGAAGGAGAACCCAAAGAAAAACATATATTTATCCTCCTAGTTACTGGATGTAGACAAGTTTGCCAGGTGAAAGTTGGGATCAAGGGGGTGCCAGTGGGGAGAGAGAAGGGAGAATGGGAGGATTGGGAATAGGGATGAATGAGATTGAGGAAGGATGGATATCGGAGCAGAAAAGAAGATATCACAAGGAAGGGAACCAGTTTAGGTTTGGCAAAAGACTTGGCTCTAGAGGGGGTCCCAGGTGCCTTGGAAGATGTCCCTAGCTCTTTCATCTTGCAGCAGATGAGGGTGTCCCTGAACTGGCCTTATTCCATAGCCCTACTGATAAAAATCTTGCATATCACCTTAGAACCTTCATCTAGCAATGTATGGAGATAGAGAGACTGACACACATTGGAGCACTGGACTTAGTTCCCAATGTTCAGATGAAGATCATAAGGAGAGAGAACATGAGTAAGGGAGTTAGGACCTCAAGAATTGCTTCCACACACAGAGACTATGGGACATATATAATAGAAGCTCAGCAAGTCCAGCTGGACTGATACTGAATGAGTATGTGATCAAACAAGATTCTCTGAATGTGCCTGACACTGAAAACTGACTGAGAAGCCAATGATAATGGTACTGGGTTTTGATTCTACTGCGTGTACTGATTTTTGCACGCCTAGTCTGTTTGGATTCAGACCTTCCTAGACATGGATGGAGTGGGAAAGGCCTCGGACTTCCCACTGGGTAGGGCACTCTGTTATCTCTGAGAACTCCAGAGGGACAGAGAGGGGGATGGCAGAGTGTGAGTGAAATTTGAAGAAGGGAAGTGGAAATTTTCAATAAATAAATTAAATAAAATAATACCATACCAAGAGATACATTTTTATCAGTGGAATTTTCTGCCTACCATTAATAAGATCAAGAGAAATAGGAAAAGATGCTAAAAAAATATGTAATAGAGATCTTAGAGAAGAGATGATACATAAGTGATAAGGACAGATGATAATGAAGAGGTCATAGATAAAGAGATGACACAGAGATTAAAGAGCAAGAGATGATAGAGCAAAAGATGATAGAAGAAGATATGATAGAGAAAGAGATGCTAGAGAAGAGATGCTAGAAAATGTGATGGTAGAGTACGGGATTGTAGTGGAAGAGATGATAGAAGAAAAGATGAGAGAGAATCAGATGATAGAGAAGTGTTAGAGGAAATCATAATGGAGGAAATATGATAGAGGAAGAGATGATAGAAAAAGACATAGTAGAGAAATAGAAGATAGAGAAAGATGACAGAGAAATAATAGAGTAAGAGAAGATAGAGAGATGGTAGAATAGGAGATGATAGACTGGAGAATGAAATGATGGCAGATAGAGGTAATTGAGAAATGAATAATAGATGATTGAGAACAAGATTATAGAGTAAGTGATGACAGAGGTATTAGAGAAACTGATGATAGAAAATAGACAATACAGAAAGAGATGATAAAGAAAATGTTATCATAGTAAGCTACGATAGTAAATGCATAGATAGAGGAAGAGATGATAGAGAAAGAGATGAAAGAGGTAGTGATGATAGACAAAGACATGGAGGATAAAGTGATGATAGAGGAAGTGATGATTGAGCCATGATAGAGAAATAGAAGAGATGATACATGGGATAGAGAAAGGGATGGAAGAGAGACAAAAAAAAATAAATGCTGGAGGATAGACATAGAGACAATATAGAGATGATAGAAAATGAGATGATAAAGAGATGACAGAGTGATGATAGAGATGATAAAGAGATGACAAAGAGATTATAGAGAGATGATAGACAATGAGATGACCTAGAGATAATACAGGAAAAGATGATAGTATAGAAAAAGAAATGATGGAGTATAGAGATGATAGAGAGATGGTGAAAGGTATATGGAAAGAAATCGTGAAATACATACAGAAAGAAGAGCAAATTGTAGATACAGATAGCCCTTTCATTACTTGGTCACGGAGACCCAAGTTTTCACACAGAAACTACATTAATTACAACCTTGTTTGTCCAGTAGCTCACACATATACCTAGCTAGCTCTTATACCTTAAATTAACCCATAAGTCTTATCTAAGATTAGCCTTGTGGTTTGGTAGCTTACTCAGTGCAGCATTCACATCTTGTTTCCAATACATCTGGATGGCGATTGTAGAATGAATATTTTCCTCTTCCCAGGATTCTCCTAGTCTGTTTACCCTGCCTATACTACCTGCCTGGATTCTGGCCAATGAACATTTTATTGAACCAACACAAATAACAAATATATACAGGATATAAGAGCTTTATTCCACAGTAGTAAACAAAATGTCCCAACACTTCAAGATAACTGAGTTCAAACCTGGCCACTTTTGCAATATGGAGCCTTACCCTGGAATTCTGGTCTACTAAGTTACACTGTATCACGATGCTTTTCCACAAGGTCAGGGCAATCCTTCAAACTATAAGAGGCACAGAGGTAAACTAACTTTGGAGTTCCCTCACTATATACATGAGTCAGCAGAAGCCATAGAAACAAATTATTTGATACAGAGTCATTCTAGGTCTCAGCAAATGACTCTAAATATTCTGCTAGAAAATTTTTAGATGACCAATATGTGCAGGACTATCAGCTGTTAGCATGACGAGGGCTCAAGGCTGATGCATAGAGTGTATATATAGGACTGAAATTTCAAAACCCATCTATTCATAATTTGGTCTTCTATACTTCGAGACAAAAAGGATGCTTTTCTTTTAATTTCAGAAAGTTTGGCCAAGCTCTCAAACTCTCCAATCTCTGCCAAACTCCAGATAAAGGAACACATTAAATATGAAATTTCAACTGCCTTGTGACTAACATGATATGCCTTTTCATTGGCTAAGGCCATTCACACCTATAGACTGCAACTTCTACCTTCAATATATATACTAAAGCTAAACAAATGAAATAAAACAGAGCTCTTTGTATTAAAGAAAAAAGGGGAACTACTGTGGGATAACATTCTTGTAGACTATAAAGATTAGTCACTGGAAAGGTACAGACTTTCCTGTAACTAGGCAGGTAATAGAGTTGAGGCTACTACACTAAGTGAAATATGGGAAGGGGATGGCAGAGTGACTTATCAGCTAGAGGGAGAAAAAAATAATGAGAATGACTTATTGAGAAAAGGTAATAAGCCATGTTTCTAAACATAGATAAGAATTAAGGGTTAATATAAAATGTACCGGTTAGCCAATAATAAGTGTGAGCTAATCGGCCAAATATTTCATAATTAATATAAGCCTCTGTGTGCTCTTTAGAAGTAAGTCACTCTGGGAATAGGCAGGATAAACTCATCTGTCAACTTAGTGCTATGAACTTTCCTCTTAGCACTGCTTTCATACTGTCCCATAGGTTTGAGTATGTTGAGTTTTCATTTTCATTGAATTCAAGAAGGACTTTAATTTCTTTATTTCTTCCTTGATCCAGGAGTTGTTCAGTAGTTGACTGTCCAGTTTCCATGCGTTCGTCGTCTTTCTGGAGGTAGCATTGTGGTTGAATTCTAACTTTAATCCAAGGTAATCTATAAGATACAGGTGGTTGCTAATATTTTTTGTAACTGTGGATGTTTGCTTTATTACTGAGTATGTGGTCAAATTTTGGTTCCATGAGCTGCAGAGAAGAAGGTAGATTCTTTCCTATTTGGATGCAGTGTTCTATAGATGTCCATTAAGTCCATTTGCTTCATTACCTACTTTAATCCTCTTATTTCCCTGTTAGGTTTCTGTCTGATTGACCTTTCCATTGGTGAGAGAGGAGTGTTAAAATCTCCTACATTAGTGTGTATGGTTTGATGACTGCCTTGAGATTTAGTTATGTTTCTTTTACATGAGTGGGTGCTTTTATATTAGGGGCATAGATATTCAGGATTGAGACTTTGTCCTGATAAATTGTTCCTGTTATGAGTAAAAAATGACCCTCTCCATCTCTTCTGATTGATTTTAGTTGGAAGTCAACTTTGTTAGGAATTAGTATAGTCACACCTCATTGTTTCCTAGGTAAATTTTCTTGATAAATATTTTCCCAGACCTTTACCCTGAGTAGATGTCTGTCTTTGTGGTTGAGGTGTGTTTCTTGTAAGCAGAGGAATGTTGGACCCTGTTTTCATATCCAATGTCTTAGCCTGTGTCTCTTTATAGGTGAGTTGAGGCCATTAATATTAAGTGATATTAATGACCAGTGGTTGTTAACTCTGGCCATTTTTTCTTTCTCTCTTTTTTACCCTTCTTCGAGTTGTGCTGGTGAAGGGTCATTAGATATCTGAGTTATTGTGGGCATTGTTGGACTCCTTGGGTTGTGATTTTCCTTCAATTACTTTCTGTAAGGCTGGATTTTTGGCTATGTATTGTTTAAATTTGTTTTTATCCTGGAAAATTTTGTTTTCTCCCTTTATATTCTATGAAAGCTTGGATGGGTATAGTAGTCTGGGCTTGCATCCATGGTCTCTTAGTTTCTGCAGTACATCTATCCAGGACCTTCTGGCTTTCATTGATTCCATAGAGAAGTCAGGTGTAATTCTGATAGGTTTACATTTATAAGTAACTTGGCCTTTTTCCTTTGCAGCTCTTAATTTTCTTTCTTTGTTCTGTGTGCTTTGTGTTTTGATTATTATATGGCGAGGGGATTTTTTTTTTGATCCAGCCTATTCGGTGTTCTGTATGTTACTTGAACCTTCATAGGTATATCTTTCTTTAGGTTGGTAAAGTTTTCTTCTATAATTTTATTAAATATAATTTCTGGACCGTTGAGCTGCGCTTCTTCCCCTTCTTCTACTCCTATTATTCTTAGGTTTGGTCTTTTTATTTTGTCCTATATTTCCTGAATGTTTTGTGATGAGAGTTTGTTGGCCTTGCTGTTTTCTTTGATCAGCGTGTTTATTTTCTCTATGGTATCTTCAGAATCTGAGATTCTTTCTTCTATCTCTTGTATTCTGTTGGTTATGCTTGTTTCTGTAGTCTCTATTCATTTACCTAGATTTTCCATGTCCAGCCAGCCTTCTGTTTGTGTTTTCTTCTTTGCCTCAATTTCAGTTTTCAAAACTTGAACTGTTCCCATTATCTGTTTGATTGTTTTTCCTTGGTTTCTTAGGGTATCATTCACTGATTTACTCAATTCTTCAAACTTTCTGTTATACTTCTCATCCATTTCTATAAGGGCATTTTTTACATGCTGTTTAAGATTGTCAAACACTTTCATAAAGTCAATTTTTTCTACTTCTTCATGATTAAGGTGTTCATGTTCTCCTGTTGTGAGGTCGCTGGGTCCTGGTGGTTTAATATTATTTTTCAGAATGTTGGATGAATTCTTGCATTGGTGATTGGCCATCTCTTCCTCTGAATGCTCTCCTATGGATCTTCTTTTACAGGATCAGGTCTTCTTGCCTACTGTTGTACCTTCCCAATGATAGTACTCCCCAGTGATCGTTCTCCTGGTGCTCCAATGATGTCTCTCCTGGTGACAATATCAGATCTCCTTGCCCAACGATGGCTCTCCTGGTGCCAAGATCAGCTCTCCGTGCTGGTTGGGTATTTTATAAACAAAGCGCCTACCTTTGTGCTGCTGCCATGGTTCAGAAACTCACCCCAATGATGGCTCTCCTGGTACCAAGCTCAGATCTCCATGCTGGTTGGGTATTCATAAACAAAGCGCCTACCTTGCTTGGTGCAGGCAGGCCAGTGAAACAAAGGAACTCATGCCTGCCTGTTTACCCTGAGGATTCGACCCAGCACCCAGACAGGCTGAGCTAGGTGGTGTTATGTGCCCAAAGAAGGAAGGGGGCAGAAGGAAGAAGGGTTCTGGAGCAAGCAGGGTGGGATAGGAACAGAGAGGCAGTCTGCAGGGAGTAGAGTCTCTGCAGGGAGCCCAGGAGGGGTGGTGGGTGAGGAACTTCTGAGTTCCCTGTCTGGGGCTGCTGCCGTGGGTCACAAACTCACACCAATGATGGCTCTCCTGGTACCGAGCTCAGATCTCCATGCTAGTTGGGTATTTTGTAAACAATGCGCCTACCTTGCTTGGTGCAGGCAGGCCAGTGAAACAAAGGAACTCCTACTCGCCTGTTTGTCCTGAGGATTCTCCCCCAGTGCCCAGACAGGCTGAGCTTGCGCAGTAGAGTTAGGCAGATTACAGATTGATGCCTGGCAAGCCTGTACAATGAGTCAGATTCCCATGAGCTCTGTCACTGTGATCTCACATAGATAATTCATTCAGTGTTCACGTCCAGGACATTGAGTTTTAATATTTGTTCTAATCTGGTAAAGAAACCAAGATGAGGAGAATAGAGGAGCCTGATATAAGGCCACAAAATGGGTCATTTGAAAAGGTAAGACTACATGCCTCCATGTGTGCTGCCACCCTTCTTAGGAAATCCATCTTTCCATAGATTAGCTATAGGCAACCCAAGTCTCCAGCACACTGCTAACCACAGGTTTGAACCTAACTGCCTTTGATTTCTGAAACAATTGCTGTCCCGTTAAGGTCTCACAACAACACAGCAAGGTATGTAAGAATGCCCCACCATCACCTTAGAGCATGTTCAGGACACCAAAGAGGCAGCAAGTTATCTTTATTAGAAATACAAATGTTTCTGGAGGGACAAAAGGATGTACATAAAAAAAAAAAAAAACGATTGGTGTACTCACTACGATTTTATGTGATATGGCCCACACAGGCTTCTGGTTCTGAATACTTGGTCCTCAGGAGGTTTTGTAGGTTGTGGAGACCCAGAACCTAGCTGGAGGAATTGCGGTCTGAAAGCTCAAGCTTTGATGTTTCAGGGTATCCTTTCACTGGTCCCCAATGTTTACTGATTTCCTTACAGAGAATGAGAGGCCTCCTACTCCTGCTGCCATGGCTTCTGCATCATGAACAGTGAGAACCCCCTTCACACCCTGGTTTCTCTCATCACATAGGAAGGTGTAAGTCACAAACAATCTCCCATACCAGTTTAGAATTATGATTCATAAAATGGTTATTTCTTTTAAGGGGCAAACCTTACAGATTGCCATGCCAGACAACAGCCCTCTGCAGGATGAGGAGAGGAGCCTAGTAGCTGGATGTGGAGATGGATGCAAGAGACCAAGCTGAAGGCAGTTGCTCCATTTTGAAAGAGAGAGACACCACACCCCAATGGCCTTTATTTCAGTCGCTATAGCCTGAAGGAGCAGAAAGAGCTCCTGCAACACACATATTTGTACATAGCAACAAAATTTACCAGTATGTGACAAAAACCTATTTTAGTTCATTTTTTTTCATGCATTCAGGTACATGGCAGAGACAGGCTCTGCTTCATGCATTTGTGTGACCAATGATTTCCCTTTAAGAAAAAACCCACAAACGCTCCCAACAACATCATCAGCATTCAACAACATGTCCATGATTTCTTTGCTTTGCCTTTGATTGAGTGGTAAATCATGCTGCTAGTTAATCTGTGCAAGCAATGTGAATTTCTCTGTAAATATATAGACAGAATTGACAGGTATCTTAAACATGTCAGGGGGTCACACTGCAATGGAGTGGGTTAATCATCACCATGTGACAGTGACATATTTAAGATCTCTCCTTTGTCATTAAATCTCAGAATTGTCAAGATGTTATGTTTTTGTGCAGACTTCTCAGGGTTTTCTCCCATTCATGGTTTCCATGGATGTTTGCTAGTTACGCTTACCTGTCTTTTGCCAGATTCTGTCAGTTTTTGCCATGCACTCTCACCTCCACAACTTCTCCTGCCCTATGATTCTAGTTCCAGGCATTTTAGACACTAGTGACTGTTGCACAAGTGTCTCATGTTTCGCCTAAATGATTTGGAATGTTATTTAGCCTGAGTTTTAACTTCCATCCCTGAGTTCATTGACTTTCCTTGACCATCTTTCTTGGGCCACTGAGCTGAACTACTAGGGGTTTGCTCCAGTTACTTCTCCATGCTGAGACAGCCTACACTCTCAGTACTACTGTGATAGTGTTTCTGTAGCAAGTATTCTTCTCAAGATAAGAAGAAATTTCAATATTATAATCCATCTGCTGTTATTGTGTCTTAAACACACAAACACACCCCCATAAGTTAATGCACACACACTGTTGATATCTCAAACTTAGGGTGCCGTTCTGGGGTTAGTAAGAGGCTTCTCTCTAGAGGGGTTCCCAGAAAGCCATGGGGTGACACCAACGAGGACCTTGGGCAGGTGAGCTGTGGGTGCCTGCACTGTGCCATGTCCCTAGGCACTACGGGTGCTTTGTCCCATAATCAGACTGATGACTATCTTGAATATCACCATAGAACTGTTGTACGGAAAAGGATGGAGATAAAGACAGGGACCCACATCAGAAAACTAGACTGAGCTACCAAGCTCCAGTTGAAGAGCTGAAGGGGAGAGAATAAGAGCAAAGAACTAAGGAATACAAGGGCTTGGTCCACCCACTGAGACACTGTGTCTGAGCTAATGGGAGATCAACAAAACCAGCTATGCTGGGACTGACAGAGCATGGGATCAAAGTGGAAGCATTGAATGTGGCTGACAATTGGGGCAGAAGGAGAACCCAATGATAATGGCACTGGGATTTGTCTGTACTGCACATACAGGCTTTAATCGATCATATTATATGTAGATGCACACCTTCCTCAATCTGGATGGAGGGGGGCATGGGCTTCCCACAGGTCAAGGTACCCTGCCCTCTATTAGGACTGGATTGGTGTGGAGAGGATTGGTGGTTGCGTGAGTAGTTAGGAGGAGGAGGAAAGGAAGTGGAAATTTGAAATTTATTATTTATGAAGGAAGAAAAAATCAATAGAAGATAACCAATGGAGAGATGGGATCTAAGAAAAAAAAACTTTCATGTGATTTGTTGACTCAGACACCAAAGACTTTTTCAGAAAAATAAGATACAGGGATTGAGTTGCTTGGGCAAGAGTGTGACTTGAGTAATTGGGAAGATGAGTGGTTGCTTATTTTGGGTCCCCTGGTGGCTGTATACAGCTTTTGAGGAGCTGAATGCTGGATGTTTCTGTGGGTAACTAGGGAAGTAACAGGCTTGTGTGGGGATTTCTGACATAAGTAGAGCCTTGGTGATGTCACAAAGCCTTGGTTCGTTGGGTAGCAACTCTGTTCCACTCAAAGCACTAGTCTTCCATGAAGGTGGGTTTATTATCCTCACAGTGCCTGAGGAGGACAGTACAGCTCCTGGTCTCCACAACTGTTCAACATTTCCGAAAGATGGAATCTGGAGTGGTAGGACATTTTCTTTTGGTAAATATGTTTCCAAAGCAACTAAGACCTCTGTCGTACAAAAAAGTTTTCCTTCAAATGTCCTGCGGGTCCACCATTTCTGTTGTTACCAGCTCCTATATTTGATAGCTGTGGGGATGGTGAATGCCAGCTATTCTTCCCACTTTATCTTTGCTAATAATATCAAATTCATCAATCCACTAAAATGGCAAAGCTCCTCTTTGTCCATAGGTGTTTTAAAAGATACTAATTATTTCTCAATGGCTGCTGTTGCCCAGAATAATGAGTTTTTCAGGTTGATGTGGGTCTCACAGTACTCACTTCCACAATGAAGACACAGAATGGCTTTATGTAAGAGACCTGGGTCTGGATCAGGAGACCCAATGCAGATAGCCAGTGGATTGGAGTGCCATGACCTTGGGCAGGCTGTCTTGGATTGAGCCCCCTACCTAGTAGCTTGCTGTCGAAGGAGACGTGTGGATGTCCTTCAAATTCTTTGTTATCTGTTCAGATTTTTCTTACTCGTTTTGGGGATAGGCATACCTTCTCCTCTCATTGATTTAGTCAGTCAGAAAGTAGGTTTCTCAGCTGAGGTCATTTGCCTTTGGGCATCAGGAATGTGTCTCTGAGATTGATATACTGAGCTGTAGAGAAAAATTTGCAAATTGTCCTATTTATTTCTTAAGAGAAAATTACAGTTAGGTATGCAAACCTGTTGATCAATATCTTTGTCTCCTGCACCACAGTCCTTCCAGAAAAGAGCCTTGACCTCAGAGCCACCCCTTGTTGTCCTTGCAGGTACTCATGGTTGAGGCCACGACTTGGTTTCTGAATTAAACTGAAGGAAATTTCTTTCAACCTAGAGAGTGGGCAGCTATGAAGCCCAAGCACAGAAAGATATCCAAGAAACAGCGGACCAGGAGGTCAGTGGCCTATCTCAGTAAGTCTACAGCCATGACGAAGATGCCTCTTAGTATTAGATGCATGCCACCTGTCCAGAAGAGGAATGGGTCATCTCTCCAGAAGCAAAAACTGAGGAGGCCTTTTGAGGCCCTGGAGAATATTGTCGGCCGCAGAATTTCTCACGGCTGGAAGGAAGCCAATGAACCAGTCACCCAGTGGAAAGCCATCATTCTAGATCAACTGCCAACAAATCCCTCTCTCTATTTGTTGAAGTATGATGGGATAGATTGTGTCTATGGATTGGAGCTTCACAGTGATGAAAGGATTTTAAACCTTAAGTTCCTGCCTAACAACGTACCATTTCCTCAGGAGACAGACACTTATCTCTCAAACACCATAGTTGGCAGAGCAGTGAAACATACATTTGAGGGCACAAGTGGCTCTAAGGATGACTGGAAGGGGATGGTCCTAGAGGAGGTGCCAATCATGAAGACCTGGTTCTATATTACCTACAAGAAAGATCCGGTCTTGTACGTTTACCACCTCCTGGTTGTCTACCTTGAAGGCAACCTCCACATCATGCCAGGCTCTATGGAGGAGTGGACTGGGGTGGTCCAAGATGAGGTGCAGACCATGAAGACCTGTTTCTACATTACCTACAAGAAAGATCCAGTTGTGTACCTTTACCACCATCTAGATGACTACATTGAAAGCAACCTCCACATTATGCCAGGATGTCCTCCAATAGGGGTGAATTTGGAATTAGGCAGGGATTCCTTGGCAGGCAAAAGCGTGCAGCACAACGAAAAAGATGGAACCCAAAAGATAGGTAAAATTATTTACCAAGTTCCCACCAAACCTTCCGTGCATTTCATCAAGTGTGATAGTGACTTCCATATCTATGTCTATGATTTGATGAAGATCTCTTAAAGTGAAATTCACAAATTTTGGGGGTCAGACTTAAAACTGTGTTTGGGGAACTCTTTTTTTCAGAAATACCTCAGGTCTTCTATTAATCCTGGTATCTTTCCCAATGGTATTTTTTTTTTGCTCTAAAAATAAAATTTGTGAAGGTGTTATGTTGTTTGGTCAACGATGGAGTTTCTGGTGGATGGGACATCACAGAAAGACAGGCCTCAAAACAAAACAGGACTTATGGTCTTTTCCCCTTGGAGAGGGAATGACGAAAGGAGATGCAGTGTGTGGAAGAGGACAAGATGTCTGTTTAGGAAACAGAGAAGAGTGGCCAAAAAGATGTAGGATCTCAGAGAGGGAAAATGCGGGAGGGAAAAACATGTCATATGGAAAGATGTGACATCGAGGTGTTGGGACTTAAGAGGATAGAGAGTGATCATGAAGGGTCACAAATGTGTACTCAGAAGCAAAGAAAATTGGGTTTCATTTGATTAATGGTTTAATTCATACCATCTGGAAGTCACTGGGTATATGAACTCCACTGGAGCATGTTGAGTGACCCGGATCCTCCTGCCTAAAGAAAAGTGTCTCCTCTCAGTGGCTCTTCTGCAATGGGGTGGACTTCAGGCTACCTACTTACTTTTGCCAGGCTTCTATCTACTACCTATTTTGTCATGCCTGGATTCTTTCTGTCTTGCACTCTCACAGGTCTTATGCATGCCATTCAACCCCTTTGAGTTCATTTAAACAATTGGCCTGCCTTAACTGTAAAACACTGTTCCCTTGTCATTGATCATGTTCTGTGGGATTTGGGCTATAAAACTCATAAACAGACTCACCCGCACCCAGGCTAAACTAGTAGTACATTGAATCACATTGGTGTGTGACATGCACAGATATGATGAATGCACCGAGCTCCATAAAATCAGTTACCGAGGGAATCAGTGATGTTAGGTGAAGTGTGGCAAAGACCCCACAAACCCATCAGACCTGAGGATACCAGTATGATATTGATGCCTGACTCCCATCATGCAAGGATCCTGACATCATTAACAGGGCAGTTTTGGTTCCTTCATCTTCAAAAACTTGGTTAGTATGGTTGTAGTTGTCAAACTGCCATTCAGGGCCCAGCATGTAGGTCACCTGTGCCAGGTCAGGTGATTTGGCTACAATGTGGGTGAAAACTTGTACCAGGGCATGCTGGTACCCTCGCCCCTTCTTCTCCTCAACATCATCATCACTCTCCTGGGTGGGTCTAGAGCACAAAGAAGGCAAAATGGACTAAGCTTCCTCCTTAGTGGATAACCTTATCTACCCTCAATTTGGACTGACTTTCAGAGGGCATGCAGCACATTTTATCCTATTAGCCATCTCTTTCATTGGATCACTCACTTATCCAATGAATGATTGAATTTATCCATTCCTCCATGTCTCTATCTTCTTCAATCCCTTCTTCCATTTCCCCATGTCTTGTGTCTACAGGTTGCCAAGATAAATCTACTATGTCTCTTCTGTTCTAGAAACTTTCATTTGTAAAGAACTTGCCCTCTCAGGGATGGATTTTTCTGAGTTCTCTGTAGATGGAGACCATATGAGGAGGAACAGAGGAGCAACCATGAAAACACTTGCGCAGTAGAGTTAGGCAGATTACAGATTGATGCCTGGCAAGCCTGTACAATGAGTCAGATTCCCATGAGCTCTGTCACTGTGATCTCACATGGTTAACTCATTCAGTGTTCACGTCCAGGACATTGAGTTTTAATTTTTGTCCTAATCTGGTAAAGAAACCAAGATGAGGAGAATAGAGGAGCCTGATGTAAGGACACAAAATGGGTCATTTGAAAAGGTAAGACTACATGCCTCCATGTGTGCTGCCACCCTTCTTAGGAAATCCATCTTTCCATAGATTGGCTATAGGCAACCCAAGTGTCCAGCACACTGCTAACCACAGGTTTGAACCTAACTGCCTTTGATTTCTGAAAAAATTGCTGTCCCGTTAAGGTCTCACAACAACACAGCAAGGTATGTAAGAATGCCCCACCATCACCTTAGAGCATGTTCAGGACACCAAAGAGGCAGCAAGTTATCTTTATTGGAAATACAAATGTTTCTGGAGGGACAAAAGGATGTACAAAAAAAAAAAAAAAAACGAATGGTGTACTCACTACGATTTTATGTGATATGGCCCACACAGGCTTCTGGTTCTGAATACTTGGTCCTCAGGAAGTTTTGTAGGTTGTGGAGACCCAGAACCTAGCTGGAGGAATTGCGGTCTGAAAGCTCAAGCCTTGATGTTTCAGGGCATCCTTTCACTGGTCCCCAATGTTTACTGATTTCCTTACAGAGAATGAGAGGCCTCCTAGTCCTGCTGCCATGGCTTCTGCAACCTGATCAATGAGAACCCCCTTCACACCCTGGTTGCTCTCATCACATAGGAAGGTGTAAGTCACAAACAATCTCCCACACTAGTTTAGAATTATGATTCATAAAATGGTTATTACTTTTAAGGGGCAAACCTTACAGATTGCCATGCCAGACAACAGCCCTCTGCAGGATGAGGAGAGGAGCCTAGTAGCTGGATGTGGAGATGGATGCAAGAGACCAAGCTGAAGGCAGTTGCTCCATTTTGAAAGAGAGAGACACCACACCCCAATGGCCTTTATCTCAGTCGCTATAGCCTGAAGGAGCAGAAAGAGCTCCTGCAACACACATATTTGGACATAGCAGCAAAATTTACCAGTATGTGACAAAAACCTATTTTAGTTTATTATTTTCATGCTTTCAGGTACATGGCAGAGACAGGCTCTGCTTCATGCATTTGTGTGACCAATGATTTCCCTTTAAGAAAAAACCCACAAACGCTCCCAACAACATCATCAGCATTCAACAACATGTCCATGATTTCTTTGCTTTGCCTTTGATTGAGTGGTAAATCATGCTGCTAGTTAATCTGTGCAAGCAATGTGAATTTCTCTGTAAATATATAGACAGAATTGACAGGTATCTTAAACATGTCAGGGGGTCACACTGCAATTGAGTGGGTTAATCATCACCATGTGACAGTGACATATTTAAGATCTCTCCTTTGTCATTAAATCTCAGAATTGTCAAGATGTTATGTTTTTGTGCAGACTTCTCAGGGTTTTCTCCCATTCATGGTTTCCATGGATGTGTGCTACTTATGCTTACATGTCTTTTGCCAGATTCTGTCAGTTTTTGCCATGCACTCTCAGCTCCACAACTTCTCCATCCCTAAGATTCTAGTTCCAGGCATTTTAGACACTTGTGACTGTTGCACGAGTGTCTCATGTTCCGCCTAAATGATTTGGAATGTTATTTAGCCTGAGTTTTAACTTCCATCCCTGAGTTCATTGACTTTCCTTGACCATCTTTCTTGGGCCACTGAGCTGAACTACTAGGGGTTTGCTCCAGTTACTTCTCCATGCTGAGACAGCCTACACTCTCAGTACTACTGTGATAGTGTTTCTGTAGCAAGTATTCTTCTCAAGATAAGAAGAAATTTCAATATTATAATCCATCTGCTGTTATTGTGTCTTAAACACACAAACACACCCCCATAAGTTAATGCACACACACTGTTGATATCTCAACCTTAGGGTGCCGTTCTGGGGTTAGTAAGAGGCTTCTCTCTAGAGGGGTTCCCAGAAAGCCATGGGGTGACACCAACGAGGACCTTGGGCAGGTGAGCTGTGGGTGCCTGCACTGTGCCATGTCCCTAGGCACTACGGGTGCTTTGTCCCATAATCAGACTGATGACTATCTTGAATATCACCATAGAACTGTTGTACGGAAAAGGATGGAGATAAAGACAGGGACCCACATCAGAAAACTAGACTGAGCTACCAAGCTCCAGTTGAAGAGCTGAAGGGGAGAGAATAAGAGCAAAGAACTAAGGAATACAAGGGCTTGGTCCACCCACTGAGACACTGTGTCTGAGCTAATGGGAGATCAACAAAACCAGCTATGCTGGGACTGACAGAGCATGGGTTCAAAGTGGAAGCATTGAATGTGGCTGACAATTGGGGCAGAAGGAGAACCCAATGATAATGGCACTGGGATTTGTCTGTACTGCACATACAGGCTTTAATCGATCATATTATATGTAGATGCATACCTTCCTCAATCTGGATGCAGGGGGGCAAGGGCTTCCCACAGGTCAAGGTACCCTGCCCTCTATTAGGACTGGATTGGTGTGGAGAGGATTGGTGGTTGCGTGAGTAGTTAGGGGGCGGAGGAAAGGAAGTGGAAATTTGAAATTTATTATTTATGAAGGAAGAAAAAATCAATAGAAGACAACCAATGGAGAGATGCGATCTAAGAAAAAAAAACTTTCATGTGATTTGTTGACTCAGACACCAAAGACTTTTTCAGAAAAATAAGATACAGGGATTGAGTTGCTTGGGCAAGAGTGTGACTTGAGTAATTGGGAAGATGAGTGGGGGCTTATTTTGGGTCCCCTGGTGGCTGTATACAGCTTTTGAGGAGCTGAATGCTGGATGTTTCTGTGGGTAAATAGGGAAGTAACAAGCTTGTGAGGGGATTTCTGACATAAGTAGAGCCTTGGTGATGTCACAAAGCCTTGGTTCGTTGGGTAGCAACTCTGTTCCACTCAAAGCACTAGTCTTCCATGAAGGTGGGTTTATTATCCTCACAGTGCCTGAGGAGGACAGTTCAGCTCCTGGTCTCCACAACTGTTCAACAGGCTTTTTGCACCTGAACATTTCCGGAAGATGGAATCTGGAGTGGTAGGACATTTTCTTTTGGTAAATATGTTTCCAAAGCAACTAAGACCTCTGTCGTACAAAAAAGTTTCCCTTCAAATGTCCTGCGGGTCCACCATTTCTGTTGTTACCAGCTCCTATATTTGATAGCTGTGGGGATGGTGAATGCCAGCTATTCTTCCCACTTTATCTTTGCTAACAATATCAAATTCATCAATCCACTAAAATGGCAAAGCTCCTCTTTGTCCATAGGTGTTTTAAAAGATACTAATGATTTCTCAATGGCTGCTGTTGCCCAGAATAATGAGTCTTTCAGGTTGAAGTGGTCTCACAGTACTCACTTCCACAATGAAGACACAGAATGGCTTTATGTAATAGACCTGGGTCTGGATCAGGAGACCCAATGCAGAGAGCCAGTGGATTGGAGTGCCATGACCTTGGGCAGGCTGTCTTGGATTGAGCCCCCTACCTATTAGCTTGATGTCGAAGGAGACGTGTGGATGTCCTTCGAATTCTTTGTTATCTGTTCAGATTTTTCTTACTCATTTCGGGGATAGGCATACCTTCTCCTCTCATTGATTTAGTCAGTCAGAAAGTAGGTTTCTCAGCTGAGGTCATTTGCCTTTGGGCAGCAGGAATATGTCTCTGAGATTGATATACTGAGCTGTAGAGAAAAATTTGCAAATTGTCCTATTTATTTCTTAAGAGAAAATTACAGTTAGGTATGCAAACCTGTTGATCAATATCTTTGTCTCCTGCACCACAGTTCTTCCAGAAAAGAGCCTTGACCTCATAGCCTCCCCTTGTTATCCTTGCAGGCACTCATGGTTGAGGCCACGACTTGGTTTCTGAATTAAACAGAAGGAAATTTCTTTCAACCTAGAGAGTGGGCAGCTATGAAGCCCAAGCACAGAAAGATATCCAAGAAACAGCGGACCAGGAGGTCAGTGGCCTATCTCAGTAAGTCTACAGCCATGATGAAGATGCCTCTTAGTATGAGATGCATGCCACCTGTCCAGAAGGGGAATGGGTCATCTCTCCAGAAGCAAAAACTGAGGAGGCCTTTTGAGGCCCTGGAGAATATTGTCGGCCGCAGAATTTCTCACGGCTGGAAGGAAGCCAATGAACCAGTCACCCAGTGGAAAGCCATCATTCTAGATCAACTGCCAACAAATCCCTCTCTCTATTTGTTGAAGTATGATGGGATAGATTGTGTCTATGGATTGGAGCTTCACAGTGATGAAAGGATTTTAAACCTTAAGTTCCTGCCTAACAACGTACCATTTCCTCAGGAGACAGACACTCATCTCTCAAACACCATAGTTGGCAGAGCAGTGAAACATACATTTGAGGGCACAAATGGCTCTAAGGATGACTGGAAGGGGATGGTCCTAGAGGAGGTGCCAATCATGAAGTCCTGGTTCTATATTACCTACAAGAAAGATCCGGTCTTGTACGTTTACCACCTCCTGGTTTACTACCTTGAAGGCAACCTCCACATCATGCCAGGCTCTATGGAGGAGTGGACTGGGGTGGTCCAAGATGAGGTGCAGACCATGAAGACCTGTTTCTACATTACCTACAAGAAAGATCCAGTTGTGTACCTTTACCACCATCTAGATGACTACATTGAAAGCAACCTCCACATTATGCCAGGATGTCCTCCAATAGGGGTGAATTTGGAATTAGGCAGGGATTCCTTGGCAGGCAAAAGCGTGCAGCACAACGAAAAAGATGGAACCCAAAAGATAGGTAAAATTATTTACCAAGTTCCCACCAAACCTTCCGTGCATTTCATCAAGTGTGATAGTGACTTCCATATCTATGTCTATGATTTGATGAAGATCTGTTAAAGTGAAATTCACAAATTTTGGGTGTCAGACTTAAAACTGTGTTTGGGGAACTCTTTTTTTCAGAAATACCTCAGGTCTTCTATTAATCCTGGTATCTTTCCCAATGGAATTTTTTTTTGCTCTAAAAATAAAATTTGTGAAGGTGTTATGTTGTTTGGTCAACGATGGAGTTTCTGGTGGATGGGACATCACAGAAAGACAGGCCTCAAAACAAAACAGGACTTATGGTCTTTTCCCATTGGAGAGGGAATGATGAAAGGAGATGCAGTGTGTGGAAGAGGACAAGATGGCTGTTTAGGAAACAGAGGAGAGTGGCCAAAAAGATGTAGGATCTCAGAGAGGGAAAATGCGGGAGGGAAAAACATGTCATATGGAAAGATGTGACATCGAGGTGTTGGGACTTAAGAGGATAGAGAGTGATCATGAAGGGTCACAAATGTGTACTCAGAAGCAAAGAAAATTGGGTTTCATTTGATTAATGGTTTAATTCATACCATCTGGAAGTCACTGGGTATATGAACTCCACTGGAGCATGTTGAGTGACCCGGATCCTCCTGCCTAAAGAAAAGTGTCTCCTCTCAGTGGCTCTTCTGCAATGGGGTGGACCTCAGGCTACCTACTTACTTTTGCCAGGCTTCTATCTACTACCTATTTTGTCATGCCTGGATTCTTTCTGTCTTGCACTCTCACAGGTCTTATGCATGCCATTCAACCCCTTTGAGTTCATTTAAACAATTGGCCTGCCTTAACTGTAAAACACTGTTCCCTTGTCATTGATCATGTTCTGTGGGATTTGGGCTATAAAACTCATAAACAGACTCACCCGCACCCAGGCTAAACTAGTAGTACATTGAATCACATTGGTGTGTGACATGCACAGATATGATGAATGCACCGAGCTCCATAAAATCAGTTACCGAGGGAATCAGTGATGTTAGGTGAAGTGTGGCAAAGACCCCACAAACCCATCAGACCTGAGGATAGCAGTATGATATTGATGCCTGACTCCCATCATGCAAGGATCCTGACATCATTAACAGGGCAGTTTTGGTTCCTTCATCTTCAAAAACTTGGTTAGTAAGGTTGTAGTTGTCAAACTGCCATTCAGGGCCCAGCATGTAGGTCACCTGTGCCAGGTCAGGTGATTTGGCTACAATGTGGGTGAAAACTTGTACCAGGGAATGCTGGTACCCTCGCACCTTCTTCTCCTCAACATCATCATCACTCTCCTGGGTGGGTCTAGAGCACAAAGAAGGCAAAATGGACTAAGCTTCCTCCTTAGTGGATAACCTTATCTACCCTCAATTTGGACTGACTTTCAGAGGGCATGTAGCACATTTTATCCTATTAGCCATCTCTTTCATTGGATCACTCACTTATCCAATGAATGATTGAATTTATCCATTCCTCCATGTCTCCATCTTCTTCAATCCCTTCTTCCATTTCCCCATGTCTTGTGTCTACAGGTTGCCAAGATAAATCTACTATGTCTCTTCTGTTCTAGAAACTTTCATTTGTAAAGAACTTGCCCTCTCAGGGGTGGATTTTTCTGAGTTCTCTGTAGATGGAGACCATATGAGGAGGAACAGAGGAGCAACCATGACAACACTTGCGCAGTAGAGTTAGGCAGATTATAGATTGATGCCTGGCAAGCCTGTACAATGAGTCAGATTCCCATGAGCTCTGTCACTGTGATCTCACATAGATAACTCATTCAGTGTTCACGTCCAGGACATTGAGTTTTAATTTTTGTCCTAATCTGGTAAAGAAACCAAGATGAGGAGAATAGAGGAGCCTGATGTAAGGACACAAAATGGGTCATTTGAAAAGGTAAGACTACATGCCTCCATGTGTGCTGCCACCCTTCTTAGGAAATCCATCTTTCCATAGATTGGCTATAGGCAACCCAAGTGTCCAGCACACTGCTAACCACAGGTTTGAACCTAACTGCCTTTGATTTCTGAAAAAATTGCTGTCCCGTTAAGGTCTCACAACAACACAGCAAGGTATGTAAGAATGCCCCACCATCACCTTAGAGCATGTTCAGGACACCAAAGAGGCAGCAAGTTATCTTTATTAGAAATACAAATGTTTCTGTAGGGACTAAAGGATGTACATAAAAAAAAAAAAACATTGGTGTACTCACTACGATTTTATGTGATATGGCCCACACAGGCTTCTGGTTCTGAATACTTGGTCCTCAGGAAGTTTTGTAGGTTGTGGAGACCCAGAACCTAGCTGGAGGAATTGCGGTCTGAAAGCTCAAGCTTTGATGTTTCAGGGTATCCTTTCACTGGTCCCCAATGTTTACTGATTTCCTTACAGAGAATGAGAGGCCTCCTACTCCTGCTGCCATGGCTTCTGCATCATGAACAGTGAGAACCCCCTTCACACCCTGGTTGCTCTCATCACATAGGAAGGTGTAAGTCACAAACAATCTCCCATACCAGTTTAGAATTATGATTCATAAAATGGTTATTTCTTTTAAGGGGCAAACCTTACAGATTGCCATGCCAGACAACAGCCCTCTTCAGGATGAGGAGAGGAGCCTAGTAGCTGGATGTGGAAATGGATGCAAGAGAGCAAGCTGAAGGCAGTTGCTCCATTTTGAAAGAGAGAGACACCACACCCCAATGGCCTTTATCTCAGTTGCTATAGCCTGAAGGAGCAGAAAGAGCTCCTGCAACACACATATTTGAACATAGCATCAAAATTAACCAGTATGTGACAAAAACCTATTTTAGTTTATTTTTTTTCATGCTTTCAGGTACATGGCAGAGACAGGCTCTGCTTCATGCATTTGTGTGACCAATGATTTCCCTTTAAGAAAAAACCCACAAACGCTCCCAACAACATCATCAGCATTCAACAACATGTCCATGATTTCTTTGCTTTGCCTTTGATTGAGTGGTAAATCATGCTGCTAGTTAATCTGTGTAAGCAATGTGAATTTCTCTGTAAATATATAGACAGAATTGACAGGTATCTTAAACATGTCAGGGGGTCACACTGCAATGGAGTGGGTTAATCATCACCATGTGACAGTGACATATTTAAGATCTCTCCTTTGTCATTAAATCTCAGAATTGTCAAGATGTTATGTTTTTGTGCAGACTTCTCAGCGTGTTCTCCCATTCATTGTTTCCATGGATGTTTGCTAGTTACGCTTACCTGTCTTTTGCCAGATTCTGTCAGTTTTTGCCATCACTCTCAGCTCCACAACTTCTCCATCCCTAAGATTCTAGTTCCAGGCATTTTAGACACTTGTGACTGTTGCACAAGTGTCTCATGTTCCGCCTAAATGATTTGGAATGTTATTTAGCCTGAGTTTTAACTTCCATCCCTGAGTTCATTGACTTTCCTTGACCATCTTTCTTGGGCCACTGAGCTGAACTACTAGGGGTTTGCTCCAGTTACTTCTCCATGCTGAGACAGCCTACACTCTCAGTACTACTGTGATAGTGTTTCTGTAGCAAGTATTCTTCTCAAGATAAGAAGAAATTTCAATATTATAATCCATCTGCTGTTATTTTGTCTTAAACACACAAACACACCCCCATAAGTTAATGCACACACACTGTTGATATCTCAACCTTAGGGTGCCGTTCTGGGGTTAGTAAGAGGCTTCTCTCTAGAGGGGTTCCCAGAAAGCCATGGGGTGACACCAACGAGGACCTTGGGCAGGTGAGCTGTGGGTGCCTGCACTGTGCCATGTCCCTAGGCACTACGGGTGCTTTGTCCCATAATCAGACTGATGACTATCTTGAATATCACCATAGAACTGTTGTACGGAAAAGGATGGAGATAAAGACAGGGACCCACATCAGAAAACTAGACTGAGCTACCAAGCTCCAGTTGAAGAGCTGAAGGGGAGAGAATAAGAGCAAAGAACTAAGGAATACAAGGGCTTGGTCCACCCACTGAGACACTGTGTCTGAGCTAATGGGAGATCAATAAAACCAGCTATGCTGGGACTGACAGAGCATGGGATCAAAGTGGAAGCATTGAATGTGGCTGACAATTGGGGCATAAGGAGAACCCAATGATAATGGCACTGGGATTTGTCTGTACTGCACATACAGGCTTTAATCGATCATATTATATGTAGATGCATACCTTCCTCAATCTGGATGGAGGGGGGCAAGGGCTTCCCACAGGTCAAGGTACCCTGCCCTCTATTAGGACTGGATTGGTGTGGAGAGGATTGGTGGTTGCGTGAGTAGTTAGGGGGAGGAGGAAAGGAAGTGGAAATTTGAAATTTATTATTTATGAAGGAAGAAAAAATCAATAGAAGATAACCAATGGAGAGATGGGATCTAAGAAAAAAAAAACTTTCATGTGATTTGTTGACTCAGACTCCAAAGACTTTTTCAGAAAAATAAGATACAGGGATTGAGTTGCTTGGGCAAGAGTGTGACTTGAGTAATTGGGAAGATGAGTGGGGGCTTATTTTGGGTCCCCTGGTGGCTGTATACAGCTTTTGAGGAGCTGAATGCTGGATGTTTCTGTGGGTAAATAGGGAAGTAACAAGCTTGTGAGGGGATTTCTGACATAAGTAGAGCCTTGGTGATGTCACAAAGCCATGGTTCGTTGGGTAGCAACTCTGTTCCACTCAAAGCACTAGTCTTCCATGAAGGTGGGTTTATTATCTTCACAGTGCCTGAGGAGGACAGTTCAGCTCCTGGTCTCCACAACTGTTCAACAGGCTTTTTGCACCTGAACATTTCCGGAAGATGGAATCTGGAGAGTTAGGACATTTTCTTTTGGTAAATATGTTTACAAAGCAACTAAGACCTCTGTAATACAAAAGAGTTTTCTTTCAAATGTCCTTTGGGTCCACCATTTATGTTGTTTCCAGCTCCTATATTTTAGAGTTGTGTGTTGGTGAATGCCAGCTATTCTTCCCACTTTATCTTTGCTAACAATATCATATTCATCAATCCACTGAAATAGCAAAGGCCCAATTTTTCCATAGGTGTTTTAAAAGATACTAATTATTTCTCAATTGCTGCTGTTGCCTAGAATAATGAGTCTTTCTGGTTGAAGATGGACTCACAGTACTCACTTCCACAATGAAGACACAGAATGGCTTTATGTAATATACCTGGGTCTGGATCAGGAGACAGAAATCTGAGAGCCAGTGGACTGGAGTGCCATGACCTTGGGCAGGCTGTCTTGGATTGAGCCCCCTACCTATTAGCTTGATGTCGAAGGAGACGTGCAGATGTCCTTCGAATTCTTTGTTATCTGTTCAGATTTTTCTTACTCATTTCGGGGATAGGCATACCTTCTCCTCTCATTGACTTAGTCAGTCAGAAAATAGGTTTCTCAGCAGACGTCATTTGCCTATCTGCAGCAGGAATTTGTCTCTGAGACTGATATAGTGAGCTGTAGAGAAAAATTTGCTAATTGTCCTATTCATTTCTTAAGAGAATATTACAGTTACGTATGCAAAACTGTTCAGCACTGTCTTTGTCTCCTGCCCCAAAGTTCTTCGAGAAAAGAGCCATGACCTCACAGCCTCCCCTTCTTATCCTTGCAGGCACTCATTATTGATGCCATGACTTTGTTTCTTAATTAAACAGAGGGAAATTTCTTTCAACCTAGAGAGTGTGCAGCTATGAAGCCCAAGCACAGAAAGATAGCCAAGAAAGAGCAGACCAGGAGGTGAGTGGCCTATCTCAGCAAGTCTACAGCCATGACGAAGATGCCTCTTAGTATGAGATGCATGCCACCTATCCAGAAGAGGAATGGGTCATCTCTCCAGAAGCAAAAACTGAGTAGGCCTTTTGAGGCCTTGGAGAATATTGTCTGTCACAGAATTTCTCACGGCTGGAAGGAAGCCAATGAACCAGTCACCCAGTGGAAAGCCATCATTCTAGATCAACTGCCAATGAATCTCTCTATTTGTTGAAGTATGATGGGATAGCTTTGTCTATGGATTGAAACCTCACAGTGATGAAAGGATTTTAAACCCTTTGTTCCTGCCTAACAACGAACCATTTCCTCAGGAGACAGACACTCATCTCTCAAACACCATAGTTGGCAGAGCAGTGAAACAAACATTTGAGGGCACAAATGGCTCTAATGATGACTGGAAGGGGATGGTCCTAGAGGACGTGCCAATCATGAAGACCTGGTTCTATATTACCTACAAAAAAGGTCCAGTCTTGTACATTTGCCACCTCCTGGTTGACTACCGTGAAGGTAACCTCCACATCATGCCAGGCTCTATGGAAGTGTGGAGTGGGGTGTGGTCCCAGATTGGGTGTAGACCATGAAGAACTGTTTCTACATTACCTATGAGAAAGATCCAGTTGTGTATCTTTACCACCGTCTAGATTACTACATTGAAAGCAACCTTCATATTAAGCCAGGATGTCCTCCAATAGGGGTGAATTTGGAATTAGGCAGGGATTCCTTGGAAGGCAAAAGCGTGCAGCACAACGAATAAGATGGAACCCAAAAGATAGGTAAAATTTTTTACCAAGTTCCCACCAAACCTTCCGTGCATTTCATCAAGTTTGATAATGACTTCCATATCTATGTCTTTTCCCATTGGAGAGGAAAGGAAGAAAGGAGATGCAGTGTGTGGAAGAGGACAAATGGCTGTTTTGCAAACAGAGGAGAGTGGCCAAAAAGACATAGGATCTCAGAGAGGGATAATCCATGAGGGAAAAGCGTGTCATATGGAAAGATGTGACATCGATGTGTTGGGACTTAAGAGGATACAGAGTGTTCGTGAAGCATCACAAATGTATACTCAGAAGCAAAGAAAATTAGGTTTCATTTGATTAATGGTTTAATTCATACCATCTGGAAGTCCCTGGGTATATTATCTCCACTGGAGCATGTTGAGTGACCAGGATCCTCCTGCCTAAAGAAAAGTGTCTCCTCTCAGTGGCTCTTCTGCAATGGGTTGGACCTTAGGCTACCTACTTACTTTTGCCAGGCTTCTGTCTGCCACCTATTTTGTCATGCCTGGATTCTTTCTGTCTTGCACTCTCACAGGTCTTATTCATGCCATTCAACACCTGTGAGTTCATTTAATCAATTGGCCTGCAATAACTGTAAAACACTGTACCCTTTTCATGGATAATGTTCTGTTGGACTTCGCTATAAAAGTCATGAACAGACTCACCTGCACCCAGGCTAAACATGTACACATTGATGTACATTGGTGTGTGACATGCACACATATAATGAATGCACTGAGCTCCCTAGAATCAGTTACCTAGGAAATCTGTGATGGTAGGAGGAGTGTGAAAAAGACCCCACAAACCCATCAGACCCGAAAATACCAGTAAGATATTGATACCTGACTCCCATCAAGGGGTTTTGGGGAGTGTGTGAATTAGGATTGAAGTGAGGGGATGGATGATTCTGGAAATCAAATCACTGAAGGGAAGATTGAATAAGGTATGTGGCCAACTGGCCCATTAAATACAAAGGAATAAGATGTCAATGTATCAGTGGTGAGGGGTCCATCATAATGCTCGGCATATCTGTTAAGGGCCAATGTGAAGTTAATGCAGTATGAACTTGCCTTTCAGCTCCACAGAGTGTGAGTTCATTCTCAGTTGAAAAAAAAGTATGGTCGTGCAGTGAGTTCCTTGGTTAAGATTTTAGACTTTGGTAATGAATTCAAATCTTGATTCCATCCTTCCTTTTTTAGACTGTGTAACATGTCTGAGACTAGCTTGCTTTTGTCTTTGGTAGAGAGGAGGGAGGATTCAAGAGGCCAAATGAGATAGTGGAGAGGGTTCTTACAGAAAGATTTCTTCTAATGTCATTGTATGAGGAAGGCCAAAGCAATGGACGAGGGTTAAATGTCTATAGGTTAATAAAGAAACTGCCATTGCCCTTTTGATAGGACAGCAGGTTAGATATGCAGAGTAAACAACAGAATGTTGGGAGAAAGAAGCCTATTCAACAGACGCCATGCCCCCCTCCCCCCTGAGACAGAAGCAGCTTATGATTCTCATAAGCTCATGGTGCTTCACAGATTATTTGAAATGGGTTAATCAAGATGTGCGAATTAGCAACTAACAGGCTAGACCTAATGGGCAAAGTATTATTTAAAATAATACAGTTTCTATGTAATTATTTTGGGTAAAGCTAGCCAGTGCGGGAACCTGGTGGCAGAAAACATTCAGCTGTTCCTACAACTCAAAAGAGCAGTCAAAATTAAGCTCAAAACTTCACCACAGAAATGTGTATATTTAGAAATTCAAAAGACAGTTGTTTAATATATGAGTGTAACTTTTTATGGAGATGTGTATACATGCATGCAAAGGCCAGAATTAACCCTGGGTGTCTTCATTAATTACTCTCTGTCATGATTAAGATATGTCATCTCAGCCGGGCGGTGGTGGCGCACGCCTTTAATCCCAGCACTCGGGAGGCAGAGGCAGGCGGAACTCTGTGAGTTCGAGACCAGCCTGGTCTACAAGAGCTAGTTCCAGGACAGGCTCCAAAACCACAGAGAAACCCTGTCTCGAAAAACAAACAAACAAACAAACAAACAAAAAAAGATACGTCATCTCTTTGAACCTGGAGCTGACCAATTCCCCTTGACCAAACAGCGAGTTTAGAGACCCAGGTGTTGCTGTCTCCTCAGCACTGAGTGATGAGTTGATATCTTTAATGCTGAGATTTTTGCACAAGTTTGAAGGGATCAAATTTATGGTCTCCATCTGTATGGAATGCACCTTACTGACTGTGCCATGGCTGAAGAACAAGACAGTTGGTTAAAAAATATTGAGCTGTGAGCAAATATTCTGGATCACAAAAGGGAATGGTATAACTTTAAAGGAAGTGCTGTCGAGATTGAGATGAGAGACATTCAAACGTGAATGCCTTTGCTTCCTCCCCTCAAGTCTTTGGTGGATGTGTCCAGAGGCCTACTGAATTATCACAGCATGGGAAAACTGTGAACTGTGAAATCTGTTTGTGCTCAGGTCTTGATATCAAATTTAGGGTGTAGTTATATAAAAGTGTACATCCAAAGGAAACATGCAATGGTAGGTCTATCCCAGTAGTATATCGCTTTTTAAAGCAGATGTTAATTTCTGTAGATAATCATTTTAGAGGGGTATGACAGCAGATGCTCAAGGCCAAGGTGCATTGCTATAGATGCTTAAGGAAAAGAAATATTGCTCCAGATGCTCAAGACAGAAATGCATCATTGTAGATGCTCAAGGCAGAGATTTATTACATGGGATTGAGATGTAATTTCAGCTCCTGAGCTCTGACTGCCAAGATTTGTGGCTCAATAACTTTTAAAAATGATATCAGTATCATGTTGGGATAGGGACTTGGGGTTCTTCATTGCTCAGTGACCACCCTTGACTCCCTCAGTGCCTCCTTTTTGCAGTCCCAATTTTTCTACTTTCTGATTATGAAAGCCATCTTTTGCAGTCTTAGCTTTTTCCAGAATGTAACTGAATTTACTCTCTGAAACTCTGAAACTACCCATGGTGTTACATGACTTAGCTTTGGTATTAGGTCCTCAACTTCCATTGATGCTCAGAATTCTTCATCTGTTTCCTTGTTGCTGCATATGTAATTGTGGCCATGTATGTTATACCTCATTCTGAATGCTCTACCTATTTTTCTGTTATTCCTGCAAATGGTTCATCCCAATGTACCTGAGAGAGAGACCACTCTGGGGTAGAAGACCAGCAAAGGTGACATTTTAATGCCCTGGTATTACAATCCCAGATGAGATGCTTCCCAAACCAGCGGGCATTCTGTTCATATGATCAGAAGAGAGGCAGATGTGCCTGTGTAGATTGACATCATCACATCCTAGAAGATGTATTATCTCCCAACTCTGTTAGTTATAATGCTTCTCCAAGTGTCCTTAATAAGCCTTTTTATTTTCATCTGTGAGATTGTTGTTGAGATTCTAGGGAGACATGCCTCCTTCTGTCCATGATGAGGATAACTCCAGGGAAAATGGTCATATGTGGCACACTCTGGCTGCCCCTCTCAGAAGAGAAACTTCCAATGCTTGTGCTAGCTGCTTGGAGATATTGTGGCCTAGACAGGAATAGTGACTGTGGAAAGAGCTGTGGCTGTTTCCTTCTTAGCTCAGGTCCCCTCCTCCATTTTGAAAGACTATAGGGTAGTGATCTCATACTCCCTTTCCTTCTCTTTTTTCTCTCCTGTCTGCATCCACAATTGCAACTTATCTGACTCTGACCCTTCAACTTCCCCATTTATAGATCTTTAATGCCAACATGTAGTCTTGGTTGGTAAACACTATCCTGCAGGGAAACTACATAAAATAGAAAGTAACCAACTCAAATTAATTATAGAGAGTCCATTAAACTGAGCAAATTCAATAGACCCCTTCCTCCAAACAATATATTGGCAGTAAATATATAACCGAGCAATCATCACAGACAAATAGACATGCTTAGATGAAGCCCAGATCAAGTGAGCAAACAGATTTAAAAAAAAAAAAACACTCTTCAGTTCAACAAGCTGATTTGTTTGTGGAGGCCACTCATTAGTTAGTTTTCTGACCACGTTGACTTGAAATAATCACATAAAACCTATATTATTCACAATACTCTTTGGCCAATAGCTTAACCATATTTCTAGATTCCTCCCTCATTCTAAACTAACACATTTGCATTTATCTGTAACACCACTACTTCATGTCTTACTAACAAATTTTTGTTGCTCCAGAGTAGGTGTTTTTCCCTGTTGGTGTCTAGGTGGCTTCTAACTGACCCCACCTCCTTTCTCCCAACATTGTTTACTTTTACCACCTAGGTCTATTCTGCTAAGCTCCTGGCTGAAATAATGTTATTCATTAACCAATAAAAACAAACATAGACAGAAGGACTTCCCAAACCAACCCTTTGTCCAATGTATAAATTCTAAGAACTGGTATAAAAATTTATTATTAAACGAAGTACTTGAAAGAGGTTGATGTTAATTCTCACGATCTGGAATAAATGTGTTGGTGGGGAACCTACTTCCTCAAGATGGGCTAGGAAATTTGGCTTTTGATATTCGTCATTTTGTATCACTTCTCTTAATGTCTTCATTATTTTATGAGCACACCACTGTTTTCCTGTGTGACTCTTTTGATATAGGGGTTTGCCATTGAATTTAAAGACCATCCTAACCTGAAATGACCAAATTTGAGAATCATAAGCTTCTATTTACCAAGTTCATTTTTTAAATAAAATCCCTCAGATGGCTACCTTAATTAAGATATATGCTTCCCTGCTCCCATATCCATCCTTACTTTATCCCAATCATCCCAATTCCCCAAGTTCCCCCCATCCTCTCCTTCTTACTTTTCTCCTCCAATCCCCTCTTAATCTATCCCACCCCACCCTCCAGATCCCAAATTTTTGCTTGACAATCTGGTCTACCTTTCATATCCAGGAGAATAACTATATGTTTTCCTTTGGGATCACCTTCTTATATAGCTTCTTTGGAATCACAAATTATAGATGCAATGTTCCTTGTTTATAGCTAGAAACCAATTATGACTGAGTACATCCCATTTTCATCTTTTCGGGTCTGGGACACCTCACTCAGAAAATTGTTTTCTATTTCCATGCATTTGCATGCAAAATTCAAGAATTCATTGTTTTTTTACCACTGAGTAGTGCACTACTGTGTATATTTTCCACACTTTGTTCATCTATTCTTACATGGAAGGGCATCTAGGTCGTGTCCAGATTCTGGCTATTACAAATAATGCTGCTATGAACATAGTTGAACAAATGATTTTGTAATATGATAGGGAATCTCTTGGGTATATTCCCCAGTGTGGTATTGCTTGGTCCTTGGTTAGGTTGATCCCAAATTTCCTGAGAAACCGCCACACTGATTTCCAATGTGGTTGGACAAGTTTGCATTCTGACCAGCATTTGATGAGGGTACCCCTTCCTCCACAACCTCTCCAGCAAAGGCTATCATTAGTGTTTTTGATTTTAGCCATTTTGACAGGTGTAACGTGATATCTCAAAATTGTTTTGATTTGCATTTCCCTGATCGCTAATGAGGTTGAGCATGACCTTAAGTGTCTTTTGGCCAATTAAACTTCTTCTGTTGAGAATTCCCTGTTAGTTCAGTGCCCCATGTTTTAATTGAGTTAATTAGCATTTTAAAGTCTAGTTTTTTGATTTCTTTATATATTTTGGAGATCAGACCTTTGTCTGTTGCAGGGTTGGTCAAGATCTTCTCCCAGTTAGTGGGTTGCCATTTTGTCTTAGTGACAGTGTCCTTTGTTTACAGAAGCTTATCAGTTTAAGTAGGTCCCAATTATTCAATGTTGCCTTTATCATTTGTGTTGCTGGGGTTATACATAGGAAGCAATCTCCTGTGCCCATATGTTGTAGGTTACTTCCCACTTTCTCTTCTTAGGTTCAGTGTGTTCAGATTGATATTGAGGTCTTTGATCCATTTGGACTTGAGTTTTGTGCATGGTGATAGATATGGGTTTATTTTCATTCTTCTACAGGTTGACATCGAGTTCTGCCAGCACCATTTGTTGAAGATGCTTTCTTTCTTCCATTGTATACTTTTAGCCACTTTATAGAAAATGAGGTGTTCAGATGTTTGTGGGTTAAAATCAGTATCTTTTATATGATTCAATTGGTCGAATTCTATGATTTTATGCAAATACCATGCTGTTTTTATTACTGTAGCTCTGTAATAGTGTTTGAAGTCAGAAATGGTAATGCCTCCAGACATTTTTTTTATTGTATAAGATTATTTTGGCTATCCAGGATTTTTTGTTTTTCCATATAAATTTGATTAATGTCCTCTCAATATCTGTCAAGAATTTTGATGGGCCGGGCGATGGTGGCGCATGCCTTTAATCCCAGCACTTGGGAGGCAGAGGCATGCAGATCTCTGTGAGTTCGAGACCAACCTGGTCTACAGAGCTAGTTCCAGGACAGGCTCCAAAGCCACAGAGAAACCCTGTCTCGAAAAACCAAAAAAAAAAAAAAAAAAAAAAAAAAAAAAAAAAAAAAAAAAAAAAAAAAGAATTTTGATGGGATTTTGATGGGGATTCCATTGAATCTATAAATTGCCTTTGGTAGAACTGCCATTTTTACTATGTTGATGCTCCCAATCAAAGACCAAGGGAGATCCTTCCATTTTGGGTATCCTCTTCAATTTCTTCCTTCAATTCCTTAAAGTTCTTGTCAAAGAGACCTTTCACTTTCTTTTGTTAGAGTTACCCCAAGATATTTTATGCTGTTTGTGGCTACGTGAAAGGTGATGTTCTTAGTGGGTACTAGGTCTTCGGTATATCTCTTTTATGTCCTGGTTCCCTACTCTACTGTGTATTCACATGTTCTCATTACAAAGACTATTTTACTTGGCAAGAGGCACTACATTTTACGTAACCCTGTGTGATTTGTTTTTCCTTTGTTAAATAGTATCTTTAATGCATTTGAGAGAAAGGAAATGAAATGCTATTTCAATGTCCTAAATGTGCTTTAATCCTTGGGCATCTTTCCTTCTGAGGGTTGGTTTTGTGTAAATTTCATGTGTGTACTTGCAAAATGTCATGGTTTCATTCCGTTTGCTGTGACAAAGCATCGTGACAAACAAGCAATCAAAAAGCATCATGAGAAAAACAACTTAAGGGAGAGAAAAGGTTTAATTTGGTTCACCATTTCAGAGGGATTGGTTCAATAGCTTTGGGAATGGCATAGTAACAGGAGTGTGAGGCTGACTGGCCACATTGCCTCAACAGTTAGGAGGCAGAGAGAGAAGAGGAAGTTGGGTGATTCTATAGATTCTTAGAGCCTATCTTCAGTGGCATACTTCTTCCAGCAATTCTATGCCTCCTATAGGTTTTGCAACCTCTTTAAAGAGCAGCACATGTTGCCGATAAAATGTTCAAATATGGGAGCTTATGGGGACATTTCTCACTCAAACAGCAATAAGTTCTATGACAGTAGCTTCCAGAAATAACCAGTGAAAACTATTATCACCCATGATGAGCAGCTTCTCATACTCAGGGAGAGATAAATATTAACTCATGCACAACTTGAAGATGGCTCCTGTAACTTTAAGCTGTCATAACTACATGCACAACATATAGGCATCAGGTAGATTCATAAAAATGCAACCTTGAAAGTCTAATCAATATTAATACTTTAAAGTCTTTTAACCCCATGTAAGGATCCTTCTTTGAAGAAGCTGGTCTGTGGGAGAAGTAGAGGCAACAAGTTGAATTACAGGTAAAAGGATAAAATGTTCTGTAGCTTGATCAGCTGTTTGAGGAGCTGGTCAGTGAAGCTCCATGGGAAATGAGCACAAGCCCCACAGTAGCAGCTTTATTGGATCAGTGTGTGCCAGCACAGTAGGCTGTTTGATCGAAGTCTCCCTAAGTATTTGGGCTTCCAGAGTAGATTAAATGGAAGTCAAGTGTGTTCTGAGAGGGCTCCTCAGAGAGACACATGAGTTGACATCATCCCTCAAGCAGTGGGAACAGGCCAGGTGTAACAGACAGGGAGAGGGGGATTTGACAGGACAAGGATGAATTCTGGAATTAGCAACTATTATTTTCATTGTATTTTGACATCATAGAAACCCAAACAAACATGCCTCTTTCAATTTGACTTGAAAGAACATAGAGAGAATCCTAAAAAATCAAAGAGACAAAGCCATTTCTTTTCCTCTTTTAATGTACAATGCTTCACGCAAAAAAATACTATATAATAAAGCCCAACTCTTTGTCTATTTCTGGACACAAATTTCCTTCTTTTCCATCATTGCCAGGAGCCACACAGCTAAGAACAAGTTGTCAGGCAGTTTGGCTCTTGGTCATTTTGCTGGTACTTTGGAAATTTTTTGTTTCATTTCGTGTTGGAGATGTGTGATATATTGTTCAGGCATATACACTGTGTATTCTCAATCTTTTTTTTCTGAAACTTCATTACTGAAGGCGCAAGTCATAAACAATCCCACACCAGTTTGGAATTGTGATTAATAGGGTGGTATTTATTTAAAGGGGAATAAACTTACAGATCACCATCCCAGACAACAGCCCTCTGCGCACGCAATTAGGAAGAAGTCTAGTCGCCAGAACCAGAGCAGGAAGTAAAGAGAGAGAGGAGGGAAGTAGCCACTTGTTTTTTTAAAGGGAAAGAGACCACACCCCAATGGGCTGGTATCTCGGTGGCTATTGGCTGGAGGAGCAGAAGGACGTCCCACAACACCTCCCCCTTTTGTTTAAGTAAGAGAGTTCTAAACCTACTATGAAATTATATATAATAAGTACAAATATCCTATTCTAACTAGCTTAGGTCTTATATAATAAATAGCTGGGTTAATTCATGAGTCGAAAGTAACAACATTTATATAGTCTTCAACCCCATCGAAGATCTGTGAAGGGAAATAATGTTTCCTGAGTAATTAGAAAGTGCAATCAAACACCTTCCAAAACATGCAACAAATCACAGAGACAACTAGCTACCTGGACAATCACCCAAGGTCACGTTTGCAGTGTTGAAGCAACCAACTTTGGCTAAGGCTAGCATAACTGACACACCATTTTCAAAGTCAAGAAACTTGTCAAAACTATCTTACCCTGTCTTGGCAGGATATGACAGTCCTGTATTTTCCATTCACAGATACTCTGTATTTCTGTCAGTGGTTGAGGTATGAGCATTTCTTTACCCAAAGGCCAGTTCAGCCAAGAAGAATGGCTCCAGGTGGAGTGTCTTTGGTGCTCAACATTCTCTCGGGAATAGAGCGGTGTTGCCAGGAGCAATTGTGTCTCACTACAACAAAACTCTGAGTTAGATTAAAAGACATTTTCTACAGCTCTTTGAAGAGGTTGAAGATTATCTATCTATACTGAGTATAATCTCTATGTATCTAAAGAACCTGATTAGTCTAATTATAAATGACAAACTTAGAATACTATTGATCTATATAATTCTCAATACCTATCTAACTTAAAGACTAAGACAAAAAACAACTGTGAAACAAATGAGGATAATGACCTCCAAATATAAGCAATGTACAAATATACATTGCAGTATGGTAAATATATATCAATACACAAGCAAAATGTAAGTATCTTAATCAGAGGTAGAAATGTACACTGCAATATGGTAAATATATACAATATATATCAATACAATATGTGTCAATACATAAAAAATGTTTTTAAACAGAGGTAGAAACATGCATGCATAAAATAGTCAATATAATTTCACTTTGTATCAATATATAAGAATCGATACCAATACATTTGTCTCAAAACAATAACTCACAAGTACCAACAAGTACCAAGCTATTATCCCTCTTTTTTTTTCCCAAATGATACCCGAGCTTATAAAATTTTTTCCCCAACCCTCAACCATATACCAATTTATAATCAACCCCTAAATGATGTCCCTAAACCCAAGGGCAAACTTTACTGGGAGAGGGGACGTCGTCCTCTAGAGTTACTTCCAGCTGTCATGGGGGCGACGTTCTTTCTGGGGGATCCTGTGAAAGTAAAATGATGGTTAAATTTCAAGATCGATGTCTTTTAAAATTGCAAGTAGTCTCTGACATATTGTGCAAGTCTGGCCAGAATGTTGTATGAGAGGAGAAGGTATGCCTATCCCCGAAATGAGTAAGAAAAATCTGAACAGATAACAAAGAATTCGAAGGATATCCACACGTCTCCTTCGACATCAAGCTAATACTTAGGTTGCTCAATCCAAGACAGCCTGCCCAAGGTCATGGCACTCCAGTCCACTGGCTCTCTGATTTGTGTCTCCTGATCCAGACCCAGGTATATTACATAAAGCCATTCTGTGTCTTCATTGTGGAAGTGAGTACTGTGAGACCCACTTCAACCTGAAAGAATCATTATTCTGGGCAACAGCAGCCATTGAGAAATAATTAGTATTATTAATACACCTATGGACAAAGGGGAGCTTTGCCATTTTAGTGGATTGATGAATTTGATATTGTTAGCAACGATAAAGTGGGAAGAATATCTGGCATTCACCATGCCCACAGCTATCAAATATAGGAGCTGGTAACAACAGAAATGGTGGACCCGCAGGACATTTGAAGGAAAACTTTTTTGTACAACAGAGGTCTTAGTTGCTTTGGAAACATATTTAGCAAAAGAAAATGTCCTACCTCTCCAGATTCCATCTTCCGGAAATGTTCAGGTGCAAAAAGCCTGGTGAACAGTTGTGGAGACCAGGAGCTGAACTGTCCTCCTCAGGCACTGTGAGGATAATAAACCCACCTTCATGGAAGACTAGTGCTTTGAGTGGAACAGAGTTGCTACCACGGACCAAGGCTTTGTGACATCACCAAGGCTCTACTTATGTCAGAAATCCCCTCACAAGCTTGTTACTTCCCTATTTACCCACAGAAACATCCAGCATTCAGCTCCTCAAAAGCTGTATACAGCCACCAGGGGACCCAAAATAAGCCCCCACTCATCTTCCCAATTACTCAAGTCACACTCTTACCCAAGCAACTCAGTCCCTGTATCTTATTTTTCTGAAAAAGTCTTTGGTGTCTGAGTCAACAACTCACATGAAAGTTTTTTTTTCTTAGATCCCATCTCTCCATTGGTTATCTTCTATTGATTTTTTTCTTACTTCATAAATAATAAATTTCAAATTTCCACTTCCTTTCCTCCTCCCCCTAACTACTCACGCAACCACCAATCCTCTCCACTCAAATCCAGTCCTTATACAGGGCAGCGTACCTTGACCTGTGGGAATCCCATGCCCCCCCTCCATCCAGATTGAGGAAGGTATGCATCTATATATAATGCTTCCACTTTGATCCCATGCTCTGTCAGTCCCAGCACAGCTGGGTTTGTTGACCTCCCATTAGCTCAGACACAGTGTCTCAGTGGGTGGACCAAGCCCTTGTATTCCTATGTTCTTTGCTCTTATTCTCTCCCCTTCAGCTCTTCAACTGGAGCTTGGAAGCTCAGTCTAGTTTTCTGATGTGGGTCCCTGTCTTTATCTCCATCCTTTTCTGTACAACAGTTCTATGGTGATATTCAAGATAGTCATCAGTCTGATTATGGGACAATACACCCGTAGTGCCTAGGGAAATGGCACAGTGCAGGCACCCACAGCTCACCTGCCCAAGGTCCTCGTTGGGGTCACCCCAAGGCTTTCTGGGAACCACTCTAGAGATCAGATCTTGTCTCCGGAAAGATAAACTAAAATAGGTTTTTGTCACATACTGGTAAATTTTGCTGCTATTTCCAAATAGGTGTGTTGCAGGAGCCCCTTAAAAGAAATAACCATTTTATGACTCATAATTCTAAACTGGTGTGTTACATTGCTTCTGACTTACACCTTCTTATGTGATGAAAACAACCCGGGTGTGGAGGAAGTTCTCACTGTTCATGTTTCAGAAGCCATGGCAGCAGGAGTTGGAGGCTTCTAGTTCCCTGTAAGGAAATCAGTAAACATTGGGGACCAATGAAAGATGCCCTGATACATCAAGGCTAATCCTTTCAGACACCAATTCCTCCAGCAAGGTTCTGGTTCTCCACAACCTCAAAAACCTCCTGAGGGCCAAGTATTCAGAACCAATATCCTGTGTGCATCATATCACATACAATCGTAGTGAGTACACCAATCTGTTTTTTAATGTACATCATTTTTTCCCTGCAGAAACATTTGTATTTCCTATAAAGATAACTTGCTGCCTCTTTGGGGTCCTGAAATTCCTGTAAGGGGGTGTGTGGGGCATTCTTACATACCTTGCTGTGTTGTTATGAGACATAGATGGGACAGCAATTGTTCCAGAAATCAAAAGCAGTTAGGTTTAAACTGTGGTTTGTAGTGTGCTGGACACTTGGGTTGTGTATAGCTAATATTTGGAAGGATGGATTTGCTAATAAAGGTTGGAAGCACACATGGAGGCAGGCAGTCTTACTTTTCAAATGATCCATTTTGAGGACTTACATCAGGCTCCTCTATTCTCCTCATCTTTTTTCTTTATCAGATTAGGACAAAAATTAAAACTCAACGTCCTGGACGTGAACACTGAATAGGTTATCAATATGAGATCACAGTGACAGAGCTCATGGGAACTGACTCATTGCAGGATATGAGATTTAGCCTGTAACGGCTAGAGCTAATGGACCAAGCAGTGTTTAAAAGAATACTGTGTGTGTGTGTCGTTATTTTGGGGCATGAGCTAGCCAGGCAGCCATGAGCCTGGCTGTGGGAAGAGGCCCGCAGCTCACCACTACAATACACAAGTCCTCCCCCTGTCACTCTGCATCAATGTGTATTTACAGTTTGGATGAAGAGTTCTCCTGGGCATCCCCCCTCAGCTTCTCTGACTCAGTCTTCAACCACACCAGTTTCACTCAGCCTCAAGAGATCACCCATGAACAAGAAGGAGACAATTACCAAGAGGGAAAAAGTATACCACAAAGTACACTTCCCAGTGGATCAAAGTTGATGTTGTTCAAATACATCTCAGGCTAGAGTATTGCTCAGCACTGGACACTGGTGGCAAATGCTTGTAATCCTAGCACTTGAGAGACTGAGGGGAAAGGATCCTGAGTCCCAGGCCAGCATGGGCTGCATATTAAGTTCAAATATAGACCTCAGAAAAACTTTAAGATAAACAAATAATAAACATATAAAGTACTTCTCCGGAGGGGAAGCCCAAAGAGCATTAAGTACCTGAAGAGACCTCTTATGAAACGGCAATTAGAAACAAAATAGAATTGAAAAGAAACTTCTGCTGGAAAACACCATACTGGATCTCAATGCCTGAGTCCGGTAGGAAACTCAGACAACCCCCTCATTTTCTCTGGCTTATCACTCCCAATACTAAATAGGCAAACTTGGCATACACCTGGTCCCTCAACAAGGGTAGTTTTCTGAAGAGACAGAGACAGAGAAAATGTGTGCAAAACATCCTTCCATACTCCAACTCCAAACATTCTCATGCCCCACTAAGAAAAAGGCCTTTTCTGTGGTTCTTCAGAATAAGGGAGGAAGTCTATTCCCTTATTCCAGTGAAAATATAAGAGGGCTCAAAAGGCAAAGGTTTTTGCCACCAAGGCGTGGCAACCTGAGTTTGATCCCTGTAACTTGCATAAAGTAGAAGAAAACCAACACCATAAAAATGTCTCCTTAGTCCTTCAGGGTTCCTGCTTCATGAAATGTTCCAGACACTCTGCAGGACACAGAAGAAAGTGACTGACAAACTGCCAATAGAGGCAAAACAGCATTTCAAATTCACTGCTTCATGGAAAAGTCTGCCAGATACAATGGGCCTGTAGGCTGAAGAAAAATTTCCCGATGTTACAGAAGAACTTTGGGTTACTGTTCAGGCAGCAATATATCTCTGTACAGTTTTAGAATTTGCTTATAATGCTTATAATATATATTTCTTTTCTCTAGTAGTCTCTGAATCTGCTTTGCTGTTTCTTAATCATATAATATTGAGCAATTTGGGTAATAAAATAGTATTTTGATTAATGTGTTGTTTTGAAAGAGAATGGTCCCATAAAAGCTCCTATATTTAAATGCTTGATCCCTAGTTAGTGGAACCATTTTGAGAAAGATTATATGTGATATCGTTGGACAGGTTTTTCACAGGAGGTGGACTTTGAGATTTCAGAAGCCTAAGACAGGTCCAGCCCCTCCCTCTACCACCTCTGCTACCAACTTGTAAATCAGGTTAAAACTCCCAGCTACTCTCCAGTGTCATGCCTGTGTGCTGCCATGCCTCATGACGTGATGGTCATGGACTCACTCTCTGACCATGAGCAAGTCCCCAATTAAATGTTTTCTTTTATAAGCTGCCTTCATCATGGTGTCTCTTTACAATAGAAAAGTAACTATGATAAAGTTGTTACATGGTATTGCTGTGACAGGACTGGTCAAGCTGCTTGTTAGAGGAATGTTGACTTGGGAACTTTGCATGAGGGAAGTGGTTGAATGTTTTAAGTGGGGCTTAAAAATGCTACAAGAGCTTTGAAGACAGTAGTACTGAGTGCAATGTGGATTATAGAGGCCCAGTTCAAGAAGTTTCAGGGTGAAACAGTATTAGAAACTGGAATAAAGTGAACCCAAAGAAAAACATATAGATCCTCCTGGAAACTGGAAGCAGACAAGAGCACTGGGCAAAAGTTGGGAACGTGGGGATGGGGTGGGATGAAGGGGAGGTTGGAGAGAGAAGGGAGAAGGGAAGAATTAGGGAGAGCTTGGGAGAGTGGGATGGTTGCGATGGAGGAAGGGTGGATATGGGAGCAGAGAAGACGATATCTTAATTAAGGGAGCCATTTTAGGGTTGGCAAGAAACTTGGCTCTAGATGGATTCTCAGGTGTCCACGGGGATATCTCCAGCTAGGTCCTTGGGCAGTAGATGAGAGGGTGCCTGAACTGGCCTTGTCCCATACTCACACTGATGATTATCGTGAATATCACCATAGAACCTTCCAGAGATGCATGGAGATAGAGACAGAGACCCACAGCAGAGCATTAGACTGAGCTCCAAAGATCCAGTTGAAGAGCAGAAGGAGGGAGAAGATGAGTAAGGACATCAGGACCAGGCAGGGTTGGTCCACCCACTGAGACAGTGTGCCTGAACTAAATCCAGCTGGATGCATGGGGGCTGACTGAGAAGAAATGATAATGGCACTGAGATTTGTCTCTACTGCATATACTGGCTTTTGTGGATCCTAGTCTGTTTGAATGCACACCTTCCTAGGCCTGGATGGAGGGGGGAGGGCCTTCCCAAAGGGCAGGGTACCCTGCACTCTTAGGATTGGCAGATAAGGGGAAGAGTGAGTGGGGGAGTAGGAGGGAAATGGGAGGAGGGGAGGAAGTGCAAATTTTGAATGGTATTATTTATAAAAAATAAAAAAAATTAAAAAGAAACTGGAATAAAGACAATTCTTGTAATGTTTTAGCCAACAATATGGCTGCTTTTGGCCCTTGTCCTAAGAACCTGCTTGAGGCTAAATTGAAGAGATTTGGAACAATATTATTGGCAGAGATTTCATTCAAGACAGTATTGACTCATGGTTATTAGTAATCATTCTTAATGCAGCTCTAAAATGAAAAACTGCTAAGCAAGTGTTCTACCACTGAGCTAAAACCCCAACTACTGGCTCCAAAGCTACAAAGAAACACTGTCCCCCCCCAAAAAAAAAGGAAGGAAGGAAGGAAGGAAGGAAGGAAGGAAGGAAGGAAGGAAGAAAGAAAGAAAGAAAGAAAAGTGTAAACAGAGCAAAGAGAAATACAAATGCACAATCTGAGGAGAAAAAGGAAGACCAGGGAATAAAATGCCTGCACCTAGGTCTGTGCTGAAAGAGGTACAGAGAAATGGAATGAAGGTAAAGATCCCACCTAGATAACCATGAAACATGTAAAAAGAAAATCCCTAGAGAATCTACTCCAAAAACAAAGTAAAGCTTATTCAACAAAGGAAAACACCAAGAGTTCAAAGTTTATACAAATGGAATACAATGAGAGATCCATATTCCATCCAAAATGTACAACAATACTTGCCTGACTTTAGAATCCAAAATACTGGAGTTAAGAGGTTGTGAAATCTTTCTCATTAGTTTAGAGAAAAAGGTTACAGCCCTGATGGCATGTGGCTTGCAGGCTCATAGAGGCCATCATATAAAGCTGAGAAAAAGAAGCTTGGATTTGTACTAAAGATCCAAGATGTTGGAGACTCCAGAGTCACAGTGATGCACTAACCCTCTGAAACTGTAAAATGCTTTCTTTTATAAATTAGCTTGGTATTGTGCTCTCTCTCTCTCTCTCTCTCTCTCTCTCTCTCTCTTTCTCTCTTTCTCTCCCCCCAACCTGTGTGTGGAAATAAATGTAAAAAACTCCTAGTTCTTTAATTTATTACTAACATAGTAAAGATTACAGTTTAACTTTTTGTAAAACAATGTACTCAAGGTGGGGCTGAGAAGATAGCTTTGCACTGAGTACTTGCTGCTCTTCTAGGAGACCTCGGTTTGGATTACAGCAGCCCCATGAGTAAGTTCATGGACATGTAACTCCAGTTTCAGGATATCTGAACTCTTCTCACCATGCCAAAAGACACCAACACACAGCCGGTACATACTCAAGACACACATACAAATAAAATAAATCTTTTTTAAAAATAATATTTTTAAAAAATAATAAAGGCTATCCTCCTGCAACTTGGGATGGACTTTAAAACACAGCTTGCTCCAATACTGAGGGGACTTAAGAGGTGAGTGAATAGTCACATGGCAGGATGCCCTACTCTCTAGGACCTCCCCAGTGGGACAAAACTCCAGGCCCCTCCCCAACTCCCTCGGCTTTTCTAGCCAGCCAGCAGGGAGTTTGCTGTGGCTAGGATCCCCTCAAACCCAATCCCACCCATGGGACACCCCCCAAGGTACTAGCCACACGCTGCCTAAGAGTTGAAAGCTTGCTATAATACTGAGGGGACCAAGAGCTTGCTACAACACTGAGGGGATTAAGAGAGCACCAAGAGAACACAACAGGAAAGAAGACTGAGAGAGCAGGCATATAGAGACCTCAGAAACTTCTATAGATGTCTGTTAATTCCATTTGTTTCATTACCTCCCTTAATCCTCTTATTTCTCTGTTAGGTTTCTGTCTGATTGACCTGTCCATTGGTGAGAGAAGAGTGTTGAAATCTCCTACTATTAGAGTGTGTGGTTTGATGACTGCCTTGAGTTTTAGTAACGTTTCTTTTACATAATTGGGTGCTTTTATATTAGGGGCATATATATTCAGGATTGAGACTTCATCCAGGTGAATTGTTCCTGTCATGAGTAAAAAATGTCACTCTCCATATCTTTTGATTGATTTTGGTTTGAATTCAACTTGGTTAGAAATTAGTATGGCCACACCTGCTTGTTTCTTTGGTCCGTTTGCTTGATAAACCTTTTCCCAGTCCTTTACTCTGAGTAGATGTCTGTCTTTGTGGTTGAGGTGTGTTTCTTGTAAGGAGCAGAATGATGGATCCTGTTTTTGTATCCAATCTCTTAGCCTGTGCCTCTTTATAGGTGAGTTGAGCCCATTGATATTAAGTGATAGTAATGGCCAGTGGTTATTAACTCCGGTCATTTTTCCTTTCTTTCTTTCTTTCTTTTGGTAGTAGAGTTTGTGTGTTTCCCTTCTTAAAGTTGTGCTGGTGAAGGGTCATTAGATGTCTGAGTTAATGTGGGCATTGTTGGACTCCTTGGTTTGTGATTTTCCTTCAATTACTTTCTGAAGGTCTAGATTTGTGGCTATGTATTGTTTAAATTTGTTTTTATCCTGGAAAATTTTGTTTTCTCCATTTATTTTGTTATTTTAATAGCTTTTACTTTAATGTATATTAATAAAATTCGAACACATCAAGCTTGTGTGTTTTATTATCTTACATTGACCCCAAATTAGTTTTTGAGCCAAAGTAAAGGAGGCTTTATTGGTATGAGACTTAATCCAGATAATGCAGACAGCTGCTGCAGAAAGTAGGGTACATAATGAAAGACTACTCAGTAAATAATTCAACTAGGCATTGCCAGTTGGTAAAACCTGCAATGATATATCGATTGCCAAAGTAAAGGAAGCAGCCCTCTTATGAGAAAGACAGAGAGGAAGGAAGAAGAGGGAAAAGGGAAGAGATCATTTGTTGAGACCAAAAACCAGCAAAGGAAACAAAAGCTTCTTTGTTGACAATAATCTCCTCTTCTGTAAGGTCATCTCCATTGATTCAAATGACAGATATTCAGAAACAACATGCATGAGTGAGAAGTGTGAACATGGTGAAGGTGAAGGGAGAGAAAAAGAAAGAAAGCATTCTGGAGATTTAAAGACAGAGAGAATGAAACACCAGAGCATGAGTGTTTCTCTGGTACCTTCACAAAATCTTTATCAGGCCAGCAGCATTCCAGATACTCCAAGACATCCAACAGAGAATTTTCTTCTTGAACCCTATGATGTTTCCAGTGAGGATGGTGTTGTTCAAGAGTTCTGTGTCCTAAGCAAGAGAGAAAAGGGCACAAGATAGCAAGCAGGTGACAAGAGTGAGAAGGGGAGGGAGGGCGACTGAGTGAGTCACCCACCACCTGGACTCCTGTTAGGACTACAAAATATCCTCCACAGGTTTTGGTGGTTAGGCCTGTTAGTAATTAGGCCTTCCCCTGAAAGGGAACTATCATTCTTGCATGAGAGAGATGGCTCAGCATTTAAGGTCACTTGCTTGTCTTCCAGAGGACCGGGTTTCAATTCCTCCCACCCATACAAACATCTGTAACTCCAGTTATAGAACATCTGACCCTGGCCAATACAAGCACTGAATGCACATGGTGAACACACTAATGTGCAGATAAACTCACACTCATAAAAATAAATTTAATCATTTCTATTAAAAATAGTAGTCACTCTTTTACTTCAAACAAGCACGGAACTGTATTCAAGAGCACAATGCTCTTACAGAGTGGAATTATTCAGTTCTGAGGTAGCATGACTCCCAGTTTCATGAAAAACTGCCACATTGATTTTCCAAGTAGTTGCACTAGTCTGCATTCCCGAAAACAAGGGATGGGTGTTCCTCTACTCTACATCCTTTTCAGCATAGTCTATCATTGGTGTTTTTGATTTTAGCCATTCTGACAGTTGTAACATGGTATAGCAGAGATGTTCTGATGTGCATTTCCCTGAATGTTAAAAAGGCTAAGCATGGCATTTTCTTTTGCCCATTTGAAAGTCTTCTGTTGAGAAATCTGTGTTCAGTTAAGTACCCCTTTTTAATTGCAGTAACTTGAGTGTTAATGTCTAGTTTCTGGATTTCTTTACATATTTGGAGATCAGAATTTTGATTACGGACTGGTGAAGATTTTTCACATTCAAAAGAATGCCTTTTTGTCTTAGTGACAATGTCTTTTGCATTACAGAAGCTTCTCACTTTCAGGAGGTGTCACATTTATTCCTTTTTGGTCTCATGGTCTATGCTACTCAGGTTCTACACTGGAAGTGGTCTCCTGGGTGCATGTATTGCAGACTCATTTAAACTTCTCATCTATCAAGTTCAGTGTGGTCAGATTAATATTGAGGCCTTTAATCCATTTGTAGTTGCATTTTGTGCATGCTGAACAATATGGATCTATTTTTCTTTTTCTACAGGTTGACACCCATTTATGCTGTCTGTCTTCACAAGTCTTTCTCCATGCTTTAAAGGAAACAAATTCTTCCCATTACAGCTCCTGTCATGTTCACCTGCTGTATTTCTCATATAGTTCATTCTGCTCTCCCTCTTACTTCCAGGTCTGATAACGATAATGTGAATTTTTCAACTAATGTACCACACACCTGATGAGCTGGCTTCTTTTCCCAACCACTCCAAAGCAGCTACAATATATTTAACAGCCAGTAGCAGTGACACTCTTTGAGACCTTATGGAGATGTTAATAGATGGAGTTCTTAAAATGAGATGGGACCCTGGTAGCTGGAAGATTCCAGAAAGTTGGGTGGGGTTCTGCCTCACAATGAAGATAATTAAGCCACCCAATAGCTAAAATCTCATTATTCCCCTTGGAAGGGGCACTGTTCAACCATCTAATCTTGCACACATGACTGCCACTTGACACAAAAATGATGCCAAGTGTATTAAACAATTAGCATTTGTGCATCTGCAGTTATGTGGTTTGGAAGGTTATTTGGTGGCTTTTCCTCTCTCTCTCTCTCTCTCTCTCTCTCTCTCTCTCTCTCTCTCTGTGTGTGTGTGTGTGTGTGTGTGTGTGTGTGTGTGATTTGACCAAAGGACAACTTCAGTGGTCATTCCTCAGAAATCAACTACCATGCTAATTAAGACAGTATCACTTACAGGGACCTAGGATTTTCTGAATAGAAGATGCAGTTGGGCCAGTCAGTACCAGAATCCACTGTGTCTGCCTCCCATGCAGTGACATTACAAGCACACACTCCACCTTGGAAAGCTTTGAATAAGGTCTCTGGAGTCTGAACTCAGGCCTGTATACACACAGCTTCTTTATCACTGACAAAGAAAATCTCTTTTCAGTATGTTAGTCTTAAATTGAGACTCATATAGAAAGTGATTGCTCATTTTTGAATTCACAGCACAGTGACTACAGAATTCCAATGGTGTTCAAATTAAGAAAACAATATCACAAAGTTAAACAGAGTACTGATTATAAGTAAGCACTTGTATACCCCATCTGCCACATGGACCTTCCTGCCCCTTCCCTTTAGTTCTCCCTGAAACTCTCCTCCAAATCCAGGCATGGGTGGCTTTTCCTGCCTTGCCGTGGCAAACTGTTGGACACTGTATGTTCTATCTTCCTCATTTAGCTAGACCAGTCATTTTATGGAATAATGTTTTTGTTAGAGTTACCTCAACTGACCACTTTAGGCTTTGTAAAAACTCAAATGACCTTAAAACAGCCAGCTAAAATATCCTAACATTGTGTCCATTATAATGTCAGTAAAAAAAAATAGAAAGCAAGACCTGCATCCTGGTCAAGATATTTTAATCACCATTCCAGTCCCATCTGAAGGTTACTCACTGTCTTTTGATGCCTAGATGAATTTCGGCTTTAACTAAACTTTGCCTTTCCCTAAAGCCAGTTTGAATTGTGTTTTATCACTTGGAACTGAAAAGTCTCCTGCGAGACTAGGGGATATGATGGGCTCTGGAGAATGAAGCCAGCTCAATTATCCCTATATGTCCTAGGGGAGCTGTTAAAGAGACACTGACATTTCTACCAGCTTGAGTTTCAAGTGCAAGGATAATTGTCCTATAGCAAATCAAGGCTGTCCCTGACTCACAACCCTGTTGTATGTTTCTCAGTGTCACTGTTTCCATGTTTCCTCTCTTCCTGCAGTTGCTTAGATTTCTGCTCCTTACCATCATCCATGTATATCTATCACTCCCTTCTCTCAGCAAATTGAAAAAGAAATTGCCATGATCAACATCACAGCACTATTATCCACTGCCTAAGATGCACGGAAATCATCTGTCGGGGGAAATAACTCCTCATCTCCTGATCTAGGAAGGGTTAGACTTCACACTAACATGGGCAGACAGCCTTTCAGAAGTGTATTTCCATGAGTGTTCAACTGAATGATACCACAGAAGATGGCTGGGTAAGATAAGTAGAAAGAAGATTGTATGTCCTTTGAAAGCAACAAAGAAGCTGACAAATACCATGGATAACAATTATTCCAAATGCATATGGGACCCTTTTTTCAAGAATGCAGAATCTGGGCTTTTTAAGCAGAAGGAAACAGAGAACTCAGTGACATTTACCCTAAGATCTCTCCTTGTCTCCAGAGCTACAGTGCTCTTAAACATTGTCATCTTACCTTCACAAGAATGCCTATAGTGTAGACACTACCCAATGGGTGCAGCTGGAGATTTTTCAATACCTCGTCACAGTTGGACCTGCTTGGCATACTGTGTGAGATCTGAGTCTAGGTTCAGCAAATGTTAAATCCTTCTACTAAGAGTAGTTTGTCAAGCAGAATTAAGGTCAATAATTTAATACCAGTGTTGTCAGAGGCTTGGTTAACAGACATTATTGGGAGGTGTGGCCTTGTTGGAGAAAGAGTGTCACCAGAGATACTCTTTGATGTCTGAAGCTTGATGTAGGTCCAGTGTCTTATTCTTCATTAGTGCTCCCCAAGGGTCTGGATGTAGAACTCTTCCCTTCTCCTACACCGTGTCTCCCTGAAGTCTGGTATAATTCTGCCATGATGTTAATGGACAGAACCCAATTAAATGCTTTCCTTTATAAGTCTGATGGTGGTCATGTTATCTCTTCACAGCAGTAGAAACAATAACTAAGACAAGATAAATAGAAAGATAGATAGACAGAGAGACAGGTGTTAGATATTCGATAAACAAATGAGGAATAAATGGATAGATGGTAGGATGGATGGATAGATGAATCATAATAGAGATGATATTAATAGATTAAAAGAAATATAATTAATACATTATTGAAAGTCTCATGGCTTCTAGGACCCAGGAAAAGACAGAGAAGATTCCTCCAGTTGCCTAGTTTTGATATGCAGAATGAGTAATGTGCCTCCAATGCACAATACTACTAACAGTAGCTGTAAGTAACTTCCTGACACATTGATTATAAGTTCTCAGAATAAAGATTCAAATTTACTCTATACACACACACTGAGCCCTGTTTAGATTGTGTCTTTCACAGTCTAGCAGGTGATTTAGCAATAAAACCATATCAGGATACTGAGGAATGAGAGCAACAGCTTTTCCACTAGAAAAGTGAGTCTTAAAATGGAAAGGAGATGCAATGGGAACTCTAAGCACGAAGTAGATCAGGGAGAACAAGTGAGAAAACTCATGTGCTGAGCTATAGGTGTTCACGTGTATACAGTAGTGAGTGTACGTGTGTTTATATAAAAGGCTTTTCCTGATGTTAGTTCTCTTAAAGGCCACAGATGCAAACATCAGACTCATTCAGTATTCATCATTCCAAGTGCTGGGGTTTAACTTCTGATATCATTCCCCGAAGAAGAAGATAACAGCACTCCATGGAGAAATGGTGGATTGATAGGCAGAGGGAAGCAGAAGGCAGGAGCCTAAAATATCTCATGCATCCAGGGAGTAACTAAGTTCTCAAACAACACAAATGTCAAAAGGAAAACATGAGATGGCATGAAGGCTTGTTGGTTGCCGACCAGGGACAATTTAACATTGCAGAAAACAATAATAGCTGCCATTTTAAATCTTTGGAAGAAAATGTTTCTGAATCCCAACTGCTTGGACTAAAAAAACAGTGGAGGAGAGAACTGGGACCTTGGGATGGCAATTCCAACTCATAAATGCAAAGGAATCATGAAATTAGAACCCCACCACCTGGCAGCCACCATATATGCCTTAATTGGCTCAGGTAAGAATCGTTAATGGATTCTGCCGCTGACTGGAAGTCAAAGAAAATGGCTATTTGCAAAGTGTCAGCATCTTGATGCAGAAGAAACAACTTTGAAATGAAGCAACTGCAGCTCATCCTGATGATCAAAGATACCATCACTTGTGAAGAAACAGCCTGGATATTTAAAAGGACCCATTGGAAGTACAAACAGAACTTGGAACAAGGACATGAAATAATACCAGCCAGAGGTTGTTCAACAAAGAGAGAATGGATTGTATAAGCATGTCACAGTCTGAACACAAAGTGTGGGAATGTGCTATGGAATAGGGACAGGTCACATACAGTGTCTTAGACTAAGGCCTCAGTTGGAAAACAATAATTTGGCTGCAATGAACACAATCAGACAAATAATAAAATGATTAGAAAGCATGGAGTTGAAGTAATCATTTGTAGAAATGTCTCTTTGTACAATTGAGAACCCCAGTGAATCCCTGTGGATAAGTTTTCAGGATAAAATCACAGAAGAAAAACAACAACAATAATAAAAGAAACATCAATAACAATAGTAATAATAGTAATAATAATAATAATGTCGTTTGTTTGTCTTGAGAAAGAACACTAACCATTGTGGGAATTCTGGAGAAGAAATTTGAGAAAGGAATTTTTCAGAATCATGAAAGCAATCTAAAGACCAACAGAGCACAGCAAGGAGAAATAATCAATCAGGACTTGAGGTTGAAGTGCCTGATGAATATAAGTAAACACAGATAATGCTTTCTTAAATATTAGATAAGCAGCAGTTAAAATGACAAGTGATATCTGTCATTTATTGAAATCTGATCTAAGAGGGAGTGATCAGGCATATAAGCCATCATGCAGGCAATAAAGAAGGAATGGCAGAGATGAGAATTGGGGGCTTCTCAGTCCTTGCTTGCATATGACACCTTCCTCCTCCTCATATGCCAGGATGCACCATGCCCCAGCAAAGAATCATCACTTTTGGCTCCTAGTGTTTCCAGTGGGTTTCAGTCACTTGCTGCTCATCACAGTTTGCTTTACCTTTAAACTAGCTATTAACCTTGAGTCATATTGAAAGATGGAACCGTGGCTATCTGAATGGAATAAGTGAATGCCTATGGGGCTAACAATTACTGCTAATTGATACATGACAGTTATACCACTGTGGGTGTTACCTTAGTGCATCCAGAAGCAAGGTGGCCTAGGCAATATAAGATATTGCCTGGAAAGCACATCCTCCATGGCAGCCTCAACTGTCAGTAGCCTATAAGTAAAGTGATAGGGAATAATGCACTTCCTTGATTTCAGATTCAGCTGCCAGTATGTCCCCAATAAATGTCTGGGCCTCTTCTGGTAGTGGTTTTTTTTTTCTTTCTTTTTTTTCTTTTTAGGACAATCTCATTTTACATACCAGAGTTAAATCAATCCGCTGTCTTTCCACTCCTGCCAACTTCTCCCTTCCCCATCCTCCATCTACTCCTCCAATAAGAACTCAGTGTTTGATGAGGCCAGGAAAACATATCTGATGGCAGTTTCAATTGCTAATAGCTCCCCAATAAGAGCTAAGGCCTAGAGGACCTGTCCTCAATGGCCACTTCAATGGGAAAAAGTTCTTGGCTTAGGCATAAGGCCACGTATGTTGCCAACAACTTAAAAAGAAACAGGAGGGCTGTAAGAGCATCAAATTCATGATAGCTTCATTTGCCAGCTGTCCCAAGTAAAAATATGACCTAAAAGATACTTTCCTAAGACAGAATTGCCAATCTTACTACCATTAGCTCATAAGTAAGGGAGAAAACCTGGAGAGTTACCCACAGTAACTCCTCTTGTCAGCAACTCTTCAGTAAGAAAAAAATCATGGAAGTTTACCACACTCTTGGAATCTTTTTCTCCCAGTTGCTCCCCAGGTTGACGAGAGTCTGTTGCTTTGCACAAGAGGCAGAATGGGCTCTCCTAAGTGTTTCTGGTACCACAAAGTCACACCACACAAGGTCCAGCCTCTCAAAGGCCATTGGCCAAAGGATTTTCCACATCACCTCCCCTTTTACCTAATAAGAATGTTCAAAACCAATACAGGACTACATATAATAAGAACAGATATCAAGTATAAAAGTTAGATTGATAGCCAGTATAGGCAATATTGAGCAAGAAATATATGCTCAAAGTTTCAATGATTATTTTATTCCCAGGAGTCTTAGTCTTGTATTAGAAATGGGTTGGCTAGACTATAAAAGGAAGTTATCTACAACTATCAAGTCTTCAACCTCCATCAAGGCCTGAGAATTGAGATAGAATATTACTTGAGTAGCCAATAAATGGATTAAAGCTGTTTCCAAAATGTACAGTAGATTACAGAGACATATGTCTACCTGGGAAATCACCCAGTGTCTCATTTGCAATGTTGAAGCAAACCACTTTGGCTAAGGCCTAGAGTAACTGACATCCCTTTTATAGAGGCAGGAAGATTTTAAAAACAATCTTACCCTATTTGGGCAAGGTTTGACAGTCATTTTTCTTGTATCTTGCTTGTCAAGTCCAGACACCATGCATTTTATCAGTCAAACAAGTGCAATTCATTCATCAAAGCCCAGTTTTACAAAGAATAGTACAAACTCCAAGTACAGTGTCTTTGATGCTCAACATTCTTTCAGGAATAGATCAGTGCTACAAAGAGCCATTGTGTCTCACATCAAAAAAACCCTAAGTTATTTAAATCCCAGTTTCTGCAGTTCCTTTAAGTGTTTGATGATTACCTATCTGTACAGAATACAGTCTCTATGTATCATGAGATCCTGATTAGTGTAAATATAAGTATGGAAAACATGGGTGAATATTAACCTATAATAGTTACTACTTTAATATATAATGTAAAGACTATTACTTCATATTACAATATTAAACAATCTTGGAACAAATGTGCAACAAATGATGACAACAGCCTCATATTGGAAGCAGCTTATAGATACCTTGATCAGAAGTAGAGATGTATGATACATTATAATAGACGAGTCAACCAACCTTGGAATCCAGTAATTTCAATTTTGGGGAATATATCCAGAGATACCCAATCATACTACAAATGCATTTGTTCAACTATGTTCATACCAGCACTATTTGTTATAGCCAGAACCTGGAAACAACCTAGGTGCCCCTCAATAGAAGAATGGATAAAGAAGGTGTGGCATATATTCACTTTAGAGATGCACTCAGTGCAATAAAACAATGACATCTTGAATTTTGCATTCAAAGAATGGAAATAGAAAACATTTTACTGAGATAACCTAGATACAAAAAGATGAATAAGTTATGAACTCCATCAGAAGTGGATTCAAGCCATAAGCCATGGACATTGGGCCTATAATTCATGATCCTACAGAAGAAAACAAGAAGGAGAACCCAAAGAAAAACATATATTTATCCTCCTAGATACTGGATGTAGACAAGATTGCCAGGTGAAAGTTGGGATCATGGGGGTGGCAGGGGGGAGGGAGAAGGGAGAATGGGAGGATTGGGAATAGGGATGAATGAGATTGAGGAAGGATGGATATCGGAGCAGAAAAGAAGATATCACAAGGAAGGGAACCATTTTATGTTTGGCAAAAGACTTGGCTCTAGAGGGGGTCCCAGGTGCCCTGGAAGATGTCCCTAGCTCTTTCATCTGGCAGCAGATGATGGTGTCCCTGAACTGGCCTTATTCCATAGCCCTACTGATAAATATCATGCATATCACCTTAGAACCTTCATCTAGCAATGTATGGAGATAGAGACACTGACACACATTGGATCACTGGACTTAGTTCCCAATGTTCAGATGAAGATCATAAGGAGAGAGAACATGAGTAAGGGAGTTAGGACCTCAAGAATTGCTTCCACACACAGAGACTATGGGACATATCTAATAGAAGCTCAGCAAGTCCAGCTGGACTGGTACTGAATGAGTATGTGATCAAACAAGATTCTCTGAATGTGCCTGACACTGAAAACTGACTGAGAAGCCAATGATAATGGTACTGGGTTTTGATTCTACTGCATGTACTGATTTTTGTGTGCCTAGTCTGTTTGGATTCAAACCTTCCTAGATATGGATGGAGTGGGGAGGGCCTCGGACTTCCCACTGGGTAGGGCACTCTGTTATCTCTGAGGACTCAAGAGGGACAGAGAGGGGGATGGCAGAGTGTGAGTGAAATTTGAAGAAGGGAAGTGGAAATTTTCAATAAATAAATTAAGTAAAATAATACCATACCAAGAGATACATTTTTATCAGTGGTATTTTCTGCCTACCATTAATAAGATCAAGAGAAATAGGAAAAGATGCTAAAGAAATACGTGATAGAGATCTTAGAGAATGAGATGATACATAAGTGATAAAGACAGATGATAATGAAGAGGTCATAGATAAAGAGATGACATAGAGATTAAAGAGCAAGAGATGATAGAGCAAAAGATGATAGAAGAAGATATGATAGAGAAAGAGATGCTAGAGAAGAGATGCTAGAAAATGTGATGGTATAGTACGAGATGGTAGTGGAAGAGATGATAGAAGAAAAGATGAGAGAGAATCAGATGATAGAGAAGTGTTAGAGGAAATCATGATAGAGGAAATATGATAGAGGAAGTGATGATAGAAAAAGACATAGTAGAGAAATAGAAGATAGAGAAAGATGACAGAGAAATAATAGAGTAAGAGAAGATAGAGAGATGGTAGAATAGGAGAAGATAGACTGGGGAATGAAATGATGGCAGATAGAGGTAATTGAGAAATGAATAAAAGATGATCGAGAACAAGATGATAGAGTAAGTGATGACAGAGGTATTAGAGAAACTGATGATAGATAATAGACAATACAGAAAGAGATGATAAAGAAAATGTTATCATAGTAAGATACGATAGTAAATGCAATGATAGAGGAAGAGATGATAGAGAAAGAGATGAAAGAGGTAGTGATGATAGACAAAGACATGGAGGATAAAGTGATGATAGAGGAAGTGATGATTGAGCCATGATAGAGAAATAGAAGAGATGATACATGGGATAGAGAAAGGGATGGAAGAGAGACAAAAAAAATAAATGCTGGAGGATAGACATAGAGACAATAGAGAGATGATAGAAAATGAGATGATAATGAGATGACAGAGTGATGATAGAGATGATAAAGAGATGACAAAGAGATTATAGAGAGATGATAGACAATGAGATGAACTAGAGATAATACAGGAAAAGATGATAGTATAGAAAAAGAAATGATGGAGTATAGAGATGATAGAGAGATGGTGAAAGGTATATGGAAAGAAATCGTGAAATACATACAGAAAGAAGAGCAAATTGTAGATACAGATAGCCCTTTCATTACTTGGTCACAGAGACCCAAGTTTTCACACAGAAACTACATTAATTACAACCTTGTTTGTCCAGTAGCTCACACATATGCCTAGCTAGCTCTTATAACTTAAATTAACCCATAAGTCTTATATAAGATTAGCCTTGTGGTTTGGTAGCTTACTCAGTGCAGCATTCACATCTTGTTTCCAATACATCTGGATGGCGATTGCAGAATGAATATTTTCCTCTTCCCAGGATTCTCCTAATCTGTTTACCTTGCCTATACTACCTGCCTGGATTCTGGCCAATGAACATTTTATTGAACCAACACAAATAACAAATATATACAGGATATAAGATCTTTATTCCACAGTAGTAAACAAAATGTCCCAACACTTCAAGATAACTGAGTTCAAACCTGGCCACTTTTGAAATATGGAGCCTTACCCTGGAATTCTGGTCTACTAAGTTACACTGTATCAAGATGCTTTTCCACAAGGTCAGGGCAATCCTTCAAACTATAAGAGGCAGAGAGGTAAACTAACTTGGGAGTTCCCTCACTATATACATGAGTCAGCAGAAGCCATAGAAACAAATTACTTGATACAGAGTCATTCTAGGTCTAAGCAAATGACTCTAAATATTCTGCTAGAAAATTTTTAGATGACCAATATGTGCAGGACTATCAGCTGTTAGCATGACGAGGGCTCAAGGCTGATGCATAGAGTGTATATATATATGACTGAAATTTCAAAACCCATCTATTCATAATTTGGTCTTCTATACTTTGAGACAAAAAGGATGCTTTTCTTTTAATGTCAGAAAGTTTGGCCAAGCTCTCAAACTCTCCAATCTCTGCCAAACTCCAGATAAAGGAACACATTAAATATGAATATTCAACTTCCTTGTGACTAACATGATATGCCTTCTCATTGGCTAAGGCCATTCACACCTATAGACTGCAACTTCTACCTCAATATATATACTAAAGCTAAACAAATGAAGTAAAACAGAGCTCTTTGTTTTAAAGAAAAAAGGGGAACTACTGTGGGATAACATTCTTGTAGACTATAAAGATTAGTCACTGGAAAGGTACAGACTTTCCTGTAACTAGGCAGGTAATAGAGTTGAGGCTACTACACTAAGTGAAATATGGGAATAGGATGGCAGAGTGACTTATCAGCTAGAGGCAGAAAAAAAATAATGAGAATGACTTATTGAGAAAAGGTAATAAGCCATATTTCTAAACATAGATAAGAATTAAGGGTTAATATAAAATGTAACAGTTAGCCTTTAATAAGTGTGAGCTAAACGGCCAAATAGTTCATAATTAATATAAGCCTCTGTGTGCTCTTTAGAAGTAAGTCACTCTGGGAATAGGCAGGATAAACTCATCTGTCAACTTAGTGCTATGAACTTTCCTCTTACCACTGCTTTCATACTGTCCCATAGGTTTGAGTATGTTGAGTTTTCATTTTCATTGAATTCAAGAAGGACTTTAATTTCTTTATTTCTTCCTTGATCCAGGAGTTGTTCAGTAGTTGCCTGCCCAGTTTCCATGAGTTCGTCGTCTTTCTGGAGGTAGCATTGTTGTTGAATTCTAACTTTAATCCAAGGTAATCTATAAGATACAGGTGGTTGCTAATATTTTTTTGTAACTGTGGATGTTTGCTTTATTACTGAGTATGTGGTCAATTTTTGATTCCATGAGCTGCAGAGAAGTAGGTATATTCTTTCCTATTTGGATGCAATGTTCTATAGATGTCCATTAAGTCCATTTGCTTCATTACCTACTTTAATCCTCTTATTTCCCTGTTAGGTTTCTGTCTGATTGACCTGTCCATTGGTGAGAGAGGAGTGTTAAAATCTCCTACATTAGTGTGTATGGTTTGATGACTGCCTTGAGATTTAGTTATGTTTCTTTTACATGAGTGGGTGCTTTTATATTAGGGGCATAGATATTCAGGATTGAGACTTTGTCCTGATAAATTGTTCCTGTTATGAGTAAAAAATGACCTTCTCCATCCCTTCTGATTGATTTTAGTTTGAATTCAACTTTGTTAGGAAGTAGTATAGTCACACCTCATTGTTTCCTAGGTAAATTTTCTTGATAAATATTTTCCCAGCCCTTTACCCTGAGTAGATGTCTGTCTTTGTGGTTGAGGTGTGTTTCTTGTAAGCAGAGGAATGTTGGACCCTGTTTTCATATCCAATGTCTTAGCCTGTGTCTCTTTATAGGTGAGTTGAGGCCATTAATATTAAGTGATATTAATGACCAGTGGTTGTTAACTCTGGCCATTTTTTCTTTATCTCTTTTTTTACCCTTCTTCGAGTTGTGCTGGTGAAGGGTCATTAGATATCTGAGTTATTGTGGGCATTGTTGGACTCCTTGGGTTGTGATTTTCCTTCAATTACTTTCTGTAAGGCTGGATTTTTGGCTATGTATTGTTTAAATTTGCTTTTATCCTGGAAAATTTTGTTTTCTCCCTTTATATTCTATGAAAGCTTGGATGGGTATAGTAGTCTGGGCTTGCATCCATGGTCTCTTAGTTTCTGCAGTACATCTATCCAGGACCTTCTGGCTTTCATTGATTCCATAGAGAAGTCAGGTGTAATTCTGATAGGTTTACATTTATAAGTAACTTGGCCTTTTTCCTTTGCAGCTCTTTATTTTATTTCTTTGTTCTGTGTGCTTTGTGTTTTGATTATTATTTGGCGAGGGGATTTTTTTTTTTTTGATCCAGCCTATTCGGTGTTCTGTATGTTACTTGAACCTTCGTAGGTATATCTTTCTTTAGGTTGGGAAAGTTTTCTTCTATAATTTTATTAAATATATTTTCTTGACCGTTGAGCTGCGCTTCTTCCCCTTCTTCTACTCCTATTATTCTTAGGTTTGGTCTTTTTCTTTTGTCCCATATTTTCTGAATGTTTTGTGATGAGAGTTTGTTGGCATTGCTGTTTTCTTTGATCAGCGTGTTTCTTTTCTCTATGGTATCTTCAGAATCTGAGATTCTTTCTTCTATCTCTTGTATTCTGTTGGTTATGCTTGTTTCTGTAGTCTCTATTCGTTTACCTAGATTTTCCATGTCCAGCCAGCCTTCTGTTTGTGTTTTCTTCTTTGCCTCAATTTCAGTTTTCAAAACTTGAACTGTATCCATTATCTGTTTGATTGTGTTTCCTTGGTTTCTTTGGGTATCATTCACTGATTTACTCAATTCTTCAAACTTTCTGTTATACTTCTCATCCATTTCTATAAGGGCATTTTTACATGCTGTTTAAGATTGTCAAATACTTTCATAAAGTCAATTTTTTCTACTTCTTCATGATTAAGGTGTTCATGTTCTCCTGTTGTGAGGTCGCTGGGTCCTGGTGGTTTAATATTATTTTTCAGAATGTTGGATGAATTTTTGGGGTCGCTTATGTACCCTATCATATTGTCTGCAAATAATGGAAGTTTAACTTCTTCCTTTCCAATTTGAATCCCTTTGATCCCTTTATGTTGTCTTATTGCTATTGCTAGATTTTCAAGCAGTATATTAAAGAGGTATGGAGAGCGTGGACAACCTTGTCGTGTTCCTGATTTTAGTGGAATAGCTTTGAGTTTCTCTCCATTTAATTTGACGTAAGCTGTCGGCTTTTATAACTAGCTTTTATTATACTTAGGTATAAGCCCTGTATCCCTAATCTCTCTAAGACCTTTATCATAAAGGGATGTTGAATTTTGTAAAATGCTTTTTCAGCTTCTAATGAAATGATCATATGGGTTTTTTCTTTCAGTTTATTTATATGATGGATTACATTGATAGATGTTCGTATGTTAAACCAGCCCTGCATCTCTGGGATGAAGCCTACTTGATCATAATGGATAATTTTTCTAATGTGTTCTTGGATTAGGTTTGCGAGTATTTTTTTGAGTATTTTGGCGTCGATGTTCATGAGTGAGATTGGCCTGTAATTCTCTTTCTTGGTTATGTCTTTGTGTGGTTTTGGTATCAGAGTAACTGCAGCTTCATAAAATGAATTTGGCAATGAGTTCTCTGTTTTTATATTGTGAAATACATTAAGGGGTATAGGTATTAGGTCTTATTGGAAGTTCTGGTAGAATTCTGCATTGAAGCCGTCTGGACCTGGGTTTTTTTTTTTGGTGGGGAGGCTTTTTATAACAACTTCTAATTCTTTGCGACTAACAGGTCTATTTAGATTGTTCACCTGATCCTGGTTTAAATTTGGTATATGGTACTTATCTAAAAAAGTGTCCATTTCTATCACATTTTCCAATTTTGTGGCATACAGGTTTTTGTAGTAAAATCTAATGATTCTCTGAATTTCGTCTGTGTCTGTGGTTATGTCTCCCTTTTCATTTCTGATTTTGTTAATTTGCATATTCTCTCTCCGCCGTTTGATTAGTTTGGATAGGGGTTTATCAATTTTATTGATTTTCTCCAAGAACCAGCTTTTTGTTTCATTGATTCTTTGGATTGTTTTCTGTGTTTCTATTTTGTTGATTTCAGCCCTCAATTTGATTATTTCCAGTCTTCTACTTCTCCTAGGTGAGTCTGCTTCTTTTTTTTTTCTAAAGCTTTCAGGTGGGATATTAAGTCTCCAATGTGTGCTTTCTCCATGTTCTTTATGTGGGCACTTAATGCTATGAACTTTCCTCTTAGCACTGCTTTCATAGTGTCCCATAGGTTTGAGTATGTTGAGTCTTTGTTTTCATTGAATTCAAGAAAGACTTTAATTTCTTTCTTTATTTCTTCCTTGATCCAGGTGTGGTTCAGTCGTTGACTATCTAGTTTCCATGAGTTCATAGGCTTTCTGGGGAGAGCATTGTTGTTGAAATCTAACTTTAATCCATGGTGGTCTGAGAAGACAGAGGTGGTTACCGATATTTTTTTGTAACTGTGTAAGTTTGCTTTGTTACTGAGTATGTGGTCTATTTTTGAGAAGGTTCCATGTGTTGGAGAGAAGAACGTATATTCTTTCCTATTTGAGTGGAATGTTCTATAGATGTCTGTTAAGTCCATTTGATTCATTACCTCCCTTAATCCTCTTATTTCTCTATTAGGTTTCTGTCTGATTGACCTGTCCATTGGTGAGAGAGGAGTGTTGAAATCTCCTACTATTAGAGTGTGTGGTTTGATGACTGCCTTGAGTTTTAGTAACGTTTCTTTTACATAAGTGGGTGCTTTTATATTAGGGGCATATATATTCAGGATTGAGACCTCATCCTGAAGAATTGTTCCTGTTATGAGTAAAAAATGTCCCTCTCCATCTCTTTTGATTGATTTTAGTTTGAAGTCAACTTTCTTAGAAATTAGTATGGCCACACTGACTTGTTTCTTAGGTCCATTTGCTTAATAATCCTTTTTCCATCCCGTTCTTCTGACTAGATGTCTGTCTTTGTGGTTGAGGTGAGTTTCTTGTAAGCAGCAGAATGTTGGATCCTGTTTTTGTATTCAATCTCTTAGCCTATGCCTCTTTATAGGTGAGTTGAGTCCATTGATATTAAGTGATATTAATGACCAGTGGTTGTTAACTCCGGTTAATTTTCCTTTCTTTCTTTCTTTCTTTCTTTCTTTCTTTCTTTCTTTCTTTCTTTCTTTCTCTCTCTCTCTCTCTCTCTCTCTCTCTCTCTCTCTCTCTCTCTCTTTCTTTCTTTCTTTCTTTCCTTCTTTCTTTTGGCAGTTGAGTTTGTGTGTTTCCCTTCTTCAAGTTGTACTGGTGAAGGGTCATTAGATGTCTGAGTTATTGTGGGCATTGTTGGACTCCTTGGATTGAGATTTTCCTTCTATTATTTTCTGTAATGCTGGATTTGTAGCTACGTATTGTTTAAATTTGTTTTTATCGTGGAAATTTTTTTTCTCCATTTATAGTGAACGAAAGCTTGGCTGGGTATAGTAGTCTGGGCTTGAATCCATGGTCTCTTAGTTTCTGCAGTACATCTATCCAGGACCTTCTGGCTTTTATGGTTTCCATATAGAAGTCAGGTGTTAGTCTGATAGGTTTACCTTTATAGGTAACTTGACCTTTTTCCTTTGCAGCTCTTCATATTCTTTCTTTATTCTGTATATTTGTGTTTTGATTATTATATGACGAGGAGATTTTTTTTGATCCAGTCGATTTGGTGTTCTGTATGCTTCTTGGACCTTCAAAGGAATATCTTTCTTAAGGTTGGGAAAGTTTTCTTTTATAATTTTATTAAGTATATTTTCTGGACCATTGAGCTGTACTTCTTCTCTTTCTTCTATCCCTATAATTCTTAGGTTTGGTCTTTTTATTGTGTCCCAGATTTCCTGAATGTTTTGTGATGAGAATTTGTTTGTTATGCTTTTTTCTTTGAATATAGTATTTATTTTCTCTGTGGTATCCTCAGTGTCTGAGATTCTTTCTTCTATCTCTTGTAATCTGTTGGTAGTACTTGTCTCTGTAGGTCCTGTTCATTTATTCAAATTTTCCATCTCCATCCTTCCCTCGGTTTGTGTTTTCTTTATTACTTCTACTTTATTCTTCAAGTCTTGAACTGCTTCCCTTACCTGTTTGATTACTTTTTCTTGGTTCCTTTGGTTTTCTTGGGTATCTTTGAGGGATTTATTCATTTCCTCTACCTTTTTGTTTGTAATCTCTAATTGATCATGGCAGTTTTTCCTCTCCTGTTTAAGGTCCTCTATTATTTTCATATAATTCACTTTTGAGTCGAATTCTTCTAATTCTTCTGGATTAGGGTGTACACTTCTTATTTTGGGATTCCTGGATTCTGATGATGTCACGTTGCCTTTCAAGTTGTTGGGGGAATTCTTGCATTGGCGCCTGCCCATCTTTTCCTTCAAATGGAGCCAGGAGAGGCCTGGTGTCTTGGACCAGTCTTTGCTGTGACTAACTCTCTGGGTGTATCTTCTCAGTGTAGGGGCAGGAACTGTTCCCTTCCAGATGAACTCCTCAACACCGAAACAGGGACACCTTGTATTCCAATGACCCACGGAAAAAAAGGGCGAATGCATGGTTAGGGCAGGGTCAAGTAGAACACAGGCAACACTGCAGTACAAGCTGGAGGTGCCTGCGCTCCCTTTAGGGGGTTGTTGAGGCCTGCCCACTAGGCAGGCACTCACTGCTCTGGTTGGGTAGCCTTAGTGAAGGGGGGTTTGTGCTCTCTACTGGGACAGTGTACTCCAGGATAGCACACACTCACCCGACCAGATGGAATTTCTCAGCACCTACACAGGGACTCCTGGTAGCCCCAATGAGCCAGGGAACAAGGGAAGTAGGAGGCAGGAGGAGCGGGTCCAGGAGAGCACAGCATACCCAGCAGCCCCAGCAGCAGGGGCCCGCGTTCCCTGTCGGGGACCTTGAGGCCTGCTCTCTTGTCAGGCACTCACTGCTCTGGGTTGGTAGCCTTAGAGAAAGGGCAGGAAGCTGTTCCACAGCAAAGGACCTTGCAGACAAGGCAGGCTTGGGGGTGGGGTTGGGGGCGTGTGTAAAGGAAAGAAAGCCCTACAGCAGGACCTGGGGGAGGGGTGTTTGTGCTCTCTACCGGGACAGTGTGCCCCAGGATAGCACACACTCACCCATTCAGATGGAACTTCTCAGCACCTACACAGCGACTCCTGGTAGCCCCAATGAGCCAGGGACCAATGCAAGTAGGAGGCAGGCAGAGCGGGTCCAGGAGAACACAGCAGACACTGCAGCCCCAGCAGCAGGGGCCCGTCTTCACTGGCGGGGACCTTGAGGCCTGCCCTCTAGTCAGGCACTCACTGCTCTCTAGTTCTATCTTCTTATTGGCTAATTCTCACATCTTGATTAACCCATTTCTAATAATCTGTTTAGCACCACGAGGTTGTGGCTTACCGGGAAAGAATCAGCGTGTCTGTCCTAATGTCTGGTTCCATGGCATCTGGCCCAGAGGGAAGAGGCATGGCGATTGCCTCCCTTCCCTCTTCCTCTCAGCATTCTGTTCTGTCTACACCATCCACCTAAGTGCTGGCCTATCAAATGGCCAAGGCAATTTCTTTATTAACCAATGAAATCAACACAAAACAGAAGACCCTCCAACATCACACACAGAGTCTTGCCCTCTAAGTCGTGCTGGACTGAAACACAGTGTGTATGTAGTCTAGGCTGACTTTATAGTCCTGAAGATGCTGCTGCTTCAGGTCCTCCTTAGCTGCACTGAATCACTGTTAGTATTGTGGGTTAATCAAGGACTCATATAGCCCAGGCTGGCCACTCTGTAGCCAGCGATGACCTTGAGCAGGATCCTCATCTTCTCAACTCTAACCGCCCACTGCAGGAATTCCTGCTCTCCAGCCACTCTGCCATGTTAAGTAGGAAAACCTCCAGGTCAGGATAGGCATGGGTGAGTTCCAGGCTGAATGGAAACCTGTCTCCAAAAGAATATGCTAATTCTAAATGTTCTGAAGTATCAAATCTGGAGACCAGGCCTGGCAAGATGGGTGGACGGGACTGTGTGGCAACAGGACATGCCAGCATCCTTGTGTCATCTTCGCCTGCTGGGGAAGGGAGCAGGTGTGGGAACTTGCTAGCCCATATCAGTGAGACACCCTGTCTCCAAGATTAAAGTAGGGAAGCACCCATTTGCCTCAAGATGGGGAGCTAGATGCAGGCAGATCTCTGTGAGTTCAAGGATAGCCTGGTCTAGAGAGCCAGTTCCAGGAGAGCCAAGTAAACACAGAGAAACCCTGTCTCAAAAAACAAGCAAAAAGATTTAAGGAACAAAAGCATTTGATGAATATTCCTGGTCTACGTTTGTGCTCAAAGGGTGAGGACACACAGACAGCCACACACAAACAACCACACACAGACTTATGGCCATGCATGTATCATGAACAAATACATATACGCATTTTGTAGAGTTATTCAACCCTGTCCTTGTCTGTTCCCCTTCACTGCTGACTGTACCTTGTACTCATGGAATTCTTTTTTCTTTGTGAAACCACATGACTCCTAAACCTTACAGTGACATAACTATTAGTTCCTTATAATAAAGCAATTTTTTGAGGGTGTTCACAACAACATTCCAGGAGGGCGTGGTCTATCATACCATGTTGGGGTCGAATAAGATCCGCAGGGTGTCATCGTCCCACCTAGCTCAGTCAGTAGAGCATGAGACTCTTAATCTCAGGGTTGTGGGTTCGAGCCCCACGTTTGGCGCCATTCTGTAAGTAGGAGCTGCAGGCTGTGCTCCTGCTGCCCCAGTTCCTGGTCGCCTGGCTAGCTCATGTCCCAAAATAACAACACACAAACTGTATTCTGCTTAGCCTATTATATCTAGCCTCTTCTCTGTTAACTCGCACCTGGACTAGACCATTTCTAATAATCTGTATAGCACCCCAAGGTGCGCTTACCGGGAAGATTTTAGCCTACTTCCATCCTGGGTCGGAGCTTCATCGCATCTGTCCCAGAGAGCAGAGCTAATGTGTATAATCTCACTTCCTCTTCCTCCCAGCATTCTGTTCTGTTTACTCCAGCCACCTATATACTAACCTATGAGGGCCAAGCAGTTTCTTTATTTTTTAACCAATGAACTTCCTCCATCAATTATGTATATAGAATTCTACCTGCATGTATTTTTGCATGCTAGAAGGTGGCATGAGATCTCACTAGAGATGGTTGTGAACTACCATGTGGATGCTGGGATTGAACCCAGGTCCTCTAGAAGAGCAGTCAGTGCTCTTAACTTCTGAGCAATTTTTCCACCCCTGCATGGCCACGTGGATCATGCTGTCCTTGAACTTACAGAAATCTGCCTGCCTTTGCTTCTCCAGATGGGATTAAGGCGTTTACCAATTATGCCCAGCTGAGAGCTTCTTTAGAGGCTGTGGCATAAAAATACAGCTATACTTCAACCCTTGGCTGAAGAAAGTCAATTATCATAGAGGGACATCCTCTTAAGTGCAGATTGAGAAGGTCACACTTAGAACAGCGAGGAAGGAAAAGAACACCTTCCTGGCTAGCCATATCAGCCTGTCAATCTTGTGATCAATGGGGTTATGATGTCACCACCGTATTACCTTCACATCTCAAGTACTAACATTCTTATTCCAAATAAGTTGTGAACTGTAGCTCTGTTTTTCATTTTTCAAATCCCATATCTGTATTTCTACTCTTATTTATCACATTATTTAACTAATACTCATTTCCGTATTTTGCTTGGTGGGTCAGAGCAATTGGCATTCACTCTAATTGTACTTAAAATATTGTTTTTAAAATTTTTACCTTGAATAATAAAATACATTGCCATTTAAAAAATAGCTTTATAGCCATGTGTTCATGCATGTATCCCAGCACTTGGTTGGTGACAGCAGGAAGACAGGGAGATAAGAGAGACATCTTTGGCTACATTGCAAGTTCCAGACCAGCCTGTAGTATATGAAACACTATCTTTCAAAAGTAGCTTTAGTGAGATATAATTCATATGATAGCATATGATCTACATATTGTTTAAAATGTGTAACTGCCTAGGTGGTGGTGATGCACACCTATAATCCCAGGACTCATGAGGCAGAGGCAGGCAGTTAGTCCCCTGTGGGTTCTTTCATAGCCAGGTCTGTTTCACATACAAACCGTGTCTTGAAAAAACAGAAATAAACAAACAAACAAACAAACAAATAAATGTGTAACTGAGTGGCTTGTAGTATATTGGTAGAGTTGTGCAGCAATCACCACAGTCTAATTTAGGACTATTTTACCTTCCCCAAACAAACATATATTCTTTGAGAATCACTGTTCATTATTTGTCTCTCTTCCATGCCATTCTTCCTTTCCTGTTTTGTTTATTTTTTTCAAGGCTCTTCTTGAATAACTTTGAGCTCTAGATCTTTTTGCCACACCTCCTAAATGCTGGAATTACAGTTGTGCACCACCACATTCGGTATCCCACTTGCTGCTTTGGACATCTGGCCATGTTGTGTAAATAAATTTATACAGGAATTAATTTTTTGCTACTTACAGAAATGTTTTCAAGGTTTATCCATATGGCTATGTATCTGAATTTATTTCTTTTTATTGCTGAATAAACTCCATTGTATGAATGTACTTGTATCACATTTTTTGTTCATGAAGGTGATGCATATTTTGATAATTTCCATTTTGGGATTGTTGAGAACAATGTACTATGTCCGGTTTTTGTGTGTGTGTGTGTGTGTGTTGACTCATGTTTTCCTTTCTGGTGATTGGAGCAAGCAGTTGTGATCATTGTGCAGCTTCCCTAAGGCAGTCCCAGAATGTTCCAAATTTCCAGTGGTGTAAGGGTGATTTGGTTGTCTGCTTGACTGACATCCCCTTTGCTGAAGGCACTTAGAGCAATGGAGTGTATAGCAGCTGCCAATTAGAAAATCAGATTACTCCATTCTCCAAGATTTTTACTTATTAAAAAATAGACATCAGAAGGTTTCATTTTTATATTTACTTTTTTTAATTAAGATTTTTTAAAACATACAGTCTCCTCCTTTTACATAACTATCCCCATTCCCAACCCTTCCTCTCCTCCTGCTTCCCTCATCTTCCCCATCCCACTCCCCCATCCACTCTTCATAAAGGGTAAGGCTTCCTATGGGGAGTCAACAAAGTCTGACACTTCACCTTGAGGCAGGTCCCTCCCCTGAGCAACGTTATCCCTCCAAAAAGAATGTGCTCCTAGATGCCAGTTCAAGTGCTAGGGATAAAACCTGATCCTATAGCCTGTGGCCCCACAGACTGCCCAAGCCTTACACTGTCCCCCATATTCAGTGGGCCTAATTTGGTCTTCTGCAGGTTCCCCCGCTGTCAGTCCAGAGTCAGTGAGCTCTCACTAGCTCAGGTCAGCTGTTTCTGTGGGGTACCGGGCGCGACATTAACCCCAACCAACCAGCTCCCTCATGCTACACCCGGGTTTAATTCCCAGCACCCACATGGCAGCTCGCAGCTGTCTGTAACTCCAGTTCAAGAGAATCTGACATCGTTATACCAATGCACATGAAACAAAGTTAAATAAAGCTAAAAAAAAAGATAAGTAATGTAGAAACTATTCTGGCTGGAACATTTATTTCTGACCAAGGAAATAATTTAATTGAAATGTCTGTAACTTATCCTGCTCCAGATGAAGTTTTTTTAAGTGTTTAGATAATTCTCAATAAGTGAGTAATAAATTTAAGCATGTAATAGATATTTGTACAACTAATTTAGGACTTTAAAATATAAGCTACATATTGAAACATCTAAGCAGTCTAGAACACAGTTGTTAGCGTCAGTGTTATTTGTTTTGTGTTTTGAGACAGGGTTTTGCTATGTAGTCCTTTCTGGCTATGAACTCAAAGGATCTGCCTGTCTCTGCCTCTAGACTATTGAAGGGATGGGATCAGACACCCAGCTTTAGTGGTTTTTGTAATGGTGCATATAGAGTTAGGACTCTGTAAAGTGCTACATAAGGTTAAGTCTTGAAGTGTTAACATGCATCTTGCGTTGTACTACATTTGGTTCTTCATTTAGTTATGTGCTTTGAGAATAGATTGGTGATTAGCAAAAGCTAAACCAGTAATAATAGCCACAAATAGTTCTAAGTATTTGGGTAGTTATGTATTTAGCTTATTTTTTATTTATTTATTTATTTTTTTATTTTGATAGTCTTACATAGTCTTCTGTAGTCTAAGCTGGCCTGGAACTCATGAAGTTTAGGATGAATCATTCCTGCTGCCAATTCTACTTTAATGCTGTCGTTATGGGTGCACATCACCGAACCTGGGACATTTGAATATTTTCATTCTTTTGGAGTTTAAGAATCTACGTAATTGTTACATTGTATGTTAGATAAGTAATGATGTTCATTTGTCAAAATGATGTTTAATTAAAGTATTGCTTTATATAAAATTTTAAAAAGTTACGTTTTTGTGTGTATGTGTGTGCATATGTTTGTGTGCTTTGATTTGTGTGTAGAATCAGAGTGCAAGTTTGCAGATTTTGTACTCTCGTTCCACCTTTATGTGGATTCTGGTGATTGAATGTATTTCATTAGGCATGTGCAGAAAGTACTTTTACTTGCTAAGTCATTTTGCTGCCCTCACTTTACATAGTTTTAATTTTGTTGTTGTTGTTAAAATTGCAGAAGAATAGACTTTATAGACCTGGTTTTGAAGGAGGTTTTATTGGCCTGATATGATCTCAAGCATGTTTGTTGTTCTGGTATTACAGAGTAGAATACCAGTTTCTTCATACATATTCCCTGTCTAGTTTCATTCTTTTTATTGGCTGCATCTGTATTATTCTTTTGTGTTTTTTGATGCAGGGTTTCTCTGTGTAGTCCTGGCTGTCCTGGAACTTTGTCTGTAGACCAGGCTGTCCTGGAATGGAGAGATCCACCTCCCTCTGACTCCCAAGTGCTGGAATTAGAGGCTTGTCTCACCACTACAGGCAGCATCTGTACTTTTAAAACTTGTATTTTTCTTCTCTTTTGAAAGTTGTGTCTTTATTTGTTTCTTTACATTTGTGCTTGCCATTTTTAAAAATTCTTCCTCCTATTTCCTGTAATTTAGAACTTTGAAACACACATTGTTTGGTGAAATAGTCAAGTAAGTGAGCAAGCATCATTGCTGTGAAAACAATGTGTTTCCTGGGGAACCTCTGATGTGAGTAAACAGTAAACTTCAAAAGGTTCTGTATGGAATGTGATCTTGTCAAGCAATATGGATGTATAAAAAACAGACTCTGGACCTGATTGGTTTTCATATGGACTTTGATTTAAGGAGTGGCTTTTATGGAGCACATTTGGTAATAATAGAACCGGCCAAATGTTTGGGTTTGTGTGAGGTGAAGGACTTTATGACATTGGTAAAGAAGGGTGGTCAGTGGAGACCATGAGCCTTGGAGAAACAAAGAAGAAGGTGGGGTGAGAATAGCTCTTGAAGTCCAAAGGAAAGATAATTGAAAGCATTCAGATAGTCATGGTGGTGCAAGCCTGTCATCCCAGAACTTGGGAAGTGGAGGCAGGAGAAACTCAAATTTGTATGCAGTCTGCTCTGTGTATCAAGTTCTAAGGTAGTCTGGGGTACACAATGAGAACCGCTGGCAAGAAAACATTTAAAATAGATGTGGATCTGAGTGAATGTATCTTTTAGGTTTTGAATCATTTTTAGATGACTATAAATTTGCATGTAGTTGAACAAAATAATACAGGGATTCCTCTGTACTCTTTACTCAGTTTTCCCCATTGATAACATCTTATAAATACTACGATGTCAGGTCCACAGTATTGATATTGTACCTTGATAATTAAATTGACATACTTCATCATCACAAGGAATGCTCAGGGTACCTTTCTTATAGCTTGGCTCATTTCCCTCTGCCTGTATTTTCTCTTCCAACCTGACAACCAGTCATGTGTTTTGTATCAGGTTTTCAAAGAACCATATCTTATATACCCTACCTAACATTCTAGGATTTACTTTTTCCACTTAGCGCTGAGGTTTATCCTTTTGTTATAATGTAGCAACAGTGTACTTTTTTTTTAATTGCCGAGTAGTTTGCCACAGTATAACTGTACCACTTTTTATCATTTACTCTGAAGACATCTTGGTTGTCTCTGGGTCTTGGCTATTATAAATAAAGCTCTTATATAAACATATACATATAGACTTGTCTTTGAACATATGCTTTTCTTTTCTTTTTTTTAAATTTTGTTTTGTTTTGTTCTTTTCGAGACATGGTTTCTCTGTAGCTTTTGGAAACTGTCCTGGAACTACCTCTTGTAGAACAAGCTGGCCTCTTACTCACAGAGATCTGCCTGCCTCTGCCTCATGAGTGGTGGGACTAAAGCTGTGTGCCACCACCGCCTGGCTGAACAATGCTTTTGATTCTTTTAGCTTATCCATGAGTAGAATTGCTAGTGTTATAGTAACTAACTTGATTGCCAAAATGTTCTAATTCCTTCATGTCATTACTAGCATTTGGTGTTGCCATCTTTACAAGTTTGGTTAGTCTCTTATATATGTAACAGTTTTAACTGTAGGTGTTTTGAGTTTTGTTTTTTTCCAACTGGTTCTTAGGTAACTGAGGCTGCTCTTGACATTCTGGTGTTCTCCTGACTTTATTTGAGCTACTGCATCAGGCTTCATTGTAGTTTTCATTTTAATTCTTGTTGTTAATGATGTTTAACATTTTACATGTGCTCATTTGTTTTATATATCACTCAGGGCTTATTGCACTCAGGTACTTCACCACTGACCTCTACCTACTGCTTTTTTTTCTTTCTTTTTTTTTTTGGCATGAGCTTAATTGTTTTTTCCTGAAAGGTCGAGGTATTTTTTTTAAGAAAATGGTTTAATATAAATAAACACACGCATATGTGTGTATGTGTGTGTGTGTGTTAAGGAAAGGGGCAGTTGTACACACAGTAGTAAGGGTGGGTATAGACTTCTCAAGATAGAGTTGCCAGCAAGACACTCTTCTTTGCAATAATGTATCAGGATTAGCTTTTCAACTAGAAAACACCATTGTTTTTATTCTTTTTTAATTAATATTTCCACCTGCTCCCCGTTTCCCATTTCACTCCCCTCCTCCCAAATATTGCTCCCTCCCGCCACCCCCTTCCCTCTATCCCCACTCCTCTTCTCTGTCCCCCCACCATTCCCCCTCCCTTTCGATACTGAAGAGCAGTCCAAATTCTCTGCCCTGCAGGAGACGAAGGTCTTCTATATACGTCCAGGAAGGTGAGCATCTAAAAAAGCTAAGCTCCCACAAAGCAGGTTCATGTATTAGGATCGAAACCTAGTGCATTGTCCTTGGCTTCTCATCAGCCTTGATTGTCCACCATGCTCAGAGAGTCCAGTTTCAACCCATGCTTATTCAGTCCCAGATGAGCTGGGCTTGGTAGGCTCCCAATAAATCATATCCACTGTCACAGTGGGTGGGTGCATCCCTCGTGGTCCTGATTTCCTTGCTCATGTTCTCCCTCCTTCTGCTCCTCATTTGGACCTCAAGAGCTCAGACCATTGCTCCAAAATGAGTCTCTGTCTCTACCTCGATCCATTGCCAGATGAATGTTCTAAGGTGATATGTAAGACATTCATCAGTATAGGATAGGGGCATTTCAGGTTCCCTCTCCTCAGTTGCCCAAGGTACCAGCTGGGGACATCTCCCTGGACACCTGTGAACCCCTCTAGAGTCAAGTCTCTTGCCAACCCTAAGATGGCTCCCTTAGTTAGGATATATACTTCGCTGCTCCCGTAACCTCCCTTCCTATATCCCAACCATCCCAATCCCCCGATCTCCTCCCATCCTCCCCTTCTCATGTTTCTCATCCCATTTACCCTTTGCCCCATGCCACCTCACCCTCAAGTTCCCAGTTTTTGCCCTGCAATCTTGTCTTCTTCCCCTCTCCAGGCAGGTGACTATACGATTTTCTTTGGGTTCACTTTCTTATTTAGCTTCTCTAGGTTCACAAATTATATGCTCAATGTCCTTTATTTATGGCTAGAAACCGATTATGAGTGAGTACATCCAATGTTCCTCTTTTTGGGTCTGGGATACCTCACTCAGGATAGTGTTTTCTATTTCCATCCATTTGCACGCAAAATTCGAGAAGTCATTGTTTTTACTGCTGAGTAGTACTCTAATATGTATATATTCCACAATTTCTTCATTCATTCTTCCATTAAAGGGCATCTAGGTTGTTTCCCGGTTTTGGCTATTACAAACAATGCTGCTATGAACATAGTTGAACAGATACTTTTGTCATTTGATGGTGCATCTCTTGGGTATATTCCCAATAGTGGTATTACTGGATCTTGGGGTAGGTTGTTTCCAAATTTCCTGAGAAATCGCCACACGGATTTCCAAAGTGGTTGCACAAGTTTGCATTCCCACCAGCAACTAATGAGTGTGCCCCTTTCTCCACAACCTCTCCAGCAAAGGCTATCCTTGGTGTTTTTGATTTTAGCCATTCTGACAGGTGTAAGATGGTATCTCAAAGTTGTTTTAATTTGCATTTCCCTTATCGCTAAGGAGGTTGAGCATGACCTTAAGAGTCTTTTGGCCATTTGAATTTCTTCTGTTGAGAATTCTCTGTTCAGTTCAATGCCCCATTTTTAATGGGTTAATTATCATTTTAACATCTAGTTTCTTGAGTTCTTTATATATTTTGGAGATCAGACCTTTGTCTGTTGCAGGGTTGGTGAAGATCTTCTCCAGTCAGTGGGTTGCCTTTTTGTCTTAGTGACAGTGTCCTTGCTTTACAGAAGCTACTCAGTTTCAGGAGGTCCCATTTACTCAATGTTGTCCTTAATGTCTGTGCTGCAGGGAATAAACGTAGGAAGTGATCTCCTGTACCCATATGTTGTTGAGTACTTCCCACTTTTTCTTCTATCAGGTTCAGTTTTTTCAGATGAATATTGAGGTCTTTAATCCATTTGGACTTGAGTTTTGTGCATGGTCTATTTTCATTCTTCTACAGGTTGACAACCAGTTCTGCCAGCACAATTTGTTGAAGATGCTCTCATTTTTCCATTGATACTTTTAGCTCCTTTATCAAAAATTAGGTGTTCATATGTTTGTGAGTTAAAATCAGGGTCTTCTACTCGGTTCCATTGATCGACTTCTCTGTTTTTATGAAAATACCAAGATGTTTTCAATACTGAGGCTCTGTAATAGAGTTTGAGGTCAGGGATGGTAACGCCTCCAGACGATCCTTTATTATATAAGATTGTTTTGGCCATCCTGGGTTTTTTGTTTCTCCATATAAAGTTAATTATTGTCCTCTCAAGATCTGTGAAGAAAATTGATGGGATTTTAATGGGGATTGCATTGAATCTATAAATTGCCCTTGGTAGAATTGCCATTTTTACTATGTTGATCCTCCCAATCCAAGAGCAAGGGAGATCCCTCCATTTTCTGGTATCCTCCTCAATTTCTTTCTTCATAGATTTAAATTTCTTGTCAAATAGATCCTTTACTTCCTTGGTTAGAGTTACGCCCAGATATTTTATGCTATTTGTGGCTATCGTGAAGGGTGATGCTTCTCTGATTTCCATCTCTGCTTCCTTATCCTTTGTGTATAGGAGGGCAACTGATTTTTTGGAATTGATCTTGTATCCTGAAACACTACTAAAGGTGTTTATCAGCTGAAGGAGTTCTTAGCTGGAGTTTTTGGGGTCGCTTATGTACACTATCATATCGTCTGCAAATAATGAAAGTTTAACTTCTTCCTTTCCAATTTGAATCCCTTTGATCCCCTTATGTTGTCTTATTGCTATTGCTAGAATTTCAAGCACTATTTTGAAGAGGTATGGATAGAGTGGACAACCTTGTCATGTTCCTGATTTTAGTGGAATAGCTTTGAGTTTCTCTCCATTTAATTTGATGTTAGCTGATGGCTTGCTATAAATAGCTTTTATTATATTTAGGAACGACCCTTGTATTCCTAATCTCTCTAAGACCTTAATCATAAAGGGATGTTGAATTTTGTCAAATGCTTTTTCCGCATCTAATGAAATGATCATATGGTTTTTTCTTTCAGATTATTTATATGATGGATTACATTGATAGATTATCGTATGTTGAACCAGCCCTGCATCTCTGGGATGAAGCCTACTTGATCATAATGGATAATTTTTCTAATGTGTTCTTGGATTCGGTTTTCCAGTATTTTATTGGGTATTTTTGCGTCGATGTTCATGAGTGAGATTGGCCTGTAGTTCTCTTTCTTGGCTGTGTCTTTGTGTTGTTTTGGTGTCAGAGTAACTTCAGCCTCATAAAAGGAATTTGGCAATCACTTCTCTTTTTCAATATTGTGAAATACATTAAGGAGTATAGGTATTAGGTCTTCTTGGAAGTTCTGGTAGAATTCTGCATTGAAGCCGTCTGGACCTGGGCTTTTTTTGTGGCGAGGTTTTTTATAACAACTTCTAATTCTTCGCGACTAACAGGTGTATTTAGATTTTTCATCTGGTCCTGGTTTAACTTTGGTATATGGTACTTATCTAAAAAAGTGTCCATTTCTATCACATTTTCCAATTTTGTGGCTTACAGGTTTTTTTAGTAAAATCTAATGATTCTCTGAATTTCGTCTGTGTCTGTGGTTATGTCTCCCTTTTCATTTCTGATTTTGTTAATTTGCATATTCTCTCTCCGCCGTTTGATTAGTTTGGATACGGGTTTATCAATCTTATTGATTTTCCAAGAACCAGCTTTTTGTTTCCTTGATTCTTTGGATTGTTTTCTGTGTTTCTATTTTGTTGATTTCAGCCCTCAATTTGATTATTTCCAGTCTTCTACTTCTCCTAGGTGAGTCTGCTTTTTTTTTCTAAAGCTTTCATGTGGGCTCTTAAGTCTCCAATGTGTTCTTTCTCAGTGTTCTTTAAGTGGGCACTTAATGCTATGAACTTTCCTCTTTGCACTGCTTTCAGAGTGTCCCATAGGTTTGAGTATGTTGAGTATTCGTTTTCATTGAATTCAAGATAGACTTTAATTTCTTTCTTTATTTCTTCCTTGATCCAGGTGTGGTTCAGTAGTTGACTGTCCAGTTTCCATGAGTTCATAGGCTTTCTGGGGATAGCATTGTTGTTGAATTCTAACTTTAATCCATGGTGATCTGATAAGACACAGGTGGTTACCGATATTTTTTTGTAACTGTGTAAGTTTGCTTTGTTACCGAGTATGTGGTCTATTTTTGAGAAGGTTCCATGAGCTGCAGAGAAGAAGGTATATTCTTTCTTATTCGAGTGGAATGTTCTATAGATGTCTGTTAATTCCATTTGATTCATTACCTCTCTTAATCCTCTTATTTCTCTGCTAGGTTTCTGTCTGATTGACCTGTCCATTGGTGAGAGAGGAGTGTTGAAATCTCCTACTATTAGAGTGTGTGGTTTGATGACTGCCTTGAGTTTTAGTAACGTTTCTTTTACATAAGTGGGTGCTTTTATATTAGGGGCATAGATATTCAGGATTGAGACTTCATCCTGGTGAATTGTTCCTGTTACGAGTAAAAAATGTCCCTCTCCATCTCTTTTGATTGATTTTAGTTTGAAGTCAACATTCTTAGAAATTAGTATGGTCCCACCTGCTTGTTTCTTAGTTCCGTTTGCTTGATAAACCTTTTCCCAGCCCTTTACTCTGAGTAGATGTCTGTCTTTGTGGTTGAGGTGTGTTTCTTCTAAGCAGCAGAATGTTGGATCCTCTTTTCGAATCCAATCTCTTAGCCTGTGCCTCTTTATAGGTGAGTTGAGTCCATTGATATTAAGTGATATTAATGACCTGTGGTTTTAACTCTGGTCATATTTCCCTTTCTCTCTTTCTTTATTTTGGTAGTAGAGTTTGTGTGTTTCCTTCTTCAAGTTGTGCTGGTGAAGGGTCATTAGATGTCTGAGTTATTGTGGGCATTGTTGGACTTCTTGGTTTGTGATTTTCCTTCTATTACTTTCTGTAGGGCTGGATTTGTGGCTACGTATTGTTTAAATTTATTTTAATCCTGGAAAATTTTGTTTTCTCCATTTATAGTGAACAAAAGCTTGCCTGGGTATAGTAGTCTATGCTTGCACCCATGGTCTCTTCATTTCTGCAGCACATCTATCCAGGACCTTCTGGCTTTCATGTTTTCCATTGAGAAATCAGGTGTAAGTCTGATAGGTTTACCTTTATAGGTAACTTGACCTTTTTCCTTTGCAGCTCTTAATATTCTTTCTTTATTCTGAATGTTTTGTGTTTTAATTATTATATGACGAGGAGATGTTTTTTTTTTTTTTTTTGATCCAGTCGATTTGGTGTTCTGTATGCTTCTTGGAAACTCAAAGGAATATATTTCTTAAGGTCGGGAAAGTTTTCTTCTATAATTTTATTAAATATATTTTCTGGACCATTGAGCTGTACTTCTTCTCCTTTTTCTATCCCTATTATTCTTAGGTTTGGTCTTTTTATTGTGTCCCAGATCTCCTGAATGTTTTGTGATGAAAATTTGTTGGTTATGCTGTTTTATTTGATCAGAGAGTTTATTTTCTCTATGGTATCTTCAGTGTCTGAGATTCTTTCTTCTGTCTCTGGTAATCTGTTGGTGGTACTTGTCTTTGTAGTTCCTCTTCCTTTATCCAAATTTTCCATATCCATCCTTCCCTCGGTTTGTGTTTTCTTTATTACTTCCACTTCAAGTCTTGAACTGTTTCCCTTACCTGTTTGATTTCTTTCTCTTGTTTCTCTTGGTTTTCTTGGGTATCTTTGAGGTATTTATTCATTTCCTCTACCTTTTTGTTGGTAATCTCTAATTGATTATGGCAGTTTTTCACCTCCTTTTTATGGTCCTCTATTATTTTCATAAAATTCACTTTTGAGTCGAATTCTTCTAATTCTTCTGGATTAGGGTGTACACTTCTCATTTCGGGATTCCTGGATTCTGGTGATGTCACGTTGCTTTTCAAGTTGTTGGGGGAATTCTTGCATTGGCGCCTGCCCATCTTTTCCTTCAAATGGAGCCAGGAGAGGCCTGGTGTCTTGGACCAGTGAATATTTCCATTCTTTTGGAGTTTAAGACTCCATGTAATTGTTACATTGTATGTTAGATAAGTAATGATGTTTGTTTGTCAAATAGAATCACTTTAATTAAAGTATTGCTTTATATAAAATTTTTAAAAAGTTACTTTTTTGTGTGTATGTGTGTGCATACGTTTGTGTGCTTTGTTGTGTGTGTAGAGTCAGAGTGCAAGTTTGCGGAGTATGTTCTCCCATTCCACCTTCATGTGGATTCTGGTGATTGAATGTAGTTCATTAGGCATGTGCAGCAAGTTCTTTTACTTGCTGCCCTCACTTTACATATTTGTTGTTGTTGTTGTTGTTGTTGTTGTTGTTAGAATTGCAGAAGAATAGACTTAATATACCTGGTTTTGTAGGGGGTTTTATTGACCTGATATGATCTCAAGCATGTTTGTTTTTCTGGTATTACAGAGTAGAATATCAGTTTCTTCATACATATTGCCTGTCTAGTTTCATTCTTTTTATTGGCAGCATCTGTATTATTGTTATTCTTTTGGGTGTCTTTGATGCAGGGTTTCTCTGTATAGTCCTGGCTCTCCTGGAACTTGCTCTGTAGACCAAGCTCTCCTGGAATGCAGAGATCCACCAGCCTCTGACTCCCAAGTGCTGGGATTAGAGGCTTGTCTCACCACTCCAGGCAGCATCTGTACTTTTAAAATTTGTATTTTTTTCTATTTTGAAAGTTGTGTCTTTACTTGTTTCTTTACATTTGTGCTTGCCATTTTTAAAAATTCTTCCTCCTATTTCCTGTAATTTAGAACTTTGAAACACACATTATTTGGTGAAATAGTCAAGTAAGTGAGCAAGCATCATTGCTGTGAAAACAATGTCTTTCCTGGGGAAGCTCTGATGTGAGTAAACAGTAAACTTCAAAAGGTTCTGTGTGGAATGTGATCTTGTCAAGCAATATGGATGTATAAAAAACAGACTCTGGACCTGATTGGTTTTCATATGGACTTTGATTTAAGGAGTGGCTTTTATGGAGCACATTTGGTAATAATAGAGCTGGCTGAATGTTACGGTTTGTTTGAGGTGAAGGACTTTATGACATTGGTAAAGAAGGGTGGTCAGTGGAGACCATGAGCCTTGGAGAAACAAAGAAGAAGATGGGGTGAGAACAGCTCTTGAAGTCCAAAGGAAATATAATTGAAAGCATTCAGATATTCATGGTGGTGCAAGTCTGTCATCCCAGAACTTGGGAATTGGAGGCAGGAGAAACTCAAATTTGTATGCAGCCTGCTCTGTGTATCAAGTTCTAAGGTAGTCTGGGGTACACAATGAGACCCGCTGGCAAGAAAACATTTAAAATAGATGTGTATCTGAGTGAATGTATCTTTTAGGATTTGAATCATTTTTAGATGACTATAAATTTGCATGTAGTTAAACAAAATAATATAGGGAGTCCTCTGTACTCTTTACTCAGTTTTCCCCATTGATAACATCTTATAAAACTACAATGTCAGGTCCACAGTATTGATATTGTACCCTGATAATCAAAACGACATTCTTCATGCTCACTAGGAATGCTCAGCGTACCTTTTTTTTATCTTGGCCCATTTCCCTCTGCCTGTATTTTCTCTTTCAACCTGACAACCAGTCATGTGTTTTTGTATCAGGTTTTCAAAGAACCATAACTTATATACCCTACCTAACATTCTAGGATTTACTTTTTCCACTTAGCGCTGAGGTTTATCCTTTTGTTATAATGTAGCAACAGTGTACTTTTTTTAATTGCCAAGTAGCTTGCCACAGTATAACTGTACCACCTTTTATCATTTACTCATGAAGACATCTTGGTTGTCTCTGTGTCTTGGCTATCATAAATAAAGCTCTTATATAAACATATACATATAGATTTGTCTTTTAACATATGCTTTTCTTTTATTTTTTAAATTTGGTTTTTTGTTCTTTTCGTGACATGGTTTCTCTGTAGCTTTTGGAAACTGTCCTGGAACTACCTCTTCTAGACCAAGCTGGCCTCTAACTCACAGAGATCCGCCTGCCTCTGCCTCATGAGTGGTGGGACTAAAGCTGTGTGCCACCACCGCCTGGCTGAACATCTCTTTTTGATTCTTTTAACTTATCTATGTGTAGAATTGCTAGTGTTATAGTAACCAACTTGCTTGCCTAAAAGTTCTAATGTTTCATATCATTACTAGCATTTGGCGTTGCCATCTTTAGAAATTTGGTTAGTCTTTTATATATGTGACAGTTTTTCATTGTACCTGTTTTGTGTTTTGTTTTTTCCAACTGGTTCTTAGGTAACTGAGGCTGCTCTTGTCCTCCTGATGTTCTCCTGCCTCTATTTGAGCTACTGCATCAGGCTTCATTGTAGTTTTCATTTTAGTTCTTGTTGTTAATGATGTTTAACATTTTTCATGTGCTCATTTGTTTTATATATCACTCAGGGCTTCTTGCACTCAGGTACTTCACCACTGACCTCTACCTACTACTTTTTTTTTCTTCAATTCTTTTTAAATTAAGGATGAACAGAATTGTTTTTTCCTGAAAGGTTGGGGTTTTTTTATTTTTTTTTATTTTTTGAGGAAATGGTTTAATATCAATAAACACACGCATGTGTGTGTGTGTATGTGTGTGTTAAGGAAAGGGGCAGTTGTACACACAGTAGTAAGGGTGGGTATAGACTTCTCAAGATAGAGTTGCCTGCAAGACACTGTTCTTTGCAATCATGTATCAGGATTATTTTTTCAACTAGAAAACACCATTTGTATGGAGCAGGGAATTGCCAAATGTTTCTTGCATAATTCTAGAGGAAGAACATCTTTCTAAGTAAGGGCTTTATTTTGTTTGAAATTTTTAAGTCAGTTTTAAACTATAAGTACTTATATGTGATACTAGTAATGAATCAGAAAGTGGCTTCTTTTTAAAAGTTCTATGAAAAAATACTTGATATCACTAATCATTAGAGTAATGAAAGCAAAACCACAGTGAGATATCATGTTATTGCCTCTTCTATGTTCAGAGGGTCATTGTGGAAGAGACAAAAGAAGTAAAGCTTGTGGTGCACACCTTAATTCCAGCTCTTGGAAGGCTGAAGTGGGAGAACTAGGAGTTCAGCCTAGGTAAGTGTACCGTTGCCAAATAGTGCATAGTGAGCTCAAGATCACCTTGCAGTATTAACCCCCCCCCCAAAAAAAAGAATAAAAGAAAAGAAAAAAAAGACAAAGTCATTTTGGTAAAGACATAATAACAATCTCTATAGGCTGTTGGTGGAATTATGGCTTGGTACAGTCATTATGGAAAATAGTATGGAGATCCCTTAGAAAGTTAAAAGTAGAAACAAGATGATCAGCAATAGATAACGATAGCATGGTGTTTACAAGCATGCATGTATACACACAGTGGAAGACAACTCATACTTAATGAAGGGAATCCCATCATTTTATGTGATCTAATCTGGAAGACATTATAATAAATGAAATAAGCCTAGAACTGAAAGACATGGAAATACTGATTGTTTTAACTTATAAATACAATATAAAAAGTTGAACTCAGAGACAGAGGCTAAATGGTGGTTATCAGAGGCTGCCTGGGAGAGGAGATAGAAAGATATTATTCCTAGGGTACAAAGTTTTAGTTAGGCTGAGTATGTTCTAGAGGTCTATTATACATCACAATTGCTATAAACAATAATGTAGCTCTTTAGAATGGCTCAGTGATTGATGTACCATCACAGTTTCTACAAACTGCCTCTGACAAAACTATGCTGTAATAGAATGGAATAGAAAACCCTTGTAATAGAATTGTTTACTTTCATACAAAGAAGATTGAGAAAACACCAAAATCTGCATGCGGTGTGTGCTCATTTCATCTTTAAGGGGTTTGTGTGGTGAGATTCATGACACCATCTAAATCAGAATGGTTCAGCAGGGCCTATATTGAATCCATGTATGCTAAATACGTTCATGACAAGATCCAGGACTTTCCTTATTGAAGATCAGAAATCACTGTAAAAGTATTGTAGCCGAGAATTATAAAGCTAAAAAATGTAGTCTTTTTAAGGAATAAGAGAAACACATACTTGAAAATTGCAAAGAGTGTGGATCTTAAATGTCAGCAATAAAATGTGATAGGTAAGTGAGATGATAGTTGGTTACTTCAACTTAGACATTTTGTAATGTTTATCTGCATAAAGACTTTTACCCTGTAAATTTATCTGTTCGTTATACTTTAATAAATCTGAGTAAAATTGAAAAAAATGAAAGTATGCACTATCATCATTAGAACAAAAAAAAAGACATTGGCCTCTTTCAATAAGTTAAATTCTGGCAGATTGCTAGGGTAGGAAAATTAAGCCTTTAGTGTTTTATCAGCTGTCAGCTGTCATGCTTTGGACATCATGGCCTAGAATCTGTTCTTGTTATAGGCTTATTAAAGTAAGCTAGGGGTTTATTATTAAAGTGAATTCTGAAAAGAATCTCTTGGGCCATCTTTGTATTTTTTTATTAAATATCCTACCCTCGGCTTGTTAAGGAATTTTATTTTTTTTACACTACAGTAAACTGGGTCCTGGAAGCTCAGTTTTCTTGCTGCTCAATTTTTTTTTATTTTACAAATTTTTTAATTTACAAAGTTTGTTGATAAGAGGGGAGAAATTGTCAGGATATATGAGACAGAGTCTCAGAGGGTTCTCATTTCCTTCTTTTTCTTCTGTTTACATTTTTATTGATTATTTGGGAATCTCACATTATAAGCCTCCATGGTGCTCACCTCCCAGTCTTCCCGTATCTATTTCCTGTCCACCATGATCTCCCCACTTCAAAAAAGACAAATCTATTTTGTATTGACTGTATATTCACTGAAATGGTAAAATTCTTTGTGGACAAGTTCCCAAAGGAAATGAGTCTTTCTCAGCCTATATCCATGCCAGAAACCATCCATCAGCTGAGGAAACTTTGCAGTGGCTGGGATGGGGCTGGAATTGATGTCCTGCACCCATTCTACTGCCTGTATTGCCTGCACTGAGGGGCAGAGCAGGCTCTCCCATACTCACAGACATTAACATGGCTTCAGACATCAACTCTGACCATGGGCTTCCTCATGGTCTTTGGTGGTAACTTGGACCACAGACATCAACCTGGCTGTTGGCCATATCAGAACCCTAGAGACTGCATGGACCGTGTCCCTCACACATGGTCTCAGGTGGTTACACATGCCACTCACACGGGCTTGGTGCACCAAGACAGCACAGCCTGAGGACATCACCAAGGCATTGGAAAGTAGCACAGACTGTGTAGGTCCATGTGGATCTCAGGCTTCATCTCTGTCTGGTAAAGCAGCATGAACCTCTAACACCAACATAGCCTCTTGTGCTATCGTGGACCACACTGGTCCTTCGAGGAGGTCCAATCCAGAAGATGAATGTTGCCTCACGTCAGGTCTCCATTGGTGCCCAGAGCCAGGAGGAACTGCTGCCTGGCAACAGCTTGAAGGATGTTGTATATCATGCTGTACTTGAACCTTTTGTGCATACCCTGCCTCCAAACTAAGCATCCCCTGCCTCAACCTCTCAAATGTTAGGATTATTGATATGACCCACTATGTCCAACAAAGCAGACTGGATATTTTTCTTCATTTTTAGGGTAGATCCTCGATCTTATACACACTAGACAAATTCTTAGCTTCATCTTCAGACCAGAGAACTTGGTTTATTTTATAGATTGATTTTATTTTTATTTTATGTGTTACTGTTTTACCTGGATGTATATTCTGGGTGAAGTGCCCAAAGTGCAGAAGAGGGTACTGGAGCCTCTGGAACTGGAGTGATGATTGCTAGCCTCCAATTGGGTGCTGGGAGCCAAACCAGGGTCCCCTGGAAACGCCATTATGTACTCTTAACCTCTGAGCCATCTCTCTGGCTTCAATGAAAGGTTCTTTTAATTGAATTTTCTGTGTTTAGTTCATTCACAGGTTAGTAACTCCAAAGTCTTAGAAATGAAAAACTTGCTTTCAGTAGATGACTGTACAGTTTCCATGAGTTTGTAGGCATTCTGGAGGTAGCATTGTTCTTGAATTCTAGCTTTAATCCATGGTGATCTGATAAGATACAGGTGGTTACAGATATTTTTTTGTAACTGTGGATGTTTGCTTTGTTACCGAGTATGTGGTCAATTTTCGAGAAGGTTCCTTGAGCTGCAGAGAAGAAGGTATATTCTTTCCTATTTTGGGTGGAATATTCTATAGATGTCTGTTAAGTCCATTTGATTTATTACCTCCATTAATTCTCTTATTTCTCTCTTAGTTTTCTGTATAACTGACCTGTCCATTGCTGAGAGAGGAGTGTTAAAGTCTCCTACTATTAATGTCTTCTGTTTGATTGCTGCCTTGAGTTTTAGCAATGATTCTTTTACATACGTGGGTGCTTTATATTAGGGGCATAGATATTCAGGATTGAGACTTCATCCTGATGAATTGTTTCTGTTAGGAGTAGAAAATGTCCCTCTCCATCTCTTCTGATTGATTTAAGTTTGAAGTCAACTTTGTTAGAAATTAGTATGGCCACACCTGCTTGTTTGTTAGGTCAATTTACTTGATAAGCATTATCCCAACCCTTTACTCTGAGTAGGTGTCTGTCTTTGTGGTTGAAGTGTGTTTCTTGTAAACAGCAGAATGTTCGCTCCTGTTTTCGTATCCAATCTCTTAGTCTGTGCCTTTTTATAGGTGAGTTGAGTCCATTGACATTAAGTGATATTAATGACCAGTGGTTGTTAACTCCGGTCATTTTTTTTAGTAGTAAATTTTGTGTGTTTGCCTTCTTCGAGTTGCGCTGGTGAAAGGTCTCTAGTTGTCAGAGATATTGTGGTCATTGTTGGACTCCTTGGTTAGGTTTTTTCGGTTCCTCCCTGCCTCCCATTTCTCTCCCCCTCCCTCGTCCCCCTCCCCCTACCACCACTTCTCTTCTCCTCCCTCTCCAGTCCCAAAAGCAGTCAGGGTTCCCTGCCCTGTGGAAATTCCAAGGTCCTCCCCACTCCATCCAGGTCTAGAAAGGTGATCATCCAAACTGTCTATGCTCCTACAAAGCCAAAACATAAAGTAGGATCAAAACTCCGTGCCACTGTCCTTGGCCTCTAGCATCAACTCTCATTGTCCGCGATGTTCAGAGAGTCCTGTTTTATCCCATGCTTTTTCAGTCACAGTCAGCTGGCCTTGGTGAGCTCCCAATAGATCGGCCCCACTGTCTCAGTGGGTGGGTGCACCCCTCGTGGTACTGACTTCCTTGCTCATGTTCTTCCTTTTTCTGCTTCTCATTAGGACCTTGGGAGCTCAGTCCGGTGCTCCAGTGTGGGTCTCGGTCTCTCTCTCGATCCATTGCTAGATGAAGTTTCTATGTTGATATGCAAGATATTCACCACTATGGTTATAGGATAGGTTCATTTCAGATTCCCTATCCTCTGGTGCCCAAGGAACTAACTGGGGACATTGCCCTGGACACCTGGTTGCCACTCCAAGCTCAAGTCTCTTGCCAACCCTTATGTGGTTCCCTTAACTAAGATATGAGTTCCCTGCTCCCCAATACAAACTTCCTATTTCCCCAATCATTCCGTTTCCTCAAGTTCCTCACATCCTCTCCTTCACACTTTTCTCTCCCAACTCCCCTCACCCCCATCCCACCCCACCCCCAATATTCCAAATTTTTGCCCCGCAATCCTGTCTATTTCCCATAGCCAGGAGGATAACTATATGTTTTTCCTTGGGTTTACCCTCTTGTTTGCTTCTTTAGGATCATAAATTATAGACTCAGTGGCCCCTATCCATGGCTAGAAACCAATGATGAGTGAGTACATCCCATGATCTTCTTTTTGAGTCTGGGTTACCTCACTCTGGATAGTATTTTCTATTTACATCCATTTGCATGCAAAATTAGAGATTAATTGTTTTTTACCGCTGAGTAATACTTTAATGTATATATATTCCACACTTTCTTCATCCATTCTTCCATTGAAGGACATCTAGGATGCTTCCAGGTTCTGGCTATTACAAATAATGCTGCTATGAACATAGTTGAACAAATGCTTTTGTCTTGAACAAATGCTTTTGTCATATGATAGGGCATCTTTTGTGTATATTGCCAAGAGTGGTATTGCTGGGTCCAGGGGTAAGTTAATCCCAATTTTTCTGAGAAACCGCCACACTGATTTCCAAAGTGGTTGCAAAAGTTTGCAGTCCCACCAGCAATGGATGAGGGTACCCCTTTCTCCACAATCTCTCCAGCAAAGGCTATCCTTGGTGTTTTTGATTTTAGCCATTCTGACTGGTGTAAGATGATATCTCAAAGTTGTTTTGATTTGCATTTCTCTGATCACTAAGGAGGTTGAGCATGACCTTAAGTATCTTTTGGCCATTTAAACTTCTGTTGAGAATTCTCTGTTCAGTTCAGTGCCGCATTTTCTAATTGGGTTAATTATATTTAACTTCTATTTTCTTGAGTTCTTTATATATTTTGGAGATCAGACATTTGTCTGTTGCGGGGTTGGTGAAGATCTTCTCTCAGTCAGTAGGATGACTTTTTGTCTTAATGACAGTGTCCTTTGCTTTACAGAAGCTTCTCAGTTTCAGGAGGTCCCATTTATTCAGTGTGCCCTCAATGTCTGTGCTGCTGGGGTTATACATCTTGTTGATATTTCTATAATTAGATTAAGAATTTTATTTGTTTTTTTTGAGTCACACTAGGTAGGGCTGCTTACTTTTCATAACTTGTACTATTTGGAGATGTTTCCATAATTAGATTGGGATTATTATTTGTTCTTTTTGAGTCACACTAGGTGGGACTGTTATTTATGATATTTTATGTATTTATATCTTTTAACTATTATCAGCAAACAGTACATTATTAGGACTTGGCTTTCATTTTTGTACTACTAATAGTACCAAGAGGTGTTTAATAGACCTTTTTTTCCTACATGATGCAGTGTAGATCCAGGCTGAGTGCTGACATAAGCGTTTTGTTTACAGCTAATCACTTTGAAAGGGAGGGCATCAGGTTTTTTGTTTGTTTGAAAAAGTGGTTTTTTAGCTTTACTTATATCCATTTGTAGGGCTGCATCTCTGATTTGACACATTAGATTCTACTTCAGTATACCTGTGCTATAGCCACAACTTGTTATTTCTGTTTTCTGTAAGTTTATTCCACACAGCATCACTTGAAAGGGAAGTCAGTTGGTTAAGTGAGCTAAGGCGTGGTGGCATGACTAAGACCCTAAGCAATAGAGGTGAGGCGGCCAGATCTTTAGTTGCCCTCTCCAGACTCATGATTATCATAAATATCACCATAGAACCTTCATCCAGCAACTAATGGCAACAGAGGCAGAGATCCACATTGGAGCACTGGACTGAGCTCCCAGAGTCCAGTTGAAGAGTTTAAAGTTGTTTTCTTCTACTTCTTTTGGGTTAGGATTATCAAGTCTTCCTGTTGTGTGACCCCTGGGTTCTGGTGTTACCATGTTGTTTTTTAGGTTGTTGGAGGGATTCTTACTTTGGCGCCTACACATCTAGTCCTTCAAATGAGACCTGCAGTGTTTTTGTGTCTTGGTCCAGTCCTTGAAGTGGCTGTCTGAGTGTTGGGAATTTTTCTTGATAAGCTTTACTGTCACTGTCTGTCTCAGAAGCTTCTGAGGTCTCTATACACCTGCTCTCTAGGTCTTCTTTCCTGGTTTGCTCTCTTGCTGCTCTCTTAATCCCCTCAGTGTTGTAGCAGGCTCTTGGTCCCCTCAGTATTATAGCAAGCTTTCAGCTCTTAGGCAGCTTGTGGCTAGTACCTTGGGGGGTGTCCCATGGGTGGGATTGGGTTTGAGGGGAACCTAGTCACAGCAAACTCCCTGCTGGCTGGCTAGAAAAGCCGAGGGAGTTGGGGAGGGGCTTGGAGTTTTGTCCCACTTGGGAGGTCCTAGAGAGTGGGGCGTCCTGCCATGTGACTGTTCACTCACCTCTTAAGTCCCCTCAGTATTGGAGCAAGCTGTGTTTTAAAGTCCAACACAAGTTGCAGAAGAATAGCCTTTATTATTTTTTAAAAAGATTATTTTAATAAAGATTTATTTTATTTGTATGTGTGTCTTGAGTATGTACCAGGTATGTGCTGGTGTCTTTTGGCATGGTGAGAAGAGTTCAGATATCCTGGAACTGGAGTTACATGTACATGAACTTACTCATGGGGCTGCTGTGATCCAAACATAGGTCTCCTAGAAGAGCAGCAAGTACTCAGTGCAAAGCTATCTTCTCAGCCCCACCATGAGTACATTGTTTTACAAAAACTTAAACTGTAATCTTTACTATGTTGGTAATAAATTAAAGAACTAGAAGTTTTTTACATTTATTTCCACACACGGGGTGGGGGGAGAGAAAGAGAGAGAGAGAGAGAGAGAGAGAGAGAGAGAGAGAGAGAGCGAGAGAGAGAGCACGATACCAAGTTAACTTATAAAAGAAAGCATTTTACAGTTTCAGAGGGTTAGTGCATCACTGTGACTCTGGAGTCTCCTACATCTTGGATCTTTAGTACAAATCCAAGCATCATGTTCTCAGCTTTATATGATGGCCTCTATGGGCCTGCATGCCACATGCCTTCAGGGCTGTAACATTTTTTTCTGAACTAATGAGGAAGATTTCACAACTTCTTAACTCCAGTATTTTGGATTCTAAAGTCAGGCAAGTATTGTTGTACATTTTGGATGGAATATGGCTCTCTCATTGGATTCCATTTGTATAAACTTTGAACTCTTGGTGTTTTCCTTTGTTGAATAAGCTTTACTTTGTTTTTGGAGTAGATTCTCTAGGGATTTTCTTTTTACAGGTTTCATGGTTAGCTAGGTGGGATCTTTACCTTCATTCCAATTCTCTGTACCTCTTTCAGCACAAACCTAGGTGTACGCATTTTATTTCCTGGTCTTCCTTTTTCTCCTCAGATTGTGCATTTGTATTTCCATTTGCCCTGTTTGCACTTTTCTTTCTTTCTTTCTTTCTTTCTTTCTTTCTTTCTTTCTTTCTTCCTTCCTTACTTCCTTTTTTTGGGGGGGACAGTGTTTCTTTGTAGCTTTGGAGCCAGTAGTTGGGGTTTTAGGTCAGTGGTAGAACACTTGCTTAGCACTTTTTCATTTTAGAGCTGCATTAAGAATGATTACTAATAACCATGAGTCAATACTGTCTTGAATGAAATCTCTGCCAATAATATTTTTCCAAAACTCTTCAATTTAGCCTCAAGCAGGTTCTTAGGACTAGGGCCAAAAGCAGCCACATTCTTGGCTAAAACATTACAAGAATTGTTTTTATTCCAGTTTCTTTTTAAATATTTTTTTAAAAATAATACCATTCAAAATTTGCACTTCCTCCCCTCCTCCCATTTCCCTCCTACTTCCCCACTCACTCTCCCCCCTCTCCCCCACACCTGAGAGGGCAGGGTACCCAGCCCTTTGGGAAGGCCCTCCCCCCTCCATCCAGGCCTAGGAAGGTGTGCATTCAAACAGACTAGGATCCACAAAAGCCAGTATATGCAGTAGAGTCAAATCTCAGTGCCATTATCATTGGCTTCTCTGTCAGCCCCCATGCCTCCAGCTGGATTTAGCTCAGGCACACTGTCTCAGTGGGTGGACCAACCCCGCCTGGTCCTGATGTCCTTACTCATCTTCTCCCTCCTTCTGCTCTTCAACTGGATCTTAGGAGCTCAGTCTAATGCTCTGATGTGGGTCTCTGTCTCTATCTCCATGCATCGCTGGATGAAGGTTCTATGGTGATATTCAAGATAATCATCAGTGTGAGTATGGGACAAGGCCAGTTCAGGCACCCTCTCATCTACTGCCCAAGGACCTAGCTGGAGATATCCCCGTGGACACCTGAGAATCCTTCTAGAGCCAAGTTTCTTGCCAACCCTAAAATGGCTCTCTTAATTAAGATATTGTCTTACCTGCTCCTATAGCTACCCTTCCTCCATTGCAACCATCCCACTCTCCCAAGCTCTCCCTAATTTTTCCCTTCTCCCTTCTCTCTCCAACCTCCCCTTCCTCCCACCCTATCCCCACCTTCCCAACTTTTTCCTAGTGCTCTTGTCTGCTTCCAGTTTCCAGGAGGATCTATATGTTTTTCTTTGGGTTCACTTTATTCCAGTTTCTAATACTGTTTCACCCTGAAACTACTTGAACTGGGCCTCTATATTCCACAATGCTCTCACTACTACTGTCTTCAAAGCTCTTATAGCATTTTTACAGCCCCACTTAAAACATTCAACCACTTCCCTCATGCAGAGTTCCCAAGTCAACATTCCTCTAACAAGCAGCTTGACCAGTCCTGTCACAGCAATACCATGTAACAACTTTATCATAGTTACTTTTTTATTGTAGAGAGACACCATAATGAAGGCAGCTTATAAAAGAAAACATTTAATTGGGGGCTTGCTCACGGTCAGAGAGTGAGTCCATGACCATCACGTCATGGGGCATGGCAGCACACAGGCATGACACTGGAGAGTAGCTGGGAGTTTTAACCTGATTTAGAAGTTGGTAGCAGAGGTGGTGGAGGGAGGGGCTGGACCTGTCTTAGGCTTCTGAAATCTCAAAGTCCACCTCCTGTGAAACACCTGTCCAACGAGGTCACATCTAATCTTTCTCAAAATTGTTCCACCAACTAGGGATCAAGCATTTAAATATAGGAGCTTTTATGGAACTATTCTCTTTCAAACCACCACATTAATCAAAATACCATTTTACGACCCAAATTGCTTAATATTATATGATTAAGAAACAGCAAAGCAGATTCGGAGACTACTAGAGAAAAGAAATATATATTATAAGCATTATAAGCAACTTCTAAAACTTGACAGAGATATCTTGCTGCCTGGACAGTAACCCAAAGTTCTTCTGTAACATTGGGAAATCCTTCTTCAGCCTACAGGCCCATAGTATCTGGCAGACTTTTCCATGAAGCAGTGAATTTGCAAGACTGTTTTGCCTCTATTGGCAGTTTGTCAGTCACTTTCTTCTGTGTCCTGCAGAATGTCTGGAACATTTCATGAAGCAGGAACCCTGAAGGACTCAGGAGACATTTTTATGGTGTTGGTTTTCTTCTACTTTATGCAAGTTACAGGGACCAAACTCAGTTTGCCAGGCCTTGATGGCAAACAACTTTGCCTGTTGAGCCCTCTTATATTTTCATTTATCTTTTTTCTCACACTGGACTAAGAGAATAGACTTCCTCCCTTTCCTGAAGAATCAAAGAAAAGGCCTTTTTCTTTTAGTGGGGCATGAGAATGTTTGGAGTTGGAGTATGGAAGGATGTTTTGCACACATTTTCTCTGTCTCTTCAGAAAACTGCCCTTGTTGAGGTACCAGGTGTATGCCAAGTTTGCCTGTTTAGTATTGGGAGTGATAAGCCAGAGAAAATGAGGGGGTTGTCTGAGTTTCCTACCGGACTCAGGCATTGAGATCCAGAATGGTGTTTTCCAGCAGTAGTTTCTTTTCAATTCTATTTTGTTTCTAATTGCCGTTTCTTGAGAAGTTTCTTCAGGTACTTAATGGTCTTTGGGCTTCCCCTCCTGAGAAGTACCTCATATGTTTATTATTTGTTTGTTTTAAAGTTTTTCTGAGGTCTATATTTGAACATAATATGCAGCCGAGGCTGGCCTGGGACTCAGGATCCTTTCCCCTCAGTCTCTCAAGTGCTAGGATTACAAGCATGTGCCACCAGTGTCTAGCACTGAGCAATACTCTAGCCTGAGATATTTGAACAACATCAACTTTGACCCACTGGGAAGTGTACTTTGTGGTATACCTTTTCCCTCTTGGTAATTGTCTCTTTCTTGTTCTTGGGTGATCTCTTGAGGCCTGAGTGAAACTGGTGTGGTTGAAGACTGAGTCAGAGGAGCTGAGGGGGGATGCCCAGGAGAACTCTTCATCCAAACTATAAATACCCATTGATGCAGAGTGACAGGGGGAGGACTTGTGTGTTGTAGTGGTGAGCTGAGGGCCTCTACCCACAGCCGGGCTCATGGCTGCCTGGCTAGCTCATGCCCCAAAATAACGACACACAAACTGTATTCTTTAAAACATTGCTTGACCCATTATCTCTAGCCCTTACTGACTAAATCTCATATCCTGCAATGAGTCGGATTCCCATGAGCTCAGTCACTGTGATCTCACATAGATAACTCATTCAGTGTTCACTTTCATGACATTGAGTTTTAATTTTTGTCCTAATCTGATAAAGAAAAAAAGATGAGGAGAATAGAGGAGCCTTATGTAAGGCCTCAAAATGGGTCATTTAAAAAGGTAAGACTGCCTGCCTTCATGTGTGCTGCCAACCTTTATTAGCAAATCCATCCTTCCATAGATTAGCTATACACAACCCAAGTGTCCAGCAAACTATAAAACACAGGTTGGTACCTAACTGCCTTTAATTTCTGGAGCAATTGCTGTCCCATCAAGGTCACCTAACAACACAGCGAGTTATGTAACAATGCCCCACCACCACCTTAGAGGAATTTCAGGACCCCAAAGTGGCAGCAAGTTATCTTTATTGGAAATACAAATGTTTCTGCAGTGACAAAATGATGTACATGAAAAAACAGATTGGTGTACTCACTATGATTGTATGTGATATGCCACACACAGGATTTTGGTTCTGAATACTTGGTCACTAGGAGGTTTTTAAGGTTGTGGAGAATCAGAAACTTGCTGGAGAAATTGGTGTCTGAAAGGATTAGCCTTGATTAATCAGGGCATCTTTCTTTGGTCCCCAATGTTTACTGATTTCCTTACAGAGAACAAGAAGCCTCCAACTCATGCTGCAATGGCTTCTGCAACATGAAATTTGAGATCCCCCTCCACACCCTGGTTGTTTTCATCACCAAGAAGGTGTAACTCACAAACAATCTCCCACACCAGTTTAGAATTATGATTCATAAAATGGTTATTTCTTTTAAGGGGAAAAACTTACAAATTACCATGCCAGACAACAGCCATCTGCAGGATCAGGAGGGGAGCCTAGTTGCTGGATGAAAAGGTGCATGAAAGAGAACAAGCTGAAGGCAGTTGCTCCATTTTGAAAGAGAGAGAGACCACATCCCAATGGCCTTTATCTCAGTTGCTATAGCCTGAAGGAATAGAAGGAGCTCCTGCAACACACCTATTTGGACATAGCACCATAATTTACCAGTATGTGACAAAACCTATTTTACTTTACTGTTTTCAGTCTTTCAGGATACACGGCAGAGACAGAATCTGCTTCATGCATTTGTGTGACCAATGATTTCCCTATAAGAAAAAACCCAAAAAAACTCCCAACAACATCACCAGCATTCAACAACATGTCCATGATTTCATTGCTTTGCCTTTGATGGAGTGGTAAATCATGCTGCTAGTTAATCTGTGCAAGCAATGTGAATTTCCCTGTGAATATATAGAGAGAATAGACAGTTTATCTTAAAAATGTCAGGTACAGGGCAGAGATAGGATCTGCTTCATGCATTTGTGTGACCAATGATTTCCCTTTAAGGAAAACCCACAAACACTCCCAAGACCATCATCAGCATGACGAAAGGAGATGCAGTGTGTGGAAGAGGACAAGATGGCTGTTTAGGAAACAGAGGAGAGTGGCCAAAAAGATGTAGGATCTCAGAGAGGGATAATGCGTGAGGAAAAAACATGTCATATGGAAAGACGTGACATCGAGGTGTTGGGACTTAAGAGGATAGAGAGTTATCATGAAGGGTCACAAATGTGTACTCAGAAGCAAAGAAAATTGGGTTTCATTTGATTAATGGTTTAATTCATACCATCTGGAAGTCACTGGGTATATGAACTCCACTGGAGCATGTTGAGTGACCCGGATCCTCCTGCCTAAAGAAAAGTGTCTCCTCTCAGGGGCTCTTCTGCAATGGGGTGGACCTCAGGCTACCTACTTACTTTTGCCAGGCTTCTATCTACTACCTATTTTGTCATGCCTGGATTCTTTCTGTCTTGCACTCTCACAGGTCTTATGCATGCCATTCAACCCCTGTGAGTTCATTTAAACAATTGGCCTGCCTTAACTTTAAACACTGTTCCCTTGTCATTGATCATGTTCTGTGGGATTTGGGCTATAAAACTCATAAACAGACTCACCCGCACCCAGGCTAAACTAGTAGTACATTGAATCACATTGGTGTGTGACATGCACAGATATGATGAATGCACCGAGCTCCATAAAATCAGTTACCTAGGGAATCAGTGATGTTATGTGAAGTGTGGCAAAGACCCCACAAACCCATCAGACCCGAGGATACCAGTATGATATTGATGCCTGACTCCCATCATGCAAGGATCCTGACATCTTTAACAGGGCAGTTTTGGTTCCTTCATCTTCAAAAACTTGGTTAGTAAGGTTGTAGGTGTCAAACTGCCATTCAGGGCCCAGCATGTAGGTCACCTGTGCCAGGTCAGGTGATTTGGCTACAATGTGGGTGAAAACTTGTACCAGGGCATGCTAGTACCCTCGCCCCTTCTTCTCCTCAACATCATCATCACTCTCCTGGGTGGGTCTAGAGCACAAAGAAGGCAAAATGGACTAAGCTTCCTCCTTAGTGGATAACCTTATCTACCCTCAATTTGGACTGACTTTCAGAGGGCATGCAGCACATTTTATCCTATTAGCCATCTCTTTCATTGGATCACTCACTTATCCAATGAATGATTGAATTTATCCATTCATCCATGTCTCTATCTTCTTCAATCCCTTCTTCCATTTCCCCATGTCTTGTGTCTACAGGTTGCCAAGATAAATCGACTATGTCTCTTCTGTTCTAGAAACTTTCATTTGTAAAGAACTTGCCCTCTCAGGGGTGGTTTTTTCTGAGTTCTCTGTAGATGGAGACCATATGAGGAGGAACAGAGGAGCAACCATGACAACACTTGCGCAGTAGAGTTAGGCAGATTACAGATTGATGCCTGGCAAGCCTGTAAAATGAGTCAGATTCCCATGAGCTCTGTCACTGTGGTCTCACATAGATATCTCATTCAGTGTTCACGTCCAGGACATTGAGTTTTAATTTTTGTCCTAATCTGGTAAAGAAACCAAGATGAGGAGAATAGAGGAGCCTGATGTAAGGCCACAAAATGGGTCATTTGAAAAGGTAAGACTATACGCCTCCATGAGTGCTTCCACCCTTCTTAGGAAATCCATCTTTCCATAGATTAGCTATAGGCAACCCAAGTCTCCAGCACACTGCTAACCACAGGTTTGAACCTAACTGCCTTTGATTTCTGAAACAATTGCTGTCCCGTTAAGGTCTCACAACAACAAGCAAGGTATGTAAGAATGCCCCACCATCACCATAGAGCATGTTCAGGACAACAAAGAGCCAGCAAGTTATCTTTATTGGAAATAAAAATGTTTCTGGAGGGACAAAAGGATGTACATAAAAAAAAAAAAAAAAAAACGATTGGTGTCCTCACTACGATTTTATGTGATATGGCCCACACAGGCTTCTGGTTCTGAATACTTGGCCTCAGGAGGTTTTGTAGGTTGTGGAGACCCAGAACCTAGCTGGAGGAATTGCGGTCTGAAAGCTCAAGCCTTGATGTTTCAGGGCATCCTTTCACTGGTCCCCAATGTTTACTGATTTCCTTACAGAGAATGAGAGGCCTCCTACTCCTGCTGCCATGGCTTCTGCAACATGAACAGTGAGAACCCCCTTCACACCCTGGTTGCTCTCATCACATAGGAATGTGTAAGTCACAAACAATCTCCCACGCTAGTTTAGAATTATGATTCATAAAATGGTTATTTCTTTTAAGGGGCAAACCTTACAGATTTCCATGCCATACAACAGCCCTCGGCAGGATGAGGAGAGGAGCCTAGTAGCTGGATGTGGAGATGGATGCAGGAGAGCAAGCTGAAGGCAGTTGCTCCATTTTGAAAGAGAGAGACACCACACCCCAGTGGCCTTTATCTCAGTTGCTATAGCCTGAAGGAGCAGAAAGAGCTCCTGCAACACACATATTTGGACATAGCAGCAAAATTTACCAGTATGTGACAAAAACCTATTTTAGTTTATTTTTTTCATGCTTTCAGGTACAGGGCAGAGACAGGCTCTGCTTCATGCATTTGTGTGACCAATGATTTCCCTGTAAGAAAAAACCCACAAACGCTCCCACAACATCATCAGCATTCAACAACATGTCCATGATTTCTTTGCTTTGCCTTTGATTGAGTGGTAAATCATGCTGCTAGTTAATCTGTGCAAGCAATGTGAATTTCTCTGTAAATATATAGACAGAATTGACAGGTATCTTAAACATGTCAGGGGGTCACACTGCAATGGAGTGGGTTAATCATCACCATGTGACAGTGACATATTTAAGATCTCTCCTTTGTCATTAAATCTCAGAATTGTCAAGATGTTATGTTTTTGTGCAGACTTCTCAGGGTTTTCTCCCATTCATGGTTTCCATGGATGTTTGCTAGTTACGCTTACATGTCTTTTGCCAGATTCTGTCAGTTTTTGCCATGCACTCTCGGCTCCACAACTTCTCCTGCCCTAAGATTCTAGTTCCAGGCATTTTAGACACTTGTGACTGTTGCACGAGTGTCTCATGTTCCGCCTAAATGATTTGGAATGTTATTTAGCCTGAGTTTTAACTTCCATCCCTGAGTTCATTGACTTTCCTTGACCATCTTTCTTGGGCCACTGAGCTGAACTACTAGGGTTTTGCTCCAGTTACTTCTCCATGCTGAGACAGCCTACACTCTCAGTACTACTGTGATAGTGTTTCTGTAGCAAGTATTCTTCTCAAGATAAGAAGAAATTTCAATATTATAATCCATCTGCTGTTATTTTGTCTTAAACACACAAACACATCCCCATAAGTTAATGCACACACACTGTTGATATCTCAACCTTAGGGTGCCGTTCTGGGGTTAGTAAGAGGCTTCTCTCTAGAGGGGTTCCCAGAAAGCCATGGGGTGACACCAACGAGGACCTTGGGCAGGTGAGCTGTGGGTGCCTGCACTGTGCCATGTCCCTAGGCACTACGGGTGCGTTGTCTCATAATCAGACTGATGACTATCTTGAATATCACCATAGAACTGTTTTACGGAAAAGGATGGAGATAAAGACAGGGACCCACATCAGAAAACTAGACTGAGCTACCAAGCTCCAGTTGAAGAGCTGAAGGGGAGAGAATAAGAGCAAAGAACTAAGGAATACAAGGGCTTGGTCCACCCACTGAGATACTGTGTTGAGCTAATGGGAGATCAACAAAACAAGCTATGCTGGGACTGACAGAGCATGGGATCAAAGTGGAAGCATTGAATGTGGCTGACAATTGGGGCAGAAGGAGAACCCAATGATAATGGCACTGGGATTTGTCTGTACTGCACATACAGGCTTTAATCGATCATATTATATGTAGATGCTTACCTTCCTCAATCTGGATGGAGGGGGGCAAGGGCTTCCCACAGGTCAAGGTACCCTGCCCTCTATTAGGACTGGATTGGTGTGGAGAGGATTGGTGGTTGCGTGAATAGTTAGGGGGAGGAGGAAAGGAAGTGGAAATTTGAAATTTATTATTTATGAAGGAAGAAAAAATCAATAGAAGATAACCAATGGAGAGATGGGATCTAAGAAAAAAAAACTTTCATGTGATTTGTTGACTCAGACACCAAAGACTTTTTCAGAAAAATAAGATACAGGGATTGAGTTGCTTGGGCAAGAGTGTGACTTGAGTAATTGGGAAGATGAGTGGGGGCTTATTTTGGGTCCCCTGGTGGCTGTATACAGCTTTTGAGGAGCTGAATGCTGGATGTTTCTGTGGGTAAATAGGGAAGTAACAAGCTTGTGAGGGGATTTCTGACATAAGTAGAGCCTTGGTGATGTCACAAAGCCTTGGTTCGTTGGGTAGCAACTCTGTTCCACTCAAAGCACTAGTCTTCCATGAAGGTGGGTTTATTATCCTCACAGTGCCTGAGAAGGACAGTTCAGCTCCTGGTCTCCACAACTGTTCAACAGGCTTTTTGCACCTCAACATTTCCGGAAGATTGAATCTGGAGAGGTAGGACATTTTCTTTTGGTAAATATGTTTTTAACGCAACTAAGACCTCTGTCGTGCAAAAAAGTTTTCCTTCAAATGTCCTGTGGGTCCACCATTTCTGTTGTTACCAGCTCCTATATTTGATAGCTGTGGGGATGGTGAATGCCAGCTATTCTTCCCACTTTATCTTTGCTAACAATATCAAATTCATCAATCCACTAAAATGGCAAAGCTCCTCTTTGTCCAGAGGTGTTTTAAAAGATACTAATTATTTCTCAATGGCTGCTGTTGCCCAGAATAATGAGTCTTTCAGGTTGAAGTGGGTCTCACTGTACTCACTTCCACAATGAAGACTGAGAATGGCTTTATGTAATAGACCTGGGTCTGGATCAGGAGACCCAATACAGAGAGCCAGTGGATTGGAGTGCCATGACCTTGGGCAGGCTGTCTTGGATTGAGCCCCCTACCTATTAGCTTGATGTCGAAGGAGACGTGTGGATGTCCTTCGAATTCTTTGTTATCTGTTCAGATTTTTCTTACTCGTTTCGGGGATAGGCATACCTTCTCCTCTCATTGACTTAGTCAGTCAGAAAGTAGGTTTCTCAGCGGAGGTCATTTGCCTTTGGGCAGCAGGAATGTGTCTCTGAGATTGATATACTGAGCTGTAGAGAAAAATTTGCAAATTGTCCTATTTATTTCTTAAGAGAAAATTACAGTTAGGTATGCAAACCTGTTGATCAATATCTTTGTCTCCTGCACCACAGTTCTTCCAGAAAAGAGCCTTGACCTCATAGCCTCCCCTAGTTGTCCTTGCAGGCACTCATGGTTGAGTCCACGACTTGGTTTCTGAATTAAACAGAAGGAAAGTTCTTTCAACCTAGAGAGTGGGCAGCTATGAAGCCCAAGCACAGAAGATATCCAAGAAACAGCGGACCAAGAGCTCAGTGGACTATCTCAGTAAGTCTACAGCCATGATGAAGATGCCTCTTAGTATGAGATGCATGCCACCTGTCCAGAAGAGGAATGGGTCATCTCTCCAGAAGCAAAAACTGAGGAGGCCTTTTGAGGCCCTGGAGAATATTGTCGGCTGCAGAATTTCTCACGGCTGGAAGGAAGCCAATGAACCAGTCACCCAGTGGAAAGCCATCATTCTAGATCAACTGCCAACAAATCCCTCTCTCTATTTGTTGAAGTATGATGGGATAGATTGTGTCTATGGATTGGAGCTTCACAGTGATGAAAGGATTTTAAACCTTAAGTTCCTGCCTAGCAACGTACCATTTCCTCAGGAGACAGACACTCATCTCTCAAACACCATAGTTGGCAGAGCAGTGAAACATACATTTGAGGGCACAAATGGCTCTAAGGATGACTGGAAGGGGATGGTCCTAGAGGAGGTGCCAATCATGAAGACCTGGTTCTATATTACCTACAAGAAAGATCCGGTCTTGTACGTTTACCACCTCCTGGTTGACTACCTTGAAGGCAACCTCCACATCATGCCAGGCTCTATGGAGGAGTGGACTGGGGTGGTCCAAGATGAGGTGCAGACCATGAAGACCTGTTTCTACATTACCTACAAGAAAGATCCAGTTGTGTACCTTTACCACCATCTAGATGACTACATTGAAAGCAACCTCCACATTATGCCAGGATGTCCTCCAATAGGGGTGAATTTGGAATTAGGCAGGGATTCCTTGGCATGCAAAAGCATGCAGCACAACGAAAAAGATGGAACCCAAAGATAGGTAAAATTATTTACCAAGTTCCCACCAAACCTTCCGTGCATTTCATCAAGTTGGATAATGACTTCCATATCTATGTCTATGATTTGATGAAGATCTGTTAAAGTGAAATTCACAAATTTTGGGGGTCAGACTTAAATCTGTGTTTGGGGAACTCTTTTTTTCAGAAATACCTCAGGTCTTCTATTAATCCTGGTATCTTTTTCAATGGAATTTTTTTTGCTCTAAAAACATAAATTTGTGAAGATGTTATGTTGTTTGGTCAATGATGGAGTTTCTGGTGGATGGGACATCACAGAAAGACAGGCCTCAAAACAAAACAGGATTTATGGTCTTTTCCCCTTGGAGAGGGAATGACGAATGGAGATGCAGTGTGTGGAAGAGGACAAGATGGCTGTTTAGGAAACAGAGGAGAGTGGCCAAAACGATGTAGGATCTCAGAGAGGGATAATGCGGGAGGGAAAAACATGTCATATGGAAAGATGTGACATCGAGGTGTTGGGACTTAAGAGGATAGAGAGTGATCATGAAGGGTCACAAATGTGTACTCAGAAGCAAAGAAAATTGGGTTTCATTTGATTAATGGTTTAATTCATACCATCTGGAAGTCACTGGGTATATGAACTCCACTGGAGCATGTTGAGTGACCCGGATCCTCCTGCCTAAAGAAAAGTGTCTCCTCTCAGGGGCTCTTCTGCAATGGGGTGGACCTCAGGCTACCTACTTACTTTTGACAGGCTTCTATCTACTACCTATTTTGTCATGCCTGGATTCTTTCTGTCTTGCACTCTCACAGGTCTTATGCATGCCATTCAACCCCTGTGAGTTCATTTAAACAATTGGCCTGCCTTAACTTTAAACACTGTTCCCTTGTCATTGATCATGTTCTGTGGGATTTGTGCTATAAAACTCATAAACAGACTCACCCGCACCCAGGCTAAACTAGTAGTACATTGAATCACATTGGTGTGTGACATGCACAGATATGATGAATGCACCGAGCTCCATAAAATCAGTTACCTAGGGAATCAGTGATGTTATGTGAAGTGTGGCAAAGACCCCAAAAACCCATCAGACCTGAGGATACCAGTATGATATTGATGCCTGACTCCCATCATGCAAGGATCCTGACATCTTTAACAGGGCAGTTTTGGTTCCTTCATCTTCAAAAACTTGGTTAGTAAGGTTGTAGGTGTCAAACTGCCATTCAGGGCCCAGCATGTAGGTCACCTGTGCCAGGTCACGTGATTTGGCTACAATGTGGGGGAAAACTTGTACCAGGGCATGCTGGTACCCTCGCCCCTTCTTCTCCTCAACATCATCATCACTCTCATGGGTGGGTCTAGAGCACAAAGAAGGCAAAATGGACTAAGCTTCCTCCTTAGTGGATAACCTTATCTACCCTCAATTTGGACTGACTTTCAGATGGCATGCAGCACATTTTCTCCTATTAGCCATCTCTTTCATTGGATCACTCACTTATCCAATGAATGATTGAATTTATCCATTCCTCCATGTCTCTAACTTCTTCAATCCCTTCTTCCATTTCCCCATGTCTTGTGTCTACAGGTTGCCAAGATAAATCTACTATGTCTCTTCTGTTCTAGAAACTTTCATTTGTAAAGAACTTACACTCTCAGGGGTGGATTTTTCTGAGTTCTCTGTAGAAGGAGACCATATGAGGAGGAACAGAGGAGCAACCATGACAACACTTGCGCAGTAGAGTTAGGCAGATTACAGATCGATGCCTGGCAAGCATGTACAATGAGTCAGATTCCCATGAGCTCTGTCACTGTGATCTCACATAGATAACTCATTCAGTGATAACGTCCAGGACATTGAGTTTTAATTTTTGTCCTAATCTGGTAAAGAAACCAAGATGAGGAGAATAGAGGAGCCTGATGTAAGGCCACAAAATGGGTCATTTGAAAAGGTAAGACTACATGCCTCCATGTGTGCTGCCACCCTTCTTAGGAAATCCATCTTTCCATAGATTAGCTATAGGCAACCCAAGTGTCCAGCACACTGCTAAACCACAGGTTTGAACCTAAATGCCTTTGATTTCTGAAACAATTGCTGTCCCGTTAAGGTCTCATAACAACACAGCAAGGTATGTAAGAATGCCCCACCATCACCATAGAGCAATTTCAGGACACCAAAGAGGCAGCAAGTTATCTTTATTGGAAATACAAATGTTTCTGGAGGGACAAAAGGATGTACATTTAAAAAAAAAAAGGATTGGTGTACTCACTACGAATTTATGTGCTATGGCCCACACAGGCTTCTGATTCTGAATACTTGGTCCTCTGGAGGTTTTGTAGGTTATGGTGACCCAGAACCTAGCTGGAGAAATTGCGTACTGAAAGCTCAAGACTTGATGTTTCAGGGCATCCTTTCACTGGTCCCCAATGTTTACTGATTTCCTTACAGAGAATGAGAGGCCTCCTACTACTGCTGCCATGGCTTCTGCAACGTGAACAGTGAGAACCCCTTCACACCCTGGTTGCTCTCATCACATAGGAAGGTGTAAGTCACAAACAATCTCCCACACCAGTTTAGAATTATGATTCATAAAATGGTTATTACTTTTAAGGGGCAAACCTTACAGATTGCCATGCCAGACAACAGCCCTCTGCAGGATGAGGAGAGGAGCCTAGTAGCTGGATGTGGAGATTGATGCAAGAGAGCAAGCTGAAGGCAGTTGCTCCATTTTGAAAGAGAGAGACACCACACCCCAGTGGCCTTTATATCAGTTGCTATAGCCTGAAGGAGCAGAAAGAGCTCCTGCAACACATATATTTGGACATAGCAGCAAAATTTACCAGTGTGTGACAAAAACCTATTTTAGTTTATTTTTTTCATACTTTCAGGTACATGGCAGAGACAGGCTCTGCTTCATGCATTTGTGTGACCAATGATTTCCCTTTAAGAAAAAACCCACAAACGCTCCCAACAACATCATCAGCATTCAACAACATGTCCATGATTTCTTTGCTTTGCCTTTGATTGAGTGGTAAATCATGCTGCTAGTTAATCTGTGCAAGCAATGTGAATTTCTCTGTAAATATATAGACAGAATTGACAGGTATCTTAAACATGTCAGGGGGTCACACTGCAATGGAGTGGGTTAATCATCACCATGTGACAGTGACATATTTAAGATCTCTCCTTTGTCATTAAATCTCAGAATTGTCAAGATGTTATGATTTTGTGCAGACTTCTCAGGGTTTTCTCCCAATCATGGTTTCCATGGATGTTTGCTAGTTATGCTTACATGTCTTTTGCCAGATTCTGTCAGTTTTTGGCATGCACTCTCAGCTCCAGAACTTCTCCTGCCCTAAGATTCTAGTTCCAGGCATTTTAGACACTTGTGACTGTTGCACGAGTGTCTCATGTTCCGCCTAAATGATTTGGAATGTTATTTAGCCTGAGTTTTAACTTCCATCCCTGAGTTCATTGACTTTCCTTGACCATCTTTCTTGGGCCACTGAGCTGAACTACTAGGGGTTTGCTCCAGTTACTTCTCCATGCTGAGACAGCCTACACTCTCAGTACTACTGTGAAAGTGTTTCTGTAGCAAGTATTCTTCTCAAGATAAGAAGAAATTTCAATATTATAATCCATCTGCTGTTATTGTGTCTTAAACACACAAACACACCCCCATAATTTAATGCACACACACTGTTGATATCTCAACCTTATGGTGCCGTTCTCGGGTTAGTAAGAGGCTTCTCTCTAGAGGGGTTCCCAGAAAGCCATGGGGTGACACCAACGAGGACCTTGGGCAGGTGAGCTGTGGGTGCCTGCACTGTGCCATGTCCCTAGGCACTACGGGTGCTTTGTCCCATAATCAGACTGATGACTATCTTGAATATCACCATAACACTGTTGTACGGAAAAGGATGGAGATAAAGACAGGGACCCACATCAGAAAACTAGACTGAGCTACCAAGCTCCAGTTGAAGAGCTGAAGGGGAGAGAATAAGAGCAAAGAACTAAGGAATACAAGGGCTTGTTCCACCCACTGAGAAACTGTGTCTGAGCTAATGGGAGATCAACAAAACAAGCTATGCTGGGACTGACAGAGCATGGGATCAAAGTGGAAGCATTGAATGTGGCTGACAATTGGGGCAGAAGGATAACCCAATGATAATGGCACTGGGATTTGTCTGTACTGCACATACAGGCTTTAATCGATCATATTATATGTAGATGCATACCTTCCTCAATCTGGATGGAGGGGGGGCAAGGGCTTCCCACAGGTCAAGGTACCCTGCCCTCTATTAGGACTGGATTGGTGTGGAGAGGATTGGTGGTTGCGTGAGTAGTTAGGGGGAGGAGGAAAGGAAGTGGAAATTTGAAATTTATTATTTATGAAGGAAGAAAAAATCAATAGAAGATAACCAATGGAGAGATGGGATCTAAGAAAAAAAAACTTTCATGTGATTTGTTGACTCAGACACCAAAGACTTTTTCAGAAAAATAAGATACAGGGATTGAGTTGCTTGGGCAAGAGTGTGACTTGAGTAATTGGGAAGATGAGTGGGGGCTTATTTTGGGTCCCCTGGTGGCTGTATACAGCTTTTGAGGAGCTGAATGCTGGATGTTTCTGTGGGTAAATAGGGAAGTAACAAGCTTGTGAGGGGATTTCTGACATAAGTAGAGCCGTGGTGATGTCACAAAGCCTTGGTTCGTTGGGTAGCAACTCTGTTCCACTCAAAGCACTAGTCTTTCATGAAGGTGGGTTTATTATCCTCACAGTGCCTGAAGAGGACAGTTCAGCTCCTGGTCTCCACAACTGTTCAACAGGCTTTTTGCACCTGAACATTTCCGGAAGATTGAATCTGGAGAGGTAGGACATTTTCTTTTGGTAAATATGTTTTTAACGCAACTAAAACCTCTGTCGTGCAAAAAAGTTTTCCTTCAAATGTCCTGCGGGTCCACCATTTCTGTTGTTACCAGCTCCTATATTTGATAGCTGTGGGGATGGTGAATGCCAGCTATTCTTCCCACTTTATCTTTGCTAACAATATCAAATTCATCAATCCACTAAAATGGCAAAGCTCCTCTTTACCAGAGGTGTTTTAAAAGATACTAATTATTTCTCAATGGCTGCTGTTTCCCAGAATAATGAGTCTTTCAGGTTGAAGTGGGTCTCACAGTACTCACTTCCACAATGAAGACACAGAATGGGTTTATGTAATAGGCCTGGGTCTGGATCAGGAGACCCAATACAGAGAGCCAGTGGATTGGAGTGCCATGACCTTGGGCAGGCTTCTTGGATTGAGCCCCCTACCTATTAGCTTGATGTCGAAGGAGACGTGTGGATGTCCTTCGAATTCTTTGTTATCTGTTCAGATTTTTCTTACTCGTTTTGGGGATAGGCATACCTTCTCCTCTCATTGACTTAGTCAGTCAGAAAGTAGGTTTCTAAGCAGAGGTCATTTGCCTTTGGGCAGCAGGAATGTGTCTCTGAGATTGATATACTGAGCTGTAGAGAAAAATTTGCAAATTGTCCTATTTATTTCTTAAGAGAAAATTACAGTTAGGTATGCAAACCTGTTGATCAATATCTTTGTCTCCTGCACCACAGTTCTTCCAGAAAAGAGCCTTGACCTCATATCCTCCCCTTGTTGTCCTTGCAGGCACTCATGGTTGAGGCCACGACTTGGTTTCTGAATTAAACAGAAGGAAAGTTCTTTCAACTTAGAGAGTGGGCAGCTATGAAGCCCAAGCACAGAAAGATATCCAAGAAACAGCGGACCAGGAGGTCAGTGGCCTATCTCAGTAAGTCTACAGCCATGATGAAGATGCCTCTTAGTATGAGATGCATGCCACCTGTCCAGAAGAGGAATGGGTCATCTCTCCAGAAGCAAAAACTGAGGAGGCCTTTTGAGGCCCTGGAGAATATTGTCGGCCGCAGATTTTCTCAAGGCTGGAAGGAAGCCAATGAACCAGTCACCCAGTGGAAAGCCATCATTCTAGATCAACTGCCAACAAATCCCTCTCTCTATTTGTTGAAGTATGATGGGATAGATTGTGTCTATGGATTGGAGCTTCACAGTGATGAACGGATTTTAAATCTTAAGTTCCTGCCTAACAAGTACCATTTCCTCAGAAGACAGACACTCATCTCTCAAACACCATAGTTGGCAGAGCAGTGAAACATACATTTGAGGGCACAAATGGCTCTAAGGATGACTGGAAGGGGATGGTCCTAGATAAGGTGCCAATCATGAAGAACTGGTTCTATATTACCTACAAGAAAGATCCGGTCTTGTACGTTTACCACCTCCTGGTTGACTACCTTGAAGGCAACCTCCACATCATGCCAGGCTCTATGGAGGAGTGGACTGGGGTGGTCCAAGATGAGGTGCAGACCATGAAGACCTGTTTCTACATTACCTACAAGAAAGATCCAGTTGTGTACCTTTACAACCATCTAGATGACTACATTGAAAGCAACCTCCACATTATGCCAGGATGTCCTCCAATAGGGGTGAATTTGGAATTAGGCAGGGATTCCTTGGCAGGCAAAAGCGTGCAGCACAACGAAAAAGATGGAACCCAAAAGATAGGTAAAATTATTTACCAAGTTCCCACCAAACCTTCCGTGCATTTCATCAAGTTGGATAATGACTTCCATATCTATGTCTATGATTTGATGAAGATCTGTTAAAGTGAAATTCACAAATTTTGGGGGTCAGACTTAAAACTGTGTTTGGGGAACTCTTTTTTCAGAAATACCTCAGGTCTTCTATTAATCCTGGTATCTTTCCCAATGGAATTTTTTTTTTGCTCTAAAAACAAAAATTTGTGAAGATGTTATGTTGTTTGGTCAATGATGGAGTTTCTGGTGGATGTGACATCACAGAAAGACAGGCCTCAAAACAAAACAGGACTTATGGTCTTTTCCCCTTGGAGAGGTAATGACGAATGGAGATGCAGTGTGTGGAAGAGGACAAGATGGCTGTTTAGGAAACAGAGGACAGTGGCCAAAATGATGTAGGATCTCAGAGAGGGATAATGCGTGAGGGAAAAACATGTCATATGGAAAGATGTGACATCGAGGTGTTGGGACTTAAGAGGATAGAGAGTGATCATGAAGGGTCACAAATGTGTACTCAGAAGCAAAGAAAATTGGGTTTCATTTGATTAATGGTTTAATTCATACCATCTGGAAGTCACTGGGTATATGAACTCCACTGGAGCATGTTGAGTGACCCGGATCCTCCTGCCTAAAGAAAAGTGTCTCCTCTCAGGGGCTCTTCTGCAATGGGGTGGACCTCAGGCTACCTACTTACTTTTGACAGGCTTCTATCTACTACCTATTTTGTCATGCCTGGATTCTTTCTGTCTTGCACTCTCACAGGTCTTATGCATGCCATTCAACCCCTGTGAGTTCATTTAAACAACTGGCCTTCCTTAACTGTAAAACACTGTTCCCTTGTCATTGATCAAGTTCTGTGGGATTTGGGCTATAAAACTCATAAACAGACTCACCCGCACCCAGGCTAAACTAGTAGTACATTGAATCACATTGGTCTGTGACATGCACAGATATGATGAATGCACCGAGCTCCATAAAATCAGTTACCTAGGGAATCAGTGATGTTAGGTGAAGTGTGGCAAAGACCCCACAAACCCATCAGACCCGAGGATACCAGTATGATATTGATGCCTGACTCCCATCATGCAAGGATCCTGACATCTTTAACAGGGCAGTTTTGGTTCCTTCATCTTCAAAAACTTGGTTAGTAAGGTTGTAGGTGTCAAACTGCCATTCAGGGCCCAGCATGTAGGTCACCTGTGCCAGGTCAGGTGATTTGGCTACAATGTGGGTGAAAACTTGTACCAGGGCATGCTGGTACCCTCGCCCCTTCTTCTCCTCAACATCATCATCACTCTCCTGGGTAGGCCTAGAGGACAAAGAAGGCAAAATGGACTAAGCTTCCACCTTAGTGGATAACCTTATCTACCCTCAATTTGGACTGACTTTCAGAGGGCATGCAGCACATTTTATCCTATTAACCATCTCTTTCATTGGATCACTCACTTATCCAATGAATGATTGAATTTATCCATTCCTCCATGTCTCTATCTTCTTCAATCCCTTCTTCCATTTCCCCATGTCTTGTGTCTACAGGTTGCCAAGATAAATCTACTATGTCTCTTCTGTTCTAGAAACTTTCATTTGTAAAGAACTTGCCCTCTCAGGGGTGGATTTTTCTGAGTTCTCTGTAGATGGAGACCATATGAGGAGGAACAGAGGAGCAACCATGACAACACTTGCGCAGTAGAGTTAGGCAGATTACAGATTGATGCCTGGCAAGCCTGTACAATGAGTCAGATTCCCATGAGCTCTGTCACTGTGATCTCACATAGATAACTCATTCAGTGTTCACATCCAAATATTGAGTTTTAATTTTTGTCATAATCTGGTAAAGAAACCAAGATGAGGAGAATAGAGGAGCCTGATGTAAGGCCACAAAATGGGTCATTTGAAAAGGTAAGACTACATGCCTCCATGTGTGCTGCCACCCTTCTTAGGAAATCCATCTTTCCATAGATTAGCTATAGGCAACCCAAGTCTCAAGCACACTGCTAACCACAGGTTTGAACCTAACTGCCTTTGAATTCTGAAACAATTGCTGTCCCGTTAGGGTCTCACAACAACACAGCAAGGTATGTAAGAATGCCCCACCATCACCTTAGAGCATGTTCAGGACACCAAAGAGCCAGCATGTTATCTTTATTGGAAATAAAAATGTTTCTGGAGGGACAAAAGGATGTACATAAAAAAAAAAAAGATTGGTGTACTCACTACGATTTTATGTGATATGGCCCACACAGGCTTCTGGTTCTGAATACTTGGCCTCAGGAGGTTTTGTAGGTTGTGGAGACCCAGAACCTAGCTGGAGGAATTGCGGTCAGAAAGCTCAAGCCTTGATGTTCAGGGCATCCTTTCACCGGTTCCCAATGTTTACTGATTTCCTTACAGAGAATGAGAGGCCTCCTACTCCTGCTGCCATGGCTTCTGCAACATGAACAGTGAGAACCCCCTTCACACCCTGGTTGCTCTCATCACATAGGAAGGTGTAAGTCACAAACAATCTCCCACACCAGTTTAGAATTATGATTCATAAAATGGTTATTTCTTTTAAGGGGCAAACCTTACAGATTTCCATGCCATACAACAGCCCTCGGCAGGATGAGGACAGGAGCCTAGTAGCTGGATGTGGAGATGGATGCAGGAGAGCAAGCTGAAGGCAGTTGCTCCATTTTGAAAGAGAGAGACACCACACCCCAGTGGCCTTTATCTCAGTTGCTATAGCCTGAAGGAGCAGAAAGAGCTCCTGCAACACACATATTTGGACATAGCAGCAAAATTTACCAGTATGTGACAAAAATCTATTTTAGTTTATTTTTTTCATGCTTTCAGGTACATGGCAGAGACAGGCTCTGCTTCATGCATTTGTGTGACCAATGATTTCCCTTTAAGAAAAAACCCACAAACGCTCCCAACAACATCATCAGCATTCAACAACATGTCCATGATTTCTTTGCTTTGCCTTTGATTGAGTGGTAAATCATGCTGCTAGTTAAGTTGTGCAAGCAATGTGAATTTCACTGTAAATATATAGACAGAATTGACAGGTATCTTAAACATGTCAGGGGGTCACACTGCAATGGAGTGGGTTAATCATCACCATGTGACAGTGACATATTTAAGATCTCTCCTTTGTCATTAAATCTCAGAATTGTCAAGATGTTATGTTTTTGTGCAGACTTCTCAGGGTTTTCTCCCATTCATGGTTTCCATGGATGTTTGCTAGTTATGCTTACATGTCTTTTGCCAGATTCTGTCAGTTTTTGGCATGCACTCTCAGCTCCAGAACTTCTCCTGCCCTAAGATTCTAGTTCCAGGCATTTTAGACACTTGTGACTGTTGCACGAGTGTCTCATGTTCCGCCTAAATGATTTGGAATGTTATTTAGCCTGAGTTTTAACTTCCATCCCTGAGTTCATTGACTTTCCTTGACCATCTTTCTTGGGCCACTGAGCTGAACTACTAGGGGTTTGCTCCAGTTACTTCTCCATGCTGGGACAGCCTACACTCTCAGTACTACTGTGATAGTGTTTCTGTAGCAAGTATTCTTCTCAAGATAAGAAGAAATTTCAATATTATAATCCATCTGCTGTTATTGTGTCTTAAACACACAAACACACCCCCATAAGTTAATGCACACACACTGTTGATATCTCTACCTTAGGGTGCTGTTCTGGGGTTAGTAAGAGGCTTCCCTCTAGAGGGGTTCCCAGAAAGCCATGGGGTGACACCAACGAGGACCTTGGGCAGGTGAGCTGTGGGTGCCTGCACTGTGCCATGTCCCTAGGCACTACGGGTGCTTTGTCCCATAATCAGACTGATGACTATCTTGAATATCACCATAGAACTGTTGTACGGAAAAGGATGGAGATAAAGACAGGGACCCACATCAGAAAACTAGACTGAGCTTCCAAGCTCCTGTTGAAGAGCTGAAGGGGAGAGAATAAGAGCAAAGAACTAAGGAATACAAGGGCTTGGTCCACCCACTGAGACACTGTGTCTGAGCTAATGTGAGATCAACAAAACCAGCTTTGCTGGGACTGACAGAGCATGGGATCAAAGTGGAAGCATTGAATGTGGCTGACAATTGGGGCAGAAAGAGAACCCAATGATAATGGCACTGGGATTTGTCTGTACTGCACATACAGGCTTTAATCGATCATATTATATGTAGATGCATACCTTCCTCAATCTGGATGGAGGGGGGGCAAGGGCTTCCCACAGGTCAAGGTACTCTGCCCTCTATTAGGACTGGATTGGTGTGGAGAGGATTGGTGGTTGCGTGAGTAGTTAGGGGGAGGAGGAAAGGAAGTGGAAATTTGAAATTTATTATTTATGAAGGAAGAAAAAATCAATAGAAGATAACCAATGGAGAGATGGGATCTAAGAAAAAAAAACTTTCATGTGATTTGTTGACTCAGACACCAAAGACTTTTTCAGAAAAATAAGATACAGGGATTGAGTTGCTTGGGCAAGAGTGTGACTTGAGTAATTGGGAAGATGAGTGGGGGCTTATTTTGGGTCCCCTGGTGGCTGTATACAGCTTTTGAGGAGCTGAATGCTGGATGTTTCTGTGGGTAAATAGGGAAGTAACAAGCTTGTGAGGGGATTTCTGACATAAGTAGAGCCGTGGTGATGTCACAAAGCCTTGGTTCGTTGGGTAGCAACTCTGTTCCACTCAAAGCACTAGTCTTCCATGAAGGTGGGTTTATTATCCTCACAGTGCCTGAGGAGGACAGTTCAGCTCCTGGTCTCCACAACTGTTCAACAGGCTTTTTGCACCTGAACATTTCCGGAAGATGGAATCTGGAGAGGTAGGACATTTTCTTTTGGTAAATATGTTTCCAAAGCAACTCAGACCTCTGTCGTACAAAAAAGTTTTCCTTCAAATGTCCTGCGGGTTCACCATTTCTGTTGTTACCAGCTCCTATATTTGATAGCTGTGGGGATGGTGAATGCCAGCTATTCTTCCCACTTTATCTTTGCTAACAATATCAAATTCATCAATCCACTAAAATGGCAAAGCTCCTCTTTGTCCATAGGTGTTTTAAAAGATACTAATTATTTCTCAATGGCTGCTGTTGCCCAGAATAATGAGTCTTTCAGGTTGAAGTGCGTCTCACAGTACTCACTTCCACAATGAAGACACATAATGTCTTTATGTAATAGACCTGGGTCTGGATCAGGAGACCTAATACAGAGAGCCAGTGGATTGGAGTGCCATGACCTTGGGCAGGCTGTCTTGGATTGAGACCCCTACCTATTAGCTTGATGTCGAAGGAGACGTGTGGATGTCCTTCGAACTCTTTGTTATCTGTTCAGATTTTTCTTACTCGTTTCGGAGATAGGCATACCTTCTCCTCTCATTGACTTAGTCAGTCAGAAAGTAGGTTTCTCAGCAGAGGTCATTTGCCTTTGGGCAGCAGGAATGTGTCTCTGAGATTGATATACTGAGCTGTAGAGAAAAATTTGCAAATTGTCCTATTTATTTCTTAAGAGAAAATTACAGTTAGGTATGCAAACCTGTTGATCAATATCTTTGTCTCCTGCACCACAGTTCTTCCAGAAAAGAGCCTTGACCTCATAGCCTCCCCTTGTTGTCCTTGCAGGCACTCATGGTTGAGGCCACGACTTGGTTTCTGAATTAAACAGAAGGAAAGTTCTTTCAACCTAGAGAGTGGGCAGCTATGAAGCCCAAGCACAGAAAGATATCCAAGAAACAGCGGACCAGGAGGTCAGTGGCCTATCTCAGTAAGTCTACAGCCATGATGAAGATGCCTCTTAGTATGAGATGCATGCCACCTGTCCAGAAGAGGAATGGGTCATCTCTCCAGAAGCAAAAACTGAGGAGGCCTTTTGAGGCCTTGGAGAATATTGTCGGCCGCAGAATTTCTCAAGGCTGGAAGGAAGCCAATGAACCAGTCACCCAGTGGAAAGCCATCATTCTAGATCAACTGCCAACAAATCCCTCTCTCTATTTGTTGAAGTATGATGGGATAGATTGTGTCTATGGATTGGAGCTTCACAGTGATGAAAGGATTGTAAACCTTAAGTTCCTGCCTAACAACGTACCATTTCCTCAGGAGACAGACACTCATCTCTCAAACACCATAGTTGGCAGAGCAGTGAAACATACATTTGAGGGCACAAATGGCTCTAAGGATGACTGGAAGGGGATGGTCCTAGAGGAGGTGCCAATCATGAAGACCTGGTTCTATATTACCTACAAGAAAGATCCGGTCTTGTACGTTTACCACCTCCTGGTTGACTACCTTGAAGGCAACCTCCACATCATGCCAGGCTCTATGGAGGAGTGGACTGGGGTGGTCCAAGATGAGGTGCAGACCATGAAGACCTGTTTCTACATTACCTACAAGAAAGATCCAGTTGTGTACCTTAACCACCATCTAGATGACTACATTGAAAGCAACCTCCACATTATGCCAGGATGTCCTCCAATAGGGGTGAATTTGGAATTAGGCAGGGATTCCTTGGCAGGCAAAAGCGTGCAGCACAACGAAAAAGATGGAACCCAAAAGATAGGTAAAATTATTTACCAAGTTCCCACCAAACCTTCCGTGCATTTCATCAAGTTTGATAATGACTTCCATATCTATGTCTATGATTTGATGAAGATCTGTTAAAGTGAAATTCACAAATTTTGGGGGTCAGACTTAAATCTGTGTTTGGGGAACTCTTTTTTGCAGAAATATCTCAGGTCTTCTATTAATCCTGGTATCTTTCCCAATGGAAATTTTTTTGCTCTAAAAACAAAAATTTGTGAAGATGTTATGTTGTTTGGTCAATGATGGAGTTTCTGGTGGATGGGACATCACAGAAAGACAGGCCTCAAAACAAAACAGGATTTATGGTCTTTTCCCCTTGGAGAGGGAATGACGAATGGAGATGCAGTGTGTGGAAGAGGACAAGATGGCTGTTTAGGAAACAGAGGAGAGTGGCCAAAACGATGTAGGATCTCAGAGAGGGATAATGCGGGAGGGAAAAACATGTCATATGGAAAGATGTGACATCGAGGTGTTGGGACTTAAGAGGATAGAGAGTGATCATGAAGGGTCACAAATGTGTACTCAGAAGCAAAGAAAATTGGGTTTCATTTGATTAATGGTTTAATTCATACCATCTGGAAGTCACTGGGTATATGAACTCCTCTGGAGCATGTTGAGTAACCCGGATCCTCCTGCCTAAAGAAAATTGTCTCCTCTCAGTGGCTCTTCTGCAATGGGGTGGACCTCAGGCTACCTACTTACTTTTGACAGGCTTTATCTACTACCTATTTTGTCATGCCTGGATTCTTTCTGTCTTGCACTCTCACAGGTCTTATGCATGCCATTCAACCCCTGTGAGTTCATTTAAACAATTGGCCTGCCTTAACTGTAAAACACTGTTCCCTTGTCATTGATCATGTTCTGTGGGATTTGGGCTATAAAACTCATAAACAGACTCACCCGCACCCAGGCTAAACTAGTAGTACATTGAATCACATTGGTGTGTGACATGCACAGATATGATGAATGCACCGAGCACCATAAAATCAGTTACCTAGGGAATCAGTGATGTTAGGTGAAGTGTGGCAAAGACCCCACAAACCCATCAGACCCGAGGATACCAGTATGATATTGATGCCTGACTCCCATCATGCAAGGATCCTGACATCTTTAACAGGGCAGTTTTGGTTCCTTCATCTTCAAAAACTTGGTTAGTAAGATTGTAGGTGTCAAACTGCCATTCAGGGCCCAGCATGTAGGTCACCTGTGCCAGGTCACGTGATTTGGCTACAATGTGGGGGAAAACTTGTACCAGGGCATGCTGGTACCCTCGCCCCTTCTTCTCCTCAACATCATCATCACTCTCCTGGCTGGATCTAGAGCACAGAGAAGGCAAAATGGACTAAGCTTTTTCCTTAGTGGATAACCTTATCTACCCTCAATTTGGACTGACTTTCAGAGGGCATGCAGCACATTTTATCCTATTAGCCATCTCTTTCATTGGATCACTCACTTATCCAATGAATGATTGAATTTATCCATTCATCCAATAAGTTACTTGCCCTTTTTCCTTTGCAGCTCTTAATATTCTTTATTTAATCACTATATTTTTGTTTTGAATACTATATGGTGAGGGGATGTTTTTCTTTGATCCAGTCTGTTTGGTGTTTTGGATGCTTCTTGAATATTCAAAGGAATATCTTTCTTTAGGTTGGGAAAGTTTTCTTCCAGAATTTTGTTAAAAATATATTCTGTGCCTTTGAGTGGTGACTCTTCTCCTTCTTCTATACGTATTATTCTTAGGTTTGGTCTTTTTATTGTGTCCCATAATTCCTGAATGTTTTGTGATGAGAATTTGTTGACTTTGCTGTTTACTTTGATCAGTGCATTTACTTTCTCTATGGTGTCCTCAGAATCTGAGATTCTTTCTTCATCTCTTGTATTCTATTGATTATGCTTGATATTTTTTTCTTTTTTTGCTGATTTTTATTATTAATTAATTAATTTAATTATTAAAGATTTCTGCCTCTTCCCCGCCACCACCTCCCATTCCCTCCCCCTCCCCCAATCAAGTCTTCCTTCCTCCTCAGCCCAAAGAGCAAGCAGGTTTCTCTGCCCTTTGGGAGGTCCAAGGACCACCCACCTCCATCCAGGTCTATTAAGGTGAGCATCCAAACTACCTTGGCTCCCACAAAGCCATTACAAGCAATAGGATCAAGAACCCATTGCCATTGTTCTTCAGTTCTCAGTAGTCCTCATTGTCCATTATGTTCAGCGAGACCGGTTTTGTCCCATGCTTTTTCAGTCCCTGGCCAGCTGGCCTTGGTGAGTTCCCGATAGATCATCCCCATTGCCTCAGTGTGTGGGTGCACCCCTCGCGGTCCTGAGTTTCTTGCTCGTGCTCACTCTCCTTCTGCTCCTCCTTTGGATCGTGAGACTTCAGTCCAGTGCTCCAATGTTGGTCTCTGTCTCTGTCTTCTTTCATCGCCTGATGAAGGTTAATATTCAGGGGGATGCTTATATGTTTTTCTTTGGGTTCACCTTCTTATTTAGCTTCTCTAGAGTCACGAATTATATTCTCAATGTCCTTTATTTATGGCTAGAAACCAAATATGAGTGAGTACATCCCATGTTCCTCTTTTTGGGTCTGGCTTACCTCACTCAGGATAGTGTTATCAATTTCTGTCCATTTGTATGCAAAATTCAAGAAGTCATTGTTTTTTACTGCTGAGTAGTACTCTAATATGTATATATTCCATACTTTCTTCATCCATTCTTCCATTGAAGGATATCTAGGTTGTTTCCAGGTTCTGGCAATTACAAACAATGCTGCTATGAACATAGTTGAGCATATACTTTTGTTGTATATTTGGGCATCTCTTGGGTATATTCCCAATAGTGGTATTGCTGGGTCAAAAGGTAGGTTGAACCCGACTTTCCTGAGAAACCGCCACACTGCTTTCCAAAGTGGTTGCACAAGTTTGCATTCCCACCAGTCTCTGCTGGTTGACCTAGATTTTCCATACCGAGGTGGTCCTCAGTTTGTGTTTTCTTCCTTACTTCCATTTCAGTTTTCAATTCTTGAACTGTTTCCATTACTTGTTTGATCGTTTTTTCTTGGTTTCCCAGGGTATCATTCACGTATTTACCCATTTCTTCAAACCTTTTGTTATATTTTTCATCCATTTCTCTAAGGGCATTTTTTACATGTAGTTTAAGGGACTCTATTGCTTTCACAAAGTCAATTTTTCCACTACTTCTCTTTTAGGGTGTTCAAGTCCTTCTGATATAAGATCATTGGGTTCTGGTGTTTTCATGTTGTTTTCAGATTGTTGGGTGAATTCTTGCTTTGGTGCCTGCCCATCTCCTCCTATCAATGCTATCTAATGGGTCTATTAAAGCAGGATCAGGTTCCCTGCTGGGCCAGTGGCCTCGCTTACAAAATGCCCTTGCTCCGTTTCCTGTCTCCCACCAGGGGCAAAGATCCTTCTCACCACTCAGAAGGGTCTTCAGGAACAGGGCCAGGCTCCCCGTTTGCCAGGGATCTCACCAAGAAAAGGCCTACCACTCTGTGGGCCAGCCACCAAAACAGAGAATCTCCCACTGCCCTTTGTCCTGAGCTCCTGACCCAGAGTCCAAATAGGCTAAACTGGGTAATCCCATTTCCCTGCGTAAGGGAGGGAGAGTGACGTCGTCCCCTGGGCACAAGCTGGGCCAGGGGGAGAGAGGTCACAGCAGAGGAAGAGCAGCCCCAGCAGAGGGTACCAGCAGAGGGGTCAAGGGGGTCTTGGAATGCCCCTGCTACATTTCCTGTGGCCCACCGTGGGCCAAGAACACTCTCCCCACCCAGGAGTGTCTTAGGGCAGGCCAGTGGATCTCGCCAATACAAGGCCTCCCAATCTGCAGGTTAGGCCCCAAGAAACCTACTTGATTTAATAGTAGTGGGGCAATCTGCTCTCAGTGTGGGCTTCACTGTTTCATGCTTAGACTATCCCACCTCTGCTGGTCTCTGCCGCATCTGCGCACCTGTCACTGCCGCTTCTGCCTGCAGGTCTCCACCCTGTCTGCGTGCCAGTCTCCTGCCGCGTCTGCATAGCTGTCTCTGCCGCGTCTGCCCGCTGGTCTCCGCCCGCAGCGTGCGTCTGCCCACTGGTCTCCCCCGGCACGTGCATCTGCCCTGAAAATATCTTGATATAGAAAGCAATACTAGGCTTAGAGACAAAACTGCTGCCAGAAAAATTCTCAGTAATCCATAAAAACAGTCCCAGATAAAAATTCTAGTACTAGTGGAGAGGGTTTTGAACTGGCCTGCATCTGTAATCACATTCTTGACCACTCTAATATCATCATAGAAGTTTTATTCAACCACTGATGAAAAAAGATGCTAAGATCCCTAGCTAAACAGTGAGCGAAGCTACTGAGGTCCAGTTGAAGAGAGGCAGAAGAGAGTATACAGGCAATGGAGTCAAGACCACGGTGGGGTAACCCACAGAGACAGCTTACCTGAGCTAGTGGGAGCTTCCAGACTCGGGGATGACATCTGAGAATACCACATTGAACAAAACTAGGTTGTCTGAATGTGACTGACATGTATATGGTTTGGGCAGACTGTGGGTCCACTGGCAGTAAGACTGGTATGTAATCCTATTTCTTGAATTCGTTTTTTCAACCCCATTTACTTTGGAGGGATGGCTATCATGCTCACACTAGATAAGGGGAGAGGGACTTGATCCTGCATCAAAGTGATGTATCAGACTTTGCTGACTTTCCATGAGAAGACTTTCCGTCTCTGAGCAGTGGATGGGAGTTTGGGAGGGTATAAGTTGGGGGGAGTGTACGAAACAGAGGAAGTAAGAACTGGGACTAGTATATAAAATAGATTGTTTTAAAGTAATAAATAAATTAAAAATTTGTTTTTCCCTTACATGAGATCTCGGTCTGGCATATGCAGTGTTCTTTTTGTGTAGTGCATGTACACCAAATGAAAAATTTGGGTACAAATTTTAGTGATCTTGATACTTAGTGTAAAGCATTTTCTTATAATCTTCTTTCACAGTTATGTGCTCAAGAGTTAAGGTTACATTTCTCTGCATCCCGTTCTGCCCTATCCATAATTTTATGCTTTGTATTGAGTATGCTTCAACATAGAAATGCTTCTCTGCCTTTTAGTTGTCAATTCAAGGCTCACTAGAGTGTACTGATATGTTCCAATCAAATGACAATAGAGAACAAGTCTGAATTCATGTAATGAATGACCCTTGCAAAAACAAGCAAGTCACATTATTGTATATTCTTTCATATGCCTTGTTATTTAGATAGGAAAAGAAATAAAGTCAGGAGGTGTGGGCAGTCAGGAAGGAATTTTGTTTGTTTCACTGATCTTCAAGCAGCAAGCTAGTCCTCTTATCTGTGAGTTCCCTGAACAGAAGGTGGTCCTGATTGTGAAGAGTAGATCCAGCAGCAAGTTGAGTGTGTTCCTGAATGGTTGGCCGATGCTATTAATGGAGCACAGACACCCCCAAACGCCCTAAATTTTGTGGTCATTCTGCAGGAGCTTCTCTCCCCAGTTACTTCCTCTCTTATCCGATTCCATCCCAGCTTGCTCCCAGGAACACATTCCCTTCTGTGAGGCCATAAGATACCCCTGCTCAGACTGTTTGAGGGCTGAGGCTCTGGGATGGTGTGGTGAGTGCAACCGGGCAGGATTTTCTTTGTTTCACTCAGTTTGGAAACAGCAAGCTAGTCCATTTTTCTGAGATGTCCCTGGACAGCAAGTGGCTTTGATTCTGTACCAGAAGATCCATTAGAAGGCAATGGAAGGAAGAAATGAGAAGACAATTTCCTCCACCAACCTGAAAAGCATGATTACACCAGAATCCAATAAACGTACAACAGGAAGACGGGAACACACTTATGCAGAAGAAATAGAAAAAATAGACATTATGAAAATGATAGAGTCCCTTAAACAGTATGTGAAAAACTTCGTTAAAGAAATGGATGAGAAGAATAACAAAAAGTTTGAAGAAATGATTCCGAAAAGATACCCTAGGAAACCAAGAAAAAACAATCAAACAGATAATGGAAACAGGTCAAGACTTGAAAACTAAAATGAAGGTAATGAAGAAAACAAGAAACAAGGGCCACCTGGATATGGAAAATCTAGGTAAACAAACAGAGATTACAGAGAAAACAAGCATAACCAACAGAATACAAAAGATAGAAGAAACTATCTCAGATGCTGAAGACACTATAGAGAAAATAAACACACTGTTCAACGAAAACAGCATATCTAAAAATATCTCATCACAAATCATCCAGGAAATCAGGGACATAATAAAGAGACCCAACATAAAAATAATAGGGGTAGAAGAAGAAGATAAATTGCAGTTCAAAGGCCCAAAAATATATTCAATTAACTTCAAAAAAGGATATTCTTATAATAGTTCAAGAAGCATACAGAATACTGAATAGAATGAATAAAAAAAAAACCTCTCACATTATAATAATCAAACACAATACATAGAATATAAAGAAAGAATATTAAGAGCTACAAAGGTAACTCTCAAGTAAATTATAAATATAAACCTTTTAGAATTCATCTGACATGTCTATAGAAACAATGAAAGCCAGGAGTTTTTGGATAGATTGCTACAGAAAGTAAGAGACCATGGATTCAAGGCCAGACTACTATACCCAGCCAAGGTTTAGTTCACCATCAATGTAAAGTCAAACATTCCAGGACAAAAACAAATTTAAATAATATGTAGCCATAAAGACATCATAACTAAAAGAAATGGAGGGAATATTACAACCGAAGAAATCCAACAACGCTCAAATAACTCAGACATCTAGCAAATCTTTACAAATACAACACAAAAAGGGGTAACAAAATACTCTAACACCAAAATGAAAAAAAAAATAACCAGAGTTAACAACCACTGGTCTTTAATATCACTTATATCAATGTATTCAATTCACCTATAAAAAATACAGAGGCAAAGAGATTGGATGCAAAGACAGGAACCAACAATCTGCTGTTTACAAGAAGCACACCTTAACCACAAAGACAGACATCTACTCAGAGTAAAGGGTTGGGAAAGGTTTTTCATTCTAATGAACCTAAGAAACAAACAGGTGTGGCTATACTAATATCTAACAAAACTGACGAAAAACTAAAGTCAATCAGATGAGATGGTGATGGAGACTTTTTACTCATAACAGGAACAATTCATCAGGATGAAGTCACAATCCTGAATGTCTATGTCCCTAATAAAAAAGCACCCACATCTTTAGAAAAAAAATTACTAGATCTAAAGGCAGACATCAAAACCCAGAACTAATAGAAGGGATTTCAACACTCCTGTCTTACCAGTGGACAGATCAATCAGACAGAAAACAAATCGCGAAAAAATAGAATTAAAGGAGGTAATGAAAAAAATGGCCTTAACAGACATTTATAGAACATTCAACCCAAAGGGGAAAGAATATACCTAATTCTGAACATCTCATGTTATCTTCTTTAGAACTGACCACATACTATGTAACAAAGCAAACTTCCTTAGATATAAAAAAAATTAGTATCCTCCTGTGTCTTATCAGATCACCATGGAGTAAAGTAAGAATTTAAACATAGTTCTACCCTAAGAAAGCCTAAAACTTATGGAAGCTGAACAGTCAACTATTCACCACAACAGGGTCAGGGAAGAAATAAAGAAAGAAATTAATGTCTTCCTTAAATTCAATGAAAATTAAGACACACCATAAACAATCCTATGGGAAGCAATGAAAGCAGTGCTAAGAAGAATGTTCATAGCTTTTATTGCACACATTAAAAAATGGAGAAAGCTCACATTAGAGCCTTAACAACACAGCTGAAAACTCTAGAAAAAAAGAAGCACACTCACCCAGGAGTAGTAGAAGACCAGAAATAATCAACCAGAAGGCTGAAATCAATAAAATAGGAACACAGTGAACAATTCAAGGAATCAATGAAACAATGAGCAGGTTCTTTTAGAAAGTCAACAAGATTGACAAACAATTTTTCAAACTAAACAAAAGGTACAGATATAATACACAAATTGACAAGATCAGGAACAACAGACACTGAGGAAAATCAGAGAATCATTAGGTCATTTTACAAAAGCTTGTATGCCATAAAGTTGGAAAAATAAAAGAAATTGACATATTTTTCGATAAGTACCATTTACCAAAGTTAAATCAAGAACAGGTGACCAATATAAATAGACCTATAAGTCATGAGGAAATAGAAGCGGTCATAAAAAAGCTCCCAAGCTAATAAAGCTCAGGAGCAGATGATTTCAATGCTGAATTTTATCAGAACTTCTGGGAAAAGCTGATACCTATACTCCTTAATGTGTTGCACATAATAGAATCAGAGAGTCATTCCCAAACTCTTTTTATGAATTGACAGTCACTCTGATTCCAAAACCACACAATGACCAAAACAGGAAAGAGAATTACAGACCAATACCACTCATTAACATTGATGTAAAAATACTCAATAAAATTTCGTCATACAGAATCCAAGAACACATTTAAAAAATTATGCTTTACAATCAAGTAGGCTTGTTTCCTTTTTTGCCTGCTCATGGGCTACCAGGCGTCCCTGTTTAGGTGCTGAGGAGTTCCTTCTGGATGGGTTAGGGTGTGCAATTTAGGTGCTGACTCTCCTGGAAGAGAGCACAAATCACCCTCCCCCAGCTCCTGCTGCAGGGCCCCTTTTTTACACATGACCCAGCCCCCATCTACCCCCCAGAAGCCTGCCTTGCTGTCTCTTAAGTTCTCTCCTCAAGAACAGTTTTCCCGTTCCTACACTAAGGTTACCCACCCAGAGCAGTGAGTGCCTGCCTACCAGGCAGGCCAGAAGGTTCCAAACAAGGGACCACAGGAACATTCAGCTTGGGGCTGCAGGGTCTCCTGTGCTTTATTGAGCACTGCCCTCTCTGTAACATTCTCCCTATAGTCCCTGGCTCATTGGGCTACCAGGCATCCCTGTATAGGTGCTGAGAAATTCCATCTGGATGGGTGAGTGTGTGCTATCCTGGGGCTGACTGTCCTGGAATAGAGGACAAACCCCCTCCCCCAGCTCGTGCTGCAGGACTTTCTTTCCTACCCACGATCAGCCCCAAGCCTGCCTTGTCTGCAAGGTCCTTTGCTGAGGAACAGTTTCATGCTCCTACACTAAGGCTACCCACTCAGAGTGGTGAGTGCCTGCCTGCCAGACAGGCCTCAAGGACCCCCGAAGGGAGCAAATGAACCTTCAGCTTTGGCTGCAGGGTCTCCTGTGTTCTACTCGATACCACACTACACCCCACATTCGCCATTTTGTCCACAGGTCATTGGACTATCAGGCGTCCCTGTTTTGGTGCTGAGAAATACATCTGGAAAGGAACGGCTCCTGCTCCTACACTCAGATGATACACCCAGGGAGTCAGTCACAGCAAAGACTGGACAAGACACTAGGCCTCTCCAGGCACCATCTGAAGGAAGAGATGGGCAGGCACCAATGCAAGAATTCCTCAAAATATCCTGAAAGGCAACATGACATTGCCAGAATCCAGGAATCCTGAAATAAGAAGAATTGTATACCCTACTCCAGAAGAATTAGAAGAATTCGACTCAAAATTGAATTATATGAAAATAATAGAGGACCTTAAACAAGATGTGAAAACTGCCATAAAAAATTAGATATTACAAACAAAAATGTAGAGGAAATGAATAATTTTCTCAAAATACCCAAGAAAACCAAGAGAAACAAGAAAAAGCAATCAAAGAGGTAAGGGAAACGGTTCAAGACTTGAAGAATAAAATGGAAGTATAGAAGAAAAAAAACAAGGTAAGGATGGAGATGGAATCTGGGTAAACAATCAGGAACTACAGAGACAAGTACTACCAACAGATTACAAGAGATTGAAGAATGAATCTCAGACACTAAAGACACCATAGAGGAAATAAACACACTGATCAAGCAAAACCAACAAATTTTCATCACAAAACATTCAGGAAATCTGGGACACAATAAAAAGACCAAACCTAAGATTAATAAGGATAGAAGAAGGAGAAGAGTACAGCTCAATTGTCAACAAAATATATTTAATAAAATTAAAAAGAAAACTTTCCCTTCCTTAAGAAAGATATTCTTTGAAGGTCCAAGAAGCAATCAGAACACCAAATAGACTGGATAAAAAAAAGTCTCCTCATCATATAATAATCAAAACACAAATCATACAGAATAAGGAGTGAATATTAAGAGCTGCAAATGAAAAAGGTCAAGTTACTTATAAAGGTAAACATATCAAAATTACACCTGACTTCTCTATAGAAACCATGAAAGCCAGAAGGTCCTGGATAGATGCACTGCAGAAATTAAGAGACCATGGATGCAAGCCCAGACTGCATTACCCATCCAAGCTTTCATAGAATATAAAGGGAGAAAACAAAATTTTCCAGGATAAAAACAAATTTATACAATACATATCCACAAATCCAGCCTTACAGAAAGTAATTGAAGGAAAATCACAACCCAAGGAGTCCAACAATGCCCACAATAACTCAGATATCTAATGACCCTTCACCAGCACAACTCGAAGAAGGGTAAAAAAAGAAAGAAAGAAAGAAAAAATGGCCAGAGTTAACAACCACTGGTCATTAATATCACTTAATATTAATGGCCTCAACTCACCTATAAAGAGACACAGGCTAAGACATTGGATATGAAAACAGGGTCCAACATTCCTCTGCTTACAAGAAACACACCTCAACCACAAAGACAGACATCTACTCAGGGTAAAGGGCTGGGAAAATGTTTATCAACAAAATGGACCTAGGAAACTAGCATGTGTGGCTATACTAATTCCTAACAAAGTTGACTTCAAACTAAAATCAATCAGAAGAGATAGAGAGGGTCATTTTTTACTCATAACAGGAACAATTTATCAGGACAAAGTCTCAATCCTGAATATCTATGCCCCTAATATAAAAGCACCCACTCATGTAAAAGAAACATAACTGAATCTCAAGGCAGTCATTAAACCATAGATACTAATGTAGGAGATTTTAACGCTCCTCTCTCACCAATGGACAGGTCAATCAGACAGAAACCTAACAGAGAAATAAGAGGATTGAAGTAGGTAATGAATCAAATGGACTTAATGGACATCTATAGAACATTTCATCCAAATAGGAAAGAATATACCTACTTCTCTGCAGCTCATGGAACCGAAAATTGACCACATACTCATTAATAAAGCAAACATCCACAGTTACAAAAGTATTAGCAACCACCTGTATCTTATAGATTACCTTGGATTAAAGTTAGATTTCAACAACAATGCTACCTCCAGAAAGACTACGAACTCATGGAAACTGGACAGTCAACTACTGAACAACTCCTGGATCAAGGAAGAAATAGAGAAATTAAAGTCCTTCTTGAATTCAATGAAAATGAAAACTCTACATACTCAAACCTATGGGACAGTATGAAAGCAGTGGTAAGAGGAAAGTTCATAGCACTAAGTGCCCACTTAAAGAACATGGAGAAAGCACACATTGGAGACTTAATAGGAGGAGTAGAAGTCTGGAAATAATCAAACTGGGGGCTGAAATTAACAAAACAGAAAAACATAACACAATCAAAAGAATCAATGAAACAAAATCTTGTTCTTGGAGAAAATCAACAAGATTGAAAAACCCCTATCCAAACTAATCAAATGGCAGAGAGAGAATACGAAAATTAACAACATCAGAAATGAAAAGGGAGACATAACCACAGACACAGAGGAAATAAAGAGAATCATTAGATCTTACTAGAAAAGCCTATTTGCCACAAATTTGGAAAAGGTAAAAGAAATGGACAATTTTTAGATAAGTACCATATACCAGAGTTAAAATATTACCAGGTGAACAATCTAAATAGACCTGTTAGTCGTGAAAAATTAGAAGATGATATAAAAATCTTCCCAACCAAAAAAGCCCAGGTCCAGATGGCTTCAAGTCAGAATTCTACCAGAACATCAAAGAAGACCTATTACCTATACTCCTTAATGTAATGTATTTCACAATATAGAAACAGAGAAATCATTGCCAAACTCCTTTTATGAAGCTGCAGTTACTCTGATACCAAAACCACACAAACACCCAACCAAGAAAGAGAACTACAGGCCAATCTCACTCATGAACATCGATGTGAAAATCCTCAATAAAATACTGGCAAAACAAATCCAAGAACACATTAGAAAAAATATCCATTATGATCAAGTAGGCTTGATCCACCGATGCAGGGCACATTCCACATATGAAAATCTATCAATGTAATCCATCATGTAAAGAAACTGAAAGAAAAAAACCGCATGATCATTTCACTGGATGAAAAAGCATTTGACAAAATTCAACATCCCTTTATGATAAAGGTCTTAGAGAGAATAGAGATACAAGGGTCGTACCTAACTATAATAAAAGCTATTCATAGCAAGCCGACAGATAACATCTAATTAAATGGAGAGAAACTCAATGTCATCCCAGTAAAATCAGGAACACAACAAGGTTGCCCACTCTCTCCATACCTCTTTCATATAGTGCTTGAAGTTCTAGAAATAGCAATAAGAAAACATAAGGGGATCAAAGGGATTCAAATTGGAAAGGAAGAAGTTAAACTTTCATTATTTTCAGATGATATGATAGTGTACATAAGCGACCCCCAAAACACCTCCAAAAAACTCCTACAGCTGATAAACACCTTAAGTAGAGTGGCAGTATACAAGATCAAATACAATAAATCAGTTGCCCTCCTATACACGAAGGATAAGGAAGAAGAGAGGAAAATCTGAGAAACATCACCTTTGACGATAGCCACAGGTAGCATAAAATACCTTGGGGTAAATCTAACCAAGGAAGTGAAGGATCTATTTGACAAGAACTTTAAGTCTTTGAAGAAAGAAATTGAGGATGATACCAGAAAATGGAAGGATCTCCCTTGCTCTTGGATTGGGAGGATCAACATAGTGAAAATGGCAATTCTACCAAGGGCAATTCCTAGATTTAATGCAATCCCCATCAAAATCCCATCAAAATTCTTCACAAACATTGAGAGGACATTATTCAACTTTGTATGGAAAAACAAAAGACCCAGGATAGCCAAAACAATTGTATTCAATAAAGGAACTTCTGGAAGCATTACAGTCCCTGACTTCAAACTCTATTACAGAGCTTCAGTAATGAAAAAAGCTTGGTATTGGCATCAAAACAGAGAAGTCGACCAATGGAATCAAGTAGAAGGCACTGATATTAACCCACAAACCTATGAACACTGATCTTTGATGAAGTAGCTAAAGGTATTCAATGGAATAAAGAAAGCACCTTCAACAAATGGTGTTGTCAGAACTGGTTGTGAACCTGTAGAAGAATGAAAATAGATCCATATCTATCACCATGCACAAAACTCAAGTCCAAATGGATTAAAGACCTCAATATCAGTCTGAACACACTGAACCTGATAGAAGAAAACGTGGGAAGTAGTCTAAAACACATGGGCACAGGAGAACACTTCCTACGTATAACCCCAGCAGCACAAACACTAAGGACATCATTGAATAAATGGGACCTCCTGACACTGAGAAGCTTCTGTAAAGCAAAGGACACTCTCACTAAGACAAAAAGGCAACCCACTGATTGGGAGAAGATATTCACCAATCCGCAACTGACAAAGGTCTGATCTCCAAAATATATATAGAACTCAAGAAATTAGACCATAAAGGTTATTCAATCCAATTATAAAATGGGGCACTGAGCTGAACGAAGACTTTTCAACAGAAGAATTTCAAATGGCCAAAAGACACTTAAGATCATGCCCAAGTTCCTTAGCAATCAGGGAAATGCAAATCAAGACAACCTTAAGATAGCATCTTACACCTGTCAGAATGGCTAAAATAAAAAACACCAATGATAGCCTCTGCTGGAGAGGTTGTGCAGAAAGGGGCACACTCATCCATTGCTGGTGGGAATGCAAACTTGTGCAACCACTTTGGAAAGCAGTGTGGCGGTTTCTCAGGAAAGTCGGGTTCAACCTACATCTCGACCCAGCAATACCACTTTTGGGAATATACCTAAGAGATGCCCTAACATACAACAAAAGTATATGCTCAACTATGTTCATAGCAGCATTGTTTGTAATAGCCAGAACCTGGAAACAACCTAGATGCCCTTCAATGGAAGAATGGATTAAGAAGATTGGAATATATACATATTAGAGTACTACTCAGCAGTAAAAAACAATGACTTCTTCAATTTGCAAACAAATGGACGGAAATTGAAAACACTATCCTGAGTGAGTTAAGCCAGACTCAAAAAGAGGAACATGGGATGTACTCACTCATATTTGGTTTCTAGCCATAAATAAAGGACATTGAGACTATAATTTGTGATTCTAGAGAAGCTAAATAAGAAGGTGAACCCAAAGAAAAACATATAAGCATCCTCCTGAATATTAACCTTCATCAGGCAATGAAAGATGACAGAGACAGAGACCAACACTGGAGCACTGGACTGAAGTCTCACGATCCAAAGGAGGAGCAGAAGGAGAGAGAGCACGGGCAAGGAACTCAGGACTGCGAGGGCAATGGGAATGTTGTATCGGAAACACACCAAGGCCAGCTGGGCGGGGTCTGAAAAAGTATGGGACAAAACTGGACTCGCTGAACATAGCAGACAATGAGGACTACTGAGAACTGAAGAACAATGGCAATGGGTTTTTAATCCTATTGCACATAATGGCCTTCTGGGAGCCTAGGTAGTTTGGATGCTCACCTTAATAGACCTGGATGGAGGTGGGTGGTCTTTGGACCTCCCACAGGGCAGGGAAACCTGATTGCTCTTTGGGCTGAGGAGGGAGGAAGACTTGATTGGAAGAGTGGGGGGAAATGGGAGGTGGTGGCGGAGAAGAGGCAGAAATCTTTAATAATTAAATTAATTAATTAATTAATTAAATAAATAAAAGATCTTTAACTTAAAAAAAAAACACCAAACCTAAGATTAATAGGGATATAAGGAGAAGAGTCACAGCTCAAAGGCCCAGAACATATTTTTTAACAAAATTATGGAAGAAAATTTTCACAACATAAAGATATTTTTTGAATATTCAAGAAGCATACAGAACACCAAACAGTCTGGATCAAAAAAATCCCCTCACCATATAAAAATCAAAACACAAAACATACTGATTAAAGAAATAATAGTAAGGGCTGCAAAGGAAAAAAGGGCAAGTAACTTATAAAGGTAAATCAATCAGACTTACACCTGACTTCTCTATGGAAACCATGAAAGCAAGAAGGTCCTGAATAGAGGTACTACAGAAACTAAGAGACCGTGAATGCAAGCCCAAGCTACAATACCCAGACAAGCTATCGTTCACTATCAATGGAAAAAACAAACATGTCAGCATAAGAACAAATTCAAACAAGAAGGAAAATCACAACCCAAGGAATCCAACATTGCCAACACTGCCTACAAGGACTCAGGCATCTAGCAAGCCTTCACCAGCCCACTCAAAGAAGGGAGACATACAAACTCTACTAACAAAAACAATAAGTATAACTGGAGTAAACAGCTACTGGTAATTAATATCACTTACTATTAATGGACTCAATTCACATATAAAAAGGCACAGGCTGAGATATTGGATACGAAAATAGGATCCAACATTCTGCTGTTTTACAAGAAACACATCTCAACCACAAAGACAGGCATCTACTCAGACTAGAGGGTTGGGAAAAAGTTTTTCAAGCAAACGGGCCTAAGAATCAAGCAGGAGTGGCCATACTAATTTCTAACAAAACTGACTTCAAACTAAAATCAATCAGAAGAGGTTGAGACTTTTTATACTCATAACAGGAAAATTCATCAGGATGAAGTCTCAATCCTAAATATCTATGCCCATAATATAAAAGCACCCACTTATGTAAAAGAATTATTACTAAAACTCAAGGCAGACATCAAACCACACACACACTAGTTGTAGGAGACATCAACACACCTCTCTCATCAATGGACAGGTCAATCAGACAGAAACCTAAGAGAGAATAAGAGAATTATTGGAGGTAATGAAGCAAATGGACTTAACAGACATCTCTAGATCACTCCACTCACATAGGAAAGACTACACCTTCTTCTCATGGAACCTTCTTGAAATTAAACAAATACTTGGTAACTAAGAAAACCTCCACAGATACAAAAAAAATCAGTGTCCACCCGTGTCTTATCAGATCAGAATGGATTAAAATTAGAAGGCAACAACAATGTTACCCCCAGAAAGCTGACCAACTCATGGAAACTGAATAGTCAACTACTGAACCACACCGGGGTCAAGAAAGAAATTAAGAAAAACATAAAAATCTTCCGTGAATTTAATAAAAAATGAAGAGACAACATACTCAAATCTATGGGAAAGTATGAAAGCAGTGCTAAGAGGAAAGTTCATAGCACTAAGTGCCCACATAAGAAAACAGAGAAACCATACAATGGGGACTTAACAGCACACCTTAAAGCTTTAGAAAAAAAAAAGAGGCAGACGCACCCAGGAGGAGTAAAAGACTGGAAATAATCAAACTCAGGGCTGAAATCACCAAAATAGAAAGACAGAAAACAATCCAAAGAATCAATGAAGCAAAAAGTTGGTTCTTGGAGAAAATTAACAAGATCGACAAACCCTTATCCAAACTAACTAAACGACAGAGAGAGAACACTCAAATAAATAAGATCAAAAATGAAAAAGGGGACATAACCACAGAGGAAATTCAGAGAATCATTAGATCTTACTACAAAAGCCTATATGCCAAAAAACTGGAAATGCAAAAGAAATGGACATTTTTTTAGATAAGTACCATATACCAAAGCTAAACCAAGACCAGGCAAACAATCTCAATAGATCTGTTAGTCGCAAAAAATTAGAAGCTGTTATCCAAAACCTCCCTTCCAAAAAAAGCCCAGGACCAGATGGTTTCAATGTGGAATTCTACAAGAACTTCCAAGAAGACCTAATACCTATACTCCTGAAGGTATTTCACAATATAGAAACAGAAGAGTCACTGCCAAATTGCTTTTATGGAGCTACAGTCACCCTGATACCAAAACCTCACAAAGACTTAACCAAGAAAGAGAATTACAGGTCAATCTCACTCCTAAACAGTGATGCTAAAATTCTCAATAAACGACTGGCAAACCAAATCCAAGAATACATGAAAAAAATTATCCATTATGATCAGGTAGGCTTCATTCCAGAGATACAGGGCTCGTTCAACATAGGGAAATCTATCAATGTAATCCATCATATAAATAAACTGAAAGAAAAAAACCATATGATCATTTCATTAGATGCTGAAAAAGCATTCGACAAAATCCAACACCCCTTTATGATAAAGGTCCTGGAGAGATTAGGGATACAAGGGTCATACCTAAATATAATAAAAGCTATTTACAGCAAGCCAACAGCAAACATTAAATTAAAGTGAGAAAAACTCAAAGCCATCACACTAAAATCAGGAACACGACAAGGCTGTCCTTTCTCTCCATACCTCTTCAATATAGTGCTTGAAGTTCTAGCAATAGCAATAAGACAACATAAGGGGATCAAGAGGATACATATTTGAAAGGAAGAAGTGAAAATTTGTTATTTGCAGATGATATGATAGTATACATAAGCGACCACAAAAACACTACCAAAGAACTCCTATAGCAGATAAACACCTTTAATAATGTGGCAGGATTCAAGATCAACTTCAAGAAAGAGGTGCCTTCCTATACACTAAGGATAAGGAAGAAGAGAGGGAAATCAGAGAAGCATCACCTGTCACGATAGCCACAAATCTGTCACGATAGACACAAATAGCATAAGATATCTTGGGGTAACTCTGATCAAGAAAGTGAAAGATCTCTTTGACAAGAACTTTAAGTCTTTTAAGAAAGAAATTGAAGAGGACACCAGAAAATGGAAGGATCTCACTTGTTCTTGGATTGGGAGGATCAACATAGTAAAAATGGCAATTTTACCAAAAGCAATATATAGATTCAATGCAATCCCCATCAAAATCCCATCAAAATTCTTCACAGCCCTTGAGAAGAAAATAATCAACTTTATATGGAAAAATAAAAAACTCAGGATAGCCCAAACAATCTTATACAATAAAGGATTGTCTGGAGGCATTACCATCCCTGACTTCAAACTCTATTACAGAGCTACAGTATTGAAAACAGCTTGGTATTGACATAAAAACAGAGAAGTCAACCAACGGAATGTAAAGAAGACCCGGATTTTAACCCACAAACCTATGAACACCTGATTTTCGATAAATGAGCTAAAAGCATACAATGGATAAAAAAGATCATCTTCACCAAATTATGCTGGCAAAACTGGATGTCAATCTGTAGAAGAATGAAAATAGATCCATGTCTATCACCATGCACAAAACTTAAGTCCAAATGGATTAAAGACCTCAATAAGAGTCAGAACACACTGAACCTGATAGAAGAGAAAATGGGAAGTACTCTACAACAGATGGGCACAGGAGACCACTTCCTACGTATAACCACAACAGCACAGTTATTAAGGGCCTCTTTGAAAATATGGGACCTCCTGAGACTGAGAAGCTTCTGTAAAGCAGAGGACACTGTCACTAAGACAGAAAGGCAAACCACATACTGGGAGAAGATCTTCACCAACCCCACAATTGACAAAGGTTTGATCTTCAATATATATAAAGAACTCAATAAATTAGACTGTAAAAGGCTAATCAACCCAATTATAAAATGGGGCAATGAACTGAACAGAGAATTCTCAACAGAAGAAGTTCATATAGCCAAAAGACACTTAAGGTCATGCTCAACTTCCTTAGAGATAAGGAGAATCCAAATCAAGACAACTTTATGATGTCATCTAACACCTGTCAGAATGGCTAAAATCAAAAACACCAATGATAGCCTTTGCTGGAAAAGTTGTAGAAAAAGGGGTATACTCATCCATTGCTGTTGGGAATGCAAACTTGTGCAACCACTTTGGAATGCAGTGTGGCACTTTCTCAGGAAATTCGGGATCAACATACTCCTGACCCAGCAATATCACTCTTGGGAATATACCCAAGAGATGCCCTATCATACAACAAATGTATATGCTCAACTATTTTCATAGCAGCATTGTGTGTAATAGCCAGAACCTGGAAACAATCGAAATGCCTTTCAATGGAAGAATGGATGAAGAAATTATGGAATATATCCATATTAGAATACTATTCAGCAGTAAAAACAATGACTTCTTGAATTTTGCATGCAAATGGACAGAATTAGAAATACTATCCTGAGTGAGGTTAGCCAGACCCCCCAAAAAAAGAGGAACATGGGATGTACTCACTCATATTTGGTTTCTAGCCATAAATAAAGGACATTGACTCTATAATTCATGACCCTAGAAAAGCTAAATAAGATGGTGAACACAAAGGAAAACATATAGACATCCTCCTGGATTTTAACCTTCATCAGGCGATGAGAGGTGACAGAGACAGAGTCCCACATTGGAGCACCAGACTACAACCCCAAACCAGGAGCAGAAGGAGAGAGAGCATGAACAAGAAACTCAGGACTACGAGGGGTGCACCCACATACTGAGACAAAGGGGATGTTCTTTTGGAAACTCACCATTGCCAGGTGGACTGGGTCTCAAAAAACATGGGATAGTACTGGACTCAATAAACATAGCGGACAATGAGGACTGCTGAGAAGTCAAGAACAATGGCACTGGGTGTTGATCCTACTGCACATACTGGCTTTGTGGGAGCCTAGGCTGTTTGGATGTTCACCTTAATAGACCTGGAAGAAGGTGGGATGTCCTTGGACTTCCCACAGGGCAGGAAACCCCATTGCTCTTAGGACTGATGGGGGAGGGTGAAGGTTATGGGAGGCAGTGCCGGGGAAGAGACAGAAATCTTTAATAAAGAAAATTTGTTAGGAAACATATGGCAGAATTGGTCACTAGCCTTGTCACATATATCCTGTCCCTAGATACACCCCTACTTGGGACTGAATCTTACATGTGTGTGACTAAGTTGAACTTGGCAGTTTGTTTCAATTAATTCCAATAAAGCTGATAGTTCCACCCACTATCTAATTACACTTACATCAAATAACAAAATGTATTTGAATCACTTAATTCCCAGGGAGCACATGTACTGCAGACAATAATTGTATCCATGGAAGTCATAGGTACCAGCAACCAGATCTGCCCAGGTCTCTGTCTAGAGAAGGAGAGCAACAGGTATTCAAATCATGTAATGGGTGGGAAGGAAGTGAAGTTGCACAACTCCTGAGAGATGATGGAAGTATGTAGGTTCAAGATGGCTCATTCCAAGATTGCCTAGATAAAGGTAGAAGTAGTGCCAGGATGCTTATTCTTAATTAGACAAAAATTAAAATATGCTCTAATTGATATTGAAAGTGTAATGTGTTGCAGGAGGTCCTTCTGCTCCTCCAGCCAATAGCCGCCGAGATACCAGCCCATTGGGGCGTGGTCTGTTTCCCTTTAAAAACAAAGTGGCTACTTCCCTCCTCTCTCTCTTTACTTTCTGCTCCAGTTCCGGCGTCTAGACTTCTTCCTAATTGTGTGCACAGAGGGCTGTTGTCTGGGACGGTGATCTGTAAGTTTATTCCCCTTTAAATAAATACCACCCTAATAATCACAATTCCAAACTGGTGTGGGATTGTTTATGACTTGCGCCTTCATCTGGCACCCAACGTTTGGTTTTAGGACCCCTCCTTCCCCCCCGCTCGGCTGCCGGCCGCCAGTTCGGCCAAGGCCTGTTCCTTGCGGCCTGTGCCTTGTGTGTGGAGCCAGCAGTTTAACATAAATCATCATGCAGTTGCTTTTCTTGCTGCAGTTTTTTATATTTTCCCTTTAGACACCTCAGATTGACTTCAAGTCTCGACGCAGCTTATCGTTTGCCTCGCTACGTGGATTTAAATTTCACAGGCCTGCATAGTCTCTGCCCACGTGGTTTTCTCTTTTCTGAATCACTTTCAAATCTCCCTTGCAAGCGCAGCTCTTAAGCGGAACGAACCAGAGCACGCGGTTACCGGTTGCGGAAAGCTGCAACCCCTTGGGACAACTCTGTCACCTGGAGGCATACACGGCTTCTGGGTTACTCTTCTCTACCCCTGGATTCTGGGTTTATGGTTCCATATACGGAATTGATTTAATTACATTTACTTTGTTGAGCAACTGGCATTTCCCAGTTTTTAACAAATACTAGGCGGACACTAAAACAGGACCCTGTTTTCGTCGCGACTTGGGAACAGCGCCACCTGCTGGATAATAGGTAATATGAAAGTTTTCGTTTCCAACATGAATTTTACTGTTTTGACTACCAAAACAATGGGTTTTTTCATGCAAGGTTTATATCACTATGGAGATAACTTAATTTACTGGTTACTAGATTTCAGTATTCTTTTGAATATTCTATTACTTAGGAAAAATATGGTCCTAAGAACCATACAATCATTAACAGAAACTAATACAGGTCAGGAGATTCAGGATTCAAAAGCTCATACCTCAACCACTGACAGAAATACAGAGTATCTGTGAATGGAAAATACAGGACTGTCATATCCTGCCAAGACAGGGTAAGATAGTTTTGACAAGTTTCTTGACTTTGAAAATGGTGTGTCAGTTATGCTAGGCCTTAGCCAAAGTTGGTTGCTTCAACACTGCAAACGTGACCTTGGGTGATTGTCCAGGTAGCTAGTTGTCTCTGTGATTTGTTGCATGTTTTGGAAGGTGTTTGATTGCACTTTCTAATTACTCAGGAAACATTATTTCCCTTCACAGATCTTCGATGGGGTTGAAGACTATATAAATGTTGTTACTTTCGACTCATGACTTAGCCCAGCTATTTATTATATAAGACCTAAGCTAGTTAGAATAGGATATTTGTACTTATTGTATATAATTTCATAGTAGGTTTAGAACTCTCTTACTTAAACAAAAGGGGGAGGTGTTGTGGGACGTCCTTCTGCTCCTCCAGCCAATAGCCACCGAGATACCAGCCCATTGGGGTGTGGTCTCTTTCCCTTTAAAAAAACAAGTGGCTACTTCCCTCCTCTCCCGCTTTACTTCCTGCTCTGGTTCTGGCAACAAGACTTCTTCCTAATTGTGTGCGCAGAGGGCTGTTGTCTGGGATGGTGATCTGTAAGTTTATTCCCCTTTAAATAAATACCACCCTATTAATCACAATTCCAAACTGGTGTGGGATTTTTTATGACTTGCGCCTTCAGTAATGAAGTTTCAGAAAAAAAAGATTGAGAATACACAGTGTATATGCCTGAACAATATATCACACATCTCCAACACGAAATGAAACAAAAAATTTCCAAAGTACCAGCAAAATGACCAAGAGCCAAACTGCCTGACAACTTTTTCTTAGCTGTGTGGCTCCTGGCAATGATGGAAAAGAAGGAAATTTGTGCCCAGAAATAGACAAAGAGTGGGGCTTTATTATATAGTATTTTTTTGCGTGAAGCATTGTACATTAAAAGAGGAAAAGAAATGGCTTTGTCTCTTTGATTTTTTAGAATTCTCTCTATGTTCTTTCAAGTCAAATTGAAAGAGGCAGGTTTGTTTGGGTTACTATGATGTCAAAATACAATGAAAATAATAGTTGCTAATTCCAGAATTCATCCTTGTCCTGTCAAATCCCCCTCTCCCTGTCTGTTACACCTGGCCAGTTCCCACTGCTTGAGGGATGATGTCAACTCATGTGTCTCTCTGAGGAGCCCTCTCAGAACACACTTGACTTCCATTTAATCTACTCTGGAAGCCCAAATACTTAGGGAGACTTCGATCAAACAGCCTACTGTGCTGGCACACACTGATCCAATAAAGCTGCTACTGTGGGGCTTGTGCTCATTTCCCATGGAGCTTCACTGACCAGCTCCTCAAAGAGCTGATCAAGCTACAGAACATTTTATCCTTTTCCCTGTAATTCAACTTGTTGCCTCTACTTCTCCCACAGACCAGCTTCTTCAAAGAAGGATCCTTACATGGGGTTAAAAGACTTTAAAGTATTAATATTGATTAGACTTTCAAGGTTGCATTTTTATGAATCTACCTGATGCCTATATGTTGTGCATGTAGTTATGACAGCTTAAAGTTACAGGAGCCATCTTCAAGTTGTGCATGAGTTAATATTTATCTCTCCCTGAGTATGAGAAGCTGCCCATCATGGGTGATAATAGTTTTCACTGGTTATTTCTGGAAGCTACTGTCATAGAACTTATTGCTGTTTGAGTGAGAAATGTCCCCCATAAGCTCCCATATTTGAACATTTTATCGGCAACATGTGCTGCTCTTTAAAGAGGTTGCAAAACCTTTAGGAGGCATAGAATTGCTGGAAGAAGTATGCCACTGAAGATAGGCTCTAAGAATCTATAGAATCACCCAACTTTCTCTTCTCTCTCTGCCTCCTAACTGTTGAGGCAATGTGGCCAGTCAGCCTCACACTCCTGTTACTATGCCATTCCCAAAGCTATTGAACCAAACCCTCTGAAATGGTGAACCAAATTAAACCTTTTCTCTCCCTTAAGTTGTTTTTCTCATGATGCTTTTTGCTTGCTTGTTTGTCACGATGCTTTGTCACAGCAAACGGAATGAAACCATGACATTTTGCAAGTACACACATGAAATTAACACAAAACCAACCCTCAGAAGGAAAGATGCCCAAGGATTAAAGCACATTTAGGACATTGAAATAGCATTTCATTTCCTTTCTCTCAAATACATTAAAGATACTATTTAACAAAGGAAAAACAAATCACACAGGGTTACCTAAAATGTAGTGCCTCTTGCCAAGTAACATAGTCTTTGTAATGAGAACATGTGAATACACAGTAGAGTAGGGAACCAGGACATAAAAGAGATATACCCAAGTCCTAGTACCCACTAAGAGCATCACCTTTCACGTAGCCACAAACAGCATAAAATATCTTGGGGTAACTCTAACAAAAGAAAGTGAAAGGTCTCTTTGACAAGAACTTTAAGGAATTGAAGGAAGAAATTGAAGAGGATACCAAAAATGGAAGGATCTCCCTTGGTCTTTGATTGGGAGCATCAACATAGTAAAAATGGCAGTTCTACCAAAGGCAATTTATAGATTCAATGCAATCCCCATCAAAATCACATCAAAATTCTTTTTTTTTTTTTTTTTTTTTTTTTTTTTTTTTTGGTTTTTCGAGACAGTGTTTCTCTGTGGCTTTGGAGCCTGTCCTGGAACTAGCTCTGTAGACCAGGTTGGTCTCGAACTCACAGAGATCCGCATGCCTCTGCCTCCCAAGTGCTGGGATTAAAGGCATGCGCCACCATCGCCCGGCCCATCAAAATTCTTGACAGATATTGAGAGGACATTAATCAAATTTATATGGAAAAACAAAAAATCCTGGAGAGCCAAAATAATCTTATACAATAAAAAAATGTCTGGAGGCATTACCATTTCTGACTTCAAACACTATTACAGAGCTACAGTAATAAAAACAGCATGGTATTGGCATAAAATCATAGAATTCGACCAATTGAATCATATAAAAGATACTGATTTTAACCCACAAACATCTGAACACCTCATTTTCTATAAAGTGGCTAAAAGTATACAATGGAAGAAAGAAAGCATCTTCAACAAATGGTGCTGGCAGAACTCGATGTCAACCTGTAGAAGAATGAAAATAAACCCATATCTATCACCATGCACAAAACTCAAGTCCAAATGGATCAAAGATCTCAATATCAATGTGAACACACTGAACCTGAGAAGAGAAAGTGGGAAGTACCCTACAACATATGGGCACAGGAGATTGCTTCCTATGTATAACCCCAGCAACACAGATGATAAAGGCAACATTGAATAATTGGGACCTACTTAAACTGATAAGCTTCTGTAAACAAAGGACACTGTCACTAAGACAAAATGGCAACCCACTAACTGGGAGAAGATCTTGACCAACCCTGCAACAGACAAAGGTCTGATCTCCAAAATATATAAAGAAATCAAAAAACTAGACTTTAAAATGCTAATTAACTCAATTAAAACATGGGGCACTGAACTAACAGGGAATTCTCAACAGAAGAAGTTTAACTGGCCAAAAGACACTTAAGTTCATGCTCAACCTCATTAGCGATCAGGGAAATGCAAATCAAAACAATTTTGAGATATAAGCTTACACCTGTCAAAATGGCTAAAATCAAAAACACTAATGATAACCTTTGCTGGAGAGGTTGTGGAGGAAGGGGTACCCTCATCAAATGCTGGTCAGAATGCAAACTTGTCCAACCACATTGGAAATCAGTGTGGCGGTTTCTCAGGAAATTTGGGATCAACCTAACCAAGGACCAAGCAATACCACACTGGGGAATATACCCAAGAGATTCCCTATCATATTACAAAATCATTTGTTCAACTATGTTCATAGCAGCATTATTTGTAATAGCCAGAATCTGGACATGACCTAGATGCCCTTCCATGTAAGAATAGATGAACAAAGTGTGGAAAATATACACAGTAGTGCACTACTCAGTGGTAAAAAACAATGACTTCTTGAATTTTGCATGCAAATGCATGGAAATAGAAAACACTTTTCTGAGTGAGGTTTCCCAGACCCGAAAAGATGAAAATGGGATGTACTCAGTCATAATTGGTTTCTAGCTATAAACAAGGAACATTGCATCTATAATTTGTGATTCCAAAGAAGCTATATAAGAAGGTGATCCCAAAGGAAAACATATAGTTATTCTCCTTGATATGAAAGGTAGACCAGATTGTCAAGCAAAAATTTGGGATCTGGGGGGTGGGGTGGGATAGGATAAGAGGGGATTGGAGGAGAAAAGTAAGAAGGAGAGGATGGGGGGATCTTGGGGAATTGGGATGATTGGGATAAAGTAAGGATGGATATGGGAGCAGGGAAGCATATATCTTAATTAAGGTAGCCATCTGAGGGATTTTATTTAAAAAATGAACTTGGTAAATAGAAGCTTATGATTCTCAAAAATTGGTCATTTCAGGTTAGGATGGTCTTTAAATTCAATGGCAAATCCCTATATTAAAAGAGTCACACAGGAAAACAGTGGTGTGCTCATAAAATAATGAAGACATTAAGAGAAGTGATACAAAATGACGAATATCAAAAGCCAAATTTCCTAGCCCATCTTGAGGAAGTAGGTTCCCCACCAACACATTTATTCCAGATCGTGAGAATTAACATCAACCTCTTTCAAGTACTTCGTTTAATAATAAATTTTTATACCAGTTCTTAAAATTTATACATTGGACAAAGGGTTGGTTTGGGAAGTCCTTCTGTCTATGTTTGTTTTTATTGGTTAATGAATAACATTATTTCAGCCAGGAGCTTAGCAGAATAGACCTAGGTGGTAAAAGTAAACAATGTTGGGAGAAAGGAGGTGGGGTCAGTGAGAAGCCACCTAGACACCACCAGGGAAAAACACCTACTCTGGAGCTACAAAAATTTGTTGGTAAGACATGAACTAGTGGTGATACAGATAAATGCAAATGTGTTAGTTTATAATGAGGGAGGAATCTAGAAATATGGTTAAGCTATTGGCCAAAGAGTATTGTGAATAATATAGGTTTTATGTGATTATTTCAAGTCAACGTGGTCAGAAAACTAACTAATGAGTGGCCTCCACAAACAAATCAGCTTGTTGAACTGAAGGGTGTTTGTTTTTTTTTTTTTTAAATCTGTTTGCTCACTTGATCTGGGCTTCATCTAAGCATGTATATTTGTCTGTGATAATTGCTCGGTTATATATTTACTGCCAATCTATTGTTTCGAGGAAGGGGTCTATTGAATTTGCTCAGTTTAATGGACTCTCTATAATTAATTTCAGTTGGTTACTTTCTATTTTATGTAGTTTCCCTGCAGGATAGTGTTTACCAACCAAGACTACATGTTGGCATTAAAGATCTATAAATGGGGAGGTTGAAGGGTCAGAGTCAGATAAGAAGTTGCATTGTGGATGCAGACAGGAGAGAAAAAAGAGAAGGAAAGGGAGTATGAGATCACTACCCTATAGTCTTTCAAAATGGAGGAGGGGACCTGAGCTAAGAAGGAAACAGCCACAGCTCTTTCCACAGTCACTATTCCTGTCTAGGCCACAATATCTCCAAGCAGCTAGCACAAGCATTGGAAGTTTCTCTTCTGAGAGGGGCAGCCAGAGTGTGCCACATATGACCATTTTCCCTGGAGTTATCCTCATCATGGACAGAAGGAGGCATGTCTCCCTAGAATCTCAACAACAATCTCACAGATGAAAATAAAAAGGCTTATTAAGGACACTTGGAGAAGCATTATAACTAACAGAGTTGGGAGATAATACATCTTCTAGGATGTGATGATGTCAATCTACACAGGCACATCTGCCTCTCTTCTGATCATATGAACAGAATGCCCACTGGTTTGGGAAGCATCTCATCTGGGATTGTAATACCAGGGCATTAAAATGTCCTCTTTGCTGGTCTTCTACCCCAGAGTGGTCTCTCTCTCAGGTACATTGGGATGAACCATTTGCAGGAATAACAGAAAAATAGGTAGAGCATCCAGAATGAGGTATAACATACATGGCCACAATTACATATGCAGCAACAAGGAAACAGATCAAGAATTCTGGGCATCAATGGAAGTTGAGGACCTAATACCAAAGCTAAGTCATGTAACACCATGGGTAGTTTCAGAGTTTCAGAGAGTAAATTCAGTTACATTCTGGAAAAAGCTAAGACTGCAAAAGATGTCTTTCATAATCAGAAAGTAGAAAAATTGGGACTGCAAAAAGGAGGCAGTGAGGGAGTCAAGGGTGGTCACTGAGCAATGAAGAACCCCAAGTCCCTATCCCAACATGATACTGATATCATTTTTAAAAGTTATTGAGCCACAAATCTTGGCAGTCAGAGCTCAGGAGCTGAAATTACATCTCAATCCCATGTAATGAATCTCTGCCTTGAGCATCTACAATGATGCATTTCTGTCTTGAGCATCTGGAGCAATATTTCTTTTCCTTAAGCATCTATAGCAATGCACCTTGGCCTTGAGCATGTGCTGTCATACTCCTCTAAAATGATTATCTACAGAAATTAACATCTGCTTGAAAAAGCGATATACTACTGGGATAGACCTACCATTGCATGTTTCCTTTGGATGTACACTTTTATATAACTACACCCTAAATTTGATATCAAGACCTGAGCACAAACAGATTTCACAGTTCACAGTTTTCCCATGCTGTGATAATTCAGTAGGCCTCTGGACACATCCACCAGGAGACTTGAGGGGAGGAAGCAAAGGCATTCACGTTTGAATGTCTCTCATCTCAATCTCCACAGCACTTCTTTTAAAGTTATACCATTCCCTTTTGTGATCCAGAATATTTGCTCACAGCTCAATATTTTTTAACCAACTGTCTTGTTCTTCAGCCATGGCACAGTCAGTAAGGTGCATTCCATACAGATGGAGACCATAAATTTGATCCCTTCAAACTTGTGCAAAAATCTCAGCATTAAAGATATCAACTCATCACTCAGTGCTGAGGAGACAGAAACACCTGGGTCTCTAAGACTCGCTGTTTGTTCAAGGGGAATTGGTGAGCTCCAGGTTCAAAGAGATGACGGATCTTTTTTTTTTGTTTGTTTGTTTGTTTGTTTGTTTTTCGAGACAGGGTTTCTCTGTGGTTTTGGAGCCTGTCCTGGAACTAGCTCTTGTACACCAGGCTGGTCTCGAACTCACAGAGATCCGCCTGCCTCTGCCTCCCGAGTGCTGGGATTAAAGGCGTGCGCCACCACCGCCCGGCTGAGATGACGTATCTTAATCATGACAGAGAGTAATTAATGAAGACACCCAGGGTTAATTCTGGCCTTTGCATGCATGTATACACATCTCCATAAAAAGTTACACTCATATATTAAACAACTGTCTTTTGAATTTCTACATATACACATTTCTGTGGTGAAGTTTTGAGCTTAATTTTGACTGCTCTTTTGAGTTGTAGGAACAGCTGAATGTTTTCTGCCACCAGGTTCCCGCACTGGCTAGCTTTACCCAAAATAATTACATAGAAACTGTATTATTTTAAATAATACTTTGCCCATTAGGTCTAGCCTGTTAGTTGCTAATTCTCACATCTTGATTAACCCATTTCAAATAATCTGTGAAGCACCATGAGCTTATGAGAATCATAAGCTGCTTCTGTCTCAGGGGGACGGGGGCATGGCGTCTGTTGACTAGGCTTCTTTCTCCCAACATTCTGTTGATTACTCTGCATATGTAACCTGCTGTCCTATCAAAAGGGCAATGGCAGTTTCTTTATTAACCTATAGACATTTAACCCTCGTCCATTGCTTTGGCCTTCCTCATACAATGACATTAGAAGAAATCTTTCTGTAAGAACCCTCTCCACTATCTCATTTGGCCTCTTGAATCATCCCTCCTCTCTACCAAAGACAAAAGGAAGCTAGTCTCAGACATGTTACACAGTCTAAAAAAGGAAGGATGGAATCAAGATTTGAATTCATTACCAAAGTCTAAAATCTTAACCAAGGAACTCACTGCACGACCATACTTTTTTTTCAACTGAGAATGAACTCTCACTCTGAGGAGCTGAAAGGCAAGTTCATACTGCATTAACTTCACATTGCCCCTTAACAGATATGCCGAGCATTATGATGGACCCCTCACCACTGATACATTGACATCTAATTCCTTTGTATTTAATGGGCCAGTTGGCCACATACCTTATTCAATCTTCCCTTCAGTGATTTGATTTCCAGAATCCTCCATCCCCTCACTTCAATCCTAATTCACACACTCCCCAAAATCCCTTGATGGGAGTCAGGTATCAATATCTTACTGGTATTTTCGGGTCTGATGGGTTTGTGGGGTCTTTTTCACACTCCTCCTACCATCACAGATTTCCTAGGTAACTGATTCTAGGGAGCTCAGTGCATTCATCATATGTGTGCATGTCACACACCAATGTACATCAATGTGTACATGTTTAGCCTGGGTGCAGGTGAGTCTGTTCATGACTTTTATAGCGAACATGATCCATGAAAAGGGTACAGTGTTTTACAGTTATTGCAGGCCAATTGATTAAATGAACTCACAGGCGTTGAATGGCATGCATAAGACCTGTGAGAGTGCAAGACAGAAAGAATCCAGGCATGACAAAATAGGTGGCAGACAGAAGCCTGGCAAAAGTAAGTAGGTAGCCTAAGGTCCAACCCATTGCAGAAGAGCCACTGAGAGGAGACACTTTTCTTTAGGCAGGAGGATCCTGGTCACTCAACATGCTCCAGTGGAGATAATATACCCAGGGACTTCCAGATGGTATGAATTAAACCATTAATCAAATGAAACCTAATTTTCTTTGCTTCTGAGTATACATTTGTGATGCTTCACGAACACTCTGTATCCTCTTAAGTCCCAACACCTCGATGTCACATCTTTCCATATGACACGCTTTTCCCTCATGGATTATCCCTCTCTGAGATCCTACGTCTTTTTGGCCACTCTCCTCTGTTTGCAAAACAGCCATCTTGTCCTCTTCCACACACTGCATCTCCTTTCTTCCTTTCCTCTCCAATGGGAAAAGACATAGATATGGAAGTCATTATCAAACTTGATGAAATGCACGGAAGGTTTGGTGGGAACTTTGTAAATAATTTTACCTATCTTTTGGGTTCCATCTTTTTCGTTGTGCTGCATGCTTTTGCCTGCCAAGGAATCCCTGCCTAATTCCAAATTCACCCCTATTGGAGGACATCCTGGCTTAATATGAAGGTTGCTTTCAATGTAGTAATCTAGACGGTGGTAAAGATACACAACTGGATCTTTCTCATAGGTAATGTAGAAACAGTTCTTCATGGTCTACACCCCATCTGGGACCACCCCACTCCACACTTCCATAGAGCCTGGCATGATGTGGAGGTTACCTTCACGGTAGTCAGCCAGGAGGTGGCAAATGTACAAGACTGGACCTTTTTTGTAGGTAATATAGAACCAGGTCTTCATGATTGGCACGTCCTCTAGGACCATCCCCTTCCAGTCATCATTAGAGCCATTTGTGCCCTGAAATGTTTGTTTCACTGCTCTGCCAACTATGGTGTTTGAGAGATGAGTGTCTGTCTCCTGAGGAAATGGTACGTTGTTAGGCAGGAACAAAGGGTTTAAAATCCTTTCATCACTGTGAGGTTTCAATCCATAGACAAAGCTATCCCATCATACTTCAACAAATAGAGAGATTCATTGGCAGTTGATCTAGAATGATGGCTTTCCACTGGGTGACTGGTTCATTGGCTTCCTTCCAGCCGTGAGAAATTCTGTGACAGACAATATTCTCCAGGGCCTCAAAAGGTCTACTCAGTTTTTGCTTCTGGAGAGATGACCCATTCCTCTTCTGGACAGGTGGCATGCATCTCATACTAAGAGGCATCTTCATCATGGCTGTAGACTTGCTGAGATAGGCCACTCACCTCCTGGTCTGCTGTTTATTGGCTATCTTTCTGTGCTTGGGCTTCATAGCTGCCCACTCTCTAGGTTGAAAAAATTTCCCTCTGTTTAATTCAGAAACAAAGTCATGGCATCAATAATGAGTGCCTGCAAGGATAAGAAGGGGAGGCTGTGAAGTCATGGCTCTTTTCTGGAAGAACTTTGGGGCAGGAGAAAAAGACAGTGCTGAACAGTTTTGCATACGTAACTGTAATATTCTCTTAAGAAATGAATAGGACAATTAGCAATTTTTTCTCTACAGCTCACTATATCAGTCTCAGAGACAAATTCCTCCTGCCCAAAGGCAAATGACCTCTGCTGAGAAACCTATTTTCTGACTGACTAAGTCAATGAGAGGAGAAGGTATGCCTATCCCCGAAATGAGTAAGAAAAATCTGAACAGATAACAAAGATTTCGAAGGATATCCACACGTCTCCTTCGACATCAAGCTAATAGGTAGGGGGCTCAATCCAAGACAGCCTGCCCAAGGTCATGGCACTCCAGTCCACTGGCTCTCAGATTTGTGTCTCCTGATCCAGACCCAGGTATATTACATAAAGCCATTCTGTGTCTTCATTGTAGAAGTGAGTACTGTGAGACCAACTTCAACCTGAAAGACTCATTATTCTAGGCAACAGCAGCAATTGAGAAATAATTAGTATCTTTTAAAACACCTATGGATAAATTGGGCCTTTGCTATTTTAGTGGATTGATGAATATGATATTGTTAGCAAAGATAAAGTGGGAAGAATAGCTGGCATTCACCAACACACAACTCTCAAATATAGGAGCTGGAAACAACATAAATGGTGGACACGCAGGACATTTGAAAGAAAACTCTTTTGTATTACAGAGGTCTTAGTTGCTTTGGAAACATATTTACCAAAAGAAAATGCCCTAACTCTCCAGATTCCATCTTCCGGAAATGTTCAGGTGCAAAAAGCTTGTTGAACAGTTGTGGAGACCAGGAGCTGAACTGTCCTCCTCAGGCACTGTGAAGATAATAAACCCACCTTCATGGAAGACTAGTGCTTTGAGTAAAACAGAGTTGCTACCACGAACCAAGGCTTTGTGACATCACCAAGGTTCCACTTATGTCAGAAATCCCCACACAAGCCTGCTACTTCCCTATTTACCCACAGAAACGTCCAGCATTCAGCTCCTAAAAAGCTGTATACAGCCAGCAGGAGACCCAAAATAAGCCCCCAGTCATCTTCCCAATTACTCGAGTCACATTCTTGCCCCAGCAACTCAATCCCTGTATCTTATTTTTCTGAAAAAGTCTTTGGTGTCTGAGTCAACAACTCATATGAAAGTTTTTTTTTTCTTAACTCGCATCTCTCCGTTGGTTATCTATGATTGATTTTTTCTTCCTTCATAAATAATAAATTACATATTTCCACTTCCTTTCCTCCTCCCCCTCACTACTCAGGCAACAACCAATCCTCTCCTCTCCTAATCCAGTCCTAATAGAGGACAGGGTACCTTGACTTGTGGGAAGCCCATGCCCCACTCCACCCAGATTGAGGAAGGTATGCATCCACATATAATAGGACCACATAAATTTCTTCTTATCTTGAGAACAATACTTGCTACAGAAACACTATCTCAGTAGTATTGAGAGTGTAGGCTGTCTCAGCATGGAGAAGTAACTGGAGCAAAGCCCTAGTAGTTCAGCTCAGTGGCCCAAGAAAGATGGTCAAGGAAAGTCAATGAACTCAGGGATGGAAGTTAAAACTCAGGCTAAATAACATTCCAAATCATTTAGGCGGAACATGAGACACTCGTGCAACAGTCACAAGATGTCTAAAATGCCTGGAACTAGAATCTTAGGGCAGGAGAATTTGTGGAGCTGAGAGTGCATGGCAAAAACTGACAGAATCTGGCAAAAGACAAGTAAGCATAACTAGCAAACATCCATGGAAATCACGAATGGGAGAAAACCCTGAGAAGTCTGCACAAAAACATAACATCTTGACAATTCTGAGATTTAATGACAAAGGAGAGATCTTAAATATGTCACTGTCACATGGTGATGATTAACCCACTCCATTGCAGTGTGACCCCCTGACATGTTTAAGATACCTGTCAATTCTGTCTATATATTTACAGAGAAATTCACATTGCTTGCACAGATTAATTAGCAGCATGATTTACCGCTCAATCAAAGGCAAAGCAAAGAAATCATGGACATGTTGTTGAATGCTGATGATGTTGTTGGGAGCATTTGTGGGTTTTTTCTTAAAGGGAAATCATTGGTCACACAAATGCATGAAGCAGATCCTGTCTCTCCCATGTACCTGAAAGCATGAACAAAATAAAGTAAAATAGGTTTTTGTCACATACTGGTAAATTTTGCTGCTATGTTTATATATGTGTGTTGCAGGAGCTCTTTCTACTCTTTCAGGCTATAGCAACTGAGATAAAGGCCATTGGGGTGTGGTGTCTCTCTCTTTCAAAATGGAGCAACTGCCTTCAGTTTGCTCTCTTGCATCCACCTATACATCCAGCTACTAGGCTCCTCTCCTCATCCTGCAGAGGGCTGTTGTCTGGCATGGCAATCTGTAAGGTTTGCCCCTTAAAATAAATAACCATTTTATGAATCATAATTCTAAACTGGTGTGGGAGATTGTATGTGACTTACACCTTCCTATGTGATGAGAGCAACCAGGGTGTGAAGGGGGTTCTCACTGTTCATGTTGCAGAAGCCATGGCAGCAGGAGTAGGAGGCCTCTCATTCCCTGTAAGGAAATCAGTAAACATTGGGGACCAGTGAAAGGATGCCCTGAAACATCAAGGCTTGAGCTTTCAGACCACAATTCCTCCAGCTAGGTTCTGGGTCTCCACAACCTACAAAACCTCCTGAGGACCAAGTATTCAGAACCAGAAGCCTGTGTGGGCCATATCACATAAAATCATAGTGAGTACACCAGTCGTTTTTTTTTTTTTAAGGTACATCCTTTTGTCCCTCCAGATACATTTGTATTTCCAATAAAGATAACTTGCTGCCTCTTTGGGGTCCTGAAATTCTCTAAGCTGATGGTGGGGCATTCATACATACCTTGCTGTGTTGTTATGAGACCTTAACGGGAGAGCAATTGTTTCAGAAATCAAAGGCAGTTAGGTTCAAACCTGTGGTTAGCAGTGTGCTGGACACTTGGGTTGCCTATAGCTAATCTATGGAAAGGTGGATTTACTAAGAAGGGTGTCAGCACACATGGAGGCATGTAGTCTTACCTTTTCAAATGACCCATTTTGTGGCCTTACATCAGGCTCCTCTATTCTCCTCATCTTGGTTTCTTTACCAGATTAGGACAAAAATTAAAACTCAATGTCCTGGACGTGAACACTGAATGAGTTATCTATGTGAGATCACAGTGACAGAGCTCATGGGAATCTGACTCATTGTACAGGCTTGCCAGGCATCAATCTGTAATCTGCCTAACTCTACTGCGCAAGTGTTGTCATGGTTGCTCCTCTTTTCCTCCTCATATGGTCTCCATCTACAGAGAACTCATAAAAATTCACCCCTGAGAGGGCAAGTTCTTTACAAATGAAAGTTTCTAGAACAGAAGAGACATAGTAGATTTATCTTGGCAACCTGTAGACACAAAATATGGGGAAATGGAAGAAGGGATTGAAGAAGATAGAGACATGGAGGAATGGATAAATTCAATCATTCATTGGATAAGTGAGTGATCCAATGAAAGAGATGGCTAATAAGATAAAATGTGCTGCATGCCCTCTGAAAGTCAGTCCAAATTGAGGGTAGATAAGGTTATCCACTAAGGAGGAAGCTTAGTCCATTTTGCCTTCTTTGTGCTCTAGACCCACCCAGGAGAGTGATGATGATGTTGAGGAGAAGAAGGGGCGAGGGTACCAGCATGCCCTGGTACAAGTTTTCACCCACATTGTAGCCAAATCACCTGACCTGGCACAGGTGACCTACATGCTGGGCCCTGAATGGCAGTTTGACACCTACAACCTTACTAACCAAGTTTTTGAAGATGAAGGAACCAAAACTGCCCTGTTAAAGATGTCAGGATCCTTGCATGATGGGAGTCAGGCATCAATATCATACTGGTATCCTCGGGTCTGATGGGTTTGTGGAGTCTTTGCCACACTTCACCTAACATCACTGATTCCCTCGATAACTGATTTTATGGAGCTCGGTGCATTCATCATATCTGTGCATGTCACAACCAATGTGATTCAATGTACTACTAGTTTAGCCTGGGTGCGGGTGAGTCTGTTTATGAGTTTTATAGCACAAATCCCACAGAACATGATCAATGACAAGGGAACAGTGTTTTACAGTTAAGGCAGGCCAATTGTTTAAATGAACTCACAGGGGTTGAATGGCATGCATAAGACCTGTGAGAGTGCAAGACAGAAAGAATCCAGGCATGACAAAATAGGTAGTAGATAGAAGCCTGGCAAAAGTAAGTAGGTAGCCTGAGGTCCACCCCATTGCAGAAGAGCCACTGAGAGGAGACACTTTTCTTTAGGCAGGAGGATCCGGGTCACTCAACATGCTCCAGTGGAGTTCATATACCCAGTGACTTCCAGATGGTATGAATTAAACCATTAATCAAATGAATCCCAATTTTCTTTGCTTCTGAGTACACATTTGTGACCCTTCATGATCACTCTCTATCCTCTTAAGTCCCAACACCTCAATGTCACATCTTTCCATATGACATGTTTTTCCCTCCCGCATTTTCCCTCTCTGAGATCCTACATCTTTTTGGCCACTCTCCTCTGTTTCCTAAACAGCCATCTTGTCCTCTTCCACACCCTGCATCTCCTTTCGTCATTCCCTCTCCAGGGGGAAAAGACCATAAGTCTGTTTTGTTTTGAGGCCTGTCTTTCTGTGATGTCCCATCCACAAGAAACTCCATCATTGACCAAACAACATAACACCTTCACAAATTTTATTTTTAGAGCAAAAAAAAAAATTCCATTGGGAAAGATACCAGGATTAATAGAAGACCTGAGGTATTTCTGAAAAAAAGAGTTCCCCAAACACAGTTTTAAGTCTGACCCCCAAAATTTGTGAATTTCACTTTAACAGATCTTCATCAAATCATAGACATAGATATGGAAGTCATTATCCAACTTGATGAAATGCACGGAAGGCTTGGTGGGAACTTGGTAAATAATTTTACCTATCTTTTGGGTTCCATCTTTTTCGTTGTTCTGCACGCTTTTGCTTGCCAAGGAATTCCTGCCTAATTCCAAATTCACCCCTATTGGAGGACATCCTGGCATAATGTGGAGGTTGCTTTCAATGTAGTCATCTAGATGGTGGTAAAGGTACACAACTGGATCTTTCTTGTAGGTAATGTAGAAACAGGTCTTCATGGTCTGCACCTCATCTTGGACCACCCCAGTCCACTCCTCCATAGAGCCTGGCATGATGTGGAGGTTGCCTTCAAGGTAGTCAACCAGGAGGTGGTAAACGTACAAGACCGGATCTTTCTTGTAGGTAATATAGAACCAGGTCTTCATGATTGGCACCTCCTCTAGGACCATCCCCTTCCAGTCATCCTTAGAGCCATTTGTGCCCTCAAATGTATGTTTCACTGCTCTGCCAACTATGGTGTTTGAGAGATGAGTGTCTGTCTCCTGAGGAAATGGTACGTTGTTAGGCAGGAACTTAAGGTTTAAAATCCTTTCATCACTGTGAAGCTCCAATCCATAGATACAATCTATCCCATCATACTTCAACAAATAGAGAGAGGGATTTGTTGGCAGTTGATCTAGAATGATGGCTTTCCACTGGGTGACTGGTTCATTGGCTTCCTTCCAGCCGTGAGAAATTCTGCGGCCGACAATATTCTCCAGGGCCTCAAAAGGCATCCTCAGTTTTTGCTTCTGGAGAGATGACCCATTCCTCTTCTGGACAGGTGGCATGCATCTCATACTAAGAGGCATCTTCATCATGGCTGTAGACTTACTGAGATAGGCCACTGACCTTCTGGTTCACTGTTTATTGGCTATTTTTCTGTGATTGGGCTTCATAGCTGCACACTCTCTAGGTTGAAAGAACTTTCCTTCTGTTTAATTCAGAAACCAAGTCGTGGCCTCAACCATGAGTGCCTGCAAGGACAACAAGGGGAGGCTATGAGGTCAAGGCTCTTTTCTGGAAGAACTGTGGTGCAGGAGACAAAGATATTGATCAACAGGTTTGCATACCTAACTGTAATTTTCTCTTAAGAAATAAATAGAACAATTTGCAAATTTTTCTCTACAGCTCAGTATATCAATCTCAGAGACACATTCCTGCTGCCCAAAGGCAAATGACCTCTGCTGAGAAACCTACTTTCTGACTGACTAAGTCAATGAGAGGAGAAGGTATGCCTATTCCCGAAATGAGTAAGAAAAATCTGAACAGATAACAAAGAATTCGAAGGACATCCACAAGTCTCCTTCGACATCAAGCTAATAGGTAGGGGGCTCAATCCAAGACAGCCTGCCCAAGGTCATGGCACTCCAATCCACTGGCTCTCTGCATTGGGTCTCCTGATCCAGACCCAGGTCTATTACATAAAGCCATTCTGTGTCTTCATTGTGGAAGTGAGTACTGTGAAACCACTTCAACCTGAAAGACTCATTATTCTGGGCCACAGCAGCCATTGAGAAATAATTAGTATCTTTTAAAACACCTATGGACAAAGAGGAGCTTTGCCATTTTAGTGGATTGATGAATTTGATATTGTTAGCAAAGATAAAGTGGGAAGAATAGCTGGCATTCACCATCCTCACAGCTATCAAATATAGAAGCTGGTAACAACAGAAATGGTGGACACGCAGGACATTTGAAGGAAAACTTTTTTGTACGACAGAGGTCTTAGTTGCTTTGGAAACATATTTACCAAAAGAAAATGTCCTACCTCTCCAGATTCCATCTTCCGGAAATGTTCAGGTGCAAAAAGCCTGTTGAACAGTTGTGGAGACCAGGAGCTGAACTGTCCTCCTCAGGCACTGTGAGGATAATAAACCCACCTTCATGGAAGACTCGTGCTTTGAGTGGAACAGAGTTGCTACCCAACGAACCAAGGCTTTGTGACATCACCAAGGGTCTACTTATGTCAGAAATCCCCTCACAAGCTTGTTACTTCCCTATTTACCCACAGAATCATCCAGCATTCAGCTCCTCAAAAGCTGTATACAGCCACCAGGGGACCCAAAATAAGCCCCCACTCATCTTCCCAATTACTCAAGTCACACTCTTGCCCAAGCAACTCAATCCCTGTATCTTATTTATCTGAAAAAGTCTTTGGTGTCTGAGTCAACAACTCACATGAAAGTTTTTTTTCTTAGATCCCATCTCTCCATTGGTTATCTTCTATTGATTTTTTCTTCCTTCATAAATAATAAATTTCAAATTTCCACTACCTTTCTTCCATCCCCTAACTACCATGCAACCACCAATCCTCTCCACTCCAAATCCAGTCCTCATAGAGGGCAGGGTACCTTGACCTGTGGGAAGCCATTGCCCCCCCCTCCATCCCGTTTGAGGAAGGTATGCATCTACATATAATATGATCGATTAAAGCCTGTATGTGCAGTACAGACAAATCCCAGTGCCATTATCATTGGGTTCTCCTTCTGCCCCAATTGTCAGCCACATTCAATGCTTCCACTTTGATCCCAGGCTCTGTCAGTCCCAGCACAGCTGTTTTGTTGAGCTCCCATTAGCTCAGACACAGTGTCTCAGTGGTCATTACTATCACTTAATATCAATGGGCTCAACTCACCTATAAAGTAGAAATGACTCAATAGCAGTTGGTTCAACAAAGCCCACCCCAGCATGGTTAATAGTTCAGTAAGGCTGAGAACCTGAAATTCACTGTGCAGCCTTGAGGCAGATCAGTGATCTGAAGAGTGTTTTTTTAAATCTTTGGCTCAGTTGATCTGAGCCTCATCTAAACATCTCTATTTGTCTGTGATGATTGCTCTGTTATATATTTACTGCCATTATACTGTTTGGAGGATGTTGCCTTGTGAATCTGCTCAGGTTATCAAACTCTCTATAGCTAATTTGAGTTGTTTACTTCCTATCTAAGTAGGTTTCCTGCAGGATAGAGTCTATCAACCAAAACTACATATTGGCATTAAAGAACTTTTTATGTTGAGATGGAAGGGTCAGAGTCAGATAAGAAAGTAAAATTATGGGTTCACACAGGAGAGATAAAAGAAAAGGAGAGGGAGTATGAGAGCACTACCCTGTAGGATTTCAAAATGGAGGAGGAGACCTGAGCTATGTAGGAAACAGCCACAGCATTTTCCATAGTCACTACTCCTGTCTAGGCCACAAAATCTCCAAGCAGCTAGCCCAAGCATTGGAAGTTTCTACTCTGAGAGGGCCAGCTAGAGTGTGGCACAGATGATCTTTTTCCCTGGAGTTATCCTCACCATTGGCAGAAGGAGGCATATCTCCGTAGAGTCTCAACAAAAAGTCTCAGTGATATAACAAACGGCTTATGAAGGACCCTTGGGGAAGATTCAAAACTAACATAATTGGGAAAAAATGCATCTTCCAGGATGTTATGATGTCAGTCTACACTGTCACATCTGCCTTTCTTCTGATCATATAAACAGGATGCTTGCTGCTTGAGGAAGCATCTCATCTGGCGTTGTAATACCAGGGCATCAAAATGTCCTCTTTGCTCGTCTTCTCCCCCAGAGGAGTCTCTATCTCAGGTACAGTGCATTGAACCACTTGCAGGAATAATAAAAACAGATAGAGCATCCAGCTTGAGATATGACATACATGGCCACAATCACATTGGCAGCAACAAGAAACAGATGAAGAATTCTGAGCATCAATGGAAGCTGAGGACTTAATACCAAAGCTAAGACATGTAACACCATGGGGAGTTGCAGAGTTCCAGAGAATATATTCAGTTACATTCTGGAAGAAGCTAAGACTGCAAAAGATGGCTTTCCTAATCAGAAAGTAGAAAAACCGAGAATATGCGAAATGTAGGCAGTGATGAGACAAAGGTGGTAACTGAAAATGAAGAACCCCATGTCCCAGTTCCAGGAAGATAATGAAAGCATTTTTAAAGGTTAATGAGCCACAAATCCTGGCAGTCAAAGCTCAGAAGATGGAATGCCATTTCAATCCCATGTAATGAATCTCTGCCTTAAGCATCTAAAATGATGTATCTCTGCCTTGAGCATCTGGAGCAATATTTCTTTGCCTTAAGCATCTATAACAATGCACCTCTGCCTTGAGCATCTGCTGTCATGCCCCTCTAAAATGAGCAGAAATTAACATCTGCTTTGAAATGCAATATACTACTGGGATAGACCAACCATAGCATGCTACTCTGGATGTACACTTTTATATATTTACACCCTAAATTTGATATCAAGACCTGAGCCCAAACAGACTTCACAGTTCGCCGTTTCCCCATGCTGTGATAATTCAGTAGCCCTCTGGACACATCCACCAGGAGTCTTGAGGGGAGGAAGAAAAAGGCATTCATGTTTGAATGTCTCTCATCTCAATCTCCCCAACATTTCTTTTAAAGTCATACCATTCCCTTTTCTGTTTCAGAATATTAACTCAGAGCTCAATACTTTTTAACCAACTGTCTTGTTCTTCAGCCATGGCTCAGTCATTAAGGTGCTTCCCATACAAATGAAGAACATAAATTTGATCCCTTCAACTTGTGAAAGAATCTCAGAATTAAAGATATAAACCCAACACTCAGTTCTGTGGAGACAGCCACACCTGGGTCTCTGAGTCTCACTCTTTGGTCAAGGGGAATTGGTCAGCTCCAGGTTCAAAGATATGATGTATCTTAAACATGACAGAGAGTAAGTAAGGAAGACACCCACAGTTAATTCTGGCCTCTGCATGCATGCATACACATTTCCATAAAATGTTACACTCATCTTTTTAAACAACTGTGTTTCCAATTTATATTATACACATTTCAGTGGCAGCGCTTTGAGCTTAACTTTGACTGCTCTTTGGTGTTATAGGAATGGCAGGCTCCATCCTGCCACCTGTCTCTAGCTCTGGCTAGCTTTTCCAGAAATAATTTTACAGAAACTGTATTCTTTTAAATACTGCTTGACCCATTATTTCTAGCCTCTTATTAGCTAGTTCTCACATCGTGATTAAGCCATTTCAAATAATCTGTATAGTACCATGAGCTGCTGGCTTACCAGGGAGATTCTTAAGCTGCTTCTGTCTCAGAGAGGAGTGGCATGGTGTCTGTCTTACTCGGCTTCTTTCTCCCAGCATTCTGTTCTGTTTACTCTGCCTATCTAACCTGCTGTCCTATCAAAAGGGCCAGGCAGTTTCTTTATAAACTTATAGACATACAGCCCTCCTCCATCACTTTGGCCTGCCTCACACAATGACATTAGAAGAAATCTTTCTATAAGAACCCTGTCCACTCTCTCATTTGGCCTTTTGAATCCTGTCTCCTCTCTTCCTAAGACATAAGGAAGCTAGGCTTAGACATGTTACACAGTCTAACAAAGTTCCAACAGAAAGGAAGGATGGAATCAAGATCTGAATTCATTGCCAAAGTCTAAAATCTTAACCAAGGAACTCAGTGCATGACCATACTTTTCTTTCCACTGAGAATGAACCCACACTCTGAGGAGCTGAAAGGCAAATTCACACTGCATCTACCCCACATTGCTCCTTGACAGATGTGAAGAGCATTATGATGTCCCCTGATAAAATGACATTTTATTCCTCTGGAGTTGACTGGCCAGTTGGCCACCTACCTTACTCAATATTTCCTTCTGTGATTGGATTTCCAGAATCCTCCATCCCTTCACATCATTGCTAAGTCACACACTTCCAAATGCCGCTTTCAGATTTTACATAGACAGACTTTGCCACCAGAGTGATGGGATGAACTGTAGTATGTGTCTCATTATTTTATAAAAGAGGGGCCCTGAATAATAACCTTTCTATATTCCTGCAAAATCTAAACCAGAAAATCAGCATGTAAATGTGACATCCCTGCACCCCTACAAGGTGTTAAACTGGTGGTGTAGATTGGAGTGAACAGGATTGACATTCCAATGAAGGGGCATCTCTGCCCGACTTAAGAAAAGTCTCATAGGAAGTGAAGTAGATCTGTGGCCATACAACCTTGGAGGATTTTATGAGGTAGAAATACAGATTTCTATATGAATAGACAATATATTCATAATGATGGGATGGCTATTCTTAGTTATCAACTTGACTACATCTAGAGTTAATAAGTATTTTAATGACTGGGCATATTTACGGAGGGGTATTTCTTCTTAATTTCAATTTTGAAGTGGTAAGACACACTCCTAATCTGGATCTTTGAGATAGGACTCTTTTGAGGTAGGAAGAGGCATTTTTGTCTGGCCACACCATCTGCTTGCAGCTTTTATAAAAAAAAAGATGAAAGGAGGAATCTCTTTCTCGGCCTGCTTGCTCTCAAAGGCAAGGCTATTCCCTCACCAGCATTAACACAGAATTCTTTATAATTCTGGTGTGTACAAAAGACTAGCTGACACATTCAGAGTCTCGGACTGAATACCTACTTTGCTTTTGGACATTCCTTTCATAGTGGGATTAACAAGGCCACAACCTGTAAACCATTGTGTTAAAACTTTTTCTATAAGTTCTGTTACTCTAGAAAACTATGGCTAATAGAAATGTTACTGAATTAAATAATAGTAACATTAATTAACCATGGGCCAGGAAGTTGCCACAGTAGGCAAAACACTTGCCATGAAAGTGAAAGGCACTATGACTGAATTCTCAGAATCTACTTAAAATCAGGATGTGTACAAGTATCTGCAAGTCCAGTTCTCTTAAGACAAATTGGGAGGTGGAGACAGGAGACTCTTCAGAAGCTAGCTAGTCAACTAGCCTTGAATAAGCAACAAAAACAATAAAGACACCATATCAAACAAAATGGAAAGCAACTACTGATATGCTGGGTTGTCCTCTCCTCTCCTCAAGCCCACATGCTTACTGTGGCAATGCCCACTTACACTCACATTCATGAATACACACACACATATATACACACACACACAAAGAATGAAACAGCTTCCATATGTATGAAGGCACACTACACATCCTTAGGCCCTTCTCGGCCAAGTATGGCACTAAGCTACCTCTCTTTGATCTAGAGTCAACCATATCCATACTTATACACCAATTAGACCACCTGTTCTGGAAAAATGAATAACCATCTGGTTCAATGAGGTAACCCGTCTCAAATATATGGCTGTGTGTGTGTGTGTTTGTATGTGTGTTTCCATGTGTGAAGATATGCATTGTCAGTCTGTCTCATATGTACCTATGTCCTAAACTCAGGTTTTTCTTGACTCCTAATATGGAAGCCCTTGCTTTGTTTAATTTGTTTAACCTAACGAGCACAAGGATTGCCAGGAGTTCTAAGGCAAGGCCATATTATAAGTATTAAACCAGCCCAGACCAAGAAAACAAAGACCCAGAGAGTGGAAGGAAGAACATGAGGCTACACAGCTGTCTTGTAACCTCCACATTAACAGATGAATAATGTAAGTTGGAAAAGCCTAAGGCCAGGTCTCATTTCACCTCTCAAAAGAAGCAGATGAGATGTGAAGAGCAGGATCTTTGGGTGAATTTAATTTTCTTACACTATCTGAGCCAATTGGAACTGGGAGCTCTCTGATTGATTCAAATTTAGAACCTTTTTTCTCTGCAGTTTCTGTAAGAAGAGCAATGAGCAACCAATATGCAAAGAAAAGGGGGGGCAACATAAATACTAATTTTAAAGAATTTTGACAGAAAGTAAGGACAATGAAACTTCCAGAAGTTTCTGAAAGAAATTGGAGACAAAATATTGATTACAAATGAAGAGAATTGGGTAGAAGTATCCCATGTCCAGATATCTCAAATGCAATAAGGGTGTTACTTTGCTGGTATTCAAATTAAGCCAGGATGTGCATGATGAGGCTTTTTATTTTAATAGTCTTTTACTTTAATGTATATTAATAAAATTTTAACTCATCAAGCTCGTGTGTTTTATTATCTTACATTGACCCCAAATTAGTTTTTAAGCCAAAGTAAAGGAGGCTTTAATGGTATGAGACTTCATCCAGATAATGCAGACAGCTGCTGCAGGAAATTAGGGTACATAAAGAAAGACTACTCAGTAAATAATTCAACTAGGCATCGCCAGTGGGTAAATCCTGCAATGATGTATCGATTGCCAAAATAAAGGAAGCAGCCCACTTAAGAGAAAGACAGAGAGGAAGGAAGAAGAGGGAAAAGGGAACAGATCATCCGTTGAGACAAAAAACCAGCAAAGGAAACAGAAGCTTCTTTGTTGACAATAATCTCCTCTTCTGTAAGGGCATTTCCATTCCTTCAAATGACAGACATTCAAACAGAACATACAAGAGAGAAAAGTGTGAACATGGTGGTGGTGAAGGGAGAGAAAAAGCTGTCTTCTGACCTCTACATAAACAGATGCATAATGTAAGTTGGAAAAGCCTAAGACCAGGTCTCCTTTCACCTCTCAAAAGAAGCAGATGAGATCTGAAGAGCAGGATCTTTGGGTGAATTTCCTACACTATCTGAGCCAATTGGAACTGGGAGCTCTCTGATTGATTCAAATTTAGAATCCTTTTTCTCTGTGGATTCTGTTAGAAGAGCAATGAGCAACCAATATGCAAAAAATAGTGGGGAAAACATAAATACAAATCTTAAATCTTTCTGACAAAATTAAGGACAATGAAACATCCATAAGGTTCCAAAAAAATTTGGAGCCAAAATATTCATCGATCACTAATAAAGAGAATTCGGGAGAAGTATCCCATGTAAAGATATCTCAACTACAAGCTGGGTGTTCCTTTGCTGGTATTCAAATTAAGCCAGGATGTGCATGATGAGGCTTTTTATTGTTATTTCAATAGCTTTTACTTTAATGTATATTAATAAAATTTTAACACATCAAGCTTGTGTGTTTTATTATCTAACATTGACCTCAAATTAGTTTTTATTAATTAATTAATTAATTTATTTATTTATTTTACCATCCTCGGCACCACTGCTCTTTATTTCACTTCTAAATATACTTAAATCCCAATATACTATCACCAGCTTTACTTTAACAAGCTAATTAGCTTTATAGAATGTAGAACATTTTCAATTTCACATCATTTCTTTGCCTTTTAAGACCTAAATTTCCATGCGATGGCATTTTTCCTTTGGCTTGAAACTTTCATTTAGCATCTCTTATAGTGCTGCAACATTATCAGCAAATTCTCTCCGCTGTCATTTAGCTGAAAATGTCTTACATCGCCTTAATTTTCTTTTTTTCTTTTTTTGCAATTCATCTGTTAACTTTTCTTTATTTTTTTATTCTTTTTTAATTAAAATTTCCACCTGCTCCCCGTTTCCCATTTACCTCCCCTTCTCCCAAATATTGCCCCTTCCCCAACTCTCTTCCCCCTATCCCTAATCCTCTTCTCCTCCCCCCACACCATTCCCCCTCCCTCTCAATACTGAAGAGCAGTCCAAATTCTCTGCCCTGCGGGAAGACGAAGGTCTTCTATCTACGTCCAGGAAGTTGAGCGTCTAATCAGCATAAGCTCCCACAAAGCCAGTTCATGTATTAGGATCAAAACCTAGATCCATTGTCCTTGGTTTCTCATCTGTCTTCATTGTCCGCCATGCTAAGAGAGTCCAGAATCAACCCATGCATATTCAGTCCCAGACCAGCTGGCCTTGGTGGGCTCACAATAAATCAGTTCCACTGTCACAGTGGCTGGGTGCATCCCTCGTGGTCCTGATTTCCTTGCTCATGTTCTCCCTCCTTCTGCTCCTCATTCGGACCTTAAGAGCTCAGACCGTTGCTCCAAACTGAGACTCTGTCACTACCTCGATCCATCGCCAGATGAGGGTTCTAAGATGATATGCAAGATATTCATCAGTATAGGAGAGGGTCATTTCAGGTTCCCTCTCCTCAGTTGCCCAAGGTACCAGCTGGGGACGTATTCCTGGACACCTGCGAACCACTCAAGAGTCAAGTCTCTTGCCAACCCTAAGATGGCTCCCTTAGATAGGATATATACTTCGCTGCTCCTGTATCCTCCCTTCCTATATCCCAACCGTCCCAAACCCCGGGATCCTCCCATCCTCCCCTTCTCATGTTTCTCATCCCATTTCCCCTTTGCCCCATGCCACCTCACCGGCAAGTTCCCAGTTTTTGCCCTGCAATTTTGTCTACTTCCCATCTCCATGCAGATGACTATATGATTTTCTTTGGGTTCACTTTCTTATTTTACTTCTCTAGGATCACAAATTATATGCTTAATGTCTTTTATTTATGGCTAGAAAACTATTATAAGTGAGTACATCCCATGTTCCTCTTTTTGGGTCTGGGATACCTCACTCAGGATAGTGTTTTCTATTTCCATCCATTTGCACACAAAATTCGAGAAGTCATTGTTTTTACTGCTGAGTAGTACTCTAATATGTATATATTCCACAATTTCTTCATCCATTCCTCCATTGAAGGGCATCTAGGTTGTTTCCAGGTTTTGGCTATTACAAACAATGCTGCTATGAACATAGTTGAACAGATAATTTTGTCATTTGATGGGGTATCTCTTGGGTTTATTCCCAATAGTGGTATTACTGGATCTTGGGGTAGGTTGATCCCAAATTTCCTGAGAAATCGCCACACTGATTTCCAAAGTGGTTGCACATGTTTGCATTCCCACCAACAATGAGTGAGTGTGCCTCTTTCTCCACAACTTCTCCAGCAAAGGCTATCATTGGTGTTTTTGATTTTAGCCATTCTGACAGGTGTAAGATGGTATCTCAAAGTTGTTTTAATTTGCATTTCCCTTATCGCTAAGGAGGTTGAGCATGACCTTAAGTGTCTTTTGGCCATTTGAATTTCTTCTGTTGAAAATTCTCTGTTCAGATCAGTGCCGCATTTTTTTATTGGGTTCATTAGCATTTTAAAGTCTAGTTTCTTGAGTTCTTTATATATCTTGGAGATCAGACCTTTGTCTGTTGCAGGGTTGGTGAAGAACTTCTCCCAGTCAGTGGGTTGCCTCTTTGTCTTAGTGACAATGTCCTTTGCTTTACAGAAGCTACTCAGTTTCAGGAGGTCCCCTTTATTCAATGTTGTCCTTAATGTCTGTGCTGCAGGGGATAAACGTAGGAAGTGATCTCCTGTACCCATATGTTGTAGAGTACTTCCCAATTTTTCTTCTATCAGGTTCAGTATGTTCAGACTAATATTGAAATCTTTAATCCATTTGGACTAGAGTTTTGTGCATGGTGATAGATATGGATCTATTTTCATTCTTCTACACGTTGACAACCAGTTCTGCCAGCACCATTTGTTGAAGATGCTCTCTTTTTTTCCATTCAATAATTTTACCTCTTTATAAAAAATTAGGTGTTCATAAGTTTGTGGGTTAAAATCAGGGTCTTCTACTCGGTTCCATTGATCGACTTCTCTGTTTTTATGCCAATACCAAGCTGTTTTCAATACTGAGGCTCTGTAATAGAGTTTGAGATCAGGGATGGTAACGCCTCCAGACGATCTTTATTATATAAGATTGTTTTGGCTATCCTGGGTTTTTTGTTTCTCCATATAAAGTTGATTATTGTCCTCTCAAGATCTGTGAAGAATTTTTTGGGATTTTAATGGGGATTGCTTTGAATCTATAAATTGCCCTTGTTAGAATTGCCATTTTTACTATGATGATCCTCCCAATCCAAGAGCAAGGGAGATCCTTCCATTTTCTGGTGTCCTCCTCAATTTCTTTCTTCATTGACTTAAAGTTCTTGTCAAATAGATTCTTTACTTCCTTGGTTAGAGTTACCCCAAGATATTTTATGCTATTTGTGGCTATCCTGAAGGGTGATGCTTCTCTGATTTCCATCTCTGCTTCCTTATCCTTTGTGTATAGGAGGGCAACTGATTTTTTGGAATTGATCTTGTATCCTGCAACGCTACTAAAGGTGTTTATCAGCTGAAGGAGTTCTTAGCTGGAGTTTTTGGGGTCGCTTATGTACACTATCATATCGTCTGCAAATAATGAAAGTTTAACTTCTTCCTTTCCAATTTGAATCCCTTTGATCCCCTTATGTTGTCTTATTTCTATTGCTAGAATTTCAAGCACTATATTAAAGAGGTATGGATAGAGTGGACAACCTTGTCGTGTTCCTGATTTTAGTGGAATAGCTTTGAGTTTCTCTCCATTTAATTTGATGTTAGCAGATGGCTTGCTATAAATAGCTTTTATTATACTTAGGAACGACCCTTGTATTCTTAATCTCTCTAAGACCTATATCACAAAGGGATGTTGAATTTTGTCAAATGCTTTTTCAGCATCTAATGAAATGATCATCTGGTTTTTTACTTTTAGTTTATTTATATGATGGATTACATTGATAGATTTTCGTATGTTGAACCAGCCCTGCATCTCTGGGATGAAGCCTACTTGATCATAATGGATAATTTTTAATGTGTTCTTGTATTCTGTTTGCCAGTATTTTATTGAGTATTTTTGCGTCGATGTTCATGAGTGAGATTGGCCTGTAGTTCTCTTTCTTGGTTGTGTCTTTGTGTGGTTTTGGTATCAGAGTAACTTCAGCTTCATAAAAGGAATTTGGCAACTACTTCTCTTTTTCAATATTGTGAAATACATTAAGGAGTATAGGTATTACGTCTTCTTGGAAGTTCTGGTAGAATTCTGCATTGAAGCCATCTGGACCTGGGCTTTTTTTGGTCGGGAGGTTTTTTATAGCAACTTCTAATTCTTCATGACTAACAGGTCTATTTAGATTGGTCACCTGATCCTGGTATAAATGTAGTATATTGTACTTATCTAAAAAAGTGTCCATTTCTTTTACATTTTCCAATTTTGTGGCATACAGGTTTTTGTAGTAAAATCTAATGATTCTCTGAATTTCCTCTGAGTCTGTGGTTATGTCCCCTTTTCGTTTCTGATTTTGTTAATTTGCATATTCTCTCTCCCCCGTTTGATTAGTTTGGATAGGGGTTTATCAATCTTATTGATTTTCTCCATGAACCAGCTTTTGTTTCATTGATTCTTTGGATTGTTTTCTGTGTTTCTATTTTGTTGATTTCAGCCCTCAATTTGATTATTTCCAGTCTTCTACTTCTCCTAGGTGTGTCTGCTTCTTTTTTTTCTAAAGCTTTCAGGTGTGCTATTAAGTCTTCTATGTGTGCTTTCTCCGTGTTCTTTAATTGGGCACTTAATGCTATGAACTTTCCTCTTAGCACTGCTTTCATAGTGTCCCATAGGTTTGAGTATGTTGACTCTTTGTTTTCATTGAATTCAAGAAAGACTTTAATTTCTTTATTTCTTCCTTGATACAGGTGTGGTTCAGTAGTTGACTGTCCAGTTTCCATGAGTTCATAGGCTTTCTGGGGATTGCATTGTTGTTGAATTCTAACTTTAATCCATGGTGATCTGATAAGACACAGGTGGTTACCAATATTTTTTTGTAACTGTGTAAGTTTGCTTTGTTACCGAGTATGTGGTCTATTTTCGAGAAGGTTCCATGAGCTGCAGAGAAGAAGGTATATTCTTTCTTATTTGAGTGCAATGTTCTATAGATATCTGTTAAGTCCATTTGATTCATTACCTCCCTTAATCCTCTTATTTCTCTATTAGATTTCTGTCTGATTGACCTGTCCATTGGTGAGAGAGGAGTGTTGAAATCTCCTACTATTAGTGTGTGTGGTTTGATGACTGCCTTGAGTTTTAGTAACGTTTCTTTTACAAAAGTGGGTGCTTTTATATTAGGCGCATATATATTCAGGATTGAGACTTCATCCTGGTGAATTGTCCCTGTTATGAGTAAAAAATGTCCATCTCCATCTCTTTTGATTGATTTTAGTTTGAAGTCAACTTGGTTAGAAATTAGTATGGCCACACCTGCTTGTTTCTTTGGTCCGTTTGCTTGATAAACATTTTTTAGTATTTTACTCTGAGTAGATGTCTGTCTTTGTGGTTGAGGTGTGTTTCTTGTAAGGAGCAGAATGTTGGATCCTGTTTTTGTATCCAATCTCTTAGCCTGTGCCTCTTTATAGGTGATTTGAGCCCATTGATATTAAGTGATAGTAATGACCAGTGGTTATTAACTCCGGTCATTTTTCCTTTCTTTCTTTCTTTCTTTTGGTAGTATAGTTTGTGTGTTTCCCTTCTTCAAGTTGTGCTGGTAAAGGTTCATTAGATGTCTGAGTTAATGTGGGCATTGTTGGACTCCTTGGTTTGTGATTTTCCTTCAATTACTTTCTGAAGGGCTAGATTTGTGGCTATGTATTGTTTAAAATTGTTTTTATCCTGGAAAATTTTGTTTTCTCCATTTATTTTGTTATTTTAATAGCTTTCACTTTAATGTATATTAATAAAATTTTAACGCATCAAGCTTGTGTGTTTTATTATCTTACATTGACCCCAAATTAGTTTTTGAGCCAAAGTAAAGGAGGCTTTACTGGTATGAGACTTCATATAGATAATGCAGACAGCTGCTGCAGGAAGTAGGGTACATAATGAAAGACTACTCAGTAAATAATTCAACTAGGCATTGCCAGTTGGTCAAACCTGCAATGATGTATCGATTGCCAAAGTAAAGGAAGCAGCCCTCTTATGAGTAAGACAGAGAGGAAGGAAGAAGAGGGAAAAGGGAAGAGATCATTTGTTGAGACCAAAAACCAGCAAAGGAAACAAAAGCTTCTTTGTTGACAATAATCTCCTCTTCTGTAAGGTCATCTCCATTGATTCAAATGACAGATATTCAGACAGAACATGCATGAGTGAGAAGTGTGAACATGGTGAAGGTGAAGGGGGAGAAAAAGAAAGAAAACATTCTGGAGATTTAAAGACAGAGAGAATGAAACATCAGAGCATGAGTGTTTCTCTGGTACCTTCACAAAATCTTTATCAGGCCAGCAGCATTCCAGATACTCCAAGACATCCAACACAGAATTTTCTTCTTCAACCCTATGATGTTTCCAGTGAGGATGGTGTTGTTCAAGAGTTCTGTGTCCTAAGCAAGAGAGAAAAGGGCACAAGATAGCAAGCAGGTAACAAGAGTGAGAAGGGGAGGGAGGGCAACTGAGTGAGTCACCCACCACCTGGACTCCTGTTAGGACAACAAAATATCCTCCACAGGTTTTGGTGATTAGGTCTGTTAGTAATTAGGCCTTCCACTGAAAGGGAACTATCATTCTTGCATGAGAGAGATGGCTCAGCATTTAAGGTCACTTGCTTGTCTTCCAGAGGACCCGGTTTCAATTCCTCCCACCCATACAAACATCTGTAACTCCAGTAATAGAACATCTGACCCTGGCCAACACAAGCACTGAATGCACATGGTGAACACACTAATGTGCAGATAAACTCACACTCATAAAAAAAAATTAATCATTTCTATTAAAAATAGTAGTCACTCTTTTACTTCAAACAAGCACGGAACTGTATTCAAGAGCACAATGCTCTTACAGAGTGGAATTATTCAGTTCTGAGGTAGCATGACTCCCAGTTTCATGAAAAACTGCCACATTGATTTTCCAAGTAGTTTCACTAGTCTGCATTCCCGACAACAAGGGTTGGGTGTTCCTCTACTCTACATCCTTTTCAGCATAGTCTATCATTGGTGTTTTTGATTTTAGCCATTCTGACAGTTGTAACATGGTATAGCAGAGATGTTCTGATGTGCATTTCCCTGATTGCTAAAATGGCTAAGCATGGCATTGTCTTTTGCCCATTTGAAAGTCTTCTGTTGAGAAATCTGTGTTCAGTTAAGTACCCCTTTTTAATTGCAGTAACTTGAGTGTTAATGTCTAGTTTCTGGATTTCTTTACATATTTGGAGATCAGAATTTTGATTACAGACTGGTGAAGATTTTTCACATTCAAAAGGATGCCTTTTTGTCTTAGTGACAATGTCTTTTGCATTACAGAAGCTTCTCACTTTCAGGAGGTGTCACATTTATTCCTTTTTGGTCTCATGGTCTATGCTACTCAGGTTCTACACTGGAAGTGGTCTCCTGGGTCCATGTATTGCAGACTCATTTCAACTTCTCATCTATGAAGTTCAGTGTGGTCAGATTAATATTGAGGTCTTTAATCCATTTGTAGTTGCATTTTGTGCATGCTGAACAATATGGATCTATTTTTCTTCTTCTACAGGTTGACACCCATTTATGCTGTCTGTCTTCACAAGTCTTTCTCCATGCTTTAAAGGAAACAAATTCTTCCCATTACAGCTCCTGTCATGTTCACCTGCTGTATTTCTCATATAGTTCATTCTGCTCTCCCTCTTACTTCCAGGTCTGATAACGATAATGTGAATTTTTCAACTAAAGTACCACACACCTGATGAGCTGGCTTCTTTTCCCAACCACTCCAAAGCAGCTCCAATATATTTAACAGCCAGTAGCAGTGACACTCTTTGAGACCTTATGGAGATGTTAATAGATGGAGTTCTTAAAATGGGATGGGACCCTGGTAGCTGGAAGATTCCAGAAAGTTGGGTGGGGTTCTGCCTCACAATGAAGATAATTAAGCCACCCAATAGCTAAAATCTCATTATTCCCATTGGAAGGGGCACTGTTCAACCATCTAATCTTGCACACATGACTGCCACTTGACACAAAAATGATGCCAAGTGTATTAAACTATTAGCATTTGTGCATCTGCAGTTATGTGGTTTGGAAGGTTATTTGGTGGCTTTTCCTCTCTCTCTCTCTCTCTCTCTCTCTCTCTCTCTCTCTCTCTCTCTCTCTGTGAGAGTGTGTGTGTGTGTGTGTGTGATTTGACCAAAGGACAACTTCAGTGGTCATTCCTCAGAAATCAACTACCATGCTAATTAAGACAGTATCACTTACAGGGACCTAGGATTTCCTGAATAGAAGATGCAGTTGGGCCAGTCAGTACCAGAATCCACTGTGTCTGCCTCCCATGCAGTGACATTACAAGCACACACTCCACCTTGGAAAGCTTTGAATAAGGTCTCTGGAGTCTGAACTCAGGCCTGTATACACACAGCTTCTTTATCACTGACAAAGAAACTCTCTTTTCAGTATGTTAGTCATAAATTGAGACTCATATAGAAAGTGATTGCTCATTTTTGAATTCACAGCACAGTGACTACAGAATTCCAATGGTGTTCAAAATAAGAAAACAATATCACAAAGTTAAACAGAGTACTGATTATAAATAAGCACTTGTATACCCCATCTGCCACATGGACCTTCCTGCCCCTTCCCTTTAGTTCTCCCTGAAACTCTCCTCCAAATCCAGGCATGGGTGGCTTTTCCTGCCTTGCCATGGCAAACTGTTGGACACTGTATGTTCTATCTTCCTCATTTAGCTAGACCAGTCATTTTATGGCATAATGTTTTTGTTAGAGTTACCTCAACTGACCACTTTAGGCTTTGTAAAAACTCAAATGACCTTAAAACAGCCAGGTAAAATATCCTAACATTGTGTCCATTATAATGTCAGTAAAAAAAAATAGAAAGCAAGACCTGCATCCTGGTCAAGATTTTTTAATCACCATTCCAGTCCCATTTGAAGGTTACTCACTGTCTTTTGATGCCTAGATGAATTTCGGCTTTAACTAAACTTTGCCTTTCCCTAAAGCCATTTTGAATTGTGTTGTATCACTTCGAACTGAAAAGTCTCCTGAGAGACTAGGGGATATGATGGGCTCTGGAGAATGAAGCCAGCTCAATTATCCCTATATGTCCTAGGGGAGCTGTTAAAGAGACACTGACATTTCTACCAGCTTGAGTTTCAAGGGCAAGGATAAGTATCCTATAGCAAATCAAGGCTGTCCCTGACTCACAACCCTGTTGTATGTTTCTCAGTGTCACTGTTTCTGTGTTTCCTCTCTTCCTGCAGTTGCTTAGATTTCTGCTCCTTACCATCATCCATGTATATCTATCACTCCCTTCTCTCAGCAAATTGAAAAAGAAATTGCCATGATCAACATCACAGCACTATCATCCACTGCCGAAGATGCAAGGAAATCATCTGTCGGGGGAAATAACTCCTCATCTCCTGATCTGGGAAGGGTTAGACTTCACACTAATATGGGCAGACAGCCTTTCAGAAGTGTATTTCCATGAGTGTTCAACTGAATGATACCACAGAAGATGGCTGGGTAAGATAGGTAGAAAGAAGATTGTCTGTCCTTTGAAAGCAACAAAGAAGCTGACAAATACCATGGATAACAATTATTCCAAATGCATATGGGACCCTTTTTTCAAGAATGCAGAATCTGGGCTTTTTAAGCAGAAGGAAACAGAGAACACAGTGACATTTACCCTAAGATCTCTCCTTGTCTCCAGAGCTACAGTGCTCTTAAACATTGTCATCTTACCTTCACAGGAATGCCTATAGTGTAGACACTACCTAATGGGTGCAGCTGGAGATTTTTCAATATCTCGTCACAGTTGGACCTGCTTGGCATACTGTGTGAGATCTGAGTCTAGGTTCAGCAAATGTTAAATCCTTCTACTAAGAGTAGTTTGTCAAGCAGAATTAAGGTCAATAATTTAATACCAGTGTTGTCAGAGGCTTTGGTTAACAGACATTATTGGGAGGTGTTGCCTTGTTCGAGAAATAGTGTCACCAGAGATACTCTTTGATGTCTGAATCTCAACATAGGTCCAGTGTCTTATTCTTCATTCGTGCTCCCCAAGGGTCTGGATGTAGAACTCTTCCCTTCTCCTACACCGTGTCTCCCTGAAGTCTGGTATAATTCTGCCATGATGTTAATGGACAGAACCCAATTAAATGCTTTCCTTTATAAGTCTGATGGTGGTCATTTTATCTCTTCACAGCAGTAGAAACCATAACTAAGACAAGATAAATAGAAAGATAGATAGACAGAGAGAAACAGAGACAGGTGTTAGATATTCGATATACAAATGAGGAATAAATGGATAGATGGAAGGATGGATGGATAGATGAATAATAAGAGAGAGATGATATTAATAGATTAAAAGAAATATAATTAATACATTATTGAAAGTCTTATGGCTTCTAGGACCCAGGAAAAGACAGAGAAGATTCCTCCAGTTGCCTAGTTCTTGATATGCAGAATGAGTAATGTGCCTCCAATGCACAATACTACTAACAGTAGCTGTAAGTAACTTCCTGACACTTTGATTATAACTTCTCAGAATAAAGATTCAAATTTACTCTATACACACACACTGAGCCCTGTTTAGATTGTGTCTTTTACCGTCTAGCAGGTGATTTAGCAATAAAACCATATCGGGATAGTGAGGAATGAGAGCAACAGCTTTTCCACTAGAAAAGTGAGTCTTAAAATGGAAAGGAGATGCAATGGGAACTCTAAGCACGAAGTAGATCAGGGAGAACAAGTGAGAAAACTCATGTGCTGACCTATAGGTTTTCACGTGTATACAGTAGTGAGTGTACGTGTGTTTATATAAAAGGCTTTTCCTGATGTTAGTTCTCTGAAAGGCCACAGATGCAAACATCAGACTCATTCAGTATTCATCATTCCAAGTGCTGGGGTTTAACTTCTGATATCATTCCCCGAAGAAGAAGATAACAGCACTCCATGGAGAAATGGTGGATTGATAGGCAGAGGGAAGCAGAAGGCAGAAGCCTAAAATATCTCATGCATCCAGGGAGTAACTAAGTTCTCAAACAACACAAATGTCAAAAGGAAAACATGAGATGGCATGAAGGCTTGTTGGTTGCCGACCAGGGACAATTTAACATCGCAGAAATCAATAATAGCTGCCATTTTAAATCTTTGGAAGAAAATGTTTGAATCACAACTGCTTGGACTAAAAAAACAGTGGAGGAGAAAACTGGGTCCTTGGGGTGGCATTCCAACTCATAAATGCAAAGGAATCATGAAATTAGAAATCCACCACCTGGCAGCCACCATATATGCCTTAATTGTCTCAGGTAAGAATCGTTAATGGATTCTGCCACTGACTGGAAGTCTAAGAAAATGGCTATTTGCAAAGTGTCAGCATCTTGATGCAGAAGAAACAACTTTGAAATGAAGCAACTGCAGCTCATCCTGATGATCAAAGATACCATCACTTGTGAAGAAACAGCCTGGATATTTAAAAGGACCCATTGGAAGTACAAACAGAACTTGGAACAAGGACATGAAATAATACCAGCCAGAGGTTGTTCAACAAAGAGAGAATGGATTGTATAAGCATGTCACAGTCTGAACACAAAGTGTGGGAATGTGCTATGGAATAGGAACAGGTCACATACAGTGTCTTAGACTAAGGCCTCAATTGGAAAACAATAATTTGGCTGCAATGAACACAATCAGACAAATAATAAAATGATTAGAAAGCATGGAGTTGAAGTAATCATTTGTAGAAATGTCTCTTTGTACAATTGAGAACTCCAGTGAATCCCTGTGGATAAGTTTTCAGGATAAAATCACAGCAGAAAAACAACAACAATAATAAAAGTAACATCAATAACAATAGTAATAATAGTAATAATAATAATAATGTCATTTGCTTGTCTTGAGAAAGAACACTAACCATTGTGGGAATTCTGGAGAAGAAATTTGAGAAAGGAATTTTTCAGAATCATGAAAGCAATCAAAAGACCAACAGAGCATAGAAAGGAGAAATAATCAATCAGGACTTGAGATTGAAGTGCCTGATGAATATAAGTAAACAGAGATAATGCTTTCTTAAATATTAGATAAGCAGCAGTTAATATGACAAGTGATATCTGTCATTTATTGAAATCAAATCTAAGAGGGAGTGATGAGGCATATAAGCCATCATGCAGGCAATAAAGAACGAATGGCAGAGATGAGAATTGGGGGCTTCTCAGTCCTTGCTTGCATATGACACCTTCCTCCTCCTCATATGCCAGGATGCACCATGCCCCAGCAAAGAATCATCACTTTTGGCTCCTAGTGTTTCCAGTGGGTTTCAGTCACTTGCTGCTCATCACAGTTTGCTTTACCTTTAAACTAGCTATTAACCTTGAGTCATATGGAAAGATGGAACCGTGGCTATCTGAATGGAATAAGTGAATGCCTATGGGGCTAACAATTACTGCTAATTGATACATGACAGTATACCACTGTGGGTGTTACCTTAGTGCATCCGCTGTCCTTCCACTCCTGCCAACTTCTCCCTTCCCCATCCTCCATCTACTCCTCCAATAAGAACTCAGTGTTTGATGAGGCCAGGAAAACATATCTGATGGCAGTTTCAATTGCTAATAGCTCCCCAATAAGAGCTAAGGCCTAGAGGACCTGTCCTCAATGGCCACTTCAACGGGAAAAAGTTCTTGGCTTAGGCATAAGGCCACGTATGTTGCCAACAACTTAAAAAGAAACAGGAGGGCTGGAAGAGCATCAAATTCATGATAGCTTCATTTGCCAGCTGTCCCAAGTAAAAATATGACCTAAAAGATACTTTCCTAAGACAGAATTGCCAGTCTTACTACCATTAGCTCATAAGTAAGGGAGAAAACCTGGAGAGTTACCCACAGTAACTCCTCCTGTCAACAACTCTTCAGTAAGAAAAAAATCATGGAAGTTTACCACACTCTTGGAATCTTTTTCTCCCAGTAGCTCCCCAGGTTGACGAGAGGCTGTTGCTTTGCACAAGAGGCAGAATGGGCTCTCCTAAGTGTTTCTGGTACCACAAAGTCACACCACACAAGGTCCAGCCTCTCAAAGGCCATTGGCCAAAGGAGTTTCCACATCACCTCCCCTTTTACCTAATAAGAATGTTCAAAACCAATACAGGACTACATATAATAAGAACAGATATCAAGAATAAAAGTTAGATTGATAGCCAGTATAGGCAATATTGAGCAAGAAATATATGCTCAAAATTTCAATGATTATTTTATTCCCAGGAGTGTTAGTCTTGTATTAGAAATGGGTTGGCTAGACCATAAGAGGAAGTTATCTACAACTATCAAGTCTTCAACCTCCATCAAGGCCTGAGAATTGAGATAGAATATTACTTGAGTAGCCAATAAATGGATTAAAGCTGTTTCCAAAATGTACAGTAGATTACAGAGACATATGTCTACCTGGGAAATCACCCAGTGTCTCATTTGCAATGTTGAAGCAAACCACTTTGGCTAAGGCCTAGAGTAATTGACAGCCCTTTTAAAGAGGCAGGAAGATTTTGAAAACAATCTTACCATATTTTGGCAAGGTTTGACAGTCATTTTTCTTGTATCTTGCTTGTCCAGTCCAGACACCATGCATTTTATCAGTCAAACAAGTGCAATTCATTCATCAAAGCCCAGTTTTACAAAGAATAGTACAAACTCCAAGTACAGTGTCTTTGATGCTCAACATTCTTTCAGGAATAGATCAGTGCTGCAAAGAGCCATTGTGTCTCACATCAAAAAAACCTAAATTATTTAAATCCCAATTTCTGCAGTTCCTTTAAGTGTTTGATGATTACCTATCTGTACAGAATACAGTCTCTATGTATCATGAGAACCTGATTAGTGTAAATATAAGTATGGAAAACATGGGTGAATATTAACCTATAATACTTACCACTTTAATATATAACGTAAAGACTATTACTTCATATTACAATATTAAACAATCTTTGAACAAATGTGCAACAAATGATGACAACAGCCTCAAAATGGAAGCAGCTTATAGATACCTTGATCAGAAGTAGAGATGTATGATACATTATAATAGAGGAGTCAACCAACCTTGGAATCCAATAATTTCAATTTTGGGGAATACATCCAGAGATACCCAATCATACTACAAAAGCATTTGTTCAACTATGTTCATACCAGCACTATTTGTTATAACCAGAACCTGGAAACAACCTAGGTGCCCCTCAATAGAAGAATGGATAAAGAAGGTGTGGCATATATTCACTTTAGAGATGCACTCAGTACAATAAAACAATGACATCTTGAATTTTGCATTCAAAGAATGGAAATAGAAAATATTTTACTGAGATAACCTAGATACAAAAAGATGAATAAGTTATGAACTCCATCAGAAGTGGATTCAAGCCATAAGCCATGGACATTGGGCCTATAATTCATGATCCTACAGAAGAAAACAAGAAGGAGAACCCAAAGAAAAACATATATTTATCCTCCTAGTTACTGGATGTAGACAAGATTGCCAGGTGAAAGTTGGGATCATGGGGGTGGCAGTGGGGAGAGAGAAGGGAGAATGGGAGGATTGGGAATAGGGATGAATGAGATTGAGGAAGGATGGATATCGGAGCAGAAAAGAAGATATCACAAGAAAGGGAACCATTTTAGGTTTGGCAAAAGACTTGGCTCTAGAGGGGGTCCCAGGTGCCTTGGAAGATGTCCCTAGCTCTTTCATCTTGCAGCAGATGAGGGTGTCCCTGAACTGGCCTTATTCCATAGCCCTACTGATAAAAATCTTGCATATCACCTTAGAACCTTCATCTAGCAATGTATGTAGATAGAGACACTGACACACATTGGAGCACTGGACTTAGTTCCCAATGTTCAGATGAAGATCATAAGGAGAGAGAACATGAGTAAGGGAGTTAGGACCTCAAGAATTGCTTCCACACACAGAGACTATGGGACATATATAATAGAAGCTCAGCAAGTCCAGCTGGACTGATACTGAATGAGTATGTGATCAAACAAGATTCTCTGAATGTGCCTGACACTGAAAACTGACTGAGAAGCCAATGATAATGGTACTGGGTTTTGATTCTACTGCGTGTACTGATTTTTGCACGCCTAGTCTGTTTGGATTCAGACCTTCCTAGACATGGATTTAGTGGGGAAGGCCTCGGACTTCCCACTGGGTAGGGCACTCTGTTATCTCTGAGAATTCCAGAGGGACAGAGAGGGGGATGGCAGAGTGTAAGTGAAATTTGAAGAAGGGAAGTGGAAATTTTCAATAAATAAATTAAAAAAAATAATACCATACCAAGAGATACATTTTTATCAGTGGAATTTTCTGCCTACCATTAAAAAGATCAAGAGAAATAGGAAAAGATGCTAAAAAATATGTGATAGAGATCTTAGAGAAGAGATGATACATAAGTGATAAAGACAGATGATAATGAAGAGGTCATAGATAAAGAGATGACACAGAGATTAAAGAGCAAGAGATGATAGAGCAAAAGATGATAGAAGAAGATATGATAGAGAAAGAGATGCTAGAGAAGAGACGCTAGAAAATGTGATGGTAGAGTACGGGATGGTAGTGGAAGAGATGATAGAAGAAAAGATGAGAGAGAATCAGATGATAGAGAAGTGTTAGAGGAAATCATGATAGAGGAAATATGATAGAGGAAGAGATGATAGAAAAAGACATAGTAGAGAAATAGAAGATAGAGAAAGATGACAGAGAAATAATAGAGTAAGAGAAGATAGAGAGATGGTAGAATAGGAGATGATAGACTGGAGAATGAAATGATGGCAGATAGAGGTAATTTAGAAATGAATAATAGATGATCAAGAACAAGATGATAGAGTAAGTGATGACAGAGGTATTAGAGAAACTGATGATAGAAAATAGACAATACAGAAAGAGATGATAAAGAAAATGTTATCATAGTAAGATACGATAGTAAATGCAATGATAGAGGAAGAGATGATAAAGAAAGAGATGAAAGAGGTAGTGATGATAGACAAAGACATGGATGATAAAGTGATGATAGAGGAAGTGATGATTGAGCCATGATAGAGAAATAGAAGAGATGATACATGGGATAGAGAAAGGGATGGAAGAGAGACAAAAAAAAATAAATGCTGGAGGATAGACATAGAGACAATATAGAGATGATAGAAAATGAGATGATAATTTGATGACAGAGTGATGATAGAGATGATAAAGAGATGACAAAGAGATTATAGAGAGATGATAGACAATGAGATGACCTAGAGATAATACAGGAAAAGATGATAGTATAGAAAAATAAATGATGGAGTATAGAGATGATAGAGAGATGGTGAAAGGTATATGGAAAGAAATCGTGAAATACATACAGAAAGAAGAGCAAATTGTAGATACAGATAGCCCTTTCATTACTTGGTCACGGAGACCCAAGTTTTCACACAGAAACTGCATTAATTACAACCTTGTTTGTCCAGTAACTCACACATATACCTAGCTAGCTCTTATACCTTAAATTAACCCATAAGTCTTATCTAAGATTAGCCTTGTGGTTTGGTAGCTTACTCAGTGCAGCATTCACATCTTGTTTCCAATACATCTGGATGGCGATTGTAGAATGAATATTTTCCTCTTCCCAGGATTCTCCTAGTCTGTTTACCCTGCCTATACTACCTGCCTGGATTCTGGCCAATGAACATTTTATTGAACCAACACAAATAAGAAATATATACAGGATATAAGAGCTTTATTCCACAGTAGTAAACAAAATGTCCCAACACTTCAAGATAACTGAGTTCAAACCTGGCCACTTTTGCAATATGGAGCCTTACCCTGGAATTCTGGTCTACTAAGTAACACTGTATTAAGACACTTTTCCACAAGGTCAGGGCAATCCCTCAAACTATAGGAGGCACAGAGGTAAACTAACTTGGGAGTTCCCTCACTATATACATGAGTCAGCAGAAGCCATAGAAACAAATTACTTGATACAGAGTCATTCTAGGTCTAAGCAAATGACTCTAAATATTCTGCTAGAAAATTTTTAGATGACCAATATGTGCAGGACTATCAGCTGTTAGCATGACGAGGGCTCAAGGCTGATGCATAGAGTGTATATATAGGACTGAAATTTCAAAACCCATCTATTCATAATTTGGTCTTCTATACTTCGAGACAAAAAGGATGCTTTTCTTTTAATTTCAGAACGTTTGGCCAAGCTCTCAAACTCTCCAATCTCTGCCAAACTCCAGATAAAGGAACAAATTAAATATGAAATTTCAACTGCCTTGTGACTAACATGATATGCCTTTTCATTGGCTAAGGCCATTCACACCTATAGACTGCAACTTCTACCTCCAATATATATACTAAAGCTAACAAATGAAATAAAACAGAGCTCTTTGTTTTAAAGAAAAAAGGGGAACTACTGTGGGATAACATTCTTGTAGACTATAAAGATTAGTCACTGGAAAGGTACAGACTTTCCTGTAACTAGGCAGGTAATAGAGTTGAGGCTACTACACTAAGTGAAATATGGGAAGGGGATGGCAGAGTGACTTATCAGCTAGAGGCAGAAAAAAATAATGAGAATGACTTATTGAGAAAAGGTAATAAGCCATGTTTCTAAACATAGATAAGAATTAAGGGTTAATATAAAATGTAACAGTTAGCCAATAATAAGTGTGAGCTAATCGGCCAAATATTTCATAATTAATATAAGCCTCTGTGTGCTCTTTAGAAGTAAGTCACTCTGTGAAAAGGCAGGATAAACTCATCTGTCAACTTAGTGCTATGAACTTTCCTCTTAGCACTGCTTTCATACTGTCCCATAGGTTTGAGTATGTTGAGTTTTCATTTTCATTGAATCCAAGAAGGACTTTAATTTCTTTATTTCTTCCTTGATCCAGGAGTTGTTCAGTAGTTGACTGTCCAGTTTCCATGAGTTTGTCGTCTTTCTGGAGGTAGCATTGTTGTTGAATTCTAACTTTAATCCAAGGTAATCTATAAGATACAGGTGGTTGCTAATATTTTTTGTAACTGTGGATGTTTGCTTTATTACTGAGTATGTGGTCAATTTTTGGTTCCTTGAGCTGCAGAGAAGTAGGTATATTCTTTCCTATTTGGATGCAATGTTCTATAGATGTCCATTAAGTCCATTTGCTTCATTACCTACTTTAATCCTCTTATTTCCCTGTTAGGTTTCTGTCTGATTGACCTGTCCATTGGTGAGAGAGGAGTGTTAAAATCTCCTACATTTTGTGTATGGTTTGATGACTGCCTTGAGATTTAGTTATGTTTCTTTTACATGAGTGGGTGCTTTTATATTAGGGGCATAGATATTCAGGATTGAGACTTTGTCCTGATAAATTGTTCCTGTTATGAGTAAAAAATGAACCTCTCCATCTCTTCTGATTGATTTTAGTTTGAAGTCAACTTTGTGAGGAATTAGTATAGTCACACCTCATTGTTTCCTAGGTAAATTTTCTTGATAAATATTTTCCCAGCCCTTTACCCTGAGTAGATGTCTGTCTTTGTGGTTGAGGTGTGTTTCTTGTAAGCAGAGGAATGTTGGACCCTGTTTTCATATCCAATGTCTTAGCCTGTGTCTCTTTATAGGTGAGTTGAGGCCATTAATATTAAGTGATATTAATGACCAGTGGTTGTTAACTCTGGCCATTTTTTCTTTATCTCTTTTTTTACCCTTCTTTGAGTTGTGCTGGTGAAGGGTCATTAGATATCTGAGTTATTGTGGGCATTGTTGGACTCCTTGGGTTGTGATTTTCCTTCAATTACTTTCTGTAAGGCTGGATTTTTGGCTATGTATTGTTTAAATTTGTTTTTATCCTGGAAAATTTTGTTTTCTCCCTTTATATTCTATGAAAGCTTGGATGGGTATAGTAGTCTGGGCTTGCATCCATGGTCTCTTAGTTTCTGCAGTACATCTATCCAGGACCTTCTGGCTTTCATTGATTCCATAGAGAAGTCAGGTGTAATTCTGATAGGTTTACATTTATAAGTAACTTGGCCTTTTTCCTTTGCAGCTCTTAATTTTCTTTCTTTGTTCTGTGTGCTTTGTGTTTTGATTATTATATGGCGAGGGGATTTTTTTTTTTTTTTGATCCAGCCTATTCGGTGTTCTGTATGTTACTTGAACCTTTGTAGGTATATTTTTCTTTAGGTTGGGAAAGTTTTCTTCTATAATTTTATTAAATATATTTTCTGGACCGTTGAGCTGCGCTTCTTCCCCTTCTTCTACTCCTATTATTCTTAGGTTTGGTCTTTTTATTTTGTCCTATATTTCCTGAATGTTTTGTGATGAGAGTTTGTTGGCCTTGCTGTTTTCTTTGATCAGCGTGTTTATTTTCTCTATGGTATCTTCAGAATCTGAGATTCTTTCTTCTATCTCTTGTATTCTGTTGGTTATGCTTGTTTCTGTAGTCTCTATTCATTTACCTAGATTTTCCATGTCCAGCCAGCCTTCTGTTTGTGTTTTCTTCTTTGCCTCAATTTCAGTTTTCAAAACTTGAACTGTTCCCATTATCTGTTTGATTGTGTTTCCTTGGTTTCTTAGGGTATCATTCACTGATTTACTCAATTCTTCAAACTTTCTGTTATACTTCTCATCCATTTCTATAAGGGCATTTTTTACATGCTGTTTAAGGGTGTCAAACACTTTCATAAAGTCAATTTTTTCTACTTCTTCATGATTAAGGTGTTCATGTTCTCCTGTTGTAAGGTTGCTGGGTCCTGGTGGTTTAATATTATTTTTCAGAATGTTGGATGAATTCTTGCATTGGTGATTGGCCATCTCTTCCTCTGAATGCTCTCCTATGGATCTACTTTTACAGGATCAGGTCTCCTTGCCTACTGTTGTACCTTCCCAATGATAGTACTCCCCAGTGATCGTTCTCCTGGTGCTCCAATGATGTCTCTCCTGGTGACAATATCAGATCTCCTTGCCCAACGATGGCTCTTCTGGTGCCAAGATCAGCTCTCCGTGCTGGTTGGGTATTTTATAAACAAAGCGCCTACCTTTGTGCTGCTGCCATGGTTCAGAAACTCACCCCAATGATGGCTGTCCTGGTACCAAGCTCAGATCTCCATGCTGGTTGGGTATTCATAAACAAAGCGCCTACCTTGCTTGGTGCAGGCAGGCCAGTGTAACAAAGGAACTCCTGCCTGCCTGTTTACCCTGAGGATTCGACCCAGCACCCAGACAGGCTGAGCTAGGTGGTGTTATGTGCCCAAAGAAGGAAGGGGGCAGAAGGAAGAAGGGTTCTGGAGCAAGCAGGGTGGGATAGGAACAGAGAGGCAGTCTGCAGGGAGTAGAGTCTCTGCAGGGAGCCCAGGAGGGGTGGTGGGTGAGGAACTTCTGAGTTCCCTGTCTGGGGCTGCTGCCGTGGGTCACAAACTCACACCAATGATGGCTCTCCTGGTACCGAGCTCAGATCTCCATGCTAGTTGGGTATTTTGTAAACAATGCGCCTACCTTGCTTGGTGCAGGCAGGCCAGTGAAACAAAGGAACTCCTACTCGCCTGTTTGTCCTGAGGATTCTCCCCCAGTGCCCAGACAGGCTGAGCTAGGTGGTGTTATATGCCCAAAGAAGGAAGAGGGCAGAAGGAAGAAGGGTTCTTGATGCAAGCTGGGTGGGATAGGAACAGAGAGGTAGTCTGTGGGGAGTAGAGTGTCTGCAGGGAGCCCAGGAGGGATGGGCTGATATATGGCTTTACATCTGCATCTTCAATTTGATTCCATTGGTCCACGTGTCTGTTTTTATGACAACACTTCTTCCACCTCTTAACCAAACCCTACCAGCAAGCCCCACCACAAACAGTTAGTTTGGTTTTGGTTTTGTTTGGAGACAGGGTCTCATTAGGTAGGCCTAGCTGACCTGAAACATTCTAGGTAGATTAGGTTGGCCCTGAACTCACAAAGACCAACCTGCCTCTGCCCTCCAAATTCTGGGTTTAAGGATGTACCACCACACCTGTTTGTTTTAATTAAAATAAAATCACATTATTTCCCTTTCCTTCCTCCCTCCATCTATGCACTACCCCAACTAACACCTTTTAAATTCCTGGCCTCCTCCTCTCTAATTGTGCGCTAATGTGTGTGTGTGTGTATGTGTGTGTATACACAGATAAATATAGAGATGCAATACTATCAGTGTTGATGTACATGATTTCAAGACTGCCACTTGGTTGCCAGGCCATGGTGGCACACATCTTTAATCCCAGCACTCAGCAGGTAGAGACAGACATATCTCTGTGAGTTCAAGGCCAGCCTGGTCTACAAGAGCTAGTTCCAGGACAGGCTCCCAAGCTACAGAGAAACCCTGTCTTGAAAAACTAAGAGAGAGAGAGAGAGAGAGAGAGAGAGAGAGAGAGAGAGAGAGAGAAGGAGGGGGGAGAAAAATAAGAAAAGACTGGCCATTTGGTATTGGAGAACTGACTTGGAGGCTCCCATGGGAAAGACTCCTTCTCCCTCTCTCTCTTTCTCAGCATTCCTTAGTTGCTTGTAGTTCTTCTCCAGGGCTGGGGCACCACCTGTTTCCCGCTTCTGCATTAGCTTGCCTATTGTTGTTTTCCTCAATCAGGTCTTGTTTAAGCAGCCATACAGTTGCATTATCACAGGTTTAGTTTCCCTGTGGCTTCTAGGAGACACAAACTCATAGCAGAATTCCTCATCTCTGACTTTTGAAATCTTTCTGAGGCTGTCTTCTGAAATGTTCCCTGAGTCTTGGGTACAGGAGTTGTGTTGTAGATGAATCCACCGGGGTTGGGCACCCATGATCAGTTGTTCTCTATATTTAGCCTACTTGTGTTCTGTAATGGTTACTGTCTGTTGGAAAGAGAAGTTCTTTGGTGAGGTTGGGAGTGACTTATAAAGTATTTAGAAGGCATTTGGAATTATACTGGTTTAATAAAGTAGCAGTAGTACACACTCCTCTATGACCCATAACCTCACTAGCCCAATAGATGACTAAGTTTCAGTACCAGGCATGCTTTCCCCAACACCCCACCCCAAAGTGGGCTTTAAATCCCAGTAGACAACTTCTGGTTACCACCAAAACATAGAGTGTCATGAATGCACCTTAACAGAGATCTTCTATGCTGGTGCTTGCTGTACTTCGTAGGACTATTGGTTGCTTCATTCTCTCATATTTTGAAAAATACCTTCCAGTTCCATGAAAGTTATTCCTCAGGGAGGAGAATTTCAGGGGAGATACAGCTCTGAGTCTAATGTCAAAAGTGCATAGTATATACAGCAATAGAAACTGAGCCCCACCTTCTGATAGCCAAGGCAATGACCATAGCCTGTACTCTTTCAGCAGTCTCTTGGACTACATGAACTAACACTCAAAAGGGGGCTTTTCGTATTCATTACTGGGGTTCCTTATTTGGTAGTTTATAGCTCTTGAGGGGAAGATGGTCAGTCAAAGTGGCTTAATCTCATTTAAACTATTTCTTTGTTTGTATACACACATTTGTATTATGTGTAATTTTGGGTAAATGAAAAATATGATGCCACGTGGCCTTGTGAAGCATCCTTAGGAACCAGGTTTGGTGGCACATTCATTAGTTCTAGCCCTCAGGAGGCAGAGGTAGGCAGATCTCAATACCAGTATGGAAGTGAGACAGGAGGATCATTGTGAGCTGGAAGCTAACACGGGTGTGTGCTGAGTGCCAACTTGGGTGGGAGAGTAGACCCTACTGAAGAGACAAAGGAAAAGAAAGATGAGAGGGAGAGAGAAAGGGAGGAAAGGAAACGAAGGCTAGAGGGAAAGAAAAGGGAGGGAAGAAGGAAAGGAAGGAAGGAAAGAAAGAAAGAAAAAGAAGGAAAAAAGAAAGCTACCTATATATCTTGGAGAGAAATTGTGCCACAGAGTGAATGCATTTGTGTGTTATTCTAAAGTTCCACTGCTCTAACAGTTCATATATCAAAAGCACCTAGAAAAACACATTTATTCTTTTTAAATACAGACTAAAGGTCCCAGCTAATTGCCTTGTTCCCCTGCCCTCTATCCACTCGAACACACAGCCACTGGTGAGTCTCTCTCTTTTCTGTGTCTTTCTCTGCCTCTGCCTCAGTGTTTGTGTGTTTTTCTTGCACATAAACAACTTTCAGGCAGGTCAGCTGCTCTGTCATATGTTAAACCCCCAGGGAATCACCAAGCACTGAAGATGGCCATAAACAGCAATAATATGCAAATACAATATAAAAATTTCAATTGGTTTAATAGACACAGAAAATTAAAACAAATAAACTGACATAATACCTTGAGTGACCCACCCTAAAGATTACACACCCACAGAAATATACTAAGGGAACACATTCTATGTGCAATCATAGATGAGAATTGGCTCTCATTCCCTGACAGGTGTATTAAGTGTTAGGTGTGCATAGGAGGGCACCTGATTTTTGGAATTGATCTTGTATCCTAAAACGCTACTAAAGGTGTTTATAAGCTGAAGGAATTCTTTGGTGGAGTTTTTGGGGTCGCTTATGTACCCTATCATATTGTCTGCAAATAATGGAAGTTTAACTTCTTCCTTTCCAATTTGAATCCCTTTGATCCCTTTATGTTGTCTTATTGCTATTGCTAGATTTTCAAGCAGTATATTAAAGAGGTATGGAGAGCGTGGACAACCTTGTCGTGTTCCTGATTTTAGTGGAATAGCTTTGAGTTTCTCTCCATTTAATTTGACGTAAGCTGTCGGCTTTTATAACTAGCTTTTATTATACTTAGGTATAAGCCCTGTATCCCTAATCTCTCTAAGACCTTTATCATAAAGGGATGTTGAATTTTGTAAAATGCTTTTTCAGCTTCTAATGAAATGATCATATGGGTTTTTTCTTTCAGTTTATTTATATGATGGATTACATTGATAGATGTTCGTATGTTAAACCAGCCCTGCATCTCTGGGATGAAGCCTATTTGATCATAATGGATAATTTTTCTAATGTGTTCTTGGATTAGGTTTGCCAGTATTTTGTTGAGTATTTTGGCGTCGATGTTCATGAGTGAGATTGGCCTGTAATTCTCTTTATTGGTTATGTCTTTGTGTGGTTTTGGTATCAGAGTAACTGCAGCTTCATAAAAGGAATTTGGCAATGAGTTCTCTGTTTTTATATTGTGAAATACATTAAGGGGTATAGGTATTAGGTCTTATTGGAAGTTCTGGTAGAATTCTGCATTGAAGCCGTCTGGACCTGGACTTTTTTTGGTGGAGAGGCTTTTTATAACAACTTCTAATTCTTTGCAACTAACAGGTCTATTTAGATTGTTCACCTGGTCGTGGTTTAACTTTGGTATATGGTACTTATCTAAAAATGTGTCCATTTCTTTTACATTTTTCAATTTTGTGGCATACAGGTTTTTGTAGTAAAATCTAATAATTCCCTGAATTTCGTCTGTGTCTGTGGTTATGTCTCCCTTTTCATTTCTGATTTTGTTAATTTGCATATTCTCTCTCCGCCGTTTAATTAGTTTGGATAGGGGTTTATCAATTTTATTGATTTTCTCCAAGAACCAGCTTTTTGTTTCATTGATTCTTTGGATTGTTTTCTGTGTTTCTATTTTGTTGATTTCAGCCCTCAATTTGATTATTTCCAGTCTTCTGCTTCTCCTAGGTGAGTCTGCTTCTTTTTTTTCTAAAGCTTTCAGGTGGGATATTAAGTCTCCAATGTGTGCTTTCTCCATGTTCTTTATGTGGGCACTTAATGCTATGAACTTTCCTCTTAGCACTGCTTTCATAGTGTCCCATAGGTTTGAGTATGTTGAGTCTTTGTTTTCATTGAATTCAAGAAAGACTTTAATTTCTTTCTTTATTTCTTCCTTGATCCAGGAGTGGTTCAGTCGTTGACTGTCTAGTTTCCATGAGTTCATAGGCTTTCTGGGGAGAGCATTGTTGTTGAAATCTAACTTTATTCCATGGTGTTCTGATAAGACAGAGGTGGTTACCGATATTATTTTTAACTGGGTAAGTTTGCTTTCTTACTGAGTATGTGGACTATTTTTGAGAAGGTTCCATGTGCTGGAGAGAAGAACGTATATTCTTTCCTATTTGAGTGGAATGTTCTATAGATGTCTGTTAAGTCCATTTGATTCATTACCTCCCTTAATCCTCTTATTTCTCTGTTAGGTTTCTGTCTGATTGACCTGTCCATTGGTGAGAGAGGAGTGTTGAAATCTCCTACTATTAGAGTGTGTGGTTTGATGACTGCCTTGAGTTTTAGTAACGTTTCTTTTACATAAGTGGGTGCTTTTATATTAGGGGCATATATATTCAGGATTGAGACCTCATCCTGAAGAATTGTTCCTGTTATGAGTAAAAAATGTCCCTCTCCATCTCTTTTGATTGATTTTAGTTTGAAGTCAACTTTCTTAGAAATTAGTATGGCCACACCTGCTTGTTTCTTAGGTCCGTTTGCTTAATAAAACTTTACCCATCCCGTTCCTCTGACTAGATGCCTGTCTTTGTGGTTGAGGTGAGTTTCTTGTAAGCAGCAGAATGTTGGATCCTGTTTTTGTATTCAATCTCTTAGCCTATGCCTCTTTATAGGTGAGTTGAGTCCATTGATATTAAGTGATATTAATGACCAGTGGTTGTTAACTCCGGTCATTTTTCCTTTCTTTCTTTCTTTCTTTCTTTCTTTCTTTCTTTCTTTCTTTCTTTCCTTCCTTCTTTCTTTTGGTAGTTGAGTTTGTGTGTTTCCCTTCTTCAAGTTGTACTGCTGAAGGGTCATTAGATATCTGAGTTATTGTGGGCATTGTTGGACTCCTTGGATTGTGATTTTCCTTCTATTATTTTCTGTAACGCTGGATTTGTAGCTACGTATTGTTTAAATTTGTTTTTATCGTGGAAATTTATTTTTCTCCATTTATAGTGAACGAAAGCTTGGCTGGGTATAGTAGTCTGGGCTTGAATCCATGGTCTCTTAGTTTCTGCAGTACATCTATCCAGGACCTTCTGGCTTTTATGGTTTCCATATAGAAGTCAGGTGTTAGTCTGATAGGTTTACCTTTATAGGTAACTTGACCTTTTTCCTTTGCAGCTCTTAATATTCTTTCTTTATTCTGTATATTTGTGTTTTGATTATTATATGACGAGGAGATGTTTTTTTTTTGATCCAGTTGATTTGGTGTTCTGTATGCTTCTTGGACCTTCAAAGGAATATCTTTCTTAAGGTTGGGAAAGTTTTCTTCTATAATTTTATTAAGTATATTTTCTGGACCATTGAGCTGTACTTCTTCTCTTTCTTCTATCCCTATAATTCTTAGGTTTGGTCTTTTTATTGTGTCCCAGATTTCCTGAATGTTTTGTGATGAGAATTTGTTGGTTATGCTTTTTTCTTTGAATATAGTATTTATTTTCTCTGTGGTATCCTCAGTGTCTGAGATTCTTTCTTCTATCTCTTGTAATCTGTTGGTAGTACTTGTCTCTGTAGGTCCTGTTCATTTATTCAAATTTTCCATCTCCATCCTTTCCTCAGTTTGTGTTTTCTTTATTACTTCTACTTTATTCTTCAAGTCTTGAACTGCTTCCCTTACCTGTTTGATTTCTTTCTCTTGTTTCTCTTGGTTTTCTTGGGTATCTTTGAGGGATTTATTCATTTCCTCTACCTTTTTGTTTGTAATCTCTAATTGATTATGGCAGTTTTTCCCCTCCTGTTTAAGGACCTCTATTATTTTCATATAATTCTCTTTTGAGTTGAATTCTTCTAATTCTTCTGGATTAGGGTGTACACTTCTTATTTTGGGATTCCTGGATTCTGATGATGTCACGTTGCCTTTCAAGTTGTTGGGCGAATTCTTGCATTGGCGCCTGCCCATCTCTTCCTTCAAATGGAGCCAGGAGAGGCCTGGTGTCTTGGACCAGTCCTCTGGGTGTATCTTCTCAGTGTAGGGGCAGGAACTGTTCCCTTCCAGATGAACTCCTCAACACCAAAACAGGGACCCCTTGTATTCCAATGACCCGTGGAAAAAAAGGGCGAATGCATGGTTAGGGCAGGGTCAAGTAGAAGACAGGCAACACTGCAGTACAAGCTGGAGGTGCCTGTGCTCCCTTTAGGGGGTTGTTGAGGCCTGCCCACTAGGCAGGCACTCACTGCTCTGGTTGGGTAGCCTTAGTGAAGGGGGGTTTGTGCTCTCTACCGGGACAGTGTACTCCAGGATAGCACATACTCACCTGACCAGATGGAATTTCTCAGCACCTACACAGGTACTCCTGGTAGCCCCAATGAGCCAGGAACCAAGGGAAGTAGGAGGCAGGAGGAGCGGGTCCAGGAGAGCACAGCAGACCCAGCAGCCCCAGCAGCAGGGGCCCGCATTCCCTGTCGGGGACCTTGAGGCCTGCTCTCTTGTCAGGCACTCACTGCTCTGGGTTGGTAGCCTTATTGAAAGGGCAGGAAGCTGTTCCACAGCAAAGGACCTTGCAGACAAGGCAGGCTTGGGGGTAGGGTGGGGGCGTGTGTGAAGGAAAGAAAGCCCTACAGCAGGACCTGGGGGAGGGGTGTTTGTGCTCTCTACTGGGACAGTCTGCCCCAGGATAGCACACACTCACCCGTTCAGATGGAACTTCTCAGCACCTACACAGTGACTCCTGGTAGCCCCAATGAGCCAGGGACCAAGGCAAGTAGGAGACAGGCAGAGCGGGTCCAGGAGAACACAGCAGACACTGCAGCCCCAGCAGCAGGGGCCTGTCTTCACTGGCGGGGACCTTGAGGCCTGCCCTCTAGTCAGGCACTCACTGCTCTCTAGTTCTATCTTCTTATTGACTAATTCTCACATCTTGATTAACCCATTTCTAATAATCTGTTTAGCACCACGAGGTTGTGGCTTACCGGGAAAGAATCAGCGTGTCTGTCCTGATGTCTGGTTCCATGGCATCTGGCCCAGAGGGAAGAGGCATGGCGATTGCCTCCCTTCCCTCTTCCTCTCAGCATTCTGTTCTGTCTACACCATCCACCTAAGTGCTGGCCTATCAAATGGCCAAGGCAATTTCTTTATTAACCAATGAAATCAACACAAAACAGAAGACCCTCCAACATCACACACAGAGTCTTGCCCTCTAAGTCATGCTGGACTGAAACACAGTGTGTATGTAGTCTAGGCTGACTTTATAGTCCTGAAGATGCTGCTGCTTCAGGTCCTCCTTAGCTGCACTGAATCACTGTTAGTATTGTGGGTTAATCAAGGACTCATATAGCCCAGGCTGGCCACTCTGTAGCCAGCGATGACCTTGAGCAGGATCCTCATCTTCTCAACTCTAACCGCCCACTGCAGGAATTCCTGCTCTCAAGCCACTCTGCCATGTTAAGTAGGAAAACCTCCAGGTCAGGGTAGGCATGGGTGAGTTCCAGGCTGAATGGAAACCTGTCTCCAAAAGAATATGCAAATTCTAAATGTTCTGAAGTATCAAATCTGGAGACCAGGGCTGGCGAGATGGGTGGACGGGACTGTGTGGCAACAGGACATGCCAGCATCCTTGTGTCTTCTTCGCCTGCTGGGGAAGGGAGCAGGTATGGGAACTTGCTAGCCCATATCAGTGAGACACCCTGTCTCCAAGATTAAAGTAGGGAAGCACCCATTTGCCTCAAGATGGGGAGCTAGATGCAGGCAGATCTCTGTGAGTTCAAGGATAGCCTGGTCTAGAGAGCCAGTTCCAGGAGAGCCAAGTAAACACAGAGAAACCCTGTCTCAAAAAACAAGCAAAAAGATTTAAGGAACAAAAGCATTTGATGAATATTCCTGGTCTACGTTTGTGCTCAAAGGGTGAGGACACACAGACAGCCACACACAAACAACCACACACAGACTTATGGCCATGCATGTATCATGAACAAATACATATACGCATTTTGTAGAGTTATTCAACCCTGTCCTTGTCTGTTCCCGTTCACTGCTGACTGTACCTTGTACTCATGGACTTCTTTTTTCTTTGTGAAACCACATGACTCCTAAACCTTACAGTGACATAACTATTAGTTCCTTATAATAAAGCAATTTTTTGAGGGTGTTCACAACAACATTCCAGGAGGGCGTGGTCTATCATACCATATTGGGATCGCTTAAGATCCGCAGGGTGTCATCGTCCCACCTAGCTCAGTCAGTAGAGCATGAGACTCTTAATCTCAGGGTCGTGGGTTCGAGCCCCACGTTGGGCGCCATTCTGTAGTAGGAGCTGCAGGCTGTGCTCCTGCTGCCCCAGTTCCTGGTCGCCTGGCTAGCTTATGTCCCAAAATAACAAGACACAAACTGTATTCTTTTAAACACTGCTTAGCCTATTATATCTAGCCTCTCCTCTGCTAACTCGCACCTGGACTAGACCATTTCTAATAATGTGTATAGCACCACAAGGTGCGCTTACCGGGAAGATTTTAGCCTACTTCCATCCTGGGTCGGAGCTTCATCGCATCTGCCCCAGAGAGCAGAGCTAAGTTGTATAAGCTCACTTCCTCTTCCTCCCAGCATTCTGTTCTGTTTACTCCAGCCACCTATATACTAACCTATGAGGGCCAAGCAGTTTTTTTTATTTTTTAACCAATGAACTTCCTCCATCAATTATGTATATAGAATTCTACCTGCATGTAATTTTGCATGCTAGAAGGTGGCATGAGATCTCACTAGAGATGGTTGTGAACCACCATGTGGATGCTGGGATTGAACCCATGTCCTCTAGAAGAGCAGTCAGTGCTCTTAACTTCTGAGCAATTTCTCCACCCCTGCATGGCCACGTGGAAAATGCTGTCCTTGAACTTACATAAATCTGCCTGCCTTTGCTTCTCCAGATGGGATTAAGGCATTTACCAATTATGCCCAGCTGAGAGCTTCTTTAGAGGCTGCGGCATAAAAATACAGCTATACTTCAACCCTTGGCTGAAGAAAGTCAATTATCAGAGAGGGCCATCCTCTTAAGTGCAGATTGAGAAGGTCACACTTAGAACAGCGAGGAAGGAAAAGAACACCTTCCTGGCTAGCCATATCAGCCTGTCAATCTTGTGATCAATGGGGTTATGATGTCACCACCGTATTACCTTCACATCTCAAGTACTAACATTCTTATTCCAAATAAGTTGTGAACTGTAGCTCTGTTTTTCATTTTTCACATCACATATCTGTATTTCTAATCTAATTTATCACATTATTTAACTAATAGTCATTTCCGTATTTTGCTTGGTGAGTCAGAGCAATTGGCATTCACTCTAATTGTACTTAAAATTTTGTTTTTAAAATTTTTACCTTGAATAATAAAATACATTGCCATTTAAAAAATAGCTTTATACCCAAGTGTTCATGCATGTATCCCAGCACTTGGTTGGTGACAGCAGGAAGTCAGGGAGATAAGAGAGTCATCTTTGGCTACATTGCAAGTTACAGACCAGCCTGTAGTATATGAAACACTATCTTTCAAAAGTAGCTTTACTGAGATATAATTCATATGATAGCATATGATCTACATATTGTTTAAAATGTGTAACTGCCTAGGTGGTGGTGATGCACACCTATAATCCCAGCACTCATGAGGCAGAGGCAGGCAGTTAGTCCCCTGTGGGTTCTTTCATAGCCAGGTCTGTTTCACATACAAACCGTGTCTTGAAAAACCAGAAACAAACAAACAAACAAACAAACAAATAAATGTGTAACTGAGTGGCTTGAATTATATTGGTAGAGTTGTGCAGCAATCACCACAGTCTAATTTAGGACTATTTTACCTTCCCCAAACAAACACATATTCTTTGAGAAACAGTGTTCATTATTTGCCTCTCTTCATGCCATTCTTCCTTTCCTGTTTTGTTTAGTTTTTTCAAGGCTGTTCTTGAATAACTTTGAGCTCTAGATCTTTTTGCCCCACCTCCTAAATGCTGGAATTACAGTTGTGCACCACCACATTCGGTATCCCACTTGCTGCTTTGGACATCTGGCCATGTTGTGTAAATAAATTTATACAGGAATTATTTTTTTGCTACTTACAGAAATGTTTTCAAGGTTTATCCATATGGCTATGTATCTGAATTTATTTCTTTTTATTGCTGAATAAACTCCATTGTATGAATGTACTTGTATCACATTTTTTTGTTCATGAAGGTGATGCATATTTTGATCATTTCCATTTTGGGATTGTTGAGAACAATGTCCTATGTCCTGTTTTTATTGTGTGTGTGTGTGTGTTGACTCATGTTTTCCTTTCTGGTGATTAGATCAAGCAGTTGTGATCATTGTGCAGCTTCCCTAAGGCAGTCCCAGAATGTTCCAAATTTCCAGTGGTGTAAGGGTGATTTGGTTGTCTGCTTGACTGACATCCCCTTTGCTGAAGGCACTTAGAGCAAGGGAGTGTACAGCAGCTGCCAATTAGAAAATCAGATTACTCCATTCTCCAAGATTTTTACTTATTAAAAAATAGACATCAGAAGAATGTTTCATTTTTATCTTTACTTTTTTTAATTAAGATTTTTTAAAACATACAGTCTCCTCCTTTTACATAACTATCCCCGTTCCCACCCCTTCCTCTCCTCCTGCTTCCCTCACCTTCCCCATCCCACTCCCCCATCCAGTCTTCATAAAGGGTAAGGTTCCTGTGGGGAGTCAACAAAGTCTGACACTTCACCTTGAGGCAGGTCCCTCACCTGAGCAACGTTATCCCTCCAAAAAGAATGTGCTCCTAGATGCCAATTCAAGTACTAGGGATAAAACCTGGTCCTACAGCCTGTGGCCCCACAGACTGCCCAAGCCTTACACTGTCCCCCATATTCAGTGGGCCTAATTTGGTCTTCTGCAGGTTCCCCCGCTGTCAGTCCAGAGTCAGTGAGCTCTCACTAGCTCAGGTCAGCTGTTTCTGTGGGGTACCGGGCGCGACATTAACCCCAACCAGCCAGCTCCCTCATGCTACACCCAGGTTTAATTCCCAGCACCCACATGGCAGCTCGCAGCTGTCTGTAACTCCAGTTCAAGAGAATCTGACATCGTTATACCAATGCACATGAAACAAAGTTAAATAAAGTTAAAAAAAGATAAGTAATGTAGAAACTATTCTGGCTGGAACATTTATTTCTGACCAAGGAAATAATTTAATTGAAATGTCTGTAACGTATCCTGCTCCAGATGAAGTTTTTTTTAAGTGTTTAGATAATTCTCAATAAGTGATTAATAAATTTAAGCATGTAATAGATATTTGTACAACTAATTTAGGACTTTAAAATATAAGCTACATATTGAAACATCTAAGCAGTCTAGAACACAGTTTTTAGCGTCAGTGTTATTTGTTTTGTGTTTTGAGACAGGGTTTTGCTATGTAGTCCTTTCTGGCTACGAACTCAAAGGATCTGCCTGTCTCTGCCTCTAGACTATTGAAGGCATGGGATCAGACACCCAGCTTTAGTGGTTTTTGTAATGGTGCATATAGAGTTAGGACTCTGTAAAGTGCTACATAAGGTTATGTCTTGAAGAGTTAACATGCATCTTGCGTTGTACTACATTTGGTTCTTCATTTAGTTATGTGCTTTGAGAATAGATTGGTGATTATGCAAAAGCTAAACCAGTAATAATAGCCACAAATATTTCTAAGTATTTGGGTATTTATGTATTTAGCTTATTTATTTATTTATTTGTTTGTTTATTTATTTTGATAGTCTTACATAGTCTTCTGTAGTCTAAGCTGGCCTGGAACTCATGAAGTTTAGGATGAATCATTCCTGCTGCCAATTCTACATTAATGCTGTCGTTATGGGTGCACATCACCGAACCTGGGACATTTGAATGCTTTCATTTTTTGGAGTTTAAGAATCTATGTAATTGTTACATTGTATGTTAGATAAGTAATGATGTTCATTTGTCAAAATGATGTTTAATTAAAGTATTGCTTTATATAAAATTTTAAAAAGTTACGTTTTTGTGTGTATGTGTGTGCATATGTTTGTGTGCTTTGATGTGTGTGTAGAATCAGAGTGCAAGTTTGCAGATTCTGTACTCTCTTTCCACCTTTATGTGGATACTAGTGATTGAATGTAGTTCATTAGGCATGTGCAGAAAGTACTTTTACTTGCTAAGTCATTTTGCTGCCCTCACTTTACATAGTTTTCTTTTTTGTTGTTGTTAAAATTGCAGAAGAATAGATTTTATAGACCTGGTTTTGTAGGAGGTTTTATTGGCCTGATATGATCTCAAGCATGTTTGTTGTTCTGGTATTACAGAGTAGAATACCAGTTTCTTCATACATATTCCCTGTCTAGTTTCTTTCTTTTTATTGGCTGCATCTGTATTATTCTTTTGGGTTTTTTGATGCAGGGTTTCTCTGTGTAGTCCTGGCTGTCCTGGAACTTTGTCTGTAGACCAGGCTGTCCTGGAATGGAGAGATCCACCTGCCTCTGACTCCCAAGTGTTGGGATTAGAGGCTTGTCTCACCACTCCAGGCAGCATCTGTACTTTTAAAACTTGTATTTTTCTTCTCTTTTGAAAGTTCTGTCTTTACTTGTTTCTTTACATTTGTGCTCGCCATTTTTAAAAATTCTTCCTCCTATTTCCTGTAATTTAGAACTTTGAAACACACATTGTTTGGTGAAATAGTCCAGTAAGTGAGCAACCATATTGCTGTGAAAACAATTTGTTTCCTGGGGAAGCTCTGATGTGAGTAAACAGTAAACTTCAAAAGGTTCTGTATGGAATGTGATCTTGTCAAGCAATATGGATGTATAAAAATAACAGACTCTGGACCTGATTGGTTTTCATATGGACTTTGATTTAAGGAGTGGCTTTTATGGAGCACATTTGGTAATAATAGAACCGGCCAAATGTTTGGGTTTGTGTGAGGTGAAGGACTTTATGACATTGGTAAAGAAGGGTGGTCAGTGGAGACCATGAGCCTTGGAGAAACAAAGAAGAAGGTGGGGTGAGAATAGCTCTTGAAGTCCAAAGGAAATATAATTGAAAGCATTCAGATAGTCATGGTGGTGCAAGCCTGTCATCCCAGAACTTGGGAAGTGGAGGCAGGAGAAACTCAAATTTGTATGCAGCCTGGTCTGTGTATCAAGTTCTAAGGTAGTCTGGGGTACACAATGAGAACCGCTGGCAAGAAAAAACATTTAAAATAGATGTGGATCTGAGTGAATGTATCTTTTAAAATTTGAATCATTTTTAGATGACTATAAATTTGCATGTAGTTGAACAAAATAATACAGGGATTCCTCTGTACTCTTTACTCAGTTTTCCCCATTGATAACATCTTATAAAAACTACAATGTCAGGTCCACAGTATTGATATTGTACCTTGATAATTAAATTGACATACTTCATCATCACAAGGAATGCTCAGGGTACCTTTCTTATAGCTTGGCCCATTTCCCTCTGCCTGTATTTTCTCTTCCAACCTGACAACCAGTCATGTGTTTTGTATCAGGTTTTCAAAGAACCATATCTTATATACCCTACCTAACATTCTAGGATTTACTTTTTCCACTTAGCGCTGATGTTTATCCTTTTGTTATAATGTAGCAACAGTGTACTTTTTTTTTAATTGCTGAGTAGTTTGCCACAGTATTACTGTACCACCTTTTATCATTTACTCATGAAGACATCTTGGTTGTCTCTGGGTCTTGGCTATTACAAATAAAGCTCTTATATAAACATATACATATAGACTTGTCTTTGAACATATGCTTTTCTTTTCTTTTTTTAAATTTTGTTTTGTTTTGTTCTTTTCGAGACATGGTTTCTCTGTAGCTTTTGGAAACTGTCCTGAAACTACCTCTTGTAGACCAAGCTGGCCTCTAAATCACAGAGATCCGCCTGCCTCTGCCTCATGAGTGGTGGGACTAAAGCTGTGTGCCACCACCGCCTGGCTGAACATCTACTTTTGATTCTTTTAGCTTATCCATGAGTAGAATTGCTAGTGTTATAGTAACTAACTTGATTGCCAAAATGTTCTAATTCCTTCATATCATTACTAGCATTCGGTGTTGCCATCTTTACAATTTTGGTTAGTCTCTTATATATGTAACAGTTTTAACTGTAGGTGTTTTGTGTTTTTTTTTTCCAACTGGTTCTTAGGTAACTGAGGCTGCTCTTGACATTCTGGTGTTCTCCTGCCTCTATGTGAGCTACTGCATCAGGCTTCATTGTAGTTTTCATTTTAATTCTTGTTGTTAATGATGTTTAACATTTTACATGTGCTCATTTGTTTTATATACCACTCAGGGCTTCTTGCACTCAGGTACTTCACCACTGACCTCTACCTACTGCTTTTTTTTCTTTCTTTTTTTTTGGCATGAGCTAAATTGTTTTTTTCCTGAAAGTTCGAGGTATTTTTTTAAGAAAATGGTTTAATATAAATAAACACACGCATATGTGTGTAGGTGTGTGTGTGTTAAGGAAAGGGGCAGTTGTACACACAGTAGTAAGGGTGGGTATAGACTTCTCAAGATAGAGTTGCCAGCAAGACACTGTTCTATGCAATAATGTATCAGGATTAGCTTTTCAACTAGAAAACACCATTGTTTTTATTCTTTTTTAATTAATATTTCCACCTGCTCCCCGTTTCCCATTTCACTCCCCTCCTCCCAAATATTGCTCCCTCCCGCCAACCCCTTCCTTCTATCCCCACTCCTCTTCTCTGCCCCCCCACCATTCCCCCTCCCTTTCGATACTGAAGAGCAGTCCAAAGTCTCTGCCCTGCGGGAAGAGGATGGTCTTCTATCTACGTCCAGGAAGGTGAGCATCTAAAAAGGCTAGGTCCCACAAAGCAAATTCATGTATTAGGATCGAAACCTAGTGCCATTGTCCTTGGCTTCTCATCAGCCTTGATTGTCCACCATGCTCAGAGAGTCCAGTTTCAACCCATGCTTATTCAGTCCCAGACGACCTGGGCTTGGTAGGCTCCCAATAAATCAGATCCACTGGCACAGTGGGTGGGTGCATCCCTCGTGGTCCTGATTTCCTTGCTCATGTTCTCCCTCCTTCTGCTCCTCATTTGGACCGTAAGAGCTCAGACCATTGCTCAAAAATGAGTCTCTTTCTCTACCTCGATCCATTGCCAGATGAAGGTTCTAAGGTGATATGTAAGACATTCATCAGTATAGGATAGGGTCATTTCAGGTTCCCTCTCCTCAGTTGCCCAAGGTACCAGCTGGGGACATCTCCCTGGACACCTGCGAACCCCTCTAGAGTCAAGTCTCTTGCCAACCCTAAGATGGCTCCCTTAGTTAGGATATATACTTTGCTGCTCCCGTAACCGCCCTTCCTATATCCCAACCATCACAATCCCCCAAGCTCCTCCCATCCTCCCCTTCTCATGTTTCTCATCCCATTTCCCCTTTGCCCCATGCCACCTCACCGGCAAGTTCCCAGTTTTTGCCCAGCAATCTTGTCTACTTCCCCTCTCCAGGCAGGTGACTATACGATTTTCTTTGAGTTCACTTTCTTATTTAGCTTCTCTAGGATCACAAATTATATTCTCAATGTCCTTTTTTATGGCTAGAAAGCGATTATGAGTGAGTACATCCCATGTTCCTCTTTTTGGGTCTGGGATACCTCACTCAGGATAGTGTTTTCTATTTCCATCCATTTGCACGGAAAATTCGAGAAGTCATTGTTTTTACTGCTGAGTAGTACTCTAATATGTATATATTCCACACTTTCTTCATCCATTCCTCCACTAAAGGGCATCTAGGTTGTTTCCCGGTTTTGGCTATTACAAACAATGCTGCTATGAACATAGTTGAACAGATACTTTTGTCGTTTGATGGGGCATCTCTTGGGTATATTCCCAATAGTGGTATTACTGGATCTTGGGGTAGGTTGTTTCCAAATTTCCTGAGAAATCGCCACACGGATTTCCAAAGTGGTTGCACAAGTTTGCATTCCCACCAGCAACTAATGAGTGTGCCCCTTTCTCCACAACCTCTCCAGCAAAGGCTATCCTTGGTGTTTTTGATTTTAGCCATTCTGACAGGTGTAAGATGGTATCTCAAAGTTGTTTTAATTTGCATTTCCCTTATCGCTAAGGAGGTTGAGCATGACCTTAAGAGTCTTTTGGCCATTTGAATTTCTTCTGTTGAGAATTCTCTGTTCAGTTCAATGCCCCATTTTTAATGGGTTAATTATCATTTTAACATCTAGTTTCTTGAGTTCTTTATATATTTTGGAGATCAGACCTTTTTCTGTTGCAGGGTTGGTGAAGATCATCTCCAGTCAGTGGGTTGCCTTTTTGTCTTAGTGACAGTGTCCTTGCTTTACAGAAGCTACTCAGTTTCAGGAGGTCCCATTTATTCAATGTTTTCCTTAATGTCTGTGCTGCAGGAGATAAACGTAGGAAGTGATCTCCTGTACCCATATGTTGTTGATTACTTCCCACTTTTTCTTCTATCAGGTTCAGTTTTTTCAGACGAATATTGAGGTCTTTAATCCATTTGAACTTGAGTTTTGTGCATGGTCTCTTTTCATTCTTCTACAGGTTGACAACCAGTTCTGCCAGCACAATTTGTTGAAGATGCTCTCATTTTTCCATTGATACTTTTAGCTCCTTTATCAAAAATTAGGTGTTCATATGTTTGTGAGTTAAAATCAGGGTCTTCTACTCGGTTCCAAGGATCGACTTCTCTGTTTTTATGAAAATACCAAGATGTTTTCAATACTGAGGCTCTGTAATAGAGTTTGAGGTCAGGGATGGTAATGCCTCCAGATGATCCTTTATTATGTAAGAATGTGTTGGCTATCCTGGGTTTTTTGTTTCTCCATATAAAGTTGATTATTGTCCTCTTAAGATCTGTGCAGAATTTTAATGGATTTTAATGGGGATTGCATTGAATCTATAAATTGCCCTTGGTAGAATTGCCATTTTTACTATGTTGATCCTCCCAATCCAAGAGCAAGCGAGATCCTTCCATTTTCTGGTATCCTCCTCAATTTCTTTCTTAATAGACTTAAAGTTCTTGACAAATAAATCCTTCACTTCCTTGGTTAGAGTTACCCCAAGATATTTTATGCTATTTGTGGCTATTGTGAAGGGTGATGCTTCTCTGATTTTACTCTCTGCTTCTTTATCCTTTGTTTATAGGAGGGCAACTGATTTTTTGGAATTAATCTTGTATCCTGAAAGGCTACTAAAGGTGTTTATCAGCTAAAGGAGTTCTTTGCTGGAGTTTTTGGGGTCGCTTATGTACACTATCATATCGTCTGCAAATAATGAAAGTTTAACTTCTTCCTTTCCAATTTGAATCCCTTTGATCCCCTTATGTTGTCTTATTGCTATTGCTAGAATTTCAAGCACTATATTAAAGAGGTATGGAGAGAGTGGACAACCTTGTCGTGTTCCTGATTTTAGTGGAATAGCTTTGAGTTTCTCTCCATTTAATTTGATGTTAGCTGATGGCTTGCTATAAATAGCTTTTATTATACTTAGGTATGACCCTTGTATTCCTAATCTCTCTAAGACCTTTATCCTAAAGGGATGTTGGATTTTTTTGAATGCTTTTTCAGCATCTAATGAAATGATCATATGTTTTTTTCTTTTAGTTTATTTATATGATGGAATACATTGATAGATTTCGTATGTTGAACCTGCCCTGCATCTCTGTGATGAAGACTACTTGATCATAATGGATAATTTTTCTAATGTGTTCTTGGATACGGTTTGCCAGTGTTTTATTGAGTATTTTTGTGTTAATGTTCATGAGTGAGATTGGCCTGTAGTTCTCTTTCTTGGTTGTGTCTTTGTGTGGTTTTGGTATCAGAATAACTGCAGCTTCCAAAAAGGAATTTGGCAATGAGTTCTCTGTTTCTATATTGTGAAATACATTAAGGGGTATAGGTATTAGGTCTTCTTGGAAGTTCTGGTAGAATTCTGCATTGAAGCCTTCTGTACCTGGGCTTTTTTTGGTGGAGAGGCTTTTTATAACAACTTCTAATTCTTTGCGACTAACAGGTCTATTTAGATTGTTCACCTGGTCGTGGTTTAACTTTGGTATATGGTACTTATCTAAGAAAGTGTCCATTTCTTTTATATTTTCCAATTTTGTGGCAGACAGGTTTTTATAGTAAGATCTAATGATTCTCTGAATTTCCGCTGTGTCTGTTGTTATGTCTCCCTTTTCTTTTCTGATTTGGTTAATTTGCGTATTCTCTCTCCTCCGTTTCATTAGTTTGGATAGGGGTTTATCAATCTTATTGATTTTCTCCATGAACCAGCTTTTTGTTTCCGTGATTCTTTGGATTGTTTTCTGTGTTTCTATTTTGTTGATTTCAGCCCTTAATTTGATTATTTCCAGTTTTCTACTTCTCCTAAGTGAGTCTGTTTCTTTTTTTCTAAAGCTTTCAGGTGGCCTATTAAGTCTCCAATGTGTGCTTTCTCTGTTTTCTTTAAGTGGGCACTTAATGTTATGAACTTTCCTCTTAGCACTGCTTTCATAGTGTCCCATAGGTTTGAGTATGTTGAGACTCTGTTTTCAGTGAATTCAAGAAAGACTTTAATTTCTTTATTTCTTCCTTGTCCCGGTGTGGTTGAGTAGTTGACTGTCCAGTTTCCATGAATTCATAGGCTTTCCGGGATAGCATTGTTGTTGAATTCTAACTTTAATCCATGGTGTTCTGATAAGATATTTTTGTGTAGCTGTGAAAGTTTACTTTGTAACCGAGTATGTGGTATATTTTTGAGAGGTTCCATGAGCTTCAGAGAAGAATGTATATTCTTTCCTATTTGAGTGGAATGTTCTATAGATGTCTGTTAAGTCCATTTGATTCATTACTTCCCTTAATCCTCTTATTTCTCTATTAGGTTTCTGTGTGATTGACCTGACCATTGGTGAGAGAGGAGTGTTGAAATCTCCTACTATTAGAGTGTGTGGTTTGATGACTGCCTTGAGTTTTAGTAACGTTTCTTTTACACAAGTGGGTGCTTTTATATTAGGGGCATAGATATTCAGGATTGAGACTTCATCCTGGTGAATTGTTCCTGTTATGAGTAAAAAATGTCCATCTCCATCTCTTTTGATTGATTTTAGTTTGAAGTCAACTTTCTTAGAAATTAGTATGGCCACACCTGCTTGTTTCTTAGGTCTGTTTGCTTGATAAACCTTTTCCCAGCCCTTTACTCTGAGTAGGTGTCTGTCTTTGTGTTTGAGGTGTGTTTCTTGTAAACAGCAGAATGTTGGATCCTGTTTTCGAATCCAATCTCTTAGCCTGTGCCTCTTTATAGGTGAGTTGAGTCCATTGATATTAAGTGATAGTAATGACCCGTGGTTGTTAACTCCGCTCATTTTTCCTTTCTTTCTTACTTACTTACTTTCTTTCTTTCTTTCTTTCTTTCGGTAGTAGAGTTTGTGTGTTTCCCTTCTTCAAGTTGTGCTGGTGAAGGGTCCTTAGATGTCTGAGTTTTTGTGGGCATTGTTGGGCTCCTTGGTTTGTGATTTTCCTTCTATTACTTTCTGTAAGGCGAGATGTGGGCTACGTATTGTTTAAATTTGTTTTTCTCCTAGAAAATTTTGTTTTCTCCATTTATAGTGAATGAAAGCTCGGCTGGGTATAGTAGTCAGGGCTTGCATCCATGGTCTCTTAGTTTCTGCTGTACATAATTTGAATACCAGCATAGGAACACCCATACTGCAGGTGAGATATCTGGACATGGGATACTTCTACCCAATTCTCTTCATTTGTGATCAATATTTTGACTCCAAATTCTTCCAGAAACTTCTGGAAGTTTCATTGTCTTTACTTTCTGTCAAAAATCTTTAAGATTAGTATTTATGTTGCCCCCCCATTGTTTGCATATTGGTTGCTCATTGCTCTTCTTTCAGAAACTGCAGAGAAAAAAGGAAGCACACATTAATATTAGGAGACTTCAACACTCCTCTCTAACCAATGGACAGGTCAATTAGACAGAACCCTAACAGAGAAATAAGAGAATTAATGGAGGTAATGTATCAAATGGACGAAACAAACATCTATAGAATATTCCACCCAAATAGGAAACAATATACCTTCTTCTCTGCAGCTCAGGGAATCTTCTCGAAAATTGACCACATACTCGGTAACAAAGCAAACATCCACAGTTACAAAAAAATCTGTAACCACCTTTATCTTATCAGATCACCATGGATTAAAGCTAGAATTCAACAACAATGCTACCCCCAGAAAGCCTACAAACTCATGGAAACAGAACAGTCAACTACTGAACCTTACCTGGATTAAAGAAGAAATAAAGAAAGAAATTAAAGTCTTCCTTGAATTCAATGAAAATAAAGAAACAACATACTCAAACCTATTGGACACTATGAAAGCAGTCCTGAGAGGAAAGTTCATAGCATTAAGTGCCCACATAAAAAAAACAGAGAGAGCACACATTGGAGACTTAACAGCCCACCAGAAAGTTCTAGAAAAAAAGAAGCAGACTCACCTAGAAGTAGTAGAAGACTGGAAATAATCAAACTAAGTGCTGAAATCAACAAAATAGAGACACAGAACAATTGAGAGAATCAATGAAACAAAAAGCTGGTTCTTGGAGAAAATAAACAAGATTAATAAACCCCTATCCAAACTAATCAAATGGCAGAGAGAGAATTTGGAAATTAATAAAATCAGAAATGAAAAGGGGGACATAACCACAGACACAGAGGAAATTCAGAGAATCAGTAGATCTTACTACAAAAGCCTGTATTCCTCAAATTGGAAAATGTTAAAGAAATGGACACTTTTTTAGATTAAAAAAAATCCAGGACCAGATGGTTTCAATGTGGAATTCTACCAGAACTTCCAAGAAGACCTAATACCTATACTCCTACATGTATTTCACAATATAGTAACAGAAGAGTCATTGCAAATTTCCTTCTATGAAGCTACAGTAACTCTGATACCAAAATCACACAAAGATTCAACCAAGAAAGAGAATTACAGGCCAATCTCACTCATGAACATCGACGCAAAAATCCTCAACAAAATACTGGCAAACCGAATCCAAGAACACATTAGAAAAATTATCCATTGCAGGACTGGTTTATCATATACAAATCTATCAATGTAATCCATCATATAAATAAACTGAAAGAAAAAAAACCTATGATAGTTTCATTAGATGCAGAAAAAGCATTTGACAAAATTCAACCTCCCTTTATGATAAAAGTCTTGGAGAGATTAGGGATACAAGGGTCATACCTAAATATAATTAAAGCTATTTACAGCAAGCCGACAGCTAACATCAAATTAAACAGAGAGCAACTTAAAGCCATCCCACTAAAATCAGGAACACCCCAAGGCTGTCCACTCTCCCCATACCTCTTCAATATAGTTCTTGAAGTCTTAGCAATAGCAATAAGACAAAGTAAAGGGATAAAGGGATTTTGAATTGGAAAGGAAGAAGTTAAACATGCGTTATTTGCAGATGATATACTAGTGTAGTTAAGCGACCCCAAAAACTCCACCAAAGAACTTATACAGCTTATAAATATCTTTAGTAATGTGGCAGGATACAAGATCAACTCCAAAATATCAGTCACGCTCTTATACACAAAGGATATGGAAGCAGAGAGGGAAATCAGAGAATCTTCACCTTTCATGATAGCCACAAACAGCATAAAATATCTTGGGGTAACTCTAACCAAGGAAGTGAAAGATCTATTTGACAAGAACTTTAAGTCTTTGAAGAAAGAAATTGAAGACGATACCAGAATATGGAAGGATTTCCCTTGCTCTTGGATTGGGAGGATCAACATAGTAAAAATGGCAATTCTACCAATGGCAATCTATAGATTCAATGCAATCCCCATCAAGGTCCCATCAAAATTCTTCACAGATCTTGAGAGGACAATAATCAACTTTATATGGAGAAACAAAAAACCCAGGATAGCCAAAACAATCTTATACAATAAACGAACTTCTGGAGGCATTACCATCCCTGACTTCAAACTCAATTACAGAGCTACAGTAAGGAAAACAACATGGTACTGTCATAAAAACAAAGAAGTCGACCAATGGAATCGTATAGACGACCCGGATTTTAACGCACAAACCTATGGAAACCTCATTTTCGATAAAGGATCTAAAACTGTACAATGAAAGAAAGAAAGCATCTTAAACAAATGGTGCTGGCTCAACTGGATGTCAAACTGTAGAAGAATGAAAATAGACCCATATCTATCACCATACACAAAACTCAAGTCCAAATGGATCAAAGACATCAATATCAATCTGAACACACTGAACCTTATAGAAGAGAAAATGGGAAGTACCCTACAACATATGGGCACAGGAGATCGCTTCCTATGTATAAGCCCAGCAGCAGAGACATTAAGGGCAACATTGAATAAATGGGACCTCCTGAAACTGAGAAGCTTCTGTAAACAAAGGACACTGTCACGAAGACAAAAAGACACCCTACTGACTGGGAGAAGATCTTCACCAACCCTGCAAAAGACAAAGGTCTGATCTCCAAAATATATAAAGAACTCAAGAAACTAGACATTAAAATGATAATTAAGCCAATTAAAAATTGGGGCACTGAACTGTACAGAGAATTCTCAACAGAAGAATTTCAAATGGGCAAAAGATACTTAAGGTTATGCTCAACCTCCTTAGCGATCAGAGAAATGCAAATCAAAACAATTTTTAGATACCATCTTACACCTGTCAGAATGGCTAAAATCAAAAACACCAAGGATAGCCTTTGCTGGAGAGGTTGTGGAGAAAGGGGTACCCTCTTCCATTCCTGGTGGGAATGCAAACTTGTGCAACCACTTTGGAAATCAGTGTGGTGGTTTCTCAGAAAAATTGGGATCAACCTACCCCGGGACCCAGCAAAACAACTCTTGGGAATATTCCCAAGAGATCACTTATCATATGACAAAAGCATTTGTTCAACTATGTTCATAGCAGCATTATTTGTAATAGCCAGAACCTGGAAGCATCCTAGATGTCCTTCAATGGAAGAATGGATGAAGAAAGTGTGGTATATATAAACATTAGAGTACTACTCTGCAGTAAAAAACAATGACTTCTCGAATTTGGCATGCAAATGGATGGAAATAGAAAATACTATCCTGAGTGAGGTAACCCAGACCCAAAACGAAGATCATGGGATGTACTCACTCATAATTGGTTTCTAACCATGGATAGGGGGCCAGTGAGTCTATAATTTGTGGTCCTAAAGAAGCTAAACAAGAGGGCAAACCCAAGGAAAAACATATAGTTATCCTCCTGGCTATGGGAAATAGACAAGATTGCCGGGCAAAAAAATTGTAATCTTGGGGGTAGTGTGGTATGGGGTTAAGGGGAGATGGGGAGAGAAAAGTGTGAAGGAGAGGATGAGGGGAACTTGGGGAAACGGGATGATTGGGGATATCGGAAGTTTGGATAGGGGAGTAGGGAAACTCATATCTTAGTTAAGGGAACCACCTCAGGGTTGGCAAGAGACTTGAACTTGGGGTGGCTACCAGATGACCAGGGCAATGTCCCCAGTTAGTTCCTTGGGCACCTGAGGATAGGGAACCTGAAATAAACCTATCCTATAGCCATACTGATGAATATCTTGCATATCACCATAGAACATTCATCTAGCGTTGGATGGAGATAGAGAGAGACCCACAGGAGCACCGGACTGAGCTCCCAAGGTCCTAATGAGGAACAGAAGGTGGGAGAACATGTACAACGAAGTCAGGACCACGAGGGGTGCACCCACCCACTGAGACAGTTGGGCCGATTTATTGGGAGCTCACCAAGGCCAGCTGGACTGTGACTGAAAAAGCATGGGATAAAACCGGACTCTCTGAAAATGGCAGACAATGAGAGCTGAAGAGAGCCCAAGGACAATGGCATGGGGTTTTGATCCTACTTCATGTTCTGGCTTTGTGGGAGCCTAGAGAGTTTGGATGTTCAACTTCCTAGATCTGGATGGAGGGGGGAGGACCTTGGACTTTCCACAGGGCAGCGAAGCCTGACTGCTCCTGGGACAGGAGAGGGTGGAGACGAGGGATGGGGGGAGAGGGAGAGGAGTGGAAGGAGGAGGAGGGAAATGGGAAGCGGGGAGGAGGCAGAAATTTTTTTTTCAATAAAAAAAAGGTCATATACCTATGGACATCTGATTTCTAACAAAGAAGCAAAAATTATACTTTGGAAAAATAAAGCATCTTGAACTGGATGTCAGCATGTAGAAGAATGCAAAGAGATCCATATTTATCACTCTGCACAAAACTCAAGTCCAAGTGATCAAAGACCTCAATATGAAATAAGTATACAGAACCTGATAGAAAATTGGGAAATAATTTCTATTGCATGGTACATGCGGCAACTCCCAGAACAGAATAACAACAGCACAATATACAACACACAATTAATAAATGGGTCCTCATGAAACTGAAGTTTCTGTAAGGCAAAGGACACCATCAATAGGTCAAAATGGCAGTGTATAGAATGGGACAAGATCTTTACCAAACCAACATCCGACAGAGGCCTGATGTCCAAAATATATAGAGAACTCAAGAAACTAGGTATCACCCAACCAAATAGTCCAAGTAAAGAAAAATGGGGTGCAGATATAAGCAGAAAATTCTCAACAGAAGAATCTCAAATGACTGAAAAACACTTGAGATGTTTAACATTCATAGTCATCAGAGAAACACAAATCAAACTGACTCTGAGATTCAATCTTATACCTGTCAGAATGGCTGAGAATAAAAACACAAGGGGCAAGCTGAAGAGGACTTGGAACAAGGGGAACACTCCTCCATTGCTGGTGGGAGTGAAAACTTTTCCAGCCACTTTGGAAGTCAGTGTGGTGATTCCTCAGAAAACTGGGGATCAACCTACCAAAAGCCTCAGATGTACTGCTCTCGAGCATATACCCAGAGGATGCTCAATCATACCACAAGGACACTTGTTTAATTATGTTCATGGCAGTTTTATCTGTAATATTGAAAACCTGGAAACAATCTTCATGTCCCTCTACTGAGGAATGGATGAAGAAAAAGTGGTTCATTTAGACACTGGGATTATTACTCAGCTGTTAAAAACAAGGATACAAGGAAATTTGAAAGCAAGTAGATGGAACTAGAAAAAAAATCATCGGGAGTGAGGTAACCCAGGCAGATAAAGACACACATGGCATGTACTCACACATAGTGAATATTAGCTGTAAAATAAAGGCTAACTATACTAGAGCCACAGACCCATAGAGATGAGTTAACAAGAGAGCTCATGGCGGGTGGAGGGGCTACAGGGGCACATGAATCTCCATGGGAAGGGGAAACAGAAGAGATTTCTTGAGTGCACTGAGAGCAGGTGAAGATGGGAACTTGAGCAATCAGGTTGGGGGAGGTAGGAGGAGGGAGAGTGCTGAGGGGGTTGGGTAGGGGTGGCATTTTGGGGTTGGCGCTGATGACTCTTCCAGGAGTCTATGTGGAGGATCCCATCATAGACTCCTAGCAACAGTGGATAAGTAGCCTGAACTGGCTGTCTCCAGTAACCAGATTAGTACTTGGCCCAATTGTCATCAGAGAGGTGTTATCAACAACTTATGGAGGCAGATGCAGAGAACCACAGCCAAACATTAGATGGAGTCTGGGAATCCTGCAGAGGAGGAGGAGGAGGAGAAAGATGTGTAGGAGCCAGCGTGATCAAGGACACCATGGGAATGCTCACCCAGTCAACTAATTTGGGTTCATAAGGGTTCGCAGAGACTGAACCGACAACCAGGGAGCCTGCATGGGACCTACATTGGCACTCTGCATATTCTACAGTTGTGGGACTCCTAATAGCGGGAACAGGGTCTGTCTCTGACTCTTATACTGGCTTCTGGGATCCAACTTCTCATACTGGGTCGCCCTGCCCACCCTTAATACAGGGGAGGTGCTCAGTCGTACTGCAACTTGATATGTCATGATTTATTGATAATGCTAGGAGACCCGCTCTTTCCTGGATGGAGACTGAAGAGGAGGGGATTCAGGGGTGGAATGAGGGGTGGAATGAGAGAGAGGACTATGGGGAGAAGGTCAGGATGTAAAATATATAGATAAAAAAAGAGGTCGAGGCAGAAACTGTCATCCCCTCAAACATAATACATGTTACATTTTGCAAACTGAACACGTTATATTTAGGAATATATATATATATGCATGTGATAGCAGTGAAAAGAGAGATCATTTTTTGAAGGAGACGGGGGAGGGGTATATGGGAGGCTTTGAAGGAAGGGAAGGGAGAAAACTTGTAATTATATTATAATTTCAAAGGAATAAAAAGAGGTGGAGGCAGGAGGATCTTGAGTTCCAGGGCAACTTGGGCCTCATATTTAGGGGCTGTGGAGAAGCATCAGTTGATAAGAGCATTTAGAACCCTTCCAGATGATTGGAGTTCCATTCCCTGCACCACAGGGCGCCTCACAATCATTTGTAGCTCCAATTCCAGGTGATCTGACACCATTTTCTAGCTTCCTTGGGTACCAAGCAAACTTGTAGGGCAAAATACCCATACACATTAAAAAACTGTGAAGAGTTAATATCACTGTCTGATTTAATGTCACTGTATACAGGTGTCGTAAAGTGCTCTGTCTATATCAAAGTCGCAGCAATTGGCACAGATCCAACGATTGAAAGGATAGAACCCAGCTTGGCGTCACTGAGCAAACTACCAATCCCATGCAGCAGTGCAGGATTCTCAAACTCAGAGTGACGACTGGGGGCACATCCTCCGAGGGCGGGGTCGCTCTGCAGGGTGGTGGGCCAGCAGCCATGGAACCTAGGCTCAGGGAGCTGGGGGTCCCTGGTGAGCGAGGGCCATGCGGCCTTGCCGTGCAATGGAACAGGCAAAGATGGCGAAGGAGAGCCTGGAGACCGCAGGGGAGCACCAGCAGATCCTGAGGGAGATCGAGAGCACAGACATAGCCTGTATCTGGCCCACGCTCAGGTACCGGGGCGGGGCCAGGGCCAGCGGGAGCGGGCGGAGTGCAGTGGCTGGCAGAGGGGAGAGCCCCAGGTGTCCCGCATCCTGGGCAAGGCTCTGCTGGGAGCCTGTCTGGAGAGAGGGTGAGGCTTGGCTCTGTTGGGCCACAGCTCCTTTCGGGCAGTAGCTCTTCAGTCAGGAGCGGGCACCATCTCTGCATGCAGGGATGAGAGCATCCTGGTGATGTCATTCCTGGGGGAGAGTTCTCCCACCTTCTTTCACCTGAGAGCTTGGTTCGTGAGGACAACCTCACCCAACTGCAGCCCCGGGACCTTGCCAGCTCCTGGACCTGCTCCTTCTCCCTGCCCTGCCTCCTTCTCTGAGAGCTTCCACCAGCATTGCCTGTGGACCCATCAGAATGGACCCGGTTAATGACATTGCACTTGTTACACAGAGCGCAAGGCATTGTGCGAATTGCTGTGCTAATACCACTATGGAAGCCATTGAGCAGTCCTACCGCTGGGACACAGTTACTGTTGTCCAGTAGCAGAGGGCTTGGGGAAGTGAAGTGAATTGTCCAAGGTCACGTGGGAAGGAAACCGGGTTTCTAGTTCCCATCCCAGACTCTGCCTCCCTGGTTCTAGTCCTTGTCCTCCTCCTAATCTTCCTAGTCCTCCTTGTCCTTGTCCTCCTCCTCCTCCTTTTTTTTTGTGGCGCTGGGAATGGAACCCAGTGTGCCAGGCAAGCTCTTTTTCGTTGAACTGTGCCCAGCCCAGAGATTCTTCACTACTTTGGTTCTGCCTTAGTTGGGGATTACCATATGCTATACTTCCTGTTGAAAATTGTCCACCAAGACCAATTTTGAATCCCCGCAGTTTCCTGGTGTCCTAGAACCAGTTCCTCCTGGTCCTTTCCTGTGGCGCTTTCTGGTCTCCATTCAGTCTGAATGGAAAATCGCTTTACCAGTCCTTGCACAGCATTGGGTCCACGTTCCTCCCTCCAGAAGGCATCACTAATCATTTCATGGGGAGACTTGTCCCAGGAAAGAGTGACCTAAGGCCCGGGACCTTTGCTTTTAGCTTTACTTGAATAGCTTTCTTCTCCAGGCTCCATTGTTAGTTTCAAGCAAGTTTTCTCAGTGTCCTATCTCCTGGAAATAACTGTCCTTAGTCATCTGTACCTCGATCTCCTTTTCCTTTTTTTTTTCTTTTCCGGTGCTAAAGTTTGAACTAGATAAAGCAACAATGCTTTACCACTGAGTTGAATCCCCAGTGGCCTTTTAGCTCTCCATCCCGCCCTTTTTTCTGCCAGTTCTTTCACACAATTGCTCCCCTGTCCTCTTTGTATCATAATCATGCTCCTCTCATTCCCTGTTTTCTTGTGTTGTGGAAGGCCAGTGATTTTCATTTCATAGTCCTTTATAAAAGCCCAGGGCCCCTCACTAATCCTCTCCTAAATGCGTGGCTATTACTATTTGGCTTTCAGTGACTGGAAATGTTCTGTTCTCGTCTGTTAGGAAATCTGGCTGCTGAATTGAGTATTTAGGACCAAAGTTTAGGCAGGATTCCTTATCAGAGCAGCATCCGTGTTGTCTTGAGTTGCTTGTGGTTTTCAGTTGCTGTTGTTTTATACAATAAATAACTTAGGTAGTACCATAAATTTAGTTTACTGTGATTAATATGTTAATCCTCGGTGTAAAGCATTTTAATTTTTTACATGGGAGATGTAGTTTCCTGTATCCCAGGCTGTGATCATACTTGCCGGCTATTTGAGAAAACCCTTGAACTTCTCATCCTCATCAAACCCACACTTCCTAAGTGCTGGGATTACCGTCTAGGACCACTGTGCTTAGTCTTAGGCCATGCTCGGGATTGACCCTATGGCTTGCTGCCTATTAGGTGAACATCCCATTAATTGAGCCACGTGTCTAGCACTAGTAATGTATTTGTAGCAACTGGATTTTGGTGGTTAATTTTCTGGCCTCTTGGCTTTAGTAATGTATATGTTATAATTTAAACATGTTATGCATTCTCCCCATTTTCTCATTATTATTACTGAACTCTTTTTTTCTGGTTCTGTGTTTGTGCATGAATTACGAAGCCTTTTACTTTATGGGAACATTGTTAAGTAGCAACATAAAAGAAAGTTCAGGAACTATCACATGACCCTATATGTTTTAGTTGTTTTTCCTGACTATATTGTTAGTGGATTTGGATTAAATTTTTTACAATTTATTTCATTTTCATTGGTGTTTTGTCTGCATGTATGTTTGTGTGAGAGTGTCATAAGCCCTGGAACTGGAGTTACAGAAAGGCTTGGATGCTGGGAATTGAACCTGGGTTCTCTGAAAGAGCAGCCAGTACTCTTTTAAATATTTTTTTATTTATTATGTGTAGTAGGAGCTGTGGGCTGTTTTCCTGCCACCCCAGCTCCTGGTCGCCTGGCTAGCTTATGCCCCGAAATAACAACACACAAACTGTATTCTTTTAAACACTGCTTGGCCCATTATATCTAGCCTCTTCTCGGCTAACTCTCGCACATGGACTAGCCCATTTCTAATAATGTGTGTGGCACCCCAAGGTGCGCTTAACGGCAAGATTCTGGCCTAAGTCCATCCTGGGTCGGAGCTTAATCACATCTGCCCCAGAGAGCAGAGCTAAGGTGTATGAGCTCACTTCCTCTTCCTACCAGCATTCTGTTCTATTTACTCCACCCACCTATGTTCTAACCTATGAGGGCCAAGCAGTTTCTTTGTTTTTAACCAATGACCTTACTCCATCATTTCCCCTTTTTCTGTTTAAACACAAAAAAGGAAGGCTTTAACTTTAACATAGCAAAATTACATATAACAAAACAGTTATCAAGTAAGAATTACAATATTTACATCTATTTTATCTTTATCATAACTAACGAAAACTATAACTATAACTAACTATTCTTCAACTCCATCAAAGACTCCAGAAAGATACAATATTACCTAAGCAAACAAGAAATAAGCAGCTTTCAAACTCATGAAATGACAGAGACATCTCGCTGCCTTGACAGTCACCCCAAGATTCGCTATACCATTGGGGCATCCATCCTTGGCCTACAGGCCCTTAACTTCCATCAGACATTTCCATGAAGCAGGAAATTTCAAAGGCAGTTCAGTCACTATCTGATATGTCCTACAAGATGTCTCGCAGACTCTTTCATGAAACAGGAACCCTGAGCTCATCTCACCTTTAGGCAAGTTCAGCAGGAATCTCTCTGTGGGTTATTTGTGTCCAGTTTATGCAACAGTCCAGGCAAGAGCAGTTTCTTGCCCAAATGGCTATCAAACTCCATAAGGATCCTCTTCGATGCCCATTCTCTTCTTGAAGTAGATTGGTGCTGCCAGGAGCAGAGTGTCTCATTGTCATTAAAAGTCCTAAGTTATATAAACATTATGTAGCATATTCTGTAGTCTTTGAAATATATGATGAATGTCTATCTAAAATATATCTATGGACATCTAGAAAATCTAACATGACTACAAACTTTACTATTATAGATAACTATTCATTAACAGCTTATATACATAATATTTTACATGAGCTACACAATCACAATATCTTAATCAATATCAGAAATACATATACATATAACAAATTGACCTTAAATTTAAATCACTGAAGCAAAATCTATATCAATGCAAATTATTCATACCTATATTGTATCCCCCTTTAAATGAAAAGAACATTTATAAACAATATTTGGGAATATGGACGCAGTTATTTCTCTCCAAACTGCTTCCTGCTGAATGGGGCTGCTGTCATTCAGGTCTTTTATGGGATAACCTGTCTGCTAGTTTCATCTCAGTTGGCAGTTGAGCGAAGCAATTTTTTGAGGGTGTTCACAGCAACCCTTCAGGAGGGCGTGGTCTATCATACCATGTTGGGGTCGAAATAGCAGTCCGCAGGGTTTCATCGTCCCTGCTAGCTCAGTTATTAGAGCATGAGACTCTTAATCTCAGGGTCCTGGGTTCGAGCCCCACGTTGGGCGCCATTCAGTGTTGGGACTGCGGGCTGTGTTCCTGCCGCCCCAGTTCCTGGTCGCCTGGCTAGCTTATTCCCCGAAATAACAACACACAAACTGTATTCTTTTAAACACTGCTTGGCCTATTATATCTAGCCTCTTCTTGGCTAACTCACACCTGGACTAGACCATTTCTAATAATGTGTATAGCAGCCCAAGGTGCACTTACTGCGAAGATTTTAGCCTACTTCCATCCTGGGTCGGATCTTCATCTCATCTGTCCCAGAGAGCAGAGCTAAGTTGTATGAGCTCACATCCTCTTCCTCCCAGCATTCTGTTCTGTTTACATCACCCACCTATACTAACCTATGAGCGCCCAGCAGTTTTTTTTTTAACCAATCACCTTCCTCCATCAATTATGTATATAGAATTCTGCCTGCATGTATTTTTGCATGCTAGAAGGTGGCATGAGATCTCACTAGAGATGGTTGTGAACCACCATGTGGATGCTGGGATTGAACCCAGGTCCTCTAGAAGAGCAGTCAGTGCTCTTATCTTCTGAGCCATTTCTCCTCCCCTGCGTGGCCACATGGATCATGCTGTCCTTGAACTTACATAAATCTGCCTGCCTTTGCTTCTCCAGATGGGATTAAGGCCTGTACCAATTATTGCTGGCTGAGAGCTTCTTTTGAGGCTGTGGCATAAAAATACAGCTATACTTCAACCCTTGGCTGAAGAAAGTCAATTATCATAGAGGGCCATCCTCTTCAGTGCAGCTTGAGAAGGTCACACTTAGAACAGTGAGGAGGGAAGGGAAAACCTTCCTAGCTAGCCATATCAGCCTGTCAATCTGGTGATCAATGGGGTTATGATGTCTCTGCCGATTTACCCTCACATCTCAAGTACTAACATTCTTATTCCAAGTAAGTTGTGAACTATAGCTCTGTTTTTCATTTTTCAACTCCCATGTCTGTATATCTACACTTATTTATCACATTATTTAACTAATAATCATTTCCATATTTTGCTTGGTGGGTCAGAGAAATTGGCATTCACTCCAATTGTACTTAAAATTTTGTTTTTAAAATTTTTACCTTGAATAATAAAATACATTGCCATTTAAAAATAGCTTTATACCCAAGTGTTCATGCATGTATCCCAGCACTTGGTTGGTGACAGCAGGAAGTCAGGGAGATAAGAGAGTCATCTTTGGCTACATAGCAAGTTCCAGACTAGCCTGGAGTATATGAAACCCTATCTTTAAGAAGTAGCTTTGATGAGATATAATTCATATGATAGCATATGATCTACATATTGTTTAAAATGTGTAACTGCATAGGTGGTGGTGATGCACACCTTTAATGCCAGCAATCAGGAGGCAGAGGCAGGCAGTTAGTTCCCTGTGGATTCTTTTATAGCCAGGACTGTTTCACAGAAAAACTGTGTCTTGAAAAACCAGAAATAAATAAATAAACAAACAAAGAAACAAACAAATAAATGTGTAACTGAGTGGCTTGTAGTATATTTGTAGAGTTGTACAGCTATCTCCACAGTCTAATTTAGGACTATTTTACATTCCCCAAACAAACACATATTCTTTGAGAATCACTGTTCATTATTTGCCTCTCTTCCATGCCATTCTTCCTTTCCTGTTTTGTTTGGTTTTTTCAAGGCTGTTCTTGAATAACTTTGAGCTCTAGATCTTTTTGCCCCACCTCCTAAATGCTGGAATTACAGTTGTGCACCACCACATTCAGCTTCCCATTTGCTGCTTTGGACATCTGGACATTTTGTGTAAATAGATTTATACAGGAATTATTTTTTTGCTACTTACAGAAATGTTTTCAAGGTTTATCCATATGGCTATGTATCTGACATTATTTCTTTTTATTGCTGAATAAAACTCCATTGTATTAATGTACTTGTATCACATTTTATTTGTTCATGAAGGTGGTGCATATTTTGATCATTTCCATTTAGGATTGTTAAGAACAATGTCCTATGTCCTGTTTGTTTGTGTTTGTGTATGTGTGTGGACTCATGTTTTCCTTTCTGGAGATTAAAGCAAGCAGTTGTGATCATTGTGCAGCTTCCCTAAGGCAGTCCCAGAATGTTCCAAATTTCCAGTGGTGTAACTGTGATTTGGTTGTCTGCTTGACTGACATCCCCTTTGCTGAAGGCACTTAGAGCAAGGGAGTGTATAGCAGCTGCCAATTAGGAAATCAGATTGCTCCATTCTCCAAGATTTTTACTTATTAAAAAATAGACATCAGAAGAATGTTTCATTTTTATCTTTATTTTTTTAATTAAGATTTTTTAAAACATACAGTCTCCTCCTTTTACATAACTATCCCCATTCCCACCCCTTCCTCTCCTCCTGCTTTCCTCACCTTCCCCATCCCACTCCCCCATCCACTCTTCATAAAGGGTAAGGCATCCTGTGGGGAGTCAACAAAGTCTGACACTTCACCTTGAGGCAGGAACAAGGCCCTCCCCTTAGCAACGTTATAGCTCCAAAAAGAATGTGCTCCTAGATGCCAGTTCAAGTACTAGGGATAAAACCTGGTCCTATAGCATGTGGCCCCACAGACTGTCCAAGCCCATATTCAGTGGGCCTAATTTGGTCTTCTGCAGGTTCCCCCGCTGTCAGTCCAGTGTCAGTGAGCTCTCACTAGCTCAGGTCAGCTGTTTCTGTGGGGTACCGGGCGCGACATTAACCCCAACCAACCGGACCCCTCATGCTACACCCAGGTTCAATTCCCAGCACCCACATGGCAGCTCGCAGCTGTCTGTAACTCCAGTTCAAGAGAATCTGACATCGTTATACCAATGCACATTAAATAAAGTTAAATAAAGCTAAAAAAAGATAAGTAATGTAGAAACTATTCTGGCTGGAACATTTATTTCTGATTAAGGATATAATTTAATTGAAATGTTTGTAACTTATCCTGCACCAGATGAAGTTTTTTTAAGGGTTTAGATAATTCTCAATAAGTGAGTAATAAATTTAAGCATGTAATAGATATTTGTACAACCAATCCCCCGAACTCGTCCCATCCTCCCCTGCTCATGTTTCTCATCCCATTTCCCCTTTGCCCCTTGCAACCTCAGCCACAAGTTCCCATTTTTTGCCCTGCAATCTTGTCTACTTCCCCTCTCCAGGCGGATGACTATACGATTTTCTTTGGGTTCACTTTCTTATTTAGTTTCTCTAGGATCACAAATTATATGCTCAATGTCATTTATTTATGGCTAGAAAGCAATTATGAGTGAGTACATCCCATGTTCCTCTTTTTGGGTCTCGGATACCTCACTCAGGATAGTGTTTTCTATTTCCATCCATTTGCAAGCAAAATTCGAGAAGTCATTGTTTTTTAACGCTGAGTAGTACTCTAATATGTGTATATCCCACACTTTCTTCATCCATTCCTCAATTGAAAAGCATCTAGGTTGTTTCCAGGTTTTGGCTATTACAAACAATGCTGTTATGAACATAGTTGAACAGATACTTTTGTCATTTGATGGGGCATCTCTTGGGTATATTCCCAATAGTGGTATTACTGGATCTTGGGGTAGGTTGATCCCAAGTTTCCTGAGAAATCGCCACACTGATTTCCAAAGTGCTTGCACAAGTTTGCATTCCCACCAGTAATGAATGAGTGTGCCCCTTTCTCCACAACCTCTCCAGCAAAGGCTGTCATTGCTGTTTTTTATTTTAGCCATTCTGACAGGTTTAAGATGGTATCTCAAAGTTGTTTTAATTTGCATTTCCCTTATCGCTAAGGAGGTTGAGCATGACCTTAAGTGTCTTTTGGCCATTTGAATTTCTTCTGTTGAGAATTCTCTGTTTAGATCAGTGCCCCATTTTTTATTGTGTTCATTAGCATTTTAAAGTCGAGTTTCTTGAGTTCTTTATATATTTTGGAGATCAGACCTTTTTCTGTTGCAAGGTTGGTGAAGATCTTATCCCAGTCAGTGGGTTGCCTTTTTGTCTTAGTGACAGTGTCCTTTGCTGTACAGAAGCTACTCAGTTTCAGGAGGTCCCATTTATTCAATGTTGTTCTTAATGTCTGTGCTGCTGGGGATAAACGTAGGAAGTGATCTCCTGTACCCATATGTTCTAGAGTACTTCCCACTTTTTCTTCCATCAGGTTCAGTGTGTTCAGACTAATATTGAGGTCTTTAATCCATTTGGACTTGAGTTTTGTGCATGGTGATAGATATGGATCTATTTTCATTCTTCTACACGTTGACAACCAGTACTGCCATCACCATTTGTTGAAGATGCTCTCTTTTTTCCATTGAATACTTTTGCTCCTTTATCAAAAATTAGGTGTTCATATGTTTGTGGGTTAAAATCTGGGTCTTGTACTCGGTTCTATTGATTGACTTCTCTGTTTTTATGCGAATACCAAGCTGTTTTCAATACTGAGGCTCTATAATAGAGTTTGAGGTCAGGGATGGTAATGCCTCCAGATGATCCTTTATTATATAAGATTGTTTTGGCTATCCTGGGTTTTTTGTTTCTCCATATAAAGTTGATTATTGTCCTCTCAAGATCTGTGAAGAAAATTGATGGGATTTTAATGGGGATTGCATTGAATCTATAAAGTGCCCTTGGTAGAATTGCCATTTTTACTATGATGATCCTCCCAATCCAAGAGCAAGGGAGATCCCTCCATTTTCTGGTATCCTCCTCAATTTCTTTCTTCATAGACTTAAAGTTCTTGTCAAATAGATCCTTTACTTCCTTGGTTAGAGTTACGCCAAGATATTTTATGCTATTTGTGGCTATCGTGAAGCTTCTCTGATTTCCTTCTCTGCTTCCTTATCCTTTGTGTACAGGAGGGCAACTGATTTTTTGGAATTGATCTTGTATCCTGAAATGCTACTAAAGGTGTTTATCAGCTGAAGGAGTTCTTAGCTGGAGTTTTTGGGGTCGCTTATGTACACTATCATATCGTCTGCAAATAATGAAAGTTTAACTTCTTCCTTTCCAATTTGATTCCCTTTGTTCCCCTTATGTTGTCTTATTGCTATTGCTAGAATTTCAAGCACTATATTGAAGAGGTATGGAGAGAGTGGACAACCTTGTCATGTTCCTGATTTTAGTGGAATAGCTTTGAGTTTCTCTCCATTTAATTTGATGTTAGCTGATGGCTTGCTATAAATAGCTTTTATTATATATAGGAACGACCCTTGTATTCCTAATCTCTCTAAGACCTTTATCATAAAGGGATGTTGAATTTTGTAAAATGCTTTTTCCGCATTGAATGAAATGATCATATGGTTTTTTCTTTCAGATTATTTATATGATGGATTATATTGATAGATTATCGTATGTTGAACCAGCCCTGCATCTCTGGGATGAAGCCTACTTGATCATAATGGATAATTTTTCTAATGTGTTCTTGGATTTGGTTTTCCAGTATTTTATTGGGTATTTTTGCATCGATGTTCATGAGTGAGATTGGCCTGTAGTTTTCTTTCTTGGCTGTGTCTTTGTGTTGTTTTGGTGTCAGAGTAACTTCAGCCTCATAAAAGGAATTTGGCAATGACTTCTCTTTTTCAATATTGTGAAATACATTAAGGAGTATAGGTATTAGGTCTTCTTAGAAGTTCTGGTAGAATTCTGCATTGAAGCCGTCTGGACATGGGCTTTTTTTGTGGGGAGTTTTTTTATAACACCTTCTAATTCTTCGCGACTAACAGGTGTATTTAGATTTTTCATCTGGTCGTGGTTTAACTTTGGTATATGGTACTTATCTAAAAAAGTGTCCATTTCTTTTACATTTTCCAATTTTGTGGCATACAGGTTTTTTTAGTAAAATCTAAAGATTCTCTGAATTTCGTCTGTGTCTGTGGTTATGTCTCCCTTTTCATTTCTGATTTTGTTTATTTGCGTATTCTCTCTCCGCCGTTTGATTAGTTTGGATACGGGTTTATCAATCTTATTGATTTTCCAAGAACCAGCTTTTTGTTTCCTTGATTCTTTGGATTGTTTTCTGTGTTTCTATTTTGTTGATTTCAGCCCTCAATTTGATTATTTCCAGTCTTCTACTTCTCCTAGGTGAGTCTGCTTTTTTTTTCTAAAGCTTTCATGTGGGCTCTTAAGTCTCCAATGTGTTCTTTCTCAGTGTTCTTTAAAGTGGGCACTTAATGCTATGAACTTTCCTCTTAGCACTGCTTTCAGAGTGTCCCATAGGTTTGAGTATGTTGAGTTTTCGTTTTCATTGAATTCAAGAAAGACTTTAATTTCTTTCTTTATTTCTTCCTTGATCCAGGTGTGGTTCAGTAGTTGACTGTCCAGTTTCCATGAGTTCATAGGCTTTCTGGGGATAGCATTGTTGTTGAATTCTAACTTTAATCCATGGTGATCTAATAAGACACAGGTGGTTACCGATATTTTTTTGTAACTGTGTAAGTTTGCTTTGTTACCGAGTATGTGGTCAATTTTCGAGTAGGTTCCATGAGCTGCAGAGAAGAAGGTATATTCTTTCTTATTCGAGTGGAATGTTCTATAGATGTCTGTTAATTCCATTTGATTCATTACCTCTCTTAATCCTCTTATATCTCTGCTAGGTTTCTGTCTGATTGACCTGTCCATTGGTGAGAGAGGAGTGTTGAAATCTCCTACTATTAGAGTGTGTGGTTTGATGACTGCCTTGAGTTTAGTAACGTTTCTTTTACATAAGTGGGTGCTTTTATATTAGGGGCATATATATTCAGGATTGAGACTTCATCCTGGTGAATTGTTCCTGTTACCAGTAAAAAATATCCCTCTCCATCTCTTTTGATTGATTTTAGTTTGAAGTCAACATTCTTAGAAATTAGTATGGCCACACCTGCTTGTTTCTTTGGTCCGTTTGCTTGATAAACCTTTTCCCAGCCCTTTACTCTGAGTAGATGTCTGTCTTTGTGGTTGAGGTGTGTTACTTGTAAGCAGCAGAATGTTGGATCCTGTTTTTGAATCCAATCTCTTAGCCTGTGCCTCTTTATAGGTGAGTTGAGTCCATTGATATTAAGTGATATTAATAACCAGTGGTTTTAACTCCGGTCATTTTTCCCTTTCTCTCTTTCTTTATTTTGGTAGTAGACTTTGTGTGTTTTCCTTCTTCAAGTTGTGCTGGTGAAGGGTCATTAGATGTCTGAGTTATTGTGGGCATTGTTGGACTTCTTGGTTTGTGATTTTCCTTCTATTAATTTCTGTAGGGCTGGATTTGTGGCTACGTATTGCTTAAATTTGTTTTAATCCTGGAAAATTTTTTTTCTCCATTTATAGTGAATGAATGCTTGCCTGGGTATAGTAGTCTGGGCTTGCATCCATGGTGTCTTCGTTTCTGCAGCACATCTATCCAGGACCTTCTGGCTTTCATGTTTTCCATAGAGAAATCAGGTGTAAGTCTGATAGGTTTACCTTTATAGGTAACTTGACCTTTTTCCTTTGCAGCTCTTAATATTCTTTCTTTATTCTGAATGTTTTGTGTTTTAATTATTATATGACGAGGAGATGGTTTTTTTTTTGATCCAGTCGATTCGGTGTTCTGTATGCTTCTTAGAAACTCAAAGGAATATCTTTCTTAAGGTCGGGAAAGTTTTCTTCTATAATTTTATTAAATATATTTTCTGGACCATTGAGCTGTACTTCTTCTCCTTATTCTATCCCTATTATTCTTAGGTTTGGTCTTTTTATTGTGTCCCAGATCTCCTGAATGTTTTGTGATGAAAATTTGTTGGTTATGCTGTTTTCTTTGATCAGAGAGTTTATTTTCTCTATGGTATCTTTAGTGTCTGAGATTCTTTCTTCTGTCTCTGGTAATCTGTTGGTGGTACTTGTCTTTGTAGTTCCTGTTCCTTTATCCAAATTTTCCATCTCCTTCCTTCCCTCGGTTTGTGTTTTCTTTATTACTTCCACTTCAAGTCTTGAACTGTTTCCCTTACCTGTTTGATTTCTTTCTCTTGTTTCTCTTGGTTTTCTTGGGTATCTTTGAGGGATTTATTCATTTCCTCTACCTTTTTGTTGGTAATCTCTAATTGATTATTGCAGTTTTTCACCTCCTGTTTAAGGTCGTCTATTATTTTCATATAATTCACTTTTGAGTCGAATTCTTCTAATTCTTCTGGATTAGGGTGTACACTTCTCATTTCGGGATTCCTGGATTCTGGTGATGTCACGTTGCTTTTCAAGTTGTTGGGGGAATTCTTACATTGGCGCCTGCCCATCTTTTCCTTCAAATGGAGCCAGGAGAGGCCTGGTGTCTTGGACCAGTGAATATTTCCATTCTTTTGGAGTTTAAGACTCCATGTAATTGTTACATTGTATGTTAGATAAGTAATGATGTTTGTTTGTCAAAAAGGATGACTTTAATTAAAGTATTGCTTTATATAAAATTTTAAAAAGTTACTTTTTTGTGTGTATGTGTGTGCATACTTTTGTGTGATTTGTTGTGTGTGTAGAGTCAGAGTGCAAGTTTGCGGAGTATGTTCTCCCGTTCCATCTTCATGTGGATTCTGGTGATTGAATGTATTTCATTAGGCATGTGCAGAAAGTACTTTTACTTGCTGCCCTCACTTTACATATTTTTTGTTGTTGTTGTTGTTGTTAAAATTGCAGAAGAATAGACTTTATATACCTGGTTTTGTAGGAGGTTTTATTGACCTGATATGATCTCAAGCATGTTTGTTTTTCTGGTATTACAGAGTAGAATACCAGTTTCTTCATACATATTGCCTGTCTAGTTTCATTCTTTTTATTGGCAGCATCTGTATTATTGTTATTCTTTTGGGTGTCTTTGATGCAGGGTTTCTCTGTATAGTCCTGGCTGTCCTGAAACTTGCTCTGTAGACCAGGCTGTCCTGGAATGCAGAGATCCACCTGCCTCTGACTCCCAAGTGCTGGGATTAGAGGCTTGTCTCACCACTCCAGGCAGCATCTGTACTTTTAAAATTTGTATTTTTTTCTATTTTGAAAGTTGTGTCTTTACTTGTTTCTTTACATTTGTGCTTGCCATTTTTAAAAATTCTTCCTCCTATTTCCTGTAATTTAGAACTTTAAACACACATTGTTTGGTGAAATAGTTAAGTAAGTGAGCAAGCATCCTTGCTGTGAAAACAATGTGTTTCCTGGGGAAGCTCTGATGTGAGTAAACAGTAAACTTCAAAGGGTTCTGTATGGAATGTGATCTTGTCAAGCAATATGGATGTATAAATATAACAGACGCTGGGCCTGATTGGTTTTCATATGGACTTTGATTTAAGAAGTGGCTTTTATGGAGCACATTTGGTAATAATAGAGCTGGCCGAATGTTTGGGTTTGTTTGAGGTGAAGGACTTTATGACATTGGTAAAGAAGGGTGGTCAGTGGAGACCATGAGCCTTGGAGAAACAAAGAAGAAGATGGGGTGAGAACAGCTCTTGAAGTCCAAAGGAAATATAATTGAAAGCATTCAGATATTCATGGTGGTGCAAGTCTGTCATCCCAGAACTTGGGAAGTGGAAGCAGGAGAAACTCAAATTTGTATGCAGCCTGGTATGTGTATCAAGTTCTAAGGTAGTCTGGGGTACACAATGAGAACCGCTGGCAAGAAAAAACATTTAAAATAGATGTGGATCTGAGTGAATGTATCTTTTAGGATTTGAATCATTTTTAGATGACTATAAATTTGCATGTAGTTGAACAAAATAATATAGGGATTCCTCTGTACTCTTTACTCAGTTTTCCCCATTGATAACATCTTATAAAAACTACAATGTCAGGTCCACAGTATTGATATTGTACCCTGATAATCAAATTGACATACTTCATGCTCACAAGGAATGCTCAGGGTACCTTTTTTATAGCTTGGCCCATTTCCCTCTGCCTGTATTTTCTCTTTCAACCTGACAACCAGTCATGAGTTTTTGTATCACGTTTTCAAAGAACCAAATCTTATATACCCTACCTAACATTCTAGGATTGACTTTTTCCACTTAGCGCTGAGGTTTATCCTTTTGTTATAATGTAGCAACAGTGTACTTTTTTTAATTGCCAAGTAGCTTGCCACAGTATAACTGTACCACCTTTTATCATTTACTCATGAAGACATCTTGGTTGTCTCTGGGTCTTGGCTATTATAAATAAAGCTCTTATATAAACATATACATATAGATTTGTCTTTGAACATATGCTTTTCTTTTCTTTTTTTAAATTTGTTTTTTTTGTTCTTTTCGAGACATGGTTTCTCTGTAGCTTTTGGAAACTGTCCTGGAACTACCTCTTGTAGACCAAGCTGGCCTCTAACTCACAGAGATCCGCCTGCCTCTGCCTCATGAGTGGTGGGACTAAAGCTGTGTGCCACCACCGCCTGGCTGAACATCTGTTTTTGATTCTTTTAGCTTATCCATGTGTAGAGAATTGCTAGTGTTATAGTAACCAACTTGCTTGCCAAAAAGTTCTAATTCTTTCATATCATTACTAGCATTTGGCGTTGCCATCTTATAAATTTGGTTAGTCTTTTATATATGTGACAGTTTTTCATTGTACCTGTTTTGTGCTTTGTTTTTTCCAACTGGTTCTTAGGTAACTGAGGCTGCTCTTGACCTCCTGATGTTCTCCTGCCTCTATTTGAGCTACTGCATCAGGCTTCATTGTAGTTTTCATTTTAGTTCTTGTTGTTAATGATGTTGAACATTTTTCATGTGCTCATTTGTTTCATATATCACTCAGGGCTTCTTGCACTCAGGTACTTCACCACTGACCTCTACCTACTACTTTTTTTTCTTCATTTCTTTTTAAATTAAGGATGAGCAGAATTGTTTTTTCCTGAAAGGTTGGGGTTTTTTTATTTTTTTATTTTTTGAGGAAATGGTTCAATATCAATTAACACACGCATGTGTGTGTGTGTTTGTGTGTGTTAAGGAAAGGAGCAGTTGTACACACAGTAGTAAGTGTGGGTATAGACTTCTCAAGATAGAGTTGCCTGCAAGACACTGTTCTTTGCAATCATGTATCAGGATTATTTTTTCAACTAGAAAACACCATTTGTATGGAGCAGGGAATTGCCAAATGTTTCTTGCATAATTCTAGAGGAAGAACATCTTTCTAAGTAAAGGCTTTATTTTGTTTGAAATTTTTAAGTCAGTTTTAAACTATAAGTACTTATATGTGATACTAGTAATGAATCAGAAAGTGGCTTCTTTTTAAAAGTTCTATGAAAAAATACTTGATATCACTAATCATTAGAGTAATGAAAGCAAAACCACAGTGAGATATCATGTTATTGACTCTTCTATGTTCAGAGGGTCATTGTGGAAAAGACAAAAGAAGTAAAGCTTGTGGTGCACACCTTAATCCCAGCTCTTGGAAGGCTGAAGTGGGAGAACTAGGAGTTAAGCCTAGGTAAGTGTACCATTGCCTAAATAGTGCATAGTGAGCTCAAGATCACCTTGCAGTATTAACCCCCCCCAAAAAAAAAGAATAAAAGAAAAGAAAAAAAAAGACAAAGTCATTTTGGTAAAGACATAATAACAATCTCTATAGGCTGTTGGTGGAATTATGGCTTGGTACACTCATTATGGAAAATAGTATGGAGATCCCTTAGAAAGTTAAAAGTAGAAACAAGATGATCAGCAATAGATAACGATAGCATGGTGTTTACAAGCATGCATGTATACACACAGTGGAAGACAACTCATACTTAATGAAGGGAATCCCATCATTTTATGTGATCTAATCTGGAAGACATTATAATAAATGAAATAAGCCTAGAACTGAAAGACATGGAAATACTGATTGTTTTAACTTATATATACAATATAAAAAGTTGAACTCAGAGACAGAGGCTAAAATGGTGGTTATCAGAGGCTGCCTGGGAGAGGAGATAGAAAGATATTCTTCCTAGGGTACAAAGTTTTAGTTAGGCTGAGTATGTTCTAGAGGTCTATTATACATCACAATTGCTATAAACAATAATGTAGCTCTTTAGAAAGGCTCAGTGATTGATGTACCATCACAGTTTCTACAAACTGCCTCTGACAAAACTATGCTGTAATAGATTGGAATAGAAAACCCTTGTAATATAATTGTTTACTTTCATACAAAGAAGATTGAGAAAACACCAAAATCTGCATGCGGTGTGTGCCCATTTCATCTTTAAGGGGTTTGTGTGGTGAGATTCATGACACCATCTAAATCAGAATGGTTCAGCAGGGCCTATATTGCATCCATGTATGCTAAATATGTTCATGACAAGATCCAGGATACTTTCCTTATTGAAGATCAGAAATCACTGTAAAAGTATTGTAGCCGAGAATTATAAAGCTAAAAAATGTAGTCTTTTTAAGGAATAAGAGAAACACATACTTGAAAATTGCAAAGAGTGTGGATCTTAAATGTCAGCAATAAAATGTGATAGGTAAGTGAGATGATAATTGGTTACATTTTGTAATGTTTATCTGCATTAAGACTTTACCCTGTAAATTTATCTGTTGGTTATACTTTAATAAAGCTGAGTAAAATTGAAAAAAATGAAAGTATGCACTATCATCATTAGAACAAAAAAAGACATTGACCTCTTTCTATAAGTTAAATTCTGGCAGATTGCTAGGGTAGGAAAATTAAGCCTTTAGTGTTTTATCAGCTGTCAGCTGTCATGCTTTGGACATCATGGCCTAGAATCTGTTCTTGTTATAGGCTTATTAAAGTAAGCTAGGGGTTTATTATTAGAATTAATTATGAAAATAATCTCTTGGGCCATCTTTGTATTTTTTTATTAAATATCCTACCCTCGACTTGTTAAGGAATTTTTTTTTTACACTACAGTAAACTGGGTCCTGGAAGCTCAGTTTTCTTGCTGCTCAATTTTTTTTTTATTTTACAAATTTTTTAATTTACAAAGTTTGTTGATAAGAGGGGAGAAATTGTCTGGATATATGAGACAGAGTCTCAGAGGGTTCTCATTTCCTTCTTTTTCTTCTGTTTACATTTTTATTGATTATTTGGGAATTTCACATTATAAGCCTCCATGGTGCTCACCTCCCAGTCTTCCCATGTCTATTTCCTGTCCACCATGATCTCCCCACTTCAAAAAAGACAAATCTATTTTGTATTGACTGTATATTCACTGAAATGGTAAAATTCTTTGTGGCCAAGTTCCCAAAGGAAATGAGTCTTTCTCAGCCTATATCCATGCCAGAAACCATCCATCAGCTGAGGAAACTTTGCAGTAGCTGGGATGGGGCGGGACTAGATGTCCTGCACCCATTCTACTGCATGTATTGCCTGCACAGAAGGGCAGAGCAGGCTCTCCCATACTCACGGACATTAACATGGCTTCAGACATCAACTCTGACCATGGGCTTCCTCGTGGACTTTGGTGGTAACTTGGACCACAAACATCAACCTGGCTGTTGGCCATATCAGAACCCTAGGGACTGCATGGACCGTGTCCCTCACACATGGTCTCAGGTGGTTACACATGCCACTCACACGGGCTTGGTGCACCAAGACAGCACAGCCTGAGGACATCACCAAGGCATTGGAAAGTAGCACAGACTGTGTAGGTCCATGTGGATCTCAGGCTTCATCTCTGTCTGGGAAAGCAGCATGAACCTCTAACACCAACATAGCCTCTTGTGCTATCGTGGACAACACTGGTCCTTCAAGGAGGTCCAATCCAGAAGATGAATGTTGCCTCACATCAGGTCTCCATTGGTGCCCAGAGCCAGGAGGAACTGCTGCCTGCCAACAGCTTGAAGGCTGTTGTATATCATGCTGTACTTGAACCTTTTGTGCATACCCTGCCTCCAAACTAAGCATCCCCTGCCTCAGCCTCTCAAATGTTAGGATTATAGATATGACCCTCTATGTCCAACAAAGCAGACTGGATATTTTTCTTCATTTTTAGGGTAGAACCTCGATATTATACATACTAGACAAATTCTTAGCTTCATCTTCAGACCAGAGAACTTGGTTTATTTTATAGATTGATTTTATTTTTATTTTATGTGTGACTGTTTTACCTGGATGTATATTCTGGGTGAAGTGCCCAAAGTGCATAAGAGGGTACTGGAGCCTCTGGAACTGGAGTGATGATTGCTATCCTCCATTTGGGTGCTGGGAGCCAAACCAGGGTCCTCTGGAAACGCCATTATGTACTCTTAACCTCTGAGCCATCTCTCCAGCTTCGAAGAAAGGTTCTTTTAATTGAATTTTCTGTGTTTAGTTCATTCACAGGTTAGCAACTCCAAAGTCTTAGAAATGAAAAACTTGCTTTCAATAGATGACTGTACAGTTTCCATGAGTTTGTAGGCATTCTGGGGGTAGCATTGTTCTTGAATTCTAGCTTTAATCCATGGTGATCTGATAAGATACAGGTGGTTACAGTTATTTTTTTGTAACTGTGGATGTTTGCTTTGTTACCGAGTATGTGGTCAATTTTCGAGAAGGTTCCTTGAGCTGCAGAAAAGAAGGTATATTATTTCCTATTTTGGGTGGAATATTCTATAGATGTCTGTTAAGTCCATTTGATTTATTACCTCCATTAATTCTCTTATTTCTCTCTTAGTTTTCTGTCTAACTGACCTGTCCATTGGTGAGAGAGGAGTGTTAAAGTCTCCTACGATTAATGTGTTCTGTTTGATTGCTGCCTTGAGTTTTAGCAATGTTTCTTTTACATACATGGGTGCTTTTATATTAGGGGCATAGATATTCAGGATTGAGACTTCATCCTGATGAATTGTTTCTGTTAGGAGTAGAAAATGTACCTCTCCATCTCTTCTGATTGATTTAAGTTTGAAGTCAACTTTGTTAGAAATTAGTATGGCCACACCTGCTTGTTTGTTAGGTCAATTTCCTTGATAAGCCTTATCCCAACCCTTTACTCTGAGTAGGTGTCTGTCTTTGTGGTTGAAGTGTGTTTCTTGTAAACAGCAGAATGTTCGATCCTGTTTTCGTATCCAATCTCTTAGTCTGTGCATTTTTATAGGTGAGTTGAGTCCATTGACATTAAGTGATATAAATGACCAGTGGTTGTTAACTCCGTTCATCTTTTAGTAGTAAATTTTCTGTGTTTGCCTTCTTCGAGTTGCACTGGTGAAAGGTCTCTAGTTGTCAGAGATATTGTGGTCATTGTTGGACTCCTTGGTTAGGTTTTTTCGGTTCCTCCCTGCCTCCCATTTCTCTCCCCCTCCCCCATCCCCCTCCCCCTCCCACCACTTCTCTTCTCCTCCCTCTCCAGTCCCAAGAGCAGTCAGGGTTCCCTGCCCTGTGGAAATTCCAAGGTCCTCCCCACTCCATCCAGGTCTAGAAAGTTGATCATCCAAACTGTCTATGCTCCTACAAAGCCAAAACATAAAGTAGGATCAAAACTCTGTGCCACTGTCCTTGGCCTCTAGCATCAACTCTCATTGTCCGCCATGTTCAGAGAGTCCTGTTTTATCCCATGCTTTTTCAGTCACAGTCCAGCTGGCCTTGGTGAGCTCCCAATAGATCGGCCCCACTGATTCAGTGGGTGGGTGCACCCCTCGTGGTACTGACTTCCTTGCTCATGTTCTTCCTTTTTCTGCTTCTCATTAGGACCTTGGGAGCTCAGTCCAGTGCTCCAGTGTGGGTTCTCTGTCTCTCTCTCGATCCATTGCTAGATGAAGTTTCTATGGTGATATGCAAGATATTCACCACTATGGCTATAGGATAGGTTCATTTCAGATTCCCTATCCTCTGGTGCCCAAGGAACTAACTGGGGACATTGCCCTGGGCACCTGGTTGTCACTCCAAGCTCAAGTCTCTTGCCAACCCTTATGTGGTTCCCTTAACTAAGATATGAGTTCCCTGCTCCCCGATACAACCTTCCTATATCCCCAATCATTCCGTTTCTCAAGTTCCCCTCATCCTCTCCTTCACACTTTTCTCTCCCCATCTCCCCTTAACCCCATCCCACGCCACCCTCAAGATTCCAAATTTTTGCCCAGCAATCCTGTCTATTTCCCATAGCCAGGAGGATAACTATATGTTTTTCCTTGGGTTTACCCTCTTGTTAGCTTCTTTAGAATCATAAATTATAGACTCAGTGGCCCCTATCCATGGCTAGAAAGCAATTATGAGTGAGTACATCCCATGATCTTCTTTTTGAGTCTGGGTTACCTCACTCTGGATAGTATTTTCTATTTCAATCCATTTGCATGCAAAATTAGAGAAGTCATTGTTTTTTTACAGCTGAGTAATACTTTAATGTATATATATTCCAAACTTTCTTCATCCATTCTTCCATTGAAAGACATCTAGGATGCTTCCAGGTTCTGGCTATTACAAATAATGCTGCTATGAACATAGTTGAACAAATGCTTTTGTCATATGATAGGGCATCTTTTGTGTATATTGCCAAGAGTGGTATTGCTGGGTCCAGGGGTAAGTTAATCCCAATTTTTCTGAGAAACTGCCACACTGATTTCCAAAGTGGTGGCAAAAGTTTGCAGTCCCACCAGCAATGGATGAGGGTACCCCTTTCTCCACAATCTCTCCACCAAGGCTATCCTTGGTGTTTTTGATATTAGCCATTCTGACTGGTGTAAGATGATATCTCAAAGTTGTTTTGATTTGCATTTCTCTGATCACTAAGGAGGTTGAGCATGACCTTAAGTATCTTTTGGCCATTTAAACTTCTGTTGAGAATTCTCTGTTCAGTTCAGTGCCCCATTTTTTAATTGGGTTAATTATGATTTTAACTTCTACTTCCTTGAGTTCTTTATATATTTTGGAGATCAGACCTTTGTCTGTTGCGGGGTTGGTGAAGATCTTCTCCCAGTCAGTAGGCTGCCTTTTTGTCTTAATGACAGTGTCCTTTGCTTTACAGAAGCTTCTCAGTTTCAGGAGGTCCCATTTATTCAGTGTGCCCTCAATGTCTGTGCTGCTGGGGTTATACATCTTGTTGATATTTCTATAATTAGATTAAGAATTTTATTTGTTCTTTTGAGTCACACTAGGTAGGGCTGCTTACTTTTCATAACTTGTACTATTTGGAGTTGTTTCCATAATTAGATTGGGATTATTATTTGTTCTTTTTGAGTCACACTAGGTGGGACTGTTATTTATGATATTTTAAGTATTTATCTCTTTTAACTATTATCAGCAAACAGTACATTATTAGGACTTGGCATTCATTTTTGTACTACTAATAGTACCAAGAGGTGTTTAATAGACCTTTTTTCCTACATGATGCAGTGTAGATCCAAGCTGTGTGCTGACATAAGCGTTTTGTTTACAGCTAATCACTTTGCAAGGGGAGGTCATCAGGTTTTGTGTTTGTTTTAAAAAGTGGTTTTTTAGCTTTACTTATATCCATTTGTAGGGCTACATCTCTGATTTGACCCAATAGATTCTACTTCAGTATACCTGTGCTATAGCCACAACTTGTTATTTCTGTTTTCTGTAAGTTTATTCCACACAGCATCACTTGAAAGGGAAGTCAGTTGGTTAAGTGAGTTAAGGCGTGGTGGCATGACTAAGACCCCAAGCAATAGAGGTGAGGCGGCCAGATCTTGAGTTGCCCTCTATCCAGACTCATGATTATCATAAATATCACCATAGAACCTTCATCCAGCAACTAATGGCAAAAGAGGCAGAGATCCACATTGGAGCACTGGACTGAGCTCCCAAAGTCGAGATGAAGAGTTTAACGTTGTTTTCTTCTACTTCTTTTGGGTTAGGATTATCAAGTCTTCCTGTTGTGTGACCCCTGGGTTCTGGTGTTACCATGTTGATTTTTAGGTTGTTGGAGGGATTCTTACTTTGGCGCCTACCCATCTAGTCCTTCAAATGAGGCCTGCAGTGTTTTTGTGTCTTGGTCCAGTCCTTGAAGTGGCTGTCTGAGTGTTTGGGAGTTTTTCTTGATATGCTTTACTGTCACTGTCTGTCTCAGAAGTTTCTGAGGTCTCTATATGCCTGCTCTCTCAGTCTTCTTTCCTGTTGTGTTCTCTTGCTGCTCTCTTAATCCCCTCAGTGTTGTAGCAAGCTCTTGGTCCCCTCAGTATTATAGCAAGCTTTCAGCTCTTAGGCAGCGTGTGGCTAGTACCTTGGGGGGGTGTCCCATGGGTGGGATTGGGTTTGAGGGGATCCTAGCCACAGGAAACTCCCTGCTGGCTGGCTAGAAAAGCCGAGTGAGTTGGGGAGGGGCCTGGAGTTTTGTCCCACTTGGGAGGTCCTAGAGAGTGGGGCGTCCTGCCATGTGAATGTTCACTCACCTCTTAAGTTCCCTCAGTATTGGAGCAAGCTGTTTTTTAAAGTCCAACACAAGTTGCAGAAGAATAGCCTTTATTATTTTTTAAAAAGATTATTTTAAAAAGGATTTATTTTATTTGTATGTGTGTCTTGAGTATGTACCAGGTATGTGCTGGTGTCTTTTGGCATGGTGAGAAGAGTTCAGATATCCTGGAACTGGAGTTACATGTCCATGAACTTACTCATGGGGCTGCTGTGATCCAAACCCAGGTCTCCTAGAAGAGCAGCAAGTACTCAGTGCAAAGCTATCTTCTCAGCCCCACCTTGAGTACATTGTTTTACAAAAAGTTAAACTGTAATCTTTACTATGTTGATTATAAATTAAAGAACTAGAAGTATTTTACATTTATTTCCACACACGTGGTGGAGGGAGAGAAAGAGAGAGAGAGAGAAACAGAGAGAGAGAGAGCACGATACCAAGCTAATTTATAAAAGAAAGCATTTTACAGTTTCAGAGGGTTAGTGCATCACTGTGACTCTGGAATCTCCAACATCTTGGATCTTTAGTACAAATCCAAGCATCATGTTCTCAGCTTTATATGATGGCGTCTATGGGCCTGCATGCCACATGCCATCAGGGCTGTAACATTTTTCTCTGAACTAATGAGGAAGATTTCACAACCTCTTAACTCCAGTATTTTGGATTCTAAAGTCAGGCAAGTATTGTTGTACATTTTGGATGGAATATGGCTCTCTAATTGGATACCATTTGTATAAACTTTGAACTCTTGGTGTTTTCCTTTGTTGAATAAGCTTTACTTTGTTTTTGGAGTTGATTCTCTAGGGATTTTCTTTTTGCAGGTTTCATGGTTAGCTAGGTGGGATCTTTACCTTCATTCCATTTATCTGTACCTCTTTCAGCAAACCTAGGTGTAGGTATTTTATATCCTGGTCTTCCTTTTTCTCCTCAGATTGTGCATTTGTATTTCTCTTTGCCCTGTTTGCACTTTTCTTTCTTTCTTTCTTTCTTTCTTTCTTTCTTTCTTTCTTTCTTCCTCACTTCCTTTTTTTTGGGGGGGGACATTGTTTCTTTGTAGCTTTGGAACCAGTAGTTGGGGTTTTAGGTCAGTGGTAGAACACTTGCTTAGCACTTTTTCATTTTAGAGCTGCATTAAGAATGATTACTTATAACCATGAGTCAATACTGTCTTGAATGAAATCTCTGCCAATAATATTGTTCCAAAACTCTTCAATTTAGCCTCAAACTGGTTCTTAGGACAAGGGCCAAAAGCAGCCACATTGTTGGCTAAAACATTAGAAGAATTGTTTTTATTCCAGTTTCTTTTTAAATATTTTTTTAATTTTTTTAAAAATAATACCATTCAAAATTTGCACTTCCTCCCCTCCTCCCATTTCCCTCCTACTTCCCCACTCACTATGCCCCCTCTCCCCCACACCTAAGAGGGCAGGGTACCCTGCCCTTTGGGAAGGCCCTCCCCCCCTCCATCCAGGCCTAGGAAGGTGTGCATTCAAACAGACTAGGATCCCCAAAAGCCAGTATATGCAGTAGAGACAAATCTCAGTGCCATTATCATTGGCTTCTCAGTCAGCACCCATGCCTCCAGCTGGATTTAGCTCAGGCACACTGTCTCAGTGGGTGGACCAACCCTGCCTGGTCCTGATGTCCTTACTCATCTTCTCCCTCCTTCTGCTCTTCAACTGGATCTTAGGAGCTCAGTCTAATGCTCTGATGTGGGTCTCTGTCTCTATCTCCATGCATCGCTGGATGAAGGTTCTATGGTGATATTCAAGATAATCATCAGTGTGAGTATCGGACAAGGCCAGTTCCGGCACCCTCTCATCTACTGCCCAAGGACCTAGCTGGAGATATCCCTGTGGACACCTGAGAATCCTTCTAGAGCCAAGTTTCTTGCCAACCCTAAAATGGCTCCCTTAATTAAGATATCGCCTTCTCTGCTCCCATATCCACCCTTCCTCCATTGCAACCATCCTACTCTCCCAAGCTCTCCCTAATTCTTCCCTTCTCCCTTCTCTCTCCAACCTCCCCTTCCTCCCACCCTATCCCCACCTTCACAACTTTTTCCTAGTGCTCTTGTCTGCTTCCAGTTTCCAGGAGGATCTATATGTTTTTCTTTGGGTTCACTTTATTCCAGTTTCTAATACTGTTTTACCCTGAAACTACTTGAACTGGGCCTCTATATTCCACAATGCTCTCAGTACTACTGTCTTCAAAGCTCTTATAGCATTTTTACAGCCCCACTTAAAACATTCAACCACTTCCCTCATGCAGAGTTCCCAAGTCAACATTCCTCTAACAAGCAGCTTGACCAGTCCTGTCACAGCAATACCATGTAACAACTTTATCATAGTTACTTTTCTATTGTAAAGAGACACCATAATGAAGGCAGCTTATAAAAGAAAAAATTTAATTGGGCCTTGCTCATGGTCAGAGAGTGAGTACATGACAATCATGTCATGGGGCATGGCAGCTACAGGCATGACACTGGAGAGTAGCTGGGAGTTTTAACCTGATTTAGAAGTTGGTAGCAGAGGTGGTGGAGGGTGGGGCTGGACCTGTCTTAGGCTTCTGAAATCTCAAAGTCCACCTCCTGTGAAACACCTGTCCAACGAGGTCACATCTAATCTTTCTCAAATTGGTTCCACCAACTAGGGATCAAGCATTTAAATATAGGAGCTTTTATGGGACTATTCTCTTTCAAACCACCACATTAATCAAAATACCATTTTAGGACCCAAATTGCTCAATATTATATGATTAAGAAACAGCAAAGCAGATTCAGAGACTACTAGAGAAAAGAAATATATATTATAAGCATTATAAGCAACTTCTAAAACTTTACAGAGATATCTTGCTGCCTGGACAGTAACCCAAAGTTCTTCTGTAACATCAGGATTTCCTTCTTCAGCCTACAGGCCCATAGTATCTGGAAGACTTTTCCATGAAGCAGTGAATTTGAAAGACTGTTTTGCCTCTATTGGCAGTTTGTCAGTCACTTTCTTCTGTGTCCTGCAGAATGTCTGGAACATTTCATGAAGCAGGAACCCTGTAGGACTCAGGAGACATTTTTATGGTGTTGGTTTTCTTCTACCTTTATGCAAGTTACAGGGATCAAAACTCAGTTTGCCAGGTCTTGGTGGCAAACAACTTTGCCTGTTGAGCCCTCTTATATTTTCATTTATCTTTTTTCTCACACTGGACTAAGAGAATAGACTTCCTCCCTTTTCTGAAGAATCAAAGAAAAGGCCCTTTTCTTTTAGTGGGCCATGAGAATGTTTGGAGTTGGAGTCTGGAAGGATGTTTTGCACACATTTTCTCTGTCTCTTCAGAAAACTGCCCTTGTTGAGGGACCAGGTGTATGCCAAGTTTGCCTGTTTAGTATTGGGAGTGATAAGCCAGAGAAAATCAGGGGGTTGTCTGAGTTTCCTACTGGACTCAGGCATTGAGATCCAGTATGGTGTTTTCCAGCAGTAGTTTCTTTTCAATTCTATTTTGTTTCTAATTGCCATTTCTTGAGAAGTTTTTTCAGGTACTTAATGGTCTTTGGGGTTCCCCTCCTGAGAAGTACCTCATATGTTTATTATTTGTTTGTTTTAAAGTTTTTCTGAGGTCTATATTTGAACATCATATGCAGCCGAGGCTGGCCTGGGACTCAGGATCCTTTCCCCTCAGTCTCTCAAGTGCTAGGATTACAAGCATGTGCCACCAGTGTCCAGCGCTGAGCAATACTCTAGCCTGAGATATTTGAACAACATCAACTTTGACCCACTGGGAAGTGTACTTTGTGGTATACTTTTTCCCTCTTGGTAATTGTCTCTTTCTTGTTCTTGGGTGATCTCTTGAGGCTGAGTGAAACTGGTGTGGTTGAAGACTGAGTCAGAGGAGCTGAGGGGGGATGCCCAGGAGAACTCTTCATCCAAACTGTAAATACCCATTGATGCAGAGTGACAGGGGGAGGACTTGTGTGTTGTAGTGGTGAGCTGAGGGTCTCTACCCACAGCCGGGCTCATGGCTGCCTGGCTAGCTCATGCCCCAAAATAACGACACACAAACTGTATTCTTTAAAACATTGCTTGACCCATTATCTCTAGCCCTTACTGACTAAATCTCATATCCTGCAATGAGTCGGATTCCCATGAGCTCTGTCACTGTGATCTCACATAGATAACTCATTCAGTGTTCACTTCCAGGACATTGAGTTTTAGTTTTTGTCCTAATCTGATAAAGAAAAAAAGATGAGGAGAATAGAGGAGCCTGATGTAAGGCCTCAAAATGGATCATTTGAAAAGGTAAGACTGCCTGCCTCCATGTGTGCTGCCAACCTTTATTAGCAAATCCATCCTTCCATAGATTAGCTATACACAACCCAATTGTCCAGCACACTATAAAACACAGGTGGGTACCTAACTGCCTTTAATTTCTGGAGCAATTGCTGTCCCATCAAGGTCTCCTAACAACACAGTGAGTTATTTAAGAATGCCCCACCACCACCTTAGAGGAATTTCAGGACCCCAAAGAGACAGCAAGTTATCTTTATTGGAAATACAAATGTTTCTGCAGGGACAAAATGATGTACATGAAAAAACAGATTGGTGTACTCACTCTGATTGTATGTGATATGACACACACAGGATTTTGGTTCTGAATACTTGTTCACGAGGAGGTTTTTAAGGTTGTGGAGAATCAGAACCTTGCTGGAGAAATTGGTGTCTGAAAGGATTAGCCTTGATAATTCAGGGCATCTTTCTTTGGTCCCCAATGTTTACTGATTTCCTTACAGAGAACAAGAAGCCTCCAACTCATGCAGCAATGGCTTCTGCAACATGAAATGTGAGAACCCCCTCCACACCCTGGTTGTTTTCATCACCAAAGAAGGTGTAACTCCAAACAATCTCCCACACCAGTTTAGAATTATGATTCATAAAATGGTTATTTCTTTTAAGGGGAAAAACTTACAAATTACCATGCCAGAAAACAGCCATGTGCAGGATCAGGAGGGGAGCCTAGTTGCTGGATGAAAAGGTGCATGAAAGAGAACAAGCTGAAGGCAGTTGCTCCTTATTGAAAGAGAGAGAGACCACACCCCAATGGCCTTTATCTCAGTTGCTATAGCCTGAAGGAATAGAAGGAGCTCCTGCAACACACCTATTTGGACATAGCACCATAATTTACCAGTATGTGACAAAACCTATTTTACTTTACTGTTTTCAGTCTTTCAGGATACACGGCAGAGACAGTATCTGCTTCATGCATTTGTGTGACCAATGATTTCCATGTAAGAAAAAACCCAAAAACACTCCCAACAACATCACCAGCATTCAACAACATGTCCATGATTTCTTTGTTTTGCCTTTGATGGAGTGGTAAATCATGCTGCTAGTTAATCTGTGCAAGCAATGTGAATTTACCTGTGAAAGATAGAAAGAATACACAGTTTATCTTAAAAATGTCAGGTACATGGCAGAGACAGGACCTGCTTCATGCATTTGTGTGACCAATTATTTCCCTTTAAGGAAAACCCACAAACACTCCCAAGAACATCATCAGCATGACAAAAGGAGATGCAGTGTGTGGAAGAGGACAAGATTGCTGTTTAGGAAACAGAGGTGAGAGGCCAAAAAGATGTAGGAACTCAGAGAGGGATAATGCGTGAGGGAAAAGCATGTCATATGGAAAGATGTGACATCGAGGTGTTGGGACTTAAGAGGATAGAGAGTGATCATGAAGGGTCACAAATGTGTACTCAGAAGCAAAGAAAAGAAGCAATCTGAATTTCTCTGTAAATATATAGACAGAATTGACAGGTATCTTAAACATGTCAGGGGGTCACATTGCAATGGAGTGGGTTAATCATCACCATGTGACAGTGACATATTTAAGATCTCTCCTTTGTCATTAAATCTCAGAATTGTCAAGATGTTATGTTTCTGTGCAGACTTCTCAGGGTTTTCTCCCATTCATGGTTTCCATGGATGTTTGCTAGTTACGCTTACATGTCTTTTGCCAGATTCTGTCAGTTTTGCCAGGCACTCTCAGCTCCACAACTTCTCCTGCCCTAAGATTCTAGTTCCAGGCATTTTAGACATCTTGTGACTGTTGCACGAGTGTCTCATGTTCTGCATAAATGATTTGGAATGTTATTTAGCCTGAGTTTTAACTTCTATCCCTGAGTTCAATGAATTTCCTTGACCATATTTCTTGGGCCACTGAGCTGAACTACTAGAGGTTTGCTCCTGTTACTTCTCCATGCTGAGACAGCCTACACTCTCAGTACTACTGTGATAGTGTTTCTGTAGCAAGTATTCTTCTCAAGATAAGAAGAAATTTCAATATTATAATCCATCTGCTGTTATTGTGTCTTAAACACACAAACACACCCCCATAAGTTAATGCACACACACTGTTGATATCTCAACTTAGGGTGCCGTTCTGGGGTTAGTAAGAGTCTTGTCTCTAGAGGGGTTCCAAGAAAGCCATGGGGTGACACCAACGAGGACCTTGGGCAGGTGAGCTGTGGGTGCCTGCACTGTGCCATGTCCCTAGGCACTACGGGTGCTTTGTCCCATAATCAGACTGATGACTATCTTGAATATCACCATAGAACTGTTGTATGGAAAAGGATGGAGATAAAGACAGGGACCCACATCAGAAAACTAGACTGAGCTACCAAGCTCCAGTTGAAGAGCTGAAGGGGAGAGAATAAGAGCAAAGAACTAAGGAATACAAGGGCTTGGTCCACCCACTGAGACACTGTGTCTGAGCTAATGGGAGATCAACAAAACCAGCTATGCTGGGACTGACAGAGCATGGGATCAAAGTGGAAGCATTGAATGTGGCTGACAATTGGGGCAGAAGGAGAACACATTGATAATGGCACTGGGATTTGTCTGTACTGCACATACAGATTTAATCGACCATATTATATGTACATGCATACCTTCCTCAATCTGGATGGAGGGGGGGCAAGGGCTTCACACAGGTCAAGGTACACTGCCCTCTCTTAGGACTGGATTGGGAGTGGAGAGGATTGGTTGTTGCGTGAGTAGTTAGGGAGAGGAGGAAAGGAAGTGGAAATTTGAAATTTATTATTTATGAAGGAAGAAAAAATCAATAGAAGATAACCAATGGGAGATGCGATCTAAGAAAAAAAACTTTCATGTGATTTGTTGACTCAGACACCAAAGATTTTTCAGAAAAATAAGATACAGGGATTGAGTTTGTGGGCAAGGGTGTGACTTGAGTAATTTGGAAGATGAGTGGGGGCTTATTTTGGGTCCCCTGGTGGCTGTATACAGCTTTTGAGGAGCTGAATGCTGGATGTTTCTGTGGATAAATAGGGAAGTAACAAGCTTGTGAGGGGATATCTGACATAAGTAGAGCCTTGGTGATGTCACAAAGCCTTGGTTCGTGGTAGCAACTCTGTTCCACTCAAAGCACTAGTCTTCCATGAAGGTGGGTTTATTATCCTCACAGTGCCTGAGGAGGACAATTCAGCTCCTGGTATCCACAACTGTTCAACAGGCTTTTTGCACCTGAACATTTCCGGAAGATGGAATCTGGAGAGGTAGGACATTTTCTTTTGGTAAATATGTTTCCAAAGCAACTAAGACCTCTGTAGTACAAAAAAGTTTTCCTTCAACTGTCCTGCGGGTCCACCATTTCTGTTGTTTCCAGGTCCTATCTGATAGCTGTTGGGATGGTGAATGCCAGCTATTCTTCCCACTTTATCTTTGCTAACAATATCAAATTCATCAATCCACTAAAATGGCAAAGCTCCTCTTTGTCCATAGGTGTTTTAAAAGATACTAATTATTTCTCAGTGGCTGCTGTTGCCCAGAATAATGAGTCTTTCAAGTTGAAGTGGGTCTCACAGTACTCACTTCGATAATGAAGACACAGAATGGCTTTATGTAATATACCTGGGTCTGGATCAGGAGACACAAATCTGAGAGCCAGTGGACTGGAGTGCCATGACCTTGGGCAGGCCGTCTTGGATTGAGCCCCCTACCTATTAGCTTGATGTCGAAGGAGACGTGTGGATGTCCTTCGAATTCTTTGTTATCTGTTCAGATTTTTCTTATTCATTTCGGGGATAGGCATACGTTCTCCTCTCATTGACTTAGTCAGTCAGAAAGTAGGTTTCTCAGCAGAGGTCATTTGCCTTTGGGCAGCAGGAATGTGTCTCTGAGATTGCTATACTGAGCTGTAGAGTAAATTTTGCAAATTGTCATATTTATTTCTTAAGAGAAAATTAGAGTTAGGTATGCAAACCTGTTGATCAATATCTTTGTCTCCTGCACCAACGTTCTTCCAGAAAAGAGCTTTGACCTCATAGCCTTCCCTTGTTAACCTTGCAGGCACTCATGGTTGAGGCCACGACTTTGTTTCTGAATTAAACAGAAGGAAAGTTCTTTCAAACTAGAGAGTGGGCAGCTATGAAGCCCAAGCACAGAAAGATAGCCAAGAAACAGCGGACCAGGAGGTCAGTGGCCTATCTCAGTAAGTCTACAGCCATGATGAAGATGCCTCTTAGTATGAGATGCATGCCACCTGTCCAGAAGAGGAATGGGTCATCTTTCCAGAAGCAAAAACTGAGTAGGCCTTTTGAGGCCCTGTAGAATATTGTCGGCCGCAGAATTTCTCACGGCTGGAAGGAAGCCAATGAACCAGTCACCCAGTGGAAAGCCATCATTCTAGATCAACTGCCAACAAATCCCTCTCTCTATTTGTTAAAGTATGATGGGATAGATTGTGTCTATGGAATGGAGCTCCACAGTGATGAAAGGATTTTAAACCTTAAGTTCCTGCCTAACAACATACGATTTCCTCAGGAGACAGACACTCATCTCTCAAACACCAAAGTTGTCAGAGCAGTGAAACATACATTTGAGGGCACAAACGGCTCTAAGGATGACTGGAAGCGGATGGTCCTAGAGGAGGTGCCAAACATGAAGTCCTGGTTCTATATTACCTACAAGAAAGATCCGGTCTTGTATATTTACCACCTCCTGGTTGAATACCTTGAAGGCAACCTCCACATCATGCCAGGCTCTATGGAGGAGTGGACTGGGGTGGACCAAGTTGAGGTGCAGACCATGAAGACCTGTTTCTACATTACCTACGAGAAAGATCCAGTTGTGTACCTTTACCACCATCTAGATGACTACATTGAAAGCAACCTCCACATTATGCCAGGATGTCCTCCAAAAGGGGTGAATTTGGAATTAGGCAGGGATTCCTTGGCAGGCAAAAGCATGCAGCACAACGAAAAAGATGGAACCCAAAAGATAGGTAAAATTATTTACCAAGTTCCCACCAAACCTTCCGTGCATTTCATCAAGTTTGATAATGACTTCCATATTTATGTCTATGATTTGATGAAGATCTGTTAAAGTGAAATTCTCAAATTTTGGGGGTCAAATTACAACTGTGTTTGGGGAACTCTTTTTATCAGAAATACCTCAGGTCTTCTATTAATCCTGGTATCTTTCCCAATGGAAATTTTTGCTCTAAAAATAAAAATTTGTGAATATGTTATGTTGTTTGGTCAATGATGGAGTGTCTGGTGGATGGGACATCACAGAAAGACAGGCCTCAAAACAAAAGAGGATTTATGGTCTTTTCCCCTTGGAGAGGGAATGACGAAAGGAGATGAAGTGTGTGGAAGAGGACAAAATGGCTGTTTAGGAAACAGAGGAGAGTGGCCAAAAAGATGTAGGATCTCAGAGAGGGATAATGCGTGAGGGAAAAGCATGTCATATGGAAAGATGTGACATCGAGGTGTTGGGACTTAAGAGGATAGAGAGTGATCATGAAGGGTCACAAAGGTGTACTCAGAAGCAAAGAAAATTGGGTTTCATTTGATTAATGGTCTAATTCATACCATCGGGAAGTCACTGAGTATATTATCTCCACTGGAGCATGTTGAGTGACCCGAATCCTCCTGCCTAAAGAAAAGTGTCTCCTCTCAGTGGCTCTTCTGCAATGGGGTGGACCTCAGGCTACCTACTTACTTTTGCCAGGCTTCTATCTGCTACCTACTTTGTCATGCCTGGATTCTTTCTGTCTTGCACTCTCATAGGTCTTATGCATGACATTCAACCCCTGTGAGTTCATTTAAACAATTGGCCTGCCTTAACTGTAAAACATTCTTCCCTTGTCTTTGATCATGTTCTGTGGGATTTGGGCAATAAAACTCATGAACAGACTCACCCGCACCCAGGCTAAACTAGTACGCATTGAATCACATTGGTGTGTGACATGCACAGATATGATGAATGCACCGAGCTCCGTAAAATCAGTTACCTAGGGAATCAGTGATGTTAGGTGAAGTGTGGCAAAGACCCCACAAACCCATCAGACCAAGGATACCAGTATGATATTGATGCCTGACTCCCATCATGCAAGGATCCTGACATCTTTAACAGGGCAGTTTTGGTTCCTTCATCTTCAAAAACTTGGTTAGTAAGGTTGTAGGTGTCAAACTGCCATTCAGGGCCCAGCATGTGTGTCACCTGTGCCAGGTCAGGTGATTTGGCTACAATGTGGGTGAAAACTTGTACCAGCGCATGCTGGTACCCTCGCCCCTTCTTCTTCTCAACATCATCATCAGTCTCCTGGGTGGGTCTAGAGCACAAAGAAGGCAAAATGGAATAAGCTTTTTCCTTAGTGGATAACCTTATCTACCCTCAACTTGGACTGACTTTCAGAGGGCATGCAGCACATTTTATCCTATTAGCCATCTCTTTCATTGGATCACTCACTTATCCAATGAATGATTGAATTTATCCATTCCTCCATGTCTCTATCTTCTTCAATCCCTTCTTCCATTTCCCCATGTCTTGTGTCTACAGGTTGCCAAGATAAATCTACTATGTCTCTTCTGTTCTAGAAACTTTGGTTTGTAAAGAACTTGCCCTCTCAGGGGTGGATTTTTCTGAGTTCTCTGTAGATGGAGACCATATGAGGAGGAACAGAGGAGCAACCATGACAACACTTGCGCAGTAGAGTTAGGCAGATTACAAATTGATTCCTGGAAAGCCTGTACAATGAGTCAGATTCCCATGAGCTCTGTCACTGTGATCTCACATAGATAACTCATTCAGTGTTCACGTCCAGGACATTGAGTTTTAATTTTTGTCTTAATCTGGTAAAGAAACCAAGATGAGGAGAATAGAGGAGCCTGATGTAAGGCCACAAAATGGGTCATTTGAAAATGTAAGACTACATGCCTCCATGTGTGCTGCCACCCTTCTTAGGAAATCCATCTTTCCATAGATTAGCTATAGGCAACCCAAGTGTCCAGCACACTGCTAACCACAGGTTTGAACCTAACTGCCTTTGATTTCTGAAACAATTGCTGTCCCGTCAAGGTCTCATAACAACACAGCAAGGTATGTAAGAATGCCCCACCATCAGCTTAGAGCAATTTCAGGACCCCAAAGAGGCAGCAAGTTATCTTTATTGGAAAAACAAATGTTTCTGGAGGGACAAAAGGATGTACATTAAAAAAACAATTGGTGTACTCACTACGATTTTATGTGATATGGCCCACACAGGCTTCTGGTTCTGAATACTTTGTCCTCAAGAGGTTTTGGAGGTTGTGGAGACCCAGAACCTAGCTGGAGGAATTGCGGTCTGAAAGCTCAAGCCTTGATGTTTCAGGGCATCCTTTCACTGGTCCCCAATGTTTACTGATTTCCTTACAGAGAACTAGAGGCCTCCTACTCCTGCTGCTATGGCTTCTGCAACATGAACAGTGAGAATCCCCTACAAATCCTGGTTGCTCTCATCACATAGGAAGGTGTTAGTCACAAACAATCTACCACACCAGTTTAGAATTATGATTCATAAAATGGTTATTTCTTTTAAGGGGCAAACCTTACAGATTGCCATGCCAGACAACAGCCCTCTGCAGGATGAGGAGAGGAGCCTATTAGCTGGATGTGGAGGTGGATGCAAGAGAGCAAGCTGAAGGCAGTTGCTCCATTTTGAAAGAGAGTGACAACACGCCCCAATGTACTTTATCTCAGTTGCTATAGCCTGAAGGAGCAGAATGAGCTCCTGCAACACACATATATGGACATAGTCCAAGATGAGTTGCATACCATGGAGACCTGTTTCTACATTACCGACAAGAAATATCCAGTTGTGTACCTTTACCACCATCTAGATGACTACATTGAAAGCAACCTCCACCTTATGCCAGGATGTCCTCCAATAGGGGTGAATTTGGAATTAGGCAGGGATTCCTTGGCAGGCAAAAGCGTGCAGCACAACGAAAAAGATGGAACCCAAAAGATAGGTAAAATTATTTACAAAGTTCCCACCAAACCTTCCGTGCATTTCATCAAGTTTGATAATGACTTCCATATCTATGTCTTTTCCCATTGGAGAGGAAAGGAAGAAAGGAGATGCAGTGTGTGGAAGAGGACAAGATGGCTGTTTTGCAAACAGAGGAGAGTGGCCAAAAAGACGTAGGATCTCAGAGAGGGATAATCCATGAGGGAAAAGCGTGTCATATGGAAAGATGTGACATCGAGGTGTTGGGACTTAAGAGGATACAGAGTGTTCGTGAAGCATCACAAATGTATACTCAGAAGCAAAGAAAATTAGGTTTCATTTGATTAATGGTTTAATTCATACCATCTGGAAGTCCCTGGGTATATAATCTCCACTGGAGCATGTTGAGTGACCAGGATCCTCCTGCCTAAAGAAAAGTGTCTACTCTCAGTGGCTCTTCTGCAATGGGTTGGATCTTAGGCTACGTACTTACTTTTGCCAGGCTTCTTTCTGCCTCCTATTTTGTCATGCCTGGATTCTTTCTGTCTTGCACTCTCACAGGTCTTATGCATGCCATTCAACCCTTGTGAGTTCATTTAAACAATTGGCCTTCAATAACTCTAAAACACTGTACCCTTTTCATGGATCAAATTCTGTGGGACTTGGCTATAAAAGTCATGAACAGACTCACCTGCACCCAGGCTAAACATGTACACATTGATGTACATTGTTGTGTGACATGCACACATATGATGAATGCACCGAGCTCCCTAGAATCAGTTACCTAGGGAATCTGTGATGTTAAGAGGAGTGTGGAAATGATCCCACAAACCCATCAGACCCGAAAATAACAGTACGATATTGATACCTGACTCCCATCAAGGGGTTTTGGGGAGTGTGTGAATTAGGATTGAAGTGAGGGGATGGAGGATTCTGGAAATCAAATCACTGAAGGAATGATTGAGTAAGGTATGTGGCCAAATGGCCCGTTAAATACAAAGGAATAAGATGTCAATATATCAGTGGTAAGGTGTCCATCATAATGCTGTGCATATCTGTCAAGGGCCCATGTGAAGTTAATGCAGTATGAACTTGCATTTCAGCTCCTCAGAGTGTGAGTTCATTCTCAGTTGAAAAAAAAGTATGGTCGTGCAGTGAGTTCCTTGGTTAAGATTTTAGACTTTGATAATGAATTCAAATCTTGATTCCATCCTTCCTTTTTTAGACTGTGTAACATGTCTGAGACTAGCTTCCTTTTGTCTTTGGTAGAGAGGAGGGAGGATTCAAGAGGCCAAATGAGATAGTGGAGAGGGTTCTTACAGAAAGATTTCTGCTAATGTCATTGTATGAGGAAGGCCAAAGCAATGGACGAGGGTTAAATGTCTATAGGTTAATAAAGAAACTGCCATTGCCCTTTTGATAGGACAGCAGGTTAGATATGCAGAGTAAACAACAGAATGTTGGGAGAAAGAAGCCTAGTCAACAGACGCCATGCCCCCCTCCCCCCTGAGACAGAAGCAGCTTATGATTCTCATAAGCTCATGGTGCTTCACAGATTATTTAAATGGGTTAATCAAGATGTGAGAATTAGCAACTAACAGGCTAGACCTAATGGGCAAAGTATTATTTAAAATAATACAGTTTCTATGTAATTATTTTGGGTAAAGCTAGCCAGTGCGGGAACCCGGTGGCAGAAAACATTCAGCTGTTCCTACAACTCAAAAGAGCAGTCAAAATTAAGCTCAAAACTTCACCACAGAAATGTGTATATTTGAAATTCAAAAGACAGTTGTTTAATATATGAGTGTAACTTTTTATGGAGATGTGTATACATGCATGCAAAGACCAGAATTAACCCTGGGTGTCTTCATTAATTACTCTCTGTCATGATTAAGATACATCATCTCTTTGAACCTGGAGCTGACCAATTCCCCTTGACCAAACAGCGAGTCTTAGAGACCCAGGGGTTGCTGTCTCCTCAGCACTGAGTGATGAGTTGATATCTTTAATGCTGAGATTTTTGCACAAGTTTGAAGGGATCAAATTTATGGTCTCCATCTGTATGGAATGCACCTTACTGACTGTGCCATGGCTGAAGAACAAGACAGTTGGTTAAAAAATATTGAGCTGTGAGCAAATATTCTGGATCACAAAAGGGAATGGTATAACTTTAAAAGAAGTGCTGTCGAGAGTGAGATGAGAGACATTCAAATGTGAATGCCTTTGCTTCCTCCCTTCAAGTCTCCTGGTGGATGTGTCCAGAGGCCTACTGAATTATCACAGCATGGGGAAACTGCGAACTGTGAAATCTGTTTGTGCTCAGGTCTTGATATCAAATTTAGGGTGTAGTTATATAAAAGTGTACATCCAAAGGAAACATGCAATGGTAGGTCTATCCCAGTAGTATATCGCTTTTTAAAGCAGATGTTAATTTCTGTAGATAATCATATTAGAAGGGTATAACAGCAGATGCTCAAGGCCGAGGTGCATTGCTATAGATGCTTAAGGAAAAGAAATATTGCTCCAGATGCTCAAGCCAGAAATGCATCATTGTAGATGCTCAAGGCAGAGATTCATTACATGGGATTGAGATGTAATTTCACCTCCTGAACTCTGACTGCCAAGATTTGTGGCTCAATAACATTTAAAAATGATATCAGTATCATGATGGGATAGGGACTTGGGGTTCTTCATTGCTCAGTGACCACCCTTGACTCCCTCACTGCCTCCTTTTTGCAGTCCCAATTTTTCTACTTTCTGATTATGAAATCCATCTTTTGCAGTCTTAGCTTTTTCCAGAATGTAACTGAATTTACTCTCTGAAACTCTGAAACTACCCATGGTGTTACATGACTTAGCTTTGGTATTAGGTCCTCAACTTCCATTGATGCTCAGAATTCTTGATCTGTTTCCTTGTTGCTGCATATGTAATTGTGGCCATGTATGTTATACCTCATTCTGGATGCTCTACCTATTTTTCTGTTATTCCTGCAAATGGTTCATCCCAATGTACCTGAGAGAGAGACCACTCTGGGGTAGAAGACCAGCAAAGAGGACATTTTAATGCCCTGGTATTACAATCCCAGATGAGATGCTTCCCAAACCAGTGGGCATTCTGTTCATATGATCAGAAGAGAAGCAGATGTGCCTGTGTAGATTGACATCATCACATCCTAGAAGATGTATTATCTCCCAACTCTGTTAGTTATAATGCTTCTCCAAGTGTCCTTAATAAGCCTTTTTATTTTCATCTGTGAGATTGTTGTTGAGATTCTAGGGAGACATGCCTCCTTCTGTCCATGATGAGGATAACTCCTGGGAAAATGGTCATATGTGGCACACTCTGGCTGCCCCTCTCAGAAGAGAAACTTCCAATGCTTGTGCTAGCTCCTTGGAGATATTGTGGCCTAGACAGGAATAGTGACTGTTGAAAGAGCTGTGGCTGTTTCCTTCTTAACTCAGGTCCCCTCCTCCATTTGAAAGACTATAGGGTAGTGATCTCATACTCCCTTTCCTTCTCTTTTCTCTCTCCTGTCTGCATCCACAATTGCAACTTCTTATCTGACTCTGACCCTTCAACCTCCCCATTTATAGATCTTTAATGCCAACATGTAGTCTTGGTTGGTAAACACTATCCTGCAGGGAAACTACATAAAATAGAAAGTAACCAACTCAAATTAATTATAGAGAGTCCATTGAACTGAGCAGATTCAATAGACCCCTTCCTCCAAACAATATATTGGCAGTAAATATATAACCGAGCAATCATCACAGACTAATAGAAATGCTTAGATGAAGCCCAGATCAAGTGAGCAAACAGATTTAAAAAAAAAAAACAAACACTCTTCAGTTCAACAAGCTGATTTGTTTGTGGAGGCCGCTCATTAGTTAGTTTTCTGACCACCTTGACTTGAAATATTCACATAAAACCTATATTATTCACAATACTCTTTGGCCAATAGCTTAACCATATTTCTAGATTCCTCCCTCATTCTAAACTAACCCATTTGTATTTATCTGTATCACCACTAGTTCATGTCTTACCAACAAATTTTTGTAGCTCCAGAGTAGGTGTTTTTCCCTGGTGGTGTCTAGGTGGCTTCTCACTGACCCCACCTCCTTTCTCCCAACATTGTTTACTTTTACCTCCTAGGTCTATTTGCTAAGCTACTGGCTGAAATAATGTTATTCATTAACCAATAAAAACAAACATATACAGAAGGACTTCCCAAACCAACCCTTTGTCCAATGTATAAATTCTAAGAACTGGTATAAAAATTTATTATTAAACGAAGTACTTGAAAGAGGTTGATGTTTATTCTCACGATCTGGAATAAATGTGTTGGTGGGGAACCTACTTTCTCAAGATGGGCTAGGAAATTTGGCTTTTGATATTCGTCATTTTGTATCACTTCTCTTAATGTCTTCATTATTTTATGAGCACCCCACTGTTTTCCTGTGTGACTCTTTTGATATAGGGGTTTGCCATTGAATTTAAAGACCATCCTAACCTGAAATGACCAATTTTTGAGAATCTTAAGCTTCTATTTACCAAGTACTTTTTTTTAAATAAAATCCCTCAGATGGCTACCTTAATTAAGATAAATGCTTCACTGCTCCCATACCATCCTTACTTTATCCCAATCATCCCAATTCCCCAAGTTCCTCCCATCCTCTCCTTCTTTCTTTTCTCCTCCAATCCCCTCTTATCCTATCCCACCCCACCCCCCAGAACCCAAATTTTTGCTTGACAATCTGGTCTACCTTTCATATCCAGGAGAATAACTATATGTTTTTCTTTGGGTTCACCTTCTTATATAGCTTCTTTGGGATCACAAATTATAGATGCAAGGTTCTTTGTTTATAGCTAGAAAACAATTATGACTGAGTACATCCCATTTTCATCTTTTCGGGTCTGGGACACCTCACTCAGAAAAGTGTTTTCTATTTCCATGCATTTGCATGCAAAATTCAAGAAGTCATTGTTTTTTACCACTGAGTAGTGCACTACTGTGTATATTTTCCACACTTTGTTCATCCATTCTTACATGGAAGGGCATCTAGGTCGTGTCCAGATTCTGGCTATTACAAATAATGCTGCTATGAACATAGTTGAACAAATGATTTTGTAATATGATAGGGAATCTCTTGGGTATATTCCCCAGTGTGGTATTGCTTGGTCCTTGGTTAAGTTGATCCCAAATTTCCTGAGAAACCACCACACTGATTTCCAATGTGGTTGGGCAAGTTTGCATTCTGACCAGCATTTGATGAGGGTACCCCTTCCTCCACAACCTCTCCAGCAAAGGCTATCATTAGTGTTTTTGATTTTAGCCATTTTGACGGGTGTAAGATGATATCTCAAAATTGTTTTGATTTGCATTTCCCTGATCGCTAATGAGGTTGAGCATGACCTTAAGTGTCTTTTGGCCAATTAAACTTCTTCTGTTGAGAATTCCCTGTTAGTTCAGTGCCCCATGTTTTAATTGAGTTAATTAGCATTTTAAAGTCTAGTTTTTTGATTTCTTTATATATTTTGGAGATCAGACCTTTGTCTGTTGCAGGGTTGGTGAAGATCTTCTCCCAGTCAGTGGGTTGCCATTTTGTCTTAGTGACAGTGTCCTTTGTTTACAGAAGCTTATCAGTTTAAGTAGGTCCCAATTATTCAATGTTGCCTTTATCATCTGTGTTGCTGGGGTTATACATAGGAAGCAATCTCCTGTGCCCATATGTTGTAGGGTACTTCCCACTTTCTCTTCTCAGGTTCTGTGTTTTCAGATTGATATTGAGGTCTTTGATCCATTTGGACTTGAGTTTTGTGCATGGTGATAGATATGGGTTTATTTTAATTCTCTACAGGTTGACATCGAGTTCTGCCAGCACCATTTGTTGAAGATGCTTTCTTTCTTCCATTGTATACTTTTAGCCACTTTATAGAAAATGAGGTGTTCAGATATTTGTGGGTTAAAATCGGTATCTTCTATATGATTCAATTGGTCTAATTCTATGATTTTATGCCAATACCATGCTGTTTTTATTACTGTAGCTCTGTAATAGAGTTTGAAGTCAGGAATGGTAATGCCTCCAGACATTTTTTTATTGTATAAGATTATTTTGGCTATCCAGGATTTTTTTTTCCATATAAATTTGATTAATGTCCTCTCAATATCTGTCAAGAATTTTGATGGGCCGGGCGATGGTGACGCACGCCTTTAATCCCAGCACTTGGGAGGCAGAGGCAGGCAGATCTCTGTGAGTTCGAGACCAACCTGGTCTACAGAGCTAATTCCAGGACAGGCTCCAAAGCCACAGAGAAACCCTGTCTCGAAAAACCAAAAAAAATAAAATAAAATAAAAGAATTTTGATGGGATTTTGATGGGGATTGCATTGAATCTATAAATTGCCTTTTGTAGAATTGCCATTTTTACTATGTTGATGCTCCCAATCAAAGACCAAGGGAGATCCTTCCATTTTTGGTATCCTCTTTTATTTCTTCCTTCAATTTCTTAAAGTTCTTGTCAAAGAGACCTTTCACTTTCTTTTGTTAGAGTTACCCCAAGATATTTTATGCTGTTTGTGGCTACGTGAAAGGTGATGCTCTTAGTGGGAACTAGACTTGGGTATATCTCTTTTATGTCCTGGTTCCCTACTCTACTGTGTATTCACATGTTCTCATTACAAAGACTATGTTACTTGGCAAGAGGCACTACATTTTAGGTAACCCTGTGTGATTTGTTTTTCCTTTGTTAAATAGTATCTTTAATGCATTTGAGAGAAAGGAAATGAAATGCTATTTCAATATCTTAAATATGCCTTAATCCTTGGTCATCTTTCCTTCTGGGGGTTGGTTTTGTGTTAATTTCATGTGTGTACTTGCAAAATGTCATGGTTTCATTCCGTTTGCTGTGACAAAGCATCGTGACAAACAAGCAAGCAAAAAGCATCATGAGAAAAACAACTTAAGGGAGAGAAAAGGTTTAATTTGGTTCACCATTTCAGAGGGATTGGTTCAATAGCTTTGGGAATGGCAGAGTAACAGGAGCGTGAGGCTGACTGGCCACATTGCCTCAACAGTTAGGAGGCAGAGAGAGGAGAGGAAGTTGGGTGATTCTATAGATTCTTAGAGCCTATCTTCAGTGGCATACTTCCTCCAGAAATTCTATGACTCCTAAAGGTTTTGCAACCTCTTTAAAGAGCAGCACATGTTGCCGATAAAATGTTCAAATATGGGAGCTTATGGGGGACATTTCTCACTCAAACAGCAATAAGTTCTATGACAGTAGCTTCCAGAAATAACCTGTGAAAACTATTATCACCCATGATGGGCAGCTTCTCATACTCAGGGAGAGATAAATATTAACTCATGCACAACATGGAGATGGATCCTGTAACTTAAAGCTGTCATAATTACATGCACAACATATAGGCATCAGGTAGATTCATAAAAATGCAACCTTGAAAGTCTAATCAATATTAATACTTTAAAGTCTTTTAACCCCATGTAAGGATCCTTCTTTGAAGAAGCTGGTAGGTGGGAGAAGAAGAGGCGACAAATTGAATTACAGGGAAAAGGATAAAATGTTCTCTAGCTTGATCAGCTGTTTGAGGAGCTGGTCATTGAAGCTCCATGGGAAATGAGCACAAGCCCCACAGTAGCAGCTTTATTGGATCAGTGTGTGCTAGCACAGTAGGCTGTTTGATCGAAGTCTCCCTAAGTATTTGGGCTTCCAGAGAAGATTAAATGAAAGTCAAGTGTGTTCTGAGAGGGCTCCTCCGAGAGACACATGAGTTAACATCATCCCTCAAGCAGTGGGAACAGGCCAGTTGTAACAGACAGGGAGAGGGGGATTTGACAGGACGAATGAATTCTGGAATGTGTAACTATTATTTTCATTGTATTTTGACATCACAGAAACCCAAATAAACCTGCCTCTTTCAATTTGACTTGAAAGAACATAGAAATAATTCTAAAAAATCAAAGAGACAAAGCCATTTCTTTTCCTGTTTTAATGTACAATGCTTCACACAAAAAAATACTATATAATAAAGCCCCACTCTTTGTCTATTTCTGGGCACAAATTTCCTTCTTTTCCAACATTGCCAGGAGCCACACAGCTAAGAACAAGTTGTCAGGCAGTTTGGCTCTTGGTCCTTTCTGCTGGTACTTTGGAAATTTTTTGTTTCATTTCGTGTTGGAGATGTGTGATATATTTGTTCAGGCATATACACTGTGTATTCTCAATCTTTTTTTCTGAAACGTCATTACTGAGGGCGCAAGTCATAAACAATCCCACACCAGTTTGGAATTGTGATTAATAGGGTGGTATTTATTTAAAGGGGAATAAACTTACAGATCACCATCCCAGACAACAGCCCTCTGCGCATGAAATTAGGAAGAAGTCTAGTCGCCAGAACCAGAGCAGGAAGTAAAGAGAGAGAGGAGGGAAGTAGCCACTTGTTTTTTTAAAGGGAAAGAGACCACGCCCCAATGGGCTGGTATCTCGGTGGCTATTGGCTGGAGGAGCAGAAGGACCTCCCACAACACCTCCCCCTTTTGTTTAAGTAAGAGAGTTCCAAACCTACTATGAAATTATATACAATAAGTACAAATATCCTATTCTAACTAGCTTAGGTCTTATATAATAAATAGGTGGGCTAAGTCATGAGTCGAAAGTAACAACATTTATATTGTCTTCAACCCCATCGAAGATCTGTGAAGGGAAATAATGTTTCCTGAGTAATTAGAAAGTGCAATCAAACACCTTCCAAAACATGCAACAAATCACAGAGACAACTAGCTACCTGGGCAATCACCCAAGGTCACGTTTGCAGTGTTGAAGCAACCAACTTTGGCTAAGGCCTAGCATAACTGACACACCATTTTCAAAGTCAAGAAACTTGTGAAAACTATCTTACCCTGTCTTGGCAGGATATGACAGTCCTGTTTTTTCCATTCACAGATACTCTGTATTTCTGTCAGTGGTTGAGGTATGAGCATTTCTTTACCCATAGGCCAGTTCAGCCAAGAAGAAAGGCTCCAGGTGGAGTGTCTTTGGTGCTCAACATTCTCTCGGGAATAGAGCGGTGTTGCCAGGAGCAATTGTGTCTCACTACCACAAAACTCTGAGTTAGATTAAAAGACATTTTCTACAGCTCTTTGAAGAGGATCAAGATTATCTATCTATACTGAGTATAATCTCTATGTATCTAAAGAACCTGATTAGTCTAATTAGAAATGACAAACTTAGAATACTATTAATCTATATAATTCTCAATACCTATCCTACTTAAAGACTAAGACAATAAACAACTGTGAAACAAATGAGGATAATGACCTCCAAATATAAGCAATGTACAAATATACATTGCAGTATGGTAAATATATATCAATACACAAGCAAAATGTAGTATCTTAATAAGAGGTAGAAATGTACACTGCAATATGGTAAATATATACAATATATATCAATACAATATATGTCAATACATAAAACATGTTTTTAAACAGAAGTAGAAACATGCATGCATACAATAGTCAATATAATTTCACTTTGTATCAATATATAAGAATCGATACCAATACATTTGTCTCAAAACAATAACTCACCAGTACCAACAAGTACCAATCTATTATCCCTTTTTTTTTTTCCCAAATGATCCCCGAGCTTATAAAATTTTTTCCCCAACCCTCAACCATATACCAATTTATAATCAACCCCTAAATGATGTCCCTAAACCCAAAAACTTTACTCGGAGAGTTGACGTCGTCCTCTAGAGTTACTTCCAGCTGTCATGGGGGCAACGTTCTTTCTGGGGGAACCTGTGAAAGTAAAATGATGGTTAAATTTCAAGATCGATGTCTTTTAAAATTGCAAATAGTCTCTGATATATTGTGCAAGTCTGGCCAGAATGTTGTATAAGAGGTGCACCATTTCAGCTAACCAAGTGGGATCATCTTGTGCAGCTGGTACCCAAAACAGGTCTTGTAGTAACTCTATCAGTATCATGACGTCATATAAACCAGGTGTAGTCGTTGTTATGGGGCCCCATCTTCTTCCTGGAAACTTTAAATGTCACTTCAGGAAAAACTCATTGTTCATTGTGAAAAACTTAAACATTAATCATATAGACATATATATATATATATATATATATATACACACACACACATATATATATATATATTCAATGAAAGGAATGATAGATATATTCAATGAAAAGTATGATAGATATGAAGAAAAGCAAAGATGTTTTCTAAACTCATATTTCTTTCTGTCCCCTATCATGGCACTTGACATGAGACAGAAACTCCAGAAACTCTGGGTTTTTCTCTTACCAACAGGCTTATAATTGGAGAGGGACCAAGCTGTAGACCACCTCGACGGGTTACTCTGTCTAGGGTTTGTAACCCGCCTGGCTGGCCAGTTATTCCAGGGTCACGGAGAGGCACCACCTGAAAGGCATAGGCTGATAAGCAGGAAGGAGGCTAGGCAGATTTGTCGAAGCCTCCGTTTATTAGAGTCATGGTTACAGTTTATATAGCCCCTGAATGGGGAGCTTGGGGGGCTGGGGCACTGGGTCTTGCCACGTGGTCCACGCCCATCACGTAGGCTAGGTCACGATTCCTTGGTCAGGAAGTCACAAGGTGACCCACCTAGTTCTCTAGATAGTCTGGAATGTGAGGCAGGTTCTGCTAAGAGATAACTCTCTATTAACAGTTAATTTGGGTGCGGGATAGGCTTGGTCAATAAGACTATTCTCAATACAATTGAGAAGTGAAGCCCTCTGCAAAAACTCCTCACGGCGGTGCTTCCTGTAAATTTTGGGGGGACACGGCTCCTGACATATCCCCCTTCCTTTTATAAAAGCAGGCATCTATCAAGTGGAGGGCACCAGGTCAGAGTCTAAGCCTGGTGTCAGATCTAAATGAGAAGGGACTGGGACAAGGAAGGACCCTCCTCTCCAATGGTGGAGCAATTTACCTCTCCTGGGAACAGAGGAGTGCCTTATAAGTAGCATTAGTTCCTTGGAGGTCCTCAAATAAAAGGTATCTAGCAAGACCTAAAGTAAGCAGGTCTTTGACCACAGGGCACCCTGTCTTAGGCCATGTGGAGGGCGATCCTCGTGCCTGGCACCATGCCATGTTGAGCCAGTTTTTACAACCTCTGTATGGTGTGCTGTTCAGGCGAGGGTCCACACTAACTCCCGTCATTGGGCCCCTGTATCTTTCATTAATGAAAAGACTGTGAGGAGCTCCTCAAATAAAAGATATAATGATATACTTTTGGCACCAATAGCTCCATCTTCCAGACAAGAAGAAAGGGCATTTTCCAAACCCAGTATTCACCTTTAGTCTGGCCTAAGGTATATCCTCCTTCCTAAATGCCTACTCCACAATAAGATTATGAGTGATGCCTGCCAAAAATTAGGGCAGTGTAAAGGGATCAAAATCTAAAATTTTTAACATATGCATTAAACTTGAACATTTTACAGCATGTGTCAAACTTTTCCCAACATCTATAAGCAGTTACAAATATCATTAGGTCAATTCCAGTAAGAATACATACATTGACAGACATTGTTGTTATCAAATACCACCAGCTCCAGTCTCTGAGCAACAGTCAAAACCCCAATCTTCCCCCTTCTTAAGTAAAGAGGGGTTAATATTTTAATTAAAATGAGTTTTTTGTGTCCCAAAGTTTAAAACAGTCAGATGTTTAGTCTACACCTCAGCTGCAAAGCAAACCGAATGCAGACTGCAGAAGCAGCTCAACATTTGTGCTTCAGGGCAGGTGGGCTTCCTGGGTGAGGTGAGCTGGAGTCAGCTATCTGAAGCACATCCTGGCAATTATCTCAGCAGTCTCCCTGGACTCTCTAAAGGCAGCATGATGTCCTGCAGAGTGGCGTAGCAGGTTCTGTTATCAGGCACTCCTCCTTGGGGGCAGAGAAGACCGACCGGACCAAGCATTCCTCTCCAATCTCCTCCGGGAAGTCCTCTGTGGGGTGTCTGCAGCCACGACATCAGGTTTAGCTTTTATATTTTCTTTCTGTGAAAAAAGCATAAACATCTCCTCGACCCCAAATATATATAGGTCGGGTTTTTTCATAATGCATTGCAAGGGCCTTTTTACCTTGCCTTAGTAAAGGTTAGCTTGGTGTCATCATGCTAGATCCGTTTGCATCAGGATCTGTGTGCAACTGTTATAAGTTGCTGTGTGCAACCGTTATAAGTTGCTTTCAAGGAGCCTTGGTACGCTCCATATTTTCTTTTTATTAATTATTAGCCATATGTGCAGTTCTTCCTTGGAAGAGCCATTTGTAAAATTTAGCATAAAATCCTTTAAGGGATTTTTAGCTATAACATTAGCAAAATACAGGTGTGTGAATCGTAGCAATGATCATCTGGGAAAAGATTATTGTTTTAGCCTTTGAATTGAGCAAAGGCAATTGTCCAGGAATCGATCTTAAAATTATCAATGAATCTATTGTTTAGTATAAGAAACATTGATCATAGTCAATATTTTGTTAAACCATCTCCCAGATTTTATCCTGCCCTTTTGTACTAGACAGGCTACTGTTTTAAATTAAGAGTTTAATATATTAACTGGCAAAATTGAGAACGTTTAGCCATAAACAGCATTTTTTATAAAACTGTTGTAGAACAAGTTTTACATTTAATATACACACTTGCCATAGCTGTATTATAATTAATATACTGTACCTGTTGGTTTATATTTTACCTGTTTGAGTACCTGCTTGGCAGCTTTCTAAGCTTTCTATTGGAAACTTTTTTGTAAGAATTTTACCTAGCGGCTCAAGGTCTCCCATAAGAATATTATAACTAGAGCTTTAACCATTGAATATATAAAAGCTTATAAGCTATTCTCTTAAGTTGCAAGTCTGTCCCGCAGATAGGAAAATGAAAAAAGGAAGCATTTTAACTAATGATGTTGGCCTCATTAGACACCACCATGTAGAAGAATAAAAATAGATCCATATCCATTTCCATGTACAAACTTAAGTTTAAATGAGCCAAAGGCCTCAGCATATAAAAATTATGTTGAACCTCACAGAGAAAAAATTTTTGAAGTATACTTTGCCACATCTCAAACACAGCCTCAGTGGCACAAACATTGGGAGAAACCATAAATTATATCTCCTGAATTGAGAAACTTTTGTATAACAAGACTATAGAGTGAGAAAAGATCCTTACTTATCATAAACCCATTTTAAAAATATATGAAGAACTCAGGAAATTAGTTATTAAAAATTTAATCCAATAAAAATATTTGTTACAAACCTAAACTGAAAACTCTCAACAGACAAACCTAAAAATGACTGAGAGACAGTTTAAAAAAATGCTCAAACATAACATCCTTTAGCCATCAGAGAAATGTAAATTAAAACTCTGAAATTTTATTTTATCCTTGTAAAAATGACCAAGATTAAAAATTATTGCTAACAATTTATGCTTAAGAAAATGTGGGTAAAGAAAAAACTTCATTGCTGGAAGTGCATACTGGCACTAGAAGTGTAAACTGGCAGTCACTTTTGGATCATACACAGTATTGAAAGACCTGGATAAATCCAGACTTCTCTAGCAGAAAGAGAAGAATCAAAAATCTAGGGCTAGCCTGTTCAGCAACCCTGCCCTAGGAACCAGCTGAAGACAAAACCAGATTGCAATCCTGATAACAATCCCGAAAAACAAGGAATTTTCCTCCTGTGATTATCATCACACTGCTCTAGGAACCTGGGAGTGGTCCCGAGAGGCAGGGAGTTGTCTCCCTGTGACCATCACTGGATTTTTGGAATTTTTATGACCCTCCTGGACCACAGGGCTGTGGTCTTTTTTCTAAAAATTTCCTCTACAGGTCACTAGAGGCCAAACTCTTCCCCCACGTGGGTCATGAGCTTCGTGCGATTGCAGCAAGGACGGTCTCCTGCAAGTCATTGGGGGGGCCGTGCCCTCCCGAGACCTGAGTGAGAGTCTCCCCAGCATTGGGGGTCCCTCATTATGGCCATTTTTCAAAATTAGGCAAATATTTACCTTAAAACTTATCAATACCCCTGTTGGGCCTAAATATAAAAGTTTTTTGACCATAAAAACATGTGCTCAGCTATGTTTATAGCAGAACTACTTTATCATAGCCAAAATCTGAAAATAACCCAAGTGTATCTCTTTTACATCTAGGATAAATGAGACATCATCCTTTTAAATATCCATGAATACCATAAAATATCTTGGAGTAACTCCAAGCAAGCAGGACAGAAGTTTTTGGGTCCTCTTACCTCTGATTGTGAAGGCAGAAATGTTTTTTTATTTTTAACCATTATCACTTGTTAGAGTATAACTCTGGCCCTCGATAAATTTAGTGAGAGGCCTGAGTCTCAGCAGTTTACCCTCAAGCAACACCAGGCAGCAGGAAAGGACCACAAGCTGAGACAATACAACTCCCACCCAAGAGTGGGCGTACAAATGAAAAAACTTGTATGATAAAAACTTTAACTCTTTTAAGAAAAAATTTAAGACATTAGAAAATAAAGATCTCCTATTTTCTTGGGAAAGTAGAAGAAACACAGCAAAAATGACAATTTTACTGAAAGCAGTATACAGATTCAGTGTAAATGTCCATTAAAAATTTATAGCAACATTTTTCACAGAAGTCACATACAGATTTACTATAAATGCACATTAAAATTACAGCAAAACTTCTCACAAAACTTGAAAGAACAATCCTCAACTTTATAAGAAAGAAATAAAAATTCAGGATATCCTAAACAATTTAAAAAATCCTCTGAATGTATCACAGTCTTTGATTTTAAAACTTTTCTACAGAACCACAGTACTGAAATTAATCTACCTTAGATATAAATTTATATGCCTACAAACTAAAGATTTTTGACCAAGAAGCAAAATTTTAGAATGGAAAAGAAGCACATTTATCTCCTTTTATTATCCTGAAGCTGTAACTTTCTGAGTCCAGACCTCCTTATAGCAAACTGTCTGGCTGCCTCAGCTCCACATGGCAGGAGGCTAAGACACAGGCTCTCTAGCCCTAGGGGGTCTTCTGTGGAATCAGGGTGGAGTTCAGCAGCTTTTGCTTGTCTAGCTCCGTTTGCCCGTTTGTCTAAAATCCTGCCTTTTTCCATAGTGAATTGTAAGTCCCGAATCTGAGAGGAGAGGTCTGAGAGTTCATGCTGTATTGCAAGAACTTGTTTGAGACCTTCTATTTGGGCCTTAAGGGCGGCTTTGTATTGAACAATTTCTGAATAAAGGCATGTTATCGGGAGCAGTCAGAGCATAAGGCAGTGGCTGCGGAGTCCTTTTTGGAAACTAAGGAAGACGCGGAGAACAGGGTGTATTTCTGGGCCTGTTAAAACTAACCAGGGGCATATTTCATCTATAAAACAAAAAAATGCAACTAAATCTCTTTTTTTTTACTCTTACTCCTCTTACCCTGAGTGATTGCTGAAATTCCTTTATGAATTTCTCTTTCCTTGAGAGCGACTGGCCTATGTCTTATTGAACGACAGCGAACCTGCGCCTACCTCATCCTGCAGATCTGTCAGAGTTCTACAGCTACAGAATCTTCTATTTCTTCTTGTTGTCCCGGGACTGCGCATCGTCGTCCGGAAAGTTAACCGTGCTCCGAGTCACTGGTTCGGGCGCCACTGTAGCGGCCTCGACGGGTTACTCTGTCTAGGGTTTGTAACCCGCCTGGCTGGCCAGTTATTCCAGGGTCACGGAGAGGCACCACCTGAAAGGCATAGGCTGATAAGCAGGAAGGAGGCTAGGCAGATTTGTCGAAGCCTCCGTTTATTAGAGTCATGGTTACAGTTTATATAGCCCCTGAATGGGGAGCTTGGGGGGCTGGGGCACTGGGTCTTGCCACGTGGTCCACACCCATCACGTAGGCTAGGTCACGATTCCTTGGTCAGGAAGTCACAAGGTGACCCACCTAGTTCTCTAGATAGTCTGGAATGTGAGGCAGGTTCTGCTAAGAGATAACTCTCTATTAACAGTTAATTTGGGTGCGGGATAGGCTTGGTCAATAAGACTATTCTCAATACAATTGAGAAGTGAAGCCCTCTGCAAAAACTCCTCACGGCGGTGCTTCCTGTAAGTTTTGGGGGGACACGGCTCCTGACACCGAGCCAGAGTCCACCTTCAAAACCAGCTCTATAAATTTAGAAATATGGTTTAGTATATTTTACTTACACAACTTATTCAGTTTTCTTGATAGTTCCTATTGGGCAGGTATTTTTCCATCTGTCAGTATCCAAACATCCAGGATCCCTTGAATTTTTCAAAGATGAGTGTTTTCCTGTGGAGATAAGAACAGAACCCTGCCCCCATTCTATATGTTGTTCTTACAACCTGTAGGAATATCATCATTGTAGATGAGTTGTCATTTCTCCTTTCCAAGAGGTTTCTCCTCTTCAAATCGAACCTTTATTAATTTTGATGGTACCCACAATTTTTCTTCTCCTGCGGAAACAAGAGCAAAACCCCTTCCCCAACGTAGCACATCTCCTGGCTTCCATTGAGAGGTCAGCTCATCTTTGAAATAAATTGGTTGATTTAGTTCAGCAGACTTTTCCATTTTCCAATGTCTTTTTGCTGCTGTCGTTCCTTACTCATTAGCGTTAAGAAATTTCAAGGTCAATAAAGCATTATGTAATCTATTTCTGGGGGTATTTTTGGTCCCTTTCTGTTTGTTCAGCATATCCTTTATAGTACAATTTGATCTTTCTATAACTGCCTGACCTGTGGGATTATGTGGTATACCTGTAATGTGTTTTATATTATAATAAGCAAAAAAAGCATTTCATTTTCTTAGATACATATGCTGGACCATTGTCTGTCTTTATTTGTGCAGGTATTCCCATGATGGGCATAACTTCCAATAGTTGTGTGATTACTGAATCAGCCTTTTCTGAGCTCAGGGAAGTAGCCCATTGAAAACTGAATACGTGTCTATGGTGTGGTGTACATATTTTAATTTACCAAATTCCATAAAGTGGAATACATCCATCTGCCAGATTTCATTTCTCTTAGTACCCTTTGGGTTACTCCCTGCAGGCAACGGTGTTTGATTATAGAAAGAACAAGTAGGACATCTCTTTATAATGTCCTTAGCTTGTTGCCATGTAATGGAAAATTCTTTATTTAGGCCTTTACTATTGACATGATGCTTCTTATGAAATTCTGAGGCCTGCAACACGCTTCCAATCAATAATTGATCAATCTCAGCGTGCCTTGTGTTAGAGGACCAGGCAGACCCGTAAGGGACCGGATGTGTGTTATGTACATTGGACAAAGCCTGTTCCTGATTATGTCTTGTACCTGGATAAACAATGAAGTCAACTCTGTGTCATCTGGTATAAATTCAGTGGTTTCAATATGCAAGATAACTCTTTCTGCATATTGTGAATCTGTAACTATATTAAGAGGTTCTTTAAAATCCCTTAGCACCAAAGAATGGCATATAATTCTGCCTTCTGGACAGAATTATAAGGGCTTTGTTCCACCTTACTCAATTCATCTGACTTATAACCTGCTTTCTCTGATTTATTTGCATCAGTATAGAACGTACAGACTCCAGGTATTTATAATTAATTCAGAGACTTTTTCCACATAAGTTTTTAATTTTTTACTTGGTTTATTAGGTATAAATATCCACTCTAAAATAATATCATCCCTCTGCATTAGAATCCCTGTAGGAGAAATTCTGGAAGGTAATATGACAAGGATGCAGCTAATATATGGGTTTACCCTATCCACATGTGCCTCCTATAATTTTTCCTCAATCATTGTCAGTTCCTTTTCTGCTTCAGCTGTCAGTTTTCTTGGACTATTCAAATCTTTATCACCATCTAAGGTTTTGTTTAAATGAACTATTAGATCAGGTGTTATCCCAAAAGCTGGTCGTAGACTAGAAATGTCTCCTAACAATCTTTGGAAGTCATTAAGAGTCTTTAACTGGTCTCGCCTAATTTGTGCCTTTTGCATTTTAATGTTCTCTAACCCTATTCTGTAACCTAGGTAATTAATATAATTTCCTCTTTGAATCTTTTCAGGGGCAATATGTAATCCCCACCTAGGCAAGACTTTCTTTACTTCTTCAAACATCCTTTCTAAAGTATCTTTATTTGAATTAGATAACAAGATGTCATCCATGTAATGGTAAATTATGGACTTGGGGAATTGTTTACGAAATATTTCCAATGGCTTACTTACAAAATATTGGCACAATGTAGGAATATTGAGCATACCCTGTGGGAGGATAGTCCATTGATATCTCTTATTAGGCTGAGAATTATTATAAGTAGGCATTGTGAAGGCAATTTTTTCTCTATCCTTTTCTTGTAACGGTATGGAGAAAAAACAATCTTTCAAATCAATAACTATAAGAGGCCATCCTTTTGGTAATAGAGAAGGCAAAGAAATTCCAGATTGTAGTGGGCCCATAGGTTGAATTACCTTGTTGACAGCTCTTAAATCTGTCACCATTCTCCATTTACCGGATTTCTTTTTTTACAACAAACACAGGAGAATTCCAAGGGCTGGTTGATTCTTCAATATGGTGAGCATCTAGTTGCTCTTGCACCAGCTGTTCCAATGCCTGTAATTTATCTTCAGCTAGAGGCCACTGTTTGATCCATATTGGCTTCTCAGTTAGCCATTTTAAAGGTAGGGCTGTTGGTACCTCTAAAGGTTCGGTATTTGCTGTATGTTCTTGTCCAGCCTGAATGGCTGGTGACATTTTCCCATAATATCTCATAATGTCCTTCCCAGAATTATGAGTTCCTGGAACTACAGGAATATTAATCTGGGTATTCCATTGCTGTAGCAGGTCGTGGCCCCAGAAATTTATTGCGATATTGGCAATATATGGCCTTAGTCTTCCTATTTGCCCTTCAGGCCCTATGCATTCAACCCATCTTGTGCTTTGTTTTACACGAGATAGGGTTCCAATTCCCAGGAACTGAACATCTACCTCTTGAAGAGGCCAATTCTGATGCCAAGATTCTGGAGTAATGATACTTACATACACACCTGTGTCTAATAAGACTTCAATAAAAGTGCCATTTACACAGACTCTTAGCTTTGGTCTTTAATCATTAATAGAAGTCTGCCAAAATATGCGTTTACTCTGTCCTACTGGGTTTTTTGACTCATCCTCCATGCATAATTCATCATTTAGACCAGTAATATTTTTTAGGGCAGATATTGGAGCTTTTAATTTTCTTGGTGAGGCACGTTCTCTCCTGTGACTGGGAATGACTGGGCCACTGTTGGCTTGGGGGCCTGCGAGAGGCCCCTCAAGGAGTTTCCCAATGGTATTGGGTTGCCTTGTCTGTCTGTTGTTGATCTGCATTCGTTGGACCAATGTCGGCCTTTACCGCATCTCCTACATATACCTGAAGGCCAAGGTCTCCTAATTTTGTCATTCCCAGAAGGGATATTATTCCTAGAAATCCTTTGCCTGCAATCCCTTTTCAGATGTCCTAATTTACCACAATTAAAACACCTGGCAGTTTGATGTCTCCTCATTGCTTGGGAAATCACTTCTCCTATCCAAGATTCATCATTATAGCTAAACGTCTCAACATTCATTGTATGCTGAATCCATTCATCCATAGGTGCTGATCTAAACTTTAAAGGCCCAATTATCTTTTTGTATTCTATGTTTGCATTCTCAAGAACTAGAGATTCAAGAAGTAGTCGTCTAGCTTCTGGGTCTGTTAGCCCTATGTCCAGAGACTTAATTAATCTTTGCAAAAAGTCAGTAAAGGGTTCTCTCTGTCCCTGCCTAATCTGGTATATGATTCAACCCTTTTTGCTGGATCTTGTAGCCTATTCCAAGCATTTAAAGCTGCTTGGTGACATAAACACAGTACTTCATCATCATAAAGAGCTTGTACCTGTGGATCAGCATATTGTCCTACACCAAGAATTTGATCTTGGGAAACCTCCACACCTTTTGCTCTTCCTTGCTGTTCCATATTTTTGGACTCTTCTCTGAAATAGATTCCAAACATCAAGGAAGGTCCATTATCTAAAACTGCAGACACTAACTGATGGAAATCGTGGGGGGTAGCTCTAGCATTAGAAGCCCAAGTCCTTATCATTTCCTTAACATATGCAGAGTGCAAGCCAAAGGTAACAATAACTTGCTTAATTTCTTTTAGATCATTCATTGCTATTGGCATCCTTCTAGCGTCTCTGACTCCCTTTGAGCCTTTAGAAGTAGACGCTTTGTCAGAATGAATTACAGGGTATGTCGCTAAAACCCTGGGTAAGCCAGATCTAATAGCTGGTGGTGGCATTGTATCCTGTCCTTGTGCCTTCTCACTCTGTTCACCAGCTCCAATAATTTCTTCAATCATTTCAAGTCTTTTTATCGTTTTCTCTCTTAAATCCTGAATCTCCTGAGCTACATGTGTTTCTAGTGATTTCACTGAGGTATCAATTTTTTTGTCCGCATTCTGCACCTGTGATTTCAAAGCTTTTGAATCCTGAATCTCCTGACCTGTATTAGTTTCTGGTAAAGATCGTATGGTTCTTAGGACCATATTTTTCCTAAATAATAGAATATTCAAAAGAATACTGAAATCTAGTAACCAGTAAATTAAGTTATCTCCATAGTGATATAAACCTTGTATGAAAAAACCTATTGTTTTGGTAGTCAAAACAATAAAATTCATGTTGGAAATGAAAACTTTCTTATTACCTATTATCCAGCAGGTGGCGCTGTTCCCAAGTCGCGACGAAAACAGGGTCCTGTTTCAGTGTCCGCCTAGTATTTGTTAAAAACTGGGAAATGCAAGTTGCTCAACAAAGTAAATGTAATTAAATCAATTCCGTACACGGAACCATAAACCCAGAATCCAAGGGTAGAGAAGAGTAGCCTGGAAGCCGTGTATGCCTCCAGGTGACAGAGTTGTCCCAAGGGGTTGCAGCTTTCCGCAACCGGTAACCGCATGCTCTGGTTCATTCCGCTTAAGAGCTGCGCTTGCAAGGGAGATTTGAAAACGATTCAGAAAAGAGCAAACCACGTGGGCAGAGAATATGCGGGCCTGTGGAATTTAAATCCACATAGCGAGGCAAATAGTAGGCTGCGTCGGGACTTGAAGTCAATCTGAGGTGTCTAAAGGGAAAATATAAAAAACTGCAGCAAGAAAAGCCACTGCATGATGATTTATGTTAAACTGCTGGCTCCACGCACAAGGCACAGGCCGCAAGGAACAGGCCTTGGCCGAACTGGCGGCCAGCAGCCGAGCGGAGGGGGGGGAAGGAGGGGTCCTAAAACCAAACTTTGGGTGCCAGATGAAGGCGCAAGTCATAAACAATCCCACACCAGTTTGGAATTGTGATTATTAGGGTGGTATTTATTTAAAGGGGAATAAACTTACAGATCACTGTCCAAGACAACAGCCCTCTGTGCACGCAATTAGGAAGAAGTCTAGTCGCCGGAACTGGAGCAGAAAGTAAAGAGAGAGAGGAGGGAAGTAGCCACTTTGTTTTTAAAGGGAAAGAGACCACGCCCCAATGGGCTGGTATCTCGGCGGCTATTGGCTGGAAGAGCAGAAGGACCTCCTGCAACACATTACACTTTCAATATCAATTAGAGCATATTTTAATTTTTGCCTTTGGCATGTCTAATTAAGAATAAGCATCCTGGCACTACTTCTACCTTTATCTAGGCAATCTTGGAATGAGCCATCTTGAACCTACATACTTCCAGCATCTCTCAGGAGTTGTGCAACTTCACTTCCTTCCCACCCATTACATGATTTGAATACCTATTGCTCTCCTTCTCTAGACAGAGACCTGGGCAGATCTGGTTGCTGGTACCTATGACTTCCATGGATACAATTATTGTCTGCTGTACATGTGCTCCCTGGGAATTAAGTGATTCAAATACATTTTGTTATTTGATGTAAGTGTAATTAGATAGTGGGTGGAACTATCAGCTTTATTGGAATTAATTGAAACAAACTGCCAAGTTCAACTTAGTCACACACATGTAAGATTCAGTCCCAAGTAGGGGTGTATCTAGGGACAGGATATATGTGACAAGGCTAGTGACCACTTCTGCCATATGTTTCCTAACAACTTTTCAGAGCAGTAATGGTTGTCCATGAAAGGTAAATCTTTAAATGAATGCCGGATAGGCTTTCTTTTATGTTATAGGTGTTTTTCCAATGCATTGATGTTATCAAAATTACTCACGATCAATATCACAGTTGACTTTTTTTCAGTTTTTTTTATTAATTTATTTCTTTATTAAATATTTCTGTCTCTTCCCCGGCACTGCCTCCCATAACCTTCACCCTCCCCCATCAGTCCTAAGAGCAATCGGGGTTTCCTGCCCTGTGGGAAGTCCAAGGACATCCCACCTTCTTCCAGGTCTATTAAGGTGAACATCCAAACAGCCTAGGCTCCCACAAAGCCAGTATGTGCAGTAGGATCAACACCCAGTGCCATTGTTCTTGACTTCTCAGCAGTCCTCATTGTCCACTATGTTTATTGAGTCCAGTACTATCCCATGTTTTTTGAGACCCAGTCCACCTGGCAATGGTGAGTTTCCAAAAGAACATCCCCTTTGTCTCAGTATGTGGGTGCACCCCTCGTAGTCCTGAGTTTCTTGTTCATGCTCTCTCTCCTTCTGCTCCTGGTTTGGGGTTGTATTCTGGTGCTCCAATGTGGGACTCTGTCTCTGTCACCTTTCATCGCCTGATGAAGGTTAAAATCCAGGAGGATGTCTATATGTTTTCCTTTGTGTTTACCATCTTATTTAGCTTTTCTAGGGTCATGAATTATAGAGTCAATGTCCTTTATTTATGGCTAGAAACCAAATATGAGTGAGTACATCCCATGTTCCTCTTTTTTTGGGGGGTCTGGCTAACCTCACTCAGGATAGTATTTCTATTTCTGTCCATTTGCATGCAAAATTCAAGAAGTCATTGTTTTTACTGCTGAATAGTATTCTAATATGGATATATTCCATACTTTCTTCATCCATTCTTCCATTGAAAGGCATTTCGATTGTTTCCAGGTTCTGGCTATTACACACAATGCTGCTATGAAAATTGTTGAGCATATACTTTTGTTGTATGATAGGGCATCTCTTGGGTATATTCCCAAGAGTGATATTGCTGGGTCAGGAGTATGTTGATCCCGAATTTCCTGAGAAAGTGCCACACTGCATTCCAAAGTGGTTGCACAAGTTTGCATTCCCAACAGCAATGGATGAGTATACCCCTTTTTCTACAACTTTTCCAGCAAAGGCTATCATTGGTGTTTTTGATTTTAGCCATTCTGACAGGTGTTAGATGACATCATAAAGTTGTCTTGATTTGGATTCTCCTTATCTCTAAGGAAGTTGAGCATGACCTTAAGTGTCTTTTGGCCATATGAACTTCTTCTGTTGAGAATTCTCTGTTCAGTTCATTGCCCCATTTTATAATTGGGTTGATTAGCCTTTTACGGTCTAATTTATTGAGTTCTTTATATATATTGAAGATCAAACCTTTGTCAATTGTGGGGTTGGTGAAGATCTTCTCCCAGTATGTGGTTTGCCTTTCTGTCTTAGTGACAGTGTCCTCTGCTTTACAGAAGCTTCTCAGTCTCAGGAGGTCCCATATTTTCAAAGAGGCCCTTAATAACTGTGCTGTTGTGGTTATACGTAGGAAGTGGTCTCCTGTGCCCATCTGTTGTAGAGTACTTCCCATTTTCTCTTCTATCAGGTTCAGTGTGTTCTGACTCTTATTGAGGTCTTTAATCCATTTCGACTTAAGTTTTGTGCATGGTGATAGACATGGATCTATTTTCATTCTTCTACAGATTGACATCCAGTTTTGCCAGCATAATTTGGTGAAGATGATCTTTTTTATCCATTGTATGCTTTTAGCTCATTTATCGAAAATCAGGTGTTCATAGGTTTGTGGGTTAAAATCCGGGTCTTCTTTACATTCCGTTGGTTGACTTCTCTGTTTTTATGTCAATACCAAGCTGTTTTCAATACTGTAGCTCTGTAATAGAGTTTGAAGTCAGGGATGGTAATGCCTCCAGACAATCCTTTATTGTATAAGATTGTTTGGGCTATCCTGAGTTTTTTATTTTTCCATATAAAGTTGATTATTTTCTTCTCAAGGGCTGTGAAGAATTTTGATGGGATTTTGATGGGGATTGCATTGAATCTATATATTGCTTTTGGTATAATTGCCATTTTTACTATGTTGATCCTCCCAATCCAAGAACAAGTGAGATCCTTCCATTTTCTGGTGTCCTCTTCAATTTCTTTCTTAAAAGACTTAAAGTTCTTGTCAAAGAGATCTTTCACTTTCTTGATCAGAGTTACCCCAAGATATCTTATGCTATTTGTGGCTATCGTGACAGATTTGTGGCTATCTTGACAGGTGATGCTTCTCTGATTTCCCTCTCTTCTTCCTTATCCTTAGTGTATAGGAAGGCACCTCTTTCTTGAAGTTGATCTTGAATCCTAAAGGATTACTAAAGGTGTTTATCTGCTATAGGAGTTCTTTGGTAGTGTTTTTGTAGTCGCTTATGTATACTATCATATCATCTGCAAATAACAAATTTTCACTTCTTCCTTTCAAATATGTATCCTCTTGATCCCCTTATGTTGTCTTATTGCTATTGCTAGAACTTCAAGCACTATATTGAAGAGGTATGGAGAGAAAGGACAGCCTTGTCGTGTTCCTGATTTTAGTGTGATGGCTTTGAGTTTTTCTCACTTTAATTTAATGTTTGCTGTTGGCTTGCTGTAAATAGCTTTTATTATATTTAGGTATGACCCTTGTATCCCTAATCTCTCCAGGACCTTTATCATAAAGGGGTGTTGGATTTTGTCGAATGCTTTTTCAGCATCTAATGAAATGATCATATGGTTTTTTTCTTTCAGTTTATTTATATGATGGATTACATTGATAGATTTCCCTTTGTTGAACGAGCCCTGTATCTCTGTAATGAAGCCTACTTGATCATAATGGATAATTTTTTTCATGTATTCTTGGATTTGGTTTGCCAGTCGTTTATTGAGAATTTTAGCATCACTGTTTAGGAGTGAGATTGACCTGTAATTCTCTTTCTTGGTTAAGTCTTTGTGAGGTTTTGGTATCAGGGTGACTGTAGCTTCATAAAAGCAATTTGGCAGTGACTCTTCTGTTTCTATATTGTGAAATACCTTCAGGAGTATAGGTATTAGGTCTTCTTGGAAGTTCTTGTTGAATTCCACATTGAAACCATATGGTCCTGGGCTTTTTTTGGAAGGGAGGTTTTGGATAACAGCTTCTAATTTTTTGCGACTAACAGATCTATTGAGATTGTTTGCCTGGTCTTGGTTTAGCTTTGGTATATGGTACTTATCTAAAAAAATGTCCATTTCTTTTGCATTTCCAGTTTTTTGGCATATAGGCTTTTGTAGTAAGATCTAATAATTCTCTGAATTTCCTCTGTGGTTATGTCCCCTTTTTCATTTTTGATCTTATTTATTTGAGTGTTCTCTCTCTGTCGTTTAGTTAGTTTGGATAAGGGTTTGTCGATCTTGTTAATTTTCTCCAAGAACCAACTTTTTGCTTCATTGATTCTTTGGATTGTTTTCTGTCTTTCTATTTTGGTGATTTCAGCCCTGAGTTTGATTATTTCCAGTCTTTTACTCCTCCTGGGTGCATCTGCCTCTTTTTTTTCTAGAGCTTTAAGGTGTGCTGTTAAGTCCCCATTGTATGGTTTCTCTGTTTTCTTATGTGGGCACTTAGTGCTATGAACTTTCCTCTTAGCACTGCTTTCATACTTTCCCATAGATTTGAGTATGTTGTCTCTTCATTTTTTATTAAATTCACGGAAGATTTTTATGTTTTTCTTAATTTCTTTCTTGACCCCGGTGTGGTTCAGTAGTTGACTATTCAGTTTCCATGAGTTGGTCAGCTTTCTGGGGGTAACATTGTTGTTGCCTTCTAATTTTAATCCATGCTGATCTGATAAGACACGGGTGGACACTGATTTTTTTTGTATCTGTGGAGGTTTTCTTAGTTACCAAGTATTTGTTTAATTTCAAGAAGGTTCCATGAGAAGAAGGTGTAGTCTTTCCTATGTGACTGGAGTGATCTAGAGATGTCTGTTAAGTCCATTTGCTTCATTACCTCCAATAATTCTCTTATTCTCTCTTAGGTTTCTGTCTGATTGACCTGTCCATTGATGAGAGAGGTGTGTTGATGTCTCCTACAACTAGTGTGTGTGTGGTTTGATGTCTGCCTTGAGTTTTAGTAATAATTCTTTTACATAAGTGGGTGCTTTTATATTATGGGCATAGATATTTAGGATTGAGACTTCATCCTGATGAATTGTCCTGTTATGAGTATAAAAAGTCTCAACCTCTTCTGATTGATTTAAGTTTGAAGTCAGTTTTGTTAGAAATTAGTATGGCCACTCCTGCTTGATTCTTAGGCCCGTTTGCTTGAAAAACTTTTTCCCAACCCTCTAGTCTGAGTAGATGCCTGTCTTTGTGGTTGAGATGTGTTTCTTGTAAAACAGCAGAATGTTGGATCCTATTTTCGTATCCAATATCTCAGCCTGTGCCTTTTTATATGTGAATTGAGTCCATTAATAGTAAGTGATATTAATTACCAGTAGCTGTTTACTCCAGTTATACTTATTGTTTTTGTTAGTAGAGTTTGTATGTCTCCCTTCTTTGAATGGGCTGGTGAAGGCTTGCTAGATGCCTGAGTCCTTGTAGGCAGTGTTGGCAATGTTGGATTCCTTGGGTTGTGATTTTCCTTCTATTACGCACTGTAAGGCTGGATTTGTGGCTACGTATTGTTTGAATTTGTTCTTATGCTGACATGTTTGATTTTTCCATTGATAGTGAACAATAGCTTGTCTGGGTATTGTAGCTTGGGCTTGCATTCACGGTCTCTTACTTTCTGTAGTACCTCTATCCAGGACCTTCTTGCTTTCATAGTTTCCATAGAGAAGTCAGGTGTAAGTCTGATTGGTTTACCTTTATAAATTACTTGCCCTTTTTCATTTGCAGCTCTTACTATTATTTCTTTAATCTGTATGTTTTGTGTTTTGATTTTTATATGGTGAGGGGATTTTTTTTTTGATCCAGACTGTTTGGTGTTCTGTATGCTTCTTGAATATTCAAAGGAATATCTTTCTTTATGTTGGGAAAATTTTCTTCCATAATTTTGTTAAAATATGTTCTGGGCCTTTGAGCTGTGAATCTTCTCCATATATCCCTATTATTCTTAGGTTTGGTGTTTTTTTTTTAAGTTAAAGATCTTTTATTTAATTGTTTAATTAATTAATTAATTTAATTATTAAAGATTTCTGCCTCTTCCCCGCCACCACCTCCCATTTCCCCCCACTCTTCCAATCAAGTCTTCCTCCCTCCTCAGCCCAAAGAACAATCAGGTTTCCCTGCCCTGTGGGAGGTACAAGGACCACCCACCTCCATCCAGGTCTATTAAGGTGAGCATCCAAAGTACCTAGGCTCCCACAAAGCCATTATGTGCAATAGGATTAAAAACCCATTGCCATTGTTCTTCAGTTCTCAGTAGTCCTCATTGTCCGCTATGTTCAGCGAGTCCAGTTTTGTCCCATGCTTTTTCAGACCCCGCCCAGCTGGTCTTGGTGTGTTTCCGATAGAACATCCCCATTGCCCTCACAGTTCTGAGTCCCTTGCCCGTAGTCTTTCTCCTTCTGCTCCTCCTTTGGATCGTGAGACTTCAGTCCAGTGCTCCAATGTTGGTCTCTGTCTCTGTCTTCTTTCATTGCCTGATGAAGGTTAATATTCAGGAGGATGCTTATATATTTTTCTTTGGGTTCACCTTCTTATTTAGCTTCTCTAGAATCACACATTATAGTCTCAATGTCCTTTATTTATGGCTAGAAACCAAATATGAGTGAGTACATCCCATGTTCCTCTTTTTGAGTCTGGCTTAACTCACTCAGGATAGTGTTTTCAATTTCCGTCCATTTGTATGCAAATTCAAGAAGTCATTGTTTTTTACTGCTGAGTAGTACTCTAATATGTATATATTCCATACTTCTTAATCCATTCTTCCATTGAAGGGCATCTAGGTTGTTTCCAGGTTCTGGCTATTACAAACAATGCTGCTATGAACATAGTTGAGCATATACTTTTGTTGTATGTTAGGGCATCTCTTAGGTATATTCCCAAAAGTGGTATTGCTGGGTCGAGAGGTAGGTTGAACCCGACTTTCCTGAGAAACCGCCACACTGCTTTCCAAAGTGGTTGCACAAGTTTGCATTCCCACCAGCAATGGATGAGTGTGCCCCTTTTTGCACAACCTCTCCAGCAGAGGCTATCAATGGTGTTTTTGATTTTAGCCATTTTGACAGGTGTAAGATGCTATCTTAAGGTTGTCTTGATTTGCATTTCCCTGATTGCTAAGGAACTTGGGCATGATCTTAAGTGTGTTTTGGCCATTTGAAATTCTTCTATTGAAAAGTCTTCGTTCAGCTCAGTGCCCCATTTTATAATTGGATTGAATAACCTTTTACGGTCTAATTTCTTGATTTCTATATATATTTTGGAGATCAGACCTTTGTCAGTTGCGGATTGGTGAATATCTTCTCCCAATTAGTGGGTTGCCTTTTTGTCTTAGTGACAGTGTCCTTTGCTTTACAGAAGCTTCTCAGTGTCAGGAGGTCCCATTTATTCAATGATGTCCTTAGTGTTTGTGCTGCTGGGGTTATACGTAGGAAGTGTTCTCCTGTGCCCATGTGTTGTAGAGTACTTCCCACACTTTCTTCTATCAGGTTCAGTGTGTTCAGACTGATATTGAGGTATTTAATCCATTTGGACTTGAGTTTTGTGCATGGTGATAGATATGGATCTATTTTCATTCTTCTACACGTTGACAACCAGTTCTGACAACACCATTTGTTGAAGGTGCTTTCTTTATTCCATTGAATACTTTTAGCTACTTCAAGAAGGACTTTAATTTATTTATTTCTTCCTTGATCAGGGAGTTGTTCAGTAGTTGACTTTCCAGTTTCCATGAGTTCGTAGTCTTTCTGGAGGTAGCATTGTTGTTGAATTCTAACTTTAATCCAAGGTGATCTATAAGATACAGTTGGTTGCTAATATTTTTTTGTAACTGTGGATGTTTGCTTTATTACTGAGTATGTGGTCAATTTTCGGTTCCATGAGCTGCAGAGAAGTAGGTATATTCTTTCCTATTAGGATGCAATGTTCTATAGATGTCCATTAAGTCCATTTGATTCATTACCTACTTCAATCCTCTTATTTCTCTGTTAGGTTTCTGTCTGATTGACCTGTCCATTGGTGAGAGAGGAGTGTTAAAATCTCCAACATTAGTGTCTATGGTTTAATGACTGCCTTGAGATTCAGTTATGTTTCTTTTACATGAGTGGGTGCTTTTATATTAGGGGCATAGATATTCAGGATTGAGACTTTGTCCTGATAAATTGTTCCTGTTATGAGTAAAAAATGACCCTCTCTATCTCTTCTGATTGATTTTAGTTTGAAGTCAACTTTGTTAGGAATTAGTATAGCCACAACTGCTTGTTTCCTAGGTCCATTTTCTTGATAAACATTTTCCCAGCCCTTTACCCTGAGTAGATGTCTGTCTTTGAGGTTGTGGTGTGTTTCTTGTAAGCAGAGGAATGTTGGACCCTGTTTTCATATCCAATGTCTTAGCCTGTGTCTCTTTATAGGTGAGTTGAGGCCATTAATATTAAGTGATATTAATGACCAGTGGTTGTTAACTCTGGCCATTTTTTCTTTCTTTCTTTCTTTTTTTACCCTTCTTCGAGTTGTGCTGGTGAAGGGTCATTAGATATCTGAGTTATTGTGGGCATTGTTGGACTCCTTGGGTTGTGATTTTCCTTCAATTACTTTCTGTAAGGCTGGATTTGTGGCTATGTATTGTTTAAATTTGTTTTTATCCTGGAAAATTTTGTTTTCTCCCTTTATATTCTATGAAAGTTTGGATGGGTATGGCAGTCTGGGCTTGCATCCATGGTCTCTTAGTTTCTGCAGTGCATCTATCCAGGACCTTCTGGCTTTCATGGTTTCTATAGAGAAGTCAGGTGTAATTCTGATATGTTTACCTTTATAAGTAAATTGACCTTTTTCATTTGCAGCTCTTAATATTCACTCCTTATTCTCTATGTTTTGTGTTTTGATTGTTATATGATGAGAAGACATTTTTATCCAGTCTATTTGGTGTTCTGTATGCTTCTTGGACCTTCAAGAGAATATCTTTCTTAAAGAAGGGAAAGTTTTCTTTTTAATTTTATTAAATATATTTTGTCGACCATTGAGCTGTACTCTTCTCCTTCTTCTATCCTTATTACTCTTAGGTTTGGTCTTTTTATAGTGTCCCATATTTCCTGAATGTTTTGTGATGAGAATTTGGTGGTTTTGCTTGATCAATGTGTTTATTTCCTCTATGGTGTCTTTAGTGTCTGAGATTCTTTCTTCAATCTCTTGTAATCTGTTGGTAGTACTTGTCTCTGTAGTTCCTGTTTGTTTACCCAGACTTTCCATCTCCATCCTTACCTTGTTTTTTTTCTTCTATACTTCAATTTCATTCTTCAAGTCTTGAACCGTTTCCCTTACCTCTTTGATTGCTTTTTCTTGTTTCTCTTGGTTTTCTTGGGTATCTTTGAGAAATTTATTCATTTCCTCTACATTTTTGTTTGTAATCTCTAATTTTTTATGGCAGTTTTTCACCTCTTGTTTAAAGTCCTCTATTATTTTCATATAATTCAATTTTGAGTCGAATTCTTCTAATTCTTCTGGAGTAGGGTATACAATTCTTCTTATTTTAGGATTCCTGGATTCTGGCAATGTCATGTTGCCTTTCAGGATGTTTTGAGGAATTCTTGCATTGGTGCCTGCCCATCTCTTCCTTCAGATGGAGCCTGGAGAGGCGTGGTGTCTTGGTCCAGTCTTTGCTGTGACTGACTCCCTGGGTGTATCACCTCAGTGTAGGAGCAGGAGCCGTTCCTTTCCAGATGGATTCCTCATCAACAAAACATGGACGCCTGATATTCCAATGACCCGTGGACAAAATGGCGAATGTGGGGTGTAGTGTGGTATCGAGTAGAACACAGGAGACCCTGCAGCCAAAGCTGAAGGTTCATTTGCTCCCTTCGGGGGTCCTTTAGGCCTGTCTGGCAGGCAGGCACTCACCACTCTGAGTGGGTAGCCTTAGTGTAGGAGCATGAAACTGTTCCTCAGCAAAGGACCTTGCAGACAAGGCAGGCTTGGGGATGATCGTGGGTAGGAAAGAAAGTCCTGCAGCACGAGCTGGGGGAGGGGGTTTGTGCTCTATTCCAGGACAGTCAGCCCCCGGATAGCACACACTCACCCATCCAGATGGAATTCCTCAGCACCTGTACAGGGATGCCTGGTAGCCCAATGAGCCAGGGACAATAGGGAGAATGTGACAGAGAGGGTGGTGCTCAATAGAGCACAGGAGACCCTGCAGCCCCAAGCTGAATGTTCCTGTGGTCCCTTGTTTGGAACCTTCTGGCCTGCCTGGTAGGCAGGCACTCACTGCTCTGGGTGGGTAACCTTAGTGTAGGAACGGGAAAACTGTTCTTGAGGAGAGAACTTAAGAGACAGCAAGGCAGGCTTCTGGGGGGGATATGGGTGCTGGGTCATGTGTAAGAAAAGGGGCCCTGCAGCAGGAGCTGGGGGAGGGTGATTTGTGCTCTCTTCCAGGAGAGTCAGCACCTAAATTGCACACCCTAACCCATCCAGAAGGAACTCCTCAGTACCTAAACAGGGATGCCTGGTAACCCATGAGCAGGCAAAAAAAGGAAACAAGCCTACTTGATTGTAAGCATAATTTTTAAATGTGTTCTTGGATTCTGTATGGCAAAATTTTATTGAGAATTTTTGCATCAATGTTAATGAGTGATATTGGTCGGTAATTCTCTTTCCTGTTTTGGTCATTGTGTGGTTTTGGAATCAGAGTGACTGTCAATTCAAAAGAAGAGTTTGGGAATGACTCTCAGATTCTATTATGTGCAACACATTAAGGAGTATAGGTATCAGCTTTTCCCAGAAGTTCTGATAAAATTCAGCATTGAAATCATCTGCTCCTGAGCTTTATTAGCTTCTATTTCCTCATGACTTATAGGTCTATTTAAATTGTTCACCTGTTCTTGATTTAACTTTGGTAAATGGTACTTATCAAAAAGTATGTCAATTTCTTTTATTTTTCCAACTTTATGGCATACAAGCTTTTGTAAAATGACCTAATGATTCTCTGAATTTCCTCAGTGTCTGTTGTTAAGTCTCCCTTTTCATTCCTGATCTTGTTAATTTGGGTATTATATCTGTACCTTTTGTTTAGTTTAAAAAATTGTTTGTCAATCTTGTTGACTTTCTAAAAGAACCTGCTCATTGTTTCATTGATTCCTTGAATTGTTCACTGTGTTCCTATTTTATTGATTTTAGCCTTCTGGTTGATTATTTCTGGTCTTCTACTACTCCTGGGTGAGTGTGCTTCTTTTTTTCTAGAGTTTTCAGCTGTGTTAATAAGGCTCTAATGTGAGCTTTCTCCATTTTTTAATGTGTGCAATAAAAGCTATGAACATTCTTCTTAGCACTGCTTTCATTGCTTCCCATAGGATTGTTTTTGGTGTGTCTTAATTTTCATTGAATTTAAGGAAGACTTTAATTTCTTTCTTTATTTCTTCCCTGACCCTGTTGTGGTCAATAATTGACTGTTCAGCTTCCATAAGTTTTAGGCTTTCTTGGGGTAGAACTATGTTTAAATTCTTACTTTACTCCATGGTGATCTGATAAGACACAGGAGGATACTAATTTTTTTTATATTTAAGGAAGTTTGCTTTGTTACATAGTATGTGGTCAGTTCTAAAGAAGATAACATGAGATGTTCAGAATTAGGTATATTCTTTCCCCTTTAGGTTGAATGTTCTATAAATGTCTGTTAAGGCCATTTTTTTCATTACCTCCTTTAATTCTATTTTTTCGCGATTTGTTTTCTGTCTGATTGATCTGTCCACTGGTAAGACAGGAGTGTTGAAATCCCTTCTATTAGTTCTGGGTTTTGATGTCTGCCTTTAGATCTAGTAATTTTTCTTCTAAAGAAGTGGGTGCTTTTTTATTAGGGACATAGACATTCAGGATTGTGACTTCATCCTGATGAATTGTTCCTGTTATGAGTAAAAAGTCTCCATCACCATCTCATCTGATTGACTTTAGTTTTTCGTCAGTTTTGTTAGATATTAGTATAGCCACACCTGTTTGTTTCTTAGGTTCATTAGAATGAAAAACCTTTCCCAACCCTTTACTCTGAGTAGATGTCTGTCTTTGTGGTTAAGGTGTGCTTCTTGTAAACAGCAGATTGTTGGTTCCTGTCTTTGCATCCAATCTCTTTGCCTCTGTCTTTTTTATAGGTGAATTGAATACATTGATATAAGTGATATTAAAGACCAGTGGTTGTTAACTCTGGTTATTTTTTTTTCATTTTGGTGTTAGAGTATTTTGTTACCCCTTTTTGTGTTGTATTTGTAAAGATTTGCTAGATGTCTGAGTTATTTGGGCGTTGTTGGATTTCTTCAGTTGTGATATTCCCTACATTTCTTTTAGTTATGCCGTCTTTATGGCTACATATTATTTAAATTTGTTTTTGTCCTGGAATGTTTGACTTTACATTGATGGTGAACTAAACCTTGGCTGGGTATAGTAGTCTGGCCTTGAATCCATGGTCTCTTACTTTCTGTAGCAATCTATCCAAAAACTCCTGGCTTTCATTGTTTCTATAGACATGTCAGATGAATTCTAAAAGGTTTATATTTATAATTTACTTGAGAGTTACCTTTGTAGCTCTTAATATTCTTTCTTTATATTCTATGTATTGTGTTTGATTATTATAATGTGAGGTTTTTTTTTGATTCATTCTATTCGGTATTCTCTATGCTTCTTGAACTATTATAAGAATATCCTTTTTTGAAGTTAATTGAATATATTTTTGGGCCTTTGAACTGCAATTTATCTTCTTCTTCTAACCCTATTATTTTTATGTTGGGTCTCTTTATTGTGTCCCTGATTTCCTGGATGATTTGTGATGAGATATTTTTAGATATGCTGTTTTCGTTGAACAGTGTGTTTATTTTCTCTATAGTGTCTTCAGCATCTGAGATAGTTTCTTCTATCTTTTGTATTCTGTTGGTTATGCTTGCTTTTCTCTGTAATCTCTGTTTGTTTACCTAGATTTTCCATATCCAGATGGCCCTTGTTTCTTGTTTTCTTCATTACCTTCATTTTAGTTTTCAAGTCTTGAACTGTTTCCATTATCTGTTTGATTGTTTTTTCTTGGTTTCCTAGGGTATCTTTTTGGAATCATTTCTTCAAACTTTTTGTTATTCTTCTCATCCATTTCTTTAACGAAGTTTTTCACATCCTGTTTAAGGGACTCTATCATTTTCATAATGTCTATTTTTTTCTATTTATTCTGCATAAGTGTGTTCCAGTCTTCCTGTTGTACATTTATTGGATTCTGGTGTAATCATGCTTTTCAGGTTGGTGGAGGAAATTGTCTTCTCATTTCTTCCTTCCATTGCCTTCTGATGGATCTTCTGGTACAGAATCAGAGCCACTTGCTGGCCAGGGACATCTCAGAAAAATGGACTAGCTTGCTGTTTCCAAACTGAGTGAAACAAAGAAAATCCTGCCCGGTTGCACTCACCACACCATCCCAGAGCCTCAGCCCTCAAACAGTCTGAGCAGGGGTATTTTATGGCCTCACAGAAGGGAATGTGTTCCTGGGAGCAAGCTGGGATGGAATCGGATAAGAGAGGCAGTAACTGGGGAGAGAAGCTCCTGCAGAATGACCACAAAATTTAGGGCGTTTGGGGGTGTCTGTGCTCCATTAATAGCATCGGCCAACCATTCAGGAACACACTCAACTTGCTGATGGATCTACTCTTCAGAATCAGGACCACCTTCTGTTCAGGGAACTCACAGATAAGAGGACTAGCTTGCTGCTTGAAAATCAGTGAAACAAACAAAATTCCTTCCTGGCTGCCCTCACCTCCTGACTTTATTTCTTTTCCTATCTAAATAACAAGGCATATGAAAGAATATACAATAATGTGACTTGCTTGTTTTGGCAAGGGTCATTCATTACATAAATTCAGACTTGTTCTCTATTGTCATTTGATTGGAACATATCAGTACACTATAGTGAGCCTTGAATTGACAACTAAAAGGCAGAGAAGCATTTCTATGTTGAAGCATACTCAATACAAAGCATAAAATTATGGATAGGGCAGAACGGGATGCAGAGAAATGTAACCTTAACTCTTGAGCACATAACTGTGAAAGAAGATTATAAGAAAATGATTTACACTTAGTATCAAGATCACCAAATTTGTACCCAAATTTTTAATTTGGTGTACATGCACTACACAAAAAGAACACTGCATATGCCAGACCGAGATCTCATGTAAGGGAAAAACAAATTTTTAATTTATTTATTACTTTAAAACAATCTATTTTATATACTAGTCCCAGTTCTTACTTCCTCTGTTTCGTACACTCCCCCCAACTTATACCCTCCCAAACTCCCATCCACTGCTCAGAGATGGAAAGTCTTCTCATGGAAAGTCAGCAAAGTCTGATACATCACTTTGATGCAGGATCAAGTCCCTCTCCCCTTATCTAGTGTGAGCATGATAGCCATCCCTCCAAAGTAAATGGGGTTGAAAAAACTAATTCAAGAAATAGGATTACATACCAGTCTTACTGCCAGTGGACCCACAGTCTGCCCAAACCATATACATGTCAGTCACATTCAGACAACCTAGTTTTGTTCAATGTGGTATTCTCAGATGTCATCCCTGAGTCAGTGAGCTCCCACTAGCTCAGGTAAGCTGTCTCTGTGGGTTACCCCACCGTGGTCTTGACTCCATTGCCTGTATACTCTCTTCTGCCTCTCTTCAACTGGACCTCAGTAGCTTCGCTCACTGTTTAGCTATGGATCTTAGCATCTTTTTCCATCAGTGATTGAATAAACATTCTATGATGATATTAGAGTGGTCAAGAATGTGATTACAGATGCAGGCCAGTTCAAAACCCTCTCCACTAGTACTAGAATTTTTATCTGGGACTGTTTTTATGGATTACTGAGAATTTTTCTGGCAGCAGTTTTCTCTCTAAGCCTAGTATTGCTTTCTATATCAACATATTTTCAGGGCAGACACACGTGCCTGGGGAGACCAGTGGGCAGACGCACGCTGCGGGCAGAGACCAGCGGGCAGATGCAGCAGAGACAGGCATACAGACGCGGCAGGAGACTGGTGCGCAGACGCGGTGGAGACCTGCGGGCAGAAGCAGCAGTGACAGGCGTGCAGATGCGGAGGAGACCAGCAGAGGTGGGATAGTCTAAGCATGAAACAGTGAAGCCCACACTGAGAGCAGATCGCCCTACTACTATTAAATCAAGTAGGTTTCTTGGTGCCTAACCTGCAGATTGGGAGGCCTTGTATTGGCGAGATCCACCGGCCTGCCCTGAAGACACTCCTGGGTGGGGAGAGTGTTCTTGGCCCACGGAGGGCCACAGGAATTGTAGCAGGGTCATTCCCAGACCTCCTTGACCCCTCGGTTAGTGTGTGAGGGCTGGTACCCTCTGCTGGGGCTGCTCTTCCTCTGCTGCGACCTCTCTCCCCCTGGCCCAGCTTGCACCCAGGGGATGCCATCACTCTCCCTCCCTTACGCAGGGCCATGGGATCACCCAGTTTAGCCTATTTGGGCTCTGGGTCAGGCGCTCAGGACAAAGGGCAGTGGGAGATTCTCTGTTTTGGTGGCTGGCCCACAGAGTGGTAGGCCTTTTGTTGGTGAGATCCCTGGCAAACGGGGAGCCTGGCCCTGTTCCTGAAGACACTTCTGAGTGGTGAGAAGGATCTTTGCCCATGGTGGGAGACAGGAAACGAAGCAAGGGCATTTTGTAAGCAAGGCCACTGGCCCAGCAGGGAACCTGATCCTGCCTTAAAAGACCCATTAGATCACATTGATAGGAGGAGATGGACAGGCACCAAGGAAAGAATCCACCCAACAATCTGAAAACAACATGAAAACACCAGAACCCAATGATCTTACATCAGAAGGACTTGAACACCCTAAAACAGAAGTAGTGGAAAAATTGACTTTATGAAACAATAGAGTCCCTTAAACTACATGAAAAATGCCCTTATAGAAATGGATGAGAAATATAACAAAAGGTTTGAAGAAATGGGAAAATACGTGAATGATACCCTGGGAAACCAAGAAAAAACGATCAAACAAGTAATGGAAACAGTTCAAGAATTGAAAACTGAAATGGAAACAAGGAAGAAAACACAAACTGAGGACCAGCTCGGTATGGAAAATCTAGGTCAACCAGCAGAGACTAAAATATCAAGCATAATCAATAGAATACAAGAGATGAAGAAAGAATCTCAGATTCTGAGGACATCATAGAGAAAGTAAATGCACTGATCAAAGTAAACAGCAAAGTCAACAAATTCTCATCACAAAACACTCAGGAATTATGGGACACAATAAAAAGACCAAACCTAAGAATAATAGGTATAGAAGAAGGAGAAGAGTCGCAACTCAAAGGCACAGAACATATTTTTTAAAAAATTCTGGAAGAAAACTTTCCAGAACCCAATGATCTTACATCAGAAGGACTTGAACACCCTAAAACAGAAGTAGTGGAAAATTGACTTTATGAAAGCAATAGAGTCCCTAAAGAAAGATATTCCTTTGAATATTCAAGAAGCATCCAAAACACCAAACAGACTGGATCAAAGAAAAACATCCCCTCACCATATAATATTCAAAACACAAAATATAGTGATTAAATAAAGAATATTAAGAGCTGCAAAGGAAAAAGGGCAAGTAACTTATAAGGGTAATCCGTTCAGACTTACACCTGACTTCTCTATGGAAACCATGAAAGCCAGAAGGTCCTGGATAGAGGAACTGCAGAAACTAAGAGACCACGGATGCCAACCCAAACTACTAGACCAAGCCAAGCTATCATTCACTATCAATGGAGAAAACAAGACATTCCAGGTAAGAACAAATTTAAACAATACGTAGCCACAAATCCAGCCCTGCAGAAAGTAATAGAAGGAAAATCACAACCCAAGGAATCCAACATTCCTAACACTGCCTACAATAACTCAGGCATCTAGCAACCCTTCAACAGCACAACTCAAAGAAAGGAGACACACAAACTCTACTACCAAAAACAATTAAGAATAACTGGAGCAAACAACCACTGGTCATTAATATCACTTAATATGAATGGTCTCAATTCACCTATAAAAAGGCACAGACTTAGATGTTGGAGACAAAAACAGGATCCAACATTCTGCTGTTTTCCAAGAAACACATCTCAACCACAAAGACAGGCACCTATCTAGAGTAAAGGGTTGGGAAAATCTTTTTCAAGCAAATGGTTCTAAAAAAAAATCAGGTGTGGCCATACTAATTTCTAACAAAACAGACTTCAAAATAAAATCAATCAGAAGAGATCGAGATGGACATGTTATAATCATAACAGGAACAATTCATCAGGGTGAAGTCTCAATTCTGAATATCTATGCTCCTAATTTAAAAGCACCCATGTATCTAAAAGAAATATTACTAAAATTTAAGGCAGACATCAAACCACACACACTAGTAGTAGGAGACTTCAACAAACCTCTCTCACCAAGGGACAGGTCAATCAGACAGAAACGTAATAGAGAATTAAGGGAATTGTTGGAGGTAAAGGCTTAACAGACATCTATAGAACACTCCACCCAAATAGGAAAGAATATACCTTCTTCTCTGCAGCTCATTGAACCTTCTCAAAAATTGACCACATACTCGGAAACAAAGGAAACCTCCACAGATACAAAAAAAAATCAGTGTCCACCTGTGTCTTATCAGATCACCATTGATTAAAGTTAGAAGGCAACAACAATGCTACCCCAAGAAAGACAACAAACTCATGGAAACTGAACAGTCATCTACTGAACCACACCTGGGTCAAGGAAGAAATTAAGAAAGAAATTAAAGTCTTCCTTGAATTTAATGAAAATAAAGAGACAACATACTCAAACCTATGGGACACGATGAAAGCAGTGCTAAGAGGAAAGTTCATAGCACTAAGTGCCCACTTAAAGAAAACGGAGAAAGCATACATTGGGGACTTAACAGCACACTGGAAAGCTCTAGAAAGAAAAGAAGCAGACTCGCTCAGGAGGAGAAAAAGACTGGAAATGATCAAACTGAGGGTTGAAATCAACAAAATAGAAACACAAAAAACAGTCCAAAGAATCAATGAAACAAAAAGTTGGTTCTTGGAGAAAATCAACAAGATTGACAAACCCCTATGCAAACTAATTAAACGACAGAGAGAGAACACACAAATAAATAAGATCAGAAATGAAAAGGGGGACATAACCACAGACACAGAGGAAATTCAGAGAATCATTAGATCTTACTACAAAAGCCTGTATGCCACAAAACTGGAAAATGCAAAGAAATGGACATTTTTTTTAGATAAGTACCACATACCAAAGCTAAACCAAGAACAGGTAAAAGATCTAGTAGACCTATTAGTCGCGAAGAATTAGAAATTGTTATAAAAAATAGTCCTTCCTAAAAAAGTCCAGGAGCAAATGACTTCAATGCTGAATTCTACTTGAACTTCCAAGAAGAGCAAATACCTATACTCCTTAATGTATTTAACAATATAGAAACAAAAGAGTCATTGCCTAATTCTTTTTATGAATCTACAGTTACTCTGATACCAAAACCACAAAAGACATAACCAAGAAAGAGAATTACAGGCCTATCTCATTCATGAACATTGACGCAAAAATTCTCAATAAAATACTGGCAAACCAAATCCAAGAACACATTAGAAAAATTATCCATTATTATCAAGTAGGCTTCATCCCAGAGATGCAGGGCTGGTTCAACATATGCAAATCTATCAATGTAATCCACCATATAAATAAACTGAAAGAAAAAACCATATGATCATTTCATTAGATACTGAAAAAGCATTCAACAAAATTCAACACCCCTTTATGATAAAGGTCTTGGAGAGATTAGGAATTCAAGGTTCATACCTAAATATAATAAAAGCTATTTAAATCAAGCCAACAGCTAACATTAAATTAAATGGAGAAAAACTCAAAGCCATCCCACTAAGATCAGGAACAAGACAAGGATGTCCACTCTCTCCATATCTCTTCAATATGGTGCTAGAAGTTCTAGCAATAGCAATAAGACAACATAAGGGGATCAAGGTGATTTGTATTGGAAAGGAAGAAGTTAAGCATTCATTATTTGCTGATGATATGATAGTATACATAAGCGACCCCAAATATTCTACCAAAGAACTCCTACAGCTGATAAATACCTTTAGTAATGTTGCAGGATACAATATCAACTCAAAAAAATCAGTTGCCTTCCTATACACTAAGGATGAAGAAGCAGAGAAGGAAATCAGTGAAGCATCACCCTTCACGATAGCCACAAATAGCATAAAATATCTTGGGGTAACTCTGACCAAGGATGTGAAAGATCTATTTGACAAGACCTTCAAGTCTTTGAAGAAAAAAATTGAAGAGGACACCAGAAAATGGAAGGATCTCCCTTGCTCTTGGATTGGGAGGATCAACATAGTAAAAATGGCAATTTTACCCAAAGCAATCCTTAGATTCAATGCAATCCCCATCAAAATTCTTCACAGATCTGGAGAAGACAATAATCAACTTTATATGGAAAAGCAAAAAACCCAGGACAGCCAAAACAATCTTATACAATAAAGGACTGTCTGAAGGCAATACCGTCTCTGACTTTAAACTCTATTATAGAACTACAGTATTGAAAAAAGCTTGGTACTGGCATAAAAACAGAGAAGTTGACCAATGAAATCGAATAGAAGACCCTGACTTTAACCCATAAACCTATGAACACCTGATTTTGACAAAGGAGCTAAAAGTATACAATGGAAAAAAGAGAGCATCTTCAACAAATTGTGCTGGCAAAACTGGATGTAAATCTGTAGAAGAATGAAAATAAATCCATGTCTATCAACATGCACCAAACTTAAGTCCAAATGGATTAAAGACCTCACTAACAGTCGGGACACACTGAACCTGATAGAAGAGAAAGTGGGAAGTACTCTACAACACATGGGTACAAGAGACCACTTCCTATATACAACGACAACAGCACAGACATTAAGGGCATCATTGATTAAATGAGACCTCCTGAGATTGAGAAGCTTCTGTAAAGCAAAGGACACTGTCACTAGACAAAAAGGGAACCCACTGACTGTGAGAAAATCTTCACCAACCCTGCAACTGACAAAGGTCTGATCTCCAAAATATATAAAAAACTCAAGAAACTAGACCGTAAAAGGCTAATCAACCCAATTACCCAATTATAAAATCTTGCACTGAGTTGAGCAGAGAATTCCCAACAGAAGAATTTCAAATGGCCAAAAAACACTTAAGGTCATGCTCAACTTCCTTAGCGATCAGGGAAATGCAAATCAAGACAACTTTAAGATACCATCTTACACCTGTCAGATTGGCTAAAATCAAAAACACCAATTATATCCTTTGCTGGAGAGGTTGTGGAGAAAGGGGTACACTCATCCATTGGTGGTGGGAATGCAAACTTGTGCAACCACTTTGGAAAGCAGTGTGGTGGTTCCACAGGAAATTCGGGATCATCCTACCTCTGGACCCAGTAATACCACTCTTGGGAATATACCCAAGAGATGCCTTATCATACAACAAAATATATGCTCAACTATGTGCATAGCAGCATTGTTTATATAACCAGAACCTGGAAACAACCTTGATGCCCTTCAATGGAAGAATGGATGAAGAAATATGGAATATATACATATTAGAGTCCTACCCAGCAGTAAAAAACAATGACTTCTTGAATTTTACATGCAAATGGACAAATATAGAAAACAGTATCCTGAGTGAGGTAAGCCAGCCCCAAAAAGAGGAACATGGGATGTACTCACTCATATTTGGTTTCTAACCATAAATAAAGGACATTGAGCCTAGAATTTGTGATTCTCGAGAAGCTAAATAAGAAGGTGAACACAGTGAAAAACATATAGGCATCCTCCTGAACAGTAACCTTCATCACACGATCAAAGGAGACAGATACAAAGACCCACAGTGGAGTACCAGACTGAAATCTCAAGGACCAAATCAGGAGCAGAAGGAGAGAGAGCACGAGCAAGGAACTCAGGACTGTGAGGGGTGCACTGAGATAATGGGGATGTTCTATTGGGAACTCACCTAGGCCAGCTGGCCTGGGTCAGAAAAAGCATGGGATAAAACCAGACTCACTGAACATAGCGGACAATGAGGACTACTGAGAACTCAAGAACAATGGCAATGGGTTTTTGATCCTACTGCACATACTGGCTTTGTGGGAGCCTAGGCAGTTTGGATACTCCTCCTACTAGATGGGATGGAGATGGATGGTCTTTGGACTTCCAACAAGGCAGGGAACCCTGATTGCTATTAGGGCTGATGAGGGATGGGGACTTGATTGGGGGAGGGAAATGGTAGGTGGTGGTGGGGTGGTGGCAGAAATCTTTAACAAACATATAAATAAATAAATAAATTAATAAATAAATAAGAGATATTTTCTTCATTTTTCTCCATCTCTGTCCTTCTTGAATCTCAACCATCCCATTCTTTCATTTCTCCTTGCCTTCCCCTTCTTCCATCTCCATCCTCTTCCTCCCACCTTTCTTCCTCCACTGTTCCCAATTTTTTCGGGTGCTCTTTTCTGTTTCTACTTCCCAGGGCTATCCATGCATGCATCACTTAAGATCCTCCATATTACCTTCTTGTTGACAGATGAGTTTATCCTGCCTATTCCCAGAGTGACTTACTTCTAAAGAGCACACAGAGGCTTATATTAATTATGCACTATTTGGCCGATTAGCTCACACTTATTATTGGCTAGCTGTTACATTTTATATTAACCCTTAATTCTTATCTATGTTTAGAAACATGGCTTATTACCTTTTCTCAATAAGTCATTCTCATTATTTTTTTTTCTGCCTCTAGCTGATAAGTCACTCTGCCATCCCCTTCCCATATTTCACTTAGTGTAGTAGCCTCAACTGTATTACCTGCCTAGTTACAGGAAAGTCTGTACCTTTCCAGTGACTAATCTTTATAGTCTACAAGAATGTTATCCCACAGTAGTTCCCCTTTTTTTCTTTGAAAGAAAGAGCTCTGTTTTATTTCATTTGTTAGCTTTAGTATATATATTGAAGGTAGAAGTTGCAGTCTATAGGTGTGAATGGCCTTAGCCAATGAGAAGGCATATCATGTTAGTCACAAGGAAGTTGAATATTCATATTTAATGTGTTCCTTTATCTGGAGTTTGGCAGAGATTGTAGAGTTTGAGAGCTTGTCCAAACTTTCTGAAATTAAAAGAAAAGCATCCTTTTTGTCTCCAAGTATAGAAGACCAAATTATGAATAGATGGGTTTTGAAATTTCAGTCCTATATATACACTCTATGCATCAGACTTGAGCCCTCGTCTTGCTAACAGCTGATAGTCCTGCACATATTGGTCATCTAAAAATTTTCTAGCAGAATATTTAGAGTCATTTGCTTAGACCTAGAATGACTCTGTATCAAGTAATTTGTTTCTATGGCTTCTGCTGACTCATGTATATAGTGAGGGAACTCCCAAGTTAGTTTACCTCTGTGCCTCTTATAGTTTGAAGGATTGCCCTGACCTTGTGGAAAAGCGTCTTGATACAGTGTAACTTAGTAGACCAGAATTCCAGGGTAAGGCTCCATATTGTAAAAGTGGCCAGGTTTGAACTCAGTTATCTTGAAGTGTTGGGACATTTTGTTTACTACTGTGGAATAATGCTCTTATATCCTGTATATATTTGTTATTTGTGTTGGTTCAATAAAATGTTCATTGGCCAGAATCCAGGCAGGTAGTATAGGCAGGGTAAACAGACTAGTAGAATCCTGGGAAGAGGAAAATATTCATTCTACAATCGCCATCCAGATGTATTGGAAACAAGATGTGAATGCTGCACTGAGTAAGCTACCAAACCACAAGGCTAATCTTAGATAAGACCTATGGGTTAATTTAAGTTATAAGAGCTAGCTAGGCATATGTGTGAGCTACTGGACAAACAAGGTTGTAATTAATGTAGTTTCTGTGTGAAATCTTGGGTCTCCGTGACCAAGCAATGAAAGGGCTATCTGTATCTACAATTTGCTCTTCTTTCTGTATGTATTTCATGATTTTTTTCCATATACCTTTCACCATCTCTCTATCATCTCTATACTCCATCATTTATTTTTCTACACTATCATCTTTTCCTGTATTATCTCTAGTTCATCTCATTGTCTATCATCTCTCTATAATCTCTTTGTCATCTCTTTATCATCTCTATCATCACTCTGTCATCTCATTATCATCTTATTTTCTATCATGTCTCTATTGTCTCTATGTCTATCCTACAGCATTTATTTTTCTTGTCTCTCTTCCATCCCTTTCTCTATCCCATGTATCATCTCTTCTATTTCTCTATCATGGCTCAATCATCACTTCCTCTATCATCACTTTTTCCTCCATGTCTTTGTCTATCATCACTTCCTCTTTCATCTCTTTCTCATCATCTCTTCCGCTATCATTGCATTTACTATCGTATCTTACTATGACAACATTTTCTTTATCATCTCTTTCTGTATTGTCTATTATCTATCATCAGTTTCTCTAATACCTCTGTCATCACTTACTCTATCATCTTGTTCTCGATCATCTATTATTCATTTCTCAATTACCTCTTTCTGCCATCACTTCATTCTCCAGTCTATCTTCTCCTATTCTACCATCTCTCTATCTTCTCTTACTCTATCATTTCTCTGCCATCTCTTTCTCTGTCTTCTATTTCTCTAATATGTCTTTCTCTATCATCTCTTCCTCTATCATATTTCCTCCATCATGATTTCCTCTAACACTTCTCTATCATCTGATTCTCTCTCATCTTTTCTTCTATCATCTCTTCCACTATCATCCCGTACTCTACCATCGCATTTTTTAGCATCTCTTCTCTAGCATCTCTTTCTCTATCATATCTTCTTCTATCATCTTTTGCTCTATCATATCTTGCTCTTTAATCTCTATGTCATCTCTTTCTCTATGACCTCTTCATTATCATCTGTCTTTATCACTTATGTATCATCTCATTCTCTAATATCTCTATCACATATTTCTTTAGCATCTTTTCCTATTTCTCTTGATCTCATTAATGGTAGGCAGAAAATTCCACTGATAAAAATGTATCTCTTGGTATGGTATTATTTTATTTAATTAATTTATTGAAAATTTCCACTTCCTTTCTTCAAATTTCAATCACACTCTGCCATCCCCCTCTCTGTCCTTCTCGAGTCCTCAGAGATAACAGAGTGCCCTACCCAGTGGGAAGTCCGAGGCCCTCCCCACTCCATCCATGTCTAGGAAGGTCTGAATCCAAACAGACTAGGCACGCAAAAATCAGTACATGCAGAAGAATCAAAACCCAGTACCATTATCATTGGCTTCTCAGTCAGTTTTCAGTGTCAGGCACATTCAGAGAATCTTGTTTGATCACATACTCATTCAGTATCAGTCCAGCTGGACTTGCTGAGCTTCTATTATATATGTCCCGTAGTCTCTGTTTGTGGAAGCAATTCTTGAGGTCCTAACTCGCTTACTCATGTTCTCTCTCCTTATGATCTTCATCTGAACATTGGGAACTAAGTCCAGTGCTCCAATGTGTGTCAGTGTCTCTATCTCCATACATTGCTAGATGAAGGTTCTAAGGTGATATGCAAGATATTTATCAGTAGGGCTATGGAATAAGGCAAGTTCAGGGACACCCTCATCTGCTGCAAGATGAAAGAGCTAGGGACATCTTCCAGGGCACCTGGGACCCCCTCTAGAGCCAAGTCTTTTGCCAACCCTAAAATGATTCCCTTCCTTGTTACATCTTCTTTTCTGCTCTGATATCCATCCTTCCTCAATCTCATTCATCCCTATTCCCAATCCTTCCATTCTCCCTTCTCTCTCCCCACTGCCACCCCCATGATCCCAACTTTCACCTGGCAATCTTGTCTACATCCAGTATCTAGGAGGATAAATATATGTTTTTCTTTGGGTTCTCCTTCTTGTTTTCTTCTGTAGGATGATGAATTATAGGCCCAATGTCCGTCAAATAGACAGAAACCTAACAGAGAAATAAGAGAATTAATGGAGGTAATGAATCAAATGGACTTAACAGATATCTATAGAATATTCCACCCAGATAGGAAAGAATATACCTTCTTCTCTGCAGCTCAAAAATCGACCACATACTCAGGAACAAAGCAACATCCACAGTTACAAAAAATATTAATAACCACCTGTATCCTATCAGATCACCATGGATTAAAACTATAATTCAGCAACAATGCTACCCCCAGAAAGCCTACAAACTCATGGAAACTGAATAGTCAACTACTGAAGCATACCTGGATTAAGGAAGAAATAAAGAAAGAAATTAAAGTCTTCCTTGAAGACAATGAAAATAAAGAAACAACATACTCGAACCTATGGGACACTATGAAAGCAGTCCTTAGAGGAAAGTTCATAGCACTAACTGCCCACTTAGAGAAAACAGAGAAAGCACACATTGGAGAATTAACAGCCCACCTGAAAGCTCTAGAAAAAAAGAAGCAGATTCACCTAGAAGGGGTAGAAGACTGGAAATAATCAAACTGAGGGCTGAAATAAACAAAATAGAAACACAGAAAACAATTGAAAGAATCAATGAATCAAAAACCTGGTTCCTAGAGAAAATCAACAAGATTGATAAACCCCTATCCAAACTAATCAAACGGCAGATAGAGAATTTGCAAATCAATAAGTTCAGAAATGAAAAGTGGGACATAACCACAGACACAGAGGAAATTCAGAGAATCATTAGATCTTACTACAAAAGCCTGTATGCCACAAAACTGGAAAATGTAAAAGAAATGGACACTTTTTTAGATAAATACCACATACCAAAGTTAAAGCAGGACCAGGTGAACAACCTAAATAGACCTGTTAGCTGTGAAGAATTAGAAGCTGTTATCAAAAACCTACCTTCCAAAACAAGTCCAGGCCCAGATGGTTTCAATGCGGAATTCTACAAGCACTTCCAAGCAGAGCTAATACCTATACTCCTTAATGTATTTCACAATAAAGAAACAGAAGAGTCATTGTCAAATTCCTTTTATCAAGCTACAGTAACTCTGATACCAAAACCACACAAGGACCCAACAAAGAAAGAGAATTACAGGCCAATCTCACTCATGAACATCGACGCAAAAATCCTCAACAAAATACTGGCAAACCGAATCCAAGAACACATTAGAAAAATGATCCATTATGATCAAGTAGGCTTCACACCAGAGATGCAGGGCTGGTTTAACATATGCAAATCTATCATTGTAATCCATCATATAAATAAACTGAAAGAAAAAACCATATGATCATTTCATTCGATGCTGAAAAAGCATTTGACAAAATTCAACATCCCTTTATGATAAAAGTCTTGGAGAGATTAGGGATACAAGGGTCATACCTAAATTTAATTAAATCTATATACAGCAAGCCGACAGCTAATATCAAATTAAATGGAGAGAAACTTAAAGCCATCCCACTAAAATCAGGAACACGCCAAGGCTGTCCACTCTCTCCATACCTCTTCAATATAGTTCTCAAAGTTTTAGCAATAGCAATAAGACAACATAAGGGAATAAAGCGGATTCAAATTGGAAAGGAAGAAGTTAAACTTGCATTATTTGCAGATGATATGATAGTGTACATGAGCAACCCCAAAAACTCCACCAAAAACTCCTACAGCTGATAAACGCCTTTAGTAATGTGGCAGGATACAAGATCAATTCCAAAATTCAGGCACCCTCTTATACACAAAGGATATGGAAGCAGAGAGGGAAATAAGAGAATCATCACCTTTCACGATAGCCACAAAAAGCATAAAATATCTTGGGGTAACTCTAACCAAGGAAGTGAAAGATCTGTTTGACAAGAAATTTAAGGCATTGAAGAAAGAAATTGAAGAGGATAACAGAAAATGGAAGGATCTCCCTTGCTCTGGATTGGGAGGATCAACATAGTAAAAATGGCAATTCTACCAAAGGCAATTTATATATTCAATGCAATCCACATTAAAATCCCATCAAAATTCTGCACAGATCTTGAGAGGAAAATAATCAACTTTATATGGAGAAACAAAAAACACAGGATAGCCAAAACAATCTTATACAATAGAGGATCTTCTGGAGGCATTACCATCCCTGACTTCTAATCCTATTACAGAGCTACAGTAATGAAAACAGCGTGGTACTGGCATAAAAACAGAGAAGTCGACCAATGGAATCTTATAGAAGACCCGGATTTTAACCCAGAAACCTATGAACAACTGATTTTTGATAAAGGAGCTAAAAGTATACAATGGAAGAAAGAAAGCATCTTCAACAAATGGTGCTGGCACAATTGGATGTCAACCTGTAGAAGAATAAAAATAGACCCATATCTATCACCATGCACAAAACTCAAGTCCAAATGGATCAAAGACCTCAATATCAATCTGAACAAGCTGAACCTGACAGAAGAGAAAATGGGAAGTACCCTACAACATGTGGGCACAGGAGATCGCTTAATATGTATAACCCCAGCATCACAGACATTAAGGGCAACATTGAATAAATGGGACCTCCTGAAACTGAGAAGCTTCTGTAAAGCAAAGGACACTGTCATTAAGACAAAAAGGCAGCCTACTGACTGTTAGAAGATCTTCACCAACCCTGCAACAGACAAAGGTCTGATCTCCAAAATATATAAAGAACTCAAGAAACTAGACTTTAAAAGGATAATTAAGCCAATTAAAAAATGGGGCACCGAACTGAACAGAGAATTCTCAACAGATGAAGTTCAAATGGCCAAAAGATACTTAAGGTCATGCTCAAACTCCTTAGCGATCAGAGAAATGCAAATCAAAACAACTTTGAGATATCATCTTATACCTATCAGAATGGCTAAAATCAAAAACACCAAGGATAACCTTTGCTAGAGAGGTTGTGGAGAAAGGGGTACCCTCATCCATTGCTGGTGGGACTGCAAACTTTTGTAACCACTTTGGAAATCAGTGTGGCGGTTTCTCAGAAAAATTGGGATCAACCTACCCCTGGACCCAGCAATAGCACTCTTGGGAATATACCCAAGAGATGCCCTATCATATGACAAAAGCATTTGTCCAACTATGTTCATAGCAGCATTATTTGTAATAGCCAGAACCTGGAAGCAACCTAGATGCCCTTCAATGGAAGAATGGATGAAGAAAATGTGGAATATATACACATTAGTGTACTACTCTGCGGTAAAAAACAATGACTTCTCGAATTTTGCATGCAAATGGATGGAAATAGAAAATAAGATCCTGAGTGAGGTAACCCCGACCCGAAACAAAGATCATGGGATGTACTCACTCATAATTGATTTCTAGCCACGGATAGTGGCCACTGAGTCTATAATTTCTGACCCTAAAGAAGCTAAACAAGAGGGTAAACCCAAGGAAAAACATATAGATATCCTCCCAGCTATGGGAAATAGACAAGATTGATGGGCAAAAAATTGGAATCTTGGGGGTGGGGTGGGATGGGGATGAGGGGTGATGGGGAGAGGAACGTGTGAAGGAGAGGATGAGGGGAACTTTGGAAATCGGGGAGATTGGGGATATCGGAAGTTTGGATAGGGGAGCAGAGAAACTCATACCTTAGTTAAGGGAGCCACCTAAGGGTTGGCAAGAGACTTGAACTTGGAATGGCTACCAGATGCACCGGGCAATGTCCCCAGGTAGTTCATTGGGGCACCTGGGGATAGGGAACCTGAAATGAACCTATCCTATAATCATACTGATGAATATCTTGCATACCGCCATAGAACCTTCATCTAGCAATGGATGGAGATAACCCCGACCCGAAACGAAGATCATGGGATGTACTCACTCATAATTGATTTCTAGACATGGATAGTGGCCACTGAGTCTATAATTTCTGACCCTAAAGAAGCTAAACAAGAGGGTAAACCCAAGGAAAAACATATAGATATCCTCCCAGCTATGGGAAATAGACAAGATTGATGGGCAAAAAATTGGAATCTTGGGGGTGGGGTGGGATGGGGATGAGGGGTGATGGGGAGAGGAACGTGGGAAGGAGAGGATGAGGGGAATTGTGGAAATCGGGGTTATTGGGGATATCGGAAGTTTGGATAGGGGAGCAGAGAAACTCATACCTTAGTTAAGGGAGCCACCTAAGGGTTGGCAAGAGACTTGAACTTGGAATGGCTACCAGATGCGGCAATGTCCCCAGGTAGTTCATTGGGGCACCTGGGGATAGGGAACCTGAAATGAACCTATCCTATAATCATACTGATGAATATCTTGCATATCGCCATAGAACCTTCATCTAGCGATGGATGGAGATAGAGACAGAGACCCACACTGCAGCACCGGACGGAGCTCCCAAGGTTATAATGAGGAGCAGAAGGAGAGAGAACATGAACAAGGAAGTCAGGACCATGAGGGGTGCACCCAACCACTGAGACAGTGGGGCCGAACTATTGGGAGCTCACCAAGGTCAGCTGAACTGAACAAGGAAGTCAGGACCATGAGGGGTGCACCCAACCACTGAGTCAGTGGGGCCGAACTATTGGGAGCTCACCAAGGTCAGCTGAACTGCTACTGAAAAAACATGGGAAGAAACTGGACTCTTTGAATGTGGCAGACAATGAGAGCTGACGAGAGGCCAAGGAGAATGGCACGGGAAACTTCATCTGGCGATGGATCGAGAGAGAGACAGAGACCGAATTTGGAGCAACCGTCTGAGCTCTTAAGGTCTAAATGAGGAGCAGAAGGAGGGAGAACATGAGCAAGGAAATCAGGACCACGAGGCATGTACCCACCCACTGTGACAGTGGAACTGATCTATTGGGAGCTCTCCAAGGCCAGCTGGACTGGGAATGAATAAGCATGGGTTGAAACTGGACTCTCTGAACATGGCGGACAATGAAGGCTGATGAGAAGCCAAGGACAATGGCACTAGGTTTCCATCCTAATACATTAACTGGCTTTGTGGGAGCTTAGTCTGTTTGGATGCTCACCTTCCTGGACCTATATAGAAGTGGGAGGACTTGGTCTTCCTGTAGGGCAGGGTATTTGGACTCTCTTCAGTATCGAGAGGGAGGGTGAATTGAGTGGGGGGAGGACAAGAGGTGTGGGGATAGGGGGAGGATAGCGGGGGGAGGGGGCAATATGTGGGAGGAGGGGGAGGGAAATGGGAAACAGGGGGCAGTTGGGAATTTTAATTAAAAAAGAATAAAAAAAATGAGAAAAAATATTGCCTATACTGGCTATAAATCTAAGTTTTATACTTGATATCTGTTCTTATTATATGTAGTCCTGTATTGGTTTTGAACATTCTTATTAGGTAAAAGGGGAGGTGATGTGGAAACTCCTTTGGCCAATGGCCTTTGAGAGGCTGGACCATGTGTGGTGTGACTTTGTGGTACCAGAAACACTTAGGAGAGCCCATTCTGCCTCTTGTGCAAAGCAACAGACTCTCGTCAACCAGGGGAGCTACTGGGAGAAAAAGATTCCAAGAGTGTGGTAAACTTCCATGGTTTTTTTCTTACTGAAGAGTTGCTGACAGGAGGAGTTACTGTGGGTAACTACTCTCCAGGTTTTCTCCCTTACTTATGAGCTAATGGTAGTAAGACTGGCAATTCTGTCTTAGGTAAGTATCTTTTAGGTCATATGCTTACTTGGGACAGCTGGCAAATGAAGCTATCATGAGTTTGATGCTCTTCCAGCCCTCCTGTTTCTTTTGAAGTTGTTGGCAACATATGTGGCCTTATGCCCAAGCGAAGAACTTTTTCCCGTTGAAGTGGGCATCGAGGACAGGTGCTCTAGGCCTTAGATCTTATTTGGGACCTATTAGCAATTGAAACTGCCATCAGATATGTTTTCCTGGCCTCATCAAACACTGAGTTCTTATTGGAGTAGTGGATGGAGGATGGGGAAGGGAGAAGTTGGCAGGAGAGGAAGGACAGAGGATTGATTTAACTCAGGTATGTAAAATGAGATTGTCCTAAAAAGAAAAAAAAAGAAAGAAAAAAACCACTGCCAGAAGAGGCCCAGACATTTATTGGGGAGGTACTGGCAGCTGAATCTGAAATCAAGGAAGTGCATTATTCCCTATCACTTTACTTATAGACTACTGACAGTTGAAACTACCATGGAGGATGTGCTTTCCAGTCAATATCTTATACTGCCTAGGCCCACTTGCTTCTGGATGCACTAAGGTAACACCCACAGTGGTATAACTGTCATGTATCAATTAGCAGTAATAGCCCCATAGACATTCACTTATTCCATTCAGATAGCCACGGTTCCATCTTTCCATATGACTCAAGGTTAATAGCTAGTTTAAAGGTAAAGCAAACTGTGATGAGCAGCAAGTGACAGAAACCCACTGGAAACACTAGGAGCCAAAAGTGGTGATTCTTTGCTGGGGCATGGTGCATCCTGGCATATGAGGAGGAGGAAGGTGTCATATGCAAGCAAGGACTCAGAAGCCCCCAATTCTCATCTCTGCCCTTCCTTCTTTATTGCCTGCATGATGGCTTACATGCCTCATCACTTCCTCTTAGATCAGATTTCAATAAATGACAGATGTCACTTGTCATATTAACTGCTGCTCATCTAATATTTAAGAAAGCATTATCTGTGTTTACTTATATTCATCAGGCACTTCAACCTAAAGTCCTGATTGATTATTTCTCCTTGCTGTACTCTGTTGGTCTTTTGATTGCTTTCATGATTCTGAAAAAATTCCTTTCTCAAATTTCTCCTCCAGAATTCCCACAATGGTTAGTGTTCTTTCTCAAGACAAACAAATGACATTATTATTATTATTACTATTATTACTATTGTTATTGATGTTACTTTTATTATTGTTGTTGTTTTTCTGTCCTGAAAACTTATCCACAGGGATTCACTGGGGTTCTCAATTGTACAAAGAGAGATTTCTTCAAATGATTACTTCAACTCCATGCTTTCTAATCATTTTATTATTTGTCTGATTGTGTTCATTGCAGCCAAATTACTGTTTTCCAACTGAGGCCTTAGTCTAAGACACTGTATGTGACCTGTCCCTATTCCATAGCACATTCTCACACTTTGTGTTCAGACTGTGACACACTTATACAATTCATTCTCTCTTGGTTGAACAACCTCTGGCTGGTATTATTTCATGTCCTTGTTCCAAGTTCTGTTTGTACTTCCAATGGGTCCTTTTAAATATCCAGGCTGTTTCTTCACAAGTGATGGTATCTTTGATCATCAGGATGAGCTGCAGTTGCTTCATTTCAAAGCTGTTTCTTCTGCATCAAGATGCTGACACTTTGCAAATAGCCATTTTCTTAGACTTCCAGTCAGTGGCAGAATCCATTAACGATTCTTACCTGAGCCAATTAAGGCATATATGGTGGCTGCCAGGTGGTGGGGTTCTAATTTCATGATTCCTTTGTGTTTATGAGTTGGAATGCCACCCCAAGGACCCAGCTTTCTCCTCCACTGTTTTTTTAATAAAAGCAGTTGGGATTCAGAAACATTTTCTTCCAAAGATTTAAAATGGCAGCTATTATTGTTTTCTGCGATGTTAAATTATCTCTGGTCGGCAAAGAACAAGCCTTCATGCCATCTCATGTTTTCCTTTTGACATTTGTGTTGTTTGAGAACTTAGTTACTCCCTGGATGCATGAGATATTTTAGGCTTCTGCCTTCTGCTTCCCTCTGCCTATCAATCCACCATTTCTCCATGGAGTGCTGTTATCTTCTTCTTCGGGGAATGATATCAGAAGTTAAACCCCAGCACTTGGAATGATGAATACTGAATGAGTCTGATGTTTGCATCTGTGGCCTTTCAGAGAACTAACATCAGGAAAAGCCTTTTATATAAACACACGTACACTCACTACTGTATACACGTGAACACCTATAGGTCAGCACATGAGTTTTCTCACTTGTTTTCCCTGATCTACTTCGTGCTTAGAGTTCCCATTGCATCTCCTTTCCATTCTAAGACTCACTTTTCTAGTGGAAAAACTGTTGCTCTCATTCCTCACTATCCCGATATGGTTTTATTGCTAAATCACCTGCTAGACTGTGAAAGACACAATCTAAACAGGGCTGAGTGTGTGTGTATAGAGTAAATTTGAATCTTTATTCTGAGAAGTTATAATCAATGTGTCAGGAAGTTACTTACAGCTACTCTTAGTAGTATTGTGCATTGGAGGCACATTACTCATTCCGCATATCAAGAACTAGGCAGCTAAAGGAATCTTCTCTGTCTTTTCTTGGGTCCTAGAAGCCATGAGACTTTCAATAATGTATTAATTATATTTCTTTTAATCTATTAATATCATCTCTCTCTTATTATTCATCTATCCATCCATCCTTCCATCTATCCATTTATTCCTCATTTGTTTACCAAATATCTAACACCAGTCTCTCTGTCTATCTATCTTTCTATTTATCTTGTCTTAGTTATGGTTTCTACTGCTGTGAAGAGATAACATGACCACCATCAGTCTTATAAAGGAAAGCATTTAATTGGGTTCTGACCGTTAACATCATGGCAGAATTATACCAGACTTCAGGGAGACATGGCGCAGGAGAAGGGAATAGATCTACATCCAGACCCTTGGGGAGCAGGAATGAAGAATAAGACACTGGACCTATGTTGAGCTTCAGACATCAAAGAGTATCTCTGGTGACACTCTTTCTCCAACAAGGCCACACCTCCCAATAATGTCACTCCCCATAGGCTGATAGAGTATCATTTTCATTCAAACGACCACATATCTATTAATCATTTATATTTGGATGATCAATTATTATTTACCATCGCGCTATAATTTATCTGTCACATATGTGTATATTTGTTACTCTATCAGTCATATAACTATCCATCTATCTACTTATCTACCTATGTTAACTCCTATTTATCACACTTTCAATCTATTAGGTGTATCTATGTATCTATTAGTCTTTCTATGTATTTATCTCTGTATCTCTAAGATATGTATAATTATTCCTCTGTACATGTTTCCTCTATGTTTCTATATTATTCTATTGATGTATCAATCTATCTATCTGTATATATCTGTATGTTGATTATTATATTAATCAATGTCCATTTATATAATTCTTTCTGTCCATTAATCTATCTATTCTCTATCTATTTTCCATCTATATAACTTTTTATCTATCTACAATCTCTCTATGTGCTTGTCAATTTTCATATCTGTTATTTCCCAGTATTAAGTCATAACCTTTTAAAGTTCCCACCATCCACTCTCTCCCTGTGTTTTGCCCATAAGATTTTGATCAAGATCTGTCTGTTAACCAAAGCCTCTGACAACACTGGTATTAAATTATTGACCTTAATTCTGCTTGACAAACTACTCTTAGTAGAAGGATACAAGTGCTTATTTATAATCAGTACTCTGTTTAACTTTGTGATATTGTTTTCTTAATTTGAACACCATTGGAATTCTGTAGTCACTGTGCTGTGAATTCAAAAATGAGCAATCACTTTCTATATGATTCTAAAATTAAGACTAACATACTGAAAAGAGATTTTCTTTGTCAGTGATAAATCAGCTGTGTGTATACAGGCCTGAGTTCAGACTCCAGAGACCTTATTCAAAGCTTTCCAGCGTGGTAGTGTGTGCTTGTAATGTCACTGCTTGGGAGGCAGACACCGTGGATTCTGGTACATACTGGCCGAACTGCATCTTCTATTCAGAATATCCTATGTCCCTGTAAGTGATACTGTCTAAATAAGCATGGTAGATGATTTCTGAGGAATGACCACTGAAGTTGTCCTTTGGTCAAATCAGACACACACACACACATACACACACACACAAATAACCTTCCAAACCACATAACTGCAGATGTACAAATGCTAATTGGTTAATACAATTGGTATTATTTTTGTGTCAATGTCAGTCATTTGTGCAAGATTAGATGATTGAACAGTGCCCCTTCAATGGGAATAATGAGATTTTTGCTATTGGGTGGCTTAATTATCTTCACCCCACTCAACTTTCTGGAATCTTCCAGCTACCAGGGTCCCATCCCATTTTAAGAACTCCATCTATTAACATCTCCATAAGGTCTCAAAGAGTGTCACTGCTACTGGCTGTTAAATATATTGGAGCTGCTTTGGAGTGGTTGGGAAAAGAAGCCAGCTCATCAGGGGTGTGGTACATTAGTTGAAAAATTCACATTATCGTTATCAGACCTGGAAGTAAGAGGGAGAGCAGAATGAACTATATGAGAAATACAGCAGGTGAACATGACAGGAGCTGTAATGGGAAGAATTTGTTTCCTTTAAAGCATGGAGAAAGACTTGTGAAGACAGACAGCATAAATGGGTGTCAACCTGTAGAAGAAGAAAAATAGATCCATATTGTTCAGCATGCACAAAATGCAAATACAAATGGATTAAAGACCTCAATATTAATCTGACCACACTGAACTTGATAGACGAGAAGTTGAAATGAATCTGCAATACATGGACCCAGGAGACTACTTCCAGTGTAGAACCTGAGTAGCATAGACAGTGAGACCAAAAAGGAATAAATGTGACACCTCCTGAAAGTGAGAAGCTTCTGTAATGCAAAAGACATTGTCACTAAGACAAAAAGGCATCCCTTTGAATGTGAAAAATCTTCACCAGTCCGTAATCAAAATTCTGATCTCCAAATATGTAAAGAAATCCAGAAACTAGACATTAACACTTAAATTACTGCAATTAAAAAGCGGTACTTAACTGAACACAGAATTCTCAACAGAAGACTTTCAAATGGGCAAAAGACAATGTCATGCTTAGCCTTTTTAGCAATCAGGGAAATGCAAATCAGAACATCTCTGCTATACCATGTTACAACTGTCAGAATGGCTAAAATCAAAAACACCAATGATAGACTATTCTGAAAAGGATGTAGAGGAGAGGAACACCCATCCCTTGTTGTCGGGAATGCAGACTAGTGCAACTACTTGGGAAATCAATGTGGCAGTTTTTCATGAAACTGAGAGTCATGCTACCTCAGAACTGAATAATTCCATTCTGTAAGAGCATTGTGCTCTTGAATATAGTTCCCTGCTTGTTTGAAGTAAAAGAGTGACTACTATTTTTAATAGAAATGATTAAATTTCTTTTTATGAGTGTGAGTTTATCTGCACATTAGTGTGTTCACCATGTGCATTCAGTGCTTGTGTAGGCCAGGGTCAGATGTTTTATAACTGGAGTTACAGATGTTTGTATGAGTGGGAGGAATTGAAACCCGGTCCTCTGGAAGACAAGCAAGTGACCTTAAATGCTGAGCCATCTCTCTCATGCAAGAATGATAGTTCCCTTTCAGGGGAAGGCCTAATTACTAACAGGCCTAACAGGCCTAACCACTAAAACCTGTGGAGGATATTTTGTAGTCCTAACAGGAGTCCAGGTGGTGGGTGACTCACTCAGTCGCCCTCCCTCCCCTTCTCACTCTTGTCACCTGCTTGCTATCTTGTGCCCTTTTCTCTCTTGCTTAGGAAACAGAACTCTTGAACAACACCATCCTCCCTGGAAACGTCATAGGGTTCAAGAAGAAAATTTTTTGTTGGATGTCTTGGAGTATCTGGAATGCTAGTGCCCTGATAAGGATTTTGTGAAGGTACCAGAGAAACACTCATGCTCTGGTGTTTCATTCTCTCTGTCTTTAAATCTCCAGAATGTTTTCTTTCTTTTTCTCTCCCTTCACCTTCACCATGGTCACACTTCTCTCTCATGCATGTTCTGTCTGAATGTCTGTCATTTGAAGCAATGGAGATGACCTTACAGAAGAGGAGATTATTGTCAACAAAGAAGCTTTTGTTTCCTTTGCTGGTTTTTGGTCTCAACAAATGATCTCTTCCCTTTATCCTCTTCTTCCATCCTCTCTGTCTTTCTCATAAGAGGGCAGCTTCCTTTACTTTGCAATCGATACATCATTGCAGTTTTTACAAACTGGCAATGCCTAGTTGAATTATTTACTGAGTAGTCTTTCTTTATGTACCCTACTTTCCTGCAGCAGCTGTCTGCATTATCTGGATGAAGTCTCATATCATTAAAGCCTCCTTTACTTTGGCTTAAAAACTAATTTGGGGTCAATGTAAGATAATAAAACACACAAGCTTGATGTGTTAAAATTTTATTAATATACATTAAAGTAAAAGCTATTGAAATAACAATAAAAAGCCACATCATGCACATACTGGCTTAATTTGAATACCAGCAAAGGAACACCCAGCATGTAGTTGAGATATCTGGACATGGGATACTTCTCCCGAATTATCTTTATTAGTGATCGATGAATATTTTGGCTCCAAATTTTTTTGGAACCTTCTGGATGTTTCATTGTCCTTACTTTTTGTCAGAAAGATTTAAGATTAGTATTTATGTTGTCCCCACTATTTTTTGCATATTGGTTGCTCATTGCTCTTCTAACAGAATCCACAGAGAAAAAGGGTTCTAAATTTGAATCAATCAGAGAGCTCCCAGTTCCAATTGGCTCAGATAGTGTAGTAAAATGAAATTCACCCAAAGATCCTGCTCTTCACATCTCATCTGCTTCTTTTGAGAGGTGAAAGGAGACCTGGTCTTAGGCTTTTCCAACTTACATTATGCATCTGTTTATGTGGAGGTCAGAAGACAGATTTTTCTCTCCCTTCACCACCACCATGTTCACACTTTTCTCTCTTGCATGTTCTGTCTGAATGTCTGTCATTTGAAGGAAGGGAAATGCCCTTACAGAAGAGGAGATTATGGTCAACAAAGAAGCTTCTGTTTCCTTTGCTGGTTTTTTGTCTCAACGGATGATCTGTTCCCTTTTCCCTCTTCTTCCTTCCTCTCTGTCTTACTCTTAAGTGGGCTGCTTCCTTTATTTTGGCAACCAATACATCATTGCAGGTTTTACCCACTGGCGATGCCTAGTTGAATTATTTACTGAGTCGGCTTTCTTTATGTACCCTACTTTCCTGCAGCAGCTGTATCCATTATCTGGATGAAGTCTCATACCATTAAACCCTCTTTACTTCGGCTTAAAACTATTTTGGGGTCAGTGTAAGATAATAAAACACATGAGCTTGATAAGTTAAAATTTTATTAATATACATTAAAATAAAAGTCTATTAAAATAAAAAGTCTCATCATGCGCATCCTGGCTTAATTTGAATACCAGCAAAGTAACACCCATATTGCATTTGAGATATCTGGACATGGGATACTTCTACCCAATTCTCTTCATTTGTGATCAATATTTTGACTCCAATTTCTTTCAGAAACTTCTGGAAATTTCATTGTCCTTACTTTCTGTCAAGAATCTTAAAAATTAGTATTTATGTTTCCCCCCCTTTTCTTTGCATATTGGTTGCTCATTGCTCTTCTTACAGAAACTGCAGAGAAAAAAGGTTCTAAATTTGAATCAATCAGAGAGCTCCCAGTTCCAATTGGCTCAGATAGTGTAGGATAATTAAATTCACCCAAAGATCCTCCTCTTCACATCTCATCTGCTTCTTTTGAGAGGTGAAATGAGACCTGGTCTTAGGCTTTTCCAACTTACATTATTCATCTGTTAATGTGGAGGATACAAGACAGCTGTCTAGACTCATGTTCTTCCTTCCACTCTCTGGGTCTTTGTTTTCTGGGTCTGGGCTGGTTTAATACTTATAATATGGCCTTGCCTTAGAACTCCTGGCAATCCTTGTGCTCATTAGGTATAACAAATTAAACAAAGTAAGGGCTTCCATATTAGGAGTCAAGAAAAACCTGAGTTTAGGAGATAGGTACATACACACACAGCCATATATTTGAGACAGGTTATCTCATTGAACCAGATGGTTACTGATTTTTCCAGAACAGGTGGTCTAATTGGTGTATAAGTATGGATATGGTTACTCTAGATCAAAGAGAGGTAGCTTACTGCCAGACTTGGCCCAGAGGTGCCTAAGGATGTGTATGTGTGCCTTCATACATATGGAAGCTGTTTCATTCTTTGTGTGTGTGTATATATGTGTGTGTGTGTATTCATGAATGTGAGTGCAAGTGGGCTTTGCCACAGTAAGCATGTGGGCTTGAGGAGAGGAGAGGACAGCCCAGCATATCAGTGGTTGCCTTCCATTTTGTTTGATATGGTGTCTTTGTTGTTTTTGTTGCTTATTCAAGGCTAGTTCACTAGCTAGCTTCTGAAGAGTCTCCTGTCTCCACCTCCCAATTTGTCTTAAGAGAACTGGACTTGCAGATACTTGTACACATCCTGATTTTAAGTAGATTCTGAGAATTCAGTCACAGTGCCTTTCACTTTCATGGCAAGTGTTTTGCCTACTGTGCCAACTTCCTGGCCCATGAGTTACTTATTGTTACTATTATTTAATTCAGTAACATTTCTATTAGCCATAGTTTTCTAGAGTAACAGAACTCATAGAAAAAGTTTTAACACAATGGTTTATAGGTTGTGGCCTTGTTAATCCCACTATGAAAGGAATGTCCAAAAGCAAAGTAGGTATTCAGTCCAAGACTCTGAATGTGTCAGCTAGTCTTTGGTACACACCAGAATTATAAAGAATTCTGTGTTAATGCTGGTGAGGGAATAGCCTTGACTTTGAGAGCAAGCAGGCAGAGAAAGAGATTCCTCCTTCCATCTCCTTTATATAAGCTGCCAGAAGATGGTGTGGCCCAGACAAAAATGCCTCTTCCCACCTCAAAAGAGTCCTATCTCAAAGATCCAGATTAGGAGTGTGTCTTACCACTTCAAAATTGAAATTAAGAAGAAATACCCCTCCATAAATATGCCCAGTCATTAAAATACTTATTAACTCTAGATGTAGTCAAGTTGACAACTAAGAATAGCCATCCCATCATTATGAATATATTGTCTATTCATATAGAAATCTGTATTTCTACCTCATAAAATCCTCCAAGGTTGTATGGCCACAGATCTACTTCACTTCCTATGAGACTTTTCTTAAGTCGGGCAGAGATGCCCCTTCATTGGAATGTCAATCCTGTTCACTGCAATCTACACCACCAGTTTAACTCCTTGTGGGGGTGCAGGGATATCACATTTATATGCTGATTTTCTGGTTTAGATTTTGCAGGAATATAGAAAGGTTATTATTCAGGGCCCCTCTTTTATAAAATAATGGGACACATACTACAGTTCATCCCATCACTCTGGTGGCAAAGTCTGTCTATATAAAATCTGAAAGCGGCATTGGGAAGTGTGTGACTTAGCAATGATGTGAAGGGATGGAGGATTCTGGAAATCCAATCACAGAAGGAAATATTGAGTAAGGTAGGTGGCCAACTGGCCAGTCAACTCCAGAGGAATAAAATGTCATTGTATCAGGGGCCATCATAAAGTTCTTCACATCTGTCAAGGACCAATGTGGGGTAGATGCAGTATGAATTTGCCTTTCAGCTCCTCAGAGTGTGGGTTCATTCTCAGTGGAAAGAAAAGTATGGTCATACACTGAGTTCCTTGGTTAAGATTTTAGACTTTGGCAATAAATTCAGATCTTGATTCCATCCTTCCTTTCTGTTGGAACTTTGTTAGACTGTGTAACATGCCTGAGCCTAGCTTCCTTATGTCTTAGGAAGAGAGGAGACAGGATTCACAAGGCCAAATGAGATAGGGAACAGGGTTCTTATAGAAAGATTTCTTCTAATGTCATTGTGTGAGGCAGGCCAAAGAGATGGAGGAGGGCTGTATGTCTATAGGTTTATAAAGAAACTGCCTTGGCCCTTTTGATAGGAAAGCAGGTTAGATAGGCAGAGTAAACAGAACAGAATGCTCGGTGAAAGAAGCCGAGTAAGACAGACGCCATGCCACCCCTCTCTGAGACAGAAGCAGCTTAAGAATCTCCCTGGTAAGCCAGCAGCTCATGGTGCTACACAGATTATTTGAAATGGCTTAATCAAGATGTGAGAATTAGCTAATAAGAAGCTAGAAATAATGGGTCAAGCAGTATTTAAAAGAATACAGTTTCTGTAAAATTATTTCTGGAAAAGCTAGCCAGAGCTGGAGACAGGTGGCAGGATGCAGCCTGCCATTCCTATAACACCAAAGAGCAGTCAAAGTTAAGCTCAAAGCTCTGCCACTGAAATGTGTATAATATAAATTGGAAACACAGTTGTTAAAAAAGATGAGTGTAACATTTTATGGAAATGTGTATGCATGCATGCAGAGGCCAGAATTAACCATGGGTGTCTTTCTTAGTTACTCTCTGTCATGTTTAAGATACATCATTTCTTTGAACCTGGAGCTGACCAATTCCCCTTGACCAAAGACTGAGACTCAGAGACCCGCCACCACCTCCTATTCCCTCCCCCTCCCCCAATCAAGTCTTCCTTCCTCCTCAGCCCAAAGAGCAAGCAGGTTTCTCTGCCCTGTGGGAGGTCTAAGGGCCACCCACCTCCATCCAGGTCTATTAAGGAGAGCATCCAAACATCCTGGGCTCCCACAAATTCATTACGTGCAATAGGATCAAGAACCCATTGCCATTGTTCTTCAGTTCTCAGTAGTCCTCATTGTCCATTATGTTCAGCGAGACCAGTTTTGTCCCATGATTTTTCAGTCCCCGGCCAGCTGGCCTTGGTGAGTTCCCGATAGAACATCCCCATTGCCTCAGTGTGTGGGTGCACCCTTCGCCGTCCTGAGTTCCTTGCTCGTGCTCACTCTCCTTCTGCTCCTCCTTTGGATCGTGAGACTTCAGTCCAGTGCTCCAATGTTGGTCTCTGTCTCTGTCTTCTTTCATCACCTGATGAAGGTTAATATTCAGGGGGAAGCTTATATGTTTTTCTTTGGGTTCACCTTCTTATTTAGCTTCTCTAGAATCACGAATTATAGTCTCAATGTCCTTATTTATGGCTAGAAACCAAATATGAGTGAGTACATCCCATGTTCCTTTTTCTGGGTCTGGCTTACCTCACTCAGGATTAGTGTTTTCTATTTCCGTCCATTTGTATGCAAAATTCAAGAAGTCATTGTTTTTTACTGCTGAGTAGTACTCTAATATGTATATATTCCATACTTTCTTCATCCATTCTTCCATTGAAGGACATCTAGGTTGTTTCCATGTTCTGGCTATTACAAACAATGCTGCTATGAACATAGTTGAGCATATACTTTTGTTGTACGTTTGGGCATCTTTTGGGTATATTCCCAATAGTGGTATTGCTGGGTCGAGAGGTAGGTTGAACCCGACTTTCCTGAGAAACCGCCACACTGCTTTCCAAAGTGGTTGCACAAGTTTGCATTCCCACCAGCAATGGATGAGAGTGCCCCTTTCTCCACATCCTCTCCAGGAGAGGCTATCAATGGTGTTTTTGATTTTAGCCATTCTGACAGGTGTAAGATGCTATCTTAAGGTTGTCTTGATTTGCATTTCTCTGATTGCTAAGGAAGTTGAGCACGATTTTAAGTGTCTTTTGGCCATTTGAACTTCTTTTGTTGAAAAGTCTCTGTTCAGCAGAGTGCCCCATTTTATAATTGGATTGATTAACCTTTTATGGTCTAATTTCTTGAGTTCTTTGTATATTTTGGATATCAGACCTTTGTCAGTTGTGGGGTTGGTGAAGATCTTCTCCCAGTGAGTTGGTTGCCTTTCTGTCTTAGTGACAGTGTCCTTTGCTTTACAGAAGCTTCTCAGTGTCAGGAGGTCCCATTTATTCAATGATGTCCTTAGTGTTTGTGCTGCTGGGGTTATACATAGGAAGTGTTCTCCTGTGCGCATGTGTTGTAGAGTACTTCCCACTTTCTCTTCTATCAGGTTCAGTGTGTTTGGACTGATATTGAGGTCTTTAATCCATTTGGACTTGAGTTTTGTGCATGGTGATGAATATGGATCTATTTTCATTCTTCTACAGATTGACTTCCAGTTTTGCCAGCACAATTTGTTGAAGATGCTTATGTTCTTCATTTGTATGGAAAGCACCTTACTGACTGAGCCATGGCTGAAGAACAAGACAGTTGGTTAAAAAGTATTGAGGTCTGAGATAATATTCTGAATCAGAAAAGGGAATGGTATGACTTTAAAAGAAATGTTGGGGAGATTGAGATGAGAGACATTCAATCATGAATGCCTTTGCTTCCTCCCCTCAAGACTCCTGGTGGATGTGTCCAGAGGGCTACTGAATTATCACAGCATGGGGAAACGGCGAACTGTGAAGTCTGTTTGGGCTCAGGTCTTGATATCAAATTTAGGGTGTAAATATATAAAAGTGTACATCCAGAGTAGCATGCTATGGTTGGTCTATCCCAGTAGTATATTGCATTTCAAAGCAGATGTTAATTTCTGCTCATTTTAGAGGGGCATGACAGCAGATGCTCAAGGCAGAGATGCATTGTTATAGATGCTTAAGGCAAAGAAATATTGCTCCAGATGCTCAAGGCAGAGATACATCATTTTAGATGCTTAAGGCAGAGATTCATTACATGGGATTGAAATGGCATTCCATCTCCTGAGCTTTGACTGCCAGGATTTGTGGCTCATTAACCTTTAAAAATGCTTTCATTATCTTCCTGGAATTGGGACATGGGGTTCTTCATTTTCAGTTACCACCTTTGTCTCATCACTGCCTATATGTCGCATAGTCTCAGTTTTTCTACTTTCTGATTAGGAAAGCCATCTTTTGCAGTCTTAGCTTCTTCCAGAATGTAACTGAATATATTCTCTGGAACTCTGCAACTCCCCATGGTGTTACATGTCTTAGCTTTGGTGTTACGTCCTCAGCTTCCATTGATGCTCAGAATTCTTCATCTGTTTCTTGTTGCTGCCAATGTGATTGTGGCCATGTATGTCATATCTCAAGCTGGATGCTCTATCTGTTTTTATTATTCCTGCAAGTGGTTCAATGCACTGTACCTGAGATAGAGACTCCTCTGGGGGAGAAGACGAGCAAAGAGGACATTTTGATGCCCTGGTATTACAATGCCAGATGAGATGCTTCCCCAAGCAGCAAGCATCCTGTTCATATGATCAGAAGAAAGGCAGATGTGACAGTGTAGACTGACATCATAACATCCTGGAAGATGCATTTTTTCCAAATTATGTTAGTTTTGAATCTTCCCCAAGGGTCCTTCATAAGCCGTTTGTTACATCAGTGAGACTTTTTGTTGAGACTCTAGAGAGATATGCCTCCTTCTGCCAATGGTGAGGATAACTCCAGGGAAAAAGGTCATTTGTGCCACACTCTAGCTGGCCCTCTCAGAGTAGAAACTTCCAATGCTTGGGCTAGCTGCTTGGAGATTTTGTGGCCTAAACAGGAGTAGTGACTATGGAAAATGCTCTGGCTGTTTCCTACTTAGCTCAGGTCTCCTCTTCCATTTTGAAATCCTACAGGGTAGTGCTCTCATGCTCCCTCTCCTTTTCTTTTATCTCTCCTGTGTGAACCCATAATTTTACTTTCTTATCTGACTCTGACCCTTCCATCTCCACATATAAAGTTCTTTAATGCCAATATGTAGTTTTGGTTGATAGACTCTATCCTGCAGGAAAGCTACTTAGATAGGAAGCAAACAACTCAAATTAACTATAGAGAGTTTGATACCTGAGCATATTCACAAGGCAACATCCTCCAAACAGTATATTGGCAGTAAATATATAACCGAGCAATCATCACAGACAAATAGAGATGCTTAGATGAGGCTCAGATCAACTGAGCCAAAGATTAAAAAAAAAAAAAAACACTCTACAGATCACTGATCTACCTCAAGGCTGCACAGTGAATTTCAGGTTCTCAGCCTTACTGAACTATTAACCATGCTGGGGTGGGCTTTGTTGAACCAACTGCTATTGAGTCATTTCTACTGTAAGTGCTCGCTCACCAATTTTCCTGTAAGTAACCCGAAAATTATTCATTGGTTCACCTAGTTAGACTTTGTCTATTGTTAGTTCCATATCTCTGGTGTGTAGCCAATTTATTCATACAACATAGGTTTTACCCAGACAAGCCATCTCAGGATAGTCAATGAATCTGCAATACCCTTTGTTGGTGGAGGCCACTCATTAGTTAGTTTCCTGACCACCTTGACTTGAAATAATCACATAAAACCTATATTATTCACAACACTGTTTGGCCAATAGCTTAATCGTATTTCTAGATTCCTCCCTTATTCTAAACAAACCTATTTGCATTTATCTGTATCACCAGTAGTTCATGTCTTACCAACAAATTTTTGGCAACTCCAGAGAAGGTGTTCTTCCATGGTGGTGTCTATGTGGCTTCTCACTGACCCTACACTGTTTCTCCTATCATTGTTTACTTTTACCACCTAGGTCTATTCTGCTAAGCTACTGTCTGAAACAACATTATTCATTAACCAATAAAAGCAAACATAGACAGAAGGACTTCCCAAACCAACCCTTTGTCCAATGTATTAATTCCAAGACCTGGTATAAAATTTTCTAATAAAACAAATACTTGAAAGGGGTTGATGTTTATTCTCAGGATCTGAAATAAATGTGTTGGTGGGGACCCTACTTTCTCAAGATGTGCTAGGAAAGTTGGCTTTTGATATTCCTCAGTATGTATCAGTTCTCTTACTGTCTCCATTGTTTTGTGAGCACACCACTGTTTCCCTGTGTCTCTTTTGATACAGAGGTTTGCCATTGAATTTAAAGACCATCTTATCCTGAGATGACACATTTTTGTGAATCTTAAGCTTCTATTTGCCAAGTAATATTTTTAAATTATGATCCCTCTCAGTGGAAGCTAAAACTTGGATATATCACTTTTATGTCCTGGTTTCCTGCTGTACTGTGTATTTACAAATTCTCAGGATAAAGACTGTGTTACTTGGCAGGAGTCACTACATTTTAGGTGACCCTGTGTGATTGGTTTTTCCTTTGTTAAATAGAATCTTTAATGATCTTGAGAGAAAGGAAATGAAATGCTATTACAATATGTTAAATATTCTTTATCCTTGGGCATCTGTCCTTCTGAGGGTTGTTTTTGTTTTAATCTCATGTATGTACTTACAAAATGTAATGGTTTCATTCCATCTGCTATGCAAAACATTGTGGCAAATAAACAAGCCAGCAAAAAACATCAACACAAAAACAACTTAAGGGAGAGAAGGTTTTATTTTGCCCAGCATTTCAGAGGGATTGTTTCAATAGCTATTGAAATGGCAGAGCAACAGGAGTCTGAGGCTCACTGGCCATATTGCATTAACAATTAAGAAGCAGAGAGAGATCAGGAAGTCGGGTGAGTCTATAGATTCTTAGAGCCTATCTTCAGTGTCCACTTCCTCCAGCAATTCTCTGCCTCCTAAAGGTCCGGCAACCACTTCAAAGAGCACCACCTGTTTGGGAAAAAATGTTCAAATATGGGAGCTTATGGGGGACATTTCTCACTCAAACCACAACATGTTCTATGCCAATAGATTCCAGAACTAACCAGTAAAATCTATTATCACCCATGATGGGCAGCTTGTTATACTCAGGGGGAGATAAATATAAATGCATGCACAACTTGAAAATGGCTCCTGTAACTTTAGGCTGTCATAATTACATGCATAACATATAGGTATCAGGTCGGTTCATAATAATGCAACCCTGAAAGTCTAATCAATCTTAATATTTTAAAGTCTATTTAATATTTTATTAAAATATAATATTTTAAAGTCTAACCACAATCAAGGATCCTGCTTCAGAAGAAGCTGGTTTGTGGGAGAGAAGAGGCAACGACGTGAATAACACAGAAAAGGATAAAGTGTTCTCTAGCTTGATGAGCTGTTTGAGGAGCTGGTCATTGATGCTCCATGGGAAATGAGAGCAAGACCCACAGTAACAGCTTTATTGTGTCAGTGTGTGCAACCACAGTAGGCTGTGTGATCAAAGTCACCCTAAGTTTTGGGCTTCCAGAGTAGATTAAATGGAAGGCTAGTGTGTTCTGAGAGGGCTCCTCAGGGAGACACATGAGTTGACATCAGCCCTCAAGCAATGGGAACAGGCCAGGTGTAAGAGACAGGGAGAGGGCTATTTGAAAGAAAAAGGATGAATTCTGGAATGAGCAACTATTATTCTCATTATTGTTTCACAACACAGAAACCCAAATCCACCACCTGCCTCTTTCAATTTGACTTGAAAGAACATGGAGAGAGTGCTAAAAAAATCAGAGATTTAAAGCCATTTATTTTCCTCTTGCAATGTACAATGCTTTACACAAAAAATATTCTATATAAAAAAGCCCCACTCTTTGTCTATCTTTGGGCACAAATTTCCTTCCTGCCCCACATTGCCAGGAGCCATACAGGTAAGAACAATTTGTCAGGCAGTTTGGCTGTTGCTGTTCCTGAATTCTGTCCTTCTTTTTGCTGGTAATTTGGATGTTTATTGTTTCATTTTGTGTTGGAGATCTGTGATATATTGGTCAGGCATACACACTGCTGTATTCTCAATCTTTTGTTCTGTAAACTTCATTACAATTCCAACATCAATCCGAGCATTTGTTCCTTTTCATCTTTGACATTTCTAATTAAGAAATAAGAATCCTGGCACTACTTCTGCATATATCTGGGCAATCTTGGAGTGAGCCAGCTCAAACCTACATTCCTCTGGATTCTCCCATGAGCTGTGCACCTGCACTTCCTTCCCAACCATTTTATGATTTGAACACCTGTTGCTCTCGTTCTTTTTACAAAGACCTGGGCAGATCTGGTTGCTGGTACCAATGACTTCCACAGATACATTACTGTCTCCTAGACATGTGCTCCCTGGGCATTCCGTGATATCAAATGTATTTTTTATTTGACCTAAGTGTAATTTGATTGTAGGTGGAGATATCAGCTATATTGGCATGAATTGAAACAAGCTGCCAAGTTCAACTAAGTCACACACATGTAAGATTCAGTCCCAAGTAGGAGTGTATCTAGGGAGAGGTTATATGTGACAAGGATATATATGACACAAGAGGGTCAACCTCTGCCAGACGTGTCTTAACAAATTTTCAGAGCAGTAATGGATGTCCATGAAAGGTAAATATTTTAATGAAAATCAGATAGGCTTTTTTATATTATAGGTGTTTTACCAATATATTAATTTATTAAAATTATGCATCATTCCTAACACATTAGGCTTTAACTGCCAACCTGACCCAACTTAGAAGCAGATAAGAGTCTCAGTTGAGGAATTGCCTCATCAGGTGGGTCTGTAAGCATGACTATTAGTCAAGTGTTAATCAAGCCCAGTCCACTGTGGGTAGCATCATTCCCTTGGAAGTGGTCATGTGCTGTGTATGAAACCTAGCTGAGTTTGAGGCTGCAAGCAAGTTAGCAAGTGGCATCCACTACACTTGTGCTGCAGGGACTGCCGAAATTTTAAAGTTATAAATTAAACAACACACACAGCTTGGGTCTATATTGGAGTCAACAGTCGAGGGAGAGTCAAGTGTAAATGTAGGCTCTTTGGTATAGAAGAGACAGGTATTTGACTCTTCACTTTAGACCTATCTTGCTGAAACTTTAGAATGTACCAGGGACATTAAAATGGAAATAACTGAAGTGCTTTTCCTTGGTAGTGTCTCTCTGCTGAGCTTAACTGACTATTCTTAAATACAGAGAGTTTTGTCTGGTCTTGGAGTAAGCATATCTCTTCCTTCACCTGTCCTACATAAGAGGGAAGGGTCAGAAGTTTGTGCCAGACCCAAAAAGCACCTAGTTGACAACTGGTATCAGAGGCCCCTGGAGGAGGGTATAATTCACTCAGTGATGAATTTTCTCCCCCTGTGGCTGACTTGGTGGACAGTATGTTGTTTAAGATTTTGTTGAAGGCAAAAACTTCAATATCATCTAAGAGTAAAACCCAAAGAAATATAGGAATGTTTCTGCTCTCCCTCAATTCACTTGCTTCTCTTGCAGATAAAGAACACTCCAGAATGTAGGTGGTATCTATAATGGTGTGTCTGTGTTAGCTAAGCATACCTCATTGGAGTTTTACAACTCTTGAGGCACCAGCTTACAAAAAATGCCTGCAGGATACTGTGGGGTTAGCACAGGACTCAAGAAAATTCTTAGGGAACTGGGTTTCCGGCCATCTCCAATGTCTACTTTCTTCCAGCACCCTCAATTAGGCAGGGGCTTTCGTATCAGCTACAGCTGAAATTTCTTCTGACTCTAAAAATTTCACAGTATCTAGGACAAACTTTTCCATCTGACATCTCTTTGGAATATAAGATGAGTTCCCTGAAGGCCATAGATATGTCTCAATTTTCACCTCCCAGTCCCAGAAGTATCAATGGTACCTTACAAATTCAGGGCTCTCAGTAAGTGTTAAAGGGATGAATAAGGTTTTGGCATATCCAAAGGGATCAGAAAGGTCCTGAGGGAATGAAGCATGGCCAAGTGTTTCCTTAGATCTGCTGTTTTTCTCCATGCTTTTCTCCTGAAAGTTCATGGAAGGAAATATGACCGTAAGTCTGTGTTTGATGTCAGGAAGGTGTGAAAGAATGCTGGCTTATTGAGCTTATGAGAACTTTTCCCTTAGATGAAGGCTGTGTGATGAGGTGGGGATCATGCTAACTATCTTCTCAGTTTATCTGGGTAACCTTTCAACATGAGTGTCCTGTGCAAGTGTTCTATGGACAGATCCCAGTGTGGTCTGATGAGGAATGCTAAAGGTACTGAAACATAATGTTATGGCCTGGGAAGACAGACATTCTTTGAAGTCCTTTGTAAGAGGTTTATAAAAGACCCAATTACCATTTCCTGGGGTACTGTGGGATCAAACAGAGACTTAGGCATCCTTTGCCTTTTATTCATTTTGTGTGTGGTTTAGTTACAGCGTATATGTGTGTATGCATGTTTCTTCATGTGTGGGTTCACATGCATGTATGTGTGAACATGAATTAAGCAGCACAGAGATCAATGTTGGGAGTAAAGCTCAGTAATTCTCTAACCTCAGTCATTCATGCAGAACTTCTTAAACAAATATATCCATTGACAGTGAGGCCAGACTCTTTAGCCAGAACACCAAGTGGGTTTCTGGGGGATCAGACCTTTGATGCTTACACTATACCAAGCAGCCATCACCACAACATTCTAGGCACCAACTTTACATGAGATAAAGAGTAGCATTTATTGTGCACCCAGATGCTTCATGCATATCAATTCCTGCAGTATTTCAAACCTCTTGGGACTTGCCTCATAAACTCCACATCCTTCTGATGTGAAAACCATGTAGACCAACAAAGAGGTAGGACTCAGGCTGGGACTTGAGCCTTAGAGCTCTGATCACTATATTCAAAAGAGTGCCCTAATTTCTCAGTTAATACAGCCCCTGCAAAGGCTTGTGACAGTGACTCCACTCTCTCCTTACCTTTTCAATATAGTGCTTGAAGTTCTAGCAATAGCAATAAGACAACATAAGGAGATCAAGTGGATTCAAATTGGAAAGGAAGAAGTTAAACTTTCATTATTTGCTGATGATATGATAGATAAGTGACTCCACTCTCTCCTTACCTCTTCAATATAGTGCTTGAAGTTCTAGCAATAGCAATAAGACAACATAAGGAGATCAAGTGGATTCAAATTGGAAAGGAAAAAGTTAAACTTTCATTATTTGCTGATGATATGATACATAAGTGACCCCAAAACTGTACCAAAGAACTTCAAAAACTGATAAAGACTTTTAGTGATGTGGCAGGATACAAGATTAAATCTAAAAAAATCACTTGCCCTCCTATACACTAAGATAAGTATGCAGAGAGGGAATTCACAGAAGCATCACCCTTCATGATAGCCACAAATAGCATAAACTATCTCGGGGTAACGCTGAACAAGGAAGACAAAGATGTATTTGAAAACATCTCTAAGACTTTTAAGAAGGAAATGCAAGAGGATACCAGAAAATGGAAGGATCTCCCTTGCTCTTGGTTTGGGAGGATCTAGTAAAAATGGCAATTCTCCCAAAAGAAATCTATAGATTCAGTGCAATCCCCATTAAAATCACATCAAAATTCTTCATATAACTTGAGAGGAAAGTAATCAACTCTATATGGAAAAACAAAAAAACCCAGGATAGCCAAAGCAATTTTTAAAATTTATTTATTTATAAAAGATTTCTGCCTCCTCCCCTCACCGCCTCCCATTTCCCTCGCCTACCCCCCAAAAAGTCCACATCTCTCCTCAGCACTAAGATCAATCAGGGTTCCCTGCCCTTTGGGAAGTCCAAGGTTCACCAACCTCCATCCAGGTCTAGTAAGGTGAGCATCCAAATGGCCTAGACTCCCACAAAGCCAGTACATGAAGTACGATCAAAAACCCATTGCTATTGTTCTTGAGTTCTCAGTAGTCCTCATTGTCCACTATTTTCAGTGAGTCCTGTTTTATCCCATGCTTTTACAGAACCATGCCAGCTGGACTTGCTGAGATTCTGATAGACCATCCCCATTGCATCAGTGTGTGGGTACACCCCTCGCGGTCCTGAGTTCCTTGCTCGTGCTCTTTTCTCTTTTGCTCCTGATTTGGACCTTGAAATTTCAGTTCAGTGCTCCAATGTGGGTTCTGTCTCTGTCTTATTTCATCGCCTAATGAAGGCTAATATTCAGGAGGATGCCTATATGTTTTTCTTTAGGTTCACCTGCTTATATAGCTTCTCTAGGATCATGAATTATAAGATCAATGTCCTTTAATTATGACTAGAAAACAAATATGAGTGAGTACATCCCATGTTCCTCTTTTTGGGTCTGGCTTAACTCACTCAGGATAGTTTTTTATATTTCCATCCATTTGCATGCAAAATTCAAAAAGTCATTGTTTTATTTTTACTCCTAAGTAGTGCTCTAACATGTATATATTCCATACTTTCTTCATTCATTCTTCCATTGGTAGGCATCTAGGTTGTTTCCAGGTGCTGGCTAATACAAAAAATGCTGCGATGAACAGAGTTGAGCATATACTTTTGTTTTATGATACGGCATCTCTTGGGTATATTCTCAAGAGTGGTATTGCTGGAGCAAAGGATATGATGATCCAAAATTTCCTCAGAACCAGAAGCACTACTTTTCAAAATGGTTGCACATATTGAATTCCCAACAGCAATGGATGAGTATACCCCTTTCTCCACAATTTTCCAGCAAAGGCTATCATTGGTGTCTTTTACTTTTGCCATTCTGACAGGTGTAAGATGATATCTCAAAGTTGTCTTGATTTGCATTTCCCTTTATTGTTAAGGAAGTTGAGCCTGACTTTAAGTGTCTTTTGTCCATTGAACTTCTTCTGTTGAAATTCTCTGTTCAGTTCAGTACTCCAATTTTAATTGGGTTAATTAGTATTTTAACATTGAGTTTCTTGAGTTCTTTATATATTTTGGAGATCAGACCTTTGTCTGTTGAGGGGTTGGTAAAAATCTTCTTCCAGTCAGTTGTTTGCCTTTTAGTCTTAGTGACAGTGTACTCTGCTTTACAGAAGCTTCTCAGTTCCAGGAGGTCCCATTTATTCAAAGTTGCCATTAATGTCTGTGCTGCTGGGTTTTTATTTAGGAAGTGTTCTCCTGTGCCCATATGTTGTAGAGTACTTCCTTCTATCCCTTCTATCAGGTTCACTAGTGGTCCGCTGTCTTTTGGCTATCTTCTGTGCTTGAGCTTCTTACCTGCCCACTCTCTAGGTTGAAAAAACTCTTCTGTTTAAGTCAGAAACAAATTCGTTGTCTCCATTATGAGTTCAAGCAAGCATAAGAAGGGAAGGATGTATGTATTTTGTTCTCTGCTGAGAAACCTACTTCCTGACTGACTGAGTCAATGAAAAGAGAAGGTATGCCTATCTCCAAAATGAGTAAGAAAAATCTGAACAGATAGAAAAGCATTTGCAGGACAGCTATGCCTGTCCTTCAACATTGAGCTAATAGTTAGGTGGTTGAATCCAAGAAAACCTGCCCAAGGTCATGGCACTCCAGTCCACTGACTGTCAGTATGTTGTCCTCTCATTGAGACTCAGGATATTACATAAAGTCATTCTGTGTGTTTTTTAAAGAAGTGAGTTCTGTGAGACCCACTGCAAAATAAAAGATTCGTTAGTCAGGACAACCGTAGTCCTCCTCAATGCAGATTGATGAAGGTAGGCATTCACACATAATAGGATCACATAAAGCCTGTATGTGAAGTAGAGACAAATCCCAGTGCCATTATCATTGGGTTTTCAATCTGCCCCAATTGTTAGCCACATTTAGCACTTCCACTTTGATCCCATGCTCTGTCAGTCCCAGCACAGCTGGTTCTGTTGAGCTCCAAATAGCTCAGGCAGAGTGTCTCAGTGGAATGACTTAGCCTTATATTCCTGACTTCTTTGCTCATATTCTCCCCCCTTCTTCTCTTCAACAGGAGCTTGAAAGCTCAGTCTAGTTTTCTGATATGGATCACTGTCTTTATATCCAATATTTGCCAAACAAAAATTTGTGATGATATTGAATATAGTCATCAGTCGGATTATGGGACAAGGCAGTCTTAGTGCCTAGGGACATGGTACACTGCAGGCACCCTCTCCTCACCAACCCAAGGTCCTAGTTGGAGTAACCCCATGGCCTTATGGGAACACCGCTAAATATAAGACTCTTACCAACCACAGAATGGCCCCCTAAGTTGAGCTCTCATCAGTTGGTGAGCATTAAATTGTGTGTGTGTATATGTGTTTAAATAACAATAAAAATAGAGGGATTGTAATATTGAAATTTCTTATCTTTAGAAGAATATTTGCTACAGAAACAGAGTCATAATAGTACTGAGAGTATATCCTATCATATGACATGCTTTTCCCTCATGCATTATCCCTCTCTGAGATCCTACATCTTTTTGGCCACTCTCCTCTGTTTCCTAAACAGCCATCTTGTCCTCTTGCACACACTGCATCTCCTTTCGTCATTCCCTCTCCAAGGAGAAAAGACCATAAGTCCTGTTTTGTTCTGAGGCCAGTCTTTCTATGATGTCCCATCCTCCAGACACTCCATCATTGACCAAACAGCATAACACCTTCACAAATTTTTATTTTTAGAGCAAAAAAAAAGTTCCATTGAGAAAGATACCAGGATTAATAAAAGACCTGAGGTATTTCTGAAAAAAAGTGTTCTCCAAACACAGTTTTAAGTCTGACCCCAAATTTGTGAAATTCACTTTAACACATCTTCATCAAATCATAGACATAGATATGTAAGTCATTATCAAACTTGATGAAATGCACGGAAGGTTTGGTGGAAACTTGGTAAATAATTTTACCTATCTTTTGGGTTCCATCTTTTTCGTTGTGCTGCATGCTTTTGCCTGCCAAGGAATCCCTGCCTAATTCCAAATTCACCCCTATTGGAGGACATCCTGGCATAATGTGGAGGTTGCTTTCAATGTAGTCATCTAGATGGTGGTAAAGGTACACAACTGGATCTTTCTTGTAGGTAATGTAGAAACAGGTCTTCATGGTCTGCACCTCATCTTGGACCAGCCCAGTCCACTCCTCCATAGAGCCTGGCATGATGTGGAGGTTGCCTTTAAGGTAGTCAACCAGGAGGTGGTAAATGTACAAGACCGGATCTTTCTTGTAGGTAATATAGAACCAGGTCTTCATGAATGGCACCTCCTCTAGGACCATCCCCTTCAAGTCATCCTTAGAGCCATTTGTGCCCTCAAATGTATGTTTCACTGCTCTGCCAACTATGGTGTTTGAGAGATGAGTATCTGTCTCCTGAGGAAATGGTACGTTGTTAGGCAGGAACTTAAGGTTTAAAATCCTTTCATCACTGTGAAGCTCCAATCCATAGACACAATCTATCCCATCATACTTCAACAAATAGAGAGAGGGATTTGTTGGCAGTTGATCTAGAATGATGGCTTTCCACTGGGTGACTGGTTCATTTGCTTCCTTCCAGCCGTGAGAAATACTGTGTCCGACATTATTCTCCAGGGCCTCAAAAGGCCTACTCAGTTTTTGCTTCTGGAGAGATGACCCATTCCTCTTCTGGACAGGTGGCATGCATCTCATACTAAGAGGCATCTTCATCATGGCTGTAGACTTACTGAGATAGGCCACTGACCTCCTGGTCCGCTGTTTCTTGGCTATCTTTCTATGCTTGGGCTTCATAGCTGCCCACTCTCTAGGTTGAAAGAACTTTCCTTCTGTTTAATTCAGAAACAAAGTCGTGGCCTCAACCAAGAGTGCCTGCAAGGATAACAAGGGGAGGCTATGAGGTCAAGGCTCTTTTCTGGAAGAACTGTGGTGCAGGAGACAAAGATATTGATCAACAGGTTTGCATACATAACTCTAATTTTCTCTTAAGAAATAAATAGGACAATCTGCACATTTTTCTCTACAGCTCAGTATAGCAATCTCAGAGACACATTCCTGCTGCCCAAAGGCAAATGACCTCTAGTGAGAAACCTACTTTCTGACTGACTAAGTCAATGAGAGGAGAAGGTATGCCTATCCCCGAAACGAGTAAGAAAAATCTGAACAGATAACAAAGAATTTGAAGGACAACCACACGTCTGATTTACATCAAGCTAATAGGTAGGGGGCTCAATCCAAGACAGCCTGCCCAAGGTCATGGCACTCCAGTCCACTGGCTCTCTGTATTGGGTCTCCTGATCCAGACCCAGGTATATTACATAAAGCCATTCTGTGTCTTCATTGTGGAAGTGAGTACTGTGAGACCCACTTCAACCTGAAAGACTCATTATTCTGGGCAACAGCAGCCATTGAGAAATAATTAGTATCTTTTAAAACACATATGGACAAAGAGGAGCTTTGCCATTTTAGTGGATTGATGAATTTGATATTGTTAGCAAAGATAAAGTGGGAAGAATAGCAGGCATTCACCATCCCCACAGCTATCAAATATAGGAGCTGGAAACAACAGAAATGGTGGACCCGCAGGAAATTTGAAGGAAAACTTTTTTATACTACAGAGGTCTTAGTTGCTTTGGAAACATATTTACCAAAAGAAAATGTCCTACCTCTACAGGTTCCATCCTCCGGAAATGTACAGGTGCAAAAAGCCTGTTGAACAGTTGTGGAGACCAGGAGCTGAACTGTCCTCTTCAGGCACTGTGAGGATAATAAACCCACCTTCGTGGAAGACTAGTGCTTTGAGTGGAACAGAGTTGCTACCCAACGAACCAAGGCTTTGTGACATCACCAAGGCTCTACTTATGTCAGAAATCCCCTCACAAGCTTGTTACTTCCCTATTTACCCACAGAAACATCTAGCATTCAGCTCCTCAAAAGCTGTATACAGCCACCAGGGGACCCAAAATAAGCCCCCACTCATCTTCCCAATTACTCAAGTCACACTCTTGCCCAAGCAACTCAATCCCTGTATCTTATTTTTCTGAAAAAGTCTTTGGTGTCTGAGTCAACAAATCACATGAAAGTTTTTTTTCTTAGATCCCATCTCTCCATTGGTTATCTTCTATTGATTTTTTCTTCCTTCATAAATAATAAATTTCAAATTTCCTCTTCCTTTACTCCTCCCCCTAATTACTCACGCAACCACCAATCCTATCCACTCCCAATCCAGTTCTAATACAGGGCAGGGTACCTTGACCTGTGGGAAGCCCTTGCCCCCCCTCCATCCAGATTGAGGAAGGTATGCATCTACATATAATATGATCGATTAAAGCCGGTATGTGCAGTACAGACAAATCCCAGTGCCATTATCATTGGGTTCTCCTTCTGCCCCAATTGTCAGCCACATTCAATGCTTCCACTTTGATCCCATGCTCTGTCAGTCCCAGCAGAGCTGGTTTTGTTGATCTCCCATTAGCTCAGACACAGTGTCTCAGTGGGTGGACCAAGCCCTTGTATTCCTTAGTTCTTTGCTCTTATTCTCTCCCCTTCAGCTCTTCAACTGGAGCTTGGTAGCTCAGTCTAGTTTTCTGATGTGGGTCCCTGTCTTTATCTCCATCCTTTTCCGTACAACAGTTCTATGGTGATATTCAAGATAGTCATCAGTCTGATTATGGGACAAAGCACCCGTAGTGCCTAGGGACATGGCACAGTGCAGGCACACACAGCTCACCTGCCCAAGGTACTCGTTGGTGTCACCCCATGGCTTTCTGGAACCCCTCTAGATAGAAGCCTCTTACTAACCCCAGAATGGCACCCTAAGTTGAGATATCAACAGTGTGTGTGCATTAACTTATGGGGGTGTGTTTGTGTGTTTAAGACACAATAACAGCAGATGGATTATAATATTGAAATTTCTTCTTATCTTGAGAAGAATACTTGCTACAGAAACACTATCACAGTAGTACTGAGAGTGTAGGCTGTCTCAGCATGGAGAAGTAACTGGAGCAAACCCCTAGTAGTTCAGCTCAGTGGCCCAAGAAAGATGGTCAAGGAAAGTCAATGAACTCAGGGATGGAAGTTAAAACTGAGGGTAAATAACATTCCAAATCATTCAGGCGGAACGTGAGACACTCGTGCAACAGTCACAAGTGTCTAAAATGCCTGGAGCTAGAATCTTAGGGCAGGAGAAGTTGTGGAGCTGAGAGTGCATTGCAATAACTGACAGAATCTGGCAAAAGACATGTAAGCGTATCTAGCAAACATCCATGGAAACCATGAAAGGGAGAAAACCCTGAGAAGTCTGCACAAAAACATAACATCTTGACAATTCTGAGATTAAAAGACAAAGGAGAGATCTTAAATATGTCACTGTCACATGGTGATGATTAACCCACTCCATTGCAGAGTGAACCCCTGACATGTTTAAGATACCTGTCAATTATGTCTATATATTTACAGAGAAATTCACGTTGCTTGCACAGAATAACTAGCAGCATCATTTACCGCTCAATCAAAGGCAAAGCAAAGAAATCAAGGACATGTTGTTGAATGCTGATGATGTTGTTGGGAGTGTTTGTGGGTTTTTTCTTAAAGGGAAGTCATTGGTCACACAAATGCATGAAGCAGATCCTGTCTCTGCCATGTACCTGAAAGCATGAAAAAAATAAACTAAAATAGGTTTTTGTCACATACTGGTAAATTTGGCTGCTATGACAAAATATTGTGTTGCAGGAGCTCTTTTTGCTCCTTCAGGCTATAGCAACTGAGATAAAGGCCATTGGCGTGTGGTGTCTCTCTCTTTCAAAATGGAGCAACTGCCTTCAGCTTGCTCTCTTGCATCCATCTCCACATCCAGCTACTAGGCTCCTCTCCTCATCCTGCAGAGGGCTGTTGTCTGGCATGGCAATCTGTAAGGTGTGCCCCTTAAAAGAAATAACCATTTTATGAATCATAATTCTAAACTGGTGTGGGAGATTGTTTGTGACTTACACCTTCCTATGTGATGAGAGCAACCAGGGTGTGAAGGGGGTTCTCACTGTTCATGTTGCAGAAGCCATGGAGCAGGAGTAGGAGGCCTCTCATTCTCTGTAAGGAAATCAGTAAACATTGGGGACCAGTGAAAGGATGCCCTGAAACATCAAGGCTTGAGCTTTCAGACCGCAATTCCTCCAGCTAGGTTCTGGGTCTCCACAACCTACAAAACCTCCTGAGGACCAAGTATTCAGAACCAGAAGCCTGTGTGGGCCATATCACATAAAATCATAATGAGTACACCAATCGTTTTTTTTTTTTAATGTACATCCTTTTGTCCCTCCATAAACATTTGTATTTCCAATAAAGATAACTTGCTGCCTATTTGGTGTCCTGAAATTGTTCTAAGGTGATGGTGGGGCATTCTTACATACCTTGCTGTGTATTATGAGACCTTAACGGGACAGCAATTGTTTCAGAAATCAAAGGCTATTAGGTTCAAACATGTGGTTAGCAATGTGCTGGACACTTGGGTTGCCTATAGCTAATCTATGGAAAGATGGATTTCCTAAGAGGGGTAGCAGCACACATGGAGGCATGTAGTCTTACCTTTTCAAATGACCCATTTTGTGGCCTTACATCAGGCTCCTCTATTCTCCTCATCTTGGTTTCTTTACCAGATTAGGACAAAAATTAAAACTCAATGTCCTGGACGTGAACACTGAATGAGTTATCTATGTGAGATCACAGTGACAGAGCACATGGGAATCTGACTCATTGTACAGGCTTGCCAGGCAACAATCTGTAATCTGCCTAACTGTACTGCGCATGTGTTGTCATGGTTGCTCCTCTGTTCCTCCTCATATTGTCTCCATCTACAGAGAACTCAGAAAAATGCACCCCTGAGAGGGCAAGTTCTTTACAAATTAAAGTTTCTAGAACAGAAGAGACATAGTAGATTTATCTTGGCAACCTGTAGGCACAAGACATGGGGAAATGGAAGAAGGGATTGAAGAAGATAGAGACATGGAGGAATGGATAAATTCAATCATTCATTGGATAAGTGAGTGATCCAATGAAAGAGATGGCTAATAGGATAAAATGTGCTGCATGCCCTCTGAAAGTCAGTCCAAATTGAGGGTAGATAAGGTTATCCACTAAGGAGGAAGCTTAGTCCATTTTGCCTTCTTTGTGCTCTAGACCCACCCAGGAGAGTGATGATGATGTTGAGGAGAAGAAGGGGCGAGGGTACCAGCATGCCCTGGTACAAGTTTTCACCCACATTGTAGCCAAATCACCTGACCTGGCACAGGTGACCTACATGACGGACCCTGAATTGCAGTTTGACACCAACAACCTTACTAACCAAGTTTTTGAAGATGAAGGAACCAAAACTGCCCTGTTAAAGATGTCAGGATCCTTGCATGATGGGAGTCAGGCATCAATATCATACTTGTATCCTCGGGTCTGATGGGTTTGTGGGGTCTTTGCCACACTTCACCTAACATCACTGATTCCCTAGGTAACTGATTTTATGGAGATCAGTGCATATATCATATCTGTGCATGTCAAACACCAATGTGATTCAATGTACTACTAGTTTAGCCTAGGTGCGGGTGAGTCTGTTTATGAGTTTTATAGCCCAAATCCCACAGAACATGATCAATGACAAGGGAACAGTGTTTTAGAGTTAAGGCAGGCCAATTGTTTAAATGAACTCACAGGGGTTGAATGGCATGCATAAGACCTGTGAAAGTGCAAGACAGAAAGAATCCAGGCATGACAAAATAGGTAGTAGATAGAAGCCTGGTAAAAGTAAGTAGGTAGCCTGAGGTCCACCCCATGCAGAAGAGCCACTGAGAGGAGACACTTTTCTTTAGGCAGGAGGATCCGGGTCACTCAACATGGTCCAGTGGAGTTCATATACCCAGTGACTTCCAGATGGTATGAATTAAACCATTAATCAAATGAAACCTAATTTTCTTTGCTACTGAGTACACATTTGTGACCCTTCATGATCACTCTCTATCCTCTTAAGTCCCGACACCTCGATGTCACATCTTTCTATATGACATGTTTTTCCCTCACGCATTATCCCTCTCTGAGATTCTACATCTTTTTGGCCACTCTCCTCTGTTTCCTAAACAGCAATCTTGTCCTCTTCCACACACTGCATCTCCTTTCGTCATTCCCTCTCCAAGGGGAAAAGACGATAAGTCCTGTTTTGTTTTGAGGCCTGTCTTTCTGTGATGTCCCATCCACCAGAAACTCCATCATTGACCAAACAACATAACACCTTCACAAATTGTATTTTTAGAGCAAAAAAAAATTCCATTGGGAAAGATACCAGGATTAATAGAAGACCTGAGGTATTTCTGAAAAAAAGATTTCCCCAAACACAGTTTTAAGTCTGACCCCCAAAATTTGTGAATTTCACTTTAACAGATCTTCATAAAATCATAGACATAGATATGTAAGTCATTATCAAAATTGATGAAATGCACGGAAGGTTTGGTGGGAACTTGGTAAATAATTTTACCTATCTTTTGGGTTCCATCTTTTTCGTTGTGCTGCACGCTTTTGCCTGCCAAGGAATCCCTGCCTAATTCCAAATTCACCCCTATTGGAGGACATCCTGGCATAAGGTGGAGGTTGCTTTCAATGTAGTCATCTAGATGGTGGTAAAGGTACACAACTGGATCTTTCTTGTAGGTAATGTAGAAACAGGTCTCCATGGTATGCACCTCATCTTGGACTACCCCAGTCCACTCTTCCATAGAGCTGGCATGATGTGGAGGTTGCCTTCAAGGTAGTCAACCAGGAGGTGGTAAACGTACAAGACCGGATCTTTCTTGTAGGTAATATAGAACCAGGTCTTCATGATTGGCACCTCCTCTAGGACCATCCCCTTCCAGTCATCCTTAGAGCCATTTGTGCCCTCAAATGTATGTTTCACTGCTCTGCCAACTATGGTGTTTGAGAGATGAGTGTCTGTCTCCTGAGGAAATGGTACATTGTTAGGCAGGAACTTAAGCATTAAAATCCTTAAATCAATTTGAAGCTCCAATCCATAGACACAATCTATCCCATCATACTTCAACAAATAAAGAGAGAGATTTGTTGGCAGTTGATCTAGAATGATGGCTTTCCACTGGGTGACTGGTTCATTGGCTTCCTTCCAGCCGTGAGAAATTCTGCGGCTGACAATATTCTTCAGGGCCTCAAAAGGCCTACTCAGTTTTTGCTTCTGGAGAGATGACCCATTCCTCTTCTGGACAGGTGGCATGCATCTCATACTAAGAGGCATCTTCATCATGGCTGTAGACTTACTGAGATAGGCCACTGACCTCCTGGTCCGCTGTTTCTTGGTTATCTTTCTGTGCTTGGGCTTCATAGCTGCCCACTCTCTAGGTTGAAAGAACTTTCCTTCTGTTTAATTCAGAAACAAAGTCGTGGCCTCAACCATGAGTGCCTGCAAGGATAACAAGGGGAGGCTATGAGGTCAAGGCTCTTTTCTGGAAGAACTGTGGTGCAGGAGACAAAGATATTGTTCAACAGGTTTGCATACCTAACTGTAATTTTCTCTTAAGAAATAAATAGGACAATTTGCAAATTTTTCTCTACAGCTCAGTATATAAATCTCAGAGACACATTCCTGCTGCCCAAAGGCAAATGACTTCTCGTGAGAAACCCACTTTCTGACTGACTAAGTCAATGCGAGGAGAAGGTATGCCTATCCCTGAAACGAGTAAGAAAAATCTGAACAGATACAAAGAATTCAAAGGACATCCACACGTCTCCTTCGAGATCAAGCTAATAGGTAGGGGGCTCAATCCAAGACAGCCTGCCCAAGGTCATGGCACTCCAGTCCACTGGCTCTCTGTATTGGGTCTCCTGATCCAGACCCAGGTATATTACATAAAGCCATTCTGTGTCTTCATTGTGGAAGTGCGTACTGTGAGACCCACTTCAACTTCAAAGACTCATTATTCTGGGCAACAGCAGCCATTGAGAAATAATTAGTATCTTTTAAAACACCTATGGAAAAGAGGAGCTTTGCCATTTTAGTGGATTGATGAATTTGATATTGTTAGCAAAGATAAAGTGGGAAGAATAGCTGGCATTCACCATCCCCACAGCTATCAAATATAGGAGCTGGTAACAACAGAAAATGTGGACCGCAGGACATTTGAAGGAAAACATTTTTGTGCTACATAGGTCTTAGTTAGTTTGGAAACATATTTACCAAAAGAAAATGTCCTACCTCTCCAGATTCCATCTTCCAGAAATGTTCAGGTGCAAAAAGCGTGTTGAACAGTTGTGGAGACCAGGAGCTGAACTGTCCTCCTCAGGCACTGTGAGGATAATAAACCCACCTTCATGGAAGACTAGTGCTTTGAGTGGAACAGAGTTGCTACCCAATGAATCAAGGCTTTGTGACATCACCAAGGCTCTACTTATGTCAGAAATCCCCTCACAAGCTTGTTACTTCCCTATTTACCCACAGAAACATCCAGCATTCAGCCCCTCAAAAGCTGTATACAGCCCCAGGGGACCCAAAATAAGCCCCAACTCATCTTCCCAATTACTCCAGTCACACGCTTGCCCAAGCAACTCAATCCCTGTGTATTATTTTTCTGAAAAAGTCTTTGGTGTCTGAGTCAACAAATCACATGAAAGTTTTTTTTCTTAGATCCCATCTCTCCATTGGTTATCTTGTATTGAATTTTTCTTCCTTCATAAATAAAAAATTTCAAATTTCCTCTTCCTTTCCTCCTCCCCCTAACAACTCACACAACCACCAATCCTCTCCACTCCCAATCCAGTCCTAATAGAAGGCAGGGTACCTTGACCTGTGGGAAGCACTTGCCCCCCCTCCATCCAGATTGAGGAAGGTATGCATCTACATATATATGATCGATTAAAGCCTGTATGTGCTGTGCAGACAAATCACAGGGCCATTATCATTGGTTTCTCCTTCTGTCCCAATTGTCAGCCACACTCACTGCTTCCACTTTGATCCCATGCTCTGTCAGTCCCAGCAGAGCTGGTTTTGTTGATCTCCCATTAGCTCAGACACAGTGTCTCAGTGGGTGGACCAAGCCCTTGTATTCCTTAGTTCTTTGCTCTTATTCTCTCCCCTTCAGCTCTTCAACTGGAGCTTGGTAGCTCAGTCTAATTTATGATGTGGGTCCCTGTCTTTATCTCCATCCTTTTCCGTACAACAGTTCTATGGTGATATTCAAGATAGTCATCAGTCTGATTATGGGACAAAGCACCCGTAGTGCCTAGGGACATGGTACAGTGCAGGCACCCACAGCTCACCTGCCCAAGGTACTCGTTGGTGTCACCCCATGGCTTTCTGGGAACCCCTCTAGAGAGAAGCCTCTTACTAACCCCAGAACGGCACCCTAAGTTGAGATATCAACAGTGTGTGTGCATTAACTTATGGGGGTGTGTTTGTGTGTTTAAGACACAATAACAGCAGATGGATTATAATATTGAAATTTCTTCTTATCTTGAGAAGAATACTTGCTAGAGAAACACTATCACAGTAGTACTGAGAGTGTAGGCTGTCTCAGCATGGAGAAGTAACTGGAGCAAACCCCTAGTAGTTCAGCTCAGTGGCCCAAGAAAGATGGTCAAGGAAAGTCAATGAACTCAGGGATGGAAGTTAAAACTCAGGCTAAATAACATTCCAAATCATTTAGGCGGAACATGAGACACTCGTGCAACAGTCACAAGTGTCTAAAATGCCTGGAGCTAGAATCTTAGGGCAGGAGAAGTTGTGGAGCTGAGAGTGCATTGCAATAACTGACAGAATCTGGCAAAAGACATGTAAGCGTATCTAGCAAACATCCATGGAAACCATGAATGGGAGAAAACCCTGAGAAGTCTGCACAAAAACATAACATCTTGACAATTCTGAGATTTAATGACAAAGGAGAGATCTTAAATATGTCACTGTCACATGGTGATGATTAACCCACTCCATTGCAGTGTGACCCCCTGACATGTTTAAGATACCTGTCAATTCTGTCTATATATTTACAGAGAAATTCACATTGCTTGCACAGATTAACTAGCAGCATTTTTTACCGCTCAATCAAAGGCAAAGCAAAGAAATCATGGACATGTTGTTGAATGCTGATGATGTTGTTGGGAGCATTTGTGGGTTTTTTCTTAAAGGGAAATCATGGGTCACACAAATGCATGAAGCAGATCCTGTCTCTTCCATGTACCTGAAAGCATGAAGAAATAAACTAAAATAGGTTTTTGTCACATACTGGTAAATTTTGCTGCTATGTTTATATATGTGTGTTGCAGGAGCTCTTTCTGCACCTTCACGCTATAGCAACTGAGATAAAGGCCATTGGCGTGTGGTGTCTCTCTCTTTCAAAATGGAGCAACTGCCTTCAGCTTGCTCTCTTGCATCGATCTCCACATCCAGCTACTAGGCTCCTCTCCTCATCCTGCAGAGGGCTGTTGTCTGGCATGGCAATCTGTAAGGTGTGCCCCTTAAAAGAAATAACCATTTTATGAATCATAATTCTAAACTGGTGTGGGTGATTGTTTGTGACTTACACCTTCCTATGTGATGAGAACAACCAGGGTGTGAAGGGGGTTCTCAATGTTCATGTTGCAGAAGCCATGGCAGCAGGAGTAGGAGGCCTCTCATTCTCTGTAAGGAAATCAGTAAACATTGGGGACAAGTGAAAGGATGCCCTGAAACATCAAGGCTTGAGCTTTCAGACCGCAATTCCTCCAGCTAGGTTCTGGGTCTCCACAACCTACAAAACCTCCTGAGGACCAAGTATTCAGAACCAGAAGCCTGTGTGGGCCATATCACATAAAATCGTAGTGTGTACACCAATCGTTTTTTTTTTTTTTAATGTACATCCTTTTGTCCCTCCAGAAACATTTGTATTTCCAATAAAGATAACTTGCTGCCTCTTTGGTGTCCTGAAATTGTTCTAAGGTGATGGTGGGGCATTCTTACATACATTGCTGTGTTGTTATGAGACCTTAACGGGACAGCAAATGTTTCAGAAAACAAAGGCAGTTAGGTTCAAACCTGTGGTTAGCAGTGTGCTGGACACGGGTTGCCTATAGCTAATCTATGGAAAGATGGATTTCCTAAGAAGGGTAGCAGCACACATGGAGGCATGTAGTCTTACCTTTACAAATGACCCATTTTGTGGCCTTACATCAGGCTCCTCTATTCTCCTCATCTTGGTTTCTTTACCAGATTAGGACAAAAATTAAAACTCAATGTCCTGGACGTGAACACTGTGTGAGTTATCTATGTGAGATCACCGTGACAGAGCTCATGGCAATCTGACTCATTGTACAGGCTTGCCAGGCATCAATCTGTAATCTGCCTAAATCTACTGCGCAAGTGTTGTCATGGTTGCTCCTCTGTTCCTCCTCATATGGTCTCCATCTAGAGAGAACTCAGAAAAATCCACCCCTGAGAGGGCAAGTTCTTTACAAATTAAAGTTTCTAGAACAGAAGAGACATAGTAGATTTCTCTGGGCAACCTGTAGACACAAGACATGGGGAAATGGAAGAAGGGATTGAAGAAGATAGAGACATGGAGGAATGGATAAATTCAATCATTCATTGGATAAGTGAGTGATCCAATGAAAGAGATGGCTAATAGGATAAAATGTGCTGCATGCCCTCTGAAAGTCAGTCCAAATTGAGTGTAGATAAGGTTATCCACTAAGGAGGAAGCTTAGTCCATTTTGCCTTCTTTGTGCTCTAGACCCACCCAGGAGAGTGATGATGATGTTGAGGAGAAGAATGGGCGAGGGTACCAGCATGCCCTGGTACAAGTTTTCACCCACATTGTAGCCAAATCACCTGACCTGGCACAGGTGACCTACATGACGGACCCTGAATGACAATTTGACACCTACAACCTTACTAACCAAGTTTTTGAAGATGAAGGAACCAAAACTGCCCTGTTAAAGATGTCAGGATCCTTGCATGATGGGAGTCAGGCATCAATATCATACTGGTATCCTCGGGTCTGATGGGTTTGTGGGGTCTTTGCCACACTTCACCTAACATCACTGATTCCCTAGGTAACTGATTTTATGGAGCTCGGTGCATGCATCATATCTGTGCATGTCACACACCAATGTGATTCAATGTACTACTAGTTTAGCGTAGGTGCGGGTGAGTCTGTTTATGAGTTTTATAGGCCAAATCCCACAGAACATGATCAATGACAAGGGAACAGTGTTTTAGAGTTAAGGCAGGCCAATTGTTTAAATGAACTCACAGGGGTTGAATGGCATGCATAAGACCTGTGAGAGTGCAAGGCAGAGAGAATCCAGGCATGACAAAATAGGTAGTAGATAGCAGCCTGGCAAAAGTAAGTAGGTAGCCTGAGGTCCACCCCATTGCAGAAGAGCCACTGAGAGGAGACACTTTTCTTTAGGCAGGAGGATCCGGGTCACTCAACATGCTCCAGTGGAGATAATATACTCAGTGACTTCCCGATGGTATGAATTAGACCATTAATCAAATGAAACCCAATTTTCTTTGCTTCTGAGTACACATTTGTGACCCTTCATATTCACTCTCTATCCTCTTAAGTCCCAACACCTCGATGTCACATCTTTCCATATGACATGTTTTTCCCTCATGCATTATCCCTCTCTGAGATCCTACATCTTTTCGGCCACTCTCCTCTGTTTCCTAAACAGCCATCTTGTCCTCTTCCACACACTGCATCTCCTTTCGTCATTCCCTCTCCAAGGGGAAAAGACCATAAGTCCTTTTTGTTTTGTGGCCTGTCTTTCTGTGATGTCCCATCCACCAGAAACTCCATCATTGACCAAACAACATAACAACTTCACAAATTTTATTTTTAGAGCAAAAAAAAATTTCATTGGGAAATATACCAGGATTAATAGAAGACCTGAGGTATTTCTGAAAAAAAGAATTCCCCAAACACAGTTTAAGTCTGACCCCCAAAATTTGTGAATTTCTCTTTAACACATCTTCATCGAATCATAGACATAGATATGGAAGTCATTATCAAACTTGATGAAATGCACGGAAGGTTTGGTGGGAACTTGGTAAATAATTTTACCTATCTTTTGGGTTCCATCTTTTTCGTTGTGCTGCACGCTTTTGCCTGCCAAGGAATCCCTGCCTAATTCCAAATTCACCCCTATTGGAGGACATCCTGGCATAATGTGGAGGTTGCTTTCAATGTAGTCATCTAGATGGTGGTAAAGGTACACAACTGGATCTTTCTCGTAGGTAATGTAGAAACAGGTCTTCATGGTCTGCACCTCATCTGGGACCACCCCAGTCCACTCCTCCATAGAGCCTCTCATGATGTGGACGTTGCCTTCAAGGTAGTCAACCAGGAGGTGGTAAATGTACAAGACCGGATCTTTCTTGTAGGTAATATAGAACCAGGTCTTCATGAATGGCACCTCCTCTAGGACCATCCCCTTCCAGTCATTCTTAGAGCCATTTGTGCCCTCAAATGTATGTTTCACTGCTCTGCCAACTATGGTGTTTGAGAGATGAGTGTCTGTCTCCTGAGGAAATGGTACGTTGTTAGGCAGAAACTTAAGGTTTAAAATCCTTTCATCACTGTGAAGCTCCAATCCATAGACACAATCTATCCCATCATACTTCAACAAATAGAGAGAGGAATTTGTTGGCAGTTGATCTAGAATGATGGCTTTCCACTGGGTGACTGGTTCATTGGCTTCCTTCCAGCCGTGAGAAATTCTGCGGCCGACAATATTCTCCAGGGCCTCAAAAGGCCTACTCAGTTTTTGCTTCTGGAGAGATGACCCATTCCTCTTCTGGACAGGTGGCATGCATCTCATACTAAGAGGCATCTTTATCATGGCTGTAGACTTACTGAGATAGGCCACTGACCTCTTGGTCCGCTGTTTCTCGGCTATCTTTCTGTGCTTGGGCTTCATAGCTGCCCACTCTCTAGGTTGAAAGAACTTTCCTTCTGTTTAATTCAGAAACAAAGTCGTGGCCTCAACCATGAGTGCCTGCAAGGATAACAAGGGGAGGCTATGAGGTCAAGGCTCTTTTCTGGAAGAACTGTGGTGCAGGAGACAAAGATATTGATCAACAGGTTTGCATACCTAACTGTAATTTTCTCTTAAGAAATAAATAGGACAATTTGCAAATTTTTCTCTACAGCTCAGTATAGCAATCTCAGAGACACATTCCTGCTGCCCAAAGGCAAATGACCTCTGCTGAGAAACCTACTTTCTGACTGACTAAGTCAATGAGAGGAGACGGTATGCCTATCCCCGAAACGAGTAAGAAAAATCTGAATAGATAACAAAGAATTCGAAGGACATCCACACATCTCCTTTGACATCAAGCAAATAGGTATGGGGCTCAATCCAAGACAGCCTGCCCAAGGTCATGGCACTCCAGTCCACTGGCTCTCTGTATTGGGTCTCCTGATCCAGACCCAGGTATATTACATAAAGCCATTCTGTGTCTTCATTGTGGAAGTGAGTACTGTGAGACCCACTTCAACCTGAAAGACTCATTATTCTGGGCAACAGCAGCCATTGAGAAATAATTAATATCTTTTAAAACACGTATGGACAAAGATGAGCTTTGCCATTTTAGTGGATTGATGAATTTGATATTGTTAGCAAAGATAAAGTGGGAAGAATAGTTGGCATTCAACATTCCCACAGCTATCAAATATAGGAGCTGGTAACAACAGAAATGGTGGACCCGCAGGACAGTTGAAGGAAAACTTTTTTGTACTATAGAGGTCTTAGTTGCTTTGGAAACATATTTACCAAAAGAAAATGTCCTACCTCTACAGATTCCATCATCCGGAAATGTTCAGGTGCAAAAAGCCTGTTGAACAGTTGTGGAGACCAGGAGCTGAACTGTCCTCCTCAGGCACTGTGAGGATAATAAACCCACCTTCATGGAAGACTAGTGCTTTGAGTGGAACAGAGTTGCTACCCAACGAATCAAGGCTTTGTGACATCACCAAGGCTCTACTTATGTCAGAAATCCCCTCACAAGCTTGTTACTTCCCTATTTACCCACAGAAACATCCAGCATTCAGCTCCTCAAAAGCTGTATACAGCCACGAGGGAACCAAAAATAAGCCCCCACTCAACTTCCCAATTACTCAAGTCACAGTCTTGCCCAAGCAACTCAATCCCAGTATCTTATTTTTCTGAAAAAGTCTTTGGTGTCTGAGTCTACAAATCACAAGAAAGTTTTTCTTCTTAGATCCCATTTCTCCATTGGTTATCTTGTATTGAATTTTTCTTCCTTCATAAATAAAAAATTTCAAATTTCCTCTTCCTTTCCTCCTCCCCCTAACAACTCACACAACCAACAATCCTCTCCACTCCCAATCCAGTCCTAATAGAGGGCAGGGTACCTTGACCTGTGGGAAGCACTTGCCCCCCCTCCATCCAGATTGAGGAAGGTATGCATGTACATATATATGATCGATTAAAGCCTGTATGTGCAGTACAGACAAATCCCAGGGCCATTATCATTGGCTTCTCCTTCTGTCCCAATTGTCAGCCACACTCAATGCTTCCACTTTGATCCCATGCTCTGTCAGTCCCAGCATAGCTGGTTTTGTTGATCTCCCATTAGCTCAGACACAGTGTCTCAGTGGGTGGACCAAGCCCTTGTATTCCTTAGTTCTTTGCTCTTATTCTCTCCCCTTCAGCTCTTCAACTGGAGCTTGGTAGCTCAGTCTAGTTTTCTGATGTGGGTCCCTGTCTTTATCTCCATCCTTTTCCGTACAACAGTTCTATGGTGATATTCAAGATAGTCATCAGTCTGATTATGGGACAAAGCACCCGTAGTGCCTAGGGACATGGCACAGTGCAGGCACCCACAGCTCACCTGCCCAAGGTCCTCGTTGGTGTCACCCCATGGCTTTCTGGGAACCCCCTAGAGAGAAGCCTCTTACTAACCCCAGAACGGCACCCTAAGTTGAGATATCAACAGTGTGTGTGCATTAAGTGTTTAAGACACAATAACAGCAGATAGATTATAAAATTGAAATTTCTTCTTATCTTGAGAAGAATACTTGCTACAGAAACACTATCACAGTAGTACTGAGAGTGTAGGCTGTCTCAGCATGGAGAAGTAACTGGAGCAAACCCCTAGTAGTTCAGCTCAGTGGCCCAAGAAAGATGGTCAAGGAAAGTCAATGAACTCAGGGATGGAAGTTAAAACTCAGGCTAAATAACATTCCAAATCATATAGGCGAAACATGAGACACTCGTGCAACAGTCACAAGTGTCTAAAATGCCTGGAACTAGAATCTTAGGGCAGGAGAAGTTGTGGAGCTGAGAGTGCATGGCAAAAACTGACAGAATCTGGCAAAAGACATGTAAGCGTAACTATCAAACATCCATGGAAACCATGAATGGGAGAACACCCTGAGAAGTCTGCACATAAACATAACATCTTGACAATTCTGAGATTTAATGAGAAAGGAGAGATCTTAAATATGTCACTGTCACATGGTGATGATTAACCCACTCCATTGCAGTGTGACCCCCTGACATGTTTAAGATACCTGTCAATTCTGTCTATATATTTACAGAGAAATTCACATTGCTTGCACAGATTAACTAGCAGCATTTTTTACCGCTCAATCAAAGGCAAAGCAAAGAAATCATGGACATGTTGTTGAATGCTGATGATGTTGTTGGGAGCGTTTGTGGGTTTTTTCTTAAAGGGAAATCATTGGTCACACAAATGCATGAAGCAGATCCTGTCTCTGCCATGTACCTGAAAGCATGAAAAAAATAAACTAAAATAGGTTTTTGTCACATACTGGTAAATTTTGCTGCTATGTCCAAATATGTGTGTTGCAGGAGCTCTTTCTGCTCCTTCAGGCTATAGTAACTGAGATAAAGGCCATTGGGGTGTGGTTTCTCTCTCTTTCAAAATGGAGCAACTGCCTTCAGCTTGCTCTCTTGCATCCATTACCACATCCAGCTACTAGGCTCCTCTCCTCATCCTGCAGAGGGCTGTTGACTGGCATGGCAATCTGTAAGGTTTGCCCCTTAAAAGAAATAACCATTATATGAATCATAATTATAAACTGGTGTGGGAGATTGTTTGTGACTTACACCTTCCTATGTGATGAGAGCAACCAGGGTGTGAAGGGGGTTCTCACTGTTCATGTTGCAGAAGCCATAGCAGCAGGAGTAGGCGGCCTCTCATTCTCTGTAAAAAAATCAGTAAACATTGTGGACCAGTGAAAAAATGCCCTGAAACATCAAGGCTTGATCTTTCAGACCGCAATTCCTCCAGCTAGGTTCTGGGTCTCCACAACCTACAAAACCTCCTGAGGACCAAGTATTCAGAACCAGAAGCCTGTGTGGGCCATATCACATAAAATTGTAGTGAGTACAGCAATCGTTTTTTTTTTTTTTAATGTACACATTTTTGTCCCTCCAGAAACATTTGTATTTCCAATAAAGATAACTTGCTGCCTCTTTGGTGTCCTGAAATTGCTCTAAGGTGATGGTGGGGCATTCTTACATACCTGTCTGTGTTGGTATGAGACCTTAACGGGACAGCAATTGTTTCAGAAATCAAAGGCAGTTAGGTTCAAACCTGTGGTTAGCATTGTGCTGGTACTTGGGTTGCCTATAGCTAATCTACGGAAAGATGGATTTCCTAAGAAGGGTAGTACCACACATGGAGGCATGTAGTCTTACCTTTACAAATGACCCATTTTGTGGCCTTACATCAGGCTCCTCTATTCTCCTCATCTTGGTTTCTTTACCAGATTAGGGCAATAATTAAAACTCAATGTCCTGGACGTGAACACTGAATGAGTTATCTATGTGAGATCACAGTGACAGAGCTCATGGGAATCTGACTCATTGTACAGGCTTGCCAGGCATCAATCTGTAATCTGCCTAACTCTACTGCGCAAGTGTTGTCATGGTTGCTCCTCTGTTCCTCCTCATATGGCCTCCATCTACAGAGAACTCAGAAAAATCCACCCCCGAGAGGGCAAGTTCTTTACAAATGAAAGTTTTAGAACAGAAGAGACATAGTAGATTTCTCTGGGCAACCTGTAGACACAAGACATGGGGAAATGGAAGAAGGGATTGAAGAAGATAGAGACATGGAGGAATGGATAAATTCAATCATTCATTGGATAAGTGAGTGATCCAATGAAAGAGATGGCTAATAGGATAAAATGTGCTGCATGCCCTCTGAAAGTCAGTCCAAATTGAGTGTAGATAAGGTTATCCACTAAGGAGGAAGCTTAGTCCATTTTGCCTTCTTTGTGCTCTAGACCCACCCAGGAGAGTGATGATGATGTTGAGGAGAAGAAGGGGCGAGGGTACCAGCATGCCCTGGTACAAGTTTTCACCCACATTGTAGCAAAATCACCTGACCTGGCACAGGTGACCTACATGCTGGACCCTGAATGGCAGTTTGACACCTACAACCTTACTAACCAAGTTTTTGAAGATGAAGGAACCAAAACTGCCCTGTTAAAGATGTCAGGATCCTTGCATGATGGGAGTCAGGCATCAATATCATACTGGTATCCTCGGGTCTGATGGGTTTGTGGGGTCTTTGCCACACTTCACCTAACATCACTGATTCCCTAGGTAACTGATTTTATGGAGCTCGGTGCATTCATCATATCTGTGCATGTCACACACCAATGTTTTTCAATGTACTACTAGTTTAGCCTAGCTGCGGGAGAGTCTGTTTATGAGTTTTATAGCCCAAATCCCACAGAACATGATCAATGACAAGGGAACAGTGTTTTAGAGTTAAGGCAGGCCAATTGTTTAAATGAACTCACAGGGGTTGAATGGCATGCATAAGACCTGTGAGAGTGCAAGACAGAGAGAATCCAGGCATGACAAAATAGGTAGTAGATAGAAGCCTGGCAAAAGTAATTAGGTAGGATGAGGTCCAACCCATTGCAGAAGAGCCACTGAGAGAAGACACTTTTCTTTAGGCAGGAGGATCCGGGTCACTCAACATGCTCCAGTGGAGTTAATATACCCAGTGACTTCCAGATGGTATGAATTAAACCATTAATCAAATGAAACCCAATTTTCTTTGCTTCTGAGTACACATTTGTGACCCTTCATGATCACTCTCTATCCTCTTAAGTCCCAACACCTCGATGTCACATCTTTCCATATGACATGTTTTTCCTCATGCATTATCCCTCTCTGATATCCTACATATTTTTGGCCACTCTCCTCTGTTTCCTAAACAGCCATCTTGTCCTCTTCCACACACTGCATCTCCTTTCGTCATTCCCTCTCCAAGGGGAAAAGACCATAAGTCCTGTTTTGTTTTGAGGCCTGTCTTTCTGTGATGTCCCATCCACCAGGAACTCCATCATTGACCAAACAACATAACAGCTTCACAAATTGTATTTTTAGAGCAAAAAAAAATTCCATTGGGAAAGATACCAGGATTAATAGAAGACCTGAGGTATTTATGAAAAAAAGATTTCCCCAAACACAGTTTTAAGTCTGACCCCCAAAATTTGTGAATTTCACTTTAACACATCTTCATCAAATCATAGACATAGATATGGAAGTCATTATCAAACTTGATGAAATGCACGGAAGGTTTGGTGGGAACTTGGTAAATAATTTTACCTATCTTTTGGGTTCCATCTTTTTCGTTGTGCTGCACGCTTTTGCCTGCCAAGGAATCCCTGCCTAATTCCAAATTCACCCCTATTGGAGGACATCCTGGCATAATGTGGAGGTTGCTTTCAATGTAGTCATCTAGATGGTGGTAAAGGTACACAACTGGATCTTTCTCGTAGGTAATGTAGAAACAGGTCTTCATGGTCTGCACCTCATCTTGGACCACCCCAGTCCACTCCTCCAAAGAGCCTGGCATGATGTGGAGGTTGCCTTCAAGGTAGTCAACCAGGAGGTGGTAAATGTACAAGACCGGATCTTTCTTGTAGGTAATAGAGAATCAGGTCTTCATGATTGGAACCTCCTCTAGGACCATCCCCTTCCAGTCGTCCTTAGAGCCATTTGTGCCCTCAAGTGTATGTTTCACTGCTCTGCCAACTATGGTGTTTGAGAGATGAGTGTCTGTCTCCTGAGGAAATGGTACGTTGTTAGGCAGGAACTTAAGCATTAAAATCCTTTCATCACTGTGAAGCTCCAATCCATAGACACAATCTATCCCACAATACTTCAACAAATAGAGAGAGGGATTTGTTGGCAGTTGATCTAGAATGATGGCTTTCCACTGGGTGACTGGTTCATTGGCTTCCTTCCAGCCGTGAGAAGTTCTGCAGCCGACAATATTCTCCAGAGCCTCAAAAGGCCTATTCAGTTTTGGCTTCTGGAGAGATGACCCATTCCTCTTCTGGACAGGTGGCATGCATCTCATACTAAGAGGCATCTTCATCATGGCTGTAGACTTACTGAGATAGGCCACTGACCTCCTGGTCCGCTGTTTCTTGGCTATCTTTTTGTGCTTGGGCTTCATAGCTGCCCACTCTCTAGGTTGAAAGAACTTTCCTTCTGTTTAATTCAGAAACAAAGTCATGGCCTCAACCATGAGTGCCTGCAAGGATAAAAAGGGGAGGCTATGAGGTCAAGGCTCTTTTCTGGAAGAACTGTGGTGCAGGAGACAAAGATATTGATGAACAGGTTTGCTACCTAACTGTAATTTTCTCTTAAAATAAATAGAACAATTTGCAAATTTTTCTCTACACCTCAGTATAGCAATCTCAGAGACACATTCCTGCTGCCCAAAGGCAAATGACGTCTGCTGAGAAACCTACTTTCTGACTGACTAAGTCAATGAGAGGACAAGGTATGCCTATCCCCGAAACGAGCAAGAAAAATCTGAACAGATAACAAAGAATTCGAAGGATATCCACACGTCTCCTTCGACATCAAGCTAATAGGTAGGGGGCTCAATCCAAGACAGCCTACCCAAGGTCATGGCACTCCAGTCCACTGGCTCTCTGTATTGGGTCTCCTGATCCAGACCCAGGTATATTACATAAAGCCATTCTGTGTCTTCATTGTGGAAGTGAGTACTGTGAGACCCACTTCAACCTGAAAGACTCATTATTCTGGGCAACAACAGCCAGTGAGAAATAATTAGTATCTTTTAAAGCACCTATGGACAAAGAGGATCTTTGCCATTTTAGTGGATTGATGAATTTGATATTGTTAGCAAAGATAAAGTGGGAAGAATAGCTGGCATTCACCATCCCCACAGCTATCAAATATAGGAGCTGGTAACAACAGAAATGGTGGACCTGCAGGACAGTTGAAGGAAAACTTTTTTGTACTACAGAGGTCTTAGTTGCTTTGGAAACATATTTACCAAAAGAAAATGTCCTACCTCTCTAGTTTTCATCTTCCGGAAATGTTCAGGTGCAAAAAGCCTGTTGAACAGTTGTGGAGACCAGGAGCTGAACTGTCCTCCTCAGGCACTGTGAGGATAATAAACCCACCTTCATGGAAGACTAGTGCTTTGAGTGGAACAGAGTTGCTACCCAACGAATCAAGGCTTTGTGACATCACCAAGGCTCTACTTCTGTCAGAAATCCCCTCACAAGCTTGTTACTTCCCTATTTACCCACAAACATCCAGCATTCAGCTCCTCAAAAGCTGTATACAGCCACGAGGGAACCCAAAATAAGCCGCCACACATCTTCCCAATTACTCAAGTCACACCCTTGCCCACAAACTCAATCCCTGTATCTTATTTTTCTGAAAAAGTCTTTGGTGTCTGAGTCAACAAATCACATGAAAGTTTTTTTTTTCTTAGATCCCATCTCTCCAATGTTTATCTTGTATTGATTTTTTTCTTCCTTCATAAATAATAAATTTCAAATTTCCTCTTCCCTTCCTCCTCCCCCTACTCACGCAACCACCAATCCTCTCCACTCCCAATCCAGTCCTAATAGAAGGCAGGGTACCTTGACCTGTGGGAAGCCCTTGCCCCCCCTCCATCCAGATTGAGGAAGGTATGCATCTACATATAATATGATCGATTAAAGCCTGTATGTGCAGTACAGAAAAATCCCAGTGCTATTATCATAGGGTTCTCTTTCTGCCCCAATTGTCAGTCACATTCAATGCTCCACTTTCTCCCATGCTCTGTCAGTCACAGCATAGCTGGTTTTGTTGATCTCCCATTAGCTCAGACACAGTGTCTCAGTGGGTGGACCAAGCCCTTGTATTCCTTAGTTCTTTGCTCTTATTCTCTCCCCTTTAGCTCTTCAACTGGAGCTTGGTAGCTCAGTCTAGTTTTCTGATGTGGGTCCCTGTCTTTATCTTCATTCTTTTCCGTACAACAGTTCTATGGTGATATTCAAGATAGTCATCAGACTGATTATGGGACAAAGCACCCGTAGTGCCTTGGGACATGGCACAGTGCAGGCACCCACAGCTCACCTGCCCAAGGTCCTTGTTGGTATCACCCCATGGCTTTCTGGGAATCCCTCTAGAGAGAAGCCTCTTACTAACCCCAGAACGGCACCCTAAGTTGAGATATCAACAGTGTGTGTGCATTAACTTATGGGGGTGTGTTTGTGTGTTTAAGACACAATAACAGCAGATGGATTATAATATTGAAATTTCTTCTTATCTTGAGAAGAATACTTGCTAGAGAAACACTATCACAGTAGTACTGAGAGTGTAGGCTGTCTCAGCATGGAGAAGTAACTGGAGCAAACCCCTAGTAGTTCAGCTCAGTGGCCCAAGAAAGATGGTCAAGGAAAGTCAATGAACTCAGGGATGGAAGTTAAAACTCAGGCTAAATAACATTCCAAATCATTTTGGCGGAACATGAGACACTCGTGCAACAGTCACAAGTGTCTAAAATGCCTGGAACTAGAATCTTAGGGCAGGAGAAGTTGTGGAGCTGAGAGTGCATGGCAAAAACTAACAGAATCTGGCAAAAGACATGTAAGCGTAACTATCAAACATCCATGGAAACCATGAATGGGAGAAAACCCTGAGAAGTCTGCACATAAACATAACATCTTGACAATTCTGAGATTTAATGAGAAAGGAGAGATCTTAAATATGTCACTGTCACATGGTGATGATTAACCCACTCCATTGCAGAGTGACCCCCTGACATGTTTAAGATACCTTTCAATTCTGTCTATATATTTACAGAGAAGTTCACAATGCTTGCACAGATTAACTAGCAGCATGATTTACCGCTCAATCAAAGGCAAAGCAAAGAAATCATGGACATGTTGTTGAATGCTGATGATGTTGTTGGGAGCGTTTGTGGGTTTTTTCTCAAAGGGAAATCATTGGTCACACAAATGCATGAAGCAGATCCTGTCTCTGACATGTACCTGAAAGCATGAAAAAAATAAACTAAAATAGGTTTTTGTCACATACTGGTAAATTTTGCTGCTATGTCCAAATATGTGTGATGCAGGAGCTCTTTCTGCTCCTTCAGGCTATAGCAATTGAGATAAAGGCCATCTATTTCAAAATGGAGCAACTGCCTTCAGCTTGCTCTCTTGCATCCATTACCACATCCAGCTAGTGGCTCCTCTCCTCATCCTGCAGAGGGCTGTTGTCTGGCATGGCAATCTGTAAGGTTTGCCACTTAAAAGAAATAACCATTTTATGAATCATAATTCTAAACTGGTGTGGGAGATTGTTTGTGACTTACACCTTCCTATGTGATGAGAGCAACCAGGGTGTGAAGGGGGTTCTCACTGTTCATGTTGCAGAAGCCATAGCAGCAAGAGAAGGAGGCCTCTCGTTCTCTGTAAGAAATCAGTAAACATTGGGGACCAGTGCAAGGATGCCCTGAAACGTCAAGGCTTGAGCTTTCAGACCGCAATTCCTCCAGCTAGGTTCTGGGTCTCCACAACCTACAAAACCTCCTGAGGACCAAGTATTCAGAACCAGAAGCCTGTGTGGGCCATATCACATAAAATTGTAGTGAGTACAGCAATCGTTTTTTTTTTTTTAATGTACATCCTTTTGTCCCTCCAGAAACATTTGTATTTCCAATAAAGATAACTTGCTGCCTCTTTGGTGTCCTGAAATTGCTATAAGGTGATGGTGGGGCATTCTTACATACCTGGCTGTGTTGTTATGAGACCTTAACGGGACAGCAATTGTTTCAGAAATCAAAGGCAGTTAGGTTCAAACCCGTGGTTAGCAGTGTGCTGGACACTTGGGTTGCCTATAGCTAAGCTATGGAAAGATGGATTTCCTAAGAAGGGTGGCAGCACACATGGAGGCATGTAGTCTTACCTTTTCAAATGACCCATTTTGTGGCCTTACATCAGGCTCCTCTATTCTCCTCATCTTGGTTTCTTTACCAGATTAGGACAAAAATTAAAACTCAATGTCCTGGACGTGAACACTGAATGAGTTATCTATGTGAGATCACAGTGACAGAGTGCATGGGAATCTGATTCATTGTACAGGCTTGCCAGGCATCAATCTGTAATCTGCCTAACTCTACTGCGCAAGTGTTGTCGTGGTTGCTCCTCTGTTCCTCCTCATATGGTCTCCATCTACAGAGAACTCAGAAAAATCCACCCCTGAGAGGGCAAGTTCTTTACAAATGAAAGTTTCTAGAACAGAAGAGACATAGTAGATTTCTCTGGGCAACCTGTAGACACAAGACATGGGGAAATGGAAGAAGGGATTGAAGAAGATAGAGACATGGAGGAATGGATAAATTCAATCATTCATTGGATAAGTGAGTGATCCAATGAAAGAGATGGCTAATAGGATAAAATGTGCTGCATGCCCTCTGAAAGTCAGTCCAAATTGAGGGTACATAAGGTTATCCACTAAGGAGGAAGCTTAGTCCATTTTGCCTTCTTTGTGCTCTAGACCCACCCAGGAGAGTGATGATGATGTTGAGGAGAAGAAGGGGCGAGGGTACCAGCATGCCCTGGTACAAGTTTTCACCCACATTGTAGCCAAATCACCTGACCTGGCACAGGTGACTTACATGCTGGGCCCTGAATAGCAGTTTGACACCTACAACCTTACTAACCAAGATTTTGAAGATGAAGGAACCAAAACTGCCCTGTTAAAGATGTCAGGATCCTTGTATGATGGGAGTCAGGCATCAATATCATACTGGTGTTCTCGGGTCTGATTGGTTTGTGCGGTCTTTGACACACTTCACCTAACATCACTGATTCCCTAGGTAACTGATTTTATGGAGCTCGGTGCATTCATCATATCTGTGCATGTCACACACCAATGTGATTTAATGTACTACTAGTTTAGCCTGGGTGCCCGTGAGTCGGTTTGTGAGTTTTATAGCCCAAATCCCACAGAACATGATCAATGACAAGGGAACAGTGTTTTAGAGTTAAGGCAGGCCAATTGTTTAAATGAACTCACAGGGGTTGAATGGCATGCATAAGACCTGTGAGAATGCAAGACAGAAAGAATCCAGGCATAACAAAATAGGTAGTAGATAGCAGCCTGGCAAAAGTAAGTAGGTAGCCTGAGGTCCACCCCATTACAGAAGAGCCACTGAGAGGAGACACTTTTCTTTAGGCAGGAGGAACAGGGTCACTCAGCATGCTCCAGTGGAGTTAATATACCCAGTGACTTCCAGATGGTATGAATTAAACCATTAATCAAATGAAACCCAATTTTCTTTGCTTCTGAGTACACATTTGTGACCCTTCATGATCACTGTCTATCCTCTTAAGTCCCAACACCTCGATGTCAATTCTTTCCATATGACATGTTTTTCCCTCACGCATTATCCCTCTCTGAGATCATACATCTTTTTGGCCACTCTCCTCTGTTTCCTAAACAGCCATCTTGTCCTCTTCCACACACTGCATCTCCTTTCTTCATTCCCTCTCCAAGTGGAAAAGACCATAAGTCCTGTTTTCTTTTGAGGCCTGTCTTTCTGTTAGAGCAAGAAAAAATTCCATTGGGAAAGATACCAGGATTAATAGAAGACCTGAGGTATTTCTGAAAAAAAGAGTTCCCCAAACACAGTTTTAAGTCTGACCCCCAAAATTTGTGAATTTCACTTTAACAGATCTTCATCAAATCATAGACATAGATATGGAAGTCATTATCAAACTTGATGAAATGTACGGAAGGTTTGGTGGGAACTTGGTAAATAATTTTACCTATCTTTTGGGTTCCATCTTTTTCGTTGTGCTGCATGCTTTTGCCTGCCAAGGAATCCCTGCCTAATTCCAAATTCACAACTATGGGAGGACATCCTGGCATAATGTGGAGGTTGCTTTCAATGTAGTCATCTAGATGGTGGTAAAGGTACACAACTGGATCTTTCTTGTAGGTAATGTAGAAACAGGTCTTCATGGTCTGCACCTCATCTTGGACCACCCCAGTCCACTCCTCCATAGAGCCTCTCATGATGTGGACGTTGCCTTCAAGGTAGTCAACCAGGAGGTGGTAAATGTACAAGACTGGATCTTTCTTGTAGGTAATATAGAACCAGGTCTTCATGATTGGCACCTCCTCTAGGACCATCCCCTTCCAGTCATCCTTAGAGCCATTTGTGCCCTCAAATGTATGTTTCAGTGCTCTGTCAACTATGGTGTTTGAGAGATGAGTGTCTGTCTCCTGAGGAGATGGTACGTTGTTAGGCAGGAACTTAAGGTTTAAAATCCTTTCATCACTGTGAAGCTCCAATCCATAGACACAATCTATCCCATCATACTTCAACAAATAGAGCGATGGATTTGTTGGCAGTTGATCTAGAATGATGGCTTTCCACTGGGTGACTGGTTCATTGGCTTCTTTCCAGCCATGAGAAATTCTGCGGCCGACAATATTCTCCAGGGCCCCAAAAGGCCTACTCAGTTTTGGCTTCTGGAGAGATGACCCATTCCTCTTCTGGACAGGTGGCATGCATCTCATACTAAGAGGCATCTTCATCATGTCTGTAGACTTATGAGATAGGCCACTGACCTCCTGGTCCACTGTTTCTTGGCTATCTTTCTGTGCTTGGGCTTCATAGCTGCCCACTCTCTAGGTTGAAAGAACTTTCCTTCTGTTTAATTCAGAAACAAAGTCGTGGCCTCAACCATGAGTGCCTGCAAGGATAACAAGGGGAGGCTATGAGGTCAAGGCTCTTTTCTGGAAGAACTGTGGTGCAGGAGACAAAGATATTGATCAACAGGTTTGCTACCTAACTGTAATTTTCTCTTAAGAAATAAATAGGAGCTAGGCGGCGGAAGCACAGGCGCGCAGGCAGGCTCGGCGGCGGAGACACCAGCACGCAGGCAAGTCCGGGCGGCAGAGGCACCGGCGTGCAGGCAGGCCCGGGTGGCGGAGGCACCGGCAGTCAGGCCCGGCAGGCAGGCCTAGGCGGCGGAAGCACTGGCGCGCAGGCAGGTCCAGGAGGCGGAGGCACCGGCAGGCAGGCCTAGGCGGCGGAAGCACCGGCGCACAGACAGTTCCGGCCGGCAGAGGCACCAGCAGGCAGGCCTAGGCGGCGGAATCAACGGCGTGCAGGCAGGCCCGGACAGCAGAGGCACCAGCACGCAGGCAAGTCCTGGCAGCAGAGGCACCGGCGTGCAGGCAGGCCCGGGTGGCGGAGGCCCCGGCAGTCAGGCCCAGCAGGCAGTCCTAAGCAGCGGAAGCACCGGCGCACAGACAGGCCCGGGCGGCCGAGGCACCAGCACGCAGGCAAGTCTGGGCGGCAGAGGCACCGGCGTGCAGGCAGGCCCGGGTGGCGGAGGCACCGACAGTCAGGCCCGGCTGGCAGGCCTAGGCAGCGGAAGCACCGGCGCGCAGGCAGGCCCGGGTGGCGGAGGCACCGGCAGGCAGGCCTAGGCGGCGGAAACACTGGCGCACAGACAGTTCCGGGCGGCGGAGGCACTGGCAGGCAGGCCCGGGCGGCGGAGGCACTGGATACAGGATAGTGCGGGCAAGAAACAGTGAAGCCTGCACTGAGAACAGATTCCCCCGCTACAATTAAATCAAACCCAATAGATAGCATTGGTAAGAGGAGATGGGCAGACACCAAGGCAAGAATTCACCCAACAATCTGAAAAACAACATGAAAACACCAGAACCCAATGATCTTACAGCACAAGGACTTGAACACCCTATCACAGGAGAAGAGGAAAAAACTGACTTTTTGAAAGCAATAGAGTCCCGTAAACAACATGTAAAAAACTCCCTCATAGAAATGGATGAGAAGTATAACAAAAAGTTTGAAGAAATGAGTAAATACGTAAATGATACCCTGGGAAGCCAAGAAAAAATGATCAAACAGGTCATGGAAACAGTCCAAGAATTGAAAACTGAAATGGAAGCAAGGAAGAAAACACAAACTGAGGACCAGCTGGATATGGCAAATATAGGTCAATGAGCAGAGACTACAGAAACAAGCATAATCAATAGAATACAAGAGATAGAAGAAAGAATCTCAGATTCTGAAGACAACATAGAGAAAATAAACGGACTGATCAAAGAAAACACCAAAACCAACAAATTCTCATCACAAAACATTCAGGAAATATGGGACACAATAAAAAGACCAAACCTAAGAATAATAGGGATAGAAGAAGGAGAAGAGGCACAGCTCAAAGGTCCAGAAAACATTTTTAACAAAATTATGGAAGAAAACTTCCCCAACATAAAGAAAGATATTCCTTTGAATATTCAAGAAGCATACAGAACACCAAACAGACTGGATCAAAAAAAAAAACGTCCCCTCGCCATATAATAATCAAAACACAAAATATACAGATTAAAGAAAGAATATTAAGAGCTGCAAAGGAAAAAGGCCAAGTAACTTATAAAGGTAAACCGATCAGACTTACACCTGACTTCTCTATGGAAACCATGAAAGCCAGAAGGTCCTGGATAGAGGTACTACAGAAACTAAGAGACCATGGATGCAAACCTAAAATACTATACCCAGCCAAGCTATCGTTCACTATCAATGGAGAAAACAAGACATTCCAGGATAAGAACAAATTTAAACAATACGTTGCCACAAATCCAGCCCTACAGAAAGTAATAGAAGAAAAATCACAACCCAAGGAATCCAACATTGCAAACACTGCCTACAATAACCCAGGCATCTAGCGACCCTTCAACAGCACAACTCAAAGAAGGGAGAAACACAAACTCTTCTACCAAAAGCAGTAAGAATAACCGGAGTTAACAACCACTGGTCATTAATATCACTTAATATTAATGGTCTCAATTCACCAATAAAAAGGCACAGGCTAAGAGATTGGATACAAAAACAGGATCCAACAGTCTGCTGTTTGCAAGAAACTCATCTCAACCACAAAGACAGGCATCTACTCAGAGTAAAGGGTTGGGAAAAGGTTTTTCAAGCAAATGGTCCTAAGAAAAAAGCAGGTGCGCCATACTAATTTCTAACAAAACTGACTTCAAACTAAAATCAATCAGAAGAGATCGACGGGGACACTTTATACTCATAACAGGAACGATTCAGCAGGATGAAGTCTCAATCCTGAATATCTATGCCCCTAATATAAAAGCACCCACTTATGTAAAAGAAATATTGCTAAAACTCAAGGCAGACATCAAATCACACACACTAGTAGTAGGAGACTTCAACACACCTCTCTCACCAATGGACAGGTCAATCAGACAGAAAACTAATAGAGAATTAAGAGAATTGTTGGAGGTAATGAATCAAATGGACTTAACAGACATCTATAGAACACTCCACCCAAATAAGAAAGAATACACCTTCTTCTCTGCAGCTCATGGAACCTTCTCAAAAATTGACCACATACTTGGAAACAAAGGAAACCTCCACAGATACAAAAAAATATCAGTGTCCACCTGTGTCTTATCAGATCACCACGGATTAAAGTTAGAAGCCACCAACAAAGCTACCCCCAGAAAGCTGACAAACTCATGGAAACTGAACAGTCAACTACTGAACCACACCTGGGTCAAGGAAGAAATTAAGAAAGAAATTAAAGTCTTCCTTGAATTTAATGAAAACAAAGAGACAACATACTCAAACCTATCGGACACGATGAAAGCAGTGCTAAGAGGAAAGTTCATAGCACTAAGTGCCCACTTAAAGAAAACGGAGAAAGCATACATTGGGGACTTAACAGCACACCTGAAAGCTCTAGAAAAAAAAGAAGCAGACGCGCCCAGGAGTAGTAGAAGACTGGAAATAATCAAACTGAGGGCAGAAATCAACAAAATAGAAACACAGAAAACAGACCAAAGAATCAATGAAACAAAAAGTTGGTTCTTGGAGAAAATCAACAAGATTGACAAACCCCTATCCAAACTAATTAAACGACAGAGAGAGAACATGCAAATAAATAAGATCAGAAATGAAAAGGGGGACATAACCACAGACACAGAGGAAATTCAGAGAATCATTAGATCTTACTACAAAAGCCTGTATGCCACAAAACTGGAAAATGCAAAAGAAATGGACACTTTTTTAGATAAGTACCATATACCAAACCTAAACCAAGACCAGGTGAACGATCTAAATAGACCTGTTAGTCGCGAAGAATTAGAAACAGTTATCAAAAATCTCCCTTCCAAAAAAAGCCCAGGGCCAGATGGTTTCAATGCAGAATTCTACCAGAACATCCAAGAAGAGCTAATACCTATACTTCTTAATGTATTTCACAATATAGAAACAGAAGAGTCATTGCCAAATTCCTTTTATGAAGCTACAGTTACCCTGATACCAAAACCACACAAAGACCCAACCAAGAAAGAGAATTACAGGCCTATCTCACTCATGAAAATCGACGCAAAAATTCTCAATAAAATACTGGCAAACCGAATCCAAGAACACATTAGAAAAGTTATCCATTATGATCAAGTAGGCTTCATTCCAGAGATGCAGGGCTGGTTCAACATACGCAAATCTATCAATGTAATCAACCATATAAATAAACTGAAAGAAAAAAAACATATGATCATTTCATTAGATGCTGAAAAAGCATTCGACAAAATTCAACACTCCTTTATGATAAAGGTCTTGGAGAGATTAGGGATACAAGGGGCATACCTAAATATAATAAAAGCTATTTACAGCAAGCCGACAGCTAACATTAAATTAAATGGAGAAAAACTCAAAGACATCCCACTGAAATCAGGAACACGACAAGGATGTCCACTCTCTCCATACCTCTTCAATATAGTGCTTGAAGTTCTAGCAATAGCAATAAGACAACATAAGGGGATCAAGGGGATCCATATTGGAAAGGAAGAAGTTAAGCTTTCATTATTTGCAGATGATATGATAGTATACATAACCGACCCCAAAAACTCTACCAAAGAACTCCTACAGCTGATAAACACCTTTGGTAATGTGGCAGGATACAAAATCAACTCCAAAAAATCAGTTGCCTTCCTATACACTAAGGATAAGGAAGCAGAGAGGGAAATCAGAGAAGCATCACCTTTCACGATAGCCACAAATAGCATAAAATACCTTGGGTAACTCTGACCAAGGAAGGGAAAGATCTCTTTGGCAAGAACTTTAAGTCTTTGAAGAAAGAAATTGAAGAGGACACCAGAAAATGGAAGGACCTCCCTTGCTCTTGGATTGGGAGGATAAACATAGTAAAAATGGCAATTCTACCAAAAGCAATCTATAGATTCAATGCAATCCCCATCAAAATCCCATCAAAATTCTTCAGAGATCTTGAGAGGACAATAATCAACTTTATATGGAGAAACAAAAAACCCAGGATAGCCAAAATAATCTTATACAATAAAGGATTGTCTGGAGGCATTACCATCCCTGACTTCAAACTCTATTACAGAGCTACAGTACTGAAAACGGCTTGGTACTGGCATAAAAACAGAGAAGTTGACCAATGGAATAGAATAGAAGACCCTGACTTTAGCCCACAAACCTATGAACACCTGATTTTTGATAAAGGAGCTAAAAGTATACAATGGAAAAAAGAGAGCATCTTCAACAAATTGTGCTGGCAAAACTGGAAGTCAATCTGTAGAAGAATGAAAATAGATCCATATATATCACCATGCACAAAACTCAAGTCCAAATGGATTAAAGACCTCAATATCAGTCCAAACACACTGAATCTGATAGAAGAGAAAGTGGGAAGTACTCTACAACACATGGGCACAGGAGAACACTTCCTACGTACAACCCCAGCAGCACAAACACTAAGGACATCATTGAATAAATGGGACCTCCAGACACTGAGAAGCTTCTGTAAAGCAAAGGACACTGTCACTAAGACAGAAAGGCAACCCACTGACTGGGAGAAGATCTTCACCAACCCCACAACTGACAAAGGTCTGATATCCAAAATATACAAAGAACTCAAGAAATTAGACCGTAAAAGGTTAATCAATCCAATTATAAAATGGGGCACTGAGCTGAACAGAGACTTTTCAACAGAAGAAGTTCAAATGGCCAAAAGTCACTTAACATTATGCTCAACTTCCTTAGCAATCGGGGAAATGCAAATCAAGACAACATTAAGATACCATCTTACACCGGTCAGAATGGCTAAAATCAAAAACACCAATGATAGCCTCTGCTGGAGAGGTTGTGGAGAAAGGGGCACTCTCATCCATTGCTGGTGGGAATGCAAACTTGTGCAACCACTTTGGAAAGCAGTGTGGCGGTTTCTCAGGAAATTCGGGTTCAACCTACCTCTTGACCCAGCAATACCACTATTGGGAATATACCCAAGAGATGCCCAAACATACAACAAAAGTATATGCTCAACTATGTTCATAGCAGCATTGTTTGTAATAGCCAGAACATGGAAACAACCTAGATGTCCTTCAATGGAAGAATGGATGAAGAAAGTATGGAATATATACATATTAGAGTACTACTCAGCAGTAAAAAACAATGACTTCTTGAATTTTGCATACAAATGGACGGAAATTGAAAACACTATCCTGAGTGAGGTAAGCCAGACCCAAAAAGAGGAACATGGGATGTACTCAGTCATATTTGTTTTCTAGCCATAAATAAAGGACATTGAGACTATAATTCGTGACTCTAGAGAAGCTAAATAAGAAGGTGAACCCAAAGAAAAACATATAAGCATCCCCCTGAATATTAACCTTCATCAGGCGATGAAAGAAGGCAGAGACAGAGACCAACATTGGAGCACTGGACTGAAGTCTCACGATCCAAAGGAGGAGCAGAAGGAGAGTGAGCACGAGCAAGGAACTCAGGACGGTGAGGGGTGCACCCACACACTGAGGCAATGGGGATGATCTATCGGGAACTCACCAAGGCCAGCTGGCCGGGGACTGAAAAAGCATGGGACAAAACCGGTCTCGCTGAACATAATGGACAATGAGGACTACTGAGAACTGAAGAACAATGGCAATGGGTTCTTGATCCTATTGCATGTAATGGCTTTGTGGGAGCCCAGGTAGTTTTGATGCTCACCTTAATAGACCTGGATGGAGGTGGGTGGTCCTTGGACTTCCCACAGGACAGAGAAACCTGCTTGCTCTTTGGGCTGAGGAGGAAGGAAGACTTGATTGGGGGAGGGGGAGGGAACGGGAGGTGGTGGCGGGGAAGAGGCAGAAATCTTTAATAATTAAATTAATTAATTAATAAAAAAAAGAAAAAAAGAAATAAATAGGACAATTTGCACATTTTTCTCTACAGCTCAGTATAGCAATCTCAGAGACACATTCCTGCTGCCCAAAGGCAAATGACCTCAGCTGAGAAATCTACTTTCTGACTGACTAAGTCAATGAGAGGAGAAGGTATGCCTATCCCCGAAACGAGTAAGAAAAATCTGAACAGATAACAAAGAATTCGAAGGACATCCACACGTCTCCTTCGAGATCAAGCTAATAGGTAGGGGGCTCAAACAAGACAGCCTGCCCAAGTCATGGCACTCCAGTCCACTGGCTCTCTGTATTGGGTCTCCTGATCCAGACCCAGGTATATTACATAAAGCCATTCTGTGTCTTCATTGTGGAAGTGAGTACTCTGAGACCCACTTCAACCTGAAAGACTCATTATTCTGGGCAACAGCAGCCATTGAGAAATAATTAGTATCTTTTAAAACACCTATGGACAAAGAGGAGCTTTGCCATTTTAGTGGATTGATGAATTTGATATTATTAGCAAAGATAAAGTGGGAAGAATAGCTGGCATTCACCATCCCCACAGCTATCAAATATAGGAGATGGTAACAACAGAAATGGTGGACCCGCAGGACAGTTGAAGGAAAACTTTTTTGTACTACAGAGGTCTTAGTTGCTTTGGAAACATATTTACCAAAAGAAAATGTCCTACCTCTACAGATTCCATCTTCCAGACATGTTCAGGTGCAAAAAGCGTGTTGAACAGTTGTGGAGACCAGGAGCTGAACTGTCCTCCTCAGGCACTGTGAGGATAATAAACCCACCATCATGGAAGATTAGTGCTTTGAGTGGAACAGAGTTGCTACCCAACGAATCAAGGCTTTGTGACATCACCAAGGCTCTACTTATGTCAGAAATCCCCTCACAAGCTTGTTACTTCCCTATTTACCCACAGAAACATCCAGCATTCAGCTCCTCAAAAGCTGTATACAGCCACCAGGGGACCCAAAATAAGCGTCCACTCATCTTCCCAATTACTCAAGTCACACTCTTGCCCAAGCAACTCAATCCCTGTATCTTATATTTCTGAAAAAGTCTTTGGTGTCTGAGTCAACAAATCACATCAAAGTTTTTTTTTCTTAGATACCATCTCTCCATTGGTTATCTTCTATTGATTTTTTCTTCCTTCATAAATAATAAATTTCAAATTTCCTCTTCCTTTCCTCCTCCCCCTAACTACTCACGCAACCACAAATCCTCTCCACTCCCAATCCAGTCCTAATAGAGGACAGGGTACCTTGACCTGTGGGAAGCCCTTGCGCCCCCTCCATCGAGATTGAGGAAGGTATGCATCTACATATAATATGAACGATTAAAGCCTGTATGTGCAGTACAGACAAATCCCAGTGCTATTATCATTGGGTTCTCTTTCTGCCCCAATTGTCAGCCACATTCAATGCTTCCACTTCGATCCCATGCTCTGTCAGTCCCAGCATAGCTGGTTTTGTTGATCTCCCATTAGCTCAGACACAGTGTCTCAGTGGGTAGACCAAGACCTTGTATTCCTTAGTTCTTTGCTCTTATTCTCTCCCCTTCAGCTCTTCAACTGGAGCTTGGAAGCTCAGTCTAGTTTTCTGATGTGGGTCCCTGTCTATATCTCCATCCTTTTCTGTACATCAGTTCTATGGTGATATTCAAGATAGTCATCAGTCTGATTATGGGACAATACACGCGTAGTTTCTAGGGACATGGCACAGTGCAGCACCCACAGCTCACCTGCCCAAGGTCCTCGTTGGGGTCACCCCAAGGCTTTCTGGAAACATCTCTAGAGATCATATCCTGTCTCCAGAAAGACTGAAAACAATAAACTAAAATAGGTTTTTGTCACATACTGGTAAATTTTGCTGCTATTTCCAAATAGGTGTGTTGCAGGAGCCCCTTAAAAGAAATAACCATTTTATGAATCATAATTCTAAACTGGTGTGGTAGATTGCTTTTGACTTACACATTCTTATTTGATGAAAACAACCCGGGTGTGGAGGAAGTTCTCACTGTTCATGTTGCAGAAGCCATGGCAGCAGGAGTTGGAGGCTTCTCGTTCTCTGTAAGGAAATCAGTAAACATTGGGGACCAATGAAAGATGCCCTGATACATCAAGGCTAATCCTTTCAGACACCAATTCCTCCAGCAAGGTTCTGGTTCTCCACAACCTCAAAAACTTCCTGAGGAGCAAGTATTCAGAACCAAAATCCTGTGTGCGTCATATCACATACAATCGTAGTGAGTACACCAATCTTTTTTTTAATGTACATCATTTTGTCCCTGCAGAAACATTTTGATTTCCTATAAAGATAACTTGCTGCCTCTTTGGGGTCCTGAAATTCCTCTAAGGGGGTGTGTGGGGCAATCTTACATACCTTGCTGTGTTGTTATGAGACGTTGATGGGACAGCAATTGTTCCAGAAATCAAAAGCAGTTAGGTTTAAACTGTGGTTTGTAGTGTGCTGGACACTTGGGTTGTGTATAGCTAATCTATGGAAGGATGGATTTGCTAATAAAGGTTGGAAGCACATGTGGAGGCAGGCAGTCTTACTTTTCAAATGATCCATTTTGAGGCCTTACATCAGGCTCCTCTATTCTCCTCATCTTTTTTGTTTATCAGATTAGGACAAAAATTAAAACTCAATGTCCTGGACGTGAACACTGAATAGGTTATCTATGTGAGATCACAGTGACAGAGCTCATCTAAATCTGACTCATTGCAGGCTATGAGATTAACCAGTAATGGCTAGAGCTAATGGACCAAGCAGTGTTTAAAAGAATACAGTGTGTGTGTCGTTATTTTGGGGCATGAGCTAGCCAGGCAGCCATGAGCCCGGCTGTGTTAAGAGGCCCGCAGCTCACCACTACAATACACAAGTCCTCCCCCTGTCACTCTGCATCAATGGGTATTTACAGTTTGGATGAAGAGTTCTCCTGGGCATCCCCCCTCAGCTCCTCTGACTCAGTCTTCAACCACACCAGTTTCACTCAGCCTCAAGAGATCACCCATGAACAAGAAGGAGACAATTACCAAGAGGGAAAAAGTATACCACAAAGTACACTTCCCAGTGGATCAAAGTTGATGTTGTTCAAATACATCTCAGGCTAGAGTATTGCTCAGCACGGGACACTGGTGGCAAATGCTTGTAATCCTAGCACTTGAGAGACTGAGGGGAAAGGATCCTGAGTCCCAGGCCAGCATGGGCTGCATATTAAGTTCAAATATAGACCTCAGAAAAACTTTAAGATATACAAATAATAAACATATAAAGTACTTCTCAGGAGAGGAAGCCCAAAGAGCATTAAGTACCTGAAGAGACCTCTTAGGAAACGGCAATAAGAAACAAAATAGAATTGAAAAGAAATTTCTGCTGGAAAACACCATACTGGACCTCAATGCCTGAGTCTGGTAGGAAACTCAGACAACCCCCTCATTTTCTCTGGCTTATCACTCCCAATACTAAATAGGCAAACTTGGCATACACCTGGCCCCTCAACAAGGGCAGTTTTCTGAAGAGACAGAGACAGAGAAAATGTGTGCAAAACATCCTTCCATACTCCAACTGCAAACATTCTCATGCCCCACTAAAAGAAAAAGGCGTTTTCTGTGGTTCTTCAGAATGAGGGAGGAAGTCTATTCCCTTATTCCAGTGAAAATATAAGAGGGCTCAAAAGGCAAAGGTTTTTGCCACCAAGGCGTGGCAACCTGAGTTTGATCCCTGTAACTTGCATAAAGTAGAAGAAAACCAACACCATAAAAATGTCTCCTGAGTCCTCAGGGTTCTTGCTTCATGAAATGTTCCAGACATTCTGCAGGACACAGAAGAAAGTGACTGACAAACTGCCAATAGAGGCAAAACAGCCTTTCAAATTCACTGCTTCATGGAAAAGTCTGCCAGATACTATGGGCCTGTAGGCTGAAGAAGGATTTCCCGATGTTTCAGAAGAACTTTGGTTTACTGTCCAGGCATCAAGATATCTCTGTCAAGTTTTATTTTTTTTCTTTTATTTTTTAATTTTTTTTATTTTAATTAAAATTTCCACCTGCTCCCCGTTTCCCATTTCCCTCCCTCCTCCCAAATATTGCCACCTCCCCCCACACCCCTCACCCTATCCCCACTCCTCTTCTCCTCCCCCCACACCATTCCCCCTCCCTCTCGATACTGGAGAGCAGTCCAAATTCTCTGCCCTGCGGGAAGACGAAGGTCTTCTATCTATGTCCAGGAAGGTGAGCATCTAAACAGGCTAAGCACCCACAAAGCCAGTTCATGTATTAGGATCGAAACCTAATGCCATTGTCCTTGGCTTGTCATCAGCCTTCATTGTCCGCGATGCTCAGAGAGTCCAGTTTCAACCCATGCTTATTCAGTCCCAGACCAGCTGGGCTTGGTGGGCTCACAATAAATCAGTTCCACTGTCACAGTGGGTGGGTGCATCCCTCGTGGTCCTGATTTCCTTGCTCATGTTCTCCCTCCTTCTGCTCCTCATTTGGACCTTAAGAGCTCAGACCGTTGCTCCAAATTGAGTCTCTGTCTCTACCTCGATCCATTGCCAGATGAAGGTTCTAAGGTGATATGTAAGATATTTATCAGTATAGGATAGGGTCATTTCAGGTTCCCTCTCCACAGTTGCCCAAATTACCAGCTGGGAACATCTCCCTGGACACCTGCGAACCCCTCTAGAGTCAAGTTTCTTTCCAACCCTAAGATGGGTCCTTAAGTTAGGATATATACTTCTCTGCTCCCGTTTCCTCCTTTCCTATATCCCAACCATCCCAATCCCCCGAGCTCCTCCCATCCTCCACTTCTCATGTTTCTCATCCCATTTCCCCTTTGCCCCTTGCCACCTCACCCGCAAGTTCCCAGTTGTTGCCCTGCAATCTTGTCTACTTCCCCTCTCCAGGCAGATGACTATATGATTTTCTTTGGGTTCACTGTCTTATTTAGCTTCTCTAGGATCACAAATTATAAGATCAATGTCCTTTATTTATGGCTAGAAACCAATTATGAGTGAGTACATCCCATGTTCCTCTTTTTGGGTCTGGGATACCTCACTCAGGATAGTGTTTTCTATTTCCATCCATTTGCATGCAAAATTCGAGAAGTCATTATTTTTTACTGCTGAGTAGTACTCTAATATGTATATATTCCACACTTTCTTCATCCATTCCTCAATTGAAGGGCATCTAGGTTGTTTCCAGGTTTTGGCTATTACAAACAATGCTGCTATGAACATAGTTGAACAGATACTTTTGTCATTTGATGGTGCATCTCTTGGGTATATTCCCAATAGTGGTATTACTGGATCTTGGGGTAGGTTGATCCCAAATTTCCTGAGAAATCGCCACACTGATTTCCAAAGTGGTTGCACAAGTTTGCATTCCCACCAGCAATGAATGAGGGTGCCCCTTTCTCCACAACCTCTCCAGCAAAGGCTATCATTGGTGTTTTTGATTTTAGCCATTCTGACAGGTGTAGGATGGTATCTCAAAGTTGTTTTAATTTGCATTTCCCTTATCGCTAAGGAGGTTGAGCATGACCTTAAGTGTCTTTTGGCCATTTGAATTTCTTCTGTTGAGAATTCTCTGTTCAGTTCAGTGCCCCATTTTTTTATTGGGTTAATTAGCATTTTAAAGTCTAGTTTCTTGAGTTCTTTATATATTTTGGAGATCAGACCTTTGTCTGTTGCAGGGTTGGTGAAGATCTTCTCCCAGTCAGTGGGTTGCCTTTTTGTCTTAGTGACAGTTTCCTTTGCTTTACAGAAGCTACTCATTTTCAGGAGGTCCCATTTACTCAATGTTGTCCTTAATGTCTGTGCTGCTGGGGATAAACGTAGGAAGTGATCTCCTGTACCCATATGTTGTAGAGTACTTCCCACTTTTTCTTCTATCAGGTTCAGTGTGTTCAGACTAATATTGAGGTCTTTAATCCATTTGGACTTGAGTTTTGTGCATGGTGATAGATATGGATCTATTTTCATTCTTCTACACGTTGACAACCAGTTCTGCCAGCACCATTTGTTGAAGATGCTCTCTTTTTTCCATTGAATACTTTTAGCTCCTTTATCAAAAATTAGGTGTTCATATGTTTGTGGGTTAAAATCAGGGTCTTCTACTCGGTTCCATTGATCGACTTCTCTGTTTTTATGCCAATACCAAGCTGTTTTCAATACTGAGGCTCTGTAATAGAGTTTGAGGTCAGGGATGGTAATGCCTCCAGACGATCCTTTATTATATAAGATTGTTTTGGCTATCCTGGGTTTTTTGTTTCTCCATATAAAGTTGATTATTGTCCTCTCAAGATCTGTGAAGAATTTTGATGGGATTTTAATGGGGATTGCATTGAATATATAAATTGCCCTTGGTAGAATTGCCATTTTTACTATGATGATCCTCCCAATCCAAGAGCAAGGGAGATCCTTCCATTTTCTGGTATCCTCCTCAATTTCTTTCTTCATAGACTTAAAGTTCTTGTCAAATAGATCCTTTACTTCCTTGGTTAGAGTTACCCCAAGATATTTTATGCTATTTGTGGCTATCGTGAAGGGTGATGCTTCTCTGATTTCCATCTCTGCTTCCTTATCCTTTGTGTATAGGAGGGCAATTGATTTTTTGGAATTGATCTTGTATCCTGCAACACTGCTAAAGGTGTTTATCAGCTGAAGGAGTTCTTTGCTGGAGTTTTTGGGGTCGCTTATGTACACTATCATATCGTCTGCAAATATTGAAAGTTTAACTTCTTCCTTTCCAATTTGAATCCCTTTGATCCCCTTATGTTGTCTTATTGCTATTGCTAGAATTTCATGCACTATATTAAAGAGGTATGGAGAGAGTGGACAACCTTGTCGTGTTCCTGATTTTAGTGGAATAGCTTTGAGTTTCTCTCCATTTAATTTGATGTTAGCAGACGGCTTGCTATAAATAGCTTTTATTACACTTAGGAATGACCCTTGTATTCCTAATCTCTCTAAGACCTTTATCATAAAGGGATGTTGAATTTTGTCAAATGCTTTTTCCGCATCTAATGAAATGATCATATGGTGTTTTCTTTCAGATTATTTATATGATGGATTACATTGATAGATTTTCGTATGTTGAACCAGCCCTGCATCTCTGGAATGAAGCCTACTTGATCATAATGGATAATTTTTCTAATGTGTTCTTGGATTCGGTTTTCCAGTATTTTATTGAGTATTTTTGCGTCGATGTTCATGAGTGAGATTGGCCTGTAGTTCTCTTTCTTGGTTGTGTCTTTGTGTGGTTTTGGTATCAGAGTAACTTCAGCTTCATAAAAAGAATTTGGCAATGACTTCTCTGTTTCAATATTGTGGAATACATTAAGGAGTATAGGTATTAGGTCTTCTTGGAAGTTCTGGTAGAATTCTGCATTGAAGCCGTCTGGACCTGGGCTTTTTTTGGTGGGGAGGTTTTTTATAACAACTTCTAATTCTTCGCGACTAACAGGTCTTTTTAGATTGTTCACCTGGTCCTGGTTTAACTTGGGTATATGGTACTTATCTAAAAAAGTGTCCATTTCTTTTACATTTTCCAATTTTGTGGCATCAGGTTTTTTGTAGTAAGATCTAATGATTCTCTGAATTTCCTCTGTGTCTGTGGTTATGTCTCCCTTTTCGTTTCTAATTTTGTTAATTTGCGTATTCTCTCTCCGCCATTTGATTAGTTTGGATAGGGGTTTATCAATCTTATTGATTTTCTCCAAGAACCAGCTTTTTGTTTCATTGTTTCTTTGGATAGTTTTCTGTGTTTCTATTTTGTTGATTTCAGCCCTCAATTTGATTATTTCCAGTCTTCTACTTCTCCTAGGTGAGTCTGCTTCTTTTTTTTTCTAAAGCTTTCAGGTGGGCTATTAAGTCTCCAATGTGTGCTTTCTCCGTTTTCTTTAAGTGGGCACTTAATGCTATGAACTTTCCTCTTAGCACTGCTTTCAGAGTGTCCCATATGTTTGAGTATGTTGAGTCTTCGTTTTCATTGAATTCAAGAAAGACTTTAATTTCTTTCTTTATTTCTTCCTTGATCCAGGTGTGGTTCAGTAGTTGACTCTCCAGTTTCCATGAGTTCATAGGCTTTCGGGGATAGCATTGTTGTTGAATTCTAACTTTAGTCCATGGTGATCTGATAAGACACAGGTGGTTACCGATATCTTTTTGTAACTGTGTAAGTTTGCTTTGTTACTGAGTATATGGTCTATTTTCGGGAAGGTTCCATGAGCTGCAGAGAAGAAGGTATATTCTTTCTTATTTGAGTGGAATATTCTATAGATGTCTGTTAAGTCCATTTGATTCATTACCTCCCTTTATCCTCTTATTTCTCTGTTAGGTTTCTGTCTGATTGACCTGTCCATTGGTGAGAGAGGAGTGTTGAAATCTCCTACTATTAGTGTGTGTGGTTTGATGACTGCCTTGAGATTTAGTAACGTTTCCTTTACATAAGTGGGTGCTTTTATATTAGGGGCATATATATTCAGGATTGAGACTTCATCCTGGTGAATTGTTCCTGTTACCAGTAAAAAATGTCCCTCTCCATCTCTTGATTGATTTTAGTTTGAAGTCAACTTTCTTAGAAATTAGTATGGCCACACCTGCCTGTTTCTTAGGTCCGTTTGCTTGATAAACCTTTTCCCAGCCCTTTACTCAGAGTAGATGTCTGTCTTTGTGGTTGAGGTGTGTTTCTTGTAAGCAGCAGAATGTTGGATCCTGTTTTCGAATCCAATCTCTTAGCCTGTGCCTCTTTATAGGTGAGTTGAGTCTATTGATATTAAGTGATATTAATGACCAGTGGTTGTTAACTCCGGTCATTTTTCCTTTCTCTCTTTCTTTCTTTTGGTAGTAGAGTTTGTGTGTTTCCCTTCTTCAAGTTGTGCTGGTGAAGGGTCATTAGTTGTCTGAGTTATTGTGGGCATTGTTGGACTCCTTGGTTTGTGATTTTCCTTCTATTTTTTCTGTAGGGCTGGATTTGTGGCTACGTATTGTTTAAATTTGTTTTTATCCTGGAAAATTTTGTTTTCTCCATTTATAGTGAATGATAGCTTGGCTGGGTACAGTAGTCTGGGCTTGCATCCATGGTCTCTTACTTTCTGCAGCACATCTATCCAGGACCTTCTGGCTTTCATGGTTTCCATAGAGAAATCAGGTGTAAGTCTGATAGGTTTACCTTTATAGGTAACTTGACCTTTTTCCTTTGCAGCTCTTAATATTCTTTCTTTATTCTGTATGTTTTGTGTTTTGATTATTATATGACGAGGAGATTTTTTTTTTTGATCCAGTCGATTCGGTGTTTTGTATGCTTCTTGGACCTTCAAAGGAATATCTTTCTAAAGGTTGGGAAAGTTTTCTTCTATAATTTTATTAAATATATTTTCTGGACCATTGAGCTGTACTTCTTCTCCTTCTTCTATCCCTATTATTCTTAGGTTTGGTCTTTTTATTGTGTCCCAGATTTCCTGAATGTTTTGTGATGAGAATTTGTTGGTTATGCTGTTTTCTTTGATCAGAGAGTTTATTTTCTCTATGGTATCTTCAGTGTCTGAGATTCTTTCTTCTATCTCTTGTAATCTGTTTGTGGTACTTGTCTCTGTAGTTCCTGTTCGTTTATCCAAATTTTCCATCTCTATCCTTCCCTCGGTCTGTGTTTTCTTTATTACTTCAACTTCATTCTTCAAGTCTTGAACTGTTTCCCTTACCTGTTTGATTGCTTTTTCTTGTTTCTCTTGGTTTTCTTCGATATCTTTGAGATATTTATTCATTTCCTCTACCTTTTTGTTTGTAATCTCTAATTGATTATGGCAGTTTTTCACCTCTTGTTTAAGGTCCTCTATTATTTTCATATAATTCACTTTTGAGTCGAATTCTTCTAATTCTTCTGGATTAGCGTGTACACTTCTCATTTCAGGATTCCTGGATTCTGGTGATGTCACGTTGCTTTTCAAGTTGTTGGGGGAATTCTTGCATTGGCGCCTGCCCATCTTTTCCTTCAAATGGAGCCAGGAGAGGCCTGGTGTCTTGGATCAGTCTTTGCTGTGACTAACTCTCTGGGTGTATCTCCTCAGTGTAGGGGCAGGAACCGTTCCCTTGCAGATGAACTCCTCAACACCAAAACAGGGATGCCTAGTAGTCCAATGACCTGCAGAAAGAAGGCCGAATGCAAGGTGTAGGGCGGGGTCGAGTAGAACACAGGCGACACTGCAGTACAAGCTGGAGGTGCCTGCACTCCCTTTCGGGAAGGATAGTACACACTTACCAGTCCAGATGGAACTTCTCAGCACCTGCACAGGGACTCCTGGTAGCCCCGATGAGCCAGGGGCCAAGGGAAATGGGGGGCAGGCAGAGCCGTTCCAGGAGAGCACAACGGACACTGCAGCCCCAGCGGCAGGGGCCCGTGTTCCCTGGTGGGGACCTTGCGGCCTGCCCTCTAATCAGGCACTCACTGCTCTGGGTTGGTAGCCTTAGTGAAAGGGCAGGAAACTGTTCTACAGCAAAGGACCTTGCAGACAAGGCAGGCTTGGGGGTGGGGGTGGGGGCTCGTGTGTAGGAAAGAAAGCCCTGCTGCAGGTGCTGGGGGAGGGGCGTTTGTTCTCTCTACTGGGACAGTCCACCCCAGGATAGCGCACACTCACCCTTCCAGATGGGACTTCTCAGCACCTACAGAGGGACTCCTGGTAGCCCCGATGAGCCAGGGGCCAAGGGAAATGGGGGGCAGGCAGAGCCGGTCCAGGAGAGCACAGCGGACACTGCAGCCCCAGCAGCAGGAGCCCGAGTTCCCTGGCGGGGACCTTGAGGCCTGCCCTCTAGTCAGGCTCTCACTGCTCTGGGTTGGGCAGGAAACTGTCCACAGCAAAGGACCTTGCAGACAAGGCAGGCTTGGTGGTGGGGGTGGGGGCGCCAGTGTAGGGAAGACAGCCCTGCAGCAGGACCTGGGGGAGGGGCGTTTGTGCTCTCTACCGGGACAGTCCGCCCCAGGATAGCACACACTCACCCATCCAGATGGGACTTCTCAGCACCTACAGACGGACTCCTGGTAGCCCCGATGAGCCAGGGGACAAGGGAAATGGGGGGCAGGCAGAGCCGGTCCAGGAGAGCACAGCAGACACTGAAGCCCCAGCGGCAGGGGCCCGAGTTCCCTGGCGGGGACCTTGAGGCCTGCCCTCAAGTCAGGCACTCACTGCTCTGGGTTGGTAGCCTTAGTGAAAGGGCAGGAAACTGTTCTACAGCAAAGGACCTTGCAGACAAGGCAGGCTTGGGGGTGGGGGTGGGGGCGCGTGTGTAGGAAAGAAAGCCCTGCAGCAGGTGCTGGGAGAGGGGCGTTTGTGCTCTCTACTGGGACAGTCCACCCCAGGATAGCGCACACTCACCCTTCCAGATGGGACTTCTCAGCACCTACAGAGGGACTCCTGGTAGCCCCAATGAGCCAGGGGCCAAGGGAAATGGGGGGCAGGCAGAGCCGGTCCAGGAGAGCACAACGGACACTGCAGCCCCAGCAGCAGGAGCCCGCGTTCCCTCTCTGTCAAGTTTTAGAAGTTGCTTATAATGCTTATAATATATATTTCTTTTCTCTAGTAGTCTCTGAATCTGCTTTGCTGTTTCTTAATCATATAATATTGAGCAATTTGGGTCCTAAAATAGTATTTTGATTAATGTGATTTTTTGAAAGAGAATGGTCCCATAAAAGCTCCTATATTTAAATGCTTGAACCCTAGTTGGTGGAACCATTTTGAGAAAGATTAGATGTGACCTCGTTGGATAGGTGTTTCACAGGAGGTGGTCTTTGAGATTTCAGAAGCCTAAGACAGGTCCAGCCCCTCCCTCCACCACCTCTGCTACCAACTTCTAAATCAGGTTAAAACTCCCAGGTACTCTCCAGTGTCATGCCTGTGTGTTGCCATGCCCCATGACGTGATGGTCATGGACTCACTCTCTGACCATGAGCAAGCCCCCAATTAAATGTTTTCTTTTATAAGCTGCCTTCATCATGGTGTCTCTTTACAATAGAAAAGTAACTATGATAACGTTGTTACATGGTATTGGTGTGACAGGACTTGTCAAGCTGCTTGTTAGAGGAATGTTGACTGGGAACTTTGCATGAGGGAAGTGGTTGAATGTTTTAAGTGGGGCTTAAAAATGCTACAAGAGCTTTGAAGACAGTAGTACTAAGAGCAATGTGGAATATAGAGGCCCAGTTCAAGAGGTTTCAGGGTGAAACAGTATTAGAAACTGGAATAAAGTGAACACAAAGAAAAACATATAGATCCTCCTGGAAACTGGAAGCAGACAAGAGCACTGGGCAAAAATTGGGAAGGTGGGGATTGGGTGCGATGAAGGGGAGGGGGGATAGAGAGGGGAGAAGGGAAGAATTAGGGAGTGCTTGCGAGAGTGGGATGGTTGCGATGGAGGAAGGGTGGATATGGGAGCAGAGAAGACGATATCTTAATTAAGGGAGCCATTTTAGGGTTGGCAAGAAACTTGGCTATAGAAGGATTCTCAGGTGTCCACGGGGATATCTCCAGCTAGGTCCTTGGGCAGTAGATGAGAGGGTGCCTGAACTGGCCTTGTCCCATACTCACACTGATGATTATCTTGAATATCACCATAGAACCTTCGTCCAGCAATACATGGAGATAGAGACAGAGACCCACAGCAGAGCATTAGACTGAGCTCCTAAGATCCAGTTGAAGAGCAGAAGGAGGGAGAAGATGAGTAAGGACATCAGGACCAGGCGGGGTTGGTCCACCCACTGAGACAGTGTGCCTCAGCTAAATCCAGCTGGAGGCATGGGGGCTGACTGAGAAGCCAATGATAATGGTACTGAGATTTGTCTCTACTGCATATACTGGCTTTTTGGGATCCTAGTCTGTTTGAATGCACACCTTCCTAGGCCTGGTTGGAGGGGGGAGGGCCTTCCCAAAGGGCAGGGTACCTTGCCCTCTTAGGATTGGTAGAGAAGGGGAAGAGTGAGTGGGGGAGTAACAGGGAAATGGGAGGAGGGGAACAAGTGCAAATTTTGAATGGTATTATTTATAAAAAAATAAAAAAAATTAAAAAGAAACTGGAATAAAGACAATTCTTGTAATGTTTTAGACAACAATGTGGCTGCTTTTGGCCCTTGTCCTAAGAACCTGCTTGAGGCTAAATTGAAGAGTTTTGGAACAATATTATTGGCAGAGATTTCATTCAAGACAGTATTGACTCATGGTTATTAGTAATCATTCTTAAGGCAGCTCTAAAATGAAAAAGTGATAAGAAAGTGTTCTACCACTGAGATAAAACCCCAACAACTGGCTCAAAAGCTACAAAGAAACACTGTCCCCACAAAAAAAGGAAGGAAGGAAGGATGGTAGGAAGAAAAAAAGAAAGAAAGAAAGAAAGAAAGAAAGAAAGAAAAGTGCAAACAGGGCAAAGAGAAATACAAATGCACAATCTGAGAGGAAAAAGGAAGACCAGGAAATAAAATGCCTTCACCTAGGTTTGTGCTGAAAGAGGTACAGAGAATTGGAATGAAGGTAAAGATCCCACCTAGCTAACCATGATTCCTGTAAAAAGAAAATCCCTAGAGAATCTACTCCAAAAACAAAGTAAAGCTTATTCAACAAAGGAAAACACCAAGAGTTCAAAGTTTATACAAATGGAATCCAATGAGAGAGCCATATTCCATCAAAAATGTACAACAATACTTGCCTGAATTTAGAATCCAAAATACTGGAGTTAAGAGGTTGTGAAATCTTCCTCATTAGTTCAGAAAAAAATGTTACACCCCTAATGGCATGTGGCTTGCAGGCCCATAGAGGCAATCATATAAAGCTGAGAACAAGAAGCTTGGATTTGTACTAAAGATCCAAAATGTTGGAGACGCCAGAGTCACAGTGATGCACTAACCCTCTGAAACTGTAAAATGCTTTCTTTTATAAATTAGCTTGGTATCGTGCTATCTCTCTCTCTCTCACTCTCTCTCTCTCTCTCTCTCTATCTCTATCTCTCTCTCTCTCTTTCTCTCCCTCCACCCCGTGTGTGGAAATAAATGAAAAAAACTTCTAGTTCTTTAATTTATAACCAACATAGTAAAGATTACAGTTTAACTTTTTGTAAAACAATGTACTGAAGGTGGGGCTGAGAAGATTGCTTTGCACTGAGTACTTGCTGCTCTTCTAGGAGACCTGGGTTTGGATCACAGCAGCCCCATGAGTAAGTTCATGGACATGTAACTCCAGTTCCAGGATATCTGAACTCTTCTCACCATGCCAAAAGACACCAGCACACACCTGGTACATACTCAAGACACACATACAAATAAAATAAATCTTTTTTTAAAATAATCTTTTAAAAAAATAATAAAGGCTACCCTCCTGCAACTTGGGTTGGACTTTAAAACACAGCTTGCTCCAATACTGAGGGGACTTAAGAGGTGAGTGAACAGTCACATGGCAGGACGCCCCACTCTCTAGGACCTCCCCAGTGGGACAAAACTCCAGGTCCCTCCCCAACTCCCTCAGCTTTTCTAGCCAGACATCAGGGAGTTTCCTGTGGCTAGGATCCCCTCAAACCTAATCCCACCCATGGGACACCCCCCCAAGGTACTAGGCACAAGCTGCCTTAGAGCTGAAAGCTTGCTATAATACTGAGGGGACCAAGAGCTTGCTACAACACTGAGGGGATTAAGAGAGCACCAAGAGAGCAAACCAGGAAAGAAGACCGAGAGAGCAGGCGTATAGAGACCTCAGAAACTTCTGAGACAGACAGTGACAGTAAAGCATATCAAGAAAAACTCCCAAACACTCAGACATTAACTTCAAGGACTGGACCAAGACATAAAAACACTGCAGGCCTCATTTGAAGGACTAGATGGGTAGGCGCCAAAGTAAGAATCCCTCCAACAACCTAAAAAGCAACATGGTAACACCAGAAACCAGTGGTCACACAACAGGAAGACTTGATAATCCTAACCCAAAAGAAGTAGAGAAAACAACTTTAAACTCTTCAACTGGACTTTGGGAGCTCAGTCCAGTGCTCCAATGTGGATCTCTGCCTCTGTTGCCATTAGTTGCTGGATGAAGGTTCTATGGTGATATTTACGATAATCATGAGTCTGGTTAGAGGGCAAGTCAAGATCTGGCCACCTCACCTCTATTGCTTAGGGTCTTAGGCATGCCACCACGCCTTAACTCACTTAACCAACTGACTTCACTTTCAAGTGATGCTGTGTGGAATAAACTTACAGAAAACAGAAATAACAAGTTGTGGCTATAGCACAGGTATACTGAAGTAGAATCTATTGGGTCAAATCAGAGATGTAGCCCTACAAATGGATATAAGTAAAGCTAAAAAACCACTTTTTAAAACAAACACAAAACCTGATGACCTCCCCTTGCAAAGTGATTAGCTGTAAACAAAACACTTATGTCAGCACACAGCCTGGATCTACACTGCATCATGTAGGAAAAAATGTCTATTAAACACCTCTTGGTACTATTAGTAGTACAAAAATGAAAGCCAAGTCCTAATAATGTACTGTTTGCTGATAATAGTTAGAAGAGATAAATACTTAAAATATCATAAATAACAGTCCCACCTAGTGTGACTCAAAAAGAACAAATAATATTCCCAATCTAATTATGGAAACATCTCCAAATAGTACAAGTCATGAAAAGTAAGCAGCCCTACCTAGTGTGACTCAAGAGAACAAATAAAATTCTTAACCTAATTATAGAAATATCCCCAAGATGTATAACCACAGCAGCACAGACATTGAGGGCACACTGAATAAATGGGACCTCCTGAAACTGAGAAGCTTCTGTAAAGCAAAGGACACTGTCATTAAGACAAAAAGGCAGCTTACTGACTTGGAGAAGATCTTCACAAACCCCGCAACAGACAAAGGTCTGATCTCCAAAATATATAAAGAACTCAAGAAACTAGACGTTAAAATGATAATTAACCCAATTAAAAAATGGGGCACTGAACTGAACAGAGAATTCTCAACAGAAGAGTTTCAAATGGCCAAAAGATACTTAAGGTCATGCTCAACCTCCTTAGCGATCGGAGAATTGCAAATCAAAACAATTTTGAGATATTATCTTACACCTGTCAGAATGACTAAAATCAAAACCACAAAGGATAGCCTTTGCTGGAGAGGTTGTGGAGAAAAGGGTACCCTCATCCATTGCTGGTGGGACTGCAAACTTGTGCAACCACTTTGGAAATCAGTGTGGCAGTTTCTCAGAAAAATTGAGATTAACTTACCCCTGGACCCAGCAATACCACTCTTGGCAATATACCCAAGAGATTCCCTCTCATATGACAAAAGCATTTGTTCAACTATGTGCATAGCAGCATTATTTGTAATAGCCAGAACCTTGAAGCATCCTAGATGTCCTTCAATTGAAGAATGGATGAAGACAGTGTGGAATATATATACATTAAAGTATTACTCAGCGGTAAAAAACAATGACTTCTTGAATTTTGCATGAAAATGGATGGAAATAGAAAATACTATCCAGAGTGAGGTAACCCAGACCCAAAACGAAGACCATGGGATGTACTCACTCATAATTGGTTTCTAACCATGGATAGGGGGCCACTGAGTCTATAATTTGTGGTCCTAAAGAAGCTAACAAGTGTGTACACCCAATGAAAAACATAGTTATCCTCCTGGCTATGGGAAATAGAGAGGATTGCCGGGCAAAAATTTAAAATCTTGAGAGTGGGGTGGGATGGGGGTGAAGGGAGATGTGGAGAGAAAAGTGTGAAGGAGAGGATGAAGGGAACTTGAGGAAACGGTATGATTGGGGGTAAAAAAAGTTTGGATAGGGGAACAGGGAACTCATATCTTAGTTAAGGGAACCACATAAGGGTTGGCAAGAGACTTGAACTTGGAGTGGCAACCAGGTGCCCAGGGCAATGTCCCCAGTTAGTTCCTTGGGAACCTGAGGATAGGGAACCTGAAATGAACCTATCCTATAGCCATAGTGGTGAATATGTTGCATATCACCATAGAAACTTCATCTAGTGATGGATGGAGAGAGAGACAGAGACACACACTGGAGCACCAGACTGAGCTCCCAAGGTCCTAATGAGGAGCAGAAGGACTGAGAACATGAGCAAGGAAGTCACGACCACGAGGGGTGCACCCACCCACTGAGACAGTGGGGCCGATCTATTGGGAGGTCACCAAGGCCAGCTGGACTGTGACTGAAAAAGCATGGGATAAAACCGGACTCTCTGAACATGGCAGACAATGAGAGTTGATGCTAGAGGCCAAGGACAGTGGCACGGGGTTTTGAATCTACTTCATGTTTTGGCATTGTAGGAGCCTAGTCAGTTTGGAAGTTCACCTTCCTAGACCTGGATGGAGTGGGGAGGACCTTGGAATTTCCACAGGGCTGGGAAACCTGACTGCTCTTGGGACTGGAGAGGGAGGAGAAGAGAAGTGGTGGGAGCGGGAGGGTGGTGGGCAGAGGCGGAGGGAAATGGGAGGCAGGGAGGAAGAGAAAAAACCTAACCAAGGAGTCCAACAATGACCACAATATCTCTGACAATAGAGACCCTTCACCAGTGCAACTCGAAGAAGGCAAACACACAAAATTTACTACTAAAAAATGAACGGAGTTAACAACCACTGGTCATTTGCATCACTTAATGTCAATGGACTCAACTCACCTATAAAAAGGCACAGACTAAGAGATTGGACACGAAAACAGGATCCAACATTCTGCTGTTTACAAGAAACACACCTCAACCACAAAGACAGACACCTACTCAGAGTAAAGGGTTGGGATAAGGCTTATCAAGTAAATGGACCTAAGAAACAAGCAGGTGTTTGTTTCTAACAAAGTTGACTTCAAACTTAAATCAATCAGAAGAGATGGAGAGGGACATTTTCTACTCCTAACAGAAAGAATTCATCAGGATGAAGTCTCAATTCTGAATACCTATGCCCGTAATATAAAAGCACCCACGTATGTAAAAGAAACATTGCTAAAACTCAAGGCAGCAATCAAACCGCACACATTAATAGTAGGAGACTTTAACACTCCTCTCTCACCAATGGACAGGTCAATTAGACATAAACCTAAAAGAGAAATAAGAGAATTAATGGAGGTAATGGATCAAATGGACTTATCAGACATCTATAGAATATTCCAGCCAAAATAGGAAAGAATATACATTCTTCTCTGCAGCTCAAGGAACCTTATCGAAAATTGACCACATACTTGGTAACAAAGCAAACATCCACAGTTCCAAAAAATATCTTTAACCACCTGTATCTTATCAGATCACCATGGACTAAAGTTAGAATTCAAGAACAATGCAACCCCCAGAAAGCCTACAAACTCATGGAAACTGTACAGTCATCTACTGAAAGCAAGTTTTTCATTTCTAAGACTTTGGAGTTGCTAACCTGTGAATGAACTAAACACAGATAATTCAATTAAAAGAACCTTTCTTCGAAGCCAGAGATTGCTCAGAGGTTAAGAGTACATAATGGCATTTCTAGAGGACCCTGGTTTGGCTCCCAGCACCCAAATGGAGGCTAGAAATCATCACTCCAGTTCCAGGGGCACCAGCACCCTCTTCTGCACTTTGGGCACTTCACCCAGAATATACATCCAGGTAAAACAGTCACACATAAAATAAAAATAAAATCAATCTATAAAATAAACCAAGTTCTCTGGTCTGAGGATGAAGCTAAGAATTTGTCTAGTGTGTATAAGATCGAGGTTCTACCCTAAAAATGAAGAAAAAATTTCCAGTATGCTTTGTTGGACATGGTGGGTCATATCTATAATCCTAACATTTGAGAGGCTGAGGCAGGGGATGCTTAGTTTGGAGGCAGGGTAGGCACAAAAGGTTCAAGTACAGCATGATATACAACAGCCTTGAAGCTGTTGCCAGGCAGCAGTTCCTCCTGGCTCTGGGCAACATTGGAGGCCTGACGTGAGGCAACATTCATCTTCTGGATTGGACCTCCTCGAAGGACCAGTGTGGTCCACGATAGCACAAGAGGCTGTGTTGGTGTTAGAGGTTCATGCTGCTTTCCCAGACAGAGATGAAGCCTGAGATCCACATGGACCTACAGAGACTGTGCTACTGTCCAATGCCTTTGTGATGTCCTCAGGCTCTACTGTCTTGGTGTACCAAGCCTGTGTGAGTGGCATGTGTAACCACATGAGACCATGTTTGAGGGACATGGTCCATGCAGCCCCTAGGGTTCTGATATGGCCAACAGCCAGGTTGATGTCTGTGGTCCAAGTTACCACCAAAGTCTATGAGGAAGCCCATGGTCAGAGTTGATGTCTGAAGCCATGTTAATGTCTGTGGGTATGGGAGAGCCTGCTCTGCCCCTCAGTGCAGGCAATACAGGCAGTAGCATGGGTGCAGGACATCTAGTCCCGCCCCATCCCAGCCACTGCAAAGCTTTCCTCAGCTGATGGATGGTTTCTGGCATGGATATAGGCTGAGAAAGACTCATTCCCTTTGGGAACTTGACCACTAAGAATTTTACCATTTCAGTGAATATACAGTCAATACAAAATAGACTTGTCTTTTTTGAAGTGGGGAGATCATGGTGGACAGGAAGTAGACATGGGAAGACTGGGAGGTGAGCACCATGGAGGCACATAATGTGAGATTCCCAAATAATCAATAAAAATGTAAACAGAAGAAAAAGAAGGAAATGAGAACCCTCTGAGACTCTGTCTCAAATATCCTGACAATTTCTCCCCTCTTATCAACAAACTTTGTAAATTACAAAATTTGTAAAATAAAAAAATTGAGCATCAGGAAAGCTGAGCTTCCAGGACCCAGTTTACTGTTGTGTAACAAAAATAAAATTCCTTAACAAGCCGAGGGTAGGATATTTATTAAAAAATACAAAGATGGCCCAAGAGATTCTTTTCAGAATTCACTTTAATAATAAACCCCTAGCTTACTTTAATAAGCTTATAACAAGAACAGATTCTAGGCCATGATGTCCAAAGCATGACAGCTGACAGCTGATAAAACACTAAAGGCTTAATTTTCCTACCCTAGCAATCTGCCAGAATTTAACTTATTGAAAGAGGCCAATGTCTTTTTTTGTTCTAATGATGATAGTGCATACTTTCATTTTTTTCAATTTTACTCAGCTTTATTAAAGTATAACCAACAGATAAATTTACAGGGTAAATGTCTTAATGCAGATAAACATTACAAAATGTCTAAGTTGAGGTAACCAACTATCATCTCACTTAGCTATCACATTTTATTGCTGACATTTAAGATCCACACTCTTTGCAATTTTCAAGTATGTGTTTCTCTTATTCCTTAAAAAGACTACATTTTTTAGCTTTATAATTCTGGGCTACAATACTTTTACAGCGATTTCTGATCTTCAATAAGGAAAGTATGCTGGATCTCGTCATGAACGTATTTAGCATACATGGATTCAACATAGGCCCCACTGAACCATTCTGATTCTGATGGTGTCATGAATCTCACCACACAAACCCGTTAAAGATGAAATGGGCACACACCGCATGCAGATTTTGGTGTTTTCTCAATCTTCTTTGTATGAAAGTAAACAATTCTATTACAAGGGTTTTCTATTCCAATCTATTACAGCATAGTTTTGTCAGAGGCATTTTCTAGAAACTGTGATGGTACATCAATCACTGAGCCATTCTAAAGAGCTACATTATTGTTTATAGCAATTGTGATGTATAATAGACCTCTAGAACATACTCAGCCTAACTAAAACTTTGTACCCTAGGAAGAATATCTCCCTATCTCCTCTCCCCAGGCAGCCTCTGATAACCACCATTTTAGCCTCTGTCTCTGAGTTCAACTTTTTATATTTTATTTATAAGTTAAAACAATCAGTATTTCCATATCTTTCAGTTCTAGGCTTATTTCATTTATTATACTGTCTTCCACATTAGATCACATAAAATGATGGGATTCCCTTCATTAAGTATGAGTTGTCTTCCACTGTGTGTATACATGCATGCTTGTAAACACCATGCTATCATTTTCTATTGCTGATCATCTTGTTTCTACTTTTAACTTTCTGAGGGATCTCCATACTATTTTCCATAATGACTGTACCAAGCCATAATTCCACCAAGAGCCTATAGAAATTTTTATTATGTCTTTACCAAAATGACTTTGTCTTTTTTTCTTTTTTTTTTCTTTTCTATTATTCTTTTTTTTTTGGGGGGGGGGTAATACTGCAAGGTGATCTTGAGTTCACTATGCACTATGTAGCCAAGGGTGCCCTTACCTAGGGTGAACTCCTAGTTCTCCCACTTCAGCCTTCCAAGAGCTGGGATTAAGGTGTGCACCACAAGCTTTGCTTCTTTTGTCTTTTCCACAATGACCATCTGAACAGAGAAGAGGTAATAATATGATATCTCACTGTGGTTTTGCTTTCATTACTCTACTGATTAGTGATATCAAGTATTTTTCATAGAACTATTAAAAAGAAGCCACTTTCTGATTCATTACTAATATTACATATAAGTACTTATAGTTTAAAACTGACTTAAAAACTTCAAGCAAAATAAAGCCCTTACTTAGAAAGACGTTCTTCCTCTAGAATTATGCAAGAAACATTTGGCAATTCCCTGCTCCATAAAAATGGTCTTTTCTAGTTGAAAAGCTAATCCTGATACATGATTGCAAAGAACACTGTCTTGCAAGCAACTCTATCTTGAGAAGTCTATAGCCACCCTTACTACTGTGTGTACAACTCCCACTTTCCTTAACACACACACACACACACACACATGCGTGTGCTTCTGTATATTAAACCTTTTCCTCAAAAAATAAAAAAAAATAAAAAAAAAACCTCAACCTTTCAGGAAAAAACAATTCTGCTCATCCTTAATAAAAAAAGAAAGGAAGAAAAAAAAGTAGTAGGTAGAGGTCAGTGGTGAAGTACCTGAGTGCAAGAAGCCCTGAGTAATATATAAAAAAAAAATGAGCACATGTAAAATGTTAAAAATCATTAACAAGAACTAAAATGAAAACTACAATGAAGCCTGATGCAGTAGCTCAAATAGAGGCAGGAGAACACCAGGAGGTCAAGAGCAGCCTCAGTTACCTAAGAACCAGTTGGAAAAAAACAAAACACAAAACACCTACAGTTAAAACTGTTACATATATAATACATACTAACCAAATTTCTATAAAAGGCAACACCAAATGCTAGTAATGATATGAAGGAATTAGAACATTTTGGCAAGCAAGTTAGTTACAATAACACTAGCAATTCTACTCATGGATAAGCTAAAAGAATCAAAAACAGATGTTCAGCCGGGCAGTGGTGGTACACAGCTTTAGTCCCACCACTCATGAGGCTAAGGCAGGCAGATCTCTGTGAGTTAGAGGCCAGCTTGGTCTACAAGAGGTAGTTCCAGGAGAGTTTCCAAAAGCTACATAGAAACCATGTCTCAAAAAGAACAAAAAAACTAAATTTAAAAAAAAGAAAAGCATATGTTCAAAGACAAGTCTATATGTATATGTTTATATAAGAGCTTTATTTATAATAGCCAAGACCGAGAGACAACCAAGATGTCTTCATGAATAAATGATAAATTGTGGTACAGTTATATTGTGGCAAACTACTCGGCAATTAAAAAAAAGTACACTGTTGCTACATTATAACAAAAGGATAAACCTCAGCGCTAAGTGGAAAAAGTCAGTCCAAGACTGTTAGGTAGGGTATATAAGTTATGGTTCTTTGAAAACCTGATACAAAAACACATGACTGGTTGTCAGGTTGGAAGAGAAAATACAGGCAGAGGGAAATGGGCCAAGCTATAAAAAAGGTACCCTGAGCATTCCTTGTGAGGATGAAGTATGTCAATTTGACTATCAGGGTACAATTTCAATACTGTGGACCTGATATTGTAGTTTTATAAGATGTTATCAATGGGGAAACTGAGTAAAGAGTATAGAGGAATCCCTGTATTATTTTGTTCAACTACATGCAAATTTATAGTCATCTAAAAATGATTCAAATCCTAAAAGATACATTCCTTCAGATCCATATCTATTTTAAATGTTTTTCTGTCAGCGGGACACATTGTGTACCACAGACTACCTTAGAACTTGATACACAGACCAGGCTGCATACAAATTTGAGTTTCTCCTGCCTCCACTTCCCAAGTTCTGGGATGACAGGCTTGCACCACCATGACTATCTGAATGCTTACAATTATATTTCCTTTGGACTTCAAGAGCTATTCTCACCCCACCTTCTTCTTTGTTTCTCCAAGGCTCATGGTCTCCACTGACCACCCTTCTTTACCAATGTCATAAAGTCCTTCACCTCACACAAACCCAAACATTTGGCCAGCTCTATTATTACCAAATGTGCTCCATAAAAGCCACTCCTTAAATCAAAGTCCATATGAAAACCAATCAGGTCCAGGGTCTGTTATTTTTATACATCCATATTGCTTGACAAGATCACATTCCATACAAAACCTTTCGAAGTTTACTGTTTACTCGCAGCAGAGCTTCCCCAGGAAACACATTGTTTTCACAGCAATGATGCTTGCTCACTTACTTGACTATTTCACCAAACAATGTGTGTTTCAAAGTTCTAAATTACAGGAAATAGGAGGAAGAATTTTAAAAAATGGCAAGCACAAATGTAAAGAAACAAGTAAAGACACAACTTTCAAAATAGAAAAAAATACAAATTTTAAAACTACAGATGCTGCCCGGAGTGGTGAGACAAGCCTCTAATCCCAGCACTTGGGAGTCAGAGGCAGGTGGATCTCTGCATTCCAGGAGAGCCTGGTCTACAGAGAAAGTTCCAGGAGAGCCTGGACTACACAGAGAAACCCTGCATCAAAAAACCCAAAAGAATAACAATAATACAGATGCTGCCAATAAAAAGAATGAAACTAAACAGGGAATATGTATGAAGAAACCGGTATTCTACTCTGTAATGCCAGAACAACAAACATGCTTGAGATCATATCAGGCCAATAAAACTTCCTACAAAACCAGGTCTATAAAGTCTATTCTTCTGCAATTTTAACAACAACAACAACAATAAAAAAAAACTGTGTAAACTGAGGGCAGCAAAATGACTTATCAAGTAAAAGTACTTGCTGCACATGCCTAATAAACTACATTCAATCACCAGAATCCACATGAAGGTGGAACGGGAGAACATATTCGCAAACTTGCACTCTGACTCCTCACACACAACAAAGCACACAAACGTATGCACACACATACACACAAAAAGGTAAATTTTTAAAATTTTATATAAAGCAATACTTTAATTAAAGTCATCCTTTTTGACAAACGAACATCATTACTTATCTAACATACAATGTAACAATTACATGGAGTCTTAAACTCCAAAAGAATGGAAATATTCAAATGTCCCAGGTTTGGTGATGTGCACCCATAACCCCAGCATTAAGGTGGAATTGGCAGCAGTAATAAGCGTCATTCTATACTGCATGAGTTCTAGGCCAGCTTAGACTACAGAAGACTACGTAAGACTATCGACAGAAATAAATAAATAAATAAATAAATAAATAAATAAGCTAAATACATAAATACCCAAATACTTAGAACTATTTGTGGCAATTATTACTGGTTTAGCTTTTGCATAATCACCAATCTATTCTCAAAGCACATAACTAAATGAAGAACCAAATGTAGTACAATGCAAGATGCATGTTAACTCTTCAAGACATAACGGTAGGTAGCAATTTACAGAGTCCTAACTCTATGTGCACCATTACAAAAAACACTAAAGCTGGGTGTCTGATCCCATGCCTTCTATAGTCTGGAGGCAGAGACAGGCAGATCTTTGAGTTCATAGCCAGAAAGGACTACATAGCAAAACCCTGTCTCAAAACACAAAACAAATAACACTGATGCTAACAACTGTGTTCTAGACTGCTTAGATGTTTCAATATGTAGTTTATATTTTAAAGTCCTAAATTAGTTGTACAAATATCTCTTACATGCTTAAATTTATCACTCACTTATTGAGAATTATCTAAACTCTTAAAAAAAAACTTCATCTGGAGCAGGATAAGTTACAGACATTTCAATTAAATTATTTCCTTAGTCAGAAATAAATGTTCCAGCCAGCATAGTTTCTACATTACTTATCTTTTTTAACTTTACTTAACTTTATTTCATGTGCATTGGTATAACGATGTCAGATTCTCTTGAACTGGAGTTACAGACAGCTGCGAGCTGCCATGTGGGTGCTGGGAATTAAACCCGGGTGTAGCGTGAGGGGTCCGGTTGGTTGGGGATAATGTCGCGCCCGGTACCCCACAGAAACAGCTGACCTGAGCTAGTGAGAGCTCACTGACTCTGGACTGACAGCGGGGGAACCTGCAGAAGACCAAATTAGGCCCACTGAATATAGGGGACAGTGTAAGGCTTGGGCAGTCTGTGGGGCCACAGGCTATAGGACCAGGTTTTATCCCTAGTACTTGAACTGGCATCTAGGAGCACATTCTTTTTGGAGGGATAACGTTGCTCAGGGGAGGGACCTGTCTCAAGGTGAAGTGTCAGACTTTGTTGACTCCCCACAGGAAGCCTTACACTTTATGAAGAGTAGATGGGGGAGAGGGATGGGGAAGGTAAGGGAAGCAGGAGGAGAGGAAGGGGTGGGAATGGGGATAGTTATGTAAAAGGAGGAGACTGTATGTTTTAAAATATCTTAATTAAAAAAAGTAAAGATTAAAATGAAACATTCTTCTGATGTCTATTTTTTTACAAGTAAAAATCTTGGAGAATGGAGCAATCTGATTTCCTAATTGGCAGCTGCTATACACTCCCTTGCTCTAAGTGCTTTCAGCAAAGGGGATGTCAGTCAAGCAGACAACCAAATCACCTTTACACCACTGGAAATTTGGAACATTCTGGGACTGCCTTAGGGAAGCTGCACAATGATCACAACTGCTTGCTCTAATCTCCAGAAAGGAAAACATGAGTCAACACACACAGACACACAAAAAAAACAGGACATAGGACATTGTGCTTAACAATCCCAAAATGGAAATGATCAAAATATGCACCACCTTCATGAACAAATAAAATGTGATACAAGTACATTCATACAATGGAGTTTTATTCAGCAATAAAAAGAAATAAATTCAGATACATAGCCATATGGATAAACCTTGAAAACATTTCTGTAAGTAGCAAAAAAATAATTCCTGTATAAATCTATTTACACAAAATGTCAAGATGTCCACAGCAGTAAGTGTGAAGTTGAATGTGGTGGTGCACAACTGTAATTCCAACATTTAGGAGGTGGGGCAAAAAGATCTAGAGCTCAAAGTTATTCAAGAAGAGCCTTGAAAAAAATAAACAAAACAGGAAAGGAAGAATGGCATGGAAGAGAGACAAATAATGAACAGTGATTCTCAAAGAATATGTGTTTGTTTGGGGAAGGTAAAATAGTCCTAAATTAGACTGTGGTGATTGCTGCACAACTCTACCAATATACTGCAAGCCACTCAGTTACACATATATTTGTTTGTTTCTTTGTTTATTTATTTATTTCTGGTTTTTCAAGAAACGGTTTGTCTGTGAATCAGTCCTGGCTATAAAAGAATCCACAGGGGACTAACTGCCTGCCTCTGCCTCCTGAGTGCTGGGATTAAAGGTGTGCATCACCACCACCTAGGTAGTTACACATTGTAAACAATATGTAGATCATATGCTATCATATGAATTATATCTCAGTGAAGCTACTCCTTAAAGATAGGGTTTCATATACTCCAGGCTGGTCTGGAACTTGCTATGTAGCCAAAGATGACTCTCTTAACTCCCTGATTTCCTGCTGTCACCAACCAAGTGCTGGGATACATGCATAAACACTTGGCTATAAAGCTATTTTTTAAATGGCAATGTATTTTATTATTCAAGGTAAAAATATTAAAAACAAAATTTTAAGTACAATTAGAGTGAATGCCAATTGCTCTGACCCACCAAGCAAAATACAGAAATGATTATTAGTTAAATAATGTGGTAAATAAGAAGGTCATTGGTCATAGAAATAGAGACATGGGATTTGAAAAATGAAAAACAGAGCTACTGTTCACAACTTACTTGGAATAAGAATGTTAGTACTTGAGATGTGAGGGTAATTCGGCAGAGACATCCAAATCCCATTGATCACCAGATTGACAGGCTGATATGGCTAGCTAGGAAGGTTTTCCCTTCCCTCCTCACTGTTCTAAGTGTGACCTTCTCAAGCTGCACTGAAGAGGATGGCCCTCTCTGATAATTGACTTTCTTCAGCCAAGAGTTGAAGTATAGCTGTATTGTTATGCCACAGCATAAAAACAAGCTCTCAGCCGGGAATAATTGGTACAGGCCTTAATCCCATCTGGAGAAGCAAAGGCAGGCAGATTTTTGGAAGTTCAAGGACAGCATGATCCATGTTGCCATGCAGGGGAGGAGAAATGGCTTAGAAGATAAGAGCATTGACGGCTCTTCTAGATGACCTGGGTTCAATCCCAGCATCTACATGGTGGTTCACAACCATCTCTAGTGAGATCTCATACCACGTTCTAGCATGCAAAAATACATGCAGGCAGAATTCTGTATACATAATTGATGGAGGAAGGTCATTGGTTAAAAAATAAAAAAAAACTGCTGGGCGCTCATAGGTTAGTACATAGGTGGAGGGAGTAAACAGAACAGAATGCTGGGAGGAAGAGGTTGTGAGCTCATACACCTTAGCTCTGCTCTCTGGGACAGATGCGATGAAGCTCCGACCCAGGATGGAAGTAGGCTAAAATCTTCCCGGTAAGCGCACCTTTGGGTGCTATACACATTATTAGAAATGGTCTAGTCCAGGTGTGAGTTAGCCGAGAAGAGGCTAGATATAATAGGCCAAGCAGTGTTTAAAAGAATACAGTTTGTGTGTTGTTATTTCAGGGAATAAGCTAGCCAGGCGACCAGGAACTGGGGCGGCAGAAACACAGCCCACAGCTCCTACTACAGAATGGCGCCCAATGTGGGGCTCGAACCCAGGACCCTGAGATTAAGAGTCTCATGCTCTACTAACTGAGCTAGCCGGGATGATGACACCCTGCGGATTGCTTATTCGACCCCAATATGGTATGATAGACCACGCCCTCCTGAAGGGTTGCTGTGAATACCCTCAAAAAATTGCTTTGCTCAACTGCCAACTGAGATGAAACTAGCAGACAGGTTATCCCGTAAAAGACCTGAATGACAGTGGCACCATTCAGCAGGAAGCAGTTTGGAGAGAAATAACTGCGTCCATTTTCCCAAATATTGTTTTTAAATGTTCTTTTACATTTAAAAGGGGATACAATATAGGTATGAATAATTTGCATTGATATGGATTTTGCTTCAGTGATTTAAATTTAAGGTCAATTTGTTATATGTATATGTATTTCTGATATTGATTAAGGTATTGTGATTGTGTAGCTCATGTAAAAATGTTATGTACATAAGCTGTTAATGAATAGTTATCTATAATAGTAAAGTTTGTAGTCATGTTAGATTTTCTAGATGTACATAGATATATTTTAGATTGACATTCTTCATATATTTCAAAGACTACAGAATATGCTATTTAATGTTTAAATAACTTAGGTCTTTTCATAACAATGAGACACTCTACTCCTGGTAGCACCAATCTACTTCAAGAAGAAAATGGGCATCAAAGAGGATCCTTATGGAGTTTGATAGCCATTTCGGCAAGAAACTGTTCTTGCCTGGACTGTTGCATAAACTGGACACAAATAACACACAGAAAGATGCCTGCTGAACCTGCCTAAAGGTGAGATGAGCTTTCAGGGTTCCTGATTCATGAAAGAGTCTGCGAGACATCCTGTAGGACATAGCAGATAGTGACTGAACTGCCTTTGAAATTTCCTGCTTCATGGAAATGTCTGCTGGAAGCTATGGGCCTGTAGGCCAAAGATGGATGCCCCAATGGTACAGAGAAACTTTGGGTGACTGTCAAGGCAGCGAGATGTCTCTGTCATTTCTAGAGTTTGAAAGTTGCTTATTTCTTGTTTGCTTAGGTAATATTGTATCTTTCTGGAGTCTTTGATGGAGTTGAAGAATAGTTAGTTATAGTTATAGTTTTCCTTAGTGATGATAAAGATAAAATAGATGTAAATATTGTAATGCTTACTTGATAACTGTTTTGTTATATGTAATTTAGCTGTGTTAAAGTTAAAGCCTTCCTTTTTTTTGTTTAAACAGAAAAAGGGGAAATGATGGAGTAAGGTCATTGGTTAAAAACAAAGAAACTGCTTGGCCCTCATAGGTTAGAACATTGGTCAGTGGAGTAAACAGAACAGAATGCTGGGAGGAAGAGGAAGTGAGCTATACACCTTAGCTCTGCTCTCTGGGGCAGATGCGATGAAGCTCCACCCCAGGATGGACGTAGGCTAGAATCTTGCCGGTAAGCACACCTTGGGGTGCTACACACATTATTAGAGTTAGCCAAGAAGAGGATAGATATAATGGGCCAAGCAGTGTTTAAAAGAATACAGTTTGTGTGTTGTTATTCGGGGCATAAGCTAGCCAGGCGACCAGGAGCTGGGGCGGCAGCAACACAGCCCACAGCTCCTACTACACATAATAAATAAATAAATATTTAAAAGAGTACTGGCTGCTCTTTCAGAGAACCCAGGTTCAATTCCCAGCACCCAAGCCTGTCTGTAACTCCAGTTCCAGGGCTTATGACACTCTCACACAAACATACATGCAGACAAAACACCAATGAAAATGAAATAAATTGTAAAAAAATTTAATCCAAATCCTCTAACAATATAGTCAGGAAAAACAACTAAAACATATAGGGTCATGTGATAGTTCCTGAACTTTCTTTTATGTTGCTACTTAACAATGTTCCCATAAAGTAAAAGGCTTCGTAATTCATGCACAAGCACAGAACCAGAAGAAAAAGAGTTCAGTAATAATAATGAGAAAATCTGGGGAGAATGCATAACATGTTTAAATTATAACATATACATTACTAAAGCTAAGAGGTCATAAAATTAAACACCAAAATCCAGTTGCTACAAATACATTACTAGTGCTAGACACGTGGCTCAATTAATGGGATGTTCACCTAATAGGCAGCAAGCCGTAGGTACAATCCCGAGTATGGCATAAGACTAAGTACAGTGGTCCTAGACGGTCATCCCGGCACTTAAGAAGTGTGTGTTTGATTAGGATGAGAAGTCAAGGGTTTTCTCAACTAGCCGGCAAGTATGATCACAGCCTGGGATACAGGAAACTAAATCTCCCATGTAAAAAATTAAAATGTTTTACACCGAGGATTAACATATTAATCACAGTAAACTAAATTTATGGTACTACCTAAGTTATTTATTGTATAAAACAACAGCAACTGAAAACCACAAGCACCTCAAGACAACACGGATGCTGCTCTGATAAGGAATCCTGCCTAAACTTTGGTCTTAAATACTCAATTCAGCAGCCAGATTTCCTAACAGACGAGAACAGAACATTTCCAGTCACTGAAAGCCAAAGAGTAATAGCCACACATTTAGGAGAGGATTAGTGAGGGGCCCTGGGCTTTTATAAAGGACTATGAAATGAAAATCCCTGGCCTTCCACAACACAAGAAAACAGGGAATGAGAGGAGCATGATTATGATACAAAGAGGACAGGGGAGCAATTGTGTGAAAGAACTGGCAGAAAAAAGGGCGGGGTGGAGAGCTAAAAGGCCACTGGTGATTCAACTCAGTGGTAAAGCATTGTTGCTTTATCTAGTTCAAACTTTAGCACTGGAAAAGAAAAAAAAAGGAAAAAGAGAGCGAGGTACAGATGACTAAGGACAGTTATTTCCAGGAGATAGGACACTGAGAAAACTTGCTTGAAACTAACAATGGAGCCTGGAGAAGAAAGCTGTGCAAGTAAAGCTAAAAGCAAAGGTCCCGGGCCTTCGGTCACTCTTTCCTGGGACAAGTCTCCCCATGAAATGATTAGTGATGCTTTCTGGAGGGAGGAACGCGGACCCAATGCTGTGCAAGGACTGTTAAAGCGATTTTCCATTCAGACTGAAGGGAGACCCGAAAGCGCCACAGGAAAGGACCAGGTGGAACTGGTTCTAGGACACCAGGAAACTGCGGGGATTCAAAATTGGTCTTGGTGGACAATTTTCAACAGGAAGTATAGCATATGGTAATCCCCAACTAAGGCAGAACCAAAGTAGTGAAGAATCTGAGGGGCTGGGCACATTTCAGTGGAAAAGAGCTTGCCTGGCACACTGGGTTCTATTCCCAGTGCCACCAAAAAAGGAAGAGGAGGAGGAGGAGGAGAAGGAGGAGGATGAGGATGAGGAGGACAAGGACAAGGACAAGGAGGACTAGGAATACTAGGAGGAGGACAAGGACTAGGACCAGGGAGGCAGAGTCTGGGATGGGAACTAGAAACCCGGTTTCCCTCCCCCGTGACTTTGGACAAGTCGCTTCACTTCCCCACGCCCTCTGCTCAGTAACTGTGTCCCAGCGGTAGGACTGCTCAATGGCTTCCATAGTGGTATTAGCACAGCAATTCGCACAATGCCTTCTGCTCTGTGTAACAAGTGCAAGGTAATTAACCAGGTCCATTCTGATGGGTCCACAGGCAATGCTGGTGGAAGCTCTCAGAGAAAGAGGCAGGGCAGGGAGAAGGAGCAGGTCCAGGAGCTGGCAAGGTCCCGGGGCTGCAGTTGGGTGAGTTCGTCCTCAGGAACCTAGCTCTCAGGTGAAAGAAGTTGGGAGAACTCTCCCCCAGGAATGACATCACCAGGATGCTCTCATCCCTGCATGCAGAGATGGCGCCCGCTCCTGACTGAAGAGCTACTGCTCCAAAGGAGCTGCGGCCCAACAGAGCCAAGCCTCACCCTCTCTCCAGACAGGCTCCCAGCAGAGCCTCGCCCAGGATGCGGGACACCTGGGGCTCTCCCCTCTGCCAGCCACTGCACTCCACCTGCTCCCGCTGGCCCTGGCCCCGCCCTGGTACCTGAGCATGGGCCAGATACAGGCTATGTCTGTGCTCTCGATCTCCCTCAGGATCTGCTGGTGCTTCACGGCGGTCTCCAGGCTCTCCTCCGCCATCTTTGCCTGTTCCATCGCATGGCAAGGCCGCATGGCCCTCGCTCACCAGGGACCCCCAGCTCCCTGAGCCTAGGTTCCATGGCTGCTGGCCCACCACCCTGCAGAGCGACCCCGCCCTCGGAGGACGCGCCCCCAGTCGTCACTCTGAGTGCGAGAATCATGCACTGCTGCATGGGATTGGTAGTTCGCTCAGTGACGCCAAGCTGGGTTCTATCCTTTCAATCATTGGATCTGGGCCAATTGCTGCGACTTTGATATAGACAGAGCACTTTACGACACCTGTATACAGTGACATTGAATCAGACAGTGATATTAACTCTTCACAGTTTTTTAATGTGTATGGGTATTTTGCCCTACAAGTTTGCTTGGTACCCAAGGAAGCTAGAAAATGGTGTCAGATCACCTGGAATTGGAGCTACAAATGATTGTGAGGTGCCCTGTGGTGCAGGGAATGGAACTCCAATCGTCTGGAAGGGTTATAAATGCTCTTATCAACTGATGCTTCTCCACAGCCCCTAAATATGAGGCCCAAGTCGCCCTGGAACTCAAGATCCTCCTGCCTCCACCTCTTTTTATTCCTTTGAAATTATAATATAATTACAAGTTTTTCCCTTCCCTTCCCTCCCTTCAAAGCCTCCCATATACCCCTCCCCAGTCTCCTTCAAAAAATGATCTCTCTTTTCACTGCTATCACATGCATATATATATGCATATATATATATATATATATATATATATATATATATATATATTCCTAAATATAACGTGTTCAGTTTGCAAAATGTAACATGTATTATGTTTGAGGGGATGACAGTTTCTGCCTCGACCTCTTTTTTTATCTATATATTTTACATCCTGACCTTCTCCCCATAGTCCTCTCTCTCATTCCACCCCTCATTCCACCCCTGAATCGCCTGCTCTTCAGTCTCCATCCAGGAAAGAGCAGGTCTCCTAGCATTATCAATAAATCATGACATATCAAGTTGCAGTACGACTGAGGACCTCCCCTGTATTAAGGGTGGGTAGGGCGACCCAGTATGAGAAGTAGGATCCCAGAAGACAGTACAAGAGTCGGAGACAGGCCCTGTTCCCGCTATTAGGAGTCCCACAACTGTAGAATAAGCAGAGTGCCAATGTAGGTCCCATGCAGGCTCCCTGGTTGTTGGTTCAGTCTCTGCGAACCCTTATGAACCCAAATTAGTTGACTGGGTGAGCATTCCCATGGTGTCCTTGATCACGCTGGCTCCTACACATCTTTCTCCTCCTCCTCCTCCTCCTCTGCAGGATTCCCAGACTCCATCTAATGTTTGGCTGTGGGTCTCTGCATCTGCCTCCATAAGTTGTTGATAACACCTCTCTGATGACAATTGGGCCAAGCACTAATCTGGTTACTGGAGACTGCCAGTTCAGGCTACTTATCCACTGTTGCTAGGAGTCTACGATGGGATCCTCCACATAGACTCCTGGAAGAGTCATCAGTGCCAACCCAAAAAGGCCACCCCTAGCCAACCCCCTCAACGCTCTCCCTCCTCATACCTCCCCCAACCTGATTGCTCAAGTTCCCATCTTCACCTGCTCTCAATGCACTCAAGAAATCTCTTCTGTTTCCCCTTCCCACGGAGATTCATGTGCCCCCGTACCCCTCCACCCGCCATGAACTCTCTTGTTAACTAGTCTCTATGGGTCTGTGGGTTCTAGTATAGTTAGCCTTTATTTTACAGCTAATATTCACTATGTGTGAGTAGATGCCATGTGTGTCTTTATCAGCCTGGGTTACCTCACTCCCGATGATTTTTTTTTCTAGTTCCATCTACTTGCTTTCAAATTTCCTTGTATCCTTGTTTTTAACAGCTGAGTAATAATCCCAGTGTCTAAATGAACCACATTTTCTTCATCCATTCCTCAGTAGAGGGACATGAAGATTGTTTCCAGGTTTTCAATATTACAGATAAAATTGCCATGAACATAATTAAACAAGTGTCCTTGTGGTATGATTGAGCATCCTCTGGGTATATGCCCGAGAGCAGTCCAGCTGAGGCTTGTGGTAGGTTGATCCCCAGTTTTCTGAGGAATCACCACACTGACTTCCAAAGTGGCTGGAAAAGTTTTCACTCCCACCAGCAATGGAGGAGTGTTCCCCTTGTTCCACGTCCTCTTCAGCTTGCCCCTTGTGTTTTTATTCTCAGCCATTCTGACAGGTATAAGATTGAATCTCAGAGTCAGTTTGATTTGTGTTTCTCTGATGACTAAGAATGTTAAACATCTCAAGTGTTTTTCAGTCATTTCAGATTCTTCTGTTGAGAATTTTCTGCTTATATCTGCACCCCATTTTTTTACTTGGACTATTTGGTTGGTTGATACCTAGTTTCTTGAGTTCTCTATATATTTTGGACATCAGGCCTCTGTCGGATGTTGGTTTGGTGAAGATCTTGTCCCATTCTATACACTGCCATTTTGACCTATTGATGGTGTCCTTTGCCTTACAGAAACTTCAGTTTCATGCGGACCCATTTATTAATTGTGTGTTGTATATTGTGCTGTTGTTATTCTGTTCTGGGAGTTGCTGTGGGAGTTGCTGCATGTACCATCCAATAGAAATTATTTCCCAATTTTCTATCAGGTTCAGTATACTTATTTCATATTGCAGTCTTTGATCACTTGGACTTGAGTTTTGTGCAGAGTGATAAGTATGGATCTCTTTGCATTCTTCTACATGCTGACATCCAGTTCAAGATGCTTTATTTTTCCAAAGTATAATTTTTGCTTCTTTGTTGGAAACCAGATGTTCATAGGTATATGACCTTTTTTTTATTGAAAAAAAATTTCTGCCTCCTCCCCGCCTCCCATTTCCCTCCTCCTTCCACCCCTCTCCCACTCCCCCAACCCCTCGTCTCCTTCCTCTCCTGTCCCAGGAGCAGTCAGGGTTCGCTGCCCTGTGGAAAGTCCAAGGTCCTCCCCCCTCCATCCAGATCTAGGAAGTTGAACATCCAAACTCTCTAGGCTCCCACAAAGCCAGAACATGAAGTAGGATCAAAACCCCATGCCATTGTCCTTGGGCTCTCATCAGCTCTCATTGTCTGCCATGTTCAGAGAGTCTGGTTTTATCCCATGCTTTTTCAGTCACAGTCCAGCTGGCCTTGGTGAGCTCCCAATAAATCGGCCCAACTGTCTCAGTGGGTGGGTGCACCCCTCGTGGTCCTGACTTCGTTGTACATGTTCTCCCACCTACTGCTCCTCATTAGGACCTTGGGAGATCAGTCCGGTGCTCCAGTGTGGGTCTCTGTCTCTATCTCCATCCAACGCCTGATGAATGTTCTATGGTGATATGCAAGATATTCATCAGTATGGCTATAGGATAGGTTTATTTCAGGTTCCCTATCCTCGGGTGCCCAAGGAACTAACTGGGGACATTGCCCTGGTCATCTGGTAGCCACCCCAAGTTCAAGTCTCTTGCCAACCCTGAGGTGGTTCCCTTAACTAAGATATGAGTTTCCCTGCTCCCCTATCCAAACTTCCGATATCCCCAATCATCCCGTTTCCCCAAGTTCCCCTCATCCTTTCCTTCACACTTTTCTCTACCCATCTCCCCTTAACCCCATACCACACTACCACCAAGATTACAATTTTTTGCCCGGCAATCTTGTCTATTTCCCATAGCCAGGAGGATAACTATATGTTTTTCCTTGGGTTTGCCTTCTTGTTTAGCTTCTTTAGGACCACAAATTATAGACTCAGTGGCCCCCTATCCATGGTTAGAAACCAATTATGAGTGAGTACATCCCATGGTCTTCGTTTTGGGTCTGGGTTACCTCACTCTGGATAGTATTTTCTATTTTCATCCATTTGCATGCCAAATTCGAGAAGTCATTGTTTTTTACTGCAGAGTAGTACTCTAATGTTTATATATACCACACTTTCTTCATCCATTCTTCCATTGAAAGACATCTAGGATGCTTCAAGGTTCTGGCTATTACAAATAATGCTGTTATGAACATAATTGAACAAATGCTTTTGTCATATGATAAGGGATTTCTTGGGTATATTCCCAAGAGTTGTTTTGCTGGGTCCCGGGGTAAGTTGATCCCAATTTTTCTGAGAAACCGCCACACTGATTTCCAAAGTGGTTGCACAAGTTTGCATTCCCACCAGCAATGGAAGAGGGTACCCCTTTCTCCACAACCTCTCCAGCAAAGGCTATCCTTGGTGTTTTTGATTTTAGCCATTCTGACAGGTGTAAGATGGTATCTAAAAATTGTTTTGATTTGCATTTCTCTGATCGCTAAGGAGGTTGAGCATGACCTTAAGTATCTTTTGCCCATTAAATTCTTCTGTTGAGAATTCTCTGTACAGTTCAGTGCCCCAATTTTTAATTGGGTTAATTATCGTTTTAATGTCTAGTTTCTTGAGTTCTTTATATATTTTGGAGATCAGACCTTTGTCTGTTGCGGGGTTGGTGAAGATCTTCTCCCAGTCAGTAGGGTGTCTTTTTGTCTTCGTGACAGTGTCCTTTGTTTACAGAAGCTTCTCAGTTTCAGGAGGTCCCATTTATTCAATGTTGCCCTTAATGTCTGTGCTGCTGGGCTTATACATAGGAAGCGATCTCCTGTGCCCATATGTTGTAGGGTACTTCCCAGTTTCTCTTCTATAAGGTTCAGTGTGTTCAGATTGATATTGATGTCTTTGATCCATTTGAACTTGAGTTTTGTGCATGGTGATAGATATGGGTCTATTTTCATTCTTCTACAGTTTGACATCCAGTTGAGCCAGCACCATTTGTTTAAGATGCTTTCTTTCTTTCATTGTACAGTTTTAGCTCCTTTATCGAAAATGAGGTGTCCATAGGTTTGTGCGTTAAAATCCGGGTCTTCTATATGATTCCATTGGTTGACTTCTTTGTTTTTATGACAGTACCATGCTGTTTTCCTTACTGTAGCACTGTAATTGAGTTTGAAATCAGGGATGGTAATGCCTCCAGAAGTTCGTTTATTGTATAAGATTGCTTTGACTATCCTGGGTTTTTTGTTTCTCCATATAAAGTTGATTATTGTCCTCTCAAGATCTGTGAAGAATATTGATGGGACCTTGATGGGGATTGCATTGAATCTATATATTGCCTTTGGTAGAATTGCCATTTTTACTATGTTGATCCTCCCAATCCAAGAGCAAGGGAAATCCTTCCATTTTCTGGTTTCGTCTTCAATTTCTTTCTTCAAAAACTTAAAGTTCTTGTCAAATAGATCCTTTACTTCCTTGGTTAGAGTTACCCCAAGATATTTTATGCTGTTTGTGGCTATCGTGAAAGGTGATGATTCTCTAATTTCCCTCTCTGCTTCCATATCCTTTGTGTATAAGAGCGTGACTGTTTTTTTGGAGTTGATCTTGTATCCTGCCACATTACTAAAGGTATTTATAAGCTGTATAAGTTCTTTGGTGGAGTTTTTGGGGTCGCTTAACTAAACTAGTATATCATCTGCAAATAACGCATGTTTAACTTCTTCCTTTCCAATTCGCAATCCCTTTATCCCCTTATGTTGTCTTATTGCTATTACTAAAACTTCAAGAACTATATTGAAGAGGTATGGGGAGAGTGGACAGCCTTGGGGTGTTCCTGATTTTAGTGGGATGGCTTTAAGTTGCTCTCTGTTTAATTTGATGTTAGCTGTCGGCTTGCTGTAAATAGCTTTAATTATATTTAGGTATGACCCTTGTATCCCTAATCTCTCCAAGACTTTTATCATAAAAGGATGTTGAACTTTGTCAAATGCTTTATCAGCATCTAATGAAAGTATCATAGGTTTTTTTTCTTTCAGTTTATTTATATGATGGATTACATTGATAGATTTGTATATGTTAAACCAGTCCTGCAATGGATAATTTTTCTAATGTGTTCTTGGATTCGGTTTGCCAGTATTTTGTTGAGGATTTCTGGTAGAATTCCGCATTGAAACCATCTGGTCCTTTACTTTTTTTTTAATCTAAAAAGGGGTCCATTTCTTTAACATTTTCCAGTTTTGTGGAATACAGGCTTTTGTAGTAAGATCTAATGATTCTCTCAATTTCCTCTGTGTCTGTGGTTATGTCCCCCTTTTCATTTCTGATTTTATTAATTTCCAAATTCTCTCTCTGCCATTTGATTAGTTTGTATAGGGGTTTATTAATCTTGTTGATTTTCTCCAAGAACCAGCTTTTTGTTTCATTGATTCTCTCAATTGTTCTGTGTCTCTATTTTGTTTATTTCAGCCCTTAGTTTGATTATTTCCAGTCTTCTACTACTTCTAGGTGAGTCTGCTTCTTTTTTTTTAGAACTTTCTGGTGGGCTGTTAAGTTTCCAATGTGTGCTTTCTTTGTTTTCTTTATGTGGGCAGTTAATGCTATGAACTTTCTTCTCAGGACTGCTTTCATAGTGTCCAATAGGTTTGAGTATGTTGTTTCTTTATTTTCATTGAATTCAAGGAAGACTTTAATTTCTTTCTTTATTTCTTCTTTAATCCATGTATGGTTCAGTAGTTGACTGTGCTGTTTCCATGAGTTTGTAGGCTTTCTGGGGGTAGCATTGTTGTTGAATTCTAGCTTTAATCCATGGTGATCTGATAAGATACAGGTGGTTACAGATTTTTTTGTAACTGTGGATGTTTGCTTTGTTACCGAGTATGTGGTCAATTTTCGAGAAGGTTCCATGAGCTGCAGAGAAGAAGGTATATTGTTTCCTATTTGGGTGGAATATTCTATAGATGTCTGTTACGTCCATTTGATACATTACCTCCATTAATTCTCTTATTTCTCTGTTAGGGTTCTGTCTAATTGACCTGTCCATTGGTGAGAGAGGAGTGTTGAAGTCTCCTAATATTAATGTGTGCTTCCTTTTTTTCTCTGCAGTTTCTGTAAAAAGAGCAATGAGCAACCAATATGCAAAGAATGGGGGGGCAACATAAATACTAATCTTAAAGATTTTTGACATAAAGTAAGGACAATGAAACTTCCAGAAGTTTCTGGAAGAATTTGGAGTCAAAATATTGATGACAAATGAAGAGAATTGGGTAGAAGTATCCCATGTCCAGATATCTCAACTGCAGTATGGGTGTTCCTTTGCTGGTATTCAAATTATGTACAGCAGAAACTAAGAGACCATGGATGCAAGCCCAGACTACTATACCCAGCCGAGCTTTCGTTCACTATAAATGGAGAAAACAAAATTTTCTAGGAGAAAAACAAATTTAAACAATACCTAGCCACACATCCAGCCTTACAAGAAGTAATAGAAGGATATTCACAAACCAAGGAGCCCAACAATGCCCACAAAAACTCAGACATCTAAGGACCCTTCACCAGCACAACTTGAAGAAGGGAAACACACAAACTCTACTACCAAAAGAAAGAAAGAAAGAAAGAAAGAAAGAAAGAAAGAAAGAAAGAAGGAAAAATGAGCGGAGTTAACAACCACTGGTCATTACTATCACTTAATATCAATGGACTCAACTCACCTATTAAGAGGCACAGGCTAAGAGATTGGATACGAAAACAGGATCCAACATTCTGCTGTTTACAAGAAACACACCTCAAACACAAAGACAGACACCTACTCAGAGTAAAGGGCTGGGAAAAGGTTTATCAAGAAAACAGACCTAAGAAACAAGCAGGTGTGGCCATACTAATTTCTAAGAAAGTTGACTTCAAACTAAAATCAATCAAAAGAGATGGAGATGGACATTTTTTACTCATAACAGGAACAATTCACCAGGATGAAGTCTCAGTCCTGAATATCTATGCCCCTAATATAAAAGCACCCACTTGTGTAAAAGAAACGTTACTAAAACTCAAGGCAGTCATCAAACCACACACTCTAATAGTAGGAGATTTCATCACTCCTCTCTCACCAATGGTCAGGTCAATCACACAGAAACCTAACAGAGAAATAAGAGGATTAAGGGAGGTAATGAATCAAATGGACTTAACAGACATCTATAGAACATTCCACTCAAATAGGAAAGAATATACCTTCTTCTCTGAAGCTCATGGAACCTCTCGAAAATAGACCACATACTCGGTAACAAAGCAAACTTTCACAGATACACAAAATTATCTTATCAGAACACCATGGATTAAAGTTAGAATTCAACAACAATGCTATCCCTGAAAGCCTATGAATTCATGGAAACTGGACAGTCAACTACTGAACCACACCTGGACAAGGAAGAAATAAAGAAATTAAAGTCTTTCTTGAATTCACTGAAAACAAAGACTCAACATACTCAAACCTATGGGACACTATGAAAGCAGTGCTAAGAGGAAACTTCATAACATTAAGTGCCCACTTAAAGAAAACAGAGAAAGCATACATTGGAGACTTAATAGCCCACCTGAAAGCTTTAGAAAAAAAAGAAGCAGACTCACCTAGGAGAAGTAGAAAACTGGAAATAATCAAATTAAGGGCTGAAATCAACAAAATAGAAACACAGAAAACAATCCAAAGAATCAAGGAAACAAAAAGCTGGTTCTTGGAGAAAATCAATAAGATTGATAAACCCCTATCCAAACTAATCAAATGGCGGAGAGAGAATATGCAAATTAACAAACTCAGAAAAGAAAAGGGAGACATAACAACAGACACAGAGGAAATTCAGAGAATCATTAGATCTTACTACAAAAACCTGTATGCCACAAAATTGGAAAATATAAAAGAAATGGACCCTTTCTTAGATAAGTACCATATACCAAAGTTAAACCACGACCACGTGAACAATCTAAATAGAACTGTTAGTTGCAAAGAATTAGAAGTTGTTATAAAAAGCCTCCCCACCAAAAAAAGCCCAGGTCCAGACGGCTTCAATGCAGAATTCTACCAGAACTTCCAAGAAGACCTAATACCTATACCCCTTAATGTATTTCTCAATATAGAAACAGAGAACTCATTGCCAAATTCCTTTTTTGAAGCTGCAGTTACTCTGATACCAAAACCACAGAAAGCCACAACCAAGAAAGGGAACTACAGGCCAATCTCACTCATGAACATCAACACAAAAATACTCAATAAAACAATGGCAAACCGTATCCAAGAACACATTAGAAAAATTATCCATTATGATCAAGTAGGCTTCATCACAGAGATGCAGGGCTGGTTCAACATGCAAAGTCTATCAATGTATTCAATCATATAAATAAACTAAAAGAAAAACCCATATGATCATTTCATTAGATGCTGAAAAAGCATTCAAAAAAATCCAACATCCCTTTAGGATAAAGGTCCTAGAGAGATTAGGAATACAAGGGTCATACCTAAGTATAATAAAAGCTATTTATAGCAAGCCATCAGCTAACATCAAATTAAATGGAGAGAAACTCAAAGCTATTCCACTAAAATCAGGAACACGACAAGGTTGTCCACTCTCTCCATACCTCTTTAATATAGTGCTTGAAATTCTAGCAATAGCAATAAGACAACATAAGGGGATCAAAGGGATTCAAATTGGAAAGGAAGAAGTTTCATTATTTGCAGACGATATGATAGTGTACATAAGCGACCCCAAAAACTCCAGCAAAGAACTCCTTTAGCTGATAAACACCTTTAGTAGCCTTTCAGGATACAAGATTAATTCCAAAAAATCAGTTGCCCTCCTATAAGCAAAGGATAAGGAATCAGAGAGGAAAATCAGAGAAGCATCACCCTGCACGATAGCCACAAATAGCATAAAATATCTTGGGGTAACTCTAACCAAGGAGTGAAGGATTTATTTGTCAAGAACGTTAAGTCTATTAAGAAAGAAATTGAGGAGGATACCAGAAAATGGAAGGATCTCCCTTGCTCCTGGATTGGGAGGATCAACATAGTAAAAATGGCAATTCTACCCAGGGAAATTTATAGATTCAATGCAATCCCCATTAAAATCCCATTAAAATTCTTCACAGATCTTAAGAGGACAATAATCAACTTTATATGGAGAAACAAAAAACCCAGGATAGCCAAAACATTCTTACATAATAATGGATCATCTGGAGGCATTACCATCCCTGACCTCAAACTCTATTACAGAGCCTCAGTATTGAAAACATCTTGGTATTTTCATAAAAACAGAGAAGTCGATCAATGGAACCGAGGAGAAGACCCTGATTTTAACTCACAAACATATGAACACCTAATTTTTGATAAAGGAGCTAAAAGTATCAATGGAAAAATGAGAGCATCTTCAACAAATTGTGCTGGCAGAACTGGTTGTCAACCTGTAGAAGAATGAAAATAGACCATGCACAAAACTCAAGTCCAAATGGATTAAAGACCTCAATATTTGTCTGTAAAAACTGAACCTTATAGAAGAAAAAGTGGGAAGTACTCAACAACATATGGGTTCAGGAGATCACTTCCTACGTTTATCCCCTGCAGCACAGACATTAAGGACAACATTGAATAAATGGGACCTCCTGAAACTGAGTAGCTTCTGTAAAGCAAGGACACTGTCACTAAGACAAAAAGGCAACCCACTGACTGGAGAAGATCTTCACCAACCCTGCAACAGACAAAAGTCTGATCTCCAAAATATATAAAGAACTCAAGAAACTAGACGTTAAAATGATAATTAACCCATTAAAAATGGGGCATTGAACTGAACAGAGAATTCTCAACAGAAGAAATTCAAATGGCCAAAAGACACTTAAGGTCATGCTCAACCTCCTTAGCGATAAGGGAAATGCAAATTAAAACAACTTTGAGATACCATCTTACACCTGTCAGAATGGCTAAAATCAAAAACACCAAGGATAGCCTTTGCTGGAGAGGTTGTGGAGAAAGGGGCACACTCATTAGTTGCTGGTGGGAATGCAAACTTGTGCGACCACTTTGGAAATCTGTGTGGCGATTTCTCAGGAAATTTGGGATCAACCTACCCCAAGATCCAGTAATACCACTATTGGGAATATACCCAAGAGATGCACCATCAAATGACAAAAGTATCTGTTCAACTATGTTCATAGCAGCATTGTTTGTAATAGCCAAAATCAGGAAACAACCTAGATGCCCTTTAATTGAGGAATGGATGAAGAAAGTGTGGAATATATACATATTAGAGTACTACTCAGCAGTAAAAACAATGACTTCTCGAATTTTGCGTGCAAATGGATGGAAATAGAAAACACTATCCTGAGTGAGGTATCCCAGACCCAAAAAGAGGAACATGGGATGTACTCACTCATAATAGTTTTCTAGCCATAAATAAAGGACATTGAGCTTATAATTTGTGATCCTATAGAAGCTAAATAAGAAAGTGAACCCAAAGAAAATCGTATAGTCATCTGACTGGAGAGGGGAAGTAGACAAGATTGCAGGGCAAAAACTGGGAACTTGACGTTGAAGTGGCATGGGGCAAAGGGGAAATGGGATGAGAAACATGAGAAGGGGAGGATGGGAGGAGCTTGGGGGATTGGGATGGTTGGGATATAGGAAGGGTGGATACAGGAGCAGCGAAGTATATATCCTAACTAAGGGAGCCATCTTAGGGTTGGCAAGAGACTTGACTCTAGAGGGGTTCGCAGGTGTCCAGGGAGATGTCCCCAGCTGGTACCTTGGGCAACTGAGGAGAGGGAACCTGAAATGACCCTATCCCTATACTGATGAATGTCTTACATATCACCTTAGAACCTTCATCTGGCAATGGATCGAGGTAGAGACAGAGACTCATTTTGGAGCAATGGTCTGAGCTCTTGAGGTCCAAATGAGGCGCAGAAGGAGGGAGAACATGAGCAAGGAAATCAGGACCACGAGGGATGCACCCACCCACTGTGACAGTGGATCTGATTTATTGGGAGCCTACCAAGCCCAGCTCGTCTGGGACTGAATAAGCATGGGTTGAACCTGGACTCTCTGAGCATGGTGGACAATCAAGGCTGATGAGAAGCCAAGGACAATGGCACTAGGTTTCGATCCTAGTACATGAACCTGCTTTGTGGGAGCTTAGCCTTTTTAGATGCTCACCTTCCTGGACGTAGATAGAAGACCTTCGTCTTCCCGCAGGGCAGAGAATTTGGACTGCTCTTCAGTATTGAAAGGGAGGGGGAATGGTGGGAGGGCAGAGAAGAGGAGTGGGGATAGAGGGAGGGTCGTGGCGGGAGGGAGCAATATTTGGGAGGAGGGGAGTGAAATGGGAAACGGGGAGCAGGTGGAAATATTAATTAAAAAAGAATAGAAACAATGGTGTTTTCTAGTTGAAATGCTAATCCTGATACATTATTGCAAAGAACAGTGTCTTGCTGGCAACTCTATCTTGAGAAGTCTGTACCCACCCTTACTACTGTGTGTACAACTGCCACTTTCCTTAACACACACACACATACACACATATGCGTGTCTTTATTTATATTAAACCATTTTCTTAAAAAAAAAATACCTCGAACTTTCAGGAAAAAACAATTCTGCTCATGCCAAAAAAAAAAGAAAGAAAAAAAAGCAGTAGGTAGAGGTCAGTGGTGAAGTACCTGAGTGCAAGAAGCCCTGAGTGATATATAAAACAAATGAGCACATGTAAAATGTTAAACATCATTAACAACAAGAATTAAAATGAAAACTACAATGAAGCCTGATGCAGTAGCTCACATAGAGGCAGGAGAACACCAGGAGGTCAAGAGCAGCCTCAGTTACCTAAGAACCAGTTGGAAAAAAACAAAACACAAAACACCTACAGTTAAAACTTTTACATATATAAGAGACTAACCAAACTTGTAAAGATGGCAACACCAAATGCTAGTAATGATATGAAGGAATTAGAACATTTTGGCAAGCAAGTTAGTTACTATAACACTAGCAATTCTACTCATGGATAAGCTAAAAGAATCAAAAGCAGATGTTCAGCTGGGCGGTGGTGGCACACAGCTTTAGTCCCACCACTCATGAGGCAGGGGCAGGCGGATCTCTGTGATTTAGAGGCCAGCTTGGTCTACAAGAGGTAGTTCCAGGACAGTTTCCAAAAGCTACAGAGAAACCATGTCTCGAAAGAACAAAACAAAACAAAATTTTGAAAAAAGAAAAGAAAAGCATATGTTCAAAGACAAATCTATATGTATATGTTTATATAAGAGCTTTATTTATAATAGCCAAGACCCAGAGACAACCAAGATGTCTTCATGAGTAAATGATAAATTGTGGTACAGTTATACTGCGGCAAACTACTCGGCAATTTAAAAAAAAGTACACTGTTGCTACATTATAACAAAAGGATAAACCTCAGCGCTAAGTGGAAAAAGTCAGTCCTAGAATGTTAGGTAGGGTATATAAGATATGGTTCTTTGAAAACCTGATACAAAACACATGACTGGTTGTCAGGTTGGAAGAGAAAATACAGGCAGAGGGAAATGGGCCAAGCTATAAAAAAGGTATCCTGAGCATTCCTTGTGATGATGAAGTATGTCAATTTAATTATCAAGGTACAATATCAATACTGTGGACCTGACATCGTAGTATTTATAAGATGTTATCAATGGGGAAAACTGAGTAAAGAGTACCGAGGAATCCCTGTATTATTTTGTTCAACTACATGCAAATTTATAGTCATCTAAAAATGATTCAAAACCTAAAAGATACATTCACTCAGATCCACATCTATTTTAAATGTTTTCTTGCCAGCGGTTCTCATTGTGTACCCCAGACTACCTTAGAACTTGATACACAGACCAGGCTGCATACAAATTTGAGTTTCTCCTGCCTCCACTTCCCAAGTTCTGGGATGACAGGCTTGCACCACCATGACTATCTGAATGCTTTCAATTATATTTCCTTTGGACTTCAAGAGCTATTCTCACCCCACCTTCTTCTTTGTTTCTCCAATCAGGTCCAGAGTCTGTTATTTTTATACATCCATATTGCTTGACAAGATCACATTCCATACAAAACCTTTCGAAGTTTACTGTTTACTCGCAGCAGAGCTTCCCCAGGAAACACATTGTTTTCACAGCAGTGATGCTTGCTCACTTACTTGACTATTTCACAAAACAATGTGTGTTTCAAAGTTCAAAATTACAGGAAATAGGATGAAGAATTTTTAAAAATGGCGAGCACAAATGTAACGAAACAAGTAAAGACACACTTTCAAAAGAGAAGAAAAATACAAGTTTTAAAAGTACAGATGCTGCCTGGAGTGGTGAGACAAGCCTCTAATCCCAGCACTTGGGAGTCAGAGGCAGGTGGATCTCTCCATTCCAGGACAGCCTGGTCTACAGACAAAGTTCCAGGACAGCCAGGACTACACAGAGAAACCCTGCATCAAAAAACCCAAAAGAATAATACAGATGCAGCCAATAAAAAGAATGAAACTAGACAGGGAATATGTATGAATAAACTGGTATTCTACTTTGTAATACCAGAACAACAAACATGCTTGAGATCATATCAGGCCAATAAAACCTCCTACAAAACCAGGTCTATAAAGTCTATTCTTCTGCAATTTTAACAACAACAACAAAAAAGAAAACTATGTAAAGTGAGGGCAGCAAAATGACTTAGCAAGTAAAAGTACTTGCTGCACATGCCTAATAAACTACATTCAATCACCAGAATCCACATGAAGGTGGAACGAGAGTACAGAATCTGTAAACTTGTACTCTGATTCTACACACACATCAAAGCACACAAACATATGCACACACATACACACAAAAACGTAACATTTTAAAATTTTATATAAAGCAATACTTTAATTAAACATCATTTTGACAAATGAACATCATTACTTATCTAACATACAATGTAACAATTACGTAGATTCTAAAACTCCAAAAGAATGAAAATATTCAAATGTCCCAGGTTCGGTGATGTGCACCCATAACGCCAGCATTAAGGTAGAATTGGCAGAAGGAATGATTCATCCTAAACTTCATGAGTTCCAGGCCAGCTTAGACTACAGAAGACTATGTAAGACTATCGAAATAAATAAATAAATAAATAAATAAATAAATAAGCTAAATACATAAATAAGCTAAATACATAAATACCCAAATACTTAGAACTATTTGTGGCTATTATTACTGGTTTAGCTTTTGCATAATCACCAATCTATTCTCAAAGCACATAACTAAATGAAGAACCAAATGTAGTACAACGCAAGATGCATGTTAACTCTTCAAGACATAACCTTATGTAGCACTTTACAGAGTTCTAACTCTATATGCACCATTACAAAAACCACTAAAGCTGGGTGTCTGATCCCATGCCTTCAATAGTCTGGAGGCAGAGACAGGCAGATCCTTTGAGTTCATAGCCAGAAAGGACTACATAGCAAAACCCTGTCTCAAAACACAAAACAAATAACACTGATGCTAACAACTGTGTTCTAGACTGCTTAGATGTTTCAATATGTAGCTTATATTTTAAAGTCCTAAATTAGTTGTACAAATATCTATTACATGCTTAAATTTATCACTCACTTATTGAGAATTATCTAAACTCTTAAAAAAAAACTTCATCTGGAGCAGGATAAGTTACAGACATTTCAATTAAATTATTTCCTTAGTCAGAAATAAATGTTCCAGCCAGCATAGTTTCTACATTACTTATCTTTTTTAACTTTATTTAACTTTATTTCATGTGCATTGGTATAACGATGTCAGATTCTCTTATACTGGAGTTACAGACAGCTGCGAGCTGCCATGTGGGTGCTGGGAATTAAACCCGGGTGTAGCATGAGGGAGCTGGTTGGTTGGGGTTAATGTCGCGCCCGGTACCCCACAGAAACAGCTGACCTGAGCTAGTGAGAGCTCACTGACTCTGGACTGACAGCGGGGGAACCTGCAGAAGACCAAATTAGGCCCACTGAATATGGGGGACAGTGTAAGGCTTGGGCAGTCTGTGGGGCCACAGGCTATAGGACCAGGTTTTATCCCTAGTACTTGAACTGGCATATAGGAGCACATTCTTTTTGGAGGGATAACGTTGCTCAGGGGAGGGCCTTGGTCCTGCCTCAAGGAGAAGTGTCAGACTTTGTTGACTCCCCACAGGAAGCCTTACCCTTTATGAAGAGTGGATGGGGGAGTGGGATGGGGAAGGTGAGGGAAGCAGGAGGAGAAGATGGGGTGGGAACGGGGATAGTTATGTAAAAGGAGGAGACTGTATGTTTTTAAAAATCTTAATTAAAAAAAGTAAAGATAAAAATGAAACATTCTTCTGATGTCTATTTTTTTACAAGTAAAAATCTTGGAGAATGGAGCAATCTGATTTTCTAATTGGCAGCTGCTATACACTCCCTTGCTCTAAGTGCCTTCAGCAAAGGGGATGTCAGTCAAGCAGACAACCAAATCACCCTTACACCACTGGAAATTTGGAACATTCTGGGACTGCCTTAGGGAAGCTGCACAATGATCACAACTGCTTGCTCTAATCTCCAGAAAGGAAAACATGAGTCCACACACACACACACACACAAAAAAAAAAAAACAGGACATAGGACATTGTTCTCAACAATCCCAAAATGGAAATGATCAAAATATGCATCACCTTCATGAACAAAAAAATGTGATACAAGTACATTCATACAATGGAGTTTATTCAGCAATAAAAAGAAATAAATTCAGATACATAGCCATATGGATAAACCATGAAAACATTTCTGTAAGTAGCAAAAAAATAATTCCTGTATAAATTTATTTACACACATGGCCAGATGTCCAAAGCAGCAAGTGGGATGCCGAATGTGGTGGTGCACAACTGTAATTCCAGCATTTAGGAGGTGGGGCAAAAAGACCTAGAGCTCAAAGTTATTCAAGAACAGCCTTGAAAAAAATAAACAAAACAGAAAAGGAAGAATGACATGGAAGAGAGACAAATAATGAACAGTGATTCTCAAAGAATATGTGTTTGTTTGGGGAAGGTAAAATAGTCCTAAATTAGACTGTGGTGATTGCTGCACAACTCTACCAATATAATGCAAGCCACTCAGTTACACATTTATTTGTTTGTTTGTTTGTTTGTTTGTTTGTTTCTGGTTTTTCAAGACACGGTTTGTATGTGAAACAGACCTGGCTATGAAAGAACCCACAGGGGACTAACTGCCTGCCTCTGCCTCCTGAAGGCTGGAATTATAGGTGTGCATCACCACCACCTAGGCAGTTACACATTTTAAACAATATGTAGATCATATGCTATCATATGAATTATATCTCAGTAACGCTACTTTTGAAAGATAGTGTTTCATATACTACAGGCTGGTCTGTAACTTGCAATGTAGCCAAAGATGACTCTCTTATCTCCCTGACTTCCTGCTGTCACCAACCAAGTGCTGGGATACATGCATGAACACTTGGCTATAAAGCTATTTTTAAAATGGCAATGTATTTTATTATTCAAGGTAAAAATTTTAAAAACAAAATTTTAAGTACAATTAGAGTGAATGCCAATTGCTCTGACCCACCAAGCAAAATACGGAAATGACTATTAGTTAAATAATGTGATAAATAAGAGTAGAAATACAGATATGGGATTTGAAAAATGAAAAACAGAGCTACAGTTCACAACTTATTTGGAATAAGAATGTTAGTACTTGAGATGTGAAGGTAATACGGTGGTGACATCATAACCCCATTGATCACAAGATTGACAGGCTGATATGGCTAGCCAGGAAGGTGTTCTTTTCCTTCCTCGCTGTTCTAAGTGTGACCTTCTCAATCTGGACTTAAGAGGATTGCCCTCTATGATAATTGACTTTCTTCAGCCAAGGGTTGAAGTATAGCTGTATTTTTATGCCGCAGCCTCTAAAGAAGCTTTCAGCTGGGCATAATTGGTAAATGCCTTAATCACATCTGGAGAAGCAAAGGCAGGCAGATTTCTGTAAGTTCAAGGACAGCATGATCCATGTGGCCATGCAGGGGTGGAAAAATTGCTCAGAAGTTAAGAGCACTGACTGCTCTTCTAGAGGACCTGGGTTCAATCCCAGCATCCACATGGTGGTTCACAACCATCTCTAGTGAGATCTCCTGCCACCTTCTAGCATGCAAAAATACATGCAGGCGGAATTCTATATACATAATTGATTGAGGAAATTCATTGGTTAAAAAATAAAGAAACTGCTTGGCCCTCATAGGTTAGTATATAGGTGGCTGGAGTAAACAGAACAGAATGCTGGGAGGAAGAGGAAGTGAGCTTATACACCTTAGCTCTGCTCTCTGGGGCAGATGCGATGAAGCTCCGACCCAGGATGGAAGTAGGCTAAAATCTTCCCGGTAAGCGCACCTTGGGGTGCTATACAGATTATTAGAAATGGTCTAGTCCAGGTGCGAGGTAGCAGAGAAGAGGCTAGATATAATAGGCTAAGCAATGTTTAAAAGAATACAGTTTGTGTGTTGTTATTTTGGGACATAAGCTAGCCAGGCGACCAGGAACTGGGGCAGCAGGAACACAGCCTGCAGCTCCTACTACAGGATGGCGCCCAACGTGGGGCTCGAACCCACAACCCTGAGATTAAGAGTCTCATGCTCTACTGACCGAGCTAGGTGCGACGATGACACCCTGCGGATCTTATTCGATCCCAATATGGTATGATAGACCACGCCCTCCTGGAATGTTGTTGTGAACACCCTCAAAAAATTGCTTTATTATAAGGAACTAATAGTTATGTCACTGTAAGGTTTAGGAGTCATGTGGTTTCACAAAGAAAAAAGAAGTCCATGAGTACAAGGTACAGTCAGCAGTGAAGGGGAACAGACAAGACAGGGTTGAAGAACTCTACAAAATGTGTATATGTGTTTGTGCATGATACATGCATGGCCATAAGTCTGTGTGTGGTTGTTTGTGTGTGGCTGTCTGTGTGTCCTCACCCTTTGAGCACAAACGTAGACCAGGAATATTCATCAAATGCTTTTGTTCCTTAAATCTTTTTGCTTGTTTTTTGAGACAGGGTTTCTCTGTGTTTACTTGGCTGTCCTGGTACTGGCTCTCTAGACCAGGCTATCCTTGAACTCACAGAGACCTGCCTGCATCTAGCTCCCCATCTTGAGGCAAATGGATGCTTCCCTACTTTAATCTTGGAGACAGGGTGTCTCACTGATATGGGCTAGCAAGTTCCCACACCTGCTCCCATCCCCAGCAGGCGAAGATGACACAAGGATGCTGGCATGTCCTGTTGCCACACAGTCCCGTCCACCCATCTCGCCAGCCCTGGTCTCCAGATTTGATAATTCAGAACATTTAGAATTTACCTATTCTTTTGGAGACAGGTTTCTATTCAGCCTGGAACTCACCCATGCCTACCCTGACCTGGAGGTTTTCCTACTTAACATGGCAGAGTGGCTGGAGAGCAGGAATTCCTGCAGTGGGCGGTTAGAGTTGAGAAGATGAGGATCCTGCTCAAGGTCATCGCTGGCTACAGAGTGGCCAGCCTGGGCTATATGAGTCCTTGATTAACCCACAGTACTAACAGTGATTCAGTGCAGCTAAGGAGGACCTGAAGCAGCAGCATCTTCAGGACTATAAAGTCAGCCTAGACTACATACACACTGTTTTTCAGTCCAGCACGACTTAGAGGGCAAGACTCTGTATGTGATGTTGGGGGGTCTTCTGTTTTGTGTTGATTTCATTGGTTAATAAAGAAATTGCCTTGGCCATTTGATAGGCCAGCACTTAGGTGGATGGTGTAGACAGAACAGAATGCTGAGAGGAAGAGGGAAGGGAGGCAATCCCCATGCCTCTTCCCTCTGGGCCAGATGCCATGGAACCAGTCATCAGGACAGACACACTGATTCTTTCCCGGTAAGCCACAACCTCGTGGTGCTAAACAGATTATTAGAAATGGGTTAATCAAGATATGAGAATTAGCCAATAAGAAGATAGAACTAGAGAGCAGTGAGTGCCTGACTAGAGGGCAGGCCTTAAGGTCCCTGCCAGTGAAGACGGCCCCTGCTGCTGGGGCTGCAGTGTCTGCTGTGTTCTCCTGGACCCGCTCTGCTGCCTCCTACTTGCCTTGGTCCCTGGCTCATTGGGGCTACAAGGAGTCGCTGTGTAGGTGCTGAGAAGTTCCATCTGAACGGGTGAGTATGTGCTATCCTGGGGCAGACTGTCCCGGTAGAGAGCACAAACACCCCTCCCCCAGGTCCTGCTGTAGGGCTTTCTTTCCTTCACACACGCCCCCAGCCCCAGCCCCAAGACTGCCTTGTCTGCAAGGTCTTTTGCAGTGGAACAGCTTCCTGCCCTTTCACTAAGGCTACCAAACCAGAGCAGTGAGTGCCTGACAAGAGAGCAGGCCTCAAGGTCCCCGACAGGGAACGCGGGCCCCTGCTGCTGGGGAATGCTGGGTCTGCTGTGCTCTCCTGGACCCGCTCCTCTTGCCTCCTACTTCCCTTGGTCCCTGGCTCATTGGGGCTACCAGGAGTCCCTGTGTAGGTGCTGAGAAATTCCATCTGGTCGGGTGAGTGTGTGCTATCCTGGAGTACACTGTCCCGGTAGAGAGCACAAACCCCCCTTCACTAAGGCTACCCAACCAGAGAAGTGAGTGCCTGCCTAGTGGGCAGGCCTCAACAACCCCCGAAAGGGAGCGCAGGCACCTCCAGCTTGTACTGCAGTGTTGCCTGTGTTCTACTTGACCCTGCCCTAACCGTGCATTCGCCCTTTTTTTCCGCGGGTCATTGGAATACAATGTGTCCCTGTTTTGGTGTTGAGGAGTTCATCTGGAAGGGAACGGTTCCTGCCCCTACACTGAGAAGATACACCCAGAGAGTTAGTCACAGCAAAGACTGGTCCAAGACACCAGGCCTCTCCTGGTGTCTCCATTTGAAGGAAGAGATGGGCAGGCACCAATGCAAGAATTCCCCCAACAAATTGAAAGGCAACGTGACATCATCAGAATTCAGGAATCCCAAAATAAGAAGTGTACACCCTAATCCAGAAGAATTAGAAGAATTCGACTCAAAAGTGAATTATATGAAAATAATAGAGGACCTTAAACAGGAGGTGAAAAACTGCCATAATCAATTAGAGATTACAAACAAAAAGGTAGAGGAAATGAATAAATCCCTCAAAGATACCCAAGAAAACCAAAGGAACCAAGAAAAAGTAATCAAACAGGTAAGGGAAGCGGTTCAAGACTTGAAGAATAAAGTAGAAGTAATAAAGAAAACACAAACCGAGGGAAGGATGGAGATGGAAAATTTGAATAAATGAACAGGACCTAAAGAGACAAGTACTACCAACAGATTACAAGAGATAGAAGAAAGAATCTCAGACACTGAGGATACCACAGAGAAAATAAATTCTCTATTCAAAGAAAACAGCATAACCAACAAATTTTCATCACAAAACATTCAGGAAATCTGGGACACAATAAAAAGACCAAACCTAAGAATTATAGGGATAGAAGAAAGAGAAGAAGTACAGCTCAACGGTCCAGAAAATATACTTAATAAAATTATAGAAGAAAACTTTCCCTACCTTTGAAGGTCCAAGAAGCATACAGAACACCAAATCGACTGGATCAAAAAAAAAACATCTCCTCGTCATATAATAATCAAAACACAAATATACAGAATAAAGAAAGAATATTAAGAGCTGCAAAGGAAAAAGGTCAAGTTACCTATAAAGGTAAACCTATCAGACTAACAACTGACTTCTATATGTAAACCATAAAAGCCAGAAGGTCCTGGATAGATGTACTGCAGAAACTAAGAGACCATGGATTCAAGCCCAGACTACTATACCCAGCCAAGCTTTCGTTCACTATAAATGGAGAAAAAAAAATTTCCACGATAAAAAAAAATTTAAACAATACGTAGCTACAAATCCAGCGTTACAGAAAATAATAGAAGGAAAATCACAATCCAAGGAGTCCAACAATGCCCACAATAACTCAACATCTAATGACCCTTCACCAGTACAACTTGAAGAAGGGAAACACACAAACTCTACTACCAAAAGAAAGAAGGAAAGAAAGAAAGAAAGAAAGAAAAAAAGAAAGAAAGAAAGAAAGAAAGAAAGAAAGAAAGAAAGAAAGAAAGGGAAAATGACCGGAGTTAACAACCACTGGTCATTAATATCACTTAATGTCAATGGACTCAACTCACCTATTAAGAGGCATAGGCTAAGAGATTGGATACAAAAACAGGATCCAACATTCTCCTCCTTACAAGAAACACACTTCAACCACAAAGACAGACATCTACTCAGAGTAAAGGGCTGGGTAAAGGTTTATCAAGCAAACGGACCTAAGAAACAAGCAGGTGTGGCCATACTAATTTCTAAGAAAGTTGACTTCAAACTAAAATCAATCAAAAGAGATGGAGATTGACATTTTTTACTGGTAACAGGAACAATTCACCAGGATGAGGTCTCAATCCTGAATATCTATGCCCCTAATATAAAAGCACCCACTTATGTAAAAGAAACGTTACTAAAACTCAAGGCAGTCATCAAAGCACACACACTAATAGTAGGAGATTTCATCACTCCTCTATCACCAATGGACAGGTCAATCAGACAGAAACCTAACAGAGAAATAAGAGGATTAAGGGAGGTAATGAATCAAATGGACTTAACAGACATCTATAGAACATTGCACTCAAATAAGAAAGAATATACCTTCTTCTCTGCAGCTAATGGAACCTTCTCGAAAAAAGACCACATACTCATTAACAAAGCAAACTTACACAGTTACAAAAAAATATCGGTAACCACCTGTGTCTTATCAGATCACCATGGATTAAATTTAGATTTCAACAACAATGATATCCCCAGAAAGCCTATGAACCCATGGAAACTGGACAGTCAACTAGAGAACCACACCTGGATCAAGGAAGAAATAAATTAAAGTCTTTCTTGAATTCAATGAAAACAAAGGCTCAACATACTCAAACCTATGGGACACTATGAAAGCAGTGCTAAAAGGAAAGTTCATAGCATTAAGTGCCCACTTAAGGAACACGGAGAAAGCACACATAGGAGACTTAATAGCACACCTGAAAGCTTTAGAAAAAAAAGAAGCAGACTCACCTAGGAGAAGTAGAAGACTGGAAATAATCAAATTGAGGGCTGAAATCAACAAAATAGAAACACAGAAAACAATCCAAAGAATCAAGAAACAAAAGCTGGTTCATGGAGAAAATCAATAAGATTGATAAACCCCTATCCAAACTAATCAAAGGGCGGAGAGAGAATATGCAAATTAACAAAATCAGAAAAGAAAAGGGAGACATAACCACAGACTCAGAGGAAATTCAGAGAATCATTAGATCTTACTACAAAAACCTGTATGCCACAAAATTGGAAAATGTTATAGAAATGGACACTTTTTTAGATAAGTACCATATACCAAATTTAAACCAGGATCAGGTGAACAATCTAAATAAACCTGTTAGTTGCGAAGAATTAGAAGTTGTTATAAAAAACCTCCCCACCAAAAAAAGCCCAGGTACAGACGGCTTCACTGCAGAATTCTACCAGAACTTCCAAGAAGACCTAATACCTATACTCCTTAATGTATTTCACAATATTTAAACAGAGAAGTCATTGCCAATTTCCCTTTATGAAGCTGAAATTACTCTGACCAAAACCACAGAAAGACACAACCAAGAAAAAGAACTACAGGCCAATCTCACTCATGAACATCGATGCAAAAATACTCAATAAAATACTGGCAAACCGAATCCAAGAACACATTAGAAAAATTATCCATTATGATCAAGTAGGCTTCATCCCAGAGATGCAGGGCTGGTTCAACATACGAAAATCTATCAATGTAATCCATCATATAAATAAACAAAAAGTAAAAAAACCATATGATCATTTCATTAGATGCTGAAAAAGCATTTGAAAAAATTCAACATCACTTTATGATAAAGGTCTTAGAGAGATTAGGAATACAAGGGTCGTTCCTAACTATAATAAAAGCTATTTATAGCAAGCCGTCAGCAAACATCAAATTAAATGGAGAGAAACTCAAAGCTATTCCACTAAAATCAGGAACACGACAAGGTTGTCCACTCTCTCCATACCTCTTTAATATAGTGCTTGAAATTCTAGCAATAGCAATAAGACAACCTAAGGGGATCAAAGGGATTCAAATTGGAAAGGAAGAAGTTAAACTTTCATTATTTGCAGACGATATGATAGTGTACATAAGCGACCCCAAAAACTCCAGCAAAGAACTCCTTCAGCTGATAAACACCTTTAGTAGCATTGCAGGATACAAGATCAATTCCAAAAATCAGTTGCCTTCCTATACACAAAGGATAAGGAAGCAGAGATGGAAATCAGAGAAGCATCACCCTTCACGATAGCCACAAATAGCATAAAATATCTTGGGGTAAATCTAACCATGGAAGTAAAGAATTTATTTGACAGAACTTTAAGTCAATGAAGAAAGAAATTGAGGAGGATACCAGAAAATGGAAGGATCTCCCTTGCTCCTGGATTGGGAGGATCAACATAGTAAAAATGGCAATTCTACCAAGGGCAATTTATATATTCAATGCAATCCCCATTAAAATCCCATCAAAATTCTTCACAGATCTTGAGAGGACAATAATCAACTTTATATGGAGAAACAAAAAACCCAGGATAGCCAAAACAATCTTACATAATAAAGGATCATATGGAGGCATTACCATCCCTGACCTCAAACTCTATTACAGAGCCTCAGTATTGAAAACAGCTTGGTATTGGCATAAAAACAGAGAAGACGATCAATGGAACCGAGTAGAAGACCCTGATTTTAAACCACAAACTGATGAACACCTAATTTTTGATAAAGAGCTAAAATTATTCAATGGAAAAAAGAGAGCATCTTCAACAAATGGTGCTGGCAGAACTGGTTGTCAATGTGTAGAAGAATGAAAATAGATCCATATCTATCACCATGCACAAAACTCAAGTCCAAATGGATTAAAGACCTCAATATTAGTCTGAACACACTGAACCTGATAGAAGAAAAAGTGGGAAGTACTCTACAACATATGGGTTCAGGGGATCACTTCCTACGTTTATCCTCTGCAGCACAGACATTAAGGACAACATTGAATAAATGGGACCTCCTGAAACTGAGTAGCTTCTGTAAAGCAAATGACACTGTCACTAAGACAAAAAGGCAACCCACTGACTCGGAGAAGATCTTCACCAACCCTGCAACAGACAAAGGTCTGATCTCCAAAATATATAAAGAACTCAAGAAACTAGACTTTAAAATGCTAATGAATCCAATAAAAAATGGGGCACTGATCTGAACAGAGAATTCTCAACAGAAGAAATTATAATGGCCAAAAGACACTTAAGGTCATGTTCAACCTCCTTAGCGATAAGGGAAATGCAAATTAAAACAACTTTGAGATACCATCTTACACCTGTCAGAATGGCTAAAATCAAAAACACCAAGGATAGCCTTTGCTGGCGAGGTTGTGGAGAAAGAGGCACACTCATTCATTGTTGGTGGGAATGCAAACTTGTGCAACCACTTTGGAAATCAGTGTGGCGATTTCTCAGGAAATTTGGGATCAACCTACCCCAAGATCCAGTAATACCACTATTGGGAATAAACATAAGAGATACCCCATCAAATGACAAAAGTATCCGTTCAACTATGTTCATAGCAGCATTGTTTGTAATAGCCAAAACCTGGAAACAACCTAGATGCCCTTCAATGGAGGAATGGATGAAGAAAGTGTGGAATATATACATATTAGAGTACTACTCAGCAGTAAAAAACAATGTCTTCTCGAATTTTGCGTGCAAATGGATGGAAATAGAAAACACTATCCTGAGTGAGGTATCCCAGACCCAAAAAGAGGAACATGGGATGTACTCACTTATAATAGTTTTCTAGCCATAAATAAAAGACATTAAGCATATAATTTGTGATCCTAGAGAAGTAAAATAAGAAAGTGAACCCAAAGAAAATCATATAGTCATCTGCATGGAGAGGGGAAGTAGACAAGATTGCAGGGCACAAACTGGGAACTTGCGGGTGAGGTGGCATTGGGCAAAGGGGAAATGGGACGAGAAACATGAGAAGGGGAGGATGGGAGGAGCTTGGGGGATTGGGATGGTTGGGATATAGGAAGGGAGGATACGGGAGCAGCGAAGTATATATCCTATCTAAGGGAGCCATCTTAGGGTTGGCAAGAGACTTGACTCTTGAGTGGTTCGCAGGTGTCCAGGAATATGTCCCCAGCTGGTACCTTGGGCAACTAAGGTGAGGGAACCTGAAATGACCTTCTCCTATACTGATGAATATCTTGCATATCACCTTAGAACCCTCATCTGGCGATGGATCGAGGCAGAGACAGACTCTCAATTTGGAGCAACGGTCTGAGCTCTTAAGGTCCGAATGAGGAGCAGAAGGAGGGAGAACATGAGCTGGAAATCAGGACCATGAGGGATGCACCCACCCACTGTGACAGTGGAACTGATTTATTGGGAGCCCACCAAGGCCAGCTGGTCTGGGACTGAATATGCATGGGTTGATTCTGGACTCTCTTAGCATGGCGGACCATGAAGACAGATGAGAAGCCAAGGACAATGGCACTAGGTTTTGATCCTAATACATGAACTGGCTTTCTGGGAGCTTATCCTGATTAGATGCTCACCTCCATGTACGTAGATAGAAGACCTTCGTCTTCCCGCAGGGCAGAGAATTTTTACTGCTCTTCAGTATCGAGAGGGAGGGGGAATGGTGTGGGGGGAGGAGAAGAGGATTAGGGATAGGGGGAGGAGAGATGGGGGAGGGGCAATATTTGGGAGGAGGGGAGTGAAATGGGAAACGGGGAGCAGGTGGAAATTTTAATTAAAAAAGAATAAAAAAATAAAGAAAAGTTAACAGATGATTTGCAAAAAAAAAGAAAATTAAGGCGATGTAAGACATTTTCAGCTAAATGACAGGGGAGAGAATTTGCTGATAATGTGGCAGCACTATAGGAGATGCTAAATGGAAGTTTCAAGCTAAAGGAAAAATGCCATCGCATGGAATAAGGTCTTAAAAGGCAAAGAAATGATGTGAAATTAAAAATGTTGTTCTACATTCTATAAAGCTAATTAGCTTGTTAAAGTAAAGCTGGTGATAGTATATTGGGATTTAAGTATATTTAGAAGTGAAATAAAGAGCAGTGGTGCCGAGGATGGTAAAATAAATAAATAAATTAATAAATAAATAAAAACTAATTTGGGGTCAATGTAAGATAATAAAACACACAAGCTTGATGTGTTAAAATTTTATTAATATACATTAAGTAAAAGCTATTAAAATAACAATAAAAAGCCTCATCATGCACATCCTGGCTAATTTGAATACCAGCAAAGGGACAACCAGCTTGTAGTTGAGATATCTGGACATGGGATACTTTTCCCGAATTCTCTTTATTAGTGATCGATGAATATTTTGGCTCCAAATTTTTTCGGAACCTTATGGATGTTTCATTGTCCTTACTTTTTGTCAGAAAGATTTAAGATTAGTATTTATGTTGTCCCCACTATTTTTTGCATATTGGTTGCTCATTGCTCTTCTAACAGAATCCACAGAGAAAAAGGATTCTAAATTTGAATCAATCAGAGAGCTCCCAGTTCCAATTGGCTCAGATAGTGTAGGAAAATGAAATTCACCCAAAGATCCTGCTCTTCACATCTCATCTGCTTCTTTTGAGAGGTGAAAGGAGACCTGGTCTTAGGCTTTTCCAACTTACATTATGCATCTGTTTATGTAGAGGTCAGAAGACAGCTTTTTCTCTCCCTTCACCACCACCATGTTCACACTTATCTCTCTTGCATGTTCTGTCTGAATGTCTGTCATTTGAAGGAATGGAAATGCCCTTACAGAAGAGGAGATTATTGTCAACAAAGAAGCTTCTGTTTCCTTTGCTGTTTTTTTGTCTCAACGGATGATCTGTTCCCTTTTCCCTCTTCTTCCTTCCTCTCTGTCTTTCTCTTAAGTGGGCTGCTTCCTTTATTTTGGCAATCGATACATCATTGCAGGATTTACTCACTGGTGATGCCTAGTTGAATTATTTACTGAGTAGTCTTTCTTTATGTACCCTACTTTCCTGCAGCAGCTGTCTGCATTATCTGGATGATGTCTCATACCATTAAACCCTCTTTACTTTGGCTTAAAAACTAATTTGGGGTCAATGTAAGATAATAAAACACACGAGCTTGATGAATTAAAATTTTATTAATATACATTAAAGTAAAAGACTATTAAAATAAAAAAGCCTCATCATGCACATCCTGGATTAATTTGAATACCAGCAAAGTAACACCCTTATTGCATTTGAGATATCTTGACATGGGATACTTCTACCCAATTCTCTTCATTTGTGATCAATATTTTGACTCCAATTTCTTTCAGAAACTTCTGGAAGTTTCATTGTCCTTACTTTCTGTCAAAATTCTTTAAAATTAGTATTTATGTTGCCCCCCCCTTTTCTTTGCATATTGGTTGCTCATTGCTCTTCTTACAGAAACTGCAGAGAAAACAGGTTCTAAATTTGAATCAATCAGAGAGCTCCCAGTTCCAATTGGCTCGAATAGTGTAGGAAAATTAAATTCACCCAAAGATCCTGCTCTTCACATCTCATCTGCTTGTTGAGAGGTGAAATGAGACCTGGTCTTAGGCTTTTCCAACTTACATTATTCATCTGTTAATGTGGAGGTTACAAGACAGCTGTCTAGACTCATGTTCTTCCTTCCACTCTCTGGGTCTTTGTTTCCTGGGTCTGTGCTGGTTTAATACTTATAATATGGCCTTGCCTTAGAACTCCTGGCAATCCTTGTGCTCGTTAGGTAAAACAAATTAAACAAAGCAAGGGCTTCCATATTAGGAGTCAAGAAAAACCTGAGTTTAGGAGATAGGCACATATGAGACAGACTGACAATGCATATCTTCACACATGGAAACACACATACAAACACACACACACACAGCCATATATTTGAGACAGGTTACCTCATTGAATCAGATGGTTATTGATTTTTCCAGAAGAGGTGGTCTAATTGGTGTATAAGTACGGATATGGTTGACTCTAGATCAAAGAGAGGTAGCTTAGTGCCAGACTTGGCCGAGACGGGCCTAAGGATGTGTATGTGTGCCTTCATACATATGGAAGCTGTTTCATTCTTTGTGTGTGTGTATATATGTGTGTGTGTATTCATGAATGTGAGTGTAAGTGGGCATTGCCATAGTAAGCATGTGGGCTTGAGGAGAGGGGAGGACAACCCAGCATATCAGTAGTTGCCTTCCATTTTGTTTGATATGGTGTCTTTATTGTTTTTGTTGCTTATTCAAGGCTACTTGACTAGCTAGCTTCTGAAGAGTCTCCTATCTCCACCTCCCAATTTGTCTTAAGAGAACTGGACTTGCAGATAATTGTACACATCCTGATTTTAAGTAGCTTCTGAGAATTCAGTCACAGTGCCTTTCAATTTCATGGCAAGTGTTTTGCCTACTGTGCCAACTTCCTGGCCCATGAGTTAATTAATGTTACTATTATTTAATTCAGTAACATTTCTATTAGCCATAGTTTTCTAGAGTAACAGAACTTATAGAAAAAGTTTTAACACAATGGTTTATAGGTTGTGGCCTTGTTAATCCCACTATGAAAGGAATGTCCAAAAGCAAAGTAGGTATTCAGTCCGAGACTCTGAATGTGTCAGCTAGTCTTTTGTACACACCAGAATTATAAAGAATTCTGTGTTAATGCTGGTGAGGGAATAGCTTTGCCTTTGAGAGCAAGCAGGCCGAGAAAGAGATTCCTCCTTTCATCTCCTTTATAAAAGCTGCCAGAAGATGGTGTGGTCCAAACAAAATGCCTCTTCCCACCTCAAAAGAGTCCTATCTCAAAGATCCAGATTAGGAGTGTGTCTTACCACTTCAAAATTGAAATTAAGAAGAAATATCCTTCCATAAATATGCCCAGTCATTAAAATACTTATTAACTCTAGATGTAGTCAAGTTGACAACTAAGAATAGTCATCCCATCATTATGAATATATTGTCTATTCATATAGAAATCTGTATTTCTACCTCATAAAATCCTCCAAGGTTGTATGGCCACAGATCTACTTCACTTCCTATGAGACTTTTCTTAAGTCGGGCAGAGATGCCCCTTCATTGGAATGTCAATCCTGTTCACTGCAATCTACACCACCAGTTTAACTCCTTGTGGAGGTGCAGGGATGTCACATTTACATGCTGATTTTCTGGTTTAGATTTTGCAGGAATATAGAAAGGTTATTATTCAGGGCCCCTCTTTTATAAAACAATGGGACACATACTACAGTTCATCCCATCACTCTGGTGGCAAAGTCTGTCTATATAAAATCTGAAAGCGGCATTGGGAAGTGTGTGACTTAGCAATGATGTGAAGGGATGGAGGATTCTGGAAATCCAATCACAGAAGGAAATATTGAGTAAGGTAGGTGGCCATCTGGCCAGTCAACTCCAGAGGAATAAAATGTCATTGTATCAGGGGCCATCATAATGCCCTTCACATCTGTCAAGGACCAATGTGGGGTAGATGCAGTGTGAATTTGCCTTTCAGCTCCTCAGAGTGTGGGTTCATTCTCAGTGGAACGAAAAGTATGGTCATGCACTGAGTTCCTTGGTTAAGATTTTAGACTTTGGCAATGAATTCAGATCTTGATTCCATCCTTCCTTTCTGTTGGAACTTTGTTAGACTGTGTCACATGTCTGAGCCTAGCTTCCTTATGTCTTAGGAAGAGAGGAGACAGGATTCAAAAGGCCAAATGAGAGAGTGGACAGGGTTCTTATAGAAAGATTTCTTCTAATGTCATTGTGTGAGGCAGGCCAAAGTGATGGAGGAGGGCTGTATGTCTGTAGGTTTATAAAGAAACTGCCTTGGCCGTTTTGATAAGACAGCAGGTGAGATAGGCAGAGTAAACAGAACAGAATGCTGGGAGAAAGAAGCCGAGTAAGACAGACACCATGCCACCCCTCTCTGAGACAGAAGCAGCTTAAGAATCTCCCTGGTAAGCCAGCAGCTCATGGTGCTACACAGATTATTTGAAATGGCTTAATCACGATGTGAGAATTAGCTAATAACAGGCTAGAAATAATGGGTCAAGCAGTATTTAAAAGAATACAGTTTCTGTAAAATTATTTCTGGAAAAGCTAGCCAGAGCTAGAGACAGGTGGCAGGATGAAACCTGCCATTCCTATAACACCAAAGAGCAGTCAAAGTTAAGGTCAAAGCTCTGCCACTGAAATGTGTATAATATAAATTGGAAACACAGTTGTTTAAAAAGATGAGTGTAACATTTTATGGAAATGTGTATGCATGCATGCAGAGGCCAGAATTAACCGTGGGTGTCTTCCTTAGTTACTCTCTGTCATGTTTAAGATACATCATTTCTTTGAACCTGGAGCTGACCAATTCCCCTTGATCAAAAAGTGAGACTCAGAGACCCAGGTGTGGCTGTCTCCTCAGAAGTGAGTGATGGGTTTATATCTTTAATTCTGAGATTCTTGCACAAGTTGAAGGGATCAAATTTATGTTCTTCATTTGTATGGCAAGCACCTTAATGACTGAGCCATGGCTGAAGAACAAGACAGTTGGTTAAAAAGTATTGAGCTCTGAGTTAATATTCTGAATCAGAAAAGGGAATGGTATGACTTTAAAAGAAATGTTGGGGAGATTGAGATGAGAGACATTCAAACATGAATGCCTTTGCTTCCTCCCCTCAAGACTCCTGGTGGATGTGTCCAGAGGGCTACTGAATTATCACAGCATGGGGAAACGGCGAACTGTGAAGTCTGTTTGGGCTCAGGTCTTGATATCAAATTTAGGGTGTAAATATATAAAAGTGTACATCCAGAGTAGCATGCTATGGTTGGTCTATCCCAGTTGTATATTGCATTTCAAAGCAGATGTTAATTTCTGTAGATGCTCATTTTAGAGGGGCATGACAGCAGATGCTCAAGGCAGAGGTGCATTGTTATAGACGCTTAAGGCAAAGAAATATTGCTCCAGATGCTCAAGGCAGAGATACATCATTTTAGATGATTAAGGCAGAGATTCATTACATGGGATTGAAATGGCATTCCATCTCCTGAGCTTTGACTGCCAGGATTTGTGGCTCATTAACTTTTAAAAATGCTTTCATTATCTTCCTGGAATTGGGACATGGGGTTCTTCATTTTCAGTTACCACCTTTGTCTCATCTCTGCCTATATTTCACATAGTCTCAGTTTTTCTACTTTCTGATTAGGAAAGCCATCTTTTGCAGTCTTAGCTTCTTCCAGAATGTCACTGAATATATTCTCTGGAACTCTGCAACTCCCCATAGTGTTACATGTCTTAGCTCTGGTATTACGTCCTCAGCTTCCATTGATGCTCAGAATTCTTCATCTGTTTCTTGTTGCTGCCAATGTGATTGTGGCCATGTATGTCATATCTCAAGCTGGATGCTCTATCTGTTTTTATTATTCCTGAAAGAGGTTCAATGCACTGTACCTGATATAGAGACTCCTCTGAGGGAGAAGACAAGCAAAGAGGACATTTTGATGCCCTGGTATTACAACGCCAGATGAGATGCTTCCTCAAGCAGCAAGCATCCTGTTTATAAGATCAGAAGAAAGGCAGATGTGACAGTGTAGACTGACATCATAACATCCTGGAAGATGCATTTTTTCCCAATTATGTTAGTTTTGAATCTTCCCCAAGGGTCCTTCATAAGCCGTTTGTTATATCACTGAGACTTTTTGTTGAGACTCTAGGGAGATATGCCTCCTTCTGCCAATGGTGAGGATAACTTCAGGGGAAAAGGTCATCTGTGCCACACTCTAGCTGGCCCTCTCAGAGTAGAAACTTCCAATGCTTGGGCTAGCTGCTTGGAGATTTTGTGGCCTAGACAGGAGTAGTGACTATGGAAAATGCTGTGGCTGTTTCCTACTTAGCTCAGGTCTCCTCCTCCATTTTGAAATCCTACAGGGTAGTGCTCTCATACTCCCTCTCCTTTTCTTTTATCTCTCCTGTGTGAATCCATAATTTTACTTTCTTATCTGACTCTGACCCTTCCATCTCCACATATAAAGTTCTTTAATGCCAATATGTAGTTTTGGTTGATAGACTCTATCCTGCAGGAAAGCTACTTAGATAGGAAGTAAACAACTCAAATTAGTTATAGAGAGTATGATAACCTGAGCAGATTCACAAGGCAACATCCTCCAAACAGTATATTGGCAGTAAATATATAACCGAGCAATCATCACAGACAAATAGAGATGTTTAGATGAGGCTCAGATCAACTGAGCCAAAGATTAAAAAAAACACTCTTCAGATCACTGATCTGCCTCAAGGCTGCACAGTGAATTTCAGGTTCTCAGCCTTACTGAACTATTAACCATGCTGTGGTGGGCTTTGTTGAACCAACTGCTATTGAGTCATTTCTACTTTATAGGTGAGTTGAGTGCATTGATATTAAGTGATAGTAATGACCACTGAGACACTGTGTCTTAGCTAATGGGAGCTTAACAAAACAGCTGTGCTGGGACTGACAGGGTCTGGGATCAAAATGGAAGCATTGAATGTGGCTGACAATTGGGGCAGAAGGAGAACCCAATGATAATGGCACTGGGACTTGTCTGTACTGCACATACAGGCTTTAAACGATCATATTATATGTAGATGCATACCTTCCTCAAACGGGATGGAGGGGGGGCAAGGGCTTCCCACAGGTCAAGGTACCCTGCCCTCTATTAGGACTGGATTGGAAGTGGAGAGGATTGGGGGTTGCGTGAGTAGTTAGGGGATGGAAGAAAGGTAGTGGAAATTTGAAATTTATTATTTATGAAGGAAGAAAAAATCAATAGAAGATAACCAATGGAGATGGGATCTAAGAAAAAAAACTTTCATGTGAGTTGTTGACTCAGACACCAAAGACTTTTCAAGAAAAATAAGATACAGGGATTGAGTTGCTTGGGCAAGAGTGTGACTCGAGTAATTGGGAAGATGAGTGGGGGTTTATTTTGGGTCCCCTGGTGGCTGTATACAGCTTTTTAGGAGCTGAATGCTGGACGTTTCTGTGGGTAAATAGGAAAGTAACAGGCTTGTGTGGTGATTTCTGACATAAGTAGAGCCTTGGTGATGTCATAAAGCCTTGGTTCGTGGTAGCAACACTGTTCCACTCAAAGCACTAGTCTTCCATGAAGGTGGGTTTATTATCCTCACAGTGCCTGAGGAGGACAGTTCAGCTCCTGGTCTCCACAACTGTTCAACAGGCTTTTTGCACCTGAACATTTCAAGAAGATGGAATCTGGAGAGGTAGGACATTTTCTTTTGGTAAATATGTTTCCAAAGCAACTAAGACCTCTGTAGTGCAAAAAAGTTTTCCTTCAAATGTCCTGCGGGTCCACCATTTCTGTTGTTACCAGCTCCTATATTTGATACCTGTGGGGATAGTGAATGCCAGCTATTCTTCCCACTTTATCTTTGCTAACAATATCAAATTCATCAATCCACTAAAATGGCAAAGCTCCTCTTTGTCCATAGGTGTTTTAAAAGATACTAATTATATCTCAATGGCTGCTGTTGCCCAGAATAATGAGTCTTTCAGGTTGAAGTGGGTCTCACAGTACTCACTTCCACAATGAAGACACAGAATGGCTTTATGTAATATACCTGGGTCTGGATCAGGAGACACAATACAGAGAGCCAGTGGACTGGAGTGCCATGACCTTGCGCAGGCTGTCTTGTATTGAGCCCCCTACCTTTTAGCTTGATGTCGAAGGAGACGTGTGGATGTCCTTCGAATTCTTTGTTATCTGTTCAGATTTTTCTTACTCATTTCGGGGATAGGCATACCTTCTCCTCTCATTGACTTAGTCAGTCAGAAAGTAGGTTTCTCAGCAGAGGTCATTTGCCTTTGGGCAGCAGGAATTTGTCTCTGAGATTTATATAGTGAGCTGTAGAGAAAAATTTGCTAATTGTCCTATTCATTTCTTAAGAGAATATTACAGTTAGGTATGCAAAACAGTTCAGCACTGTTTTTGTCTCCTGCCCCAAAGTTCTTCCAGAAAAGATCCATGACCTCACAGCCTCCCCTTCTTATCTTTGCAGGCACTCATTATTGATGCCATTACTTTGTTTCTGAATTAAACAGAGGGAAATTTCTTTCAACCTAGAGAGTGGGCAGCTATGAAGGCCAAGCACATAAAGATAGCCAAGAAACATCAGACCAGGAGGTGAGTGGCCTATCTCAGCAAGTCTACAGCCATGATGAAGATGCCTCTTAGTATGAGATGCATGCCATCTCTCCAGAAGAGGAATGGGTCATCTCTCCAGAAGCAAAAACTGAGTAGGCCTTTTGAGGCCCTGGAGAATATTGTCTGCCGCAGAATTTCTCACAGCTGGAAGGTACCCAATGAACCAGTCACCCAGTGGAAAGCCATCATTCTAGATCAACTGCCAATGAATCTCTCTCTCTATTTGTTGAAGTATGATGGGATAGCATTGTCTATGGATTGGAACCTCACAGTGATGAAAGGATTTTAAACCCTTTGTTCCTGCCTAACAACATACCATTTCCTCAGGAGGCAGACACTCATCTCTCAAACACCATAATTGGCAGAGCAGTGAAACAAACACTTCAGGACACAAATGGCTCTAAGGATGACTGGAAGGGGATGGTCCTAGAGGACGTGCCAATCATGAAGACCTGGTTCTATATTACCTACAAAAAAAGGTCCAGTCTTGTACATTTGCCACCTCCTGGTTGACTACCATGAAGGTAACCTCCACATCACGCCAGGCTCCATGGAAGAGTGGAGTGAGGTGGTCCCAGATGAGGTGTAGACCATGAAGAACTGTTTCTACATTACCTATGAGAAAGATCCATCTGTGTATCTTTACCACCGTCTAGATTACTACATTGAAAGCAACCTTCATATTAAGCCAGGATGTCCTCCAATAGGGGTGAATTTGGAATTAGGCAGGGATTCTTGGCAGGCAAGAATGTGCAGCACAACCAAAAAGATGGAACCCAAAAGATAGGTAAAATTATTTACCAAGTTCCCACCAAACCTTCCGTGTATTTCATCAAGTTTGATAATGACTTCCATATCTATGTCTATGATTTGATGAAGATCTGTTAAAGTGAAATACACAAATTTTTTTTCAGAAATACCTCAGGTCTTCTATTAATCCTGGTATCTTTCCCAATGGAAATTTATTTTTGCTCCTAAAAATAAAAATTTGTGAAGATGTTATGTTGTTTGGTCAATGATGGAGTGTCTGGTGGATGGGACAGCACAGAAATATATGCCTCAAAACAAAACCGAACTTATGGTCTTTTCCCCTTGGAGAGGAAAGGAAGAAAGGAGATGCAGTGTGTGGAAGAGGACAAGATGGCTGTTTTGGAAACAGAGGAGAGTGGCCAAAAAGACGTAGGAACTCAGAGAGGGATAATCCATTAGGGAAAAGCGTGTCATATGGAAAGATGTGACATCAAGATGTTGGGACTTAAGAGGATACAGAGTGTTCGTGAAGCATCACAAATGTATACTCAGAAGTAAAGAAAATTAGGTTTCATTTGATTAATGGTTTAATTCATACCATCTGGAAGTCCCTGGGTATATTATCTCCACTGGAGCATGTTGAGTGCCCAGGATCCTCCTGCCTAAAGAAAAGTGTCTCCTCTCAGTGGCTCTTCTGCAATGGGTTGGACCTTAGGCTAACTACTTACTTTTGCCAGGCTTCTGTCTGCCACCTATTTTGTCATGCCTGGATTCTTTCTGTCTTGCACTCTTACAGGTCTTATGCATGCCATTCAACCCTTGTGAGTTCATTTAAACAATTAGCCTGCAATAACTGTAAAACACTGTACCCTTTTCATGGATCAAGTTCTGTGGGACTTGGCTATAAAAGTCATGAACAGACTCACCTGCACCCAGGCTAAACTAGTACACATTGAATCACATTGGTGTGTGACATGCACACATATGATGAATGCACCGAGCTCCCTAGAATCAGTTACCTAGGAAATCTGTGATGTTAGGAGGAGTGTGGAAAAGACCCCATAAACCCATCAGACCTGAAAATACCAGTAAGATATTGATACCTGTCTACCATCAAGGGGTTTTGGGGAGTGTGTGAATTAGGATTGAAGTGAGGGGATGGAGGATTCTGGAAATCAAATCACTGAAGGGAAGATTGAATAAGGTATGTGGCCAACTGGCCCATTAAATACAAAGGAATAAGATGTCAATGTATCAGTGGTGAGGTGTCCATCATAATGCTCGGCATATCTATTAAGGGCCAATGTGAAGTTAATGCAGTATGAACTTGCCTTTCAGCTCCTCAGAGTGTGAGTTCATTCTCAGTTGAAAAAAAAGTATGGTCGTGCAGTGAATTCCTTGGTTAATATTTTAGACTTTGGTAATGAATTCAAATCTTGATTCCATCCTTCTTTTTTAGACTGTGTAACATGTCTGAGCCTGGCTTCCTTTTGTCTTTGGAAGAGAGGAGGGAGGATTCAAGAGGCCAAATGAGATAGTGGAGAGGGTTCTTACAGAAAGATTTCTTCTAATGTCATTGTATGAGGAAGGCCAAAGTGATGGACGAGGGTTAAATGTCTATAGGTTAATAAAGAAACTGCCTTTGCCCTTTTGATAGGACAGCAGGTTAGATATGCAGAGTAAACAACAGAATGTTGGGAGAAAGAAGCCTAGTCAACAGACGCCATGCCTCCCTCCCCTCCGAGACAGAAGCAGCTTATGATTCTCATAAGCTCATGGTGCTTCACAGATTATTTGAAATGGGTTAATCAAGATGTGAGAATTAGCAACTAACAGGCTAGACCTAATGGGCAAAGTATTATTTAAAATAATACAGTTTCTATGTAATTATTTTGGGTAAAGCTAGCCAGTGCGGGGACCCGGTGGCAGAAAACATTCAGCTGTTCCTACAACTCAAAAGAGCAGTCGAAATTAAGCTCAAAACTTCACCACAGAAATGTGTATATTTAGAAATACAAAAGACAGTTGTTTAATATATGAGTGTAACTTTTTATGGAGATGTGTATACATGCATGCAAAGTCCAGAATTAACCCTGGGTGTCTTCCTTAATTACTCTCTGTCATGATTAAGATATGTCATCTCTTTGAACCTGGAGCTGACCAATTCCCCTTGACCAAACAGCGAGTCTTAGAGACCCAGGTGTTGTGTCTCCTCAGCACTGAGTGATGAGTTGATATCTTTAATGCCGAGATTTTTGCACAAGTTTGAAGGGATCAAATTTATGGTCTCCATCTGTATGGAATGCACCTTACTGACTGTGCCATGGCTGAAGAACAAGACAGTTGGTTAAAAAATATTGAGCTGTGAGCAAATATTCTGGATCACAAAAGGGAATGGTATAACTTTAAAAGAAGTGCTGTGGAAATTGAGATGAGAGACATTCAAACGTGAATGCCTCTGCTTCCTCCCCTCAAGTCTCCTGGTGGATGTGTCCAGAGGCCTACTGAATAATCACAGCATGGGGAAACTGCGAACTGTGAAATCTGTTTGTGCTCAGGTCTTGATATCAAATTTAGGGTGTAGTTATATAAAAGTGTACATTAAAGGAAACATGCAATGGTAGGTTTATGCCAGTAGTATATCGCTTTTTAAAGCAGATGTTAATTTCTGTAGATAATCATTTTAGAGGGGTATGACAGCAGATGCTCAAGGCCATGGTGCATTGCTATAGATGCTTAAGGAAAAGAAATATTGCTCCAGATGCTCAAGACAGAAATGCATCATTGTAGATGCTCAAGGCAGAGATTCATTACATGGGACTGAAATGTAATTTCAGCTCCTGAGCTCTGACTGCCAAGATTTGTGGCTCAATAACTTTTAAAAATGATATCAGTATCATGTTTGGATAGGGACTTGGGGTTCTTCATTGCTCAATGACCACCCTTGACTCCTCACTGCCTCCTTTTTGCAGTCCCAATTTTTCTACTTTCTGATTATGAAAGCCATCTTTTGCAGTCTTAGCTTTTTCCAGAATGTAACTGAATTTACTCTCTGAAACTCTGAAACTACCCATGGTGTTACATGACTTAGCTTTGGTATTAGGTCTTCAACTTCCATTGATGCTCAGAATTCTTCATCTGTTTCCTTGTTGCTGCATATGTAATTGTGGCCGTGTATGTTATACCTCATTCTGGATGCTCTACCTATTTTTCTATTATTCCTGCAAATGGTTCATCCCAATGTACCTGAGAGAGAGACCACTCTGGGGTAGAAGACCAGCAAAGAGGACATTTTAATGCCCTGGTATTACAATCCCAGATGAGATGCTTCCCAAACCAGCGGGCATTCTGTGAATATGATGAGAAGAGAGGCAGATGTGCCTGTGCAGATTGACATCATCACATCCTAGAGGATGTATTATCTCCCAACTCTGTTAGTTATAATGCTTCTCCAAGTGTCCTTAATAAGCCCTTTTATTTTCATCTGTGAGATTGTTGTTGAGATTTTAGGGAGACATGCCTCCTTCTGTCCATGATGAGGATAACTCCAGGGAAAATGGTCATATGTGGCACACTCTGGCTGCCCCTCTCAGAAGAGAAACTTCCAATGCTTGTGCTAGCTGCTTGGAGATATTGTGGCCTAGACAGGAATAGTGACTGGAAAGAGCTGTGGCTGTTTCCTTCTTAGCTCAGGTCCCCTCCTCCATTTTGAAAGACTATAGGGTAGTGATCTCATACTCCCTTTCCTTCTCTTTTTTCCCTCCTGTCTGCGTCCACAATTGCAACTTCTTATCTGACTCTGACCCTTCAACCTCCCCATTTATAGATCTTTAATGCCAACATGTAGTCTTGGTTGGTAAACACTATCCTGCAGGGAAACTACATAAGATAGAAAGTAACCAACTCAAATTAATTATAGAGAGTCCATTAAACTGAGCAGATTCAATAGACCCCTTCCTCCAAACAATATATTGGCAGTAAATATATAACCGAGCAATCATCACAGACAAATAGACATGCTTAGATGAAGCCCAGATCAAGTGAGCAAACAGATTTAAAAAAAAAAAAACACTCTTCAGTTCAACAAGCTGATTTGTTTGTGGAGGCCACTCATTAGTTAGTTTTCTGACCACGTTGACTTGAAATAATCACATAAAACCTATATTATTCACAATACTCTTTGGCCAATAGCTTAACCATATTTCTAGATTCCTCCCTCATTCTAAACTAACCCATTTGCATTTATCTGTATCACCACTAGTTCATGTCTTACCAACAAATTTTTGTAGCTCCAGAGTAGGTGTTTTTCTCTGGTGGTGTCTAGGTGGCTTCTCACTGACCCCACCTCCTTTCTCCCAACATTGTTTACTTTTACCACCTAGGTCTATTCTGGTAAGCTACTGGCTGAAATAATGTTATTCATTAACCAATAAAAACAAACATAGACAGAAGGACTTCCCAAACCAACCCTTTGTCCAATGTATAAATTCCAAGAACTGGTATAAAAATTTATTATTAAACGAAGTACTTGAAATAGGTTGATGTTTATTCTCACGATCTGGAATAAATGTGTTGGTGGGGAACCTACTTCCTCAAGATAGGCTAGGAAATTTGGCTTTTGATATTCGTCATTTTGTATCACTTCTCTTAATTTCTTCATTATTTTATGAGCACACCACTGTTTTCCTGTGTGACTCTTTTGATATAGGGGTTTGCCATTGAATTTAAAGACCATCCTAACCTGAAATGACCAATTTTTGAGAATCTTAAGCTTCTATTTACAAAGTTCTTTTTTTAAATAAAATCCCTCAAATGGCTACCTTAATTAAAATATATGCTTCCCTGCTCCCATATCCATACTTACTTTATCCCAATCATCCCAATTCCCCAAGTTCCCCCCATCCTCTCCTTCTTACTTTTCTCCTCCCATCCCCTCTTATCCTATCCCACCCCACCCCCCAGATCCCAAATTTTTGCTTCACAATCTGGTCTACCTTTCATATCCAGGAGAATAACTATATGTTTTTCTTTGGGTTCACCTTCTTATATAGCTTCTTTGGGATCACAAATTATAGATGCAATGTTCTTTGTTTATAGCTAGAAACCAATTATGACTGAGTACATCCCATTTTCATCTTTTTGGGTCTGGGACACCTCACTCAGAAAAGTGTTTTCTATTTCCATGCATTTGCATGCAAAATTCAAGAAGTCATTGTTTTTTACCACAGAGTACTGCACTACTGTGTATATTTTCCACACTTTGTTCATCCATTCTTACATGGAAGGACATCTAGGTCGTGTCCAGATCCTGGCTATTACCAATAATGCTGCTATGAACATAGTTGAACAAATGATTTTGTAATATGATAGGGAATCTCTTGGGTATATTCCCCAGTGTGGTATTGCTTGGTACTTGGTTAGGTTGATCCCAAATTTCCTGAGAAACCGCCACACTGATTTCCAATGTGGTTGGACAAGTTTGCATTCTGAGCAGCATTTGATGACGGTACCCCTTCCTCCACAACCTCTCCAGCAAAGGCTATCATTAGTGTTTTTGATTTTAGCCATTTTGACAGGTGTAAGTTTATATCTCAAAATTGTTTTGATTTGCATTTCCCTGATCGCTAATGAGGTTGAGCATGACCTTAAGTGTCTTTTGGCCAATTAAACTTCTGTTGAGAATTCCCTGTTAGTTCAGTGCCCCATATTTTAATTGAGTTAATTAGCATTTTAAAGTCTAGTTTATTTATTTCTTTATATATTTTGGAGATCAGACCTTTGTCTGTTGCAGGGTTGGTCAAGATCTTCTCCCAGTTAGTGGGTTGCGATTTTGTCTTAGTGACAGTGTCCTTTGTTTACAGAAACTTATCAGTTTAAGTAGGTCCCAATTATTCAATGTTGCCTTTATCATCTGTGTTGCTGGGGTTATACATAGGAAGCAATCTCCTGTGCCCATATGTTGTAGGGTACTTCCCACTTTCTCTTCTCAGGTTCTGTGTTTTCAGATTGATATTGAGGTCTTTGATCCATTTGGACTTGAGTTTTGTGCATGGTGATAGATATGGGTTTATTTTCATTCTCTACAGGTTGACATCGAGTTCTGCCAGCACCATTTGTTGAAGATGCTTTCTTTCTTCCATTGTATACTTTTAGCCACTTTATAGAAAATGAGGTGTTCAGATATTTGTGGGTTAAAATCGGTATCTTCTAAATGATTCAATTGGTCGAATTCTATGATTTTATTCCAATACCATGCTGTTTTTATTACTGTAGCTCTGTAATAGAGTTTGAAGTCAGGAATGGTAATGCCTCCAGACATTTTTTTATTGTATAAGATTATTTTGGCTATCCAGGATTTTTTGTTTTTCCATATAAATTTGATTAATGTCCTCTCAATATCTGTCAAGAATTTTGATGGGCCGTGTGATGGTGGTGCACGCCTTTAATCCCAGCACTTGGGAGGCAGAGGCAGGCAGATCTCTGTGAGTTCGAGACCAACCTGGTCTACAGAGCTAGTTCCAGGATAGGCTCCAAAGCCACAGAGAAACCCTGTCTCGAAAAACAAAAAAAAAAAAAGAAAAGAAAAGAATTTTGATGGGATTTTGATGGGGATTGCATTGAATCTATAAATTGCCTTTTGTAGAATTGCCATTTTTACTATGTTGATGCTCCCAATCAAAGACCAAGGGAGATCCTTCCATTTTTGGTATCCTCTTCAATTTCTTCCTTCAATTCCTTAAAGTTCTTGTCAAAGAGACTTTTCACTTTCTTTTGTTAGAGTTAACCCAAGATATTTATGCTGTTTGTGGCTACGTGAAAGGTGATGCTCTTAGTGGGAACTAGAACTTGGGTATATCTCTTTTATGTCCTGGTTTCCTACTCTACTGTGTATTCACATGTTCTCATTACAAAGACTATGTTACTTGGCAAGAGGCACTACATTTTAGGTAACCCTGTGTGATTTGTTTTTCCTTTGTTAAATAGTTTCTTTAATGCATTTGAGAGAAAGGAAATGAAATGCTATTTCAATATCTTAAATATGCCTTAATCCTTGGTCATCTTTCCTTCTGGGGGTTGGTTTTGTGTTAATTTCATGTGTGTACTTGCAAAATGTCATGGTTTCATTCCGTTTGCTGTGACAAAGCATCGTGACAAACAAGCAAGCAAAAAGCATCATGAGAAAAACAACTTAAGGGAGAGAAAAGGTTTAATTTGGTTCACGATTTCAGAGGGATTGGTTCAATAGCTTTGGGAATGGCAGAGTAACGGGAGTGTGAGGCTGACTGGCCACATTGCCTCAACAGTTAGGAGGCAGAGAGAGAAGAGGAAGTTGGGTGATTCTATAGATTCTTAGAGCCTATCTTCAGTGGCATACTTCTTCCAGCAATTCTATGCCTCTTAAAGGTTTTGCAACCTCTTTAAAGAGCAGCACATGTTGCCGATAAAATGTTCAAATATGGGAGCTTATGGGGGACATTTCTCACTCAAACAGCAATAAGTTCTATGACAGTAGCTTCCAGAAATAACCTGTGAAAACTATTATCACCCATGATGAGCAGCTTCTCATACTCAGGGAGAGATAAATATTAACTCATGCACAACTTGGAGATGGCTCCTGTAACTTTAAGCTCTCATAATTACATGCACAACATATAGGCATCAGGTAGATTCATAAAAATGCAACCTTGAAAGTCTAATCAATATTAATACTTTAAAGTCTTTTAACCCCATGTAAGGATCCTTCTTTGAAGAAGCTGGTCTGTGGGAGAAGAAGAGGAGACAAGTTGAATTACAGGGAAAAGGACAAAATGTTCTCTAGCTTGATCAGCTGTTTGAGGAGCTGGTCAGTGAAGCTCCATGGGAAATGACCACATGCCCCACAGTAGCAGCTTTATTGGATCAGTGTGTGCCAGCACAGTAGGCTGTTTGATCGAAGTCTCCTTAAGTATTTGGGCTTCCAGAGTAGATTAAATGGAAGTCAAGTGTGTTCTGAGAGGGCTCCTCAGAGAGACACACGAGTTGACATCATCCCTCAAGCAGTGGGAACAGGCCAGGCGTAACAGACAGGGAGAGGGGGATTTGACAGGACAAGGATGAATTCTGGAATGAGTAACTATTATTTTCATTGTATTTTGACATCACAGAAACCCAAATAAACCTGCCTCTTTCAATTTGACTTGAAAGAACATAGAGAGAATTCTAAAAAATCAAAGAGACAAAGCCATTTCTTTTCCTCTTTTAATGTACAATGCTTCACACAAAAATACTATATAATAAAGCCCCACTATTTGTCTATTTCTGGGCACAAATTTCCTTCTTTTCCATCGTTACCAGGAGCCACACAGCTAAGAAAAGTTGTCAGGCAGTTTGGCTCTTGGTCCTTTTTGCGGGTACTTTGGAAATTTTTTGTTTCATTTCGTGTTGGAGATGTGTGATATATTGTTCAGGCATATACACTGTGTATTCTCAATCTTTTTTTTTCTAAAACGTCATTACTGAAGGCGCAAGTCATAAACTATCCCACACCAGTTTGGAATTGTGATTAATAGGGTGGTATTTATTTAAAGGGTAATAAACTTACAGATCACCGTCCCAGACAACAGCCCTCTGCGCACGCAATTAGGAAGAAGTCTAGTCGCCGGAACCAGAGCAGGAAGTAAAGAGAGAGAGGAGGGAAGTAGCCACTTGTTTTTTTAAAGGGAAAGAGACCACGCCCCAATGGGCTGGTATCTCGGTGGCTATTGGCTGGAGGAGCAGAAGGACCTCCCACAACACCTCCCCCTTTTGCTTAAGTCAGAGAGTTCCAAACCTACTATGAAATTATATATAATAAGTACAAATATCCTATTCTAACTAGCTTAGGTCTTATATAATAAATAGCTGGGCTAAGTCATGAGTCGAAAGTAACAACATTTATATAGTCTTCAACCCCATCGAAGATCTGTGAAGGGAAATTATGTTTCCTGAGTAATTAAAAAGTGCAATCAAACACCTTCCAAAACATGCAACAAATCACAGAGACAACTAGCTACTTGGGCAATCACCCAAGGTCACGTTTGCAGTGTTGAAGCAACCAACTTTGGCTAAGGCCTAGCATAACTGACACACCATTTTCAAAGTCAAGAAACTTGTCAAAACTATCTTACCCTGTCTTGGCAGGATATGACTGTCCTGTTTTTTCCATTCACAGATACTCTGTATTTCTGTCAGTGGTTGAGGTATGAGCATTTCTTTACCCATAGGCCAGTTCAGCCAAGAAGAAAGGCTCCAGGTGGAGTGTCTTTGGTGCTCAACATTCTCTCGGGAATAGAGCAGTGTTGCCAGGAGCAATTGTGTCTCACTACCACAAAACTCTGAGTTAGATTAAAAGACGTTTTCTACAGCTCTTTGAAGAGGTTGAAGATTATCTATCTATACTGAGTATAATCTCTATGTATCTAAAGAACCTGATTAGTCTAATTAGAAATGACAAACTTAGAATACTATTGATCTATATAATTCTCAATACCTATCTAACTTAAAGACTAAGACAATAAACAACTGTGAAACAAATGACGATAATGACCTCCAAATATAAGCAATGTACAAATATACATTGCAGTATGGTAAATATATATCAATACACAAGCAAAATGTAAGTATCTTAATCAGAGGTAGAAATGTACACTGCAATATGGTAAATATATACAATATATATCAATACAATATATGTCAATACATAACAAATGTTTTTAAACAGAAGTAGAAACATGCATGCATACAATAGTCAATATAATTTCACTTTGTATCAATATATAAGAATCGATACCAATACATTTGTCTCAAAACAATAACTCACAAGTACCAACAAGTACCAATCTATTATCCCTCTTTTTTTTTCCAAAATGATCCCCTAGCTTATAAAATTTTTTCCCCAACCCTCAACCATATACCAATTTATAATCAACCCATAAATGATGTCCCTAAACCCAAGGGCAAACTTTACTGGGAGAGGGGACGTCGTCCTCTAGAGTTACTTCCAGCTGTCATGGGGGCGACGTTCTTTCTGGGGGATCCTGTGAAAGTAAAATGATGGTTAAATTTCAAGATCGATGTCTTTTAAAATTGCAAATAGTCTCTGAGTATTTTGTGCAGGTCTGGCCAGAATGTTGTATAAGAGGTGCACCATTTCAGCTAACCAAGTTGGGATCATCTTGTGCAGCTGGTACCCAAAACAGGTCTTGTAGTAGTGCTATCAGTATCATGACGTCATATCAACCAGGTGTAGTCGTTGTTATGGGGCCCCATCTTCTTCCTGGAAACTTTAAATGTCACTTCAGGAAAAACTCATTGTTCATTGTGAAAAACTTAAACATTAATCATATAAACATACACACACACACACACACTCACAAATATATATATATATATATATATATATATATATATATATATATATACAATGAAAGGAATGATAGATATATTCAATGAAAAGTATGATAGATATGTGGAAAAGCAAAGATATTTTCTAAACTCATATTTCTTTCTGTCCCCTATCATGGCTCTTGACAATAGACAGAAACTCCAGAAACTCTGGGTTTTTCTCTTACCAACAGGCTTGGAATTGGAGAGGGACTGAGCCAGAGTCCACCTTCAAAACCAGCTCTATAAATTTAGACATATGGTTTAGTATATTTTACTTACACAACTTATTCAGTTTTCTTGATAGTTCCTATTGGGCAGATATTTTTCCATCTGTCAGTATCCAAACATCCAGGATCCCTTGAACTTTTCAAAGATGAGTGTTTTCCTGTGGAGATAAGAACAGAACCCTGCTCCCATTCTATATGTTTTTCTTACCACCTGTAGGAATATCATCATTGTGGATGAGTTGTCATTTCTCCTTTCCAAGAGGTTTCTCCTCTTCAAATCGAACCTTTATTAATTTTGATGGTACCCACAATTTTTCTTCTCCTGTGGAAACCAGAGCAAAACCCCTTCTCCAACGTAGCACATCTCCTGGCTTTCATTGAGAGGTCAGGACATCTTTGAAGTAAATTGGTTGATTTAGTTCAGCAGACTTTTCCATTATCCAATGTCTTTCTGCTGCTGTCGTTCCTTTCTCATTAGCGTTAAGAAAATTCAAGGTCAATAAAGCATTATGTAATCTATTTCTGGGAGTATTTTTGGTCCCTTTCTGTTTGTTCAGCATATCCTTTATAGTACAATTTGATCTTTCTATAACTGCCTGACCTGTGGGATTATGTGGTATACGTGTAATGTGTTTTATATTATAATAAGCAAAAAAGCATTTCATTTCTTAGATACATATGCTGGACCATTATCTGTCTTTATTTGTGCAGGTATTCCCATGATGGCCATAACTTCCAATAGATGTGTGATTACTGAATCAGCCTTTTCTGAGCTCAGGGAAGTAGCCCATTGAAAACCTGAATACGTGTCTATGGTGTGGTGTACATATTTTAATTTACCAAATTCCATAAAGTGGAACACATCCATCTGCCAGATTTCATTTCTCTTAGTACCCTTTGGGTTACTCCCTGCAGGCAACGGTGTTTGATTATAGAAAGAACAAGTAGGACATCACTTTATAATGTCTTTAGCTTGTTGCCATGTAATGGAAAATTCTTTCTTTAGGCCTTTACTATTGACATGATGCTTCTTATGAAATTCTGATGCCTGCAACACGCTTCCAATCAATAATTGATCAATCTCAGCATTGCCTTGTGTTAGAGGACCAGGCAGACCTGTATGGGACCGGATGTGTGTTATGTTCATTGGACAATGCCTGTTCCTGATTATGTCTTGTACCTGGATAAACAATGAAGTCAACTCTGTGTCATCTGGTATAAATTCAGTGGTTTCAATATGCAAGATAACTCTTTCTGCATATTGTGAATCTGTAACTATATTAAGAGGTTCTTTAAAATCCCTTAGCACCATAAGAATGGCATATAATTCTGCCTTCTGGACAGAATTATAAGGGCTTTGTTCCACCTTACTCAATTCATCTGACTTATAACCTGCTTTCCCTAATTTATTTGCATCAGTATAGAACGTACAGGCTCCAGTTATTGGAGCATCACGTACAATTCTAGGAAGAATCCAAGAAGTTCTCTTTATGAGGTTAAGTCTACCACTTTTGGGATAGTTGCTATTAATTTCTCCCAAAAAATTAGCACAAGCTCTTTGCCATGGTTCATTGTCTTCCCATAACTTTTTTATTTCTTCAGTAGTAAAAGGCACTATAATTTCTGCTGGGTCTATACATGCTAGTTGACGAAGTCTCAGTTTAACTTTTATAATTAATTCAGAGACTTTTTCCACATATGTTTTTAATTTTTTACTTGGTTTATTAGGTATAAATATCCACTCTAAAATAATATCTTCCCTCTGCATTAGAATCCCTGTAGGAGAAATTCTGGAAGGTAATATGACTAGGATGCAGCTAAGATTTGGGTTCATCCTATCCACATGTGCCTCCTGTAATTTTTCCTCAATCATTGTCAGTTCCTTTTCTGTTTCAGCTGTCAGTTTTCTTGGACTATTCAAATCTTTATCACCATCTAAGGTTTTGTTTAAATGAACTATTAGATCAGGTGTTATCCCAACAGCTGGTCGTAGACTGGAAATGTCTCCTAACAATCTTTGGAAGTCATTAAGAGTCTTTAACCGGTCTCGCCTAATTTGTGCCTTTTGCGTTTTAATTTTCTCTAACCCTATTCTGTAACCTAGGTAATTAATAGAATTTCCTCTTTGAATCTTTTCAGGGGCAATTTGTAATCCCCACCTAGGCAAGACTTTCTTTACTTCTTCAAACATCCTTTCTAAAGTATCTTTATTTGAATCAGATAACAAGATGTCATCCATGTAATGGTAAATTACGGACTTGGGGAATTGTTTACGAATTATTTCCAATGGCTTACTTACAAAATATTGGCACAATGTAGGACTATTGAGCATACCCTATGGGAGGACAGTCCATTGATATCTCCTATTAGGCTGAGAATTATTATAAGTAGGCACTGTGAAGGCAAATTTTTCTCTATCCTTTTCTTGTAACGGTATGGTGAAAAAATAATCTTTCAAATCAATAACTATAAGAGGCCATCCTTTTGGTAATAGAGAAGGCAAAGAAATTCCAGATTGTAGTGGGCCCATAGGTTGAATTACCTTGTTGACAGCTCTTAAATCTGTCACCATTCTCCATTTACCGGATTTCTTTTTTACAACAAACACAGGAGAATTCCAAGGGCTGGTGGATTCTTCAATATGTTGAGCATCTAGTTGCTATTGCACTAGCTGTTTCAATGCCTGTAATTTATCTTCAGCTAGAGGCCACTGTTTGATCCATATTGGCTTCTCAGTTTGCCATTTTAAAGGTAGGGCTGTTGGTACCTCTAAAGGTTTGGTATTTGCTGTATGTTCTTATACAGCCTGAATGGCTGGTGACGTTTTCCCATAATATCTCATCATGTCCTTCCCAGAGTTATGAGTTCCTGGAACTACAGGAATGTTAATCTGGGTATTCCATTGCTGTAGCAGGTCGCGGCCCCAGAAATTTATTGCGATATTGGCAATATATGGCCTTAGTTTTCCTATTTGCCCTTCAGGCCCTATGCATTCAACCCATCTTGTGCTTTGTTTTACACGAGATAGGGTTCCAATTCCCAGGAACTGAACATCTACCTCTTGAAGAGGCCAATTCTGATGCCAAGATTCTGGAGTAATGATACTTACATCCGCACCTGTGTCTAATAAGCCTTCAATAAAAGTGCCATTTATACAGACTCTTAGCTTTGGTCTTTGATCATTAATAGAAGTCTGCCAAAATATGCGTTTACTCTGTCCTACTGGGTTTTTTGACTCATCCTCCATGCGTAATTCATCATTTAGACCAGTAATATTTTTTTACAGCAGAAATTGGAGCTTTAAATTTTCTTGATGAGGCACGTTCTCTACTGTGACTGGGAATGACTGGGCCACTGTTGGCTTGGGGGCCTGCGAGAGGCCTCTCAAGGAGATTCCCGACAATATCGGGTTGCCTTGTCTGTCTGTTGTTGACCTGCATTCGCTGGACCAATGGCGGCCTTTACCGCATCTCCTACAAATACCTGAAGGCCGAGGTCTCCTATTTTTGTCATTCCCAGAAGGGATATTATTCCTAGAAATCCTTTGCCTGCAATCCCTTTTCAGATGTCCTAATTTACCACAATTAAAACACCTGGCAGTTTGATGTCTCCTCATTGCTTGGGAAATCGCTCCTCCTACCCAAATTTCATCATTATAGCTAAAAGTCTCAACATTCATTGTATGCTGAATCCATTCACCCATAGGTGCTGATCTAAACTTTAAAGGCCCAATTATCTTTTTGCATTCTATGTTTGCATTCTCAAAAACTAGAGATTCAAGAAGTAGTCGTCTAGCTTCTGGGTCTGTTAGCCCTATGTCCAGAGCCTTAATTAATCTTTGCAAAAAGTCAATAAAGGGATCTCTCTGTCCCTGCCTAATTCTGGTATATGATTCAACCCTTTTTGCTGGATCTTGTAGCCTATTCCAAGCATTTAAAGCTGCTTGGTGACATAAACACAGTACTTCATCATCATAAAGAGCTTCTACCTGTGGATCAGCATATTGTCCTACACCAAGAATTTGATCTTGGGAAACCTCCACACCTGTTGCTCTTCCTTGCTGTTCCATATGTTTGGATTCTTCTCTGAAATAGATTCTAAACATCAAGGAAGGTCCATTATCTAAAACTGCACACACTAACTGATGGAAATCGTTGGGGGTAGTTCTAGCATTAGAAGCCCAAGTCCTTATCATTTCCTTAACATATGCGGAGTGCAAGCCAAAGGTAACAAAAACTTGCTTAATTTCTTTTAGATCATTCATTGCTATTGGCATCCATCTAGCTTCTCTGACTCCTTTGAGCCTTTAGAAGTTGACGCTTTGTCAGAATGAATTACAGGGTATGTCGCTAAAACCCTGGGTAAGCCAGATCTAATAGCTGGTGGTGGCATTGTATCCTGTCCTTGTGCCTTCTCACTCTGTTCACCAGCTCCAATAATTTCTTCAATCATTTCAAGTCTTCTTATCATTTTCTCTCTTAAATCCTGAATCTCCTGAGCTACATGTGTTTCTAGTGATTTCACTGAGGTATCAATTTTTTTGTCCACATTCTGCACCTGTGATTTCAAAGCTTTTGAATCCTGAATCTCCTGACCTGTATTAGTTTCTGTTAAAGATTGTATGGTTCTTAGGACCATATTTTTCCTAAGTAATAGAATATTCAAAAGAATACTGAAATCTCGTAACCAGTAAATTAAGTTATCTCCATAGTGATATAAACCTTGCATGAAAAAACCCATTGTTTTGGTAGTCAAAACAGTAAAATTCATGTCGGAAACGAAAACTTTCATATTACCTATTATCCAGCAGGTGGCGCTGTTCCCAAGTAGCGACGAAAACAGGGTCCTGTTTCAGTGTCCGTCTAGTATTGGTTAAAAACTGGGAAATGCCAGTTGCTCAACAAAGTAAATGTAATTAAATCAATTCCGTACACAGAACCATAAACCCAGAATCCAGGGATAGAGAAGAGTAACCCGGAGGCCGTGTATGCCTCCACGTGACAGAGTTGTCCCAAGGGGTTGCAGCTTTCCACAACCGGTAACCGCGTGCTCTGTTTCGTTCTGCTTAAGAGCTGCTCTTGCAAGGGAGATTTGAAAGCAATTCAGAAAAGTGCAAACCACGTGGGCAGAGACTATTCGGGCCTGTGGAATTTAAATCCACGTAGCGAGGCAAACGATAAGCTGCGTCGAGACTTGAAGTCAATCTGAGGTGTCTAAAGGGAAAATATAAAAAACTGCAGCAAGAAAAGCCACTGCATGATGATTTATGTTAAACTGCTGGCTCCACGCACAAGGCACAGGCCACAAGGAACAGGCCATGGCCGAACTGGCGGCCGGCAGCCGAGCGGAGGGGAAGGATGGGTCCTAAAACCAAACGTTGGGTGCCAGATGAAGGCGCAAGTCATAAACAATCCCACAGCAGTTTGGAATTGTGATTATTAGGGTGGTATTTATTTAAAGGGGAATAAACTTACAGATCACCGTCCCAGACAACAGCCCTCTGTGCACGCAATTAGGAAGAAGTCTAGTCGCCGGAACCGGAGCAGAAAGTAAAGAGAGAGAGGAGGGAAGTAGCCACTTTGTTTTTAAAGGGAAAGAGACCACGCCCCAAAGGGCTGGTATCTCGGCGGCTATTGGCTGGAGGAGCAGAAGGACCTCCTGCAACACATTACACTTTCAATATCAATTAGAGCATATTTTAATTTTTGCCTTTGGCATGTCTAATTAAGAATAAGCATCCTGGCACTACTTCTACCTTTATCTAGGCAATATTGGAATGAGCCATCTTGAACCTACATACTTCCAGCATCTCTCAGGAGTTGTGCAACTTCGCTTCCTTCCCACCCATTACATGATTTGTATACCTGTTGCTCTCCTTCTCTAGACAGAGACCTGGGCAGACCTGGTTGCTGGTACCTATGACTTCCATGGATACAATTATTGTCTGCTGTACATGTGCTCCCTCGAAATTAAGTGATTCAAATACATTTTGTTATTTGATGTAAGTGTAATTAGATAGTGGGTGGAACTATCAGCTTTATTGGAATTAATTGAAACAAACTGCCAAGTTCAACTTAGTCACACACATGTAAGATTCAGTCTCAAGTAGGGGTGTATCTAGGGACAGGATATATGTGACAAGGCTAGTGACCACTTCTGCCATATGTTTCCTAACAACTTTTCAGAGCAGTAATGGATGTCCATGAAAGGTAAATCTTTAAATGAATACCGGATAGGCTTTCTTTTATGTTATAGGTGTTTTTCCAATGCATTGATGTTATCAAAATTACTCACCATCAATATCACAGTTGGCTTTTTTTCAGTTTTTTTTATTAATATATTTCTTTATTAAAGATTTCTGTCTCTTCCCCGGCACTGACTCCCATAACTCTCCCCCTCCCCCAATCAAGTCTCCCTCTCTCATCAGTCCTAAGAGCAATCGGGGTTTCCTGCCCTGTGGGAAGTCCAAGGACATCCCACCTTCTTCCAGGTCTATTAAGGTGAACATCCAAACAGCCTAGGCTCCCACAAAGCCAGTATGTGCAGTAGGATCAACACCCAGTGCCATTGTTCTTGACTTCTCAGCAGTCCTCATTGTCCGCTATGTTTATTGAGTCCAGTACTATCCCATGTTTTTTGAGACCCAGTCCACCTGGCCATGGTGAGTTTCCAAAAGAACATCCCCTTTGTCTCAGTATGTGGGTGCGCACCCCTCGTAGTCCTGAGTTCCTTGTTCATGCTCTCTCTCCTTCTGCTCCTGGTTTGGGGTTGTAGTCTGGTGCTCCAATGTGGGACTCTGTCTCTGTCACCTTTCATCGCCTGATGAAGTTTAAAATCCAGAAGGATGTCTATATGTTTTCCTTTGTGTTCACCATCTTATTTAGCTTTTCTAGGGTCATGAATTATAGAGTCAATGTCCTTTATTTATGGCTAGAAACCAAATATGAGTGAGTACATCCCATGTTCCTCTTTTTTTTTTGAGTCTGGCTAACCTCACTCAGGATAGTATTTCTATTTCTGTCCATTTGCATGCAAAATTCAAGAAGTCATTGTTTTTACTGCTGAGTAGTATTCTAATATCGATATATTCCATACTTTCTTCATCCATTCTTCCATTGAAAGGCATTTCGATTGTTTTCAGGTTCTGGCTGTTACACACAATGCTGCTATGAAAATAGTTGAGCATATACTTTTGTTGTATGATAGGGCATCTCTTGGGTATATTCCCAAGAGTGATATTGCTGGGTCAGGAGTATGTTGATCCAGAATTTCCTGAGAAAGTGCCACACTGCATTCCAAAGTGGTTGCACAAGTTTGCATTTCCAACAGCAATGGAGGAGTATACCCCTTTTTCTACAACTTTTCCAGCAAAGGCTATCATTGGTGTTTTTGATTTTAGCCATTCTGACAGGTGTTAGATGACATCATAAAGTTGTCTTGATTTGGATTCTCCTTATCTCTAAGGAAGTTGAGCATGACCTTAAGTGTCTTTTGGCCATATGAACTTCTTCTGTTGAGAATTCTCTGTTCAGTTCATTGCCCCATTTTATAATTGGGTTGATTAGCCTTTTACGGTCTAATTTATTGAGTTCTTTATATATATTGAAGATCAAACCTTTGTCAATTGTGGGGTTGGTGAAGATCTTCTCCCAGTATGTGGTTTGCCTTTCTGTCTTAGTGACAGTGTCCTCTGCTTTACAGAAGCTTCTCAGTCTCAGGAGGTCCCATATTTTCAAAGAGGCCCTTAATAACTGTGCTGTTGTGGTTATACGTAGGAAGTGGTGTCCTGTGCCCATCTGTTGTAGAGTACTTCCCACTTTCTCTTCTATCAGGTTCAGTGTGTTCTGACTCTTATTGAGGTCTTTAATCCATTTGGACTTAAGTTTTGTGCATGGTGATAGACATGGATCTATTTTCATTCTTCTACAGATTGACTTCCAGTTTTGTCAGCATAATTTGTTGAAGATGATCTTTTTTATCCATTGTATACTTTTAGCTCGTTTATCGAAAATCAGGTGTTCATAGGTTTGTGGGTTAAAGTCCGGGTCTTCTTTACATTTCGTTGGTTGACTTCTCTGTTTTTATGTCAATACCAAGCTGTTTTCAATACTGTAGCTCTGTAATAGAGTTTGAAGTCAGGGATGGTAATGCCTCCAGACAATCCTTTACTGTATAATATCGTTTTGGCTATCCTGAGTTATTTTATTTTTCCATATAAAGTTGATTATTGTCTTCTCAAGGGCTGTGAAGAATTTTGATGGGATTTTGTTGGGGATTGCATTGAATCTATATATTGCTTTTGGTAAAATTGCCATTTTTACTATGTTGATCCTCCCAATCCAAGAACAAGGGAGATCCTTCCATTTTCTGGTGTCCTCTTCAATTTCTTTCTTAAAAGACTTAAAGTTATTGTCAAAGAGATCTTTCACTTTCTTGATCAGAGTTACCCCAAGATATCTTATGCTATTTGTGGCTATCGTGATAGATATGTGGCTATCGTGACAGGTGATGCTTCTCTGATTTCCCTCTCTTCTTCCTTATCCTTAGTGTATAGGAAGGCACCTCTTTCTTGGAGTTGATCTTGAATCCTGCCACATTACTAAAGGTGTTTATCTGCTATAGGAGTTCTTTGGTAGTGTTTTTGTGGTCGCTTATGTATACTATCATATCATCTGCAAATAACAAATTTTCACTTCTTCCTTTCCAATATGTATCCTCTTGATCCCCTTATGTTGTCTTATTGCTATTGCTAGAACTTCAAGCACTATATTGAAGAGGTATGGAGAGAAAGGACAGCCTTGTCGTGTTCCTGATTTTAGTGTGATGGCTTTGAGTTTTTCTCACTTTAATTTAATGTTTGCTGTTGGCTTGCTGTAAATAGCTTTTATTATATTTAGGTATGACCCTTGTATCCCTAATCTCTCCAGGACCTTTATCATAAAGGGGTGTTGGATTTTGTCGAATGCTTTTTCAGCATCTAATGAAATGATCATATGGTTTTCTTCTTTCAGTTTATTTATATGATGGATTACATTGACAGATTTCCCTATGTTGAACGAGCCCTGTATCTCTGGAATGAAGCCTACTTGATCATAATGGATAATTTTTTTCATGTATTCTTGGATTTGGTTTCCCAGTATTTTATTGAGAATTTTAGCATCACTGTTTAGGAGTGAGATTGACCTGTAATTCTCTTTCTTGGTTAAGTCTTTGTGAGGTTTTGGTATCAGGGTCACTGTAGCTGCATAAAAGCAATTTGGCAGTGACTCTTCTGTTTCTATATTGTGAAATACCTTCAGGAGTATAGGTATTAGGTCTTCTTGGAAGTTCTTGTAGAATTCCACATTGAAACCATCTGGTCCTGGGCTTTTTTTGGAAGGGAGGTTTTGGATAACAGCTTCTAATTTTTTGCGACTAACAGATCTATTGAGATTGTTCGCCTGGTCTTGGTTTAGCTTTGGTATATGGTACTTATCTAAAAAAAATGTCCATTTCTTTTGCATTTCCAGTTTTTTGGCATATAGGCTTTTGTAGTAAGATCTAATGATTCTCTGAATTTCCTCTGTGTCTGTGGTTATGTCCCCATTTTCATTTTTGATCTTATTTATTTGAGTGTTCTCTGTCGTTTAGTTAGTTTGGATAAGGGTTTGTCAATCTTGTTAATTTTCTCCAAGAACCAACTTTTTGCTTCATTGATTCTTTGGATTGTTTTCTGTCTTCTATTTTGGTGATTTCAGCCCTGAGTTTGATTATTTCCAGTCTTCTACTCCTTCTAGGTGAGTCTGCTTCTATTTTTCTAGAGCTTTCAGGTGTGCTGTTAAGTCCCCATTGTATGGTTTCTCTATTTTCTTATGTGGGCACTTAGTGCTATGAACTTTCCTCTTAGCACTGCTTTCATACTTTCCCATAGGTTTGAGTATGTTGTCTCTTCATTTTTCATTAAATTCACGGAAGATTTTTATGTTTTTCTTAATTTCTTTCTTGACCCAGGTGTGGTTCAGTATGACATGAACACCTTAATCATGAAGAAGTAGATAAAATTGACTTTATGAAAGTGATAGACACCCTTAAACAGCATGTAAAAAATGCCCTTATAGAAATGGATGAGAAGTATAACAGAAAGTTTGAAGAATTGAGTAAATCAGTGAATGACACCCTAGGAAACCAAGGAAAAACAATCAAACAGATAATGGAAACAGTTCAAGACTTAAAAACGGAAGTAGAGGCAAAGAAGAAAACACAAACAGAAGGCCAGCTGGACAGGGAAAATCTAGGTAAACGAATAGAGACTACAGAAGCAAGCATAACCAACAGAATACAAGAGATAGAAGAAAGAATCTCAGATTCTGAAGATACCATAGAGAAAATAAACACGCTGATCAAAGAAAACAGCAAGGCCAACAAATTCTCATGACAAAACATTCAGGAAATATGGGACACAATAAAAAGACCAAACCTAAGAATAATAGGAATAAAAGAATGAGAAGAAGCGCAGCTCAACGGTCCAGAAAATATATTTAATAAAATTATAGAAGAAAACTTTCCCAACCTAAAGAAAGATATACCTATGAAGGTTCAAAAAGCATACAGAACACAGTATAGGCTGGATCAAAAAAAAACATCCTCTTGCCCTATAATAATCAAAACACAAAGCAAACAGAATAAAGAAAGAATACTAAGAGCAGCAAAGGAAAAAGACCAAGTTACTTATAAAGGTACACCTATCAGACATACACCTGACTTCTCTATGGAAACCATGAAAGCCAGAAGGTCCTGGGTAGATGTACTGCAGAATGTAAGAGACAATGGATGCAAGCCCAGACTACTATACCCAGCCAAGCTTTCATTCACTATAAATGGATAAAACAAAATTTTCCAGGATAAAAACGAATTTAACCAATATGTAGCCACAAATCCAGCCTTACAGAAAGTAATAGAAGGAAAATCACTAATCAAGGAGTCCAACAATGACCAAAATAACTCAGACATCTAGAGACCCTTTACCAGTGCAACTCAAAGAAGGGAAATACACAAAATCTACTACTAAAAAAGTGACCGGAGTTAACAACCACTGGTCATTAATATCACTTAATGTCAATGGACTCAACTCACCTATAAAAAGGCACAGACTAAGAGATTGGATATGAAAACAGGATCCAACATTCTGCTGTTTACAAGAAACACACCTCAACCACAAAGACAGACACCTACTCAGAGTAAAGGGTTGGGATAAGGCTTATCAAGTAAATGGACATAAGAAACAAGCAGTTGTGGCCATACTAATTTCTACCAAAGTTGACTTCAAACTTAAATTAATCAGAAGAGATGGAGAGGGACATTTTCTACTCCTAACAGAAAAAATTCATCAGGATGAAGTCTCAATCCTGAATATCTAGGCCCCTAATATAAAAGCACCCACGTACATAAAAGAAAGATTGTTAAAACTCAAGGCAGCCATCAAACCACACACATTAATAGTAGGAGACTTTAATACTCTGCTATCACCAATGGACAGGTCAAATAGACAGAAACCTAACAGAGAAATAAGAGAATTAATGGAGGTAATGAATCAAATGGACTTAACAGACATCTATAGAATATTTCACCCAAATAGGAAAGAATATACCTTCTTCTCTGCAGCTCATGGAACCTTCTCAAATATCGACCACATACTCAGGAACAAAGCAAACATCCACAGTTACAAAAAAATATTAATAACCACCTGTATCCTATCAGATCACCATAGATTAAAGCTAAAATTCAGCAACAATGCTACCTCCAGAAACCCTACAAACTCATGGAAACTGAACAGTCAACTACTGAACCACACCTGGATTAAGGACGAAATAAAGAAATAAATAAATGTCTTCCTTGAAGACAATGAAAATAAAGAAACAACATTCTCAAACCTATGGGACACTATGAAAGCAGTCCTGAGAGGAAAGTTCATAGCACTAACTGCCCACTTAGAGAAAACAGAGAAAGCACACATTGGAGACTTAACAGCCCACCTGAAAGCTCTAGAAAAAAAGAAGCAGATTCACCTAGAAGGGGTAGAAGACTGGAAATAATCAAACTGAGGGCTGAAATAAACAAAATAGAAACACAGAAAACAATTGAAAGAATCAATGAATCAAAAAGCTGGTTCCTGGAGAAAATCCACAAGAAAATAAACCCCTATCCAAACTAATCAAACGGCAGAGAGAGAAGTTGCAAATTAATAAGTTCAGAAATGAAAAGTGGGACATAACCACAGACACAGAGGAAATTCAGAGAATCATTAGATCTTACTACAAAAGCCTGTATGCCACAAAACTGGAAAATGTAAAAGAAATGGACACTTTTTTAGATAAATACCATATACCAAAGTTAAACCAGGACCAGGTGAACAACCTAAATAGACCTGTTAGTCGTGAAGAATTAGAAGCTGTTATCAAAAACCTACCTTCCAAAAAAAGTCCAGGACTAAATGGTTTCAATGTGGAATTATACAAGAACTTCCAAGAAAAGCTAATACCTGTACTGCTTAATATATTTCACAATATAGAAAGAGAAGAGTCATTGCCAAATTCCTTTTATGAAGCTACAGTAACTCTGATACCAAAACCACACAAGGACCCAACAAAGAAAGAGAATTACAGGCCAATCTCACTCATGAACATCGACGCAAAAATCCTCAACAAAATACTGGCAAACTGAATCTAAGAACACATTAGAAAAATTATCGATTATGATCAAGTAGGCTTCATACCAGAGATGCAGGGCTGGTTTAACATACGCAAGTCTATCAATGTAATCCATCATATAAATAAACTGAAAGAAAAAAAATCATATGATCGTTTCATTCGATGCTGAAAAAGCATTTGGCAAAATTCAACATCCCTTATGATAAAAGTCTGGAGAGATTAGGGATACAAGGGTCATACATAAATTTAATTAAAGCTATATACAGCAAGCCGACAGCTAATATCAAATTAAATGGAGAGAAACTTAAAGCCACTAAAATCAGGAACACGCCAAGGCAGTCCACTCTCTCCATACCTCTTCAATATAGTTCTCGAAGATTTATCAATAGCAATAAGACAACATAAGGGGATAAAGGGGATTCAAATTGGAAAGGAAGAAGTCAAACTTGCATTATTTGCAGATGATATGATAGTGTACATGAGGGACCCCAAAAACTCCACCAAGAACTCCTACAGCTGATAAACACCTGTAGTATGTGGCAGGATACAAGATCAACTCCAAAGTTCAGGCACCCTCTTATACACAAAGGATATGGAAGCAGAGAGGGAAATAAGAGAATCATCACCTTTCACGATAGCCACAAAAAGCATAAAATATCTTGGGGTAACTCTAACCAAGGAAGTGAAAGATCTGTTTGACAAGAAATTTAAGGCATTGAAGAAAGAAATTGAAAGGATACCAGAAAATGGAAGGATCTCCCTTGCTCTGGATTGGGAGGATCAACATAGTAAAAATGGCAATTCTACCAAGGGCAATTTATATATTCAATGCAATCCCAATTAAGATCCCATCAAAATTCTCCATAGATCTTGAGAGGACAATAATCAACTTTATATGGAGAAACAAAATACCCAGGATAGCCAAAACAATCTTATACAATAAAGGAACTTCTGGAGGCATTACCATCCCTGACTTCAAATCCTATTACAGAGCTACAGTAATGAAAACAGTGTGGTACTGGCATAAAAACAGAATAGTCGGCCAATGGAATCTTATAGAATATCGGATTTTAACCCACAAACCAATGAACAACTGATTTTTGATAAAGGAGCTAAAAGTATAAAATGGAAGAAAGAAAGCATCTTCAACACATGGTGCTGGCACAATTGGATGTCAACCTGTAGAAGAATGAAAATAGACCCATATCTATCACCATGCACAAAACTCAAGTCCAAGTGGATCAAAGACCTCAATATCAATCTGAACACACTCAACCTGATAGAAGAGAAAATGGGAAGTACCATACAACATATGGGCACAGGAGATCGCTTCCTATGTATAACCAAAGCAGCAGAGACATTAAGGGCAAAATTGAATAAATGGGACCTCCTGAAACTGAGAAGCTTCTGTAAAGCAAAGGACACTGTCATTAAGACAAAAAGGCAGCCTACTGACTGGGAGAAGATCTTCAACAACCCTGCAACAGACAAAGGTCTGATCTCCAAAATATATAAGGAACTCAAGAAACTAGACTTTAAAAGGATAATTAACCCAATTAAAAAATGGGGCACTGAACTGAACAGAGAATTCTCAACAGATGAAATTCAAATGCCCAAAAGATACTTAAGTCATGCTCAACCTCCTTAGCGATCAGAGAAATGCAAATCAAAACAACTTTGAGATATCATCTTACACCTGTCAGAATGGCTAAAATCAAAAACACCAAGGATAGCCTTTGCTGGAGAGGTTGTGGAGAAAGGGGTAACCTCATCCATTGCTGGTGGGACTGCAAACTTGTGCAACCACTTTGGAAATCAGTGTGGCGGTTTCTCAGAAAAATTGGGATCAACCTACCCCTGGACCCAGCATTACCACTCTTGGCAATATACCCAAGAGATGCCCTATCATATGAAAAAAACATTTGTCCAACTATGTACATAGCAGCATTATTTGTAATAGCTAGAACCTGGAAGCAACCTAGATGCCCTTCAATGGAAGAATGGATGAAGAAAATGTGGAATATATACACATTAGAGTACTACTCTGAGGTAAAAAACAATGACTTCTCGAATTTGGCATGCAAATGGATGGAAATAGAAAATACTATCAAGATTGAGGTAACCCAGACCCAAAAAGAAGATCATGGGATGTACTCACTCATAATTGGTTTCTAGCCATGGATAGTGGCCGCTGAGTCTATAATTTCTTATCCTAAAGAAGCTAAACAAGATGGTAAACCCAAGGAAAAACATATAGATATCCTCCCAGCTATGGGAAATAGACAAGATTGATGGGCAAAAAATTGGAATCTTGGGGGTGGGGTGGGATGGGGATGAGGGGTCATGTGGGGAAGAAAGTGTAAAGGAGAGGATTAGGGGAACTATGGGAATCGGGGTGATTGGGGATATTGGAAGGTTGGATAGGGGAGCAGGGAAACTCATACCTTAGTTAAGGGAGCCACCTAAGGGTTGGCAAGAGACTTGAACTTGGAATGGCTACCAGATGCCCAGGGCAATGTCCTCAGGTAGTTCATTGGGGCACCTGAGAATAGGGAACCTGAAATGAACCTATCCTATAATCATACTGATGAATATCTTGCATATCGCCATAGAACCTTCATCTAGCGATGGATGGAGATAGAGACAGAGACCCACACTGCAGCACCGGACAGAGCTCCCAAAGTTATAATGAGGAGCATAAGGAGAGAGAACATGAACAAGGAAGTCAAGACCATGAAGGGTGCACCCAACCACTGAGACAGTTGGGCCGATCTATTGGGAGCTCACCAAGGCCAGCTGGACTGCTACTGAAAAAACATGGGATGAAACCGGACTCTTTGAATGTGGTGGAAAATGAGAGCTGACAAGAGGCCAAGGAGAATGGCATGGGAACCTTCATCTGGCGATGGATCTAGAGAGAGACAGAGACCCAATTTGGAGCAACGGTCTGAGCTCTTAAGGTCTAAATGAGGAGCAGAAGGAGGGAGAACATGAGCAAGGAAATCAGGACCACGAGGCGTGCACCCACCCACTGTGACAGTGGAACTGATCTATTGAGAGCTCTCCAAGGCCAGCTGGACTGGGACTGAATAAGCATGGGGTGAAACTGGAATCTCTGAACATGGCGGACAATGAAGGCTGATGAGAAGCCAAGGACAGTGGCACTAGGTTTCGATCCTAATACATGAACTGGCTTTGTGGGAGCTTAGCCTGTTTGGATGTTCACCTTCCTGGACCTAGATAGAAGTGGGAGGATCTTGGTCTTCCTGTAGGGCAGGGAATTTGGACTGCTCTTCAGTATCGAGAGGAAGGGGGAATTGACTGGGGGGAGGACAAGAGGAGTGGGGATAGGGGGAGGATAGCGGGGGGAGGGGGCAATATGTGGGAGGAGGGGGAGGGAAATGGGAAACGGGGGGCAATTGGAAATTTTAATTAAAAAAGAATTAAAAAATGAGAAAAAAATATTGCCTATACTGGCTATAAATCTAACTTTTATACTTGATATCTGTTCTTATTATATGTAGTCCTGTATTGGTTTGAACATTCTTATTAGGTAAAAGGGGAGGTGATGTGGAAACTCCTTTGGCCAATGGCCTTTGAGAGGCTGGACCTTGTGTGGTGTGACTTTGTGGAACCAGAAACACTTAGGAGAGCCCATTCTGCCTCTTGTGCAAAGCAACAGACTCTCGTCAACCTGGGGAGCTACTGGGAGAAAAAGATTCCAAGAGTGTGGTAAACTTCCATGATTTTTTTCTTACTGAAGAGTTGCTGACAGGAGGAGTTACTGTGGGTAACTCTCCAGGTTTTCTCCCTTACTTATGAGCTAATGGTAGTAAGACTGGCAATTCTGTCTTAGGAAAGTATCTTTTAGGTCATATTCTTACTTGGGACAGCTGGCAAATGAAGCTATCATGAGTTTGAAGCTCTTCCAGCCCTCCTGTTTCTTTTGAAGTTGTTGGCAACATATGTGGCCTTATGCCTAAGCCAAGAACTTTTTCCCGTTGAAGTGGCCATCGAGGACAGGTGCTCTAGGCCTTAGCTCTTATTTGGGACCTATTAGCAATTGAAACTGCCATCAGATATGTTTTCCTGGCCTCATCAAACACTGAGTTCTTATTGGAGGAGTGGATGGAGGATGGGGAAGGGAGAAGTTGGCAGGAGTGGAAGGACAGTGGATTGATTTAACTCGGGTATGTAAAATGAGATTGTCCTAAAAAGAAAAAAAAGAAAGAAAAAAACCACTGCCAGAAGAGGCCCAGACATTTATAGGGGAGGTACTGGCAGCTGAATCTGAAATCAAGGAAGTGCGTTATTCCCTATCACTTTACTTATAGATTACTGACAGTTGAAGCTGCCATGGAGGATGTGCTTTCCAGGCAATATCTTATACTGCCTAGGCCCACTTGCTTCTGGATGGACTAAGGTAACACCCACAGTGGTATAACTGTTCTGTATCAATTAGCAGTAATAGCCCCATAGACATTCACTTATTCCATTCAGATAGCCACGGTTCCATCTTTCCATATGACTCAAGGTTAATAGCTAGTTTAAAGGTAAAGCAAACTGTGATGAGCAGCAAGTGACAGAAACCCACTGGAAACACTAGGAGCCAAAAGTGGTGATTCTTTGCTGGGGCATGGTGCATCCTGGCATATGAGGAGGAGGAAGGTGTCATATGCAAGCAAGGACTCAGAAGCCCCCAATTCTCATCTCTGCCCTTCCTTCTTTATTCCCTGCAAGATGGCTTATATGCCTCATCACTTCCTCTTAGATCAGATTTCAATAAATGACAGATATCACTTGTCATATTAACTCCTGCTTATCGAATATTTAAGAAAGCATTATCTGTGTTTACTTATATTCATCAGGCACTTCAACCTCAAGTCCTGATTGATTATTTCTCCTTGCTGTGCTCTGTTGGTCTTTTGATTGCTTTTATGATTCTGAAAAAATTCCTTTCTCAAATTTCTCCTCCAGAATTCCCACAATGGTTAGTGTTCTTTCTCACGACAAACAAATGACATTATTATTATTATTACTATTATTACTATTGTTATTGATGTTACTTTTATTATTGTTGTTGTTTTTCTGTTGTGATTTTATCCTGAAAACTAATCCACAGGGATTCACTGGTGTTCTCAATTGTACAAAGAGAGATTTCTACAAATGATTACTTCAACTCCATGCTTTCTAATCATTTTATTATTTGTCTGATTGTGTTCATTGCAACCAAATTACTGTTTTCCAACTGAGGCCTTAGTCTAAGACACTCTATGTGACCTGTCCCTATTCCATAGCACATTCCCACACTTTGTGTTCAGACTGTGACATGCTTATACAATCCATTCTCTCTTTGTTGAACAACCTCTGGCTGGTATTATTTCATGTCCTTGTTCCAAGTTGGGTCCTTTTAAATATCCAGGCTGTTTCTTCACAAGTGATGGTATCTTTGATCATCAGGATGAGCTGCAGTTGCTTCATTTCAAAGTTGTTTCTTCTGCATCAAGATATTGAAACTTTGCAAATAGCCATTTTCTTTGACTTCCAGTCAGCGGCAGAATCCATTAACGATTCTTACCTGAGCCAATTAAGGCATATATGGTGGCTGCCAGGTGGTGGGGTTCTAATTTCATGATTCCTTTGTGTTTATGAGTTGGAATGCCACCCCAAGGACCCAGTTTTCTCCTCCACTGTTTTTTTAATCAAAGCAGTTGGGATTAAGAAACATTTTCTTCCAAAGATTTAAAATGGCAACTATTATTGTTTTCTGCGATGTTAAGTTGTCCCTGGTCAGCAACCAACAAGCCTTCATGCCATCTCATGTTTTCCTTTTGACATTTGTGTTGTTTGAGAACTTAGTTACTCCCTGGATGCATGAGATATTTTAGGCTTCTGCCTTCATCTTCCCTCTGCCTATCAATCCACCATTTCTCCATGGAGTGCTGTTATCTTCTTCTTCGGGGAATGATATCAGAATTTAAACCCCAGCACTTGGAATGATGAATACTGAATGAGTCTGATGTTTGCATCTGTGGCCTTTAAGAGAACTAACATCAGGAAAAGCCTTTTATATAAACACACGTACACTCACTACTGTATACACGTGAACACCTATAGGTCAGCACATGAGTTTTCTCACTTGTTCTCCCTGATCTACTTCGTGCTTAGAGTTCCTATTGCATCTCCTTTCCATTTTAAGACTCACTTTTCTAGTGGAAAAGCTGTTGCTCTCATTCCTCACTATCCCGATATGGTTTTATTGCTAAATCACCTGCTAGACTGTGAAAGACACAATCTAAACAGGGCTCAGTGTGTGTGTATAGAGTAAGTTTAAATCTTTATTCTGAGAAGTTATAATCAATGTGTCAGGAAGTTACTTACAGCTACTGTTAGTAGTATTGCGCATTGGAGGCACATTACTCATTCTGCATATCAAGTACTAGGCAGCTGGAGGAATCTTCTCTGTCTTTTCCTGGGTCCTAGAAGCCATGAGACTTTCAATAATGTATTAATTATATTTCTTTTAATCTATTAATATCATCTCTCTCTTATTATTCATCTATCCATCCATCCTTCCATCTATCCATTTATTCCTCATTTGTTTACCAAATATCTAACACCAGTCTCTCTGTCTATCTATCTTTCTATTTATCTTGTCTTAGTTATGGTTTCTACTGCTGTGAAGAGATAACATGACCACCATCAGTCTTATAAAGGAGGGCATTTAATTGGGTTCTGACCACTAAAATCATGGCAGAATTTTACAAGACTTCAGGGAGACATGGCGCAGGAGAAGGGAAGAGATCTACATCCAGACCCTTGGGGAGCAGGAAGGAAGAATAAGACACTGGAGCTATGTTGAGCTTCAGACATCAAAGAGTATCTCTGGTGACACTCTTTCTCCAACAAGGCCACACCTCCCAATAATGTCACTCCCCATAAGCTGATAGAGTATCATTTTTATTCAAACCACCACATATCTATTAATCATTTATATTTGGATGATCAATTATTATTTACCATCACTCTATAATTTATCTGTCACATATGGGTATATTTGTTACTCTATCAGTCATATATCTATCCATCTATCTACTTATCTACCTATGTTAACCTCTATTTATCACACTTTCAATCTATTAGGTGTATCTATGTATCTATTAGTCTTTCTATGTATTTATCTCTGTATCTCTAAGATATGTATAATTATTCCTCTGTACATGTTTCCTCTATGTTTCTATATTATTCTATTGATGTATCAATCTATGTATCTGTATATATCTGTATGTTGATTATTATATTAATCAATGTCCATTTATATAATTCTTTCTGTCCATTTATCTATCTATTCTCTATCTATTTTCCATCTATATAACTTTTTATCTATCTACAATCTCTCTATGTGCTTGACAATTTTCATATCTGTTATTTCCCAGTATTAAGTCATAACCTTTTAAAGTTCCCACCATCCACTCTCTCCCTGTGTTTTGCCCATAAGATTTTGATCAAGAGTTGTCTGTTAACCAAAGCCTCTGACAACACTGGTTAAATTATTGACCTTAATTCTGCTTGAAAAACTACTCTTAGTAGAAGGATTTAACATTTGCTGAACCTAGATTCAGATCTCACACAGTATGCCAAGCAGGTCCAACTGTGACAAGATATTGAAAAATCTCCAGCTGCACCCATTGGGTAGTGTCTATACTATAGGCATTCCTGTGAACGTAAGATGACAATGTTTAAGAGCACTGTAGCTCCGTAGACAAGGAGAGATCTTAGGGTAAATGTCACTGAGTTCTCTGTTTCCTTCTGCTTAGAAAGCCCAGATTCTGCATTCTTGAAAAAAGGGTCCCATATGCATTTGGAATAATTGTTATCCATGGTATTTGTCAGCTTCTTTGTTGCTTTCAAAGGACATACAATCTTCTTTCTACTTACCTTACACAGACCTCTTATGTGGTATCATTCAGTTGAACACTCATGGAAATACACTTCTGAAAGACTGTCTGCCCATGTTAGTGTGAAGTCTAACCCTTCCCAGATCAGGAGATGAGGAGTTATTTCCCCCGACAGATGATTTCTGTGCATCTTCGGCAGTGGATGATAGTGCTGTGATGTTGATCATGGCAATTTCTTTTTCAATTTTCTGAGAGAAGGGAGTGATAGATATACATGGATGATGGTAAGGAGCAGAAATCTAAGCAACTGCAGGAAGAGAGGAAACACGGAAACAGCGACACTGAGAAACATACAACAGGGTTGTGAGTCAGGGACAGCCTTGATTTGCTATAGGATACTTATCCTTGCCCTTGAAACTCAAGCTGGTAGAAATGTCAGTGTCTCTTTAACAGCTCCCCTAGGACATAAAGGGATGCAGGAGCTGGCTTCATTCTCCAGAGCCCATCATATCCCCTAGTCTCTCAGGAGACTTTTCAGTTCCAAGTGATAAAACACAATTCAAACTGGCTTTAGGGAAAGCCAAAGTTTAGTTAAAGCAAAAATTCATCTAGGCATCAAAAGACAGTGAGTAACCTTCAGATGGGACTGGAATCGTGATTAAAAAAATCTTGACCAGGATGCAGGTCTTGATTTCTAATTTTTTTTACTGACATTATAATGGACACAATGTTAAGATGTTTCCCTGGCTGTTTTAAGGTCATTTGAGTTTTTACAAAGCCTAATGTGGTCAGTTGAGTTAACTCTAACAAAAACATTATGCCATAAAATGACTGGTATAGCTAAATGAGGAAGATAGGACATACAGTGTCCAACAGTTTGCCACCACAAGGCAGGAAAAGCCACCCATGCCTGGATTTGGAGGAGAGTTTCAGGGAGAACTAAAGGGAAGGAGCAGGAAGGTCCATGTGGAAGATGGGGTATACAAGTGCTTATTTATAATCAGTACTCTGTTTAACTTTGTGATATTGTTTTCTTATTTGAACAACATTGGAATTTTGTAGTCACTGTGCTGTGAATTCAAAAATGAGCAATCACTTTCTATATGAGTCTCAATTTAAGACTAACATACTGAAAAGAGAGTTTCTTTGTCAGTGATAAATCAGCTGTGTGTATACAGGCCTGAGTTCAGACTCCAGAAACCTTATTCAAAGCTTTCCAACGTGGTAGTGTGTGCTTGTAATGTCACTTCTTGGGAGGCAGACACTGTGGATTCTGGTACTGACTGGCCAAACTGCATCTTCTATTCAGAAAATCCTAGGTCCCTGTAAGTGATACTGTCTAAATAAGCATGGTAGATGATTTCTGAGGAATGACCACTGAAGTTGTCCTTTGGTCAAATCACACACACAGACACACACAAACACACACACACACACAGAGGAAAAGCCACCAAATAACTTTCCAAACCACATAACTGCAGATGTACAAATGCTAATTGGTTAATATAATTGGCATTATTTTTGTGTCAATGTCAGTCATTTGTGCAAGATTAGATGATTGAACAGTGCCCCTTCCAATGGGAATAATGAGATTTTAGCTCTTGGGTGGCTTAATTATATTCATTGTGAGGCAGCACCCCACCCAACTTTCTGGAATCTTCCAGCTACCAGGGTCCCATCCCATTTTAAGAACTCCATCTATTAACATCTCCATAAGGTCTCAAAGAATGTCACTGCTACTGGCTGTTAAATATATTGGAGCTGCTTTGAAGTGGTTGGGAAAAGAAGCCAGCTCATCAGGTGTGTGGTACATTAGTTGAAAAATTCACATAATCGTTATCAGACCTGGAAGTAAGAGGGAGAGCAGAATGAACTATATGAGAAATACAGCAGGTGAACATGACAGGAGCTGTAATGGGAAGAATTTGTTACCTTTAAAGCATGGAGAAAGACTTGTGAAGACAGACAGCATAAATGGGTGTCAACCTGTAGAAGAAGAAAAATAGATCCATATTGTTCAGCATGCACAAAATGCAAATACAAATGGATTTAATGACCTCAATATTAATCTGACCACACTGAACTTGATAGATGAGAAGTTGAAATGAATCTGCAATACATGGACCCAGGAGACCACTTCAGTGTAGAACCTGAGTAGCATAGACAATGAGACCAAAAAGGAATAAATGTGACACCTCCTGAAAGTGAGAAGCTTCTGTAATGCAAAAGAATTTGTCACTAAGACAAAAAGGCATCCCTTTGAATGTGAAAAATCTTCACCAGTCAGTAATCAAAATTCTGATCCCCAAATATGTAAAGAAATCCAGAAACTAGACATTAACACTTAAATTACTGCAATTAAAAAGGGGTACTTAACTGAACACAGAATTCTCAACAGAAAACTTTCAAATGGGCAAAAGACAATGTTATGCTTAGCCTTTTTAGCAATCAGGGAAATGCAAATCAGAACATCTCTGCTATACCATGTTACAACTGTCAGAATGGCTAAAATCAAAAACACCAATGATAGACTATGCTGAAATGGATGTAGAGTAGAGGAATACCCATCCCTTGTTGTCGGGAATGCAGACTAGTGCAACTACTTGGGAAATCAATGTGGCAGTTTTTCATGAAACTGGGAGTCATGCTACCTCAGAACTGAATAATTCCATTCTGTAAGAGCATTGTGCTCTTGAATATAGTTCCCTGCTTGTTTGAAGTAAAAGAGTGACTACTATTTTTAATAGAAATGATTAATTTTTTTATGAGTGTGAGTTTATCTGCACATTAGTGTGTTCACCATGTGCATTCAGTGCTTGTGTTGGCCAGGGTCAGATGTTCTATAACTGGAGTTACAGATGTTTGTATGGGTGGGAGGAATTGAAACCCGGTCCTCTGGAAGACAAGCAAGTGACCTTAAATGCTGAGCCATCTCTCTCATGCAAAAATGATAGTTCCCTTTCAGGGGAAGGCCTAATTACTAACAGGCCTAACCACCAAAACCTGTGGAGGATATTTTGTAGTCCTAACAGGCATCCAGGTGGTGGGTGACTCACTCAGTCGCCCTCCCCTTCTCACTCTTGTCACCTGCTTGCTATCTTGTGTCCTTTTCTCTCTTGCTTAGGACACAGAACTCTTGAACATCACCAATCTCCCTGGAAACGTCATAGGGTTCAAGAAGAAAATTCTGTGTTGGATGTATTGGAGTATCTGGAATGCTGCTGGCCTGATAAGGGTTTTGTGAAGGTACCAGAGAAACACTCATGCTCTGTTGTTTCATTCTCTCTGTCTTTAAATCTCCAGAATGTTTTCTTTCTTTTTCTCTCCCTTCACCTTCACCATGGTCACACTTCTCTCTCATGCATGTTCTGTCTGAATGTCTGTCATTTGAAGCAATGGAGATGACCTTACAGAAGAGGACATTATTGTCAAGAAAGAAGCTTTTGTTTCCTTTGCTGGTTTTTGGTCTCAACAAATGATCTCTTCCCTTTTTCCTCTTCTTCCTTCCTCTCTGTCTTTCTCATAAGAGGGCTGCTTCCTTTACTTTGCAAGCGATACATCATTGCAGGTTTTACCAACTGGCAATGCCTAGTTGAATTATTTACTGAGTAGTCTTTCTTTATGTACCCTACTTTCCTGCAGCAGCTGTCTGCATTATCTGGATGAAGTCTCATACCAATAAAGCCTCTTTTACTTTGGCTTAAAAACTAATTTGGGGTCAATGTAAGATAATAAAACACACAAGCTTGATGTGTTAAAATTTTATTAATATACATTAAGTAAAAGCTATTAAAATAACAATAAAAAGCCTCATCATGCACATCCTGGCTTAATTTGAATACCAGCAAAGGAACACCCAGCTTGTAGTTGAGATATCTGTACATGGGATACTTCTCCCGAATTCTCTTTATTAGTGATCGATGAATATTTTGGCTCCAAATTTTTTCGGAACCTTCTGGATGTTTCACTGTCCTTACTTTTTGTCAGAAAGATTTAAGATTAGTATTTATGTTGTCCCCACTATTTTTTGCATATTGGTTGCTCATTGCTCTTCTAACAGAATCCACAGAGAAAAAGGATTCTAAATTTGAATCAATCAGAGAGCTCCCAGTTCCAATTGGCTCAGATAATGTAGGAAATTCACCCAAAGATCCTGCTCTTCACATCTCATCTGCTTCTTTTGAGAGGTGAAAGGAGACCTGGTCTTAGGCTTTTCCAACTTACATTATGCATCTGTTTATGTAGAGGTCAGAAGACAGCTTTTTCTCTCCCTTCACCACCACCATGTTCACACTTTTCTCTCTTGCATGTTCTGTCTGAATGTCTGTCATTTGAAGGAATGGAAATGCCCTTACAGAAGAGGAGATTATTGTCAACAAAGAAGCTTTTGTTTCCTTTGCTGGTTTTTTGTCTCAATGGATGATCTGTTCCCTTTTCCCTCTTCTTTCTTCCTCTCTGTCTTTCTCTTAAGTGGGCTGCTTCCTTTATTTTGGCAACCGATACATCATTGCAGGTTTTATTCACTGGTGATGCCATTATTCATCTGTTAATGTGGAGGTTACAAGACAGCTGTCTAGACTCATGTTGTTCCTTCCACTCTCTGGGTCTTTGTTTCCTGGGTCTGGGCTTGTTTAATACTTATAATATGGCCTTGCCTTAGAACTCCTGGCAATCCTTGTGCTCGTTAGGTATAACAAATTAAACAAAGTAAGGGCTTCCACATTAGGAGTCAATAAAAACCTGTGTTTAGGAGATAGGCACATATGAGACAGACTGACAATGCATATCTTCACACATGGAAACACACATACAAACACACACACACACAGCCATATATTTGAGACAGGTTATCTCATTGAACCAGATGGTTACTGATTTTCCAGAACAGGTGGTCTAATTGGTATATAAGTATGGATATGGTTGACTCTATCAAAGAGAGGTAGCTTAGTGCCAGACTTGGCCGAGAAGGGCCTAAGGATGTGTATGTGTGCCTTCATACATATGGAAGCTGTTTCATTCTTTGTGTGTGTGTGTGTGTGTGTATGTGTGTGTGTATTCATGAATGTGAGTGCAAGTGGGCATTGCCACAGTAAGCATGTGGGCTTGAGGAGAGGGGAGGACAACCCAGCATATCAGTAGTTGCCTTCCATTTTGTTTGATATGGTGTCTTTTTTGTTTTTTTTTGCTTATTCAAGGCTACTTGACTAGCTAGCTTCTGAAGAGTCTCCTGTCTCCACCTCCCAATTCATCTTAAGAGAACTGGACTTGCAGATACTTGTACACATCCTGACTTTTAGTAGATTCTGAGCATTCAGTCACAGTGCCTTTCACTTTCATGGCAAGTGTTTTGCCTACTGTGCCAACTTCCTGGGCCAGGAGTTACTTATTGTTACTATTATTTAATTCAGTAACATTTCTATTAGCTATAGTTTTCTAGAGTAACAGAACTTATAGAAAAAGTTTTAACACAATGGTTTATAGGTTGTGGCCTTGTTAATCCCACTATGAAAGGAATGTCCAAAAGCAAAGTAGGTATTCAGTCCGAGACTCTGAATGTGTCAGCTAGTCTTTGGTACACACCAGAACTATAAAGAATTCTGTGTTAATGCTGGTGAGGGAATAGCCTCGCCTTTGAGAGCAAGCAGGCAGAGAAAGTGATTCCTCCTTCCATTTTCTTTATATAAGCTGCCAGAAGATGGTGTGGCCCAGACAAAAATGCCTCTTCCCACCTCAAAAGAGTCCTATCTCAAAGATTGAAATTAAGAAGAAATATCCTTCCATAAATATGCCCAGTCATTAAAATACTTATTAACTCTAGATGTAGTCAAGTTGACAACTAAGAATAGCCATCCCATCATTATGAATATATTATCTATTCATATAGAAATCTGTATTTCTACCTCATAAAATCCTCCAAGGTTGTATGGCCACAGATCTACTTCACTTCCTATGAGACTTTTCTTAAGTCGGGCAGAGATGCCCCTTCATTGGAATGTCAATCCTGTTCACTGCAATCTACACCACCAGTTTAACTCCTTGTGGAGGTGCAGGGATGTCACATTTACATGCTGATTTTCTGGTTTAGATTTTGCAGGAATATAGAAAGGTTATTATTCAGGGCCCCTCTTTTATAAAACAATGGGACACATACTACAGTTCATCCCATCACTCTGGTGGCAAAGTCTGTCTATGTAAAATCTGAAAGCGGCATTGGGAAGTGTGTGACTTAGCAATGATGGGAAGGGATGGAGGACTCTGGAAATCCAATCACAGAAGGAAATATTGAGTAAGGTAGGTGGCCAACTGGCCAGTCAACTCCAGAGGAATAAAATGTCATTGTATCAGGGGCCATCAAAATGCTCTTCACATCTGTCAAGGACCAATGTGGGGTAGATGCAGTGTGAATTTGCCTTTCAGCTCCTCAGAGTGTGGGTTCATTCTCAGTGGAAAGAAAAGTATGGTCATGCACTGAGTTCCTTGGTTAAGATTTTAGACTTTGGCAATAAATTCAGATCTTGATTCCATCCTTCCTTTCTGTTGGAACTTTGTTAGACTGTGTAACATGCCTGAGCCTAGCTTCCTTATGTCTTAGGAAAAGAGGAGACAGGATTCAAAAGGCCAAATGAGATAGTTGACAGGGTTCTTATAGAAAGATTTCTTCTAATGTCATTGTGTGAGGCAGGCCAAAGTGATGGAGGAGGACTGTATGTCTATAGGTTTATAAAGAAACTGCCTTGGCTCTTTTGATAGGACAGCAGGTTAGATAGGCAGAGTAAACAGAACAGAATGCTGGGAGAAAGAAGCCGAGTATACAGACGCCATGCCACCCCTCTCTGAGACAGAAGCAGCTTAAGAATCTCCCTGGTAAGCCAGCAGCTCATGGTGCTACACAGATTATTTGAAATGGCTTAATCAAGATGTGAGAATTAGCTAATAAGAGGCTAGAAATAATGGGTCAACCAGTATTTAAAAGAATACAGTTTCTGTAAAATTATTTCTGGAAAAGCTAGCCAGAGCTGGAGACAGGTGGCAGGATGCAGCCTGCCATTCCTATAACACCAAAGAGCAGTCAAAGTTAAGCTCAAAGCTATGCCACTGAAATGTGTATAATATAAATTGGAAACACAGTTGTTTAAAAAGATGAGTGTAACATTTTATGGAAATGTGTATGCATGCATGCAGAGGCCAGAATTTACCATGGGTGTCTTTCTTAGTTACTCTCTGTCATGTTTAAGATACATCATTCCTTTGAACCTGGAGCTTACCAATTCCCCTAGACCAAAGAGTGAGACTCAGAGACCCAGGTGTGGCTGTCTCCACAGAACTGAGTGATGGGTTTATATCTTTAATTCTGAGATTCTTGCACAAGTTGAAGGGATCAAATTTATGTTCTTCATTTGTATGGAAAGCACCTTACTGACTGAGCCATGGCTGAAGAACAAGACAGTTGGTTAAAAAGTATTGAGCTCTGAGTTAATATTCTGAATCAGAAAAGGGAATGGTGTGACCTTAAATAAATGTTGGGGAGATTGAGATGAGAGACATTCAAACATGAATGCCTTTGCTTCCTCCCCTCAAGACTCCTGGTGGATGTGTCCAGAGGGCTACTGAATTATCACAGCTTGGGGAAACGGCGAACTGTGACGTCTGTTTGGGCTCAGGTCTTGATATCAAATTTAGGGTGTAAATATATAAAAGTGTACATCCAGAGTAGCATGCTATGGTTGGTCTATCCCAGTAGTATATTTCATTTGAAAGCAGATGTTAATTTCTGTAGATGCTCATTTTAGAGGGGCATGACAGCAGATGCTCAAGGCAGAGGTGCATTGTTATAGATGCTTAAGGCAGAGATTCATTACATGGGATTGAAATGGCATTCCATCTCCTGAGCTTTGACTGCCAGGATTTGTGGCTCATTAACCTTTAAAAATGCTTTCATTATCTTCCTGGAATTGGGACATGGGGTTTTTCATTTTCAGTTACCACCTTTGTCTCATCACTGCCTATATGTCGCATAGTCTCAGTTTTTCTACTTTCTGATTAGGAAAGCCATCTTTTGCAGTCTTAACTTCTTCCAGAATGTAACTGAATATATTCTCTGGAACTCTGCAACTCCCCATGGTGTTACATGTCTTAGCTTTGGTGTTACGTCCTCAGCTTTCATTGATGCTCAGAATTCTTCATCTGTTTCTTGTTGCTGCCAATGTGATTGTGGCCATGTATGTCATATCTCAAGCTGGATGTTCTATCTGTTTTTATTATTCCTGCAAGTGGTTCAATGCACTGTACCTGAGATAGAGACTCCTCTGGGGGAGAAGACGAGCATGAGGACATTTTGATGCCCTGGTATTACAACGCCAGATGAGATGCTTCCCCAAGAAGCAAGCATCCTGTTCATATGATCAGAAGAAAGGCAGATGTGACAGTGTAGACTGACATCATGACATCCTGTAATATGCATTTTTCCCAATTATGTTAGTTTTGAATCTTCCCCAAGGGTCCTTCATAAGCCGTTTGTTACATCAGTGAGACTTTTTGTTGAGACTCTAGGGAGATTTGCCTCCTTCTGCCAATGGTGAGGATAACTCCAGGGAAAACGGTCATCTGTGCCACACTCTAGCTGGCCCTCTCAGTGTAGAAATTTCCAATGCTTGGGCTAGCTGCTTGGAGATTTTGTGGCCTAGACAGGAGTAGTGACTATGGAATATGCTGTGGCTGTTTCCTGCTTAGCTCAGGTCTCCTCTTCCATTTTGAAATCCTACAGGGTAGTGCTCTCATACTCCCTCTCCTTTTTTTTAATCTCTCCTGTGTGAACCCATAATTTTACTTTCTTATCTGACTCTGACCCTTCCATCTCCACATATAAAGTTCTTTAATGCCAATATGTAGTTTTGGTTGATAGACTCTATCCTGCAGGAAAGCTGCTTAGATAGGAAGCAAACAACTCAAATTAGCTATAGAGAGTTTGATAAGCTGAGCAGATTCACAAGGCAACGTCCTCCAAACAGTATATTGGCAGTAAATATATAACCGAGCAATCATCACAGACAAATAGAGATGCTTAGATGAGGCTCAGATCAACTGAGCCAAAGATTAAAAAAAACACTCTTCAGATCACTGATTTGCCTCAAGGCTGCACAGTGAATTTCAGGTTCTCAGCCTTACTGAACTATTAACCATGCTGGGGTGGGCTTTGTTGAACCAACTTCTATTGTGTCATATCTACTCTAAGTGCTCGCTCACCAATTTTCCTGCGAGTAACCCGAAAATTATTCATTGGTTCACCTAGTTAGACTTTGTCTATTGTTAGTTCCATATCTCTGGTGTGTAGCCAATTTATTCATACAACATAGGTTTTACCCAGACAAGCCATCTCAGATAGTCAATGAATCTGCAATACCCTTTGTTGGTGGAGGCCACTCATTAGTTAGTTTCCCGACCACCTTAACTTGAAATAATCACAAAAAACCTATATTATTCACAACACTGTTTGGCCAATAACTTAAACGTATTTCTAGATTCCTCCCTTATTCTAAACAAACCTATTTACATTTATCTGTATCACCAGTAGATCATGTCTTACCAACAAATTTTTGACAACTCCAGAGAAGGTGTTCTTCCATGGTGGAGTCTATGTGGCTTCTCACTGACCCTACGCTGTTTCTCCTATCATTGTTTACTTTTACCACCTAGGTCTATTCTGCTAAGCTACTGTCTGAAACAACATTATTCATTAACCAATAAAAGCAAACATAGACAGAAGGACTTCCCAAACCAACCCTTTGTCCAATGTATTAATTCCAAGAACTGGTATAAAATTTTCTAATAAAACAAATACTTGAAAGGGGTTGATGTTTATTCTCAGGATCTGGAATAAATGTGTTGGTGGGGACCCTACATCGTCAAGATGTGCTAGGAAAGTTGACTTTTGATATTGCTCAGTATGTATCAGTTCTCTTACTGTCTCCATTGTTTTGTGAGCACACCACTGTTTTCCTGTGTCTCTTTTGATACAGAGGTTTGCCATTGAATTTAAAGACCATCTTATCCTGAGATGACACATTTTTGTGAATCTTAAGCTTCTATTTGCAAAGTGATATTTTTAAATTATGATCCCTCTCAGTGTGGGCTAAACTTGGATATATCACATTTATGGTGTGGTTTCCTGCTGTACTGTGTATTTACAAATTCTCAGGATTAAGACTGTGTTACTTGGCAGGAGTCACTACATTTTAGGTGACCCTGTGTGATTGGTTTTTCCTTTGTTAAATAGAATCTTTAATGATCTTGAGAGAAAGGAAATGAAATGCTATTTCAATATGTTAAATATTCTTTCATCCTTGGGCATCTGTCCTTCTGAGGGTTGTTTTTGTTTTAATCTCATGTATGTACTTACAAAATGTAATGGTTTCACTCCATCTGCTATGCAAAACATTGTGGCAAATAAACAAGCAAGCAAAAAGCATCAACACAAAAAGAACTTAAGGGAGAGAAGGTTTTATTTTGCCCAGCATTTCAGAGGGATTGTTTCAATAGCTATTGAAATGGCAGAGCAACAGGAGTCTGAGGCTCGCTGGCCACATTGCATTAACAATTAAGAAGCAGAGAGAGATCAGGAAGTCGGGTGATTCTATAGATTCTTAGAGCCTATCTTCAGTGTCCACTTCCTCCAGCAATTCTCTGCCTCCTAAAGGTCCGGCAACCACTTCAAAGAGCACCACCTGTTTGGGAAAAATGTTCAAATATGGGAGCTTATGGGGGACATTTCTCACTCAAACCACAACACGTTCTATGCCAATAGATTCCAGAACTAACCAGTAAAAACTATTATCACCCATGATGGGCAGCTTGTTATACTCAGGGGGAGATAAATATAAACGCATGCACAACTTGAAAATGGCTCCTGTAACTTTAGGCTGTTATAATTACATGCATAATATATAGGTATCAGGTCGGTTTATAATAATGCAACCTTGAAAGTCTAATCAATCTTAATATTTTAAAGTCTATTTAATATTTTATTAAAATATAATATTTTAAAGTCTAACCACAATCAAGGATCCTGCTTCGGAAGAAGCTGGTTTGTGGGAGAGAAGAGGCAACGACGTGATAATACAGAAAAAGATAAAGTGTTCTCTAGCTTGATGAGCTGTTTGAGGAGCTGGTCATTGAAGCTCCATGGGAAATGAGAGCAAGACCCACAGTAACAGCTTTATTGTGTCAGTGTGTGCAACCACAGTAGGCTGTGTGATCAATGTCACCCTAAGTGTTGGGCTTCCAGAGTAGATTAAATGGAAGGCTAGTGTGTTCTGAGAGGGCTCCTCAGGGTGACACATGAGTTGACATCAGCCCTCAAGCTATGGGAACAGGCCAGGTGTAAGAGAAAGGGAGAGGGCTATTTGAAAGAAAACAGATGAATTCTGGAATGAGCAACTATTATTCTCATTATTGTTTCACAACACAGAAACCCAAATCCACCACCTGCCTCTTTCAATTTGACTTGAAAGAACATGGAGAGAGTGTTAAAAAAAATCAGAGATTTAAAGCCATTTCTTTTCCTCTTGCAATGTACAATGCTTCACACAAAAAATATTCTATATAAAAAAGCCCCACTCTTTGTCTATCTTTGGGCACAAATTTCCTTCCTGCCCCACATTGCCAGGAGCCATACAGGTAAGAACAATTTGTCAGGCAGTTTGGCTGTTGCTGTTCCTGAATTCTGTCCTTCTTTTTGCTGGTAATTTGGATGTTTATTGTTTCATTTTGTGTTGGAGATCTGTGATATATTGGTCAGGCATACACACTGCTGTATTCTCAATCTTTTGTTCTGTAAACTTCATTACAATTCCAACATCAATCCGAGCATTTGTTCCTTTTCGTCTTTGACATTTCTAATTAAGAAATAAGAATCCTGGAACTACTTTTGCATATATCTGGGCAATCTTGGAGTGAGCCAGCTCAAACCTACATTCCTCTGGATTCTCCCAGGAGCTGTGCATCTGCACTTCCTTCCCAACCATTTTATGATTTGAACACCTGTTGCTCTCCTTCTCTTTACAGAGACCTGGGCAGATCTGGTTGCTGGTACCAATGACTTCCACAGATACATTATTGTCTCCTAAACATGTGCTCCCTGGGCATTCCGTGATATCAAATGTATTTTTTATTTGACCTAAGTGTAATTTGATTGTAGGTGGAGATATCAGCTATATTGGCATGAATTGAAACAAGCTGCCAAGTTCAACTAAGTCACACGCATGTAAGATTCATTCCCAAGTAGGAGTGTATCTAGGGAGAGGTTATATGTGACAAGGATATATATGACACAAGAGGGTCAACCTCTGCCAGACGTGTCTTAACAAATTTTCAGAGCAGTAATGGATGTCCATGAAAGGTAAATATTTTAATGAAAATCGGATAGGCTTTTTTATATTATAGGTGTTTTACCAATATATTGATTTATCAAAATTATGCATCATCCCTATCACATTAGGCTTTAACTGACAACCTGACCCAACTTAGAAGCAGATAAAAGTCTCAGTTGGGTCTGTAAGCATGACTGTTGTCAAGTGTTAATCAAGCCCAGTCCACTGTGGGTAGCATCCTTCCCTTAGAAGTGGTCATGTGCTGTGTATGAAACCTAGCTGAGTTTGAGGCTGCAAGCAAGTTAGCAAGTGGCATCCACTACACTTGTGCTGCAGGGACTGCCGAAATTTTAAGTTATAAATTAAACAACACACACAGCTTGGGTCTATATTGGAGTCAACAGTCGAGGGAGAGTCAAGTGTAAATGTAGGCTCTTTGGTATAGAAGAGAGACAGGTATTTGACTCTTCACTTTAGACCTGTCTTGCTGAAACTTTAGAATGTATCAGGGACATTAAAATGGAAATAACTGAAGTGCTTTTCCTTGGTAGTGTCTCTCTGCTGAGCTTAACTGACTATTCTTAAATACAGAGAGTTTTGTCTGGTCTTGGAGTAAGCATATCTCTTCCTTCATCTGTCCTACATAAGAGGGAAGGGTCAGAAGTTTGTGCCAGACCCAAAAAGCGCCTAGTTGACAACTGGTATCAGAGGCCCCTGGAGGAGGGTATAATTCACTCAGTGATGAATTTTCTCCCCCTGTGGCTGACTTGGTGGACAGTATGTTCTTTAAGATTTTGTTGAAGGCAAAAACTTCAATATCATCTAAGAGTAAAACCCAAAGAGACATAGGAATGTTGCTGCTCTCCCTTAATTCACTTGCTTCTCTTGCAGATAAAGAACACTCCAGAATGTAGGTGGTATCTATAACGGTGTGTCTGTGTTAACTAAGCATACCTCATTGGAGTTTTACAACTATTGAGGCACCAGCTTACAAAAAATGCCTGCAGGATACTGTGGGGTTAGCACAGGACTCAAATAATTCTTAGGGAACTGGGTTTCTGGCCATCTCCAATGTCTACTTTCTTCCAGCACCCTCAATAGGCAGGGGCTTTCATATCAGCTACAGCTGAAATTTCTTCTGACTCTAAAAATTTCACAGTATCTAGGACAAACTTTTCCATCTGCCATCTCTTTGGAATATAAGATGAGTTCCCTGAGGGCCATAGATATGTCTCAATTTTCACCTCCCAGTCCCAGAAGTTTCAATGGTACCTTACAAATTCAGGGCTCTCAGTAAGGTTAAAGGGATGAATAAGGTTTTGGCATATCCAAAGAGAGCAGAAAGGTCATGAGGGAATGAAGCATGGCCAGGGGTTTCTTTAGATCTGCTGTTTTTCTCCATGCTTTGCTCCTGAAAATTCATGGAAGGAAATATGACTGTAAGTCTGTGTTTGATATCAGGAAGGTGTGAAAGAATGCTGGCTTATTGAGCTTGTGAGCACTTTTCCCTTAGATGAAGGCTGTGTGATGAGGTGGGGATCATGCTAACTATCTTCTCAGTTAATCTGGGTCACCTATCAACATGAGTGTTCTGTGCAAGTGTTCTATGGACAGATCCGAGTGTGGTCTGATGAGGATTGCTAAAGGTACTGAAACATAATGTCATGGCCTGGGAAGACAGACATTCTTTGAAGTCCTTTGTAAGAGGTTTATAAAAGACCCCAATTACCATTTCCTGGGGTACTGTGGGATCAAACAGAGACTTAGGCACTCTTTGCCTTTTATTCATTTTGTGTGTGGTTTACTTACAGCGTTTATGTGTGTATGCTTATTTCTTCATGTGTGTGGGTTCACATGCATGTATGTGTGAACATGAATTAAGCAGCACAGTGATCAATGTTGGGAGTCAAGCTCAGTAATTCTCTAACCGCAGTCATTCAAGCAGAACTTGTTAAACAAATATATCCATGGACAGTGAGGCCAGACTCTTTAGCCAGAACACCAAGTGCATTTCTGGGGGATCAGACCTTTGATGCTTACACTATACCAAGCAGCCATCACCACAACATCCTAGGCACCAACTTTACATGAGATAAGGAGTAGCATTTATTGTGCACCCAGATGCTTCATGCATATCAATTCCTGCAGTATTTCAAACCTCTTGGGGCTTGCCTCATAAACTCCACATCCTTCTGATGTGAAAACCATGTAGACCAACAAAGAGGTAGGACTCAGCCTGGGACTTGAGCCTTAGAGCTCTGATCACTATATTCAAAAGAGTGCCCTAATTTCTCAGTTAATGCAGCCCCTGCAAAGGCTTGTGACAGTGACTCCACTCTCTCCTTACCTCTTCAATATAGTGCTTGAAGTTCTAGCAATAGCAATAAGACAACATAAGGAGATCAAGTGGATTCAAATTGGAAAGGAAGAAGTTAAACTTTCATTATTTGCTGATGATATGATAGTATACATAAGTGACCCCAAAACTGTACCAAAGAACTTCAACAACTGATAAAGACCTTTAGTGATGTGGCAGGATACAAGATTAACTCGACAAAAAATCACTTGCCCTCCTATGCACTAAGATAAGTATGCAGAGATGGAATTCACAGAAGCATCACCCTTCATGATAGCCAAAAATAGCATAAAATATCTTGGGGTAACTCTGACCAAGGAAGTCAAAGATGTATTTGAAAATATCTCTAGGACTTTTAAGAAGGAAATGCAAGAGGATACCAGAAAATGGAAGGATCTCCCTTGCTCTTGGTTTGGGAGGATCAACATAGTAAAAATGGCAATTCTCCCAAAAGAAATCTATAGATTCAGTGCAATCCCCATTAAAATCACATCAAAATTCTTCATATAACTTGAGAGGAAAGTAACCAACTTTATATGGAAAAACAAAAAACCCAGGATAGCCAAAGCAATTTTTAAAATTTATTTATTAATTAAAGATTTCTGCCTCCTCCCCTTACCGCCTCCCATTTTCCTCACCTATCCCCCAAAGAGTCCACATCTCTCCTCAGCACTAAGATCAGTCAGTGTTCCCTGCCCTTTGGGAAGTCCAAGGTTCACCAACCTCCATCCAGGTCTAGTAAGGTGAGCATCCAAATGGCCTAGACTCCCACAAAGCCAATAAGTGAAGTACGATCAAAAACCCATTGCAATTGTTCTTGAGTTCTCAGTAGTCCTCATTGTCCACTATTTTCAGCGAGTCCTGTTTTATCCCATGTTTTTACAGAACCATGCAAGTTGGACTTGGTGATATTCTGATAGACCATCCCCATTGCATCAGTGTGTGGGTACACCCCTCACGGTCCTGAGTTCCTTGCTCGTGCTCTTTTCTCTTTTGCTCCTGATTTGAACCTTGAAATTTCAGTCCAGTGCTCCAATGTGGGTTCTGTCTCTGTCTTATTTCATCACCTAATGAAGGATGATGCCTATATGTTTTTCTTTAGGTTCACATGCTTATTTAGCTTCTATAGGATCATGAATTATAGGATAAATGTCCTTTAATTATGACTAGAAACCAAATATGAGTGAGTACATCCCATGTTCCTCTTTTTGGGTCTGGCTTAACTCACTCAGGATAGTTTTTTATATTTCCATCCATTTGCATGCAAATTCAAAAAGTCATTGTTTTATTTTTACTCCTAAGTAGTGCTCTAAAATGTATATATTCCATACTTTCTTCATTCATTCTTCCATTGGTAGGCATCTAGGTTGTTTCCAAGTGCTGGCTATAGCAAACAATGCTGCGATGAAAATAGTTGAGCATATACTTTTGTTTTATGATAGGGCATCTCTTGGGTATATTCTCAAGAGTGGTATTGCTGGAGCAAAGGATAAGATGATCCAAAATTTCCTCAGAAACCGAAGCACTACTTTTCAAAATGGTCGCACATGTTGAATTCCCAACAGCAATGGATGAGTATACCCCTTTCTCCACAATTTTCCAGCAAAGGCTATCATTGATGTTTTTTATTTTTGCCATTCTGACAGTGTAAGATGATATCTCAAAGTTGTCTTGATTTGCATTTCCGTTTATTGTTAAGGAAGTTGAGCCTGACTTTAAGTGTCTTTTGCCCAATTGAACTTCTTCTGTTTAGAATTCTCTGTTCAGTTCAGTACCCCAATTTTTAATTGGGTTAATTAGTATTTTAACATTGAGTTTCCTGAGTTCTTGGAGATCAGACCTTTGTCTGTTGAGGGGTTCGTGAAAATCTTCTTCCAGTCAGTTGTTTGCCTTTTAGTCTTAGTGACAGTGTACTCTGCTTTACAGAAGCTTCTCAGTTCCAGGGGTCCCATTTATTCAAAGTTGCCATTAATGTCTGTGCTGCTGGGTTTTTATTTAGGAAGTGTTCTCCTGTGCCCATATGTTGTAGAGTACTTCCTTCTATCCCTTCTATCAGGTTCACTAGTGGTCCGCTGTATTTTGTCTACCTTTCTGTGCTTGAGCTTCTTACCTGCCCACTCTCTAGGTTGAAAAAACTCTTATGTTTAAGTCAGTAACAAATTCATTGTCTCCATTATGAGTTCAAGCAAGCATAAGAAGGGAAGGATGTATGTATTTTGTTCTCTGCTGAGAAACCTACTTCCTGACTGACTGAGTCAATGAAAAGAGAAGGTATGCCTATCTCCAAAATGAGTAAGAAAAATCTGAACAGATAGAAAAGCATTTGCAGGACAGCTACGCCTGTCCTTCAACACTGAGTTAATAGTTAGGTGGTTGAAACCAAGAAAACCTGCCCAAGGTCATGGCACTCCAGTCCACTGACTGGTTGTATTTTGTCCTCTCCTTGAGACTCAGGATATTACATAAAGTCATTCTGTGTGTTTTTTAAAGAAGTGAGTTCTGTGAGACCTACTGCAAAATAAAAGATTCGTTAGTCGGGACAACCGTAGTCCCCCTCAATGCAGATTGATGAGGGGAGGCATTCACACATAATAGGATCACATAAAGCCTGTATGTGAAGTAGAGACAAATCCCAGTGCCATTATCATTGGGTTTTCAACCTGCCTCAATTGTTAGCCACATTTAGAACTTCCACTTTGATCCCATGGTCTGTCAGTCCCAGCACAGCTGATTCTGTTGAGCTCTAAATAGCTCAGGCAGAGTGTCTCAGTGGAATGACTTAGCCTTATATTCCTGACTTCTTTGCTCATTTTCTCCCACCTTCTCATCTTCAACAGGAGCTTGAAAGTTCAGTCTAGTTTTCTGATATGGATCACTGTCTTTATATCCATCCTTTGCCCAACAAAACTTTTGTGATGATATTGAAGATAGTCATCAGTCGGATTATGGGACAAGGCAGTCTTAGTGCCTAGGGACATGGACACTGCAGGCACCCTCTCCTCACAAACCCAAGGTCCTAGTTGGAGTAACCCCATGGCCTTATGGAAACACTGCTAAAAATAAGACTCTTACCAACCCCAGAATGGCACCCTAAGTTGAGCTCTCATCAGTTGGTGAGCATTAACTTGTGTGTGTATATGTGTTTAAATAACAATAAAAATTGAGGGATTGTAATATTGAAAGTTCTTATCTTGAGAAGAATATTTGCTACAGAAACAGAGTCATAATAGTACTGAGAGTGTAGCCTGACATATGACATGTTTTTCCCTCATGCATTATCCCTCTCTGAGATCATACATATTTTTGGCCACTCTCCTCTGTTTCCTAAACAGCCATCTTGTCCTCTTCCACACACTGCGTCTCATTTCGTCATTCCCTCACCAAGGGGAAAAGACCATAAGTCCTGTTTTGTTTTGAGGCCTGTCTTTCTGTGATGTCCCATCCACCACACACTCCATCATTGACCAAACAACATAACATCTTCACAAATTTTTATTTTTAGAGCAAAAAAAAGTTCCATTGGGAAAGATACCAGGATTAATAGAAGACCTGAGGTATTTCTGAAAAAAAGAGTTCCCCAAACACAGTTTTAAGTCTGACCCCCAAAATTTGTGAATTTCAATTTAACAAATCTTCATCAAATCATAGACATAGATATGGAAGTCATTATCAAACTTGATGAAATGCACGGAAGGTTTGGTGGGAACTTGGTAAATAATTTTACCTATAATTGGGTTCCATCTTTTTCGTTGTGCTGCACGCTTTTGCCTGCCAAGGAATCCCTGCCTAATTCCAAATTCACCCCTATTGGAGGACATCGTGGCATAATGTGGAGGTTGCTTTCAATGTAGTCATCTACATGCTGGTAAAGGTACACAACTGGATGTTTCTCGTAGGTAATGTAGAAACAGGTCTTCATGGTCTGCACCTCATCTTGGATCACCCCACTCCACTCCTCCCTAGAGCCTGGCATGATGTGGAGGTTGCCTTCAAGGTAGTCAACCAGGAGGTGGTAAATGTACAAGACCGGATCTTTCTTGTAGGTAATATAGAACCAGGTCTTCATGATTGGCACCTCCCCTAGGACCATCCCCTTCCAGTCATCCTTAGAGCCATTTGTGCCCTCAAATGTATGTTTCACTGCTCTGCCAACTATGGTGTTTGAGAGATGAGTGTCTGTCTCCTGAGGAAATGGTACGTTGTTAGGCAGGAACTTAAGGTTTAAAATCCTTTCATCACTGTGAAGCTCCAATCCATAGACACAATCTATTCCATCATACTTCAACAAATAAAGAGAGGGATTTGTTGGCAGTTGATCTAGAATGATGGCTTTCCACTGGGTGACTGGTTCATTGGCTTCCTTGCAGCCTTGAGAAATTCTGTGGCCGACAATAATCTCCAGGGCCTCAAAAGGCCTACTCAGTTTTTGCTTCTGGAGAGATGACCCATTCCTCTTCTGGACAGGTGGCATGCATCTCATACTAAGAGGCATCTTCATCATGGCTGTAGACTTACAGAGATAGGCCACTGACCTCCTGGTCCGCTGTTTCTTTGCTATCTTTCTGTGCTTGGGCTTCATAGCTGCCCACTCTCTAGGTTGAAAGAACTTTCCTTCTGTTTAATTCAGAAACAAAGTCGTGGCCTCAACCATGAGTGCCTGCAAGGATAACAAGGGGAGGCTATGAGGTCAAGGCTCATTTCTGGAAGAACTTTGGTGCAGGAGACAAAGATATTGATCAACAGGTTTGCATACCTAACTGTAATTTTCTCTTAAGAAATAAATAGGACAATTTGCAAATTTTTCTCTACAGCTCAGTATAGCAATCTCAGAGACACATTCCTGCTGCCCAAAGGCAAATGACGTCTGCTGAGAAACCTACTTTCTGACTGACTAAGTCTATGAGAGGAGAAGGTATGCCTATCCGCGAAATGAGTAAGAAAAATCTGAACAGATAACAAAGAATTCAAAGGACATCCACACGTCTCCTTCGACATCAAGCTAATAGGTAGGGGGCTCAATCCAAGACAGCCTGCGCAAGGTCATGGCACTCCAGTCCACTGGCTCTCTGTATTGGGTCTCCTGATCCAGACCCAGGTATATTACATAAAGCCATTCTGTGTCTTCATTGTGGAAGTGAGTACTGTGAGACCCACTTCAACCCGAAAGACTCATTATTCTGGGCAACAGCAGCCATTGAGAAATAATTAGTATCTTCTAAAACACCTATGGACAAAGAGGAGCTTTGCCATTTTAGTGGATTGATGAATTTGATATTGTTAGCAAAGATACAGTGGGAAGAATAGCTGGCATTCACCATCCCCACAGCTATCAAATATAGGAGCTGGTAACAACAGAAATGGTGGACCCGCTGGACAGTTGAAGGAAAACTTTTTTGTACTACAGAGGTCTTAGTTGCTTTGGAAACATATTTACCAAAAGAAAATGTCCTACCTCTCTAGATTCCATCTTCCGGAAATGGTCAGGTGCAAAAATCCTGTTAAACAGTTGTGGAGACCAGGAGCTGAACTGTCCTACTCAGGCACTGTGAGGATAATAAACCCACCTTCATGGAAGACTAGTGCTTTGAGTGGAACAGAGTTGCTACCACGATCCAAGGCTTTGTGACATCACCAAGGCTCTACTTATGTCAGAAATCCCCTCACAAGCTTGTTACTTCCCTATTTACCCACAGAAATATCCAGCATTCTGCTCCTCAAAAGATGTATACAGCCACCAGGAGACCCAAAATAAGCCCCCACTCATCTTCCCAATTACTCAAGTCACACTCTTGCCCAAGCAACTCATCCCTGTATCTTATTTTTCTGAAAAAGTCTTTGGTGTCTGAGTCAACAACTCACATGAAAGTTTTTTTTTCTTAGATCCCATCTCTCCATTGGTTATCTTCTATTGATTTTTTTCTTCCTTCATAAATAATAAATTTCAAATTTCCTTTCCCTCTCCCCCTAACTACTCACGCAACCACCAATCCTCTCCACTCCCAATCAGGTCCTAATAGAGGGCAGGTTACCTTGACCTGTGGGAAGCCCTTGCCCCCCCTCCATCCATATTGAGGAAGGTATGCATCTACACATAATATGATGGATTAAAGCCTGTATGTGCAGTACAGACATATCCCTGTGCCATTATCATTGGGTTCTCCTTCTGCCCCAATTGTCAGCCACATTCAATGCTTCCACTTTGATCCCATGCTCTGTCAGTCCCAGCATAGCTGGTTTTGTTGATCTCCCATTAGCTCAGACACAGTGTCTCAGTGGGTGGACCAAGCCCTTGTATTCCTTAGTTCTTTGCTCTTATTCCCTCCCCTTCAGCTCTTCAACTGGAACTTGGTATCTCATTCTAGTTTTCTGATGTGGGTCCCTGTCTTTATCTCCATCCTTTTCCGTACAACAGTTCTATGGTGATATTCAAGATAGTCATCAGTCTGATTATGGGACAAAGCACCCATAGTTCCTAGGGACATGGCACAGTGCAGGCACCCACAGCTCACCTGCCCAAGGTCCTCATTGGTGTCACCCCATGGCTTTCTGGGAACCCCTCTAGAGAGAAGCCTCTTACTAACCCCAGAAAGGCACCCTGAATTGAGATATCAACAGTGTGTGAGCATTAACTTATGGAGGTGTGTTTGTGTGTTTAAGACACAATAACAGCAGATGAATTATAATATTGAAATTTCTTATTATCTTGAGAAGAATACTTGCTACAGAAACACTATCACAGTAGTACTGAGAGTGTAGGCTGTCTCAGCATGGAGAAGTAACTGGAGCAAACCCCTTGTAGTTCAGCTCAGTGGCCCAAGAAAGATGGTCAAGGAAAGTCAATGAACTCAGGGATGGAAGTTAAAACTCAGACTAAATAACATTCCAAATCATTTAGGCGGAACATGAGACACTCGTGCAACAGTCACAAGATGTCTAAAATGCCTGGAACTAGAATCTTAGGGCAGGAGAAGTTGTGGAGCTGAGAGTGCATGGCTAAAACTGACAGAATCTGGCAAAAGACATGTAAGCGTAACTAGCAAACATCCATGGAAACCATGAATGGGAGAAAACCCTGAGAAGTCTGCACAGAAACATAACATCTTGACAATTCTGAGATTTAAAGACAAAGGAGAGATCTTAAATATGTCACTGTCACATGGTGATGATTAACCCACTCCATTGCAATGTGACCCCCTGACATGTTTAAGATACCTGTCAATTCTGTCTATATAATTACAGAGAAATTCACATTGCTTGCACAGATTAACTAGCAGCATGATTTACCGCTCAATCAAAGGCAAAGCAAAGAAATCATGGACATGTTGTTGAATGCTGATGATGTTGTTGGGAGCATTTGTGGGTTTTTTCTTAAAGGGAAATCATTGGACACACAAATGCATGAAGCAGATCCTGTCTCTGCCATGTACCTGAAAGCATGAAAAAAATAAAATAAATAGGTTTTTGTCACATACTGGTAATTTTGCTGCTATGTCCAAATATGTGTGTTGCAGGAGCTCTTTCTTCTCCTTCAGGCTATAGCAACTGAGATAAAGGCCATTGGGGTGTGGTGTCTCTCTCTTTCAAAATGGAGCAACTGCCTTCAGCTTGCTCTCATGCATCCACCTCCACATCCAGCTACTAGGCTCCTCTCCTCATCCTGCAAAAGGCTGTTGTCTGGCATGGCAATCTGTAAGGTTTACCCCTTAAAAGAAATAACCATTTTATGAATCACAATTCTAAACTGGTGTGGGAGATTGTTTGTGACTTACACCTTCCTATGTGATGAGAGCAACCAGGCTGTGGAGGGGGGTCTCACTCTTCATGTTGCAGAAGCCATGGCAGCAGGAGTAGGAGGCTTCTCGTTCTCTGTAAGGAAATCAGTAAACATTAGGGACCAGTGAAAGGATGCCCTGAAACATCAAGGCTTGAGCTTTCCGACCCCAATTCCTCCAGCTAGGTTCTGGGTCTCCACAACCTACAGAACCTCCTGAGGACCAAGTATTCAGAACCAGAAGCCTGTGTGGGCCATATCACATAAAATCGTAGTGAGTACACCAATCTTTTTTTTTTTTTTTTTTTTTTTTTTTTTTTTTAATGTACATCCTTGTGTCCCTCCAGAAACATTTGTATTTCCAATAAAGATAACTTGCTGCCTCTTTGGTGTCCTGAAATTGCTCTAAGGTGATGGTGGGGCATTCTTACATACCTTGCTGTGTTGTTATGAGACCTTAATGGGACAGCAATTGTTTCAGAAATCAAAGGCAGTTAGGTTCAAACCTGTGGTTAGCAGTGTGCTGGACACTTGGGTTGCCTATAGCTAATCTATGGAAAGATGGATTTCCTAAGAAGGGTAGCAGCACACATGGAGGCATGTAGTCTTACCTTTTCAAATGACCCATTTTGTGGCCTTACATCAGGCTCCTCTATTCTCCTCATCTTGGTTTCTTTACCAGATTAGGACAAAAATTAAAACTCAATGTCCTGGACGTGAACACTGAATGAGTTATCTATGTGAGATCACAGTGACAGAGCTCATGGGAATCTGACTCATTTTACAGGCTTGCCAGGTATCAATCTGTAATCTGCCTAACTGTACTGCGCAAGTGTTGTCATGGTTGCTCCTCTGTTCCTCCTCATATGGTCTCCATCTACAGAGAACTCAGAAAAATCCACCCCTGAGAGGGCAAGTTCTTTACAAATGAAAGTTTCTAGAACAGAAGAGACATAGTAGATTTATCTTGGCAACCTGTAGACACAAGACATGGGGAAATGGAAGAAGGGATTGAAGAAGATAGAGACATGGAGGAATGGATAAATTCAATCATTCATTGGATAAGTGAGTGATCCAATGAAAGAGATGGCTAATAGGATAAAATGTGCTGCATGCCCTCTGAAAGTCAGTCCAAATTGAGGGTAGATAAGGTTATCCACTAAGGAGGAAGCTTAGTCCATTTTGCCTTCTTTGTGCTCTAGACCCACCCAGGAGAGTGATGATGATGTTGAGGAGAAGAAGGGGCGAGGGTACCAGCATGCCCTGGTACAAGTTTTCACCCACATTGTAGCCAAATCACCTGACCTGGCACAGGTGACCTACATGCTGGGTCCTGAATGGCAGTTTGACACCTACAACCTTACTAACCAAGTTTTTGAAGATAAAGGAACCAAAACTGCCCTGTTAAATATGTCAGGATCCTTGCATGATGGGAGTCAGGCATCAATATCATACTGGTATCCTCGGGTCTGATGGGTTTGTGGGGTGTTTGCCACACTTCACCTAACATCACTGATTCCCTAGGTAACTGATTTTATGGAGCTCGGTGCATTCATCATATCTGTGCATGTCAAACACCAATGTGATTCAATGTACTACTAGTTTAGCCTAGGTGCGGGTGAGTCTGTTTATGAGTTTTATAGCCCAAATCCCACAGAACATGATCAATGACAAGGGAACAGTGTTTTACAGTTAAGGCAGGCCAATTGTTTAAATGAACTCACAGGGGTTGAATGGCATGCATAAGACTTGTGAGAGTGCAAGACAGAAAGAATCCAGGCATGACAAAATAGGTAGTAGATAGAAGCCTGGCAAAAGTAAGTAGGTAGCCTGAGGTCCACCCCATTGCAGAAGAGCCACTGAGAGGAGACACTTTTCTTTAGGCAGGAGGTTCAAGGTCACTCAACATGGTCCAGTGGAGTTCATATACCCAGTGACTTCCAGATGGTATGAATTAAACCATTAATCAAATGAAACCCAATTTTCTTTGCTTCTGAGTACACATTTGTAACCCTTCATGATCACTCTCTATCCTCTTAAGTCCCGACACCTCGATGCCACATCTTTCCATATGACATGTTTTTCCCTCACGCATTATCCCTCTCTGAGATCCGACATCTTTTTGGCCACTCTCCTCTGTTTCCTAAACAGCCATCTTGTCCTCTTCCACACACTGCATCTCCTTTCGTCATTCCCTCTCCAAGGGGAAAAGACCATAAATCCTGTTTTGTTTTGAGGCCTGTCTTTCTGTGATGTCCCATCCACCAGAAAATCCATCATTGACCAAACAACATAACACCTTCACAAATTGTATATTTAGAGCAAAAAAAAATTCCATTGGGAAAGATACCAGGATTAATAGAAGACCTGAGGTATTTCTGAAAAAAAGAGTTCCCCAAACACAGTTTTAAGTCTGACCCACAAAATTTTGAATTTCACTTTAACAGATCTTCATCAAATCATAGACATAGATATGGAAGTCATTATCAAACTTGATGAAATGCACGGAAGGTTTGGTGGGAACTTGGTAAATAATTTTACCTATCTTTTGGGTTCCATCTTTTTCGTTGTGCTGCACGCTTTTGACTGCCAAGGAATCCCTGCCTAATTCCAAATTCACCCCTATTAGAGAACATCCTGGCATAATGTGGAGGTTGCTTTCAATATAGTCATCTAGATAGTGGTAAAGGTACACAACTGGATATTTCTTGTCGGTAATGTAGAAACAGGTCTCCATGGTTTGCACCTCATCTTGGACTACCCCAGTCCACTCTTCCATAGAGCTGGCATGATGTGTAGGTTGCCTACAAGGTAGTCAACCAGGAGGTGGTAAACGTACAAGACCGGATCTTTCTTGTAGGTAATATAGAACCAGGTCTTCATGATTGGCACCTCCTCTAGGACCATCCCCTTCCAGTCATCCTTAGAGCCATTTGTGCCCTCAAATGTATGTTTCACTGCTCTGCCAACTATGGTGTTTGAGAGATGAGTGTCTGTCTCCTGAGGAAATGGTACGTTGTTAGGCAGGAACTTAAGCTTTAATATCTTTAAATCACTGTGAAGCTCCAATCCATAGACACAATCTATCCCATCATACTTCAACAAATAGAGAGAGAGATTTGTTGGCAGTTGATCTAGCATGATGGATTTCCACTGGGTGACTGGTTCATTGGCTTCCTTCCAGCCATGAGAAATTCTGTGGCTGACAATATTCTCCAGGGCCTCAAAAGGCCTACTCAGTTTTTGCTTCTGGAGAGATGACCCATTCCTCTTCTGGACAGGTGGCATGCATCTCATACTAAGAGGCATCTTCATCATGGCTGTAGACTTACTGAGATAGGCCACTGAACTCCTGGTCCCCTGTTTCTTGGCTATCTTTCTGTGCTTGGGCTTCATAGCTGCCCACTCTCTAGGTTGAAAGAACTTTCCTTCTGTTTAATTCAGAAACAAAGTCGTGGCCTCAACCATGAGTGCCTGCAAGGATAACAAGGGGAGGCTATGAGGTCAAGGCTCTTTTCTGGAAGAACTGTGGTGCAGGAGACAAAGATATTGATCAACAGGTTTGCATACCTAACTGTAATTTTCTCTTAAGAAATAAATAGGACAATTTGCAAATTTTTCTCTACAGCTCAGTATAGCAATCTCAGAGACACATTCCTGCTGCCCAAAGGCAAATGACCTCTGCTGAGAAACCTACTTTCTGACTGACTAAGTCAATGAGAGGAGAAGGTATGCCTATCCCCGAAATGAGTAAGAAAAATCTGAACAGATAACAAACAATTTGAAGGACATCCACACGTCTCCTTCGAGATCAAGCTAATAGGTAGGGGGCTCAAACAAGACAGCCTGCCCAAGTCATGGCACTCCAGTCCACTGGCTCTCTGTATTGGGTCTCCTGATCCAGACCCAGGTATATTACATAAAGCCATTCTGTGTCTTCATTGCGGAAGTGAGTACTGTGAGACCCATTTCTAATTGAAAGACTCATTATTCTGGGCAACAGCAGCCATTGAGAAATAATTAGTATCTTTTAAAACACCTATGGACAAAGAGGAGCTTTGCCATTTTAGTGGATTGATGAATTTTATATTGTTAGCAAAGATAAAGTGGGAAGAATAGCTGGCATTCACCATCCCCACAGCTATCAAATATAGGAGCTGGTAACAACAGAAATGGTGGACCCGCAGGACAGTTGAAGGAAAACATTTTTGTACTACATAGGTCTTAGTTACTTTGGAAACATATTTACCAAAAGAAAATGTCCTACCTCTCCAGATTCCATCTTCCGGAAATGTTCAGGTGCAAAAAGCCTGTTGAACAGTTGTGGAGACCAGGAGCTGAACTGTCCTCCTCAGGCACTGTGAGGATAATAAACCCACCTTCATGGAAGACTAGTGCTTTGAGTGGAACAGAGTTGTTACCCAACGAACCAAGGCTTTGTGACATCACCAAGGCTCTACTTATGACAGAAATTCCCTCACAAGCTTGTTACTTCCCTATTTACCCACAGAAACATCCAGCATTCAGCTCCTCAAAAGCTGTATATAGCCACCAGGGGACCCAAAATAAGCCCCCACTCATCTTCCCAATTACTCAAGTCACACTCTTGCCCAAGCAACTCAATTCCTGTATCTTATTTTCTGAAAAAGTCTGTGGTGTCTGAGTCAACAAATCACATGAAAGTTTTTTTTTCTAAGATCCCATCTCTCCATTGGTTACCTTCTATTGATTTTTTCTTCCTTCATAAATAATAAATTTCAAATTTCCACTTTCTTTCCTCCTCCCCCTAACTACTCACGCAACCACCAATCCTCTCCACTCCCAATCAGGTCCTAATAAAGGGCAGGGTACCCTGACCTGTGGGAAGCCCTTGCCCCCCTTCCATCCAGATTGAGGAAGGTATGCATATACATATAATATGATCGATTAAAGCCTGTTTGTGCAGTACAGACAAATCCCAGTGCTATTATCATTGGGTTCTCCTTCTGCCCAGTTGTCAGCCACATTCAATGCTTCCACTTTGATCCCATGCTCTGTCAGTCCCAGCATAGCTGGTTTTGTTGATCTCCCATTAGCTCAGACACAGTGTCTCAGTGGGTGGACCAAGCCCTTGTATTCCTTAGTTCTTTGCTCTTATTCTCTCCCCTTCAGCTCTTCAACTGGAGCTTGGTATCTCAGTCTAATTTTCTGATGTGGGCCCTGTCTTTATCTCCATCCTTTTCCGTACAACAGTTCTATGGTGATATTCAAGATAGTCATCAGTCTGATTATGGGACAAAGCACCCGTAGTGCCTAGGGACATGGCACAGTGAAGGCACACACACCTCACCTGCCCAAGGTCTTCGTTGGTGTCACCCCATGGCTTTCTGGAACCCCTCTAGATAGAAGCCTCTTACTAACCCCAGAATGGCACCCTAAGTTGAGATATCAACAGTGTGTGTGCATTAACTTATGGGGGTGTGTTCGTGTGTTTAAGACACAATAACAGCAGATGGATTATAATATTGAATTTCTTCTTTTCTTGAGAAGAATACTTGCTATAGTGAAGAAACACTATCACAGTAGTACTGAGAGTGTAGGCTGTCTCAGCATGGAGAAGTAACTGGAGCAAACCCCTTGTAGTTCAGCTCAGTGGCCCAAGAAAGATGGTCAAGGAAAGTCAATGAACTCAGGGATGGAAGTTAAAACTCAAGATAAATAACATTCCAAATCATTTATGTGGAACATGAGACTCTCGTGCAACAGTCACAAGATGTCTAAAATGTCTGCAACTAGAATCTTAGGGCAGGAGAAGTTGTGGAGCTGAGAGTGCCTGGCAAAACTGACAGATTCTGACAAAAGACATGTAAGCGTAAATAGCAAACATCCATGGAAACCATGAATGGGAGAAAACCCTGAGAAGTCTGCACAAAGACATAACATCATGACAATTCTGAGATTAAAAGACAAAGGAGAGATCTTAAATATGTCACTGTCACATGGTGATGATTAACCCACTCCATTGCTGAGTGACCCCCTGACATGTTTAAGATACCTGTCAATTCTGTCTATATATTTACAGAGAAATTCACGTTGCTTGCACAGATTAACTTGCAGCATGATTTACCGCACAATCAAAGGCAAAGCAAAGAAATCATGGACATGTTGTTGAATGCTGATGATGTTGTTGGGAGCGTTTGTGGGTTTTTTCTTAAAGGGAAATCATTGGTCACACAAATGCATGAAGCAGATCCTGTCTCTGCCATGTACCTGAAAGCATGAAAAAATAAACTAAAATAGGTTTTTGTCACATGCTGGTAAATTTTTCTGCTATGACCAAATATTATGTTGCAGGAGCTCTTTTTGCTCCTTCAGGATATAGCAACTGAGATAAAGGCCATTGGGGTGTGGTGTCTCTCTCTTTCAAAATGGAGCAACTGCCTTCAGCTTGCTCTCTTGCATCCATCTCCACATCCAGCTACAAGGCTCCTCTCCTCATCCTGCAGAGGGCTGTTGTCTGGCATGGCAATCTGTAACGTTTGCCCCTTAAAAGAAATAACTATTTTATGAATCATATTTCTAAACTGGTGTGGGAGATTGTTTGTGACTTACACCTTCCTATGTGATGAGAGCAACCAGGGTGTGAAGTGGGTTCTCACTGTTCATGTTGCAGAAGCCATTGCAGCAGGAGTAGGAGGCCTCTCATTCTCTGTAAGGAAATCAGTAAACATTGGGGACCAGTGAAAGGATGCCCTGAAACATCAAGGCTTGAGCTTTCAGACCGCAATTCCTCCAGCTAGGTTCTGGGTCTCCACAACCTACAAAACCTCCTGAGGACCAAGTATTCAGAACCAGAAGCCTGTGTGGGCCATATCACATAAAATCGTAGTGAGTACACCAATCGTTTTTTTTTTAATGTACATCCTTTTGTCCCTCCAGAAACATTTGTATTTCCAATGATGATAACTTGCTGCCTCTTTGGTGTCCTGAAATTGCTCTAAGGTGATGGTGGGGCATTCTTACATACCTTGGTGTGTTGTTATGAGACCTTAATGGGACAGCAATTGTTTCAGAAATCAAAGGCAGTTAGGTTCAAACCTGTGGTTAGCAGTGTGCTGGACACTTGGGTTGCCTATAGCTAATCTATGGAAAGATGGATTTCCTAAGAAGGGTAGCAGCACACATGGAGGCATGTAGTCTTACCTTTTCAAATGACCCATTTTGTGGCCTTACATCAGGCTCCTCTATTCTCCTCATCTTGGTTTCTTTACCAGATTAGGACAAAAATTAAAACTCAATGTCCTGGACGTGAACACTGAATGAGTTATCTATGTGAGATCACAGTGACAGAGCTCATGGGAATCTGACTCATTGTACAGGCTTGCCAGGCAACAATCTGTAATCTGCCTAACTGTACTGCGCAAGTGTTGTCATGGTTGCTCCTCTGTTCCTCCTCATATTGTCTCCATCTACAGAGAACTCAGAAAAATCCACCCCTGAGAGGGCAAGTTCTTTACAAATGAAAGTTTCTAGAACAGAAGAGACATAGTAGATTTATCTTGGCAACCTGTAGACACAAGACATGGGGAAATGGAAGAAGGGATTGAAGAAGATAGAGACATGGAGGAATGGATAAATTCAATCATTCATTGGATAAGTGAGTGATCCAATGAAAGAGATGGCTAATAGGATAAAATGTGCTGCATGCCCTCTGAAAGTCAGTCCAAATTGAGGGTAGATAAGGTTATCCACTAAGGAGGAAGCTTAGTCCATTTTGCCTTCTTTGTGCTCTAGACCCACCCAGGAGAGTGATGATGATGTTGAGGAGAAGAAGGGGCGAGGGTACCAGCATGCCCTGGTACAAGTTTTCACCCACATTGTAGCCAAATCACCTGACCTGGCACAGGTCACCTACATGCTGGGTCCTGAATGGCAGTTTGACACCTACACCCTTACTAACCAAGTTTTTGAAGATGAAGGAACTAAACTGCCCTGTTAAAGATATCAGGATCCTTGCATGATGGGAGTCAGGCATCAATATCATACTGGTATCCTCGGGTCTGATGGGTTTGTGGGGTCTTTGCCACACTTCACCTAACATCACTGATTCCCTAGGTAATTGATTTTATGGAGCTCGGTGCATTCATCATATCTGTGCATGTCACACACCAATGTGATTCAATGTACTACTAGTTTAGCCTGGGTGCGGGTGAGTCTGTTTATGAGTTTTATAGCCCAAATCCCACAGAACATGATCAATGACAAGGGAACAGTGTTTTACAGTTAAGGCAGGCCAATTGTTTAAATGAACTCACAGGGGTTGAATGGCATGCATAAGACCTGTGAGAGTGCAAGACAGAAAGAATCCAGGAGTGACAAAATAGGTAGCAGATCAAGCCTGGCAAAAGTAAGTAGGTAGCCTGAGGTCCACCCCATTGCAGAAGAGCCACTGAGAGAAGACACTTTTCTTTAGGCAGGAGGATCCGGGTCACTCAACATGGTCCAGTGGAGTTCATATACCCAGTGACTTCCAGATGGTATGAATTAAACCATTAATCAAATGAAACCCAATTTTCTTTGCTTCTGAGTACACATTTGTGACCCTTCATTATCACTCTCTATGCTCTTAAGTCCCAACACCTCGATGTCACATCTTTCCATATGACATGTTTTTCCCTCATGCATTATCCCTCTCTGAGATCCTACAACTTTTTGGCCACTCTCCTCTGTTTCTTAAACAGCCATCTTGTACTCTTCCACACACTGCATCTCCTTTCGTCATTCACTCTCCAAGGGGAAATGACCATAAATCCTGTTTTGTTTTGAGGCCTGTCTTTCTGTGATGTCCCATCCACCAGAAACTCCATCATTGACCAAACAACATAACACCTTCAAAAATTTTATTTTTAGAGCAAAAAAAAATTCCATTGGGAAAGATACCAGTATTAATAGAAGACCTGAGGTATTTCTGAAAAAAAGAGTTCCCCAAACACAGTTTTAAGTCTGACCCCCAAAATTTGTGAATTTCACTTTAAGACATCTTCATCAAATCATAGACATAGATATGGAAGTCATTATCAAACTTGATGAAATGCACTGAAAGTTTGGTGGGAACATGGTAAATAATTTTACCTATCTTTTGGGTTCCATCTTTTTCGTTGTGCTGCACACTTTTGCCGGCCAAGGAATCCCTGCCTAATTCCAAATTCACCCCTATTGGAAGACATCCTGGCATAATGTGGAGGTTGCTTTCAATGTAGTCATCTAGATGGTGGTAAAGGTACACAAGTGGATCTTTCTTGTAGGTAATGTAGAAACAGGTCTTCATGGTCTGCACCTCATCTTGGACCACCCCAGTCCACTCCTCCATAGAGCCTGGCATGATGTGGAGGTTGCCTTCAAGGTAGTCAACCAGGAGGTGGTAAATGTACAAGACCGGATCTTTCTTGTAGGTAATATAGAACCAGGTCTTCATGATTGGCACCTCCTCTAGGACCATCCCCTTCCAGTCATCCTTAGAGCCATTTGTGCCCTCAAATGTATGTTTCACTGCTCTGCCAACTATGGTGTTTGAGAGATGAGTGTCTGTCTCCTGAGGAAATGGTACGTTGTTAGGCAGGAACTTAAGGTTTAAAATCCTTTCATCACTGTGAAGCTCCAATCCATAGACACAATCTATTCCATCATACTTCAACAAATAAAGAGAGGGATTTGTTGGCAGTTGATCTAGAATGTTGGCTTTCCACTGGGTGACTGGTTCATTGGCTTCCTTCCAGCCGTGAGAAATTCTGCTACCGACAATAATCTCCAGGGCCTCAAAAGGCCTACTCAGTTTTGGCATCTGGAGAGATGACCCATTCCTCTTCTGGACAGGTGGCATGCATCTCATACTAAGAGGCATCTTCATCATGGCTGTAGACTTACTGAGATAGGCCACTGACATCTTGGTCCACTGTTTCTTGGCTATCTTTCTGTGCTTGGGCTCCATAGCTGCCCACTCTCAAGGTTGAAAGAACTTTCCTTCTGTTTAATTCAGAAACAAAGTCTTGGCCTCAACCATGAGGTTCTGCAAGGATAACAAGCGGAGGCTATGAGGTCAAGTCTCTTTTCTGGAAGAACTGTGGTGGAGGAGACATAGATATTGATCAACAGGTTTGCATACCTAACTGTAATTTTCTCTTAAGAAATAAATAGGACAATTAGCAAATTTTTCTCTACAGCTCAGTATAGCAATCTCAGAGACACATTCCTTCTGCCCAAAGGCAAATGACCTCTGCTGAGAAACCTACTTTCTGACTGACTAAGTCAATGAGAGGAGAAGGTATGCCTCTCCCCGAAACGAGTAAGAAATATCTGAACAGATAACAAAGAATTCGAAGGACATCCACACGTCTCCTTCGACATCAAGCTAATAGGTAGGGGGCTCAATCCAAGACAGCCTGCCCAAGGTCATGGCACTCCAGTCCACTGGCTCTCTGTATTGGGTCTCCTGATCCAGACCCAGGTAAATTACATAAAGCCATTCTGTGTCTTTATTGTGGAAGTTAGTACTGAGAGACCCACTTCAACCTGAAAGACTCATTATTCTGGGCAACAGCAGCCATTGAGAAATAATTAGTATCTCTTAAAACACCTATGGACAAAGAGGAGCTTTGCCATTTTAGTGGATTGATGAATTTGATATTGTTAGCAAAGATAAAGTGGGAAGAATAGCTGGCATTCACCATCCCCACAGCTATCAAATATAGGAGCTGGTAACAACAGAAATGGTGGACCCGCAGGGCATTTGAAGGAAAACTTTTTTGCACTACAGAGGTCTTAGTTGCTTTGGAAACATATTTACCAAAAGAAAATGTCCTACCTCTCCAGATTCCATCTTCCAGAAATGTTCAGGTGCAAAAAGCCTGTTGAACAGTTGTGGAGACCAGGAGCTGAACTGTCCTCCTCAGGCACTGTGAGGATAATAAACCCACCTTCATGGAAGACTAGTGCTTTGAGTGGAACAGAGTTGTTACCCAACGAATCAAGGCTTTGTGACATCACCAAGGCTCTACTTATGTCAGAAATCCCCTCACAAGCTTGTTACTTCCCTATTTACCCACAGAAACATCCAGCATTCAGCTCCTCAAAAGATGTATACAGCCACCAGGGGACCCAAAATAAGCCCCCACTCATCTTCCCAATTACTCAAGTCACACTCTTGCCCAAGCAACTCAGTCCCTGTATCTTATTTTTCTGAAAAAGTTTTTGGTGTCTGTGTCAACAAATCACATGAAAGTTTTTTTTTCTTAGATCCCATCTCTCCATTGGTTATCTTCTATTGATTTTTTCTTCCTTCATAAATAATAAATTTCAAATTTCCACTTCCTTTCCTCCTCCCCCTAACTACTCATGCAACCACCAATCCTCTCCACTCCAATTACAGTCCTAATACAGGGCAGGGTACCTTGACCTGTTGGAATCCCATGCCCCCCCTCCATCCAGATTTAGGAAGGTATGCATCTATATATAATGCTTCCACTTTGATCCCATTCTCTGTCAGTCCCAGCACAGCTGGTTTTGTTGACCTCCCATTAGCTCAGACACAGTGTCTCAGTGGGTGGACCAAGCCCTTGTATTCCTTAGTTCTTTGCTCTTATTCTCTCCCCTTCAGCTCTTCAACTGGAGCTTGGAAGCTCAGTCTAGTTTTCTGATGTGGGTCCCTGTCTATATCTCCATCCTTTTCTGTACATCAGTTCTATGGTGATATTCAAGATAGTCATCAGTCTGATTATGGGACAATACACGCGTAGTTTTAGGGACATGGCACAGTGCAGCACCCACAGCTCACCTGCCCAAGGTCCTCATTGGTGTCACCCCAAGGCTTTCTGGCAACCCCTCTAGAGATCAGATCCTGTCTCCAGAAAGACTGAAAACAATAAACTAAAATAGGTTTTTGTCACATACTGGTAAATTTTGCTGCTATTTCCAAATAGGTGTGTTGCAGTAGCCCCTTAAAAGAAATAACCATTTTATGAATCATAATTCTAAACTGGTGTGGTAGATTGCTATTGACTTACACATTCTTATTTGATGAAAACAACCCGGGTGTGGAGGAAGTTCTCACTGTTCATGTTGCAGAAGCCATGGCAGCAGGAGTTGGAGGCTTCTCGTTCTCTGTAAGGAAATCAGTAAACATTGGGGACCAATGAAAGATGCCCTGATACATCAAGGCTAATCCTTTCAGACACCAATTCCTCCAGCAAGGTTCTGGTTCTCCACAACCTCAAAAACCTCCTGAGGAGCAAGTATTCAGAACCAAAATCCTGTGTGCGTCATATCACATACAATCGTAGTGAGTACACCAATCTGTTTTTTAATGTACATCATTTTGTCCCTGCAGAAACATTTTGATTTCCTATAAAGATAACTTGCTGCCTCTTTGTGGTCCTGAAATTCCTCTAAGGGGGTGTGTGGGGCAATCTTACATACCTTGCTGTGTTGTTATGAGACGTTGATGGGACAGCAATTGTTCCAGAAATCAAAAGCAGTTAGGTTTAAACTGTGGTTTGTAGTGTGCTGGACACTTGGGTTGTGTATAGCTAATCTATGGAAGGATGGATTTGCTAATAAAGGTTGGAAGCACATGTGGAGGCAGGCAGTCTTACTTTTCAAATGATCCATTTTGAGGCCTTACATCAGGCTCCTCTATTCTCCTCATCTTTTTTGTTTATCAGATTAGGACAAAAATTAAAACTCAATGTCCTGGACGTGAACACTGAATAGGTTATCTATGTGAGATCACAGTGACAGAGCTCATCTAAATCTGACTCATTGCAGGCTATGAGATTAACCAGTAATGGCTAGAGCTAATGGACCAAGCAGTGTTTAAAAGAATACAGTGTGTGTGTCATTATTTTGGGGCATGAGCTAGCCAGGCAGCCATGAGCCCGGCTGTGTTAAGAGGCCCGCAGCTCACCACTACAATACACAAGTCCTCCCCCTGTCACTCTGCATCAATGGGTATTTACAGTTTGGATGAAGAGTTCTCCTGGGCATCCCCCCTCAGCTCCTCTGACTCAGTCTTCAACCACACCAGTTTCACTCAGCCTCAAGAGATCACCCATGAACAAGAAGGAGACAATTACAAAGAGGGAAAAAGTATACCACAAAGTACACTTCCCAGTGGATCAAAGTTGATGTTGTTCAAATACATCTCAGGCTAGAGTATTGCTCAGCACGGGACACTGGTGGCAAATGCTTGTAATCCTAGCACTTGAGAGACTGAGGGGAAAGGATCCTGAGTCCCAGGCCAGCATGGGCTGCATATCAAGTTCAAATATAGACCTCAGAAAAACTTTAAGATATACAAATAATAAACATATAAAGTACTTCTCAGGAGAGGAAGCCCAAAGAGCATTAAGTACCTGAAGAGACCTCTTAGGAAACGGCAATAAGAAACAAAATAGAATTGAAAAGAAATTTCTGCTGGAAAACACCATACTGGACCTCAATGCCTGAGTCTGGTAGGAAACTCAGACAACGCCCTCATTTTCTCTGGCTTATCACTCCCAATACTAAATAGGCAAACTTGGCATACACCTGGCCCCTCAACAAGGGCAGTTTTCTGAAGAGACAGAGACAGAGAAAATGTGTGCAAAACATCCTTCCATACTCCAACTGCAAACATTCTCATGCCCCACTAAAAGAAAAAGGCCTTTTCTGTGGTTCTTCAGAATGAGGGAGGAAGTCTATTCCCTTATTCCAGTGAAAATATAAGAGGGCTCAAAAGGCAAAGGTTTTTGCCACCAAGGCGTGGAAACCTGAGTTTGATCCCTGTAACTTGCATAAAGTAGAAGAAAACCAACATCATAAAAATGTCTCCTGAGTCCTCAGGGTTCTTGCTTCATGAAATGTTCCAGGCATTCTGCAGGACACAGAAGAAAGTGACTGACAAACTGCCAATAGAGGCAAAACAGCCTTTCAAATTCACTGCTTCATGGAAAAGTCTGCCAGATACTATGGGAGTGTAGGCTGAAGAAAAATTTCCCGATGTTACAGAAGAACTTTGGGTTACAGTCCAGGCAGCAATATATCTCTGTCAAGTTTTAGAAGTTGCTTATAATGCTTATAATATATATTTCTTTTCTCTAGTAGTCTCTGAATCTGCTTTGCTATTTCTTAATCATATAATATTGAGCAATTTGGGTCCTAAAATAGTATTTTGATTAATGTGGTGGTTTGAAAGAGAATGGTCCCATAAAAGCTCCTATATTTAAATGCTTGATCCCTAGTTGGTGGAACCATTTTGAGAAAGATTAGATGTTACCTCATTGGACAGGTGTTTCACAGGAGGTGGAGTTTGAGATTTCAGAAGCCTAAGACAGGTCCACCCCCCCCTCTACCAACTCTGCTACCAACTTGTAAATCAGGTTAAAACTCCCAGCTACTCTCCAGTGTCATGCCTGTGTGCTGCCATGCCCCATGACGTGATGGTCATGGACTCACTCTCTGACCATGAGCAAGCCCCCAATTAAATGTTTTCTTTTATAAGCTGCCTTCATCATGGTGTCTCTTTACAATAGAAAAGTAACTATGATAACATTGTTACATGGTACTACTGTGACAGGACTGGTCAAGCTGCTTGTTAGAGGAATGTTGACTTGGGAACTTTGCATGAGGGAAGTGGTTGAATGTTTTAAGTGGGGCTTAAAAATGCTACAAGAGCTTTGAAGACAGTAGTACTGAGAGCAATGTGGATTATAGAGGCCCAGTTCACGAAGTTTCAGGGTGAAACAGTATTAGAAACTGGAATAAAGTGAATCCAAAGAAAAACATATAGATCCTCCTGGAAACTGGAAGCAGACAAGAGCACTGGGCAAAAGTTGGGCACGTGGGGATGGGGTGGGATGAAGGGGAGGGGGGAGAGAGAAGGGAGAAGGGAAGAATTAGGGAGAGCTTTGGAGAATGGGATGGTTGCGATGGAGGAAGTGTGGATATGGGAGCAGAGAAGACGATATCTTAATTAAGGGAGCCATTTTAGGGTTGGCAAGAAACTTGGCTCTAGAAGGATTCTCAGGTGTCCACGGGGATATCTCCAGCTAGATCCTTGGGCAGTAGATGAGAGGGTGCCTGAACTGGCCTTGTCCCATACTCACACTGATGATTATCTTGAATATCACCATAGAACCTTCATCCAGCGATTCATGGAGATAGAGACAGAGACCCACAGCAGAGCATTAGACTGAGCTCCTAAGATCCAGTTGAAGAGCAGAAGGAGGGAGAAGATGAGTAAGGACATCAGGACCAGGCAGGGTTGGTCCACCCACTGAGACAGTGTGCCTGAGCTAAATCCAGCTGGAGGCATGGGGGCTGACTGAGAAGCCAATGATAATGGCACTGAGATTTGTCTCTACTGCATATACTGGCTTTTGGGGATCCTAGTCGGTTTGAATGCACACCTTCCTAGGCCTGGATGGAGGGGAGAGGGCCTTCCAAAAGGGCAGGGTACCCTGCACTCTAAGGATTGGCAGAGAAGGGGAAGAGTGAGTGGGGGAGTAGGAGGGAAATGGGAGGAGGGGAGGAAGTGCAAGTTGTGGAGAAAGAGGCACACTCATTCATTGCTGGTGGGAATGCAAACTTGTGCAACCACTTTGGAAATCAGTGTGGCGATTTCTCAGGAAATTAGGGATCAACCTACCCCAAGATCCAGTAATACCACTATTGGGAATATACCCAAGAGATGCCACATCAAATGACAAAAGTATCTGTTCAACTATGTTCATAGCAGCATTGTTTGTAATAGCCAAAACCTGGAAACAACCTAGATGCCCTTCAATGGAGGAATGGATGAAGAAAGTGTGGAATATATACATATTAGAGTACTACTCAGCAGTAAAAAACAATGACTTCTCGAATTTTGCGTGCAAATGGATGGAAATAGAAAACACTATCCTGAGTGAGGTATCCCAGACCCAAAAAGAGGAACATGGGATGTACTCACTCATAATCGGTTTCTAGCCATAAGTAAAAGACATTAAGCATATAATGTGCGATCCTATAGAAGTTAAATAAGAAAGTGAACCCAAAGAAAATCATATAGTCATCCGCATGGAGAGGGGGAAGTAGACAAGATTGCAGGGCAAAAAATGGGAACTTGCGTGTGAGGTGGCATTGGGCAAAGGGGAAATGGGATGAGAAATATGAGAAGGGGAGGATGGGAGGAGCTCGGGGGATTGGGATGGTTGGGATATAGGAAGGATGGATACGGGAGCAGCGAAGTATATATCCTATCTAAGGGAGCCATCTTAGGGTTGGCAAGAGACTTGACTCTAGAGGGGTTCGCAGGTGTCCAGGAATATGTCCCCAGCTGGTACCTTGGGCAACTAAGGAGAGGGAACCTGAAATGACCCTATCCTATACTGATGAATATCTTGCATATCACCTTAGAACCTTCATCTGGTGATGGATCAAGGTAGAGACAGAGTCTCAATTTGGAGCAACGGTCTGAGCTCTTAAGGTCCAAATGAGGAGCAGAAGGAGGGAGAACAAGAGCAAAAAATCAGGACCACGAGGGATGCACCCACCCACTGTGACAGTGGAACTGATTTATTAGGAGCCCACCAAGGCCAGCTGGTCTGGGACTGAATAAGCATGGGTTGATTCCGGACTCTCTGAGCATGGCGGTCAACGAAGACTGATGAGAAGCCAAGGACAATGGCACTAGGTTTCAATCCTAATACATGAACTGGCTTTGTGGGAGCTTAGCCTGTTTAAAGCTCACCTTCCTGGACGTAGATAGAAGACCTTCGTCTTCCCGCAGGGCAGAGAATTTGGACTGCTCTTCAGTATCGAGAGGGAGGGGGAATGGTGTGGGGGGAGGAGAAGAGGAGTGGGGATAGGGGGAGGGGAGTGGGGGGAGGGGGCAATATTTGGGAGGAGGGGAGGGAAATGGGAAACGGGGAGCAGGTGGAAATTTTAATTAAAAAAGAATAAAAAAAAAAAAAAAAAATTGAAAAGAAACTGGAATAAAGACAATTCTTGTAATGTTTTAGCCAACAATGTGGCTGCTTTTGGCCCTTGTCCTAAGAACCTGCTTGAGGCTAAATTGAAGAGTTTTGGAACAATATTATTGGCAGAGATTTCATTCAACACAGTATTGACTCATGGTTATTAGTAATCATTCTTAATGCAGCTCTAAAATATAAAAGTGCTAAGCAAGTGTTCTACCACTGAGCTAAAACCCCAACTACTGGCTCCAAAGCTACAAAGAAACACTGTCCCCCGCAAAAAAAAAGGAAGGAAGGGAGGAAGAAAGAAAGAAAGAAAGAATGAAAGAAAAGTGCAAACAGAGCAAAGAGAAATACAAATGCACAATCTGAGGAGAAAAAGGAAGAACAGGAAATAAAATGCCTACACCTAGGTTTGTGCTGAAAGAGGTACAGAGAAATGGAATGAAGGTAAAGATCCCACCTAGATAACCATGAAACATGTAAAAAGAAAATCCCTAGAGAATCTACTTCAAAAACAAAGTAAAGCTTATTCAACAAAGGAAAACACCAAGAGTTCAAAGTTTATACAAATGGAATCCAATGAGAGAGCCATATTCCATCCAAAATGTACAACAATACTTGCCTGAATTTAGAATCCAAAATACTGGAGTTAAGAGGTTGTGAAATCTTCCTCATTAGTTCAGAGAAAAATGTTACAGCCCTGATGGCATTTGGCTTGAAGGCCTATAGAGGCCATCATATAAAGCTGAGAACAAGAAGCTTGGATTTGTACTAAAGATCCAAGATGTAGAGACTCCAGAGTCACAGTGATGCACTAACCCTCTGAAACTGTAAAATGCTTTCTTTTATAAATTAGCTTGGTATCGTGCTATCTCTCTCTCTGTCTCTCTCTCTCTCTTTCTCTCCCCCCACCCTGTGTGTGGAAATAAATGTAAAAAACTTCTAGTTCTTTAATTTATTACCAACATAGTAAAGATTACAGTTTAACTTTTTGTAAAACAATGTACTCAAAGTGGGGCTGAGAAGATAGCTTTGCACTGAGTACTTGCTGCTCTTCTAGGAGACCTGGGTTTGGATCACAGCAGCCCCATGAGTAAGTTCATGGAACTGTGTCCCAACGGTAGGACTGCTCAATGGCTTCCATAGTGGTATTAGCACAGCAATTCGCACAATGCCTTCTGCTCTGTGTAACAAGTGCAAGGTAATTAACCAGGTCCATTCTGATGGGTCCACAGGCAATGCTGGTGGAAGCTCTCAGAGAAGGAGGCAAGGCAGGGAGAAGGAGCAGGTCCAGGAGCTGGCAAGGTCCCGGGGCTGCAGTTGGGTGAGGTCGTCCTCATGAACTGAGCTCTCAGGTGAAAGAAGGTGGGAGAACTCTCCCCCAGGAATGACATCACCAGGATGCTCTCATCCCTGCATGCAGAGATGGCGCCTGCACCTGACTGAAGAGCTACTGCCTGAAAGTAGCTGTGGCCCAACAGAGCCAAGCCTCACCCTCTTTCCAGACAGGCTCCCAGCAGAGCCTAGCCCAGGATGCTGGACACCTGGGGCTCTCCCCTCTGCCAGCTGCTGCACTCCGCCTGCTCCCGCTGGCCCTGGCCCCGCCCCTGTACCTGAGCATGAGCCAGATACAGGCCATGTCTGTGCTCTAGATGTCCCTCAGGATCTGCTCATGCACCGCGGCGGTCTCCAGGCTCTCCTCCGCCATCTTTGCCTGTTCCATCGCATGGCAAGGCCGCATGGCCCTCGCTCACCAGGGACCCCCAGCTCCCTGAGCCTAGGTTCCATGGCTGCAGGCTCACCCTCCTGCAGAGCAACCCCGCCCTCAGAGGACACGCCCCCAGTCATCACTCTGAGTGCGAGAATCCTGCACTGCTGCATGGGATTGGTAGTTCGCTCAGTGACGCAAGCTGGGTTCTATCCTTTCAATCATTGGATCTGTGCCAATTGCTGCGACTTTGATATAGACATAGCACTTTACGACACCTGTATACAGTGACATTAAATCAGACAGTGATATTAACTCTTCACAGTTTTTTTAATGTGTATGGGTATTTTGCCTTACAAGTTTGCTTGGTACCCAAGGAAGCTAGAAAAGGGTGTCAGATCACCTGGAATTAGAGCTACAAATGATTGTGAGGCGCCCTGTGGTGCAGGGAATGAAACTCCAATCGTCTGGAAGGGTTATAAATGCTCTTATCAACTGATGCTTCTCCACAGACCCTAAATATGAGGCCCAAGTCGCCCTGGAACTCAAGATCCTCCTGCCTCCACCTCTTTTTATTCCTTTGAAATTATAACATAATTACAAGTTTTCTCCCTTCCCTTCCCTCCCTTCAAAGCCTCCCATATACCCCTCCGCAGTCTCCTTCAAAAAATGATCTCTCTTTTCACTGCTAATATATATATATATATATATATATATATATATATATATATATATATATTCCTAAATATAACGTGTTCAGTTTGCAAAATGTAACATGTATTATGTTTGAGGGGATGACAGTTTCTGCCTCGACCTCTTTTTTTATCTATTTATTTTACATCCTGACCTTCTCCCCATAGTCCTCTCTCTCATTCCACCCCTCATTCCACCCCTGAATCCCCTCCTCTTCAGTCTCCATCCAGGAAAGAGCAGGTCTCCTAGCATTATCAATAAAACATGACATATCAAGTTGCAGTTCGACTGAGCAGCTCCCCTGTATTAAGGGTGGGCAGGGCGACCCAGTATGAGAAGTAGGATCCCAGAAGCCAGTATAAGAGTCAGAGACAGACCCTGTTCCCGCTATTAGGAGTCCCACAACTGTAGAATATGCAGAGTGCCAATGTAGGTCCCATGCAGGCTCCCTGGTTGTCGGTTCAGTCTCTGCGAACCCTTATGAACCCAAATTAGTTGACTGGGTGAGCATTCCCATGGTGTCCTTGATCACGCTGGCTCCTACACATCTTTCTCCTCCTCCTCTGCAGGATTCCCAGACTCCATCTAATGTTTGGCTGTGGGTCTCTGCATCTGCCTCCATAAGTTGTTGATAACACCTCTCTGATGACAATTGGGCCAAGCACTAATCTGGTCACTGGAGACAGCCAGTTCAGGCTACTTATCCACTGTTGCTAGGAGTCTACGATGGGATCCTCCACATAGACTCCTGGGAGAGTCATCAGCGCCAACCCCAAAATGCCACCCCTAGCCAACCCCCTCAACACTCTCCCTCCTCATACCTCCCCCAACCTGATTGCTCAAGTTCACATCTTCACCTGCTCTCAGTGCACTCAAGAAATCTCTTCTGTTTCCCCTTCCCAGGGAGATTCACGTGCCCCCGTAGCCCCTCCAACCGCCATGAGCTCTCTTGTTAACTAGTCTCTATGGGTCTGTGGGTTCTAGTATAGTTAGCCTTTATTTTACAGCTAATATTCACTATGTGTGAGTACATGCCATGTGTGTCTTTATCAGACTGGGTTACCTCACTCCCGATGATTTTTTTTCTAGTTTCATCTACTTGCTTTCAAATTTCCTTGTATCCTTGTTTTTAACAGCTGAGTAATAATCCCAGTGTCTAAATGAACCACATTTTCCTCATCCATTCCTCAGTAGATGGACATGAAGATTGTTTCCAGGTTTTCAATATTACAGATAAAACTGCCAGGAACATAATTAAACAAGTGTCCTTGTGGATGATTGAGCATCCTCTGGGTATATGCCCAAGAGCAGTACAGCTGAGGCTTGTGGTAGGTTGATCCCCAGTTTTCTGAGGAATCACCACACTGACTTCCAAAGTGGCTAGAAAAGTTTTCACTCCCACCAACAATGGAGGAGTGTTCCCTTGTTCCAAGTCCTCTTCAGCTTACCCCTTGTGTTTTTATTCTCAGCCATTCTGACAGGTATAAGATTGAATCTCAGAGTCAGTTTGATTTGTATTTCTGTGACTACTAAGAGTGTTAAACATCTCAAGTGTTTTTCAGTCATTTGAGATTCTTCTGTTGAGAATTTTCTGCTTATATCTGCACCCCATTTTTTTACTTGGACTATTTGGTTGGTTGATACCTAGTTTCTTGAGTTCTCTATATATTTTGGACATCAGGCCTCTGTCGGATGTTGGTTTGGTGAAGATCTTGTCCCATTCTATACACTGCCATTTTGACCTATTGATGGTGTCCTTTGCCTTAGAGAAACTTCAGTTTCATGAGGACCCATTTATTAATTGTGTGTTGTATATTGTGCTGTTGTTATTCTGTTCTGGGAGTTGCCGCATGTACCATGCAATAGAAATTATTTCCCAATTTTCTATCAGGTTCAGTATACTTATTTCATATTGAGGTCTTTGATCACTTGGACTTGAGTTTTGTGCAGGGTGATAAATATGGATCTCTTTGCATTCTTCTACATGCTGACATCCAGTTCAAGATACTTTATTTTTTAAATGTATAATTTTTGCTTCTTTGTTGGAAATCAGATGTCCATAGGTATATGACCTTTTATTTATTGAAGAAATAATTTCTGCCTCCTCCTCGCCTCCCATTTCCCTGCTCCTTCCACCCCTCTCCCAATCCCCCCACCACTCGTCTCCTCCCTCTCCTGTCCCAGGAGCAGTCAGGGTTCCCTGCCCTGTGGAAAGTCCAAGGTCCTCCCCCCTCCATCCAGATCTAGGAAGTTGAACACCCAAACTCTCTAGGCTCCCACAAACCCAGAACATGAAATTGGATCAAAACCTCATGCCATTGTCCTTGGGCTCTCGTCAGCTCTCATTATCTGACATGTTCAGAGAGTTCAGTTTTATCCCATGGTTTTTCAGTCACAGTCCAGCTGGCCTTGGTGAGTTCCCAATAGATTGGCCCAACTGTCTCAGTGGGTGGGTGCACCCCTCGTGGTCCTGACTCGTTGTACATGTTCTTCCACCTTCTGCTCCTCATTAGGACCTTGGGAGCACAGTCTGGTGCTCCAGTGTGGGTCTCTGTCTCTATCTCCATCCATCGCTAGATGAATGTTGTATGTTGATATGCAAGATATTCATCAGTATGGCTATAGGATAGGTTTATTTCAGGTTCCCTATCCTCAGGTGCCCAACGAACTAACTGCGGACATTGCTCTGGTCATCTGGTAGCCACCCCAATTTCAAGTCACTTGCCAACCCTTATGTGGTTCCCTTATCTAAGATATGAGTTTCCCTGCTCCCCTATCCAAACTTCCGATATCCCCAATCATCCCGTTTCCCCAAGTTACCCTCATCCTCTCCTTCACACTTTTCTCTCCCCATCTCCCCTTAAACCCATACGACACTACCCTCAAGATTCCAAATTTTTGCCCGGCATCTTGTCTATTTCCCATAGCCAGGAGGATAACTATATGTTTTTCCTTGGGTTTGCCCTCTTGTTTAGCTTCTTTAGGACCACAAAGTATAGACTCAGTGGACCCTTATCCATGGTTAGAAAACAATTATGAGTGAGTACATCCCATGATCTTCGTTTTGGATCTGGGTTACCTCACTCAGTATAGTATTTTCTCTTTCCATCCGTTTGCATGCCAAATTCGAGAAGTCATTGTTTTTTACTGCAGAGTAGTACTCTAATGATTATATATACCACACATTCTTCATCCATTCTTCCATTGAAGGACATCTAGGATGCTTCCAGGTTCTGGCTATTACAAATAATGCTGCTATGAACATAGTTGAACAAATGCTTTTGTCATATGATAATGGATCTCTTGGGTATATTCCCAAGAGTTGTTTTGCTGTGTCCAGGGGTAGGTTGATCCAATTTTTTCTGAGAAATTGCCACACTTATTTCCAAAGATGTTGCACAAGTTTGCATTCCCACCAGCAATGGAAGAGGGTACCCCTTTCTCCAGAACCTCTCCAGCAAAGGCTATCCTTGGTGTTTTTGATTTTAGCCATTCTGACAGGTGTAAGATGATATCTCAAAGTTGTTTTGATTTGCATTACTCTGATAGCTAAGGAGGTTGAGCATGACCTTAAGTACCTTTTGGCCATTTGAAATTCTTCTCTTGAGAATTCTCTGTTCAGCTCACTGCCCCATTTTTTAATTGGGTTAATTATCATTTTAACATCTAGTTTCTTGAGTTCTTTATATATTTTGGAGATCAGACCTTTGTCTGTTGTGGGGTTGGTGAAGATCTTCTCCCAGTCAGTAGGCTGCCTTTTGTCATAGTGACAGTGTCCTTTGCTTTACAGAAGCTTCTCAGTTTCAGGAGGTCTCATTTATTCAATGTTACCCTTAATGTCTGTTCTGCTGGGCTTATACATAGGAAGCGATCTCCTGTGCCCATATGTTGTAGGTTACTTCCCATTTTCTCTTCTATCAGGTTGACTGCGTTTAGAATTATATTGAGGTCTTTGATCCATTTGGACTTGAGTTTTGTGTATGGTGATAGATATGGGTCTATTTTGATTCTTCTACAGGTTGACATCCAGTTGAGCCAGCACCATTTGTTTAAGATGCTTTCTTTCTTTCATTGTACAGTTTTAGCTCCTTTATCGAAAATGAGGTGTCCATAGGTTTGTGCGTTAAAATCTGGGTCTTTTATACGATTCAATTGGTCGACTTCTTCGTTTTTTTGCCAGTACCATGCCGTTTTCATTACTGTAGCACTGTAATTGAGTTTGAAATCAGGGATAGAGTGCCTCCAGAATTTCGTTTATTGTATAAGATTGTTTTGGCTATCCTGGGTTTTTTGTTTCTCCATATAAAGTTGATTATTGTCCTCTCAATCTGTGAAGAATTTTGAAGGGACCTTGATGGGGATTGCATTGAATCTATAGATTGCCTTTGGTAGAATTGCCAGTTTTACTATATTGATCCTCCCAATCCAAGAGCAAGAGAGATCCTTCCATTTTCTGGTATCCTCTTCAATTTCTTTCTTCAATGCCTTAAAGTTCTTGTCAAATAGATCTTTCACTTCCTTGGTTAGAGTTACCCCAAGATATTTTATGCTGTTTGTGGCTATCGTGAAAGGTGATTTCCCTCTCTGCTTCCATATCCTTTGTGTATAAGAGCATGACTGATTTTTTGGAGTTGATCTTGTATCCTGCCACATTACTAAAGGTATTTATCAGCTGTAGAAGTTCTTTGGTGGAGTTTTTGGGGTCGCTTAAGTACACTATTATATCATCTGCAAATAATGCAAGTTTAACTTCTTCCTTTCCAATTCGAATCCCCTTTAACCCCTTATGTTGTCTTATTGCTATGGCTAAGACTTCACGAACTATATTGAAGAGGTATGGGGAGAGTGGACAGCCTTGGGGTGTTTTTGATTTTAGTGGGATGGCTATAAGTTGCTCTCCGTTTAATTTGATGTTAGCTGTCGGCTTGCTGTAAATAGCTTTAATTATATTTAGGTATGACCATTGTATCCCTAATCTCTCCAACACTTTTATCATAAAGGGATGTTGAATTTTGTCAAATGCTTTTTCAGCATCTAATTAAACTATCATGTTTTTTTTCTTTCAGTTTATTTATATGATGGATTACATTGATAGGTTTGCGTATGTTAAACCAGCCCTGCATCTCTGGTATGAAGCCTACTTGATTATAATGGATAATTTTTCTAATGTGTTCTTGGATTCAATTTGCCAGTACTTTGTTGAAGATTTTTAAGTTGATGTTCATGAGTCAGATTGGCCTGTAATTCTCTTTCTTGGTTGAGTCTTTGTGTGGTTTTGCTATCAGAGTTACTGTAGCTTCATAGAAGGAAATTGGCAATGACTCTTCTGTTACTATATTGTGAAATACATTTAGGAGTATAGGTCTTTGGTCTTCTTGGAAGTTCTGGTAGAATTCCGCATTGAAACCATCTGGTCCTGGACTTTTTTTTATGTAAAGAAGTGTCAATTTCTTTAACATTTTCCAGTTTTGTGGCATACAGGCTTTTGTAGAAAGATCTAATGATTCTCTGAATTTCCTCTGTGTCTGTGGTTATGTCCCTCTTTTCATTTCTGATTTTATTAATTTCCAAATTCTGTCTCTGCCATTTAATTAGTTTGGATATCGGTTTATTAATCTTGTTGATTTTCTCCAAGAACCAGCTTTTGGTTTCATTGGTACTCTCAATTGTTTCTGTGTCTTTATTTTGTTCTTTTCAGCCCTTAGTTTGATTATTGCCAGTCTTCTACTACTTCTAGGTTAGTCTGCTTCTTTTTCTTCTAGAACTTTCTTGTGGGCTGTTAAGTCTCCAATGTGTGCTTTCTCTGTTTTCTTTAAGTGGGCACTTAATGCAATGAACTTTCCTCTCAGGACTGCTTTCATAGTGTCCAATAGGTTTGAATATGTTGTTTCTTTATTTTCATTGAATTCAAGGAAGACTTTAATTTCTTTCTTTATTTCTTCTTTAATCCAGGTATGGTTCAGTAGTTGACTGTTCTGTTTCCATGAGTTTGTAGGCTTTCTGGGGGTAGCATTGTTGTTGAATTCTAGCTTTAATAAATGATGATCTGAAAGATACAGGTGGTTACAGATATTTTTTTGTAACTGTGGATGTTTGCTTTGTTACCGAGTATGTGGTCAATTTTCGAGAAGGTTCCTTGAGCTGCAGAGAAGAAGGTATATTCTTTCATATTTTGGGTGGAATTTTCTATAGATGTCTGTTAAGTCCATTTGATTCATTACCTGCATTAATTCTCTTATTTCTCTTTTAGGTTTCTGTCTAATTGACCTGTCCATTGGTGAGATAGGAGTGTTAAGGTCTCCTACTATTAATGTGTGCGGTTAGATTGCTGCCTTGAGTTTTAGCAAAGTTTCTTTTACGTACGTGGGTGCTTTTATTTTAGGGGCATAGTTATTCAGGATTGAGACTTCTTCCTGATGAATTGTTTCTGTTAGGAGTAGAAAATGTCCCTCTAAATCTCTTCTGATTGATTTAAGTTTGAAGTCAACTTTGTTAGAAATTAGTATGGCCACACCTGCTTGTTTCTAAGGTCCATTTACTTCATAAGCCTTATTCCAACCCTTTACTCTGAGTAGGTGTCTGTCTTTGTGGTTGAGGTGTGTTTCTTGTAAACAACAGAATGTTGGTTCCTGTTTTCATGTCCAATCTCTTAGTCTGTGCCTTTTTATAGGTGAGTTGAGTCCATTGACATTAAGTGATATTAATGACCAGTGGTTGTTAACTCTGGTCATTTTTTTAGTAGTAAATTTTGTGTGTTTGCCTTCTTTGAGTTGCGCTGGTGAAGGGTCTCTAGTTGTCAGAGATATTGTGGTCATTGTTGGACTCCTTGTTTAGGCTTTTTCGCTTCCTCCATGCCTCCCATTTCCCTCCCCCTTTTCCCGTCCCCCTCCCCCTCCCACCATTTCTCTTTTCCTCCCTCACCCATCCCAAAAGCAGTCAGGGTTCCCTGCCCTGTGGAAATTCCAAGGTCCTCCCCACTCCATCCAGGTCTAGGAAGGTGAATATCAAAACTGTCTAGGCTCCTACAAAGCCAAAGCATGAAGTGGGATCACAACCCTGTGCCACTGTCCTTGGCCTCAGGCATCAACTCTCATTGTCCGCCATGTTCAGAGAGTCCTGTTTTATCCCATGCTTTTTCAGTCACAGTCCAGCTGGCCTTGGTGAGCTCCCAATAGATCGGCCCCACTGTCTCAGTGGGTGGGTGCACCCCTCGTGGTCCTGACTTCCTTGCTCATGATCTCAGTCCTTCTGCTCCTCATTAGGACCTTGGGAGCTCAGTCTGGTGCTCCAGTGTGTGTCTCTGTCTCTCTCTCCATCCATTGCTAGATGAAGGTTAGATGGTGATATGGAAGATATTCACCACTATGGCTATAGGATAGGTTCATTTCAGGTTCCCTATCCTCAGGTGCCCAAGGAACTAACTGGGGACATTGCCCTGGGCACCTGGTTGCCACTCCAAGCTCAAGTCTCTTGCCAACCCTTATGTGGTTCCATTAACTAAGATATGAGTTCCCTGTTCCCCTACCCAAACATCCTATATCCCCAATCATCCCGTTTCCTCAAGTTCCCCTCATCCTCTCCTTCACACTTTTCTCTCCCCATCTGCCCTCACCACCATCCCACTCCATCCCCAAGATTCCCATTTTTTCCCGGCAATCCTGTCTATTTCTCATAGCCAGGAGGATAACTATATGTTTTTCCTTGGTTTTACCCTCTTGTTAGCTTCTTTAGGATGACAAATTATAGACTCAGTGTCCCCTATCCATGGCTAGAAACCAATGATGAGTGAGTACATCCCATGATCTTCTTTTTGGGTCTGGGTTACCTCACTCTGGATAGTATTTTCTATTTCAATCCATTTGCATGCAAAATTCGAGAAGTAATTGTTTTTACCTCTGAGTAATACTTTAATGTATATATATTCCACACTTTCTTCATCCATTTTTCCATTGAAGGACATCTAGGATGCTTCCAGGTTCTGGCTATTACAAATAATGCTGCTAAGAACATAGTTGAACAAATGCTTTTGTCATATGATAGAGCATCTTTTGAGTATATTGGCAAGAGTGGTATTGCTGGGTCCTGGGGTAAGTTAATCCTAATTTTTCTGAGAAACCGCCACACTGATTTCCAAAGTGGTTGCACAAGTTTGCAGTCCCACCAGAAATGCATGAGGATACCCCTTTCTCCACAACCTCTCCAGCAAAGGATATCCTTGGTGTTTTTGATTTTAGCCATCCTGACAGGTGTAAGATGATATCTCAAAGTTGTTTTGATTTGCATTTCTCTGATCACTAAGGAGGTTGAGCATGACCTTAAGTATCTTTTGGCCATTTGAAATTCTTCTCTTCAGAATTCTCTGTTCAGTTCAGTGCCCTATTTTTTAATTGGGTTAATTATCATTTTAACTTCTAGTTTCTTGAGTTCTTTAAATATTTTGGAGATCAGACCTTTGTCTGTTGCGGGGTTGGTGAAGATCTTCTCCCAGTCAGTAGGCTGCCTTTTTGTCTTAATGACAGTGTCCTTTGCTTTACAGAAGCTTCTCAGTTTCAGGAGGTCCCATTTATTCAGTATGCCCTCAATGTCTGTGCTGCTGGGGTTATACATCTTGGGGATATTTCTATAATTAGGTTAAGAATTTTATTTGTTCTTTTGAGTCACACTAGGTAGGGCTGCTTACTTTTCATAACTTGTATTATTTGGAGATGTTTCCATATTTGATTGGGAATATTATTTGTTCTTTTTGAGTCACACTAGGTGGGACTGTTATTTATGATATTTTAAGTATTTATCTCTTTTAACTATTATCAGCAAACAGTACATTATTAGGACTTGGCTTTCATTTTTGTATTACTAATAGTACCAAGAGGTGTTTAATAGACCTTTTTTCCTACATGATGCAGTGTAGATCCAAGCTGTGTGCTGACATAAGCGTTTTGTTTACAGCTGATCACTTTGCAAGGGGAGGTCATCAGGTTTTTGTTTGTTTTAAAAAGTGGTTTTTTAGCTTTACTTATTTTCCATTTGTAGGGCTACTTCTCTGATTTGACCCAATAGTTTTTACTTCAGTATACCAGTGCTATAGCCACAACTTGTTATTTCTGTTTTCTGTAAGTTTATACCACACAGCATCACTTGAAAGGGATGTCAGTTGGTTAAGTGAGTTAAGGCGTGGTGGTATGCCTTAGACCCTAAGAAATAGAGGTGAGGCGGCCAGATCTTGATTTGCACTCTAACCAGACTCATGATTATCGTAAATATCACCATAGAACCTTCATCCAGCAACTAATGGCAACAGAGGCAGAGATCCACATTGGAGCACTGGACTGAGCTCCCAAAGTCCAGTTGAAGAGTTTAAAGTTGTTTTCTTCTACTTCTTTTGGGTTAGGATTATCAAGTCTTCCTGTTGTGTGACCACTGGGTCCTGGTGTTACCATGTTCCTTTTTAGGTTATTGGAGGGATTCCTACTTTGGCGCCTACCCATCTAGTCCTTCAAATGAGGCCTGCAGTGTTTTTGTGTCTTGGTCCAGTCCTTGAAGTGGCTGTCTGAGTGTTTGGGAGTTTTTCTTGATATGCTTTACTGTCCCTGTTTGTCTCAGAAGCTTCTGAGGTCTCTATATGCCTGCTCTCTCGGTCTTCTTTCCTGGTTTGCTCTCTTGGTGCTCTCTTAATCCCCTAAGTGCTGTAGCAAGCTCTTGGTCCCCTCAGTATTATAGCAAGCTTTCAGCTCTTAGTCAGGTTGTGGCTAGTACCTTGGGGGGTGTCCCATGGGTGGGATTGGGTTTGAGGGGATCCTAGCCACAGGAAACTCCCTGCTGGCTGGCTAGAAAAGCTGAGGGAGTTGGGGAGGGGCCTGGAGTTTTGTCCCACTGGGGAGGTCCTAGAGAGTGGGGCGTTCTGCCATGTGATTGTTCACTCACCTCTTAAGTCCCCTCAGTATTGGAGCAAGCTGTGTTTTAAAGTCCAACCCAAGTTGCAGGAGGAAAGCCGTTATTATTTTTAAAAAAGATTATTTTAAAAAAAGATTTATTTTATTTGTATGTGTGTCTTGAGTATGTACCAGGTGTGTGCTGGTGTCTTTGGCATGGTGAGAAGAGTTCAGATATCCTGGAACTGGACTTACATGTCCATGAACTTACTCATGGGGCTGCTGTGATCCAAACCCAGGTCTCCTAGAAGAGCAGCAAGTACTCAGTGCAAAGCTATCTTCTCAGCCCCACCTTGAGTACATTGTTTTACAAAAAGTTAAACTGTAATCTTTACTATGTTGGTAATAAATTAAAGAACTAGAAGTTTTTTACATTTATTTCCACACATGGGTTGGGGGAGAGAAAGAGAGAGAGACAGAGAGACAGAGAGAGAGACAGAGAGACAGAGAGAGAGAGAGAGAGAGAGAGAGAGCACAATACCAAGCTAATTTATAAAAGAAAGCATTTTACAGTTTCAGAGGGTTAGTGCATCACTGTGACTCTGGAGTCTCCAACATCTTGGATCTTTAGTACATTCCAAGCATCATGTTCTCATCATTATATGATGGCCTCTATGGGCCTGCATGCCACATGCCATCAGGGCTGTAACATTTTTCTCTCAACTAATGAGGAAGATTTCACAACCTCTTAACTCCAGTATTTTGGATTCTAAATTCAGGCAAGTATTGTTGTACATTTTGGATGGAATATGGCTCTCTCATTGGATTCCATTTGTATAAACTTTGAACTCTTGGTGTTTTCCTTTGTTGAATAAGCTTTACTTTGTTTTTGGAGTAGATTCTCTAGGGATTTTCTTTTTACAGGTTTCATGGTTAGCTAGGTGGGATCTTTACCTTCATTCCAATTCTCTGTACCTCTTTCAGCACAAACCTAGGTATAGGCATTTTATTTCCCGGTCTTCCTTTTTCTCCTCAGATTGTGCATTTGTATTTCTCTTTGCCCTGTTTGCACTTTTCTTTCTTTCTTTCTTTCTTTCTTTCTTTCTTTCTTTCTTTCTTCCTCCCTTCCTTCTTTATTTTGGGGGACAATGTTTCTTTGTAGCTTTGGAGCCAGTAGTTGGGGTTTTAGCTCAGTCGTAGAACACTTGCTTAGCACTGTTTTTTATTATAGAGCTGCATTAAGAATGATTACTAATAACCATGAGTCAATACTGTCTTGAATGAAATACCTGCCAATAATATTGTTTCAAAACTCTTCAATTTAGCCTCAAGCAAGTTCTTAGGACAAGGGCCAAAAGCAGCCACATTGTTGTCTAAACCATTACAAGAATTTTCTTTATTCCAGTTTCATTTTAATTTTTTTATAAATAATACCATTCAAAATTTGCACTTCCTCTGCTCCTCCAATTTCCCTCCTATTCCCCCACTCACTCTGCCCCCTCTCCCCCAATCCTAAGAAGGCAGGGTACCCTGTCCTTTGATTAGGCCCTCCTCCCCTCCATCCAGGCATAGGAAGGTGTGCATTCAAACAGACTAGGATCCCCAATAGCCAGTATATGCAGTAGAGACAAATCTCAGTGCCATTATCATTGGCTTCTCAGTCAGCCCCCATGCCTCCAGCTGGATTTAGCTCAGGCACACTCTCTCAGTGGGTGGACCAACCCTGCCTGGTCCTGATGTCCTTACTCATCTTCTCCCTCCTTCTGCTCTTCAACTGGATCTTAGGAGCTCAGTCTAATGCTCTGATGTGGGTCTCTGTCTCTATCTCCATGCATCGCTGGATGATGGTTCTATGGTGATATTCAAGATAATCATCAGTGTGAGTATGGGACAAGGCCAGTTCAGGCACCCTCTCATCTACTGCCCAAGGACCTAGCTGGAGATATCCCCGTGGACACCTGAGAATCCTTCTAGAGCCAAGTTTCTTGCCAACCCTAAAATGGCTTCCTTAATTAAGATATCGTCTTACCTGCTCCCATATCTACACTTCCTCCATTGCAACCATCCCACTCTCCCAAGCTCTTCCTAATTCTTCCCTTCTCCCTTCTCTCTCCTGCCTCCCCTTCCTCCCACCCCATCACCACCTTCCCAACTATTACCCAGTGCTCTTTTCTGGTTCCAGTTTCCAGGAGGATCTATATGTTTTTCTTTGGGTTCACTTTATTCCAGTTTATAATACTGTTTCACCCTGAAACTTCTTGAACTGGGCCTCTATAGTCCACATTGCTCTCAGTACTATTGTCTTCAAACCTCTTATAACTATTTAGCCCCACTTAAAACATTCAACCACTTCCCTCATGCAAATTCCTAAGTCAACATTCCTCTAACAAGCAGCTTGACCAGTCTGACACAGCAATACCATGTAACAACGTTATCATAGTTACTTTTGTATTGTAAAGAGACACCATGATGAAGGCAGCTTATAAAAGAAAACACTTAATTGGGGGCTTGCTCATGGTCAGAGAGTGAGTCCATAACCATCACGTCATGTGCCATGGCAGCACACAGGCATGACACTGGAGAGTAGCTGGGAGTTTTAACCTGATTTACAAGTTGGTAGCAGAGGTGGTGGAGGGAGGGGCTGGACCTGTCTTAGGCTTCTGAAATCTCAAAGTCCATCTCCTGTGAAACACCTGTCCAACGAGGTCACATCTAATCTTTCTCAAAATGGTTCCACCAACTAGGGATCAAGCATTAAATATAGGAGCTTTTATGGGACCATTCTCTTTCAAACCAACACATTAATCAAAATACAATTTTAGGACCCAAATTGCTCAATATTATATGATTAAGAAACAGCAAAGCAGATTCGGAGACTACTAGTGAAAAGAAATATATATATTATAAGCATTATAAGCAACTTCTAAAACTTTACAGAGATATCTTGCTGCCTGGACAGTAACCCAAAGTTCTTCTGTAACATCAGGAAATCCTTCTTCAGCCTACAGGCCCATAGTATCTGGCAGACTTTTCCATGAAGCAGTGAATTTTTAAGGCTGTTTGACCTCTATTGGCAGTTTGTCAGTCACTTTCTTCTGTGTCCTGCAGAGTGTCTGGAACATTTCATGAAGCAGGAACCCTGAAGGACTCAGGAGATATTTTTATGGTGCTGGTTTTCTTCTACTTTATGCAAGTTACAGGGATCAAACTCAGGTTGCCACGCCTTGGTGGCAAAAACCTTTGCCTTTTGAGCCCTCTTATATTTTCATTTATCTTTTTTCTCACACTGGAATAAGAGAATAGACTTCCTCCCTTATTCTGAAGAACCATGGAAAAGGCCTTTTTCTTTTAGTGGGGCATGAGAATGTTTGCAGTTGGAGTATGGAAGGATGTTTGCACACATTTTCTCTGTCTCTGTCTCTTCAGAAAACTACCCTTGTTGAGGGACCAGGTGTATGCCAAGTTTGCCTATTTATTATTGGGAGTGATAAGCCAGAGAAAATGAGGGGGTTGTCTGAGTTTCCTACGGGACTCAGGCATTGGGATCCATTATGGTGTTTTCCAGCAGAAGTTTCTTTTCAATTCTATGTTGTTTCTAATTGCCGTTTCATAAGAGGTCTCTTCAGGTACTTAATGCTCTTTGGGCTTCCCCTCCGGAGAAGTACTTTATATGTTTATTATTTGTTTATCTTAAAGTTTCTCTGAGGTCTATATTTGAACTTAATATGCAGCCCATGCTGGCCTGGGACTCAGGAGCCTTTCCCCTCAGTCTCTCAAGTGCTAGGATTACAAGCATTTGCCACCAGTGTCCAGTTCAGAGCAATACTCTAGCCTGAGATGTATTTGAACAACATCAACTTTGATCCACTGGGAAGTGTACTTTGTGGTATACTTTTTCCCTCTTGGTAATTGTCTCCTTCTTGTTCATGGGTGATCTCTTGAGGCTGAGTGAAACTGGTGTGGTTGAAGACTGAGTCAGAGGAGCTGAGGGGGGATGCCCAGGAGAACTCTTCATTCAAACTGTAAATACCCATTGATGCAGAGTGACAGGGGGAAGACTGGTGTATTGTAGTGGTGAGCTGCGGGCCTCTTCCCACAGCCGGGCTCATGGCTGCCTGGCTAGCTCATGCCCCAAAATAACGACACACACACTGTATTCTTTTAAACACTGCTTGGTCCATTAGCTCTAGCTGTTACAGGCTAAATCTTATATCCTGCAATGAGTCAGATTCCCATGAGCTCTGTCACTGTGATCTCACATAGATAACTCATTCAGTGTTCACGTCCAGGACATTGAGTTTTAATTTTTGTCGTAATCTGATAAAGAAAAAAAGATGAGGAGAATAGAGGAGCCTGATTTAAGGCTTCAAAATGGGTCATGTGAAAAGGTAACACTGCCTGCCTCCACGTGTGCTGCCAACCATTATTAGCAAATCCATCCTTTCATAGAATAGGTATACGCAACCCAAGTGTGCAGCACACTGCTAACCACAGGTATGAACCTAACTGCCTTTGATTTCTGAAACAATTGCTGTCCCATCAAGGTCTCATAACAACACAGAAAAGTATGTAAGAATGCCCAAACACCACCTTAGAGGAATTTGAGGACCCCAAAGAAGCCGCAATTTGTCTTTATTGGAAATATAAATGTTTCTGCAGGGACAAAATGATGTACCTTAAAAAACAGATTGGTGTACTCACTACGATTGTATGTGATATGATGCACACAGGATATTGGTTCTGAATACCTGGCCCTCAGGAGGTTTTTGAGGTTGTGGAGAACCAGAACCTTGCTGGAGGAATTGGTGTCTGAAAGGATTAGCCTTGATGTATCAGGGCATTTTTTCATTGGTCCCCAAAGTTTACTGATTTCTTTACAGAGAACAAGAAGCCTCCAAATCCTGCTGCCATGTCTTCTGCAACATGAACTGTGAAAACCCCTTCCACACCCTGGTTGTTTTCATCACATAAGAAGGTGTAAGTCACAAGCAATCTCCCACACCAGTTTAGAATTATGATTCATTAAATGGTTATTTTTTTAAGGGGCAAAACTTACAGATTGCCATGCCAGACAACATCCCTTTGCAGGATCAGGAAGGGAGCCTAGTAGCTGGATGAAAAGGTGGATGAATGAGAGCAAGCTGAAGGCAGTTGCTCCTTATTGAAAGAGAGAGAGACCACAGCCCAATGGCCTTTATCTCAGTTGCTATAGCCTGAAGGAACAGAAGGAGCTCCTGCAACACACCTATTTGGACATAGCAGCATAATTTACCAGTATGCGACAAAAACCTATTTTTGTTTATTGTTTTCAGTCTTTCATGATACATGGCAGAGACAGGATATGCTTCATGCATTTGTGTGACCAATGATTACCCTTTAAGAAAAAACCCACAAACACTCCCAACAACATCATCAGCATTCAACAACATGTCCATGATTGCTTTCCTTTGCCTTTGATTGAGTGGTAAATCATGCTGCTAGTTAATCTGTGCAAGCAATGTGAGTTTCCCTGTAAATATATAGAGAGAATAGACAGTTTATCTTAAAAATATCAGGAGGTCACACTGCTATGGAGTGGGTAAATCATCACCATGTGATAGTGACATATTTAAGATCTCTCCTGTCTTTAAATCTCAGAATTGTCAAGATGTTATGTTTTTGTGCAGACTTCTCAGAGTTTTCTCCCATTCATGGTTTCCATGGATGTTTGCTAGTTACGCTTACATGTCTTTTGCCAGATTCTGTCAGTTTTTGCTATGCACTCTCAGCTCCACAACTTCTCCTGCCCTAAGATTCTAGTTCCAGGCATTTTAGACATCTTGTGACTGTTGCACAAGTGTCTCATGTTCCGCCTAAATGATTTGGAATGTTATTTAGCCTGAGTTTTAACTTCCATCCCTGAGTTCATTGACTTTCCTTGACCATCTTTCTTAGGCCACTGAGCTGAACTACTAGGGGTTTGCTCCAGTTACTTCTCCATGCTGAGACAGCCTACACTCTCATTACTACTGTGATAGTGTTTCTGTAGCAAGTATTCTTCTCAAGATAAGAAGAAATTTATGTGGTCCTATTATATTTAGATGCATACCCTCCTCAATCTGGATGGATTGGGGCATGGGCTTCCCACAGGTCAAGGTACCCTGCCCTCTATTAGGACTGGATTTGAAGTGGAGAGGTTTGGTGGTTGCCTGAGTAGTGAGGGGGAGGAGGAAAGGAAGTGGAAATTTGAAATTTATTATTTATGAAGGAAGAAAAAAATCAATCAAAGATAACCAATGGAGAGATGCGAGTTAAGAAAAAAAAATTTCATGTGAGTTGTTGACTCAGACACCAAAGACTTTTTCAGAAAAATAAGATACAGGGATTGAGTTGCTTGGGCAAGAGTGTGAATCGAGTGATGGGGAAGATGAGTGGGGGCTTATTTTGGGTCTCCTGGTAGCTGTATACAGCTTTTGAGGAGCTGAATGCTGGATGTTTCTGTGGGGAAAATAGGGAAGTAACAAGCTTGTGTGGGGATTTCTGACATAAGTAGAGCCTTGGTGATGTCACAAAGCCTTGGTTCGTTGGGTAGCAACTCTGTTCCACTCAAAGCACTAGTCTTCAATGAAGGTGGGTTTATTATCCTCACAGTGCCTGAAACCCCTAGTAGTTCAGCTCAGTGGCTCCTTGTCTCCACAGCCGTTCAACAGGCTTTTTGCACCTGAACATTTCCGGAGGATTGAATCTGGAGAGGCAGGACATTTTCTTTTGGTAAATATGTTTACAAAGCAACTAAGACCTCTGTAATACAAAAAAGTTTTCCTTCAAATGTCCTGCGGGTCCCCCATTTACGTTGTTACCAGCTCCTATATTTGATAGTTGTGGGTTGGTGAATGCCAGCTATTCTTCCCACTTTATCTTTGCTAACAATATCATATTCATCAATCCACTAAAATGGCAAAGCACCTCTTTGTCCATAGGTGTTTTTTTTTTTTTTTTTTTTGTTTTCTTTTTTTGTCCATAGGTGTTTTAAAAGATACTAATTATTTCTCAATTGCTGCTGTTGCCTAGAATAATGAGTCTTTCAGGTTGAAGGGGGTCTCACAGTACTCACATCCACAATGAAGACACAGATTGGCTTTATGTAATATACCTGGGTCTGGATCAGGAGTCACAAATCAGAGAGCCAGTGGACTGGAGTGCCATGAACTTTGGCAGGCTGTCTTGGATTGAGCCCCCTACCTATTAGCTTGATGTCGAAGGAGACATGTGGATGTCCTTCGAATTCTTTGTTATCTGTTCAGATTTTTCTTACTCGTTTCGGGGATAGGCATACCTTCTCCTCTCATTGACTTAGTCAGTCAGAAAGTAGGTTTCTCAGCAGAGGTCATTTGCCTTTGGGCAGCAGGAATGTATCTCTGAGATTGATATACTGAGCTGTAGAGAAAAATTTGCAAATTGTCCTATTTATTTCTTAAGAGAAAATTACAGTTCGGTATGCAAACCTGTTGATCAATATCTTTGTCTCCTGCACCACAGTTCTTCCATAAAAGAGCCTTGACCTCATAGCCTCCTCTTGTTATCCTTGCAGGCACTCATGGTTGAGGCCACAACTTTGTTTCTGAATTAAACAGAGGGAACCGTCTTTCAACCTAGAGAGTGGGCAGCTATGAAGCCCAAGCACAGGAAGATAGCCAAGAAACAGCGGACCAGGAGGTCAGTGGCCTATCTCAGCAAGTCTACAGCCATGATGAAGATGCCTCTTAGTATGAGATGCATGCCACCTCTCCAGAAGAGGAATGGGTTATCTTTTCAGAAGCAAAAACTGCATTGGCCTTTTGAGGCCCTGGAGAATATTGTCAGCCGCAGAATTTCTCACGGCTGGAAGGAACCAATGAACCAGTCAAGCAGTGGAAAGCCATCATTCTAGATCAAATGCCAACAAATCCCTCTCTCTATGTGTTGAAGTATGATGGGATAGCTTTGTCTATGGATTGGAACCTCACAGTAATGAAAGGATTTTAAACCCTTTGTTCCTGCCTAACAACATACCATTTCCTCAGGAGACAGACACTCATCTCTCAAACACTATAGTTGGCATAGCAGTGAAACAAACATTTCAGTGCACAAATGGCTCTAAGGATGACTGGAAGGGGATGGTCCTAGAGGAGGTGCCAATCATGAAGACCTGGTTATATATTACCTACAAAAAAGGTTCGGTCTTGTACATTTGCCACCTCCTTGTTGACTACCTTGAAGGTAACCTCCACATCATGCCAGTCTCTAAGGAAGAGTGGAGTGGGGTGGTCCCAGATGAGGTGTAGACCATGAAGAACTGTTTCTACATTACCTATGAGAAAGATCCAGTTATGTATCTTTACCACCGTCTAGTTTACTACATTGAAAGCAACCTTCATATTATGCCAGGATGTCCTCAAATAGGGGTGAATATGGAATTAGGCAGGGATTCCATGGCAGGTAAGAATGTGCAGCACAATGAAAAAGATGTAACCCAAAGATAGGTAAAATTATTTACCAAGTTCCCACCAAACCTTCCGTGCATTTCATCAAGTTTGATAATGACTTCCATATCTATGTCTATGATTTGATGAAGATGTGTTAAAGTGAAATTCACAAATTTTGGGGGTGAGACTTAAAACTGTGTTTGGGAACTCTTTTTTTCAGAAATACCTCAGTTCTTTTATTAATCCTGGTATCTTTCCCAATGGAATTTTTTTTTGCTCTAAAAATAAAATTTGTGAAGATTTTATGTTTTTTGGTGAATGATGGAGTGTCTGGTGGATGGGACATCACAGAAAGATATGCCTCAAAACAAAAGAGAACTTATGGTCTTTTCCCCTTGGAGAGGAAAGGAAGAAAGGAGATGCAGTGTGTGGAAGAGGCCAAGATGGCTGATTAGGAAACAGAGGAGAGTGGCCAAAAAGACGTAGGATCTCAGAGAGGGATAATGCATGAGAGAAAAGCGTGTCATATGGAAAGATGTGACATCGAGGTGTTGGGACTTAAGAGGATACAGGGTGATTGTGAAGGGTCACAAATGTATACTCAGAAGCAAAGAAAATTAGGTTTCATTTGATTAATGGTTTAATTCATACCATCTGGAAGTCCCTGGGTATATTATCTCCACTGGAGCATGTTGAGTGACCAGGATCCTCCTGCCTAAAGAAAAGTTTCCACTCTCACTGGCTCTTCTGCAATGGGTTGAATCTTAGGCTACCTACTTACTTTTGCCAGGCTTCTGTCTGCCACCTATTTTGTCATGCCTTGATTCTTTCTGTCTTGCACTCTCACAGGTCTTATGCATGCCAGTCCACCCTTGTGAGTTCATTTAATCAATTGGCCTGCAATAACTGTAAAACACTGCACCCTTTTCATGGATAATGTTCTGTTGGACTTCGCTATAAAAGTCATGAACAGACTCACCTGCACCCAGGCTAAACATGTACACATTGATGTACATTGGTGTGTGACATGCACACATATGATGAATGCACCGAGCTCTCTAGAATCAGTTACCTAAGGAATCTGTGATGTTAGGAGGAGTGTGGAAATGACCCCACAAACCCATCAGACCCGAAAATACCAGTACGATATTGATACCTGACTCCCATCAAGGGGTTTTGGGGAGTGTGTGAATTAGGATTGAAGTGAGGGGATGGAGGATTCTGGAAATCAAATCACTGAAGGAATGATTGAGTAAGGTATGTAGCCAACTGGCCCGTTAAATACAAAGGAATAAGATGTCAATGTATCAGTGGTGAGGGGTCCATCATAATGCTCTGCATATCTGTCAAGGGCCAATGTGAAGTTAATGCAGTATGAACTTGCCTTTCAGCTCCTCAGAGTGTGAGTTCATTCTCAGTTGAAAAAAAAGTATGGTGGTGCAGTGAGTTCCTTGTTTAAGATTTTAGACTTTGGTGAGGAATTCAAATCTTGATTCCATCCTTCCTTTTTTAGACTGTGTAACATGTCTGAGACTAGCTTCCTTTTGTCTTTGGAAGAGAGGAGGGAGGATTCAAGAGGCCAAATGAGATAGTGGAGAGGGTTCTTACAGAAAGATTTCTTCTAATGTCATTGTATGAGGAAGGCCAAATTGATGGACGAGGGTTAAATGTCTATAGGTTAATAAAGAAACTGCCTTGGCCCTTTTGATAGGACAGCAGGTTAGATATGCAGAGAAAACACAGAATGCTGGGAGAAAGAAGCCTAGTCAACAGACGCCATGCCCCTCTCCCCCCCCCCGAGACAGAAGCAGCTTATGATTCTCATAAGCTCATGGTGCTTCACAGATTATTTGAAATGGGTTAATCAAGATGTGCGAATTAGCAACTAACAGGCTAGACCTAATGGGCAAAGTATTATTTAAAATAATACAGTTTCTATGTAATTATTTTGGGTAAAGCTAGCCAGTGCGGGAACCTGGTGGCAGAAAACATTCAGCTGTTCCTACAACTCAAAAGAGCAGTCAAAATTAAGCTCAAAACTTCACCACAGAAATGTGTATATTTAGAAATTCAAAAGACAGTTGTTTAATATATGAGTGTAACTTTTTATGGAGATGTGTATACATGCATGCAAAGGCCATAATTAACCGTGGGTTTCTCCTTAATTACTCTCTGTCATGATTAAGATATGTCATCTCTTTGAACCTGGAGCTGACCAATTCCCCTTGACCAAACAGCAAGTCTTAGAGACCCACGTTTTGCTGTCTGCTCAGCACTGAGTAATGAGTTGATATCTTTAATGCCGAGATTTTTGCACAAGTTTGAAGGGATCAAATTTATGGTCTCCATCTGTATGGAATGCACCTTACTGACTGTGCCATGGCTGAAGAACAAGACAGTTGGTTAAAAAATATTGAGCTGTGAGCAAATATTCTGGATCACAAAAGGGAATCGTATAACTTTAAAAGAAGTGCTGTGGAGATTGAGATGAGAGACATTCAAACGTGAATGCCTTTGCTTCCTCCCCTCAAGTCTTTGGTGGATGTGTCCAGAGGCCTACTGAATTATCACAGCACGGGGAAACTGTGAACTGTGAAATCTGTTTGTGCTCAGGTCTTGATATCAAATTTAGGGTGTAGTTATATAAAAGTGTACATCCAAAGGAAACATGCAATGGTAGGTCTATCCCAGTAGTATATCGCTTTTTAAAGAAGATGTTAATTTCTGTAGATAATCATTTTAGAGGGGTATGACAGCAGATGCTCAAGGCCGAGGTGCATTGCTATAGATGCTTAAGGAAAAGAAATATTGCTCCAGATGCTCAAGACAGAAATCCATCATTGTAGATGCTCAAGGCAGAGATTTATTACATGGGATTGAAATGTAATTTCAACTCCTGAGCTCTGACTGCCAAGATTTGTGGCTCAATAACTTTTAAAAATGATATCAGTATCATGTTGGGATAGGGACTTGGGGTTCTTCATTGCTCTGTGACCACCCTTGACTCCCTCACTGCCTCCTTTTTGCAGTCCCAATTTTTCTACTTTCTGATTATGAAAGCCATCTTTTGCAGTCTTAGCTTTTTCCAGAATGTAACTGAATTTACTCTCCGAAACTCTGAAACTACCCATGGTGTTACATGACTTAGCTTTGGTATTAGGTCCTCAACTTCCACTGATGCTCAGACTTCTTCATCTGTTTCCTTGTTGCTGCATATGTAATTGTGGCCATGTATGTTATACCTCATTCTGGATGCTCTACCTATTTTTCTGTTATTCCTTCAAATGATTCATCCCAATGTACCTGAGAGAGAGACCACTCTTGGGTAGAAGACCAGCAAAGAGGACATTTTAATGCCCTGGTATTACAATCCCAGATGAGATGCTTCCCAAACCAGCAGGCATTCTGTTCATATGATCAGAAGAGAGGCAGATGTGCCTGTGTAGATTGACATCATCACATCCTAGAAGATGTATTATCTCCCAACTCTGTTAGTTATAATGCTTCTCCAAGTGTCCTTAATAAGCCTTTTTATTTTCATCTGTGAGATTGTTGTTGAGATTCTAGGGAGACATGCCTCCTTCTGTCCATGATGAGGATAACTCCAGGGAAAATGGTCATATGTGGCACACTCTGGCTGCCCCTCTCAGAAGAGAAACTTCCAATGCTTGTGCTAGCTGCTTGGAGATATTGTGGCCTAGACAGGAATAGTGACTGTGGAAAGAGCTGTGGCTGTTTCCTTCTGAGCTCAGGTCCCCTCCTCCATTTTGAAAGACTATAGGGTAGTGATCTCATACTCCCTTTCCTTCTTTTTTCTCTCTCCTGTCTGTGTCCATAATTGCAACTTCTTATCTGACTCTGGCCCTTCAACCTCCTCATTTAAAGATCTTTAATGCCAACATGTAGTCTTGGTTGTAAACACTATCCTGCAGGGAAACTACATAAAATAGAAAGTAATCAACTCAAATTAATTATAGAGAGTCCATTAAACTGAGCAGATTCAATAGACCCCTTCCTCCAAACAATATATTGGCAGTAAATATATAACCGAGCAATCATCACAGACAAATAGACATGCTTAGTTGAAGCCCAGATCAAGTGAGCAAACAGATTTTTTTTTAAAAAAAAAAAAAAACACTCTTCAGTTCAACAAGCTGATTTGTTTGTGGAGGCCACTCATTAGTTAGTTTTCTGACCACGTTGACTTGAAATAATCACATAAAACCTATATTATTCACAATACTCTTTGGCCAATAGCTTAACCATATTTCTAGATTCCTCCCTCATTCTAAACTAACACATTTGCATTTATCTGTATCACCACTAGTTCATGTCTTACCAACAAATTTTTGTAGCTCCAGAGTAGGTGTTTTTCCCTGGTGGTGTCTAGGTGGCTTCTAACTGACCCCACCTCCTTTCTCCCAACATTGTTTACTTTTACCACATAGGTCTAACTGCTAAGCTCCTGGCTGAAATAATGTTATTCATTAACCAATAAAAACAAACATAGACAGAAGGACTTCCCAAACCAACCCTTTGTCCAATGTATAAATTCTAAGAACTGGTATAAAAATTTATTATTAAACGAAGTACTTGAAAGAGGTTGATGTTAATTCTCACGATCTGGAATAAATGTGTTGGTGGGGAACCTACTTCCTCAAGATGGGCTAGGAAATTTGGCTTTTGATATTCGTCATTTTGTATCACTTCTCTTAATGTCTTCATTATTTTATGAGCACACCACTGTTTTCCTGTGTGACTCTTTTGATATAGGGGTTTGCCATTGAATTTAAAGACCATCCTAACCTGAAATGACCAATTTTTGAGAATCATAAGCTTCTATTTACCAAGTTCATTTTTTAAATAAAATCCCTCAGATGGCTACCTTAATTAAGATATATGCTTCCCTGCTCCCATATCCATCCTTACTTTATCCCAATCATCCCAATTCCCCAAGTTCCCCCCATCCTCTCCTTCTTACTTTTCTCCTCCAATCCCCTCTTATCCTATCCCACCCCACCCCCCAGAACCCAAATTTTTGCTTGGGAATTTGGTCTACCTTTCATATCCAGGAGAATAACTATATGTTTTCTTTGGGTTCACCTTCTTATATAGCTTCTTTGGGATCTCAAATTATAGATGCAATGTTCTTTGTTTATAGCTAGAAACCAATTATGACTGAGTACATCCTATTTTCATCTTTTCGGGTCTGGGAAACCTCACTCAGAAAAGTGTTTTCTATTTCCATGCATTTGCATGCAAAATTCAAGAAGTCATTGTTTTTTACCACTGAGTAGTGCACTACTGTGTATATTTTCCACACTTTGTTTATCCATTCTTACATGGAAGGGCATCTAGGTCGTGTCCAGATTCTGGCTATTACAAATAATGCTGCTATGAACATAGTTGAACAAATGATTTTGTAATATGATAGGGAATCTCTTGGGTATATTCCCCAGTGTGGTATTGCTTGGTCCTTGGTTAGGTTGATCCCAAATTTCCTGAGAAACTGCCACACTGATTTCCAATGTGGTTGGACATCTTTGCTATCTGACCAGCATTTGATGAGGGTACCCCTTCCTCCACAACCTCTCCAGCAAAGGCTATCATTAGTGTTTTTGATTTTAGCCATTTTGACAGGTGTAAGATGATATCTCAAAATTGTTTTGATTTGCATTTCCCTGATTGCTAATGAGGTTGAGCAGGACCTTAAGTGTCTTTTGGCCAATTAAACTTCTTCTGTTGAGAATTCCCTGTTAGTTCAGTGCCCCATGTTTTATTTGAGTTAATTAGCATTTTAAAGTCTAGGTTTTTGATTTCTTTATATATTTTGGAGATCAGATCTTTGTCTGTTGCAGGGTTGGTGAAGATCTTCTCCCAGGTAGTGGGTTGCCATTTTGTCTTAGTGACAGTGTCCTTTGTTTACCGAAGCTTATCAGTTTAAGGAGGTCCCAATTATTCAATGTTGCCTTTATCATCTGTGTTGCTGGGGTTATACATAGGAAGCAATCTCCTGTGCCCATATGTTGTAGGGTACTTCCCACTTTCTCTTCTCAGGTTCAGTGTGTTCAGATTGATAATGAGGTCTTTGATCCATTTGGACTTGAGTTTTGTGCATCGTGATAGATATGGGTTTATTTTCATTCTTCTACTGTTTGACATCGAGTTCTGCCAGCACCATTTGTTGAAGATGCTTTCTTTCTTCCATTGTATACTTTTAGCCACTTTATAGTAAATGAGGTGTTCAGATGTTGGTGGGTTAAAATCAGTATCTTCTATATGATTCAATTGGTCGAATTCTATGATTTTATGCCAATACCATGCTGTTTTTATTACTGTAGCTCTGTAATAGAGTTTGAAGTCAGAAATGGTAATGCCTCCAGACATTTTTTTTATTGTATAAGATTATTTTGGCTATCCAGGATTTTTTGTTTTTCCATATAAATTTGATTAATGTCCTCTCAATATCTGTCAAGAATTTTGATGGGCCGGGCGATGGTGGCGCATGCCTTTAATTCCAGCACTTGTGAGGCAGAGGCAGGCGGATCTCTGTGAGTTCGAGACCAACCTGGTTTACAGAGCTAGTTCCAGGACAGGCTCCAAAGCCACAGAGAAACCCTGTCTCGAAAAACCAAAAAAAAAAAAAAAAAAGTATTTTGATGGGATTTTGATGGGGATTGCATTGAATCTATGAATTGCCTTTGGTGGAATTGCCATTTTTACTATGTTGATGCTCCCAATCAAATACCAAGGGAGATCCTTCCATTTTTGGTATCCTCTTCAATTTCTTCCTTCAATTCCTTAAAGTTCTTTTCAAAGAGACCTTTCACTTTCTTTTGTTAGAGTTACCCCAAGATATTTTATGCTGTTTGTGGCTACGTGAAAGGTGATGCTCTTAGTGGGTACTAGGACTTGGGTATATCTCTTTTATGTCCTGGTTCCCTACTCTACAGTGTTTTCACATGTTCTCATTACAAAGACTATGTTACTTAGCAAGAGGCACTGCATTTTAGGTAACCATGTGATATTTGTTTTCCTTTGTTAAATGGTATCTTTAATGCATTTGAGAAAAAGGAAATGAAATGCTATTTCAATATCTTAAATATGCCTTAATCCTTGGTCATCTTTCCTTCTGAGGGTTGTTTTTGTGTTAATTTCATGTGTGTACTTGCAAAATATCATGGTTTCATTCCGTTTGCTGTGACAAAGCATCGTGACAAACAAGCAAGCCAAAAGCATCATGAGAAAAACAACTTAAGGGAGAGAAAAGGTTTAATTTGGTTCACCATTTCAGAGGGATTGGTTCAATAGCTTTGGGAATAGCATAGCAACAGGAGTGTGAGGCTGACTGGCCACATTGCCTCAACAGTTAGGAGGCAGAGAGAGAAGAGGAAGTTGGGTGATTCTATAGATTCTTAGAGCCTATCTTCAGTGGCATACTTCCTCCAACAATTCTATGCCTCCTAAAGGTTTTGCAACCTCTTTAAAGAGCAGCACATGTTGCCGATAAAATGTTCAAATATGGGAGCTTATGGGGGACATTTCTCACTCAAACCACAATAAGTTCTATGACAGTAGCTTCCAGAAATAACCAGTGAAAACTATTATCACCCATGATGGGCAGCTTCTCATACTCAGGGAGAGATAAATATTAACTCATGCACAACTTGAAGGTGGCTCCTGTAACTTTAAGCTGTCATAATTACATGCACAACATATAGGCATCAGGTAGATTCATAAAAATGCAACCTTGAAAGTCTAGTCAATATTAATACTTTAAAGTCTTTTAACCCCATGTAAGGATCCTTCTTTGAAGAAGCTGGTCTGTGGGAGAAGAAGAGGCGACAAGTTGAATTACAGGAAAATGTCAGCAATGAAATGTGATAGGTAAGTGAGATGATAGTTGGTTACCTCAACTTAGACATTTTGTAATGTTTATCTGCATTAAGACATTTACCCTGTAAATTTATCTGTTGGTTATACTTTAATAAAGCTGAGTAAAATTGAAAAAATGAAACTATGCACTATCATCATTAGAACAAAAGAAGACATTGGCCTCTTTCAATAAGTTAAATTCTGGCAGATTGCTATGGTAGGAAAATTAAGCCTTTAGTGTTTTATCAGCTGTCAGCTGTCATGCTTTGGACATCATGGCCTAGAATCTGTTCTTGTTATAGGCTTATTAAAGTAAGCTAGGGGTTGATTATTAAAGTGAATTCTGGAAAGAATCTCTTGGGCCATCTTTGTATTTTTTATTAAATATCCTACCCTCGGCTTGTTAAGGAATTTTATTTTTTTTACACGACAGTAAACTGGGCCCTGGAAGCTCAGTTTTCCTGCTGCTCAATTGTTTTTATTTTACAAATTTTTTAATTTACAATGTTTGTTCATAAGAGGGAAGAAATTGTCAGGATATTTGAGACAGAGTCTCAGAGGGTTCTCATTTCCTTCTTTTTCTTCTGTTTACATTTTTATTGATTATTTGGGAATCTCACATTATGTGCCTCCATGGTGCTCACCTCCCAGTCTTCCCATGTCTACTTCCTGTCCACCATGATCTCCCCACTTCAAAAAAGACAAGTCTATTGTGTATTGAATGTATATTCACTGAAATGGTAAAATTCTTAGTGGCCAAGTTCCCAAAGGGAATGAGTCTTTCTCAGCCTATATCCATGCCTGAAACCTTTCATCAGCTGAGCAAAGCTTTGCAGTGGCTGGGATGGGGCAGGACTAGATGTCCTGCACCCATGCTACTGCCTGTATTGCCTGCACTGAGGGGCAGAGCAGGCTCTCCCATACTCACGGGCATTAACATGGCTTCAGACATCAACTCTGACCATGGGCTTCCTCATGGTCTTTGGTGGTAAACTTGGACCACAGACATCAACCTGGGTGTTGGCCATATCAGAACCCTAGGGACTGCATGGACCATGTCCCTCAAACATGGTCTCAGGTGGTTACACATGCCACTCACACAGGCTTGGTGCACCAAGACAGCAGAGCCTGAGGACATCACCAAGGCATTGGACAGTAGCACAGACTGTGTAGGTTCATGTGGATCTCAGGCTTCATCTCTGTCTGGGAAAGCAGCATGAACCTCTAACACCAACACAGCCTCTTGTGCTATCGTGGACCACACTGGTCCTTCGAGGAGGTCCAATCCAGAAGATGAATGTTGCCTCACGTCAGGCCTCCATTGTTGCCCAGAGCCAGGAGGAACTGCTGCCTGGCAACAGCTTCAAGGCTGTTGTATATCATGCTGTACTTGAACCTTTTGTGCCTACCCTGCCTCCAAACTAAGCATCCCCTGCCTCAGCCTCTCAAATGTTAGGATTATAGATATGACCCACCATGTCCAACAAAGCAGACTGGCCATTTTTTCTTCATTTTTAGGGTAGAACCTCGATCTTATACATACTAGACAAATTCTTAGCTTCATCCTCAGACCAGAGAACTTGGTTTATTTTATAGATTGATTTTATTTTTATTTTATATGTGACTGTTTTACCTGGATGTATATTCTGGGTGAAGTGCCCAAAGTGCAGAAGAGGGTACTGGAGCCTTTGGAACTGGAGTGATGATTTCTAGCCTCCATTTGGGTGCTGAGAGCCAAACCAGGATCCTCTGGAAATACCATTATGTACTCTTAACCTCTGAGCCATCTCTCCGGCTTCGAAGAAAGGTTCTTTTAATTGAATTTTCTGTTTATTTCATGCACAGGTTAGCAACTCCAAAGTCTTAGAAATGAAAAACTTGCTTTCAGTAGATGACTGTACAGTTTCCATGAGTTTGTAGGCTTTATGGGGGTAGCATTGTTCTTGAATTCTAGCTTTAATCCATGGTGATCTGATAAGATACAGGTGGTTACAGATATTTTTTGTAACTGTGGATGTTTGCTTAGTTGGAAGTAAAGTCATAACTGTTGATTTGCTGAATGGCATTTATTAACAATGTAAAGTCAAAATATCCCAATTACACAATCTGGAAATGTTCAGTAATCGAAATATAAAATAAATATTTGCACCATTTTTTTTAAAAATAATTTGTGTGTTTGCCTTCTTCGAGTTGCGCTGGTGAAGGGTCTCTAGTTGTCAGAGATATTGTGGTCATTGTTGGACTCCTTGGTTAGGTTTTTACGCTTCCCCTCTGCCTCCCATTTCCCTCCGCCTCTGCCTGCCCCCGTCCACCTCCCACCACTTCTCTTCTCCTCCCTCTCCAGTCCCAAGAGCAGTCAGGGTTCCCTGCCCTGTGGAAATTCCAAGGTACTCCCCACACTATCCAGGTCTAGGAAGGTGAACATCCAAACTGACTAGGCTCCTACAAAGCCAAACCTGAAGTAGGATCAAAATCTCGTGCCACTGTCCTTGGCCACTAACATCAACTCTCATTGTCTGCCATGTTCAGAAAGTCCGGTTTTATCCCATGCTTTTTCAGTCACAGTCCAGCTGGCCTTGGTGAGATCCCAATAGATCGGCCCCACTGTCTCAGTGGGTGGGTGCACCCCTCGTGGTCCTGACTTCCTTGTTCATGTTCTCAGTCCTTCTGCTCCTCATTAGGACCTTGGGAGCTCAGTCTGGTGCTGCAGTGTGTGTCTCTGTCTCTCTCTCCATCCATCGCTAGATGAAGCTTCTATGGTGATATGCAAGATATTCACAACTATGGCTATAGGATAGGTTCATTTCAGGTTCCCTATCCTCAGGTGCCCAAGGAAATAACTGGGGACATTGCCCTGGGCACCTGGTTGCCACTCCAAGTTCAAGTCTTTTGCCAACCCTTATGTGGTTCTCTTAACTAAGATATGAGTTCCCTGTTCCCCTGTCCAAACTTCCTATATCCCCAATCATCCCGTTTCCTCAAGATCCCCTCATCCTCTCCTTCACACTTTTCTCTCCCCATCTCTCCTCACCCCCATCCCACCCCACCCCCAATATTTTAAATTTTTGCCCGGCAATCCTGTCTATTTCCCATAGCCAGGAGGATTACTATATGATTTTCCTTGGGTTTACCCACTTGTTAGCTTCTTTAGGATCACAAATTATAAACTCAGTGGCCCCTATCAATGGCTAGAAACCAATGATGAGTGAGTACATCCCATGATCTTCTTTTTGGGTCTGGGTTACCTCACTCTTGATAGTATTTTCTATTTCCATCCATTTGCATGCAAAATTTGAGAAGTCATTGTTTTTTACCGCTGAGTAATACTTTAATGTATATATATTCCACACTTTCTTCATCCATTCTTCCATTGAAGGACATATAAGATGCTTCAAGGTTCTGGCTATTACAAATAATGCTGCTATGAACATAGTTGAACAAATGCTTTTGTCTTGAACAAATGCTTTTGTCATATGATAGGGCACCTTTTGGGTATATTGCCAAGAGTGGTATTGCTGGGTCCAGGGGTAAGTTAATCCTAATTTTTCTGAGAAACCGCCACACTGATTTCCAAAGTGGTTGCACAAGTTTGCGGTCCCACCAGCAATGGATGAGGGTACCCCTTTCTCCACAATCTCTCCAGCAAAGCTATCCTTGGTGTTTTTGATTTTAGCCATTCTGACAGGTGTAAGATGATATCTCAAAGTTGTTTTGATTTGCATTTCTCTGATCGCTAAGGAGGTTGAGCATGACCTTAAGTATCTTTTGGCCATTTGAAATTCTTCTCTTCAGAATTCTCTGTTCAGTTCAGTGCCCCATTTTTTAATTGGGTTAATTATCATTTTAACTTCTAGTTTCTTGAGTTCTTTATATATTTTGGAGATCAGACCTTTGTCTGTTGCGGGGTTGGTGAAGATCTTCTCCCAGTCAGTAGGCTGCCTTTTTGTCTTAATGACAGTGTCCTTTGCTTTACAGAAGCTTCTCAGTTTCAGGAGGTCCCATTTATTCAGTGTGCCCTCAATGTCTGTGCTGCTGGGGTTATATATCTTGGAGATATTTCTATAATTAGGTTAAGAATTTTATTTGTTCTTTTGAGTCACACTAGGTAGGGCTGCTTCCTTTTCATGACTTGTACTATTTGGAGATGTTTCCATAATTAGATTGGGAATATTATTTGTTCTTTTGAGTCACACTAGGTGGGACTGTTATTTATGATATTTTAAATATTTATCTCTTTTAACTATTATCAGCAAACAGTACATAATTATGACTTGGCTTTCATTTTTGTACTACTAATAGTACCAAGATGTGTTTAATAGACCTTTTTTCCTACATGATGCATTGTAGATCCAGGCTGTGTGCTGACATAAGTGTTTTGTTTACAGCTAATCACTTTGCAAGGGGAGGTCATCAGGTTTTGTGTTTGTTTTAAAAAGTGGTTTTTTAGCTTTACTTATTTTCCATTTGTAGGGCTACATCTCTGATTTGACTCAATAGTTTCTACTTCAGTATACCTGTGCTATAGCCACAACTTGTTATTTCTGTTTTCTGTAAGTTTATTCCACACAGCATCACTTGAAAGGGAAGTCAGTTGGTTAAGTGAGTTAAGGAGTGGTGGCATGCCTAAGACCCTAAGCAATAGAGGTGAGGCGGCCAGATCTTGACTTGCCCTCTAACCAGACTCATGATTATCATAAATATCACCATAGAACCTTCATCCAGCAATTAATGGCAACAGAGGCAGAGATCCACATTGGAGCACTGGACTGAGCTCCCAAAGTCCACTTGAAGAGTTTAAAGTTGTTTTCTTCTACTTCTTTTGGGTTAGGATTATCAAGTCTTCCTGTTGTGTGACCACTGGGTTCTGGTGTTACCATGTTGCTTTTTAGGTTGTTGGAGGGATTCTTACTTTGGCACCTAAACATCTAGTCCTTCAAATGAGGCCTGCAGTGTTTTTGTGTCTTGGTCCAGTCCTTGAAGTGGCTGTCTGAGTGTTTGGGAGTTTTTCTTGATATGCTTTACTGTCCCTGTCTGTCTCAGAAGTTTCTGAGGTCTCTATATGCCTGCTCTCTCAGTCTTCTTTCCTGTTGTGTTCTCTTGGTGCTCTCTTAATCCCCTCAGTGTTGTAGCAAGCTCTTGGTCCCCTCAGTATTATAGCAAGCTTTCAGCTCTTAGGCAGGTTGTGGCTAGTACCTTGGGGGGTGTCCCATGGGTGGGATTGGGTTTGAGGGGATCCTAGCCACAGGAAACTCCCTGCTGGCTGGCTAGAAAAGCTGAGGGAGTTGGGGAGGGGCCTGGAGTTTTGTCCCACTGGGGAGGTCCTAGAGAGTAGGGCATCCTGCCATGTGACTGTTCACTCACCTCTTAAGTCCCCTCAGTATTGGAGCAAGCTGTGTTTTAAAGTCCAACCCAAGTTGCAGGAGGATAGCCTTTATTATTTTTTAAAAAGATTATTTTAAAAAAGATTTATTTTATTTGTATGTGTGTCTTGAGTATGTACCAGGTGTGTGCTGGTGTCTTTTGGCATGGTGAGAAGAGTTCAGATATCCTGGAACTAAACTTACATGTCCATGAACTTACTCATGGGGCTGCTGTGATCCAAACCCAGGTCTCCTAGAAGAGCAGCAAGTACTCAGTGCAAAGCTATCTTCTCAGCCCCACCTTGAGTACATTGTTTTACAAAAAGTTAAACTGTAATCTTTACTATGTTGGTAATAAATTAAAGAACTAGAAATTTTTTACATTTATTTCCACACACAGGGTGGGGGGAGAGAAAGAGAGAGAGAGAGACAGAGAGAGAGAGAGAGAGAGAGAGAGAGAGAGAGAGAGAGAGCACGATACCAAGCTAATTTATAAAAGAAAGCATTTTACAGTTTCAGAGGGTTAGTGCATCACTGTGACTCTGGAGTCTCCAACATCTTGGATCTTTAGTACAAATCCAAGCTTCTTGTTCTCAGCTTTATATGATGGCCTCTCTGAGCCTGCAAGCCACATGCCATCAGGGCTGCAACATTTTTCTCTCAACTAATGAGGAAGATTTCACAACCTCTTAACTCCAGTATTTTGGATTCTAAAGTCAGGCAAGTATTGTTGTACATTTTGGATGGAATATGGCTCTCTCATTGGATTCCATTTGTATAAACTTTGAACTCTTGGTGTTTTCCTTTGTTGAATAAGCTTTACTTTGTTTTTGGAGTAGATTCTCTAGGGATTTTCTTTTTACATGTTTCATGGTTATCTAGGTGGGATCTTTACCTTCATTGCATTTCTCTGTACCTCTTTCAGCACAAACCTAGGTGTAGGCATTTTATTTCCTGTTCTTCCTTTTTCTCCTCAGATTGTGCATTTGTATTTCTCTTTGCTCTGTTTGCACTTTTCTTTCTTTCTTTCTTTCTTTCTTCCTTCCTTCCTTCCTTCCTTTTTTTTGGGGGGGGGGCAGTGTTTCTTTGTAGCTTTGGAGCCAGTAGTTGGGGTTTTAGCTCAGTGGTAAAACACTTGCTTAGCAGTTTTTCATTTTAGAGCTGCATTAAGAATGATTACTAATAACCATGAGTCAATACAGTCTTGAATGAAATCTCTGCCAATAATATTGTTCCAAAACTCTTCAATTTAGCCTCAAGCAGGTTCTTAGGACAAGGGCCAAAAGCAGCCATATTGTTGGCTAAAACATTACAAGAATTGTCTTTATTCCAGTTTCTTTTTAATTTTTTTTTTATTTTTTTATAAATAATACCATTCAAAATTTGCACTTCCTCCCCTCCTCCCATTTCCCTCCTACTCCCCCACTCACTCTTCCCCTTATCTGCCAATCCAAAGAGTGCAGGGTACCCTGCCCTTTGGGAAGGCCCTCCCCCCTCCATCCAGGCCTAGGAAGGTGTGCATTCAAACAGACTAGGATCCACAAAAGCCAGTATATGCAGTAGAGACAAATCTCAGTGCCATTATCATTGGCTTCTCAGTCAGCCCCCATGCATCCAGCTGGATTTAGTTCAGGCACACTGTCTCAGTGGGTGGACCAACCCTGCCTGGTCCTGATGTCCTTACTCATCTTCTACCTCCTTCTGCTCTTCAACTGGATCTTTGGAGCTCAGTCTAATGCTCTGCTGTGGGTCTCTGTCTCTATCTCCATGCATCTCTGGAAGGTTCTATGGTGATATTCAAGATAATCATCAGTGTGAGTATGGGACAAGGCCAGTTCAGGCACCCTCTCATCTACTGCCCAAGGACCTAGCTGGAGATATCCCCGTGGACACCTGAGAATCCTTCTAGAGCCAAGTTTCTTGCCAACCCTAAAATGGCTCCCTTAATTAAGATATCGTCTTCTCTGCTCCCATATCCACCCTTCCTCCATCGTAACCAGCCCACTCTCCCAAGCTCTCCCTAATTCTTCCCTTCTCCCTTCTCTCACCCCCCTCCCCTTCATCCCACCCCATCCCCACGTTCCCAACTTTTGCCCAGTGCTCTTGTCTGCTTCCAGTTTCCAGGAGGATCTATATGTTTTTCTTTGGATTCACTTTATTCCAGTTTCTAATACTGTTTCACCCTGAAACTTCTTGAACTGGGCCTCTATAATCCACATTGCTCTCAGTACTACTGTCTTCAAAGCTCTTGTAGCATTTTTAAGCCCCACTTAAAACATTCAACCACTTCCCTCATGCAAAGTTCCCAAGTCAACATTCCTCTAACAAGCAGCTTGACCAGTCCTGTCACAGCAATACCATGTAACAACGTTATCATAGTTACTTTTGTATTGTAAAGAGACACCATGATGAAGGCAGCTTATAAAAGAAAACATTTAATTGGGGGCTTGCTCATGGTCAGAGAGTGAGTCCATGACCATCACGTCATGGGGCATGGCAGCACACAGGCATGACACTGGAGAGTAGCTGGGAGTTTTAACCTGATATACAAGTTGGTAGCAGAGGTGGTAGAGGGAGGGGCTGGACCTGTCTTAGGCTTCTGAAATCTCAAAGTCCACCTCCTGTGAAACACCTGTCCAACGATATCACATCTAATCTTTCTCAAAATGGTTCCACCAACTAGGGATCAAGCATTTAAATATAGGAGCTTTTATGGGACCATTCTCTTTCAAACCAACACATTAATCAAAATACTATTTTAGTACCCAAATTGCTCAATATTATATGATTAAGAAACAGCAAAGCAGATTCAGAGACTACTAGAGAAAAGAAATATATATTATAAGCATTATAAGCAACTTCTAAAACTTTACAGAGATATCTTGCTGCCTGGACAGTAACCCAAAGTTCTTCTGTAACATCGGGAAATTTTTCTTCAGCCTACAGGCCCATTTTATCTGGCAGACTTTTCCATCAAGCAGTGAATTTGAAATGCTGTTTTGCCTCTATTGGCAGTTTGTCAGTCACTTTCTTCTGTGTCCTGCAGAATGTCTGGAACATTTCATGAAGCAGGAACCCTGAAGGACTCAGGAGACATTTTTATGGTGTTGGTTTTCTTCTACTTTATGCAAGTTACAGGGATCAAACTCAGGTTGCCACGCCTTGGTGGCAAAAACCTTTGCCTTTTGAGCCCTCTTATATTTTCACTGGAATAAGGGAATAGACTTCCTCCCTTATTCTGAAGAACCACAGAAAAGGCCTTTTTCTTAGTGGGGCATGAGAATGTTTGCAGTTGGAGTATGGAAGGATGTTTTGCACACATTTTCTCTGTCTCTGTCTCTTCAGAAAACTACCCTTGTTGAGGGACCAGGTGTATGCCAAGTTTGCCTATTTAGTATTGGGAGTGATAAGCCAGAGAAAATGAGGGGGTTGTCTGAGTTTCCTACCGGACTCAGGCATTGAGATCCAGTATGGTGTTTTCCAGCAGAAGTTTCTTTTCAATTCTATTTTGTTTCTAATTGCCGTTTCATAAGAGGTCTCTTCAGGTACTTAATGCTCTTTGGGCTTCCCCTCCGGAGAAGTACTTTATATGTTTATTATTTGTTTATCTTAAAGTTTTTCTGAGGTCTATATTTGAACTTAATATGCAGCCCATGCTGGCCTGGGACTCAGGATCCTTTCCCCTCAGTCTCTCAAGTGCTAGGATTACAAGCATTTGCCACCAGTGTCCAGTTCAGAGCAATACTCTAGCCTGAGATGTATTTGAACAACATCAACTTTGATCCACTGGGAAGTGTACTTTGTGGTATACTTTTTCCCTCTTGGTAATTGTCTCCTTCTTGTTCATGGGTGATCTCTTGAGGCTGAGTGAAACTGGTGTGGTTGAAGACTGAGTCAGAGGAGCTGAGGGGGGATGCCCAGGAGAACTCTTCATCCAAACTGTAAATACCCATTGATGCAGAGTGACAGGGTGAGGACTTGTTTATTGTAGTGGTGAGCTGCGGGCCTCTTCCCACAGCCGGGCTCATGGCTGCCTGGCTAGCTCATGCCCCAAAATAACGACACACACACACAGTATTCTTTTAAACACTGCTTGGTCCATTAGCTCTAGCCGTTACAGGCTAAATCTCATATCCTGCAATGAGTCAGTTCCCATGAGCTCTGTCACAGTGATCTCATATTGATAACCTATTCAGTGTTCACGTCCAGGACATTGAGTTTTAATTTTTGTCCTAATCTGATAAAGAAAAAAGATGAGGAGAATAGAGGAGCCTGATGTAATGCCTCAAAATGGTTCATTTGAAAAGTAAGACTGCCTGCCTCCATGTGTGCTTCCAACCTTTATTAGCAAATCCATCCTTCCATATATTAGCTATACACAACCCAAGTGTCCAGCACACTACAAACCACAGTTTAAACCTAACTGCTTTTGATTTCTGGAACAATTGCTGTCCCATCTATGTCTCATAACAACACAGCAAGGTATGTAAGAATGCCCCACACACCCCCTTACAGGAATTTCAGGACCCCAAAGAGGCAGAAAGTTATCTTTATAGGAAATACAAATGTTTCTTCAGGGACAAAATGATGTACATTAAAAAACAGATTGGTGTACTCACTACGATTGTATGTGATATGATGCACACAGGATATTGGTTCTGAATACTTGGCCCTCAGGAGGTTTTTGAGGTTGTGGAGAACCAGAACCCTGCTGGAGGAATTGGTGTCTGAAAGGATTAGCCTTGATGTATCAGGGCATCTTTCATTGGTCCCCAATGTTTACTGATTTCCTTACAGGGAACTAGAAGCCTCCAACTCCTGCTGCATGGCTTCTGCAACATGAACAGTGAGAACTTCCTCCACACCCTGGTTGTTTTCATCACATAAAAAGGTGTAAGTCAGAAGCAATGTAACACACCAGTTTAGAATTATGAGTCATAAAATGGTTATTTCTTTTAAGGGGCTCCTGCAACACACCTATTTGGAAATAGCAGCAAAATTTACCAGTATGTGACAAAAACCTATTTTAGTTTATCTTTCCGGAGACAAGATCTGATCTCTAGAGTGGTTCCCAGAAAGCCTTGGGGTGACCCCAACGAGGACCTTGGGCAGGTGAGCTGTGGGTGCCTGCACTGTGCCATTTCCCTAGGCACTACTGGTGTTTTGTCCTATAATCAGACTGATGACTATCTTTAATATCACCATAGAACTGTTGTACAGAAAAGGATGGAGATAAAGACAGGGACCCACATCAGAAAACTAGACTGAGCTTCCAAGCTCCAGTTGAAGAGCTGAAGGGGAGAGAATAAGAGCAAAGAACATAGGAATACAAGGGATGGTCCACCCACTAAGACACTGTGTCTGAGCTAATGGGAGGTCAACAAAAACAGCTGTGCTGGGACTGACAGAGCATGGGATCAAAGTGGAAGCATTATATATAGATGCATACCTTCCTCAATCTGGATGGAGGGTGGGCATGGGATTCCCACAGGTCAAGGTACCCTGCCCTGTATTAGGACTGGAATTGAGTGGAGAGGATTGGTGGTTGCGTGAGTAGTTATGGGGAGGTGGAAAGGAAGTGGAAATTTGAAATTTATTATTTATGAAGTAAGAAAAAAATCAATAGAAGATAACCAATGGAGAGATGGGATCTAAGAAAAAAAAACTTTCATGTGAGTTGTTGACTCAGACATCAAAAACTTTTTCAGAAAAATAAGATACAGGGACTGAGTTGCTTGGGTAAGAGTGTGACTTGAGTAATTGGGAAGATGAGTGGGGGCTTATTTTGGGTCCGCTGGTGGCTGTATACAGCTTTTGAGGAGCTGAATGCTGGATGTTTCTGTGGGTAAATAAGGAAGTAACAAGCTTGTGAGGGGATTTCTGACATAAGTAGAGCCTTGGTGATGTCACAAAGCCTTGGTCGGTGGTAGCAACTCTGTTCCACTCAAAGCACTAGTCTCCCATGAAGGTGGGTTTATTATCCTCACAGTGCCTGAGAAGGACAGTTCAGCTCCTGGTCTCCACAACTGTTCAACAGGCGTTTTGCACCTGAACATTTCCGGAAGATGGAATCTGGAGAGGTAGGACATTTTCTTTTGGTAAATATGTTTCCAAAGCAACTAAGACCTCTGTAGTACAAAAAAGTTTTCCTTCAAATGTCCTGCGGGTCCACCATTTCTGTTGTTACCAGCTCCTATATTTGATAGCTGTTGGGATGGTGAATGCCAGCTATTCTTCCCACTTTATCTTTGCTAACAATATCAAATTCATCAATCCACCAAAATGGCAAAGCTCCTCTTTGTCCATAGGTGTTTTAAAAGATACTAATTATTTCTCAATGGCTGCTGTTGCCCAGAATAATGAGTCTTTCAGGTTGAAGTGGGTCTCACAGTACTCACTCCCACAATGAAGACACAGAATGGCTTTATGTAATATACCTGGGTCTGGATCAGGAGACACAAATCAGAGAGCCAGTGGACTGGAGTGCCATGACCTTGGGCAGGCTGTCTTGGATTGAGCAACCTACCTATTAGCTTGATGTCGAAGGAGACATGTGGATATCCTTCGAATTCTTTGTTATCTGTTCAGATTTTTCTTACTCATTTCGGGGATAGGCATACCTTCTCCTCTCATTGACTTAGTCAGTCAGAAAGTAGGTTTCTCAGCAGAGGTCATTTGCCTTTGGGCAGCAGGAATGTGTCTCTGAGATTGATATACTGAGCTCTAGAGGAAAATTTGCTAATTGTCCTATTCATTTCTTAAGAAAAAATTACAGTTAAGTATACAAACGTGTTGATCAATATCTTTGTCTCCTGCACCAAAGTTCTTCCAGAAAAGGGCCATGACCTGACGGCCTCCCCTTGTTATCCTTGCAGGCACTCATGGTTGAGGCCACGACTTTGTTTCTGAATTAAACAGAAGGAAGATTCTTTCAACCTAGAGAGTGTGCAGTTATGAAGCCCAAGCAAATAAAGATAGACAAGAAACAGCGGACCAGGAAGTCAGTGGCCTATCTCACTAAGTCTACAGCCATGATGAAGATGCCTCTTAGTTTGTGATGCATACCACCTCTCCAGAAGAGTAATGGGTCATCTCTCCAGAAGCAAACACTGAGTAGGCCTTTTGAGGCCCTGGAGAATATTCTCGGCCGCAGAATTTCTCATGGCTGGAAGGAAGCCAATGAACCAGTCATCCAGTGGAAAGCCATCATTCTAGATCAACTGCCAACAAATCCCTCTCTCTATTTGTTGAAGTATGATGGGATAGATTGTGTCTATGGATTGGAACTTCACAGTGATGAAAGGATTTTAAACCTTAAGTTCCTGCCTAACAACATACCATTTCCTCAGGAGACAGACACTCATCTCTCAAACACCATAGTTGGCAGAGCAGTGAAACATACATTTGAGGGCACAAATGGCTCTAATTATGACTGGAAGGGGATGGTCGTAGAGGAGGTGCCAATCATGAAGACCTGTTTCTATATTACCTACAAGAAAGATCCGGTCTTGTACATTTAACACCTCCTGGTTGACTACCTTGAAGGCAACCTCCACATCATTCCAGTCTCTATGGAGGAGTGGACTGGGGTGGTCCAAGCTGAGGTGCAGACCATGAAGACCTGTTTCTACATTACCTACGAGAAAGATCCAGTTTTGGACCTTTACCACCATCTAGATGAATACATTGAAAGTAACCTCCACATTATGCCAGGATGTCCTCCCATAGGGGTGAATTTGGAATTAGGCAGGGATTCCTTGGCAGGCAAAAGCATGCAGAACAACGCAAAAGATGGAACCCAAAAGATAGGTAAAATTATTTACCAAGTTCCCACCAAACCTTCGGTGCATTTCATCAAATTTTATAATGACTTCAATATCTATGTTTATGATTTAATGAAGATGTGTTAAAGTGAAATTCACAAATTTTGGGGGTCAGATTTAAACTGTGTTTGGGGAACTCTTTTTTTCAGAAATACCTCAGGTCTTCTATTAATCCTGGTATCTTTCCCAATGGAATTTTTTTTTTCTCTAAAAATAAAAATTTGTGAAGATGTTATGTTGTTTGGTCAATGATGGAGTGTCTGGAGGATGGGACATCACAGAAAGACAGGCCTCAAAACAAAACAGGACTTATGGTCTTTTCTCCTTGGAGAGGGAATGATGAAAGGAGATCCAGTGTGTGGAAGAGGACAAGATGGGTGTTTAGGAAACTGAGGAGAGTGGCCAAAAAGATGTAGGATCTCAGAGGGATAATGCATGAGGGAAAAGATGTCATATGTCAGGCTACACTCTCAGTACTATTATGACTCTGTTTCTTTAGCAAATATTCTTCTCAACATAAGAAATTTCAATTTTCAATCCCTCTATTTTTATTGTTATTAAACACATATACACACACACAAGTTAATGCTCACCAACTGATGAGAGCTCAACTTAGTGGGCCATTCTGGGGTTGGTAAGAGACTTATCTTTAGCGGTGTTCCTATAAGGCCATGGTGTTACCCCAACTAGGACCTTGGGCTGGTGAGGAGAGGGTGCCTGCAGTGTACCATGTCCCTAGGCACTAAGACTGCCTTGTCCCATAATCCGACTGATGACTATCTTCAATATCATCACAAAAGTTTTGTTCGGCAAAGGATGGATATAAAAACAGTGATCCATATCAGAAAACTAGACTGAGCTTTCAAGCTCCTGTTGAAGAGCAGAAGGGGGGAGAATATGAGCAAAGAAGTCAGGAATATAAGGCTAAGTCCATCTTCTGAGACACTCTGCCTGAGCTATTTGGAGCTCAACAGAACCAGCTGTGCTGGGACTGACAGAGCATGGGATCAAAGTGGAAGATCTAAATGTGGCTAACAATTGGGGCAGATTGAAAACCCAATGATAATCGCACTGGGATTTGTCTCTACTTCTCATACAGGCTTTATGTGATCCTAATATGTGTGAATGCCTACCTTCATCAATCTGCATTGAGGGGAACTAGGGTTGTCCCGATAATGAATCATTTATTTTGCAGTGGGTCTCACAGAACTCACTTCTTTAAAAAACACACAGAATGACTTTATGTAATATCCTGAGTCTCAATGAGAGGACAAAATAAAGACAGTCAGTGGACTGGAGTGCCATGACCTTGGGCAGGTTTTCTTGTATTTAACCACCTAACTATTAACTCAGTGTTGAAAGACAGGTGTAGCTGTCCTGCAAATGCTTTTCTATCTGTTCAGACTTTTCTTACTCATTTTGGAGATAGGCATACCTTCTCTTTTCATTGACTCAGTCAGTCAGGAAGTAGGTTTCTCAGCAGAGAGCAAAATACATACATCCTTCCCTTCTTATGCTTGCTTGAACTCATAATGGAGACAACGAATTTGTTTCTGACTTAAACATAAGAGTTTTTTCAACCTAGAGAGTGGGCAGGTAAGAAGCTCAAGCACAGAAAGATAGCCAAAAGACAGCAGACCACTAGTGAACCTGATAGAAGGGATAGAAGGAAGTACTCTACAACATATGGTCACAGGAGAACACTTCCTAAATAAAAACCCAGCAGCACAGACATTAATGGCAACTTTGAATAAATGAGACCTCCTGGAACTGAGAAGCTTCTGTAAAGCAGAGTACACTGTCACTAAGACTAAAAGGCAAACAACTGACTGGAAGAAGATTTTCACCAACCCCTCACAGACAAATGTCTGATCTCCAAAATATATAAAGAACTCAAGAAACTCAATGTTAAAATACTAATTAACCCAATTAAAAATTGGGGTACTGAACTGAACAGAGAATTCTCAACAGAAGAAGTTCAATTGGACAAAAGACACTTAAAGTCAGGCTCAACTTCTTTAACAATAAAGGGAAATGCAAATCAAGACAACTTTGAGATATCATCTTACACCTGTCAGAATGGCAAAAATAAAAGACACCAATGATAGCCTTTGCTGGAAAATTGTGGAGAAAGGGGTATACTCATCCATTTCTGTTGGGAATTCAACATGTGCAACTATTCTCAATCCTGAATATATATGCCCCTAATATAAAAGCACCCACTTATGTAAAAGAAACGTTACTAAAACTCAAGGCAGTCATCAAACCACACACTCTAATAGTAGGAGATTTCAACACTCCTCTCTCACCAATGGACAGGTCAATCAAACAGAAACCTAATAGAGAAATAAGAGGATTAAGGGAGGTAATGAATCAAATGGACTTAACAGACATCTATAGAACATTCCACCCAAATAGGAAAGAATATACCTTCTTCTCTGCAGCTCATGGAACCTTCTCGAAAATAGACCACATACTCGGTAACAAAGCAAACTTACACAGTTACAAAAAAATATCGGTAACCACCTGTGTCTTATCAGATCACCATGGATTAAAGTTAGAATCAACAACAATGCTATCCCCGGAAAGCCTATGAACTCATGGAAACTGGACAGTCAACTACTGAACCTCACCTGGATCAAGGAAGAAATAAAGAAAGAAATTAAAGTCTTTCTTGAATTCAATGAAAACGAAGACTCAACATACTCAAACCTATGGGACACTATGAAAGCAGTGCTAAGAGGAAAATTCATAGCATTAAGTGCCCACTTAAAGAAAATGGAGAAAGCACACATTGGAGACTTAATAGCCCACCTGAAAGCTTTAGAAAAAAAAGAAGCAGACTCACCTAGGAGAAGTAGAAGACTGGAAATAATCAAATTGAGGGCTGAAATCAACAAAATAGAAACACAGAAAACAATCCAAAGAATCAATGAAACAAAAAGCTGGTTCATGGAGAAAATCAATAAGATTGATAAACCCCTATCCAAACTAATCAAACGGTGGAGAGAGAATACGCAAATTAACAAAATCAGAAACGAAAAGGGAGACATAACCACAGACTCAGAGGAAATTCAGAGAATCATTAGATCTTACTACAAAAATCTGTATGCCACAAAATTGGAAAATGTTATAGAAATGGACACTTTTTTAGATAAGTACCATATACCAAAGTTAAACCAGGACCAGGTGAACAATCTAAATAGACCTGTTAGTCGCGAAGAATTAGAAGGTGTTATAAAGACATAACACCATCCAGCTCAGTCTGTCTGGCGCTGGGGGCAAACCCTCAGGGCAAGTAGGCAGGCAAGACCTCCTTTGTCTCACTGGCCCGCCTGCACCAACCAAGGTAGGCGCTTTGTTTACGAACTACCCAACCTGCACGGAGATCTGATCTCGGCACCAGGAGAGACAGCAGGGCGGTGAGTTTGTGACCAGTGGCGGCAGAAGCAGCCCTGGACAGGGAACTCTGAAGTTCCTCATCCCCTCCCTATACTCCCCGGGCTCCCTGAAGGGGCTCTACCCCCCCATACTGCCTCTCTCTTCTTGTCCCACCCAGCTTGCATCCAGAACCCTTCTTCCTTCTGTCCCCTTTCCTCTTTGGGCACATAACACCATCCAGCTCAGTCTGTCTGGCGCTGGGGGCAAACCCTCAGGGCAAGTAGGCAGGCGAGACCTCCTTTGTCTCACTGGCCCGCCTGCACCAACCAAGGTAGGCGCTTTGTTTACGAACTACCCAACCTGCACGGAGATCTGATCTCGGCACCAGGAGAGACAGCAGGGCGGTGAGTTTGTGACCAGTGGCGGCGGAATCAGCCCTGGACAGGGAACTCTGAAGTTCCTCATCCCCTCCCTATACTCCCCGGGCTCCCTGCAGGGGCTCTACCCCCCCATACTGCCTCTCTCTTCTTGTCCCACCCAGCTTGCATCCAGAACCCTTCTTCCTTCTGTCCCCTTTCCTCTTTGGGCACATAACACCATCCAGCTCAGTCTGTCTGGCGCTGGGGGCAAACCCTCAGGGCAAGTAGGCAGGCGAGACCTCCTTTGTCTCACTGGCCCGCCTGCACCAACCAAGGTAGGCGCTTTGTTTACGAACTACCCAACCTGCACGGAGATCTGATCTCGGCACCCCAGGAGAGACAGCAGGGCGGTGAGTTTGTGACCAGTGTCGGCAGAAGCAGCCCTGGACAGGGAACTCTGAAGTTCCTCATCCCCTCCCTATATTCCCCGGGCTCCCTGCAGGGGCTCTACCCCCCCATACTGCCTCTCTCTTCTTGTCCCACCCAGCTTGCATCTAGAACCCTTCTTCCTTCTGTCCCCTTTCCTCTTTGGGCACATAACACCATCCAGCTCAGTCTGTCTGGCGCTGGGGGCAAACCCTCAGGGCAAGTAGGCAGGCGAGACCTCCTTTGTCTCACTGGCCCGCCTGCACCAACCAAGGTAGGCGCTTTGTTTACGAACTACCCAACCTGCACGGAGATCTGATCTAGGCACCAGGAGAGACAGCAGGGCGGTGAGTTTGTGACCAGTGGCGGCAGAAGCAGCCCTGGACAGGGAACTCTGAAGTTCCTCATCCCCTCCCTATACTCCCCGGGCTCCCTGCAGGGGCTCTACCCCCCCATACTGCCTCTCTCTTCTTGTCCCACCCAGCTTGCATCCAGAACCCTTCTTCCTTCTGTCCCCTTTCCTCTTTGGGCACATAACACCATCCAGCTCAGTCTGTCTGGCGCTGGGGGCAAACCCTCAGGGCAAGTAGGCAGGCGAGACCTCCTTTGTCTCACTGGCCCGCCTGCACCAACCAAGGTAGGCGCTTTGTTTACGAACTACCCAACCTGCACGGAGATCTGATCTCGGCACCAGGAGAGACAGCAGGGCGGTGAGTTTGTAACCAGTGGCGGCGGAAGCAGCCCTGGACAGGGAACTCTGAAGTCCCTCATCCCCCTCCCTATATTCCCCGGGCTCCCTGCAGGGGCTCTACCCCCCCATACTGCCTCTCTCTTCTTGTCCCACCCAGCTTGCATCCAGAACCCTTCCTCTTCTGTCCCCTTTCCTCTTTGGGCACATAACACCATCCAGCTCAGTCTGTCTGGCGCTGGGGGCAAATCCTCAGGGCAAGTAGGCAGGCGAGACCTCCTTTGTCTCACTGGCCTGCCTGCAACAAGCAAGGAGAGACATCACTATAACACCAGGAGACTAGCACTGCAGAGAGCCATCACTGGGAAGGTACATCAGTAGGCAAGGAGACCTGATCCGGTAAAAGAAGATCCAGAGGGGAGCATTCGGAGAAAGAGATGGGCAGGCGCCAATGCAAGAATTCACCTAACAATCTGAAAAACTATATGAAACCACCAGAACCCAGCGACCTCCCAACAGGTGGACATGAACACCTTAATCATGAAGAAGTAGATAAAATTGACTTTATGAAAGTGATTGACGCCCTTAAACAACATGTAAAAAATGCCCTTATAGAAATGGATGAGAAGTATAACAGAAAGTTTGAAGAATTGAGTAAATCAGTGAATGATACCCTAGGAAACCAAGGAAAAACAATCAAACAGATAATGGAAACAGTTCAAGACTTAAAAACTGAAATGGAGGCAAAGAAGAAAACACAAACAGAAGGTCAGCTGGACAGGGAAAATCTAGGTAAACGAATAGAGACTACAGAAGCAAGCATAACCAACAGAATACAAGAGATAGAAGAAAGAATCTCAGATTCTGAAGATACCATAGAGAAAATAAACACGCTGATCAAAGAAAACAGCAAGGCCAACAAATTCTCATCACAAAACATTCAGGAAATATGGGACACAATAAAAAGACCAAACCTAAGAATAATAGGAATAGAAGAAGGAGAAGAAGCGCAGCTCAATGGTCCAGAAAATATATTTAATAAAATTATAGAAGAAAACTTTCCCAACCTAAAGAAAGATATACCTATGAAGATTCAAGAAGCATACAGAACACCGAATAGGCTGGATCAAAAAAAAAACATCCTCTCGCCATATAATAATCAAAACACAAAGCATACAGAATAAAGAAAGAATACTAAGAGCAGCAAAGGAAAAAGGCCAAGTTACTTATAAAGGTAAACCTATCAGACTTACACCTGACTTCTCTATGGAAACCATGAAAGCCAGAAGGTCCTGGATAGATGTACTGCAGAAACTAAGAGACCATGGATGCAAGCCCAGACTACTATACCCAGCCAAGCTTTCGTTCACTATAAATGGAGAAAACAAAATTTTCCAGGATAAAAACAAATTTAAACAATACGTAGCCACAAATCCAGCCTTACAGAAAGTAATAGAAGGAAAATCACTAACCAAGGAGTCCAACAATGACCACAATATCTCAGACAACTAGAGACCCTTCACCAGCGCAACACAAAGAAGGGGAACACACAAAATTTCCAACTTAAAAAATGACCGGAGTTAACAACCACTGGTCATTAATATCACTTAATGTCAATGGACTCAACTCTCCTATAAAAAGGCACAGACTAAGAGATTGGATACGAAAACAGGATCCAAAATTCTGCTGTTTACAAGAAACACACCTCAACCACAAAGACAGGCACCTACTCAGAATAAAGGGTTGGGATAAGGCTTATCAAGTAAATGGACCTAAGAAACAAGCAGGGGTGGCCATACTAATTTCTAACAAAGTTGACTTCAAACTTAAATCAATCAGGAGAGATGGAGAGGGACATTTTCTACTCATAACAGGAACAATTCATCAGGATGAAGTCTCAATCCTGAATATCTATGCCCCTAATATAAAAGCACCCAAGTACGTAAAAGAAACATTGTTAAAACTCAAGGCAGCCATCAAACCGCACACATTAATAGTAGGAGACTTTAATACTCCTCTCTCCCCAATGGACAGGTCAAGTAGACAGAAACCTAACAGAGAAATAAGAGAATTAATGGAGGTAATGAATCAAATGGACTTAACAGACATGTATAGAATATTCCACCCAAATAGGAAAGAATATACCTTCTTCTCTGCAGCTCATGGAACCTTCTCAAAAATCGACCACATACTCGGTAACAAAGCAAACATCCACAGTTACAAAAAAATATTAATAACCACCTGTATCTTATCAGATCACCATGGATTAAAGCTAGAATTCTGCAACAATGCTACCCCCAGAAAGCCTACAAACTCATGGAAACTGAATAGTCAACTACTGAACCATTCCTGGATTAAGGAAGAAATAAAGAAAGAAATTAAACTCTTCCTTGAAGACAATGAAAATAAAGAAACAACATACTCAAACCTATGGGACACTATGAAAGCAGTTCTGAGAGGAAAGTTCATAGCACTAACTGCCCACTTAAAGAAAACAGAGAAAGCACACATTGGAGACTTAACAGCCCACCTGAAAGCTCTAGAAAAAAAAGAAGCAGATTCACCTAGAAGGGGTAGAAGACTGGAAATAATCAAACTGAGGGCTGAAATCAACAAAATAGAGACACAGAAAACAATTGAAAGAATCAATGAATCAAAAAGCTGGTTCCTGGAGAAAATCAACAAGATTGATAAACCCCTATCCAAACTAATCAAACGGCAGAGAGAGAATTTGCAAATTAATAAGATCAGAAATGAAAAGGGAGACATAACCACAGACACAGAGGAAATTCAGAGAATCATTAGATCTTACTACAAAGGCCTGTATGCCACAAAACTGGAAATGTAAAAGAAATGGACGCTTTTTTAGATAAATACCATTTACCAAAGTTAAACCAGGACCAGGTGAACAACCTAAATAGACCGGTTAGTCGTGAAGAATTAGAAGCTGTTATCAAAAACCCCCCTTCCAAAAAAAGTCCAGGACCAGATGGTTTCAATGCAGAATTCTACCAGAACTTCCAAGAAGACCTAATACCTATTCTCCTTAATGTATTTCACAATATAGAAACAGAAGAGTCATTGCCAAATTCCTTTTATGAAGCTACAGTAACTCTGATACCAAAACCACACAAAGACACAACCAAGAAAGAGAATTACAGGCCAATCTCACTCATGAACATCGACGCAAAAATCCTCAACAAAATTCTGGCAAACCGAATCCAAGAACACATTAGAAAAATTATCCATTATGATCAAGTAGGCTTCATACCAGAGATGCAGGGCTGGTTTAACATACGCAAATCTATCAATGTAATCCATCATATAAATAAACTGAAAGAAAAAAACCATATGATCGTTTCATTAGATGCTGAAAAAGCATTTGACAAAATTCAACATCCCTTTATGATAAAAGTCTTGGAGAGATTAGGGATACAAGGGTCATACCTAAATATAATTAAAGCTATATACAGCAAGCCGACAGCTAATATCAAATTAAATGGAGAGAAACTTAAAGCCATCCCACTAAAATCAGGAACACGCCAAGGCTGTCCACTCTCTCCACACCTCTTCAATATAGTTCTCGAAGTTTTAGCAATAGCAATAAGACAACATAAGGGGATAAAGGGGATTCAAATTGGAAAGGAAGAATTTAAACTTGCATTATTTGCAGATGATATGATAGTGTACATGAGCGACCCCAAAAACTCCTCCAAAGAACTCCTACAGCTGATAAACGCCTTTAGTAATGTGGCAGGATACAAGATCAACTCCAAAAAATCAGTCGCCCTCTTATACACAAAGGATCTGGAAGCAGAGAGAGAAATAAGAGAATCATCACCTTTCACGATAGCCACAAACAGCATAAAATATCTTGGGGTAACTCTAACCAAGGAAGTGAAAGATCTATTTGACAAAAACTTTAAGGCATTGAAGAAAGAAATTGAAGAGGATACCAGAAAATGGAAGGATCTCCCTTGCTCTTGGATTGGGAGAATCAACATAGTAAAAATGGCAATCTACCAAGGGCAATTTATAGATTCAATGCAATCCCCATTAAAATCCCATCAAAATTCTTCACAGATCTTGAAAGGACAATAATCAACTTTATATGGAGAAACAAAAAACCCAGGATAGCCAAAACAATCTTATACAATAAAGGAACTTCTGGAGGCATTACCATCCCTGACTTCAAACTCTATTACAGAGCTACAGTAATGAAAACAGCGTGGTACTGGCATAAAAACAGAGAAGTCGACCAATGGAATCGTATAGAAGACCCGGATTTAACCCACAAACCTATGAACAACTGATTTTTGATAAAGGAGCTAAAAGTATACAATGGAAGAAAAAAAGCATCTTCAACAAATGGTGCTGGCACAATTGGATGTCAACCTGTAGAAGAATGAAAATAGACCCATATCTATCACCATGCACAAAACTCAAGTCCAAATGGATCAAAGACCTCAATATCAATCTGAACACACTGAACCTGATAGAAGAGAAAATGGGAAGTACCCTACAACATATGGGCACTGGAGATCGCTTCCTATGTATAACCCCAGCAGCACAGACATTAAGGACAACATTGAATAAATGGGACCTCCTGAAACTGAGAAGCTTCTGTAAAGCAAAGGACACTGTCATTAAGACAAAAAGGCAGCCTACTGACTGGGAGAAGATCTTCACCAACCCCGCAACAGACAAAGGTCTGATCTCCAAAATATATAAAGAACTCAAGAAACTAGACTTTAAAAGGATAATTAACCCAATTAAAAAATGGGGCACTGAACTGAACAGAGAATTCTCAACAGAAGAAGTTAAAATGGCCAAAAGATACTTAAGGTCATGCTCAACCTCCTTAGCGATCAGAGAAATGCAAATCAAAACAACTTTGAGATATCATCTTACACCTGTCAGAATGGCTAAAATCAAAAACACCAAGGATAGCCTTTGCTGGAGAGGTTGTGGAGAAACGGGTACCCTCATCCATTGCTGGTGGGACTGCAAACTTGTGCAACCACTTTGGAAATCAGTGTGGCGGTTTCTCAGAAAAATTGGGATCAACCTACCCCTGGACCCAGCAATACCACTCTTGGGAATATACCCAAGAGATGCCCTATCATATGACAAAAGCATTTGTCCAACTATGTTCATAGCAGCATTATTTGTAATAGCCAGAAACTGGAAGCAACCTAGATGCCCTTCAATGGAAGAATGGATGAGGAAAGTGTGGAATATATACACATTAGAGTACTACTCTGCGGTAAAAAACAATGACTTCTCGAATTTTGCATGCAAATGGATGGAAATAGAAAATACGATCCTTAGTGAGGTAACCCAGACCCAAAAAGAAGAACATGGGATGTACTCACTCATAATTGGTTTCTAGCCATGGATAGGGGCCACTGAGTCTATAATTTGTGATCCTAAAGAAGCTAAACAAGAGGGTAAACCCAAGGGAAAACATATAGATATCCTCCCAGCTATGGGAAATAGTCATGACTGATGGGCAAAAAATTGGAATCTTGGGGGTGGGGTGGGATGGGGATGAGGGGTGATGGGGAGAGAAAAGTGTGAAGGAGAGGATGAGGGGAACTGGGGGAATCGGGGTGAATGGGGATAAAGAAAGGTTGGATAGGGGAGCAGGGAAACTCATACCTTAGGTAAGGGAGCCACCTAAGGGGTGACAAGAGACTTGAACTTGGAATGGCTACCAGATGCCCAGGGCAATGTCCCCAGTTAGTTCATTGGGGCACCTGAGGATAGGGAACCTGAAATGAACCTATCCTATAATCTTACTGATGAATATCTTGCATATCGCCATAGAACCTTCATCTAGCGATGGATGGAGATAGAGCCAGAGACCCACACTGGAGCACCGGACTGAGCTCCCAAGGTTATAATGAGGAGTAGAAGGAGAGAGAACATGAACAAGGAAGTCAGGACCATGAGGGGTGCACCCAACCACTGAGACAGTGGGGCCGATCTATTGGGAGCTCACCAAGGTCAGCTGGACTGCTACTGAAAAAAACATGGGATAAAACCGGACTCTCGGAATGTGGCGGACAATGAGAGCTGACGAGAGGCCAAGGAGAATGGCACAGGAACTTTCATCTGGCGATGGATCGAGAGAGAGACAGAGACCCAATTTGGATCAACCGTCTGAGCTCTTAAGGTCCAAATGAAGAGCAGAAGGAGGGAGAACATGAGCAAGGAAATCAGGACCACGAGGCATGCACCCTCCCACAGTGACAGTGGAACTGATCTATTGGGAGCTCTCCAAGGCCAGCTGGACTGGGACTGAATAAGCATGGGTTGAAACTGGTCTCTCTGAACATGGCAGACAATGAAGGCTGATGAGAAGCCAAGGACAATGGCACTAGGTTTCGATCCTAATACATGAACTGGCTTTGTGGGAGCTTAGCCTGTTTTGATGCTCACCTTCCTGGGCCTGGATGGAAGTGGGAGGACCTTGGTCTTCCTGTAGGGCAGGGAACTTGGACTGCTCTTCAGTAGCGAGAGGGAGGGGGAATGGACTGGGGGGAGGAGAAGAGGAGTGGGGATAGGGGAGGGGAGAGGGGGGAGGGGGCAATGTGTGGGAGGAGGGGAGGGAAATGGGAAACGGGGAGCAGTTGGAAATTTTAATTAAAAAAGAATAAAAAAAAATATATAATAAAAAAAAAAAAAAAGAAGTTGTTATAAATAACCTCCCCACCAAAAAAAGCCCAGGTCCAGATGGCTTCAATGCAGAATTCTACCAGAACTTCCAAGAAGACCTAATACCTATACTCCTTAATGTATTTCACAATATTGAAACAGAGAAGTCATTGCCAAATTCCTTTTATGAAGCTGAAGTTACTCTGATACCAAAACCACACAAAGACACAACCAAGAAAGAGAACTACATGCCAATCTCACTTATGAACATCGACGCAAAAATACTCAATAAAATACTGGCAAACCGAATCCGAGAACACATCAGAAAAATTATCCATTATGATCAAGTAGGCTTCATCCCAGAGATGCAGGGCTGGTTCAACATACGAAAATCTATCAATGTAATCCATCATATAAATAAACTGAAAGAAAAAAACCATATGATCATTTCATTAGATGCTGAAAAAGCATTTGACAAAATTCAACATCCCTTTATGATTAAGGTCTTAGAGAGATTAGGAATACAAGGGTCGTTCCTAACTATAATAAAAGCTATTTATAGCAAGCCGTCAGCTAACATCAAATTAAATGGAGAGAAACTCAAAGCTATTCCACTAAAATCAGGCACACGACAAGGTTGTCCACTCTCTCCATACCTCTTTAATATAGTGCTTGAAATTCTAGCAATAGCAATAAGACAACAAAAGAGGATCAAAGGGATTCAAATCGGAAAGGAAGAAGTTAAACTTTCATTATTTGCAGACGATATGATAGTGTACATAAGCGACCCCAAAAACTCCAGCAAAGAACTCCTTCAGCTGATAAACACCTTTAGTAGCGTTGCAGGATACAAGATCAATTCGAAAAAATCAGTTGCCCTCCTATACACAAAGGATAAGGAAGCAGAGATGGAAATCAGAGAAGCATCACCCTTCACGATAGCCACAAATAGCATAAAATATCTTGGGGTAACCCTAACCAAGGAAGTAAAGGATCTATTTGACAAGAACTTTAAGTCAATGAAGAAAGAAATTGAGGAGGATACCAGAAAATGGAAGGATCTCCCTTGCTCTTGGATAGGGAGGATCAACATAGTAAAAATGGCAATTCTACCAAGGGCAATTTATAGATTCAATGCAATCCCCATCAAAATCCCATCAAAATTCTTCACAGATCTTGAGAGGACAATAATCAACTTTATATGGAGAAACAAAAAACCCAGGATATCCAAAACAATCTTATATAATAAAGGAACTTCTGGAGGCATTACCATCCCTGACCTCAAACTCTATTACAGAGCCTCAGTATTGAAAACAGTTTGGTATTGGCATAAAAACAGAGAAGTCGACCAATGGAACCGAGTAGAAGACCCTGATTTTAACCCACAAACTTATGAACACCTAATTTTTGATAAAGGAGCTAAAAGTATTCAATGGAAAAAAGAGAGCATCTTCAACAAATGGTGCTGGCAGAACTGGTTGTCAACGTGTAGAAGAATGAAAATAGATCCATATCTATCACCATGCACAAAACTCAAGTCCAAATGGATTAAAGACCTCAATATTAGTCTGAACACACTGAACCTGATAGAAGAAAAAGTTGGAAGTACTCTACAACATATGGGTACAGGAGATCACATCCTACGTTTATCACCAGCAGCACAGACATTAAGGGCAACATTGAATAAATGGGACCTCCTGAAACTGAGTAACTTCTGTAAAGCAAAGGACACTGTCACTAAGACAAAAAGGCAACCCACTGACTGGGAGAAGATCTTCACCAACCCTGCAACAGACAAAGGTCTGATCACCAAATTATATAAAGAACTCAAGAAACTAAACTTTAAAATGCTAATGAACCCAATAAAAAAATGGGGCACTGATCTGAACAGAGAATTCTCAACAGAAGAAATTCAAATGGCCAAAAGACACCTAAGGTAATGCTCAACCTCCTTAGCGATAAGGGAAATGCAAATTAAAACAACTTTGAGATACCATCTTACACCTGTCAGAATGGCTAAAATCAAGAACACCAATGATAGCCTTTGCTGGAGAGGTTGTGGAGAAAGAGGCACACTCATTCATTGCTGGTGGGAATGCAAACTTGTGCAACCACTTTGGAAATCAGTGTGGCGATTTCTCAGGAAATTTGGGATCAACCTACCCCAAGATCCAGTAATACCACTATTGGGAATATACCCAAGAGATGCCACATCAAATGACAAAAGTATCTGTTCAACTATGTTCATAGCAGCATTGTTTGTAATAGCCAAAACCTGGAAACAACCTAGATGCCCTTCAATGGAGGAATGGATGAAGAAAGTGTGGAATATATACATATTAGAGTACTATTCAGCAGTAAAAAACAATGACTTCTCGAATTTTGCGTGCAAATGGATGGAAATAGAAAACACTATCCTGAGTGAGGTATCCCAGACTCAAAAAGAGGAACATGGGATGTACTCACTCATAATCGGTTTCTAGCCATAAAATAAAAGACATTAAGCATATAATGTGTGATCCTATAGAAGCTAAATAAGAAAGTGAACCCAAAGAAAATCATAGAGTCATCCGCATGGAGAGGGGGAAGTAGACAAGATTCCAGGGCAAATACTGGGAACTTGCGGGTGAGGTGGCATGGGGCAAAGGGGAAATAGGATGAGAAATATGAGAAGGGGAGGATGGGAGGAGCTCGGAGGATTGGGATGGTTGGGCTATAGGAAGGATGGATACGGGAGCAGCGAAGTATATATCCTATCTAAGGGAGCCATCTTAGGGTTGGCAAGAGACTTGACTCTTGAGGGGTTCGCAGGTGTCCAGGAATATGTCGCCAGCTGGTACCTTGGGCAACTAAGGAGAGGGAACCTGAAATGACCCTATCCTATACTGATGAATATCTTGCATATCACCTTAGAACCTTCATCTGGCGATGGATCGAGGTAGAGACAGAGTCTTAATTTGGAGCAAAGGTCTGAGCTCTTAAGGTCCAAATGAGGAGCAGAAGGAGGGAGAACATGAGCAAAAAATCAGGACCACGAGGGATGCACCCACCCACTGTGACAGTGGAACTGATTTATTGGGAGCCCACCAAGGCCAGCTGGTCTGGGACTGAATAAGCATGGGTTGATTCCGGACTCTCTGAGCATGGCGGTCAATGAAGACTGATGAGAATCCAAGGACAATGGCACTAGGTTTCGATCCTAATACATGAACTGGCTTTGTGGGAGCTTAGCCTGTTTGGACGCTCACCTTTCTGGACATAGATAGAAGGACCTTGGTCTTCCCGCAGGGCAGGGAATTTGGACTGCTCTTCAGTATCGAGAGGGAGGGGGAATGGAGTGGGGGGAGGAGAAGAGGAGTGGAGATAGGGGGAGGGAAGTGGGGGGAGGGCAATATTTGGGAGGAGGGGAGGGAATTGGGAAATGGGGAGCAGGTGGAAATTTTAATTAAAAAAGAATAAAAATAAATAAATAAGTAAAAAAAAAAGAAAAACATATAGGCATCATCCTGAATATTAGCCTCCATTAGGCGATGAAATAAGACAGAGACAGAACCCACATTGGAGCACTGGACTGAAATTTCAAGGTCCAAATCAGGAGCAAAAGAGAAAAGAGCACGAGCAAGGAACTCAGGACCGCAAGGGGTGTACCCACACACTGATGCAATGGGGATGGTCTATCAGAATCTCAGCAACTCCAGATGGCATGGTTCTGTAAAAGCATGGGATAAAACAGGACTCCCTGAAAATAGTGGACAATGAGGACGACTGAGAACGCAAGAACAATGGCAAAGGGTTTTTGATCGTACATCACGTACTGGCTTTGTGGGAGTCTAGGCCATTTGGATGCACACCTTACTAGACCTGGATGTAGGTTGGTGAACCTTGGACTTCCCAAAGGGCAGGGAACCCTGATTGTTCTTAGTGCTGAGGAGAGATGTGGAATTTTTGGGGGGTAGGTGAGGGAAATGGTAGGCGGTGATGGGAGGAGGCAGAAATCTTTAATAAATAAATAAATTTTAAAAATTGCTTTGGCTATCCTGGGTTTTTCGTTTTTCCATATAAAGTTGATTACTTTCCTCTCAAGTTATATGAAGAATTTTGATGTGATTTTAATGGGGATTGCACTGAATCTATAGATTTCTTTTGGGAGAATTGCCATTTTTATTATGTTGATCCTCCCAAACCAAGAGCAAGGGAGATCCTTCCATTTTCTGGTATCCTCTTGAATTTCCTTCTTAAAAGTCTTAGAGATGTTTTCAAATACAACTTTGACTTCCTTGGTCAGAGTTACCCCAAGATATTTTATGCTATTTGTGGCTATCATGAAGGGTGATGCTTCTGTGAATTCCATCTCTGCATACTTATCTTAGTGTATAGGAGGGCAAGTGATTTTTTTTGAGTTAATCTTGTATCCTGCCATATCACTAAACGTCTTTATCAGTTGTTGAAGTTCTTTGGTACAGTTTTGGGGTCACTTATGTATACTATCATATCATCAGCAAATAATGAAAGTTTAACTTCTTCCTTTCCAATTTGAATCCACTTGATCTCCTTATGTTGTCTTATTGCTATTGCTAGAACTTCATGCACTATATTGAAGAGGTAAGGAGAGAGTGGAGTCACTGCCACAAGCCATTGCAGGGGCTACATTAACTGAGAAATTAGGGAACTCTTTTGAATATAGTGATCAGAGCTCTAAGGCTCAAGTCCCAGCCTGAGTCCTACCTCTTTGTTGGTCTACATGGTTTTCACATCCGAAGGATGTGGAGTTTATGAGGCAAGCCCCAAGAGGTTTGAAATACTGCAGGAATTGATATGCATGAAGCATCTGGGTGCACAATAAATGCTACTCCTTATCTCATGTAAAGTTGGTGCCTAGGATGTTGTGGTGATGGCTGCTTGGTATAGTATTAGCATCAAAGGTCTGATCCCCCAGAAACCCACTTGGTGTTCTGGCTAAAGAGTCTGGCCTCACTGTCAATGGATATATTTGTTTAACAAGTTCTGCTTGAATGACTGCGGTTAGAGAATTACTGAGCTTGACTCCCAACATTGATCACTGTGCTGCTTAATTCATGTTCACACATACATGCATGTGAACCCACACACATGAGGAAACATGCATACACACATATACGCTGTAAGTAAACCACACACAAAATGAATAAAAGTCAAAGAGTGCCTAAGTCTCTGCTTGATCCCACAGTACCCCAGGAAATGGTAATTGGGGTCTTTTATAAACCTCTTACAAAGGACTTCAAAGAATGTCTGTCTTCCCAGGCCATGACATTTTATTTCAGTACCTTTAGCATTCCTCATCAGACCACACTGGGATCTGTCCATAGAACACTTGCACAGGACACTAATGTTGATAGGTGACCCAGATTAACTGAGAAGATAGTTAGCATGATCCCCACCTCATCACACAGCCTTCATCTAAGGGAAAAGTGCTCACAAGCTCAATAAGCCAGCATTCTTTCACACCTGCCTGACATCAAACACAGACTTACAGTCATATTTCCTTCCATGAACTTTCAGGAGAAAAGCATGGAGAAAAACAGCAGATCTAAGGAAACACCTGGCCATGCTTCATTCCCTCAGGACCTTTCTGCTGTCTTTGGATATGCCAAAACCTTATTCATCCCTTTAACACTTACTGAGAGCCCTGAATTTGTAAGGTACCATTGAAACTTCTGGGACTGGGAGGTGAAAATTGAGACATATCTATGGCCCTCAGGGAACTCATCTTATATTCCAAAGAGATGTCAGATGGAAAAGTTTGTCCTAGATACTGTGAAATTTTTAGAGTCAGAAGAAATTTCAGCTGTAGCTGATACGAAAGCCCCTGCCTAATTGAGGGTGCTGGAAGAAAGTAGACATTGGAGATGGCCGGAAACCCAGTTCCCTAAGAATTTCCTTGAGTCCTGTGTTAACCCCACAGTATCCTGCAGGCATTTTTTGTAAGCTGGTGCCTCAAGAGTTGTAAAACTCCAATGTGTTATGCTTAGCTAACACAGACACACCGTTATAGATACCACCTACATTCTGGAGTGTTCTTTATCTGCAAGAGAAGCAAGTGAATTAAGGGAGAGCAGCAACATTCCTATGTCTCTTTGGGTTTTACTCTTAGATGATATTGAAGTTTTTGCCTTCAACAAAATCTTAAAGAACATACTGTCCACCAAGTCAGCCACAGGGGTAGAAAATTCATCACTGGGTGAATTATACCCTCCTCCAGGGGCCTCTGATACCAGTTGTCAACTAGGCGCTTTTTGGGTCTGGCACAAACTTCTGACCCTTCCCTCTTATGTAGGACAGATGAAGGAAGCGATATGCTTACTCCAAGACCAGACAAAACTCTCTGTATTTAAGAATAGTCAGTTAAGCTCAGCAGAGAGACACTACCAAGGAAAAGCACTTCAGTTATTTCCATTTTAATGTCCCTGATACATTCTAAAGTTTCAGCAAGACAGGTCTAAAGTGAAGAGTCAAATACCTGTCTCTCTTCTATACCAAACAGCCTACATTTACACTTGACTCTCCCTCGACTGTTGACTCCAATATAGACCCAAGCTGTGTGTGTTGTTTAATTTATAACTTTAAAATTTCGGCAGTCCCTGCAGCACAATTGTAGTGGATGCCACTTGCTAACTTGCTTGCAGCCTCAAACTCAGCTAGGTTTCATACACAGCACATGACCACTTCCAATGGAATGATGCTACCCACAGTGGACTGGGCTTCATTAACACTTGACTAACAGTCATGCTTACAGACCCACCTGATGAGGCAATTCCTCAACTGAGACTCTTATCTGCTTCTAAGTTGGGTCAGGTTGGCAGTTAAAGCCTAATGTGATAGGGATGATGCGTAATTTTGATAAATCAATATATTGGTAAAACACCTATAATATAAAAAAATCCTATCCAATTTTCATTAAAATATTTACCCCTCATGGACATCCATTACTGCTCTGAAAATTTTTAGGACACGTCTGGCAGAGGTTGACCCTCTTGTGTCATATATATCCTTGTCACATATAACCTCTCCCTAGATACACTCCTACTTGGGACTGAATCTTACATGTGTGTGACTTAGTTCAACTTGGCAGCTTGTTTCAATTCATACCAATATAGCTGATATCTCCACCTACAATCAAATTACACTTAGGTCAAATAAAAAAAAAACATTTGATATCATGGAATGCCCAGGGAGCACATGTCTAGGAGACAATAACGTATCTCTGGAAGTCATGGGTACCAGCAAACAGATCTGCCCACGTCTCTGTAAAGAGAAGGAGAGCAACAGGTGTTCAAATCATAAAATGGTCGGGAAGGAAGTGCAGGTGCACAGCTCCTGGGAGAATCCAGAGGAATGTAGGTTTGAGCTGGCTCACTCCAAGATTGCCCAGATATATGCAGAAGTAGTTCCAGGATTCTTATTTCTTAATTAGAAATGTCAAAGACGAAAAGGAACAAATGCTCGGATTGATATTGGAATTGTAATGAAGTTTACAGAACAAAAGATTGAGAATACAGCAGTGTGTATGCCTGACCAATATATCACAGATCTCCAACACAAAATGAAACAATAAACATCCAAATTACCAGCAAAAAGAAGGACAGAATTCAGGAACAGCAAGAGCCAAACTGCCTGACAAATTGTTCTTACCTGTATGGCTCCTGGCAATGTGGGGCAGGAAGGAAATTTGTGCCCAAAGATAGACAAAGAGTGGGGCTTTTTTATATAGAATATTTTTTGTGTGAAGCATTGTACATTGCAAGAGGAAAAGAAATGGCTTTAAATCTCTGATTTTTTAAATACTCTCTCCATGTTCTTTCAAGTCAAATTGAAAGAGGCAGGTGGTGGATTTGGGTTTCTGTGATGTGAAACAATAATGAGAATAATAGTTGCTCATTCCAGAATTCATCCTTTTTCTTTCAAATAGCCCTCTCCCTGTCTCTTACACCTGGCCTGTTAACATTTCTTGAGGGCTGATGTCAACTCATGTGTCTCCCTGAGGAGCCCTCTCAGAACACACTAGCCTTCCATTTAATCTACTCTGGAAGCCCAACACTTAGGGTGACTTTGATCACACAGCCTACTGTGGTTGCACACACTGACACAATAAAGCTGTTACTGTGGGTCTTGCTCTCATTTCCCATGGAGTTTCAATGACCAGCTCCTCAAACAGCTCATCAAGCAAGAGAACACTTTCTCCTTTTCTGTGTTATTCACATTGTTGCCTCTTCTCTCCCACAAACCAGCTTCTTCCAAAGCAGGATCCTTGATTGTGGTTAGACTTTAAAATATTATATTTTAATAAAATATTAAATAGACTTTAAAATATTAAGATTGATTAGACTTTCAAGGTTGCATTATTATGAACCGACCTGATACCTATTGGTTATGCATGTAATTATGACAGCCTAAAGTTACAGGAGCCATTTTCAAGTTGTGCATGCATTTATATTTATCTCCCCCTGAGTATAACAAGCTGCCCATCATGGGTGATAATAGTTTTTACTGGTTAGTTCTGGAATCTATTGGCATAGAACATGTTGTGGTTTGAGTGAGAAATGTCCCCCATAAGCTCACATATTTGAACATTTTTTCCCAAACAGGTGGTGCTCTTTGAAGTGGTTGCCGACCTTTAGGAGGCAGAGAATTGCTGGAGGAAGTGGACACTGAAGATAGGCTCTAAGAATCTATAGAATCACCCGACTTCCTGATCTCTCTCTGCTTCTTAATTGTTAATGCAATGTGGCCAGCAAGCCTCAGACTCCTGTTGCTCTGCCATTTCAATAGCTATTGAAACAATCCCTCTGAAATGCTGGGCAAAATAAAACTTTCTCTCCCTTAAGTCGTTTTTGTGTTGATGCTTTTTGCTTGCTTGTTTATTTGCCACAATGTTTTGCATAGCAGATGGAATGAAACCATTACATTTTGTAAGTACATACATGAGATTAAAACAAAAACAACCCTCAGAAGGACAGATGCCCAAGGATGAAAGAATATTTAACATATTGAAATAGCATTTCATTTCCTTTCTCTCAAGATCATTAAAGATTCTATTTAACAAAGGAAAAACCAATCACACAGGGTCACCTAAAATGTAGTGACTCCTGCCAAGTAACACAGTCTTAATCCTGAGAATTTGTAAATACACAGTACAGCAGGAAACCACACCATAAAAGTGATATATCCAAATTTTAGGCCCCACTGAGAGGGATCATAATTTAAAAATATTACTTTGCAAATAGAAGCTTAAGATTCACAAAAATGTGTCATCTTAGGATAAGATGGTCTTTAAATTCAATGGCAAAACTCTGTATCAAAAGAGACACAGGAAAACAGTGGTGTGCTCACAAAACAGTGGAGACAGTAAGAGAACTGATACATACTGAGGAATATCAAAAGCCAACTTTCCTAGCACATCTTGATGAAGTAAGGTCCCCACCAACACATTTATTCCAGATCCTGAGAATAAACATCAACCCCTTTCAAGTATTTGTTTTATTAGAAAATTTTATACCAGTCCTTGGAATTAATACATTGGACAAAGTGTTGGTTTGGGAAGTCCTTCTGTCTATGTTTGCTTTTATTGGTTAATGAATAATGTTGTTTCAGACAGTAGCTTAGCAGAATAGACCTAGGTGGTAAAAGTAAACAATGATAGGAGAAACAGGGTAGGGTCAGTGAGAAGCCACATAGACACCACCATGGAAGAACACCTTCTCTGGAGTTGCCAAAAATTTGTTGGTAAGACATGAACTACTGGTGATACAGTTAAATGCAAATGGGTTTGTTTAGAATAAGGGAGGAAACTAGAAATATGTTTAAGCTATTGGCCAAACAGTGTTGTGAATAATATAGGTTTTATGTGATTATTTTAAGTCAAGGTGGTCGGAAAACTAACTAAAGAGTGGCCTCCACCAACAAAGGGTATTGCAGATTCATTGACTATCCTGAGATGGCTTGTCTGGGTAAAACCTATGTTGTATGAATAAATTGGCTACACACAAGAGATATGGAACTAACAATAGACAAAGTCTAACTAGGTGAACCAAAGAATAATTTTCGGGTTACTTACAGGAAAATTGGTGAGCGAGCACTTACAGTAGAAATGACTCAATAGCAGTTGGTTCAACAAAGCCCACCCCAGCATGGTTAATAGTTCAGTAAGGCTGAGAACCTGAAATTCACTGTGCAGCCTTGAGGCAGATCAGTGATCTGAAGAGTGTTTTTTTAAATCTTTGGCTCAGTTGATCTGAGCCTCATCTAAGCATCTCTATTTGTCTGTGATGATTGCTTGGTTATATATTTACTGCCAATATACTGTTTGGAGGACGTTGCCTTGTGAATATGCTCAGGTTATCAAACTCTCTATAGCTAATTTGAGTTGTTTGCTTCCTATCTAAGTAGCTTTCCTGCAGTATAGAATCTATCAACCAAAACTACATATTGGCATTAAAGAACTTTATATGTGGAGATGGAAGGGTCAGAGTCAGATAAGAAAGTAAAATTATGGGTTCACACAGGAGAGATAAAAGAAAAGGAGAGGGAGTATGAGAGCACTACCCTGTAGGATTTCAAAATGGAAGAGGAGACCTGAGCTAAGAAGGAAACAGCCACAGCGTTTTCCATAGTCACTACTCCTGTCTAGGCCACAAAATCTCCAAGCAGCTAGCCCAAGCATTGGCAGTTTCTACTCTGAGAGGGCCAGCAAGAGTGTGGCACAGATGACCTTTTTCCCGGGAGTTATCCTCACCATTGTCAGAAGGAGGCATATCTCCCTAGAGTCTCAACAAAGAGTCTCACTGATGTAACAAACGGCTTATGAAAGACCCTTGGGGAAGATTCAAAACTAACATAATTGGGAAAAAAATGCATCTTCCCGGATGTTATGATGTCAGTCTACACTGTCACATCTGCCTTTCTTCTGATCATATGAACAGGATGCTTGCTGCTTGGGGAAGCATCTCATCTGGCATTGTAATACCAGGGCATCAAAATATCCTCTTTGCTCGTCTTCTCCCCGAGAGGAGTCTCTATCTCAGGTACAGTGCATTGAACCACTTGCAGGAATAATAAAAACAGATAGAACATCCAGCTTGAGATATGACATACATGGCCACAATCACATTGGCAGCAACAAGAAACAGATGAAGAATTCTGAGCATCAATGGAGGCTGAGGACGTAACACCAAAGCTAAGACATGTAACACCATGGGGAGTTGCAGAGTTCCAGAGAATATATTCAGTTACATTCTGGAAGAAGCTAAGACTGCAAAAGATGGCTTTCCTAATCAGAAAGTAGAAAAACTGAGACTAAGCGAAATATAGGCAGTGATGAGACAAAGGTGGTAACTGAAAATGAAGAACCCAATTTCCCAATTCCAGGACGATAATGAAAGCATTTTTAAAGGTTAATGAGCCACAAATCCTGGCAGTCAAAGCTCAGGAGATGGAATGCCATTTCAATCCCATGTAATGAATCTCTGCTTTAAGCATCTAAAATGATGTATCTCTGCCTTGAGCATCTGGAGCAATATTTCTTTGCCTTAAGCACCTATAACAATGCACCTCTGCCTTGAGCATCTGCTGTCATGCCCCTCTAAAATGAGCAGAAATTAACATCTGCTTTGAAATGCAATATACTACTGGGATAGACCAACCATAGCATGCTACTCTGGATGTACACTTTTATATATTTACACCCTAAATTTGATATCAAGACCTGAGCCCAAACAGACTTCACAGTTCGCTGTTTCCCCATGCTGTGATAATTCAGTAGCCCTCTGGACACATCCACCAGGAGTCTTGAGGGGAGGAAGCAAAGGCATTCATGTTTGAATGTCTCTCATCTCAATCTCCCCAACATTTCTTTTAAAGTCATACCATTCCCTTTTCTGATTCAGAATATTAACTCAGAGCTCAATACTTTTTAACCAACTGTCTTGTTCTTCAGCCATGGCTCAGTCAGTAAGGTGCTTTCCATACAAATGAAGAACATAAATTTGATCCCTTCAACTTGTGCAAGAATCTCAGAATTAAAGATATAAACCCATCACTCAGTTCTGAGGAGACAGCCACACCTGTGTCTCTGAGTCTCACTCTTTGGTCAAGGGGAATTGGTCAGCTCCAGGTTCAAAGAAATGATGTATCTTAAACATGACAGAGAGTAACTAAGGAAGACACCCACGGTTAATTCTGGCCTCTGCATGCATGCATACACATTTCCATAAAATGTTACACTCATCTTTTTAAACAACTGTGTTTCCAATTTATATTATACACATTTCAGTGGCAGAGCTTTGAGCTTAACTTTGACTGCTCTTTGGTGTTATAGGAATGGCAGGCTGCATCCTGCCACCTGTCTCCAGCTCTGGCTAGCTTTTCCAGAAATAATTTTACAGAAACTGTATTCTTTTAAATACTGCTTGACCCATTATTTCTAGCCTCTTATTAGCTAATTCTCACATCTTGATTAAGCCATTTCAAATAATCTGTATAGCACCATGAGCTGCTGGCTTACCAGGGAGATTCTTAAGCTGCTTCTGTCTCAGAGAGGAGTGGCATGGTGTCTGTCTTACTCGGCTTCTTTCTCCCAGCATTCTCTTCTCTTTATTCTGCCTATCTAATCTGCTGTCCTATCAAAAGTGCCAAGGCAGTTTCTTTATAAACCTATAGACATACAGCCCTCCTCCATCACTTTGGCCTGCCTCACACAATGACATTAGAAGAAATCTTTCTATAAGAACCCTGTCCACTATCTCATTTGGCCTTTTGAATCCTGTCTCCTCTCTTCCTAAGACATAAGAAAGTTAGGCTCAGACATGTTACACAGTCTAACAAAGTTCCAACAGAAAGGAAGGATGGAATCAAGATCTGAGTTCATTGCCAAAGTCTAAAATCTTAACCAAGGAACTCAGTGCATGACCATACTTTTCTTTCCACTGAGAATGAACCCACACTCTGAGGAGCTGAAAGGCAAATTCACACTGCATCTACCCCACATTGGTCCTTGACAGATGTGAAGAGCATTATGATGGCCCCTGATACAATGACATTTTATTCCTCTGGAGTTGACTGGCCAGTTGGCCACCTACCTTACTCAATATTTCCTTCTGTGATTGGATTTCCAGAATCCTCCATCCCTTCACATCATTGCTAAGTCACACACTTCCAAATGCCGCTTTCAGATTTTACATAGACAGACTTTGCCACCAGAGTGATGGGATGAACTGTAGTATGTGTCCCATTATTTTATAAAAGAGGGGCCCTGAATAATAACCTTTCTATATTCCTGCAAAATCTAAACCAGAAAATCAGCATGTAAATGTGACATCCCTGCACCCCTACAAGGAGTTAAACTGGTGGTGTAGATTGCAGTGAACAGGATTGACATTCCAATGAAGGGGCATCTCTGCCCGACTTAAGAAAAGTCTCATAGGAAGTGAAGTAGATCTGTGGCCATACAACCTTGGAGGATTTTATGAGGTAGAAATACAGATTTCTATATGAATAGACAATATATTCATAATGATGGGATGGCTATTCTTAGTTGTCAACTTGACTACATCTAGATTTAATAAGTATTTTAATGACTGGGCATATTTATGGAAGAGTATTTCTTCTTAATTTCAATTTTGAAGTGGTAAGACACACTCCTAATCTGGATCTTTGAGATAGGACTCTTTTGAGGTAGGAAGAGGCATTTTTGTCTGGGCCACACCATCTTCTGGCAGCTTATATAAAGGAGATGGTAGGAGGAACCACTTTCTCTGCCTGCTTGCTCTCAAAGGCAAGGCTATTCCCTCACCAGCATTAACACAGAATTCTTTATAATTATGGTGTGTACCAAAGACTAGCTGACACATTCAGAGTCTCGGACTGAATACCTACTTTGCTTTTGGACATTTTTTTCATAGAGGGATTAACAAGGCCACAACCTGTAAACCATTGTGTTAAAACTTTTTCTATAAGTTCTGTTACTCTAGAAAACTATGGCTAATAGAAATGTTACTGAATTAAATAATAGTAACAATAAGTAACTCATGTGCCAGGAAGTTGGCACAGTAGGCAAAATACTTGCCATGAAAGTGAAAGGCACTGTGACTGAATTCTCAGAATCTACTTAAAATCAGGATGTGTACAAGTATCTGCAAGTCCAGTTCTCTTAAGACCAATTGGGATGTGGAGACAGGAGACTCTTCAGAAGCTAGCTAGTCAACTAGCCTTGAATAAGCAACAAAAACAATAAAGACACCATATCAAACAAAATGGAAGGCAACTACTGATATCCTGGGTTGTCCTCCTCTCTCCTCAAGCCCACATGCTTACTGTGGCAATGCCCACTTGCACTCACATTCATGAATACACACACACATATATACACACACACGAAGAATGAAACAGCTTCCATATGTATGAAGGCACACATACACATACCTCTCTTTGATCTAGAGTCAACCATATCCATACTTATACACCAATTAGACCACCTGTTCTGGAAAAATCAGTAACCATCTGGTTCAATGAGATAACCTGTCTCAAATATAAGGCTGAGTGTGTGTGTTTGTATGTGTGTTTTCATGTGTGAAGATATGCATTGTCAGTCTGTCTCATATGTACCTATCTCCTAAACTCAGGTTTTTCTTGACTCCTAATATGGAAGCCCTTACTTTGTTTAATTTGTTATACCTAATGAGCACAAGGATTGCCAGGAGTTCTAAGGCAAGGCCATATTATAAGTATTAAACCAGCCCAGACCCAGGAAACAAAGACCCAGAGAGTGGAAGGAAGAACACTGTCTTGTAACCTCCACATTAACAGATGAATAATGTAAGTTGGAAAAGCCTAAGACCAGGTCTCATTTCACCTCTCAACTGAAGCAGATGAGATGTGAAGAGCAGGATCTGTGGGTGAATTTAAATTTCCTACACTATCTGAGCCAATTGGAACTGGGAGCTCTCTGATTGATTCAAATTTAGAACCTGTTTTCTCTGCAGTTTCTGTAAGAAGAGCAATGAGCAACCAATATGCAAAGAAAAGGGGGGCAACATAAATACTAATTTTAAAGATATTTGACAGAAAGTAAGAACAATGAAACTTCCAGAAGTTTCTGAAAGAAATTGGAGTCAAAATATTGATCACAAATGAAGAGAATTGGGTAGAAGTATCCCATGTCCAGATATCTCAAATGCAATATGGGTGTTACTTTGCGGGTATTCAAATTAAGCCAGGACGTGCATGATGAGACTTTTTATTTTAATAGTCTTTTACTTTAATGTATATTAATAAAATTTTAAATCATCAAGCTCATGTGTTTTACTATCTTACATTGACCCCAAATTAGTTTTTAAGCCAAAGTAAAGAGGGTTTAATGGTATGAGTCTTCATCCAGATAATGCAGACAGCTGCTGCAGGAAAGTAGGGTACATAAAGAAAGCCGACTCAGTAAATAATTCAACTAGGCATCGCCAGTGGGTAAAACCTGCAATGATGTATCGGTTGCCAAAATAAAGGAAGCAGCCCACTTAAGAGAAAGACAGAGAGGATGGAAGAAGAGGGAAAAGGGAACAGATCATCCGTTGAGACAAAAAACCAGCAAAGGAAACAAAAGCTTCTTTGTTGACAATAATCTCCTCTTCTGTAAGGGCATTTCCATTCCTTCAAATGACAGACATTCAGACAGAACATGCAAGAGAGAAAAGTGTGAACATGTTGGTGGTGAAGGGAGAGAAAAAGCTGCCTTCTGACCTCCACATAAACAGATGCATAATGTAAGTTGGAAAAGCATAAGACCAGGTCTCCTTTCACCTCTCAAAAGAAGCAGATGAGATGTGACCAGCAGGATATTTGGGTGAATTTCATTTTCCTACACTATCTGAGCCAATTGGAACTGGGAGCTCTCTGATTGATTCAAATTTAGAATCCTTTTTCTCTGTGGATTCTGTTAGAAGAGCAATGAGCAACCAATATGCAAAAAACAGTGGGGACAACATAAATACTAATCTTAAATCTTTCTGACAAAAAGTAAGGACAATGAACCATCCATAAGGTTCCGAAAAAATTTGGAGCCAAAATATTCATCGATCGATAATAAAGAGAATTCGGGAGAAGTATCCCATGTAAAGATATCTCAACTACAAGCTGGGTGTTCCTTTACTGGTATTCAAATTAAGCCAGGATGTGCATGATGAGGCACTTTATTGTTATTTTAATAGCTTTTACTTTAATGTATATTAATAAAATTTTAACGCATCAAGCTTGTTTGTTTTATTACCTTATATTGACCCCAAATTAGTTTTTAAGCCAAGGTAAAGGAGGCTTTAATGGTATGAGACTTCATCTTGATAATGCAGACAACTGCTGCAGGAAAGTAGGGTACATAAAGAAAGACTACTCAGTAAATAATTCAACTAGGCATTGCCAGTTGGTAAAACCTGCAATGATGTATCGATTGCCAAGGTAAGGAAGCAGCCCTCTTATGAGAAAGACAGAGAGGAAGGAAGAAGAGGAAAAAGGGAAGAGATCATTTGTTGACACCAAAAACCAGCAAAGGAAACAAAAGCTTCTTTGTTGACAATAATCTCCTCTTCTGTAAGGTCATCTCCATTGCTTCAAATGACAGACATTCAGATAGAACATGCATGAGAGAGAAGTGTGAACATGGTGAAGGTGAAGGGAGAGAAAAAGAAAGAAAACATTATTGGAGATTTAAAGACAGAGAGAATGAAACACCAGAGCATGAGTGTTTCTCTGGTACCTTCACAAAATCCTTATCAGGCCAGCAGCATTCCAGATACTCCAAGACATCCAACACAGAATTTTCTTCTTGAACCCTATGATGTTTCCAGGGAGATTGGTGTTGTTCAAGAGTTCCGTGTCCTAAGCAAGAGAGAAAAGGGCACAAGATAGCAAGCAGGTGACAAGAGTGAGAAGGGGAGGGAGGGCGACTGAGTGAGTCACCCACCACCTGGACTCCTGTTAGGACTACAAAATATCCTCCACAGGTTTTGGTGGTTAGGCCTGTTAGTAATTAGGCCTTCCCCTGAAAGGGAACTATCATTCTTGCATGAGAGAGATGGCTCAGCATTTCAGGTCACTTGCTTGTCTTCCAGAGGACCGGGTTTCAATTCCTCCCACCCATACAAACATCTGTAACTCCAGTTATAGAACATCTGACCCTGGCCAACACAAGCACTGAATGCACATGGTGAACACACTAATGTGCAGATAAACTCACACTCATAAAAAGAAATTTAATCTTTTCTATTGAAAATAGTAGTCACTCTTTTACTTCAAACAAGCAGGGAACTATATTCAAGAGCACAATGCACTTACAGAATGGAATTATTCAGTTCTGAGGTAGCATGACTCCCAGTTTCATGAAAAACTGCCACATTGATTTCCCAAGTAGTTGCACTAGTCTGCATTCCCGACAACAAGGGATGGGTGTTCCTCTACTCTACATCCTTTTCAGCATAGTCTATCATTGGTGTTTTTGGTTTTAGCCATTCTGACAGTTGTAACATGGTATAGCAGAGATGTTCTGATTTGCATTTCCCTGATTGCTAAAAAGGCTAAGCATGACATTGTCTTTTGCCCATTTGAAAGTCTTCTGTTGAGAATTCTGTGTTCAGTTAAGTACCCCTTTTTAATTGCAGTAATTTAAGTGTTAATGTCTAGTTTCTGGATTTCTTTACATATTTGGAGATCAGAATTTTGATTACGGACTGGTGAAGACTTTTCACATTCAAAAGGATGCCTTTTTGTCTTAGTGACAATGTCTTTTGCATTACAGAAGCTTCTCACTTTCAGGAGGTGTCACATTTATTCCTTTTTGGTCTCATTGTCTATGCTACTCAGGTTCTACACTGGAAGTGGTCTCCTGGGTCCATGTATTGCAGATTCATTTCAACTTCTAGTCTATCAAGTTCAGTGTGGTCAGATTAATATTGAGGTCTTTAATCCATTTGTAGTTGCATTTTGTGCATGCTGAACAATATGGATCTATTTTTCTTCTTCTACAGGTTGACACCCATTTATGCTGTCTGTCTTCACAAGTCTTTCTCCATGCTTTAAAGGAAACAAATTCTTCCCATTACAGCTCCTGTCATGTTCACCTGCTGTATTTCTCATATAGTTCATTCTGCTCTCCCTCTTACTTCCAGGTCTGATAACGATAATGTAAATTTTTCAACTAATGTACCACACCCCTGATGAGCTGGCTTCTTTTCCCAACCACTCCAAAGCAGCTCCAATATATTAAACAGCCAGTAGCAGTGACACTCTTTGAGACCTAATGGAGATGTTAATAGATGGAGTTCTTAAAATGGGATGGGACCCTGGTAGCTGGAAGATTCCAGAAAATTGGGTGGGGTGCTGCCTCACAATGAAGATAATTAAGCCACCCAATAGCTAAAATCTCATTATTCCCATTGGAAGTGGCACTGTTCAATCATCTAATCTTGCACAAATGACTGACATTGACAAAAAAAAAATAATGCCAATCATATTAACCAATTAACATTTGTACATCTGCAGTTTTGTGGTTTGGAAGGTTATTTGGTGGCTTTTACTCTGTGTGTGTGTGTGTGTGTATGTGTTTGATTTGACCAAAGGACAACTTCAGTGGTCATTCCTCAAAAATCATCTACCATGCTTATTTAGACAGTATCACTTACAGGGACCTAGGATTTTCTGAATAGAAGATGCAGTTTGGCCAGTCAGTACCAGAATCCACAGTGTCTGCCTCCCAAGCAGTGACATTACAAGCACACACTACCACGTTGGAAAGCTTTGAATAAGGTCTCTGGAGTCTGAACTCAGGCCTGTATACACACAGCTGATTTATCCCTGACAAAGAAAATCTCTTTTCAGTATGTTAGTCTTAATTTTAGACTCATATAGAAAGTGATTGCTCATTTTTGAATTCACAGCACAATGACTACAGAATTCCAATGGTGTTCAAATTAAGAAAACAATATCACAAAGTTAAACAGAGTACTGATAATAAATAAGCACTTGTATACCCCATCTGCCACATGAACCTTCCTGCCCCTTCCCTTTAGTTCTCCCTGAAACTCTCCTCCAAATCCAGGCATGGGTGGCTTTCCCTGCCTTGCCGTGGCAAACTGTTGGACACTGTATGTTCTATCTTCCCCATTTAGCTAGACCAGTCATTTTATGGCATAATGTTTTTGTTAGAGTTACCTCAACTGACCACTTTAGGCTTTGGAAAAACTCAAATTACCTTAAAACAGCCAGGGAAAACATCTTAACATTGTGTCCATTGTAATGTCAGTAAAAAAAATTAGAAATCAAGACCTGCATCCTGGTCAAGATTTTTTAATCACCATTCCAGTTCCATCTGAGGTTACTCACTGTCTTTTGATGCCTAGATGAATTTTTGCTTTAACTAAACTTTGGCTTTCCCTAAAGCCAGTTTGAATTGTGTTTTATCACTTGGAACTGAAAAGTCTCCTGCGAGACTAGGGGATATGATGGGCTCTGGAGAATGAAGCCAGCTTATGCATCCCTTTATGTCCTAGGGGAGCTGTTAAAGAGACACTGACATTTCTACCAGCTTGAGTTTCAAGTGCAAGGATAAGTATCCTATAGCAAATCAAGGCTGTCCCTGACTCACAACCCAGTTGTATGTTTCTCAGTGTCGCTGTTTCCATGTTTCCTCTCTTCCTGCAGTTGCTTAGATTTCTGCTCCTTACCATCATCCATGTATATCTATCACTCCCTTCTCTCAGCAAATTGAAAAAGAAATTGCCATGATCAACATCACAGCACTATCATCCACTGCCGAAGATGCACGGAAATCATCGGTCGGGGGAAATAACTCCTCATCTCCTGATCTGGGAAGGGTTAGACTTCACACTAACGTGGACAGACAGTCTTTCAGAAGTGTATTTCCATGAGTGTTCAATTGAATGATACCACAAAAGATGGCTGGGTAAGATAAGTAGAAAGAAGATTGTATGTCCGTTGAAAGCAACAAAGAAGCTGACAAATACCATGGGTAACAATTATTCCAAATGCATATGGGACCCTTTTTTCAAGAATGCAGAATCTGGGCTTTTTAAGCAGAAGGAAACAGAAAACCCAGTGACATTTAGCCTAAGATCTCTCCTTGTCTCCAGAGCTAGAGTGCTCTTAAACATTGTCATCTTACGTTCACAGGAATGCCTATAGTGTAGACACTACCCAATGGGTGCAGCTGGAGATTTTTCAATATCTCATCACAGTTGGACCTCCTTGGCATACTGTGTGAGATCTGAGTCTAGGTTCAGCAAATGTTAAATCCTTCTACTAAGAGTAGTTTGTCAAGCAGAATTAAGGTCAATAATTTAATACCAGTGTTGTCAGAGGCTTTGGTTAACAGACAGCTCTTGATCAAAATCTTATGGGCAAAACACAGGGAGTGTGTGGATGGTGGGAACTTAAAAGGTTATGACTTAATACTGGGAAATAACAGATATGAAAATTGACAAGCACATAGAGAGATTGTAGATAGATAAAAAGTTATATAGATGGAAAATAGATAGAGAATAGATAGATTAATGGACAGAAAGAATTATATAAATGGACATTGATTAATATAATAATCAACATACAGATATACACAGATAGATAGATTGATACGTCAATAGAATAATATAGAAACATAGAGGAAACATGTACAGAGGAATAATTATACATATCTTAGAGATACAGAGATAAATACATAGAAAGACTAATAGATACATAGATACACCTAATAGATTGAAAGTGTGATAAATAGGAGTTAACATAGGTAGTTAAGTAGATAGATGGATAGATTTATGACTGATAGAGTAACAAATATACACATATATGACAGATAAATTATAGAGTGATGGTAAATAATAATTGATCATCCAAATATAAACGATTAATAGATATGTGGTGGTTTGAATAAAAATGATACTCTATCATCCTATGGGGAGTGACATTATTGGGAGGTGTGGCCTTGTTGGAGAAAGAGTGTCACCAGAGATACACTTTGATGTCTGAAGCTCAACATAGGTCCAGTGTCTTATTCTTCCTTCCTGCTCCCCAAGGGTCTGGATGTAGATCTCTTCCCTTCTCCTGCGCCATGTCTCCCTGAAGTCTGGAATAATTCTGCCATGATGTTAATGGTCAGAACCCAATTAAATGCTCTCCTTTATAAGACTGATGGTGGTCATGTTATCTCTTCACAGCAGTAGAAACCACAACTAAGACAAGATAAATAGAAAGATAGATAGACAGAGAGACTGGTGTTAGATATTTGGTAAACAAATGAGGAATAAATGGATAGATGGAAGGTTGGATGGATAGATGAATAATAAGAGATAGATGATATTAATAGATTAAAAGATATATAATTAATACATTATTGAAAGTCTCATGGCTTCTAGGACCCAGGAAAAGACAGAGAAGATTCCTCCAGCTGCCTAGTTCTTGATATGCAGAATGAGTAATGTGCCTCCAATGCGCAATACTACTAACAGTAGCTGTAAGTAACTTCCTGACACATTGATTATAACTTCTCAGAATAAAGATTCAAACTTACTCTATACACACACACTGAGCCCTGTTTAGATTGTGTCTTTTACAGTCTAGCAGGTGATTTAGCAATAAAACCATATTGTGATAGTGAGGAATGAGAGCAACAGCTTTTCCACTAGAAAAGTGAGTCTTAAAATGGAAAGGAGATGCAATAGGAACTCTAAGCACGAAGTAGATCAGGGAAAACAAGTGAGAAAACTCATGTGCTGACCTGTAGGTGTTCACGTGTATACAGTAGTGAGAGTACATGTGTTTATATAAAAGGATTTTCCTGATGTTAGTTCTCTGAAAGGCCACAGATGCAAACATCAGACTCATTCAGTATTCATCATTCCAAGTGCTGGGGTTTAACTTCTGATATCATTCCCCGAAGAAGAAGATAACAGCACTCCATGGAGAAATGGTGGATTGATAGGCAGAGGGAAGCAGAAGGCAGAAGCCTAAAATATCTCATGCATCCAGGGAGTAACTAAGTTCTCAAACAACACAAATGTCAAAAGGAAAACATGAGATGGCATGAAGGCTTGTTGGTTGCCAACAGGGGCAATTTAACATCGCAGAAAACAATAATAGCTGCCATTTTAAATCTTAGGAAGAAAATGTTTCTGAATCCCAACTGCTTTGATTAAAAAAAAACAGTGGAGGAGAAAACTGGGTCTTTGGGGTGGCATTCCAACTCATCAACGCAAAGGAATCATGAAATTGGAACCCCACCACCTGGCAGCCACCATATATGCCTTAATTGGCTCAGGTAAGAATCGTTAACGGATTCTGCTGCTGACTGGAAGTCTAAGAAAATGGCTATTTGCAAAGTGTCAGCATCTTGATGCAGAAGAAACAACTTTGAAATGAAGCAACTGCAGCTCATCCTGATGATCAAAGATACCATCACTTGTGAAGAAACAGCCTGGATATTTAAAAGGACCCATTGGAAGTACAAACAGAACTTGGAACAAGGACATGAAATAATACCAGCCAGAGGTTGTTCAACAAAGAGAGAATGGATTGTATAAGCATGTCACAGTCTGAACACAAAGTGTGGGAATATGCTATGGAATAGGGACAGGTCACATACAGTGTCTTAGACTAAGGCCTCAGTTGGAAAACAGTAATTTGGCTGCAATGAACAAAATCAGACAAATAATAAAATGATTAGAAGCATGGAGTTGAAGTAATCATTTGTAGAAATGTCTCTTTGTACAATTGAGAACCCCAGTGAATCCCTGTGGATAAGTTTTCAGGATAAAATCACAACAGAAAAACAACAACAATAATAAAAGTAACATCAATAACAATAGTAATAATAGTAATAATAATAATAATGTCATTTGTTTGTCTTGAGAAAGAACACTAACCATTGTGGGAATTCTGGAGGAGAAATTTGAGAAAGGAAATATTTCAGAATCATGAAAGCAATCAAAAGATCAACAGAGCACAGCAAGGAGAAATAATCAATCAGGACTTGAGGTTGAAGTGCCTGATGAATATAAGTAAACACAGATAATGCTTTCTTAAATATTAGATAAGCAGCAGTTAATATGACAAGTGATATCTGTCATTTATTGAAATCTGATCTAAGAGGAAGTGATGAGGCATGTAAGCCATCATGCAGGCAATAAAGAAGGAAGGGCAGAGATGAGAATTAGGGGCTTCTGAGTCCTTGCTTGCATATGACACCTTCCTTCTCCTCATATGCCAGGATGCACCATGCCCCAGCAAAGAATCACCACTTTTGGCTCCTAGTGTTTCCAGTGGGTTTCTGTCACTTGCTGCTCATCACAGTTTGCTTTACCTTTAAACTAGCTATTAACCTTGAGTCATATGGAAAGATGGAACCGTGGCTATCTGAATGGAATAAGTGAATGTCTATGGGGCTATTACTGCTAATTGATACAGAACAGTTATACCACTGTGGGTGTTACCTTAGTCTATCCAGAAGCAAGTGGGCCTAGGCAATATAAGATATTGCCTGGAAAGCACATCCTCCATGGCAGCTTCAACTGTCAGTAGCCTATAAGTAAAGTGATAGGGAATAATGCACATCCTTGATTTCAGATTCAGCTGCCAGTACCTCCCCAATAAATGTCTGGGCCTCTTCTGGCAGTGGTTTTTTTTCTTTCTTTTTTTTTTCTTTTTAGGACAATCTCATGTTACATACCCAAGTTAATCCGCTGTCCTTCCACTCCTGCCAACTTCTCCCTTCCCCATCCTCCATCCACTCCTCCAATAAGAACTCAGTGTTTGATGAGGCCAGGAAAACATATCTGATGGCTGTTTTGCTAATAGCTCCCCAATAAGAGCTAAGGCCTAGAGCACCTGTCCTCGATGGCCACTTCAACGGGAAAAAGTTCTTGGCTTAGGCATAAGGCCACAAATGTTGCCAACAACTTCAAAAGAAACAGGAGGGCTGGAAGAGCATCAAACTCATGATAGCTTCATTTGCCAGCTGTCCCAAGTAAGAATATGACCTAAAAAATACTTTCCTAAGACAGAATTGCCAGTCTTACTACCATTATTAGCTCATAAGCAAGGGAGATAACTTGGAGAGTTACCCACAGTAACTCCTCCTGTCAGCAACTCTTCAGTAAGAAAAAAATCATGGAAGTTTACCACACTCTTGGAATCTTTTTCTCCCAGTAGCTCCCCAGGTTGACGAGAGTCTGTTGCTTTGCACAAGAGGCAGAATGGCTCTCCTAAGTGTTTCTGGAACCACAAAGTCACACCACACAAGGTCCAGCCTCTCAAAGGCCATTGGCCAAAGGAGTTTCCACATCACCTCCCCTTTTACCTAATAAGAATGTTCAAAAACAATACAGGACTACATATAATAAGAACAAATATGAAGTATAAAAGTTAGATTTATAGCCAGTATAGGCAATTTTTTTCTCATTTTTTAATTCTTTTTTAATTAAAATTTCCTACTGCCCCCCGTTTCCATTTCCCTCCTCCTCCTCCCACATATTGCCCCCTCCCCCCGCTATCCTCCCCCATCCCCACTCCTCTTGTCCTACCCCAGTCAATTCCCCCTCCCTCTCGATACTGAAGAGCAGTCCAAATTCCCTGCCCTACAGGAAGACCAAGGTCCTCCCACTTCTATCTAGGTCCAGGAAGGTGAGCATCCAAACAGGCTAAGCTCCCACAAAGCCAGTTCATGTATTAGGATCAAAACCTAGTGCCATTGTCCTTGGCTTCTCATCAGCCTTCATTGTCCACCATGTTCAGAGAGTCCAGTTTCAACCCATGCTTATTCAGTCCCAGTCCAGCTGGCCTTGGAGACCTCCCAATAGATCAGTTCCACTGTCACAGTGGGTGGGTGCACGCCTCGTGGTCCTGATTTCCTTGCTCATGTTCTCCCTCCTTCTGCTCCTCATTTGGACCTTAAGAGCTCAGACCGTTGCTCCAAATTGGGTATCTGTCTCTCTCTCGATCCATCGCCAGATGAAAGTTCCTGTGCCATTCTCCTTAGCCTCTCGTCAGCTCTCATTTCTGCCAATTTCACAGAGTCCGGTTTTATCCCATGTTTTTTCAGTAGCAGTCCAGCTGGCCTTGGTGAGCTCCCAATAGATCGGCCCCATTGTCTCAGTGGTTGGGTGCACCCCTCATGGTCCTGACTTCCTTGTTCATGTTCTCTCTCCTTCGCTCCCCATTATAACCTTGGGAGCTCAGTCCGGTGCTGCAGTGTGGGTCTCTGTCTCTATCTCCATCCATCACTAGATGAAGGTTTTATGGCGATATGCAAGATATTCATCAGTATGATTATAGGATAGGTTCATTTCAGGTTCCCTATCCTCAGGTGCCCCAATGAACTAACTGGGGTCATTGCCCTGGGCATCTGGTAGCCATTCCAAGTTCAAGTCTCTTGCCAACCCTTAGGTGGCTCCCTTAACTAAGGTATGAGTTTCCCTGCTCCCCTATCCCAGCTTGCTTTATCCCCAGTCACCAGTTTTCCGCAGTTCCCCTCATCCTCTCCTTCACACTTTTCTCTCCCCATCACACCTCATCCCCATCCCACCCCACCCCCAAGATTCCAATATTTTGCCCATCAATCTTGTCTATCTCCCATAGCTGGGAGGATATCTATATGTTTTTCCTTGGGTTTACCCTCTTGTTTAGCTTCTTTAGGATCACAAATTATAGACTCAGTGGCCCCTATCCATGGCTAGAAACCAATTATGAGTGAGTACATCCCATGATCTACTTTTTGGGTCTGGGTTACCTCACTCAGGATCGTATTTTCTATTTCCATCCATTTGCATGCAAAATTCGAGAAGTCATTTTTTTTTTTTACCGCAGAGTAGTACTCTTATGTGTATATATTCCACACTTTCTTCATCCATTCTTCCATTGAAGGGCATCTAGGTTGTTTCCAGGTTCTGGCTATTACAAATAATGCTTCTATGAACATAGTTGGACAAATGCTTTTGTCATATGCTGGGGCATCTCTTGGGTATATTCCCAAGAGTGCTATTGCTGGGTCCAGGGGTAGGTTGATACCAATTTTTCTGAGAAACCGCCACACTGATTTCCAAAGTGGTTGCACAAGTTTGCGGTCCCACCAGCAATGGATGAGGGTACCCCTTTCTCCACAACCTCTCCAGCAAAGGTTATCCTTGGTGTTTTTGATTTTAGCCATTCTGACAGGTGTAAGATGATATCTCAAAGTTGTTTTGATTTGCATTTCTCTGATCGCTAGGAGGTTGAGCATGACCTTAAGTATCTTTTGGCCATTTGACCTTCTTCTGTTGAGAATTCTCGGTTCAGTTCAGTGCCCCATTTTTTAATTGAGTTAATTATCCTTTTAAAGTCTAGTTTCTTGAGTTATTTATATATTTTGGAGATCAGACCTTTGTCTGTAGCGGGGTTGGTGAAGATCTTCTCCCAGTCAGTAGGCTGCCTTTTTGTCTTAATGACAGTGTCCTTTGCTTTACAGAAGCTTCTCAGTTTCAGGAGGTCCCATTTATTCAATGTTGCCCTTAATGTCTGTGCTGCTGGGGTTATACATAGGAAGCGATCTCCTGTGCCCATATGTTGTAGGGTACTTCCCATTTTCTCTTCTATCTGGTTCGGTGTGTTCAGATTGATATTGAGGTCTTTGATCCATTTGGACTTGAGTTTTGTGCATGGTGATAGATATGGGTCTATTTTCATTCTTCTACAGGTTGACATCCAATTGTTCCAGCACAATTTGTTGAAGATGCTTTCTTTCTTCCATTGTATACTTTTAGCTCGTTTTTCAAAAATCAGTTGTCCATAGGTTTGTGGGTTAAAATCCGCGTCTCCTTTTTTTTCATTTTTTTTATTCTTTTTTAATTAAAATTTCCAACTGCTCCCCGTTTCCCATTTCCCTCCCCCTCCTCCCACATATTGCCCCCTCCCCCCGCTCCACTCCCCCTATACCCACTCCTATTCTCCTCCCCCCAACCATTCCACCTCCTTCTTGATACTGAAGAGCAGTCCAAATTCCCTGCGCTACAGGAAGACCAAGGTCCTCCCACTTCTATCTAGGTCCAGGAAGGTGAGCATCCAAACAGGCTAAGCTCCCACAAAGCCAGTTCATGTATTAGGATCAAAACCTAGTGCCATTGTCCTTGGCTTCTCATCACCCTTCATTGTCCGCCATGTTCAGAGAGTTCAGTTTTGACCCATGCTTATTCAGTCCCAGTCCAGCTGGCCTTGGAGACCTCCCAATAGATCAGTTCCACTGTCACAGTGGGTGGGTGCACGCCTCGTGGTCCTGATTTCCTTGCTCATGTTCTCCCTCCTTCTGCTCCTCATTTGGACCTTAAGAGCTCAGACCGTTGCTCCAAATTGGGTATCTGTCTCTCTCTCGATCCATCGACAGATGAAAGTTCCCATGCCATTCTCCTTGGCCTCTCGTCAGCTCTCATTTTTGCCACATTCAGAGAGTCCGGTTTTATCCCATGTTTTTTCAGTAGCAGTCCAGCTGGCCTTGGTGAGCTCCCAATAGATCGGCCCCACTGTCTCAGTGGTTGGGTGCACCCCTCATGGTCCTGACTTCCTTGTTCATGTTCTCTCTCCTTCGCTCCCCATTATAACCTTGGGAGCTCAGTCCGGTGCTGCAGTGTGGGTCTCTGTCTCTATCTCCATCCATCACTAGATGAAGGTTCTATGGCGATATGCAAGATATTCATCAGTATGATTATAGGATAGGTTCATTTCAGGTTCCCTATCCTCAGGTGCCCCAATAAACTAACTGGGGTCATTGCCCTGGGCATCTGGTAGCCATTCCAAGTTCAAGTCTCTTGCCAACCCTTAGGTGGCTTCCTTAACTAAGGTATGAGTTTCCCTGCTCCCCTATCTCAGCTTGCTTTATCCCCAGTCACCCCGATTCCCCCAGTTCCCCTCATCCTCTCCTTCACACTTTTCTCTCCCCATTACCCCTCATCCCCATCCCACCCCACCCCCAAGATTCCAATATTTTGCCGATCAATCTTGTCTATCTCCCATAGCTGGGAGGATATCTATATGTTTTTCCTTGGGTTTACCCTCTTGTTTAGCTTCTTTAGGATCACAAATTATAGACTCAGTGGTCCCTATCCATGGCTAGAAACCAATTATGAGTGAGTACATCCCATGATCTTCTTTTTGGGTCTGGGTTACCTCACTCAGGATCGTATTTTCTATTTCCATCCATTTGCATGCAAAATTCGAGAAGTCATTGTTTTTTACCGCAGAGTAGTACACTAATGTATATATATTCCACACTTTCTTCATCCATTCTTCTATTGAAGGGCATCTAGGTTGCTTCCAGGTTCTGGCTATTACAAATAATGCTGCTATGAACATAGTTGGACAAATGCTTTTGTCATATGCTAGGGCATCTCTTGGGTATATTCCCAAGAGTGCTATTGCTAGGTCCAGGGGTAGGTTGATCCCAATTTTTCTGAGAAACCGCCACACTGATTTCCAAAGTGGTTGCACAAGTTTGCAGTCCCACCAGCAATGGATGAGGTTACCCCTTTCTCCACAACCTCTCCAGCAAAGGTTATCCTTGGTGTTTTTGATTTTAGTCATTCTGAGAGGTGTAAAATGATATCTCAAAGTTGTTTTGATTTGCATTTCTCTGATCACTAAGGAGGTTGAGCATGACCTTAAGTATCTTTTGGCCATTTGACCTTCTTCTCTTGAGAATTCTCTGTTCAGTTCAGTGCCCATTTTTTAATTGGGTTAATTATCCTTTTAAAGTCTAGTTTCTTGTGTTCTTTATATATTTTGGAGATCAGACCTTTGTCTGTTGCGGGGTTGGTGAAGATCTTCTCCCAGTCAGTAGGCTGCCTTTTTGTCTTAATGACAGTGTCCTTTGCTTTACAGAAGCTTCTCAGTTTCAGGAGGTCCCATTTATTTTATGTTGCCCTTAATGTCTGTGCTGCTGGGGTTATACATAGGAAGCGATCTCCTGTGCCCATATGTTGTAGGGTACTTCCCATTTTCTCTTATATCAGGTTCAATGTGTTCAGATTGATATTGAGTTCTTTGGTCCACTTGGACTTGAGTTTTGTGTATGATGATAGATATGGGTCTATTTTCATTCTTCTACAGGTTGACATCCAATTGTGCCAGCACCATTTGTTGAAGATGCTTTCTTTCTTCCATTGTATACTTTTAGCTCCTTTATCGAAAATCAGTTGTTCCTCTGTTTGTGGGTTAAAATCCAGGTCTTATATACATTTCCATTGGTTGACTTCTCTGTTTTTATGCAAGTACCACGCTGTTTTCATTACTGTAGCTCTGTAATAGAGTTTGAAGTCAGGGATGGTAATGCCTCCAGAAGTTCCTTTATTGTATAAGATTGTTTTGGCTATCCTGGGTTTTTTGTTTCTCCATATAAAGTTGATTATTGTCCTTTCAAGATCTGTGAAGAATTTTGATGGGATTTTAATGGGGATTGCATTGAATCTATAAATTGCCCTTGGTAGAATTGCCATTTTTACTATGTTGATCCTCCCAATCCAAGAGCAAGGAAGATCCTTCCATTTTCTGGTATCCTCTTCAATTTCTTTCTTCAATGCCTTAAAGTTCTTGCAAAATAGATCTTTCACTTCCTTGGTTAGAGTGCCCCAAGATATTTTATGCTTTTTGTGGCTATCGTGAAAGGTGATGATTCTCTTATTTCTCTCTCTGCTTCCATATCCTTTGTGTATAAGAGGGAGACTGATTTTTTGGAGTTGATCTTGTATCCTGCCACATTACTAAAGGCGTTTATCAGCTGTAGGAGTTCTTTGGTGGAGTTTTTGGGGTCGCTCATGTACACTATCATATCATCTGCAAATAATGCAAGTTTAACTTCTTCCTTTCCAATTTGAATCTCCTTTATCCCCTTATGTTGTCTTATTGCTATTGCTAAAACTTCAAGAACTATATTGAAGAGGTATGGAGAGAGTGGACAGCCTTGGCGTGTTCCTGATTTTAGTGGGATGGCTTTAAGTTTCTCTCCATTTAATTTGATAATAGCTGTCAGCTTGCTGTATATAGCTTTAATTAAATTTATGTATGACCCTTGTATCCATAATCTCTCCAAGACTTTTATCATAAATGATGTTGAATTTTGTCAAATGCATTTTCAGCATCTAATGAAATGATCATATGGTTTTTTCTGTCAGTTTATTTATATGATGGATTACATTCATAGATTTGCGTATGTTAAACCAGCCCATCATCTGTGTGATGAAGCCTACTTGATCATAATGGATAATTTTTCTAATGTGTTCTTGGATTTGGTTTGCCAGAATTTTGTTGAGGATTTTTGTGTCAATGTTCATGAGTGAGATTGGCCTGTTATTCTCTTTCTTGGTTGGGTATTTGTGTGGTTTTGGTATCAGAGTTACCGTAGCTTCATAAAAGGAATTAGGCAATGACTCTTCTGTTTCTATATTGTGAAATACATTAAGGAGTATAGGTATTAGGTCTTCTTGGAAGTTCTGGTAGAATTCTGCATTGAATCCTTCTGGTCCTGGACTTTTTTTGGAAGGTAGGTTTTTGATAACAGCTTCTAATTCTTCACGACTAACAGGTCTATTTAAGTTGTTCACCTTGTTCTGGTTTAACTTTGGTATATGGTATTTATCTTAAAAAGTGTCCATTTCTTTTACATTTTCCAGGTTGTGGCATACAGTCTGTTGTAGTAAGATCTAATGATTCTCTGAATTTCCTCTGTGTCTGTGGTTATGTCCCCCTTTTCATTTCTGATCTTATTACTTTGCAAATTCTCTCTCTGCCGTTTGATTAGGTTGGATAGGGGTTTATCAATCTTGTTGATTTTCTCCAGGAACCAGCTTTATGATTCATTGATTCTTTCAATTGTTTTCTGTGCTTCTATTTTGTTCATTTCAGCACCCAGTTTGATTATTTCCAGTCTTCTACCCCTTCTAGGTCAATCTGCTTCTTTTTTTTCTAGATCTTTCAGGTGGGCTGTTAAGTCTCCAATGTGTGCTTTCTCTGTTTTCTCTAAGTGGGCAGTTAATGCTATGAACTTTCCTCTCAGGACTGCTTTCATAGTGTCCCATAGGTTTGAGTATGTTGTTTCTTTATTTTTATAGTCTTCAAGGAAGACTTTAATTTCTTTCTTATTTCTTCCTTAATCCAGGTATGGTTCAGTAGTTGACTATTCAGTTTCCATGAGTTTGTAGGCTTTCTGGGGGTAGCATTTTTGCTGAATTATACCTTTAATCCATGGTGATCTGATAAGATACAGGTGGTTACAGATATGTTTTTTGTAACTGTCGATGTTTGCTTTGTTCCCGAGTATGTCGTCGATTTTTGAGAAGGTTCCATGAGCTACAGAGAAGAAAGTATATTCTTTCCTATTTGGGTGGAATATTCTATAGATGTCTGTTAAGTCCATTTGATTCATTACCTCCATTAATTCTCTTATTTCTCTGTTAGGTTTCTGTCTATTTGACCTGTCCATTGGTGAGAGCGGAGTATTAAAGTCTCCTACTATTAATGTGTGTGGTTTGATGGCTGCCTTGAGTTTTAACAATGTTTCTTTTATGTACGTGGGTGCTTTTATATTAGGGGCATAGATATTCAGGATTGAGAATTTATCCTGATGAATTGTTCCTGTTATGAGTAGAAAATGTCCCTCTCCATCTCTTCTGATTGATTTAAGTTTGAAGTCAACTTTGTTAGAATTTAGTATGGCCACACCTGCTTGTTTCTCAGGTACATTTACTTGATAATCCTTATCCCATCCCTTTACTCTGAGTAGGTGCCTGTCTTTGTGGTTGAGGTGTGTTTCTTGTAAACAGCAGAATGTTGGATCCTGTTTTCATATCCAATCTCTTAGTCTGTGCCTTTTTATAGGTGTGTTGAGTCCATTGACATTAAGTGATATTAATGACCAGTGGTTGTTAACTCCGGTCACTTTTTTAGTAGTAGATTTTTTGTGTTTCCCTTCTTTGAGTTGTGCTGGTAAAGGGTCTCTAGATATCTGAGTTATTGTGGCCATTGTTGGACTCCTTGATTAGTGATTTTCCTTCTATTACTTTCTGTAAGGCTGGATTTGTGGCTACGTATTGTTTAAATTTGTTTTTATCCTGGAAAATTTTGTTTTCTCCATTTATAGTGAATGAAAGCTTGGCTGGGTATAGTAGTCTGGGCTTGCATCCATGGTCTCTTAGTTTCTGCAGTACATCTACCCAGGACCTTCTGGCTTTCATGGTTTCCATAGAGAAGTCAGGTGTAAGTCTGATAGGTTTACCTTTATAAGTAACTTGGTCTTTTTCCTTTGCTGCTCTTAGTATTCTTTCTTTATTCTGTTTGCTTTGTGTTTTGATTATTATATGGTGAGAGGATGTTTGTTTTTGATCCAGCCTATTCGGTGTTCTGTATGCTTCCTGAACCTTCATAGGTATATCTTTCTTTAGGTTTGGAAAGTTTTCTTCTATAATTTTATTAAATATATTTTCTGGACCATTGAGCTGTGATTCTTCTCCTTCTTCTATTCCTATTATTCTTAGGTTTGGTCTTTTTATTGTGTCCCATATTTCCTGAATGTTTTGTGATGAGAATTGTTGGCCTTGCTGTTTTCTTTGATCAGCGTGTTTATTTTCTCTATGGTATCTTCATAATCTGAGATTCTTTCTTCTATCTCTTGTATTCTATTGGTTATGCTTACTTCTGTAGTCTCTATTCATTTACCTAGATTTTCCCTGTCCAGCTGGCCTTCTGTTTGTGTTTTCTTCTTTGCCTCCACATCAGTTTTTAAGTCTTGAACTGTTTGCATTATTTGTTTGATTGTTTTTCCTTGGTTTCCTAGGGTGTCATTCACTGATTTACTCAATTCTTCAAACTTTCTGTTATACTTCTCATCCATTTCTATAAGGGCATTTTTTACATGCTGTTTAAGGGTGTCAATCATTTTCATAAAGTAAATTTTATCTACTTCTTCATCATGATTAAGGTGTTCATGTCCTCCTGTTGTGAGGTCGCTGGGTTCTGGTGGTTTCATATAGTTTTTCAGATTGTTGGGTGAATTCTTGCATTGGCGCCTGCCCACCTCTTTCTCCGAATGCTCCCCTATGGGTCTTCTTTTACCGGATCAGGTCTCCTTGCCTACTTATGTACCTTCCCATTGATGGCACTCTGCAGTGATAGCTTTCCTGGTGCTCCAATGATGTCTCTCGTGGTACCAATATCAGATCTCCGTGCTCAAAAATGGCTTTCCTGGTACTGAGATTAGCTCTCCCACTGATGGCTCTCCTGGTGCCAAGATCAAATCTCCGTGCAGGTTGGGTAGTTCATAAACAAAGCCCCTACCTTGCTAGTTGTAGGCAGGCCAGTGAAACAAAGGAAGTCTCGTCTGCCTACTTGCCCTGAAGATTTGCCCCCAGTGCCAGACAGACTGAGCTGGATGGTGTTATGTGCCCAAAGAGGAAAGGGGGCAGAAGGAAGAAGGGTTCTGGAGGCAAGCTGGGTGGGACAAGAAGAGAGAGGCAGTATGCGGGGTTTAGAGCCCATGAAGGGAGCCCAGGGAGTATAGGGTGGGGGGTGAGGAACTTCAGAGTTCCCTGTCCAGGGCTGCTTCCGCCCCCGGTCACAAACTCACCCCACTGCTGTCTCTCCTGGTGGCCAGATCAGATATTCGTGCAGGTTGGGTAGTTCGTAAACAAAGCCCCTACCTTGCTTGGTGCAGGTAGGCCAGTGAAACAAAGGAAGTCTCGCCTGCCTACTTGCCCTGAGGATTTGCCCCCTGTGCCAGACAGACTGAGCTGGATGGTGTTATGTGCCCAAAGAGGAAAGAGGGCAGAAGGAAGAAGGGTTCTCGTTGCAAGTTGGGTGGGACAAGAAGAGAGAGGCAGTATTCGGGGTGTAGAGCCCCTGCAGGGACCCCAGGGAGTATAGGGTGGGGGATGAGGAACTTCAGAGTTCCCTGTCCAGGGCTGCTTCCGCTGCCGGTCACAAACTCACCCCATTGCTGTATCTTTGGTGCCAAGATCAGATCTCCGTGCGGGTTGGGTAGTTCGTAAACAAAGCGCCTACTTTTTTGGGGCAGGCAGGCCAGTGAAACAAAGGAAGTCTTGCCTGCCTACTTACCCTGAGGATTTGCCCCAGGCACCAGACAGACTGAGCTGGATGGTGTTATGTGCCCAATGAGGCAGAAGGGAGAAGAGTTCTGGATGCAAGCTGGATGGGACAAGAAGAGAGAGGCAGTTTGCGGGGAGTAGAGCCCCTGTAGGGAGCCCAGGGATTATCCAGTATAGGCAATATTGAGCAAGAAATATATGCTCAAAGTTTCAATGATTATTTTATTCCTAGGAGTCTTAGTCTTGTATTAGAAATGGGTTGGCTAGACCATAAGAGGAAGTTATCTACAACTATCAAGTCTTCAACCTCCATCAAGGCCTGAGAATTGAGATAGAATATTACTTGAGTAGCCAATAAATGCATTAAAGATGTTTCCAAAATGTACAGTAGATTACAAAGACATATGTCTACCTGGGAAATCACCCAGTGTCTCATTTGCAATGTTGAAGCAAACCACTTTGGCTAAGGCCTAGAGTAACTGACAGCTCTTTTATAGAGGCAGGAAGATTTTGAAAACAATCTTACCCTATTTTGGCAAGGTTTGACAGTCATTTTTCTTGTATCTTGCTTGTCCAGTCAAGACACCATGCATTTTATCAGTCAAACAAGTGCAATTCCTTCACCAAAGCCCAGTTTTACAAAGAATAGTACAAACTCCAAGTACAGTATCTTTGATGCTCAACATTCTTTCAGGAATAGATCAGTGCTGCAAAGAGCCATTGTGTCTCACATCAACAAAACCCTAAGTTATTTAAATCCCAGTTTCTGCAGTTCCTTTAAGTGTTTGATGATTACCTATCTGTACAGAATACAGTCTCTATGTATCATAAGAACCTGATTAGTGTAAATATGAGTTTGGAAAACATGGGTGAATATTAACCTATAATACTTACAGCTTTAATATATAACGTACAGACTATTACTTCATATTACAATATTAAACAATCTTTGAACATATGTGCAACAAATGATGACATCAGCCTCAAAATGGAAGCAGCTTATAGATACCTTGATCAGAAGTAGAGATGTATGATACATTATAATAGAGGAGTCAACCAACCTTGGAATCCAGTAATTTCAATTTTGCTGAATATATCCAGAGATACCCAATCATACTACAAAAGCATTTGTTCAACTATTTTCATACCAGCACTATTTGTTATAGCCAGAACCTGGAAACAACCTAGGTGCCCCTCAATAGAAGAATGGATAAAGAAGGTGCGGCATATACTCACTTTAGAGATGCACTCAGTGCAATAAAACAATGACATCTTGAATTTTGCATTCAAAGAATGGAAATAGAAAACATTTTACTGAGATAACCTAGATACAAAAAGATGAATAAGTTATGAACTCCATCAGAAGTGGATTCAAACCATAAGCAACAGACATTGGGCCTATAATTCATGATCCTACAGAAGAAAACAAGAAGGAGAACCCAAAGAAAAACATATATTTATCCTCCTAGATACTGGATGTAGACAAGATTGCCAGGTGAAAGTTGGGATCATGGGGGTGGCAGTGGGGAGAGAGAAGGGAGAATGGAAGGATTGGAATAGGGATGAATGAGATTGAGGAAGGATGGATATCGGAGCAGAAAAGAAGATATCACAAGGAAGGGAACCATTTTAGGTTTGGCAAAAGACTTGGCTCTAGAGGGGGTCCCAGGTGCCCTGGAAGATGTCCCTAGCTCTTTCATCTTGCAGCAGATGAGGGTGTCCCTGAACTGGCCTTATTCCATAGCCCTACTTATAAATATCTTGCATATCACCTTAGAACCTTCATCTAGCAATGTATGGAGATAGAGACACTGACACACATTGGAGCATTGGACTTAGTTCCCAATGTTCAGATGAAGATCATAAGGAGAGAGAACATGAGTAAGTGAGTTAGGACCTCAAGAATTGCTTCCACACACAGAGACTATGGGACATATATAATAGAAGCTCAGCAAGTCCAGCTGGACTGATACTGAATGAGTATGTGATCAAACAAGATTCTCTGAATGTGCCTGACACTGAAAACTGACTGAGAAGCCAATGATAATGGTACTGGGTTTTGATTCTTCTGCATGTACTGATTTTTGCGTGCCTAGTCTGTTTGGATTCAGACCTTCCTAGACATGGATGGAGTGGGGAGGGCCTCGGACTTCCCACTGGGTAGGGCACTCTGTTTTCTCTGAGGACTCGAGAAGGACAGAGAGGGGGATGGCAGAGTGTGAGTGAAATTTGAAGAAGGGAAGTAGAAATTTTCAATAAATAAATTAAATAAAATAATACCATACCAAGAGATACATTTTTATCAATGCAATTTTCTGCCTACCATTAATGAGATCAAGAGAAATAGGAAAAGATGCTAAAGATATATGTGATAGAGATCTTAGAGAATGAGATGATACATAAGTGATAAAGACAGATGATAATGAAGAGGTCATAGAGAAAGAGATGACATAGAGATTAAAGAGCAAGAGATGATAGAGCAAAGGTTGATAAAAGAAGATATGATAGAGAAAGAGATGCTAGAGAAGAGATGCTAGAAAATGCGATGGTGGAGTACGGGATGATAGTGGAAGAGATGATAGAAGAAAAGATGAGAGAGAATCAGATGATAGAGAAGTGTTAGAGGAAATCATAATGGAGGAAATATGATAGAGGAAGAAATGATAGAGAAAGACATAGTAGAGAAATAGAAGACAGAAAAGAGATGGCAGAGAAATAATAGATTAAGAGAAGATAGAGAGATGGTAGAATAGGAGAAGATAGACTGGAGAATGAAATGATGGCAGATAGAGGTAATTGAGAAATGAATAATAGATGATCGAGAACAAGATGATAGAGTAAGTGATGACAGAGGTATTAGAGAAACTGATGATAGAAAATAGACAATACAGAAAGAGATGATAAAGAAAATGTTATCATAGTAAGATACGATAGTAAATGCAATGATAGAGGAAGAGATGATGAGAAAGAGATGAAAGAGGAAGTGATGATAGACAAAGACATGGAGGAAAGAGTGATGATAGAAGAAGTGATGATTGAGCCATGATAGAGAATTAGAAGAGATGATACATGGGATAGAGAAAGGGATGGAAGAGAGACAAGAAAAATAAATGCTGGAGGATAGACATAGAGACAATAGAGAGATGATAGAAAATGGTATGATAATGAGATGACAGAGTGATGATAGAGATGATAAAGAGATGACAAAGAGATTATAGAGAGATGATAGACAATGAGATGAACTAGAGATAATAAAGGAAAAGATGATAGTATAGAAAAATAAATGATGGAGTATAGAGATGATAGAGAGATGGTGAAAGGTATATGGAAAGAAATCGTGAAATACATACAGAAAGAAGAGCAAATTGTAGATACAGATAGCCCTTTCATTACTTGGTCACGGAGACCCAAGTTTTCACACAGAAACTACATTAATTACAACCTTGTTTGTCCAGTAGCTCACACATATACCTAGCTAGCTCTTATTACTTAAATTAACCCATAGGTCTTATCTAAGATTAGCCTTGTGGTTTGGTAGCTTACTCAGTGCAGCATTCACATCTTGTACCCAGTACATCTGGAAGGCGATTGCAGAATGAATATTTTCCTCTTCCCAGGATTCTCCTAGTCTGTTTACCCTGCCTATACTACCTGCCTGGATTCTGGCCAATGAACATTTTATTGAACCAACACAAATAACAAATATATACAGGATATAAGAGCATTATTCCACAGTAGTAAACAAAATGTCCCAACACTTCAAGATAACTGAGTTCAAACCTGGCCACTTTTGCAATATGGAGCCTTACCCTGGAATTCTGGTCTACTAAGTTACACTGTATCAAGACGCTTTTCCACAAGGTCAGGGCAATCCCTCAAACTATAAGAGGCACAGAGGTAAACTAACTTGGGAGTTCCCTCACTATATACATGATTCAGCAGAAGCCATAGAAACAAATTATTTGATACAGAGTCATTCTAGGTCTAAGCAAATGATTCTAAATATTCTGCTAGAAAATTTTTAGATGACCAATATGTGCAGGACTATCAGCTGTTAGCATGACGAGGGCTCAAGGCTGATGCATAGAGTGTATATATAGGACTGAAATTTCAAAACCCATCTATTCATAATTTGGTCTTCTATACTTCGAGACAAAAAGGATGCTTTTCTTTTAATTTCAGAAATTTGGCCAAGCTCTCAAACTCTCCAATCACTGCCAAACTCCAGATAAAGGAACACATTAAATATGAAAATTCAACTTCCTTGTGACTAACATGATATGCCTTCTCATTGGCTAAGGCCATTCACACCTATAGACTGCAACTTCTACCTTCAATATATATACTAAAGCTAAACAAATGAAATAAAAAAGAGCTCTTTGTTTTAAAGAAAAAAGGGGAACTACTGTGGGATAACATTCTTGTAGACTATAAAGATTAGTCACTGGAAAGGTACAGACTTTCCTCTAACTAGGCAGGTAATATAGTTGAGGCTACTACACTAAGTGAAATATGGGAAGGGGATGGCAGAGTGACTTATCAGCTATAGGCAGAAAAAAAAATAATGAGAATGACTTATTGAGAAAAGGTAATAAGCCATGTTTCTAAACATAGATAAGAATTAAGGGTTAATATTAAATGTAACAGCTAGCCAATAATAAGTGTGAGCTAATAGGCCAAATAGTTCATAATTAATATAAGTCTCTGTGTGCTCTTTAGAAGTAAGTCACTCTTGGAATAAGCAGGATAAACTCATCTGTCAACAAGAAGGTAATATGGAGGATCTTAAGTGATGCATGCATGGATAGCCCTGGGAAGTAGAAACAGAAAAGAGCACCCGAAAAAATTGGGAACATTGGAGGAAGAAAGGTGGGAGGAAGAGGATGGAGATGGAAGAAGGGGAAGGCAAGGAGAAATGAAAGAATGGGCTGGTTGAGATTCAAGAAGGACAGAGATGGAGAAAAATGAAGAAAATATCTCTTATTTATTTATTTATTTATATGTTTGTTAAAGATTTCTGCCTCCACCCCACCACCACCTACCATTTCCCTCCCCCAATCAAGTACCCATCCCTTGTCAGCCCTAATAGCAATCAGGGTTCCCTGCCCTGTGGGAAGTCCAAAAACCATCCACCTCCATCCCATCTAGTAGGAGGAGTATCCAAACTGCCTAGGCTCCCACAAAGCCAGTATGTGCAGTAGGATCAAAAACCCATTGCCATTGTTCTTGAGTTCTCAGTTGTCCTCATTGTCTGCTATGTTCACTGAGTCTGGTTTTATCCTATGCTTTTTCTGACCCAGGCCAGCTGGCCTAGGTGAGTTCCCAATAGAACATCCCCATTATCTCAGTGCACCCCTCACGGCCTGAGTTCCTTGCTCATGCTCTCTCTCCTTCTGCTCTTGATTTGGACCTTAAGATTTCAGTCTGATGCTCCACTGTGGGTCTTTGTATCTGTCTCCTTTGATCGTGTGATGAAGGTTAATATTCAGGGGGATGCCTATATGTTTTTCATTGTGTTTATCTTCTTATTTAGCTTCTCGAGGATCACAAATTCTATGCTCGATGTCCTTTATTTATGGTTAGAAAGCAAACATGAGTGAGTACATCCCATGTTCCTCTTTTTGGGGCTGGCTTAACTCACTCAGGATACTGTTTTCTATATCTGTCCATTTGCATGCAAAATTCAAGAAGTCATTGTTTTTTACTGCTGGGTAGGACTCTAATATGTATATATTCCATATTTCTTCATCCATTCTTCCATTGAAGGGCATCAAGGTTGTTTCCAGGTTCTGGTTGTTATAAACAATGCTGCTATGCACATAGTTGAGCATATATTTTGTTGTATGATAAGGCATCTCTTGGGTATATTCCCAAGAGTGGTATTGCTGGGTCCAGAGGTAGGTTGATCCCGAATTTCCTGTGGAACCACCACACTGCTTTCCAAAGTGGTTGCACAAGTTTGCATTCCCACCACCAATGGATGAGTGTACCCCTTTCTCCACAACCTTCCAGCAAAGGATATAATTGGTGCTTTTGATTTTAGCCATCTGACAGGTGTAAGATTGTATCTTAAAGTTGTCTTGATTTTCATTTCCCTGATCGCTAAGGAAGTTGAGCATGACCTTAAGTGTTTTTTGGCCATTTGAAATTCTTCTGTTGGGAATTCTCTGCTCAGCTCAGTGCCCCATTTTATGATTGGGTTGATTAGCCTTTTACGGTCTAGTTTCTTGAGTTCTTTATATATTTTGGAGATCAGACCTTTGTCAGTTGCAGGGTTGGTGAAGATTTTCTCACAGTCAGTGGGTTCCCTTTTTGTCTAGTGACAGTATCCTTTGCTTTACAGAAGCTTCTCAATCTCAGGAGGTCCCATTTAATCAATGATGCCCTTAATGTCTGTGCTGCTGTCGTTGTACGTAGGAAGTGGTCTCTTGTGCCTGTGTGTTGTAGAGTACTTCCCACTTTCTCTTCTATCAGGTTCAGTGTGTTCCGACTGTTAGTGAGGTCTTTAATCCATTTGGACTTAAGTTTGGTGCATGTTGATAGACATGGATCTATTTTCATTCTTCTACAGATTGACATCCAGTTTTGCCAGCACAATTGTTGAAGATGCTCTCTTTTTTCCATTGTATACTTTTAGCTCCTTTGTCAAAATCAGGTGTTCATAGGTTTATGGGTTAAAGTCAGGGTCTTCTATTCGATTTCGTTGGTCAACTTCTCTGTTTTTATGCCAGTACCTATCTTTTTTCAATACTATAGCTCTATAATAGAGTTTAAAGTCAGAGAGGGTAATGCCTTCAGACAGTCCTTTATTGTATAAGATTGTTTTGGCTATCCTGGGTTTTTTGCTTTTCCATATGAAGTTGATTATTGTCTTCTTGAGATCTGTGAAGAATTTTGATGGGATTTTTATGGGGATTGCATTGAATCTAAAGATTGCTTTGGGTAAAATTGTCATTTTTACTATGTTGATCTTCCCAATCCAAGAGCAAGGGCGATCCTTTCATTTTCTGGTGTCCTCCTCATTTTTTTTTCAAAGACTTAAAGTTCTTGTCAAATAGATCTTTCACATCCTTGGTCAGAGTTACCCCAAGATATTTTATGCTATTTGTGGCTATCGTGAATCGTGATGCTTCACTAATTTCCTTCTCTGTTTCTTTATCCTTAGTGTATAGGAAGGCAACTGATTTTTTTGAGTTGATATTGTATCCTGCAACATTACTAAAGGTATTTATCAGCTGTAGGAGTTCTTTGGTAGAATTTTTGGGGTCGCTTATGTATACTAGCATATCATCAGCAAATAATGAATGCTTAACTTCTTCCTTTCCAATACAAATCACCTTGATCCCCTTATGTTGTCTTATTGCTATTGCTAGAACTTCTAGCACTATATTGAAGAGATATGGAGAGAGTGGACATACTTGTCCTGTTCCTGATCTTAGTGGGATGGCTTTGAGTTTTTCTCCATTTAATTTAATGTTAGCTGTTGGCTTGATTTAAATAGCTTTTATTATATTTAGGTATGAACCTTGTATCCCTAATCTCTCCCAGACCTTTATCATAAAGGGGTGTTGAATTTTGTCGAATGCTTTTTCAGCATCTAATGAAATGATCATATTGTTTTTTTCTTTCAGTTTATTTATATGGTGGATTACATTGATAGATTGGCTTATGTTGAACCAGCCCTGCATCTCTGGGATGAAGCCTACTTGATAATAATGGATAATTTTTCTAATGTGTTCTTGGATTTGGTTTGCCAGTATTTTATTGAGAATTTTTGCGTCAATGTTCATGAATGAGGTAGGCCTGTAATTCTCTTTCTTGGTTGGGTCTTTTGTGGTTTTGGTATCAGAGTAACTGTAGATTCATAAAAGGAATTAGGCAATGACTCTTCTGTTTCTATATTGTGAAATACATTAAGGAGTATAGGTATTTGCTCTTCTTGGAAGTCAAGTAGAATTCAGCATTGAAGTTATCTGCTCCTGGACTTTTTTAGGAAAAACTACTTTTTATAACAATTTCTAATTCTTCACGACTAACAGGTCTTCTAGATCTTTTACCTGTTCTTGGTTTAGCTTTGGTATGTGGTACTTATCTAAAAAAATGTCCATTTCTTTGCATTTTCCAGTTTTGTGGCATATAGGCTTTTGTAGTGAGATCTAATGATTCTCTGAATTTCCTCTGTGTCTGTGGTTATGTCCCCCTTTTCATTTATGATATTATTTATTTGCGTGTTCTCTCTCTGTCGTTTAATTAGTTTGGATAGGGGTTTGTCTCTCTTGTTGATTTTCTCCAAGAACCAACTTTTTGTTTCATTGATTCTTTGGACTGTTTTTTGTGTTTCTATTTTGTTGATTTCTACCCTCAGTTTGATCATTTCCAGTCTTCTACTCCTCCTGAGCGAGTCTGTTTCTTTTTTTTTCTAGAGCTTTCCGGTGTGCTGTTAAGTCCCCAATGTATGCTTTCTCCGTTTTCTTTAAGTGGGCACTTAGTGCTATGAACTTTCCTCTTAGCACTGCTTTCATCGTGTCCCATAGGTTTGAGTATGTTGTCTCTTTATTTTCATTAAATTCAAGGAAGACTTTAATTTCTTTCTTAATTTCTTCCTTGACCATGTGTGGTTCAGTAGATTACTGTTCAGTTTCCATGAGTTTGTTGTCTTTCTTGGGGTAGCATTGTTGTTGCCTTCTAACTTTAATCAATGGTGATCTGATAAGACACAGGTGGACACTGATTTTTTTTGTATCTGTGGAGTTTTCCATTGTTTCCAAGTATGTGGTTAATTTTTGAGAAGGTTCCATGAGCTGCAGAGAAGAAGGTATATTCTTTCCTATTTGGGTGGAGTGTTCTATAGATGTCTGTTAAGCCTTTACCTCCAACAATTCCCTTAATTCTCTATTAGGTTTCTGTCTGATTGACCTGTCCCTTGGTGAGAGAGGTTTGTTGAAGTCTCCTACTACTAGTGTGTGTGGTTTGATGTCTGCCTTAAATTTTAGTAATATTTCTTTTAGATACATGGGTGCTTTTAAATTAGGAGCATAGATATTCAGAGTTGAGACTTCACCCTGATGAATTGTTCCTGTTATGATTATAACATGTCCATCTCGAACTCTTCTGATTGATTTTAGTTTGAAGTCTGTTTTGTTAGAAATTAGTATGGCCACACCTGCTTTTTTTTAGAACCATTTGCTTGAAAAAGATTTTCCCAACCCTTTACTCTAAGTAGGTGCCTGTCTTTGTGGTTGAGATGTGTTTCTTGCAAACAGCAGAATGTTGGATCCTGTTATTGTCTCCAACATCTAAGTCTGTGCCTTTTTATAGGTGAATTGAGACCATTCATATTAAGTGATATTAATGACCAGTGGTTGTTTGCTCCAGTTATTCTTATTGTTTGTGGTAGTAGAGTTTGTGTGTCTCCTTTCTTTGAGTTGTGCTGTTGAAGGGTTGCTAGACGCCTGAGTTATTGGAGGCAGTGTTAGCAATGTTGGATTCCTTGGGTTATAATTTTTCTTCTATTACTTTCTGCAGGGCTGGATTTGTGGCTATGTATTGTTTAAATTTGTTCTTACCTGGAATGTCTTTTTTTCTCCATTGATAGTGAATGGTAGCTTGGCTGGGTCTAGTAGTTTGGGTTGGCATCCGTGGTCTCTTAGTTTCTGCAGTTCCTCTATCCAGGACCTTCTGGCTTTCATGGTTTCCATAGAGAAGTCAGTTGTAAGTCTGATCGGATTACTTTATAAGTTACTTGCCCTTTTTCCTTTGCAGCTCTTAATATTCTTTATTTAATCACTATATTTTTGTTTTGAATACTATATGGTGAGGGGATGTTTTTCTTTGATCCAGTCTGTTTGGTGTTTTGGATGCTTCTTGAATATTCAAAGGAATATCTTTCTTTAGGTTGGGAAAGTTTTCTTCCAGAATTTTGTTAAAAATATGTTCTGTGCCTTTGAGTTGTGACTCTTCTCCTTTTTCTATACGTATTATTCTTAGGTTTGGTCTTTTTATTGTGTCCCATAATTCCTGAATGTTTTGTGATGAGAATTTGTTGACTTTGCTGTTTACTTTGATCAGTGCATTTACTTTCTCTATGGTGTCCTCAGAATCTGAGATTCTTTCTTCATCTCTTGTATTCTATTGATTATGCTTGATATTTTTTTCTTTTTTTTTGCTGATTTTTATTATTAATTAATTTAATTATTAAAGATTTCTGCCTCTTCCCCGCCACCACCTCCCATTCCCTCCCCCTCCCCCAATCAACTCTTCCTTCCTCCTCAGCCCAAAGAGCAAGCAGGTTTCTCTGCCCTGTGGGAGGTCCAAGGACCACCCACCTCCATCCAGGTCTATTAAGGTGAGCATCCAAACTACCTGGGCTCCCACAAAGCCATTACATGCAATAGGATCAAGACCCCATTGCCATAGTTCTTCAGTTCTCATTAGTCCTCATTGTCCATTATGTTCAGCGAGACCGGTTTTGTCCCATGCTTTTTCAGTCCCCGGCCAGCTGGCCTTGGTGAGTTCCCAATAGATCATCCCCATTGCCTCAGTGTGTGGGTGCACCCCTCGTGGTCCTGAGTTCCTTGCTCGTGCTCACTCTCCTTCTGCTCCTCCTTTGGATCGTGAGACTCAGTCCAGTGCTCCAATGTTGGTCTCTGTCTCTGTCTTCTTTCATCGCCTGATGAAGGTTAATATTCAGGGGGATGCTTATATGTTTTTCTTTGGGTTCACCTTCTTATTTAGCTTCTCTAGAGTCACGAATTATATTCTCAATGTCCTTTATTTATGGCTAGAAACCAAATATGAGTGAGTACATCCCATGTTCCTCTTTTTGGGTCTGGCTTACCTCACTCAGGATAGTGTTTTCAATTTCTGTCCATTTGTATGCAAAATTCAAGAAGTCATTGTTTTTTACTGCTGAGTAGTACTCTAATATGTATATATTCCATACTTTCTTCATCCATTCTTCCATTGAAGGACATCTAGGTTGTTTCCAGGTTCTGGCAATTACAAACAATGCTGCTATGAAAATAGTTGAGCATATACTTTTGTTGTATATTTGGGCATCTCTTGGGTATATTCCCAATAGTGGTATTGCTGGGTCAAAAGGTAGGTTGAACCCGACTTTCCTGAGAAACTGCGACACTGCTTTCCAAAGTGGTTGCACAAGTTTGCATTCCCACCAGTCTCTGCTGGTTGACCTAGATTTTCCATACCGAGCTGGTCCTCAGTTTGTGTTTTCTTCCTTACTTCCATTTCAGTTTTCAATTCTTGAACTGTTTCCATTACTTGTTTGATCATTTTTTCTTGGTTTCCCAGGGTATCATTCACATATTTTCCCATTTCTTCAAATCTTTTGTTATATTTCTCATCCATTTCTTTAAGGGCATTTTTTACATGTAGTTTAAGGGACTCTATTGCTTTCACAAAGTCAATTTTTCCACTACTTCTCTTTTAGGGTGTTCAAGTCCTTCTGATATAAGATCATTGGGTTCTGGTGTTTTCATGTTGTTTTCAGATTGTTGGGTGAATTCTTGCTTTGGTGCCTGCCCATCTCCTCCTATCAATGCTATCTAATGGGTCTATTAAACCAGGATTAGGTTCCCTGCTGGGCCAGTGGCCTCGCTTACCAAATGCCCTTGCTCCGTTTCCTGTCTCCCACCACGGGCAAAGATCCTTCACACCACTCAGAAGGGTCTTCAGGAACAGGGCCAGGCTCCCCGTTTGCCAGGGATCTCACCAACAAAAGGCCTACCACTCTGTGGGCCAGCCACAAAAACAGAGAATCTCCCACTGCCCTTTGTCCTGAGCTCCTGACCCAGAGCCCAAATAGGCTAAACTGGGTAATCCCATGGCCCTGCGTAAGGGAGGGAGAGTGACGTCGTCCCCTGGGCACAAGCTGGGCCAGGGGGAGAGAGGTCACAGCAGAGGAAGAGCAGCCCCAGCAGAGGGTACCAGCAGAGGGCTCAAGGGGGTCTTGGAATGCCCCTGCTACATTTCCTGTGGCCCACCGTGGGCCAAGAACACTCTCCCCACCCAGGAGTGTCTTCAGGGCAGGCCAGTGGATCTCGCCAATACAAGGCCTCCCAATCTGCAGGTTAGGCCCCAAGAAACCTACTTGATTTAATAGTAGTGGGGCAATCTGCTCTCAGTGTGGGCTTCACTGTTTCATGCTTAGACTATCCCACCTCTGCCGGTCTCCGCCGCATCTGCGCACCTGTCACTGCCGCTTCTGCCCGCAGGACTCCACCATGTCTGTGTGCCAGTCTCCTGCCGCGTCTGCATAGCTGTCTCTGCCGCATCTGCCCACTGGTCTCCCCTGGCACGTGCATCTGCCCTGAAAATATATTGATATAGAAAGCAATACTAGGCTTAGAGACAAAACTGCTGCCAGAAAAATTCTCAGTAATCCATAAAAACAGTCCCAGATAAAAATTCTAGTACTAGTGGAGAGGGTTTTGAACTGGCCTGCATCTGTAATCACATTCTTGACCACTCTAATATCATCATAGAAGTTTTATTCAACCACTGATGAAAAAAGATGCTAAGATCCATAGCTAAACAGTGAGCGAAGCTACTGAGGTCCAGTTGAAGAGAGGCAGAAGAGAGTATACAGGCAATGGAGTCAAGACCACGGTGGGGTAACCCACAGAGACAGCTTACCTGAGCTAGTGGGAGCTTCCAGACTCGGGGATGACATCTGAGAATACCACATTGAACAAAACTAGGTTGTCTGAATGTGACTGACATGTATATGGTTTGGGCAGACTGTGGGTCCACTGGCAGTAAGACTGGTATGTAATCCTATTTCTTGAATTCGTTTTTTCAACCCCATTTACTTTGGAGGGATGGCTATCATGCTCACACTAGATAAGGGGAGAGGGACTTGATCCTGCATCAAAGTGATGTATCAGACTTTGCTGACTTTCCATGAGAAGACTTTCCGTCTCTGAGCAGTGGATGGGAGTTTGGGAGGGTATAAGTTGGGGGGAGTGTACGAAACAGAGGAAGTAAGAACTGGGACTAGTATATAAAATAGATTGTTTTAAAGTAATAAATAAATTAAATATTTGTTTTTCCCTTACATGAGATCTCGGTCTGGCATATGCAGTGTTCTTTTTGTGTAGTACATGTACACCAAATGAAAAATTTGGGTACAAATTTTAGTGATCTTGATACTTAGTGTAAAGCATTTTCTAATAATCTTCTATCACAGTTATGTGCTCAAGAGTTAAGGTTACATTTCTCTGCATCCCGTTCTGCCCTATCCATAATTTTATGCTTTGTATTGAGTATGCTTCAACATAGAAATGCTTCTCTGCCTTTTAGTTGTCAATTCAAGGCTCACTAGAGTGTACTGATATGTTCCAATCAAATGACAATAGAGAACAAGTCTGAATTCATGTAATGAATGACCCTTGCCAAAACAAGCAAGTCACATTATTGTATATTCTTTCATATTCCTTGTTATTTAGATAGGAAAATAAATAAAGTCAGGAGGTGAGGGCAGAGAGGAAGGAATTTTGTTTGTTTCACTGATCTTCAAGCAGCAAGCTAGTCCTCTTATCTGTGAGTTCCCTGAACAGAAGGTGGTCCTGATTGTGAAGAGTAGATCCAGCAGCAAGTTGAGTGTGTTCCTGAATGGTTGGCCGATGCTATTAATGGAGCACAGACACCCCCAAACGCCCTAAATTTTGTGGTCATTCTGCAGGAGCTTCTCTCCCCAGTTACTTCCTCTCTTATCCGATTCCATCCCAGCTTGCTCCCAGGAACACATTCCCTTCTGTGAGGCCATAAGATACCCCTGCTCAGACTGTTTGAGGGCTGAGGCTCTGGGATGGTGTGGTGAGTGCAACCGGGCAGGATTTTCTTTGTTTCACTCAGTTTGGAAACAGCAAGCTAGTCCATTTTTCTGAGATGTCCCTGGACAGCAAGTGGCTTTGATTCTGTACCAGAAGATCCATTAGAAGGCAATGGAAGGAAGAAATGAGAAGACAATTTCCTCCACCAACCTGAAAAGCATGATTACACCAGAATCCAATAAACGTACAACAGGAAGACAGGAACACACTTTTGCAGAAGAAATAGAAAAAATAGACATTATGAAAATGATAGAGTCCCTTAAACAGGATGTGAAAAACTTCGTTAAAGAAACGGATGAGAAGAATAACAAAAAGTTTGAAGAAATGATTCCGAAAAGATACCCTAGGAAACCAAGAAAAAACAATCAAACAGATAATGGAAACAGGTCAAGACTTGAAAACTAAAATGAAGGTAATGAAGAAAACAAGAAACAAGGGCCACCTGGTATGGAAAATCTAGGTAAACAAACAGAGATTACAGAGAAAACAAGCATAACCAACAGAATACAAAATATAGAAGAAACTATCTCAGATGCTGAAGACACTATAGAGAAAATAAACACACTGTTCAACGAAAACAGCATAACTAAAAATATCTCATCACAAATCATCCAGGAAATCAGGGACACAATAAAGAGAACCAACATAAAAATAATAGGGGTAGAAGAAGAAGATAAATTGCAGTTCAAAGGCCCAAAAATATATTCAATGATCTTCAAAAAAGGATATTCTTATAATAGTTCAAGAAGCATACAGAATACCGAATAGAATGAATCAAAAAACCCCTCACATTATAATAATCAAACACAATACATAGAATATAAAGAAAGAATATTAAGAGCTACAAAGGTAACTCTCAAGTAAATTATAAATATAAACCTTTTAGAATTCATCTGACATGTCTATAGAAACAATGAAAGCCAGGAGTTTTTGGATAGATTGCTACAGAAAGTAAGAGACCATGGATTCAAGGCCAGACTACTATACCCAGCCAAGGTTTAGTTCACCATCAATGTAAAGTCAAACATTCCAGGACAAAAACAAATTTAAATAATATGTAGCCATAAAGACAGCATAACTAAAAGAAATGGAGGGAACATTACAACCGAAGAAATCCAACAATGCCCAAATAACTCAGACATCTAGCAAATCTTTACAAATACAACACAAAAAGGGGTAACAAAATACTCTAACACCAAAATGAAAAAAAAATAACCAGAGTTAACAACCACTGGTCTTTAATATCACTTATATCAATGTATTCAATTCACCTATAAAAAAGACAGAGGCAAAGAGATTGGATGCAAAGACAGGAACCAACAATCTGCTGTTTACAAGAAGCACACCTTAACCACAAAGACAGACATCTACTCAGAGTAAAGGGTTGGGAAAGGTTTTTCATTCTAATGAACCTAAGAAACAAACAGGTGTGGCTATACTAATATCTAACAAAACTGACGAAAAACTAAAGTCAATCAGATGAGATGGTGATGGAGACTTTTTACTCATAAGAGGAACAATTCATCAGGATGAAGTCACAATCCTAAATGTCTATGTCCCTAATAAAAAAGCACCCACTTCTTTAGAAGAAAAATTACTAGATCTAAAGGCAGACATCAAAACCCAGAACTAATAGAAGGGATTTCAACACTCCTGTCTTACCAGTGGACAGATCAATCAGACAGAAAACAAATTGCGAAAAAATAGAATTAAAGGAGGTAATGAAAAAAAATGGCCTTAACAGACATTTATAGAACATTCAACCTAAAGGGGAAAGAATATACCTAATTCTGAACATCTCATGTTATCTTCTTTAGAACTGACCACATACTATGTAACAAAGCAAACTTCCTTAGATATAAAAAAAATTAGTATCCTCCTGTGTCTTATCAGATCACCATGGAGTAAAGTAAGAATTTAAACATAGTTCTACCCCAAGAAAGCCTAAAACTTATGGAAGCTGAACAGTCAACTATTCACCACAACAGGGTCAGGGAAGAAATAAAGAAAGAAATTAATGTCTTCCTTAAATTCAATGAAAATTAAGACACACCATAAACAATCCTATGGGAAGCAATGAAAGCAGTGCTAAGAAGAATGTTCATAGCTTTTATTGCACACATTAAAAAATGGAGAAAGCTCACATTAGAGCCTTAATAACACAGCTGAAAACTCTAGAAAAAAAGAAGCACACTCACCCAGGAGTAGTAGAAGACCAGAAATAATCAAACAGAAGGCTGAAATCAATAAAATAGGAACACAGTGAACAATTCAAGGAATCAATGAAACATTGAGCAGGTTCTTTTAGAAAGTCAACAAGATTGACAAACAATTTTTCAAACTAAACAAAAGGTACAGATATAATACCCAAATTGACAAGATCAGGAATGAAAAGGGAGACTTAACAACAGACACTGAGGAAATTCAGAGAATCATTAGGTCATTTTACAAAAGCTTGTATGCCATAAAGTTGGAAAAATAAAAGAAATTGACATATTTTTCGATAAGTACCATTTACCAAAGTTAAATCAAGAACAGGTGACCAATTTAAATAGACCTATAAGTCATGAGGAAATAGAAGCGGTCATAAAAAAGCTCCCAAGCTAATAAACCTCAGGAGCAGATGATTTCAATGCTGAATTTTATCAGAACTTCTGGGAAAAGCTGATACCTATACTCCTTAATGTGTTGCACATAATAGAATCAGAGAGTCATTCCCAAACTCTTTTTATGAATTGACAGTCACTCTGATTCCAAAACCACACAATGACCAAAACAAGAAAGAGTTACAGACCAATACCACTCATTAACATTGATGCAAAAATACTCAATAAAATTTCGTCATACAGAATCCAAGAACACATTTAAAAAATTATGTTTTACAATTAGTAGGCTTGTTTCCTTTTTTGCCTGCTGATGGGCTACCAGGCGTGCCTGTTTAGGTGCTGAGGAGTTCCTTCTGGATGGGTTAGGGTGTGCAATTTAGGTGCTGACTCTCCTGGAAGAGAGCACAAATCACCCTCCCCCAGCTCCTGCTGCAGGGCCCCTTTTTTACACATGTCCCAGCCCCCATCTACCCCCCAGAAGCCTGCCTTGCTGTCTCTTAAGTTCTCTCCTCAAGAAAAGTTTTCCCGTTCCTACACTAAGGTTACCCACCCAGAGCAGTGAGTGCCTGCCTACCAGGCAGGCCAGAAGGTTCCAAACAAGGGACCACAGGAACATTCAGCTTGGGGCTGCAGGGTCTCCTGTGCTTTATTGAGCACTGCCCTCTCTGTAACATTCTCCCTATAGTCCCTGGCTCATTGGGCTACCAGGCATCCCTGTGTAGGTGCTGAGAAATTCCATCTGGATGGGTGAGTGTGTGCTATCCAGGGGCTGACTGTCCTGGAATAGAGGACAAACCCCCTCCCCCAGCTCGTGCTGCAGGACTTTCTTTCCTACCCACGATCAGCCCCAAGCCTGCCTTGTCTGCAAGGTCCTTTGCTGAGGAACAGTTTCATGCTCCTACACTAAGGCTACCCACTCAGAGTGGTGAGTGCCTGCCTGCCAGACAGGCCTCAAGTCCCCTGAAGGGAGCAAATGAACCTTCAGCTTTGCCTGCAGGGTCTCCTGTGTTCTACTCGATACCACACTACACCCCACATTCGCCATTTTGTCCACAGGTCATTGGACTATCAGGCGTCCATGTTTTGGTGCTGAGGAATACATCTGGAAAGGAACGGCTCCTGCTCCTACACTCAGATGATACACCCAGGGAGTCAGTCACAGCAAAGACTGGACCAAGACACTAGGCCTCTCCAGGCTCCATCTGAAGGAAGAGATGGGCAGGCACCAATGCAAGAATTCCTCAAAACATCCTGAAAGGCAACATGACATTGCCAGAATCCAGGAATCCTGAAATAAGAAGAATTGTATACCCTACTCCAGAAGAATTAGAAGAATTTGACTCAAAATTGAATTATATGAAAATAATAGAGGACCTTAAACAAGAGGTGAAAACTGCCATAAAATATTAGATATTACAAACAAAAATGTAGAGGAAATGAATAAATTTCTCAAAATACCCAAGAAAACCAAGAGAAACAAGAAAAAGCAATCAAAGAGGTAATGGAAACGGTTCAAGACTTGAAGAATGAAATGGAAGTATAGAAGAAAAAAAACAAGGTAAGGATGGAGATGGAATCTGGGTAAACAATCAGGAACTACAGAGACAAGTACTACCAACAGATTACAAGAGATTGAAGAAAGAATCTCAGACACTAAAGACACCATAGAGGAAATAAACACACTGATCAAGCAAAACCAACAAATTCTCATCACAAAACATTCAGGAAATATGGGACACAATAAAAAGACCAAACCAAAGATTAATAAGGATAGAAGAAGGAGAAGAGTACAGCTCAATTGTCAACAAAATATATTTAATAAAATTAAAAAGAAAACTTTCCCTTCCTTAAGAAAGATATTCTTTGAATGTCCAAGAAGCAATCAGAACACCAAATAGACTGGATAAAAAAAAGTCTCCTCATCATATAATAATCAAAACACAAATCATACAGAATAAGGAGTGAATATTGAGAGCTGCAAATGAAATAGGTCAAGTTACTTATAAAGGTAAACATATCAAAATTACACCTGACTTCTCTATAGAAACCATGAAAGCCAGAAGGTCCTGGATAGATGCACTGCAGAAACTAAGAGACCATGGATGCAAGCCCAGACTGCCATACCCATCCAAACTTTCATAGAATATAAAGGGAGAAAACAAAATTTTCCAGGATAAAAACAAATTTAAACAATACATATCCACAAATTCAGACTTACAGAAAGTAATTGAAGGAAAATCACAACACAAGGAGTCCAACAATGCCCACAATAACTCAGATATCTAATGACCCTTCACCAGCACAACTCGAAGAAGGGTAAAAAAAGAAAGAAAGAAAGAAAAAATGGCCAGAGTTAACAACCACTGGTCATTAATATCACTTAATATTAATGGCCTCAACTCACCTATAAAGAGACACAGGCTAAGACATTGGATATGAAAACAGGGTCCAACATTCCTCTGCTTACAAGAAACACACCTCAACCACAAAGACAGACATCTACTCAGGGTAAAGGGCTGGGAAAATGTTTATCAACAAAATGGACCTAGGAAACTAGCAGGTGTGGCTATACTAATTCCTAACAAAGTTGACTTCAAACTAAAATCAATCAGAAGAGATAGAGAGGGTCATTTTTTACTCATAACAGGAACAATTTATCAGGACAAAGTCTCAATCCTGAATATCTATGCCCCTAATATAAAAGCACCCACTCATGTAAAAGAAACATAACTGAATCTCAAGGCAGTCATTAAACCATAGATACTAATGTAGGAGATTTTAACACTCCTCTCTCACCAATGGACAGGTCAATCAGACAGAAACCTAACAGAGAAATAAGAGGATTGAAGTAGGTAATGAATCAAATGGACTTAATGACATCTATAGAACATTGCATCCAAATAGGAAAGAATATACCTACTTCTCTGCAGCTCATGGAACCGAAAATTGACCACATACTCATTAATAAAGCAATCATCCACAGTTACAAAAAATATTAGCAACCACCTGTATCTTATAGATAACCTTGGATTAAAGTTAGATTTCAACAACAATGCTACCTCCAGAAAGACTACGAACTCATGGAAACTGGACAGTCAACTACTGAACAACTCCTGGATCAAGGAAGAAATAGAGAAATTAAAGTCCTTCTTGAATTCAATGAAAATGAAAACTCTACATACTCAAACCTATGGGACAGTATGAAAGCAGTGGTAAGAGGAAAGTTCATAGCACTAAGTGCCCACTTAAAGAACATGGAGAAAGCACACATTGGAGACTTAATAGGAGGAGTAGAAGTCTGGAAATAATCAAACTGGGGGCTGAAATTAACAAAACAGAAAAACATAACACAATCAAAAGAATCAATGAAACAAAATCTTGTTCTTGGAGAAAATCAACAAGATTGAAAAAACCCTATCCAAACTAATCAAATGGCAGAGAGAGAATACGAAAATTAACAACATCAGAAATGAAAAGGGAGACATAACCACAGACATAGAGGAAATAAAGAGAATCATTAGATCTTACTAGAAAAGCCTATTTGCCACAAATTTGGAAAAGGTAAAAGAAATGGACAATTTTTAGATAAGTACCATACACCAGAGTTAAAATATTACCAGGTGAACAATCTAAATAGACCTGTTAGTCGTGAAAAATTAGAAGATGATATTAAAATCCTCCCAACCAAAAAAGCCCAGGTCCAGATGGCTTCAAGTCAGAATTCTACCAGAACATCAAAGAAGACCTATTACCTATACTCCTTAATGTAATGTATTTCACAATATAGAAACAGAGAAATCATTGCCAAACTCCTTTTATGAAGCTGCAGTTACTCTGATACCAAAACCACACAAACACCCAAACAAGAAAGAGAACTACAGGCCAATCTCACTCATGAACATCGATGTGAAAATCCTCAATAAAATACTGGCAAAACAAATCCAAGAACACATTAGAAAAAATATCCATTATGATCAAGTAGTCTTCATGCACGGATGCAGGGCTCATTCCACATATGAAAATCTATCAATGTAATCCATCATGTAAAGAAACTGAAAGAAAAAAACCACATGATCATTTCACTGGATGATGAAAAAGCATTCAAAAAAATTCAACATCCTTTTATGATAAAGGTCTTAGAGAGAATAGAGATACAAGGGTCGTACATAACTATAATAAAAGCTATTCATAGCAAGCCGACAGATAACATCTAATTAAATGGAGAGAAACTCAATGTCATCCCAGTAAAATCAGGAACACAACAAGGTTGCCCACTCTCTCCATACCTCTTTCATATAGTGCTTGAAGTTCTAGAAATAGCAATAAGAAAACATAAGGGGATAAAGAGGGTTCAAATTGGAAAGGAAGAAGTTAAACTTGCATTATTTGCAGATGATATGATAGTGTACATAAGCGACCCCCAAAACACCTCCAAAAAACTCCTACAGCTGATAAACACCTTAAGTAGAGTGGCAGTATACAAGATCAAATACAATAAATCAGTTGCCCTCCTATACACGAAGGATAAGGAAGCAGAGAGGAAAATCAGAGAAGCATCACCTTTGACGATAGCCACAGGTAGCATAAAATACCTTGGGGTAAATCTAACCAAGGAAGTGAAGGATCTATTTGACAAGAACTTTAAGTCTTTGAAGAAAGAAATTGAGGAGGATACCAGAAAATGGAAGGATCTCCCTTGCTCTTGGATTGGGAGGATCAACATAGTGAAAATGGCAATTCTACCAAGGGCAATTCCTAGATTTAATGCAATCCCCATCAAAATCACATCAAAATTCTGCACAAACATTGAGAGGACTTTATTCAACTTTGTATGGAAAAACAAAAGACCCAGGATAGCCAAAACAATTGTATTCAATAAAGGAACTTCTGGGAGCATTACAGTCCCTGACTTCAAACTCTATTACAGAGCTTCAGTATTGAAAACAGCTTGGTATTGGCATCAAAACAGAGAAGTCGACCAATGGAATCAAGTAGAAGACACTGATATTAACCCACAAACCTATGAACAATGATCTTTGATGAAGTAGCTAAAAGTATTCAATGGAATAAAGAAAGCACCTTCAACAAATGGTGTTGTCAGAACTGGTTGTGAACCTGTAGAAGAATGAAAATAGATCCATATCTATCACCATGCACAAAACTCAAGTCCAAATGGATTAAAGACATCAATATCAGTCTGAACACACTGAACCTGATAGAAGAAAACGTGGGAAGTAGTCTAAAACACATGGGCACAGGAGAACACTTCCTACGTATAACCCCAGCAGCACAAACACTAAGGACATCATTGAATAAATGGGACCTCCTGACACTGAGAAGCTTCTGTAAAGCAAAGGACACTCTCACTAAGACAAAAAGGCAACCCACTGATTGGGAGAAGATATTCACCAATCCACAACTGACAAAGGTCTGATCTCCAAAATATATATAGAACTCAAGAAATTAGACCATAAAGGTTATTCAATCCAATTATAAAATGGGGCACTGAGCTGAACGAAGACTTTTCAACAGAAGAATTTCAAATGGCCAAAAGACACTTAAGATCATGCCCAAGTTCCTTAGCAATCAGGGAAATGCAAATCAAGACAACCTTAAGATAGTATCTTACACCTGTCAGAATGGCTAAAATCAAAAACACCAATGATAGCCTCTGCTGGAGAGGTTGTGCAAAAAGGGGCACACTCATCCATAGCTGGTGGGAATGCAAACTTGTGCAACCACTTTGGAAAGCAGTGTGGCGGTTTCTCAGGAAAGTCGGGTTCAACCTACCTCTCGACCCAGCAATATCACTTTTGGGAATATACCCAAGAGATGCCCTAACATACAACAAAAGTATATGCTCAACTATGTTCATAGCAGCATTGTTTGTAATAGCCAGAACCTGGAAACAACCTAGATGCCCTTCAATGGAAGAATGGATTAAGAAGTATGGAATATATACATATTAGAGTACTACTCAGCAGTAAAAAACAATGACTTCTTGAATTTGCATACAAATGGACGGAAATTGAAAACACTATCCTGAGTGAGTTAAGCCAGACTCAAAAAGAGGAACATGGGATGTACTCACTCATATTTGGTTTCTAGCCATAAATAAAGGACATTGAGACTATAATTTGTGATTCTAGAGAAGCTAAATAAGAATGTGAACCCAAAGAAAAACATATAAGCATCCTCCTGAATATTAACCTTCATCAGGCAATGAAAGAAGACAGAGACAGAGACCAACACTGGAGCACTGGACTGAAGTCTCACGATCCAAAGGAGGAGCAGAAGGAGAGAGAGCACGGGCAAGCAACTCAGGACTGCGAGGGCAATGGGAATGTTCTATCGGAAACACACCAAGGCCAGCTGGGCGGGGTCTGAAAAAGTATGGGACAAAACTGGACTCGCTGAACATAGCAGACAATGAGGACTACTGAGAACTGAAGAACAATGGCAATGGGTTTTTAATCCTATTGCACATAATGGCCTTCTGGGAGCCTAGGTAGTTTGGATGCTCACCTTAATAGACCTGGATGGAGGTGGGTGGTCCTTGGACCTCCCACAGGGCAGGGAAACCTGATTGCTCTTTGGGCTGAGGAGGGAGGAAGACTTGATTGGAAGAGTGGGGGGAAATGGGAGGTGGTGGCGGGGAAGAGGCAGAAATCTTTAATAATTAAATTAATTAATTAATTAATTAATTAAAAGATCTTTAACTTAAAAAAAAAAACACCAAACCTAAGATTAATAGGGATATAAGGAGAAGAGTCACAGCTCAAAGGCCCAGAACATATTTTTTAACAAAATTATGGAAGAAAATTTTCACAACATAAAGATATTTTTTTGAATATTCAAGAAGCATACTGAACACCAAACAGTCTGGATCAAAAAAATCCCCTCACCATATAAAAATCAAAACACAAAACATACTGATTAAAGAAATAATAGTAAGAGCTGCAAAGGAAAAAGGGCAAGTAACTTATAAAGGTAAACCAATCAGACTTACACCTGACTTCTCTATGGAAACCATGAAAGCAAGAAGGTCCTGGATAGAGGTACTACAGAAACTAAGAGACCGTGAATGCAAGCCTGTTGTAATAGGAGCGGCAGGGCTGCGTCCCCGGCACCCAGCCGCCCGCATGGCTAGCTTATGCCCCGAAATAATTACACGGAAACTGTATTCTTTTAAACACTGCCTGGCCCATTATTCCAGCCTCTTATTGGCTAGCTCTTACATATTGATCTAACCCATTTCTAATATTCTGTGTAGTACCACGAGCTGGCTTACCAGGGAAGATCTTAACCTGCGTCTGTCTGGAGTGGGAGAATCATGGCGACTCCTTTACTCGGCTTCTTTCCCCCAGCATTCTGTCTGTTTACTCCACCCACCTAAGGGCTGGCCTATAAATGGGCCAAGGCAGTTTCTTTATTAAATGAAAGTAATTCCTCCATCATTTCCCCTTTTTCTGTTTAAACAAAAAAAGGCTTTCACTTTAACATAGTAAGATTACATATAGCAAAACAGTTATCAAGCAAGAATTACAGTTATAATATTTATATCTATTTTATCATAACTAAGGAAAACTATAACTATCTATCCATTCTTCAACTCCATCAAAGACTCCAGAAGGATATAATATTACCTAAGTAAACAAGAAATAAGAAAATTCTAGAAATGACAGAGACATCTCACTGCCTGGACAGTCATCCAAAGTTTCTCTGTACCGTTGGGGCATCTGTCTTCAGCCTACAGGCCCTTAGTATCCAGCAGACATTTTCATCAAGCAGGAAATTCCAAAGACAGTTCAGTCACTTTTTGCTGTGTCCTGCAGAATGTCTTGCAGACTCTTTCATGAATCAGGAACCCCGAAAGACCATCTCACCTTTAGGCAAGTTCAGCAGTCCTTTCTGCGGGTTCTTTGTGTAACAGTTTATGCAACAGTCCAGGCAAGAGCAGTTTCTTGCCCAAATGGCTATCAAACTCCATAAGGAGCCTCTTCAATGCCCATCTTCCTCTTGAAGTAGATTGGTGCTGCCAGGAGCAGACATGTCTCATTGTCATGAAAAGCCATAAGTTATTAAAACATTTAAATGCCATATTCTGCAGTCTTTGAAAGATATGAAGAATGCCTATCTAGCTGAAATATATCTATGCACATCTAGAAAATCTAACTAACATGACTAAAAGCTTGACAATTATCGATGATTATCCATTAACAACCTATATACATTACATTTTTTAATGAACTATACAATCACAATACCTTAATCAAGATTAGAAATATGCATATACATATAACAAAATTGACCTTCAAATCCACACCAATGCAAATTATTCATATCTATATCATATCCCCCTTTAAATGTAAAAGGACATTTATAAACCATATTTGGGAACATGGACGCAGTTTTTTCTCTCCAAACTGCTTCCTGCTGAATGGGGGCGCTGTATTCAGATCTTTCATGGTGTAACCTGTGTGTCAGGGTCATCTCAGTCGGCAGTTGAGTGAAGTAATTTTCTGAAGGTGTTCACAGCAACCTTTCAGGAGGGCGTGGTCTATCATACCATATTGGGATAGACGCAATCCACAGAGTCTCATCCTCTGTGAAAACAAAAGAAGACCCTCTCAAAAGCATCATATCCTTAGACCCATATTGTGAAATCATAATACCCTTATATCCATTCTGGTTTAGCTTGGCAGCCCATATAATGAAATGTCTCTCTGTACTTAGCTCCTTCATAGTCAAAAATTTTAAAGAAAACACAATAATACAAAGAATCCAGACTCTCTGTGAATTTTCCATTTTTACGTGGCTTATTTTTCTTTATTTCTTTTAATCTATAATTATCTGTACTCTGTCTCTTTAAAGACTTTACCCTTTTTTTAAGACATTAACTTTATTCTTTATATATATTTTTTTCTCTCTCTGAAGCCTACGTACATTCATCCAACAGTGTCTGAATCAGTTCTATTGTGAATCTGTAATTTTTTTTTAATATCCAGGAGCACTTTGTTTTGTGCTTTTAAATCGCTAAGCACTTAAGAATCTAAGCTGTGACATTCCTAAGTCAAAAACAGGTACTGCCTGCTTGCCCCGCCCAGTCCAACATGGCGGAGCCGCTCTTGCCTCTGATCATTGCACTTTGCACCAGTAGCATGGTGGAGCTGTTTGTGCCTCTGAGCCGCAGCACAAAATGACTTCCTTTTAGGCACACAGTGAGTCTAGTTGCCATCAAACAAATCATAGCAATTTACTCCAAATGCTCCATTCAAAAGTTCTGTCTCCAGCAGGAACCAAACAGAGATCGCAATGGCGGCACAGCCCAGAAAGCCGGCATTTTAAAACAGCCAGCTTTTTCCTGCTGTTGAGTCAGGACAATTTCTTTGCGGCACGCAACCCAGAAACAGCAAAAAGCTGTCTTAAATTCTCTCTCCTTTTTAAGCCATCTCAGGTTTTACGTGGAGTTCATTATCACGCTGGGCGCCACTCTGTTGTAATATGAGCAGCAGGGCTGCGTCCCCGGCACCCAGCCGCCCGCATGGCTAGCTTATGCCCCGAAATAATTACACGGAAACTGTATTCTTTTAAACACTGCCTGGCCCATTATTCCAGCCTCTTATTGGCTAGCTCTTACATATTGATCTAACCCATTTCTAATATTCTGTGTAGTACCACGAGCTGGCTTACCAGGGAAGATCTTAACCTGCGTCTGTCTGGAGTGGGAGAATCATGGCGACTCCTTTACTCGGCTTCTTTCCCCCAGCATTCTGTCTGTTTACTCCACCCACCTAAGGGCTGGCCTATAAATGGGCCAAGGCAGTTTCTTTATTAAATGAAAGTAATTCCTCCATCATAAGCCCAAGCTACAATACCCAGACAAGCTATCGTTCACTATCAATGGAAAAAACAAACATGTCAGCATAAGAACAAATTCAAACAAGAAGGAAAATCACAACCCAAGGAATCCAACATTGCCAACACTGCCTACAAGGACTCAGGCATCTAGCAAGCCTTCACCAGCCCACTCAAAGGAGGGAGACATAGAAACTCTACTAACAAAAACAATAAGTATAACTGGAGTAAACAGCTACTGGTAATTAATATCACTTACTATTAATGGACTCAATTCACATATAAAAAGGCACAGGCTGAGATATTGGATACGAAAATAGGATCCAACATTCTGCTGTTTTACAAGAAACACATCTCAACCACAAAGACAGGCATCTACTCAGACTAGAGGGTTGGGAAAAAGTTTTTCAAGCAAACGGGCCTAAGAATAAAGCAGGAGTGGCCATACTAATTTCTAACAAAACTGACTTCAAACTAAAATCAATCAGAAGAGGTTGAGACTTTTTATACTCATAACAGGAAAATTCATCAGGATGAAGTCTCAATCCTAAATATCTATGCCCATAATATAAAAGCACCCACTTATGTAAAAGAATTATTACTAAAACTCAAGGCAGACATCAAACCACAAACACACTAGTTGTAGGAGACATCAACACACCTCTCTCATCAATGGACAGGTCAATCAGACAGAAACCTAATAGAGAATAAGAGAATTATTGGAGGTAATGAAGCAAATGGACTTAACAGACATCTCTAGATCACTCCACTCACATAGGAAAGACTACACCTTCTTCTCATGGAACCTTCTTGAAATTAAACAAATACTTGGTAACTAAGAAAACCTCCACAGATACAAAAAAAGTCAGTGTCCACCCGTGTCTTATCAGATCAGCATGGATTAAAATTAGAAGGCAACAACAATGTTACCCCCAGAAAGCTGACCAACTCATGGAAACTGAATAGTCAACTACTGAACCACACCGGGGTCAAGAAAGAAATTAAGAAAAACATAAAAATCTTCCGTGAATTTAATAAAAAATGAAGAGACAACATACTCAAATCTATGGGAAAGTATGAAAGCAGTGCTAAGAGGAAAGTTCATAGCACTAAGTGCCCACATAAGAAAACAGAGAAACCATACAATGGGGACTTAACAGCACACCTTAAAGCTCTAGAAAAAAAAAAGAGGCAGACGCACCCAGGAGGAGTAAAAGACTGGAAATAATCAAACTCAGGGCTGAAATCACCAAAATAGAAAGACAGAAAACAATCCAAAGAATCAATGAAGCAAAAAGTTGGTTCTTGGAGAAAATTAACAAGATCGACAAACCCTTATCCAAACTAACTAAACGACAGAGAGAGAACACTCAAATAAATAAGATCAAAAATGAAAAAGGGGACATAACCACAGAGGAAATTCAGAGAATCATTAGATCTTACTACAAAAGCCTATATGCCAAAAAACTGGAAATGCAAAAGAAATGGATATTTTTTTAGATGAGTACCATATACCAAAGCTAAACCAAGACCAGGCAAACAATCTCAATAGATCTGTTAGTTGCAAAAAATTAGAAGCTGTTATCCAAAACCTCCCTTCCAAAAAAAGCCCAGGACCAGATGGTTTCAATGTGGAATTCTACAAGAACTTCCAAGAAGACCTAATACCTATACTCCTGAAGGTATTTCACAATATAGAAACAGAAGAGTCACTGCCAAATTGCTTTTATGAAGCTACAGTCACCCTGATACCAAAACCTCACAAAGACTTAACCAAGAAAGAGAATTACAGGTCAATCTCATTCCTAAACAGTGATGCTAAAATTCTCAATAAAAGACTGGCAAACCAAATCCAAGAATACATGAAAAAAATTATCCATTATGATCAAGTAGGCTTCATTCCAGAGATACAGGGCTCGTTCAACATAGGGAAATCTATCAATGTAATCCATCATATAAATAAACTGAAAGAAAAAAACCATATGATCATTTCATTAGATGCTGAAAAAGCATTCGACAAAATCCAACACCCCTTTATGATAAAGGTCCTGGAGAGATTAGGGATACAAGGGTCATACCTAAATATAACAAAAGCTATTTACAGCAAGCCAACAGCAAACATTAAATTAAAGTGAGAAAAACTCAAAGCCATCACACTAAAATCAGGAACACGAAAAGGCTGTCCTTTCTCTCCATACCTCTTCAATATAGTGCTTGAAGTTCTAGCAATATCAATAAACAACATAAGGGGATCAAGAGGATACATATTTGAAAGGAAGAAGTGAAAATTTGTTATTTGCAGATGATATGATAGTATACATAAGCGACCACAAAAACACTACCAAAGAACTCCTATAGCAGATAAACACCTTTAGTAATGTGGCAGGATTCAAGATCAACTCCAAGAAAGAGGTTCCTTCCTATACACTAAGGATAAGGAAGAAGAGAGGGAAATCAGAGAAGCATCACCTGTCACGATAGCCACAAATCTGTCACGATAGCCACAAATAGCATAAGATATCTTGGGGTAACTCTGATCAAGAAAGTGAAAGATCTCTTTGACAAGAACTTTAAGTCTTTTAAGAAAGAAATTGAAGAGGACACCAGAAAATGGAAGGATCTCACTTGCTCTTGGATTGGGAGGATCAACATAGTAAAAATGGCAATTTTACCAAAAGCAATATATAGATTCAATGCAATCCCCATCAAAATCCCATCAAAATTCTTCACAGCCCTTGAGAAGAAAATAATCAACTTTATATGGAAAAATAAAAAACTCAGGATAGCCCAAACAATCTTATACAATAAAGGATTGTCTGGAGGCATTACCATCCCTGACTTCAAACTCTATTACAGAGCTACAGTATTGAAAACAGCTTGGTATTGACATAAAAACAGAGAAGTCAACCAACGGAATGTAAAGAAGAACCGGACTTTAACCCACAAACCTATGAACACCTGATTTTCGATAAACGAGCTAAAAGCATACAATGGATAAAAAAGATCATCTTCAACAAATTATGCTGGCAAAACTGGATGTCAATTTGTAGAAGAATGAAAATAGATCCATGTCTATCACCATGCACAAAACTTAAGTCGAAATGGATTAAAGACCTCAATAAGAGTCAGAACACACTGAACCTGATAGAAGAGAAAATGGGAAGTACTCTACAACAGATGGGCACAGGAGACCACTTCCTACGTATAACCACAACAGCACAGTTATTAAGGGCCTCTTTGAAAATATGGGACCTCCTGAGACTGAGAAGCTTCTGTAAAGCAGAGGAAACTGTCAATAAGACAGAAAGGCAACCCACATACTGGGAGAAGATCTTCACCAACCCCACAATTGACAAAGGTTTGATCTTCAATATATATAAAGAACTCAATAAATTAGACCGTAAAAGGCTAATCAACCCAATTATAAAATGGGGCAATGAACTGAACAGAGAATTCTCAACAGAAGAAGTTCATATGGCCAAAAGACACTTAAGGTCATGCTCAACTTCCTTAGAGATAAGGAGAATCCAAATCAAGACAACTTTATGATGTCATCTAACACCTGTCAGAATGGCTAAAATCAAAAACACCAATGATAGCCTTTGCTGGAAAAGTTGTAGAAAAAGGGGTATACTCATCCATTGCTGTTTGGAATGCAAACTTGTGCAACCACTTTGGAATGCAGTGTGGCACTTTCTCAGGAAATTCGGGATCAACATACTCCTGACCCAGCAATATCACTCTTGGGAATATACCCAAGAGATGCCCTATCATACAACAAAAGTATATGCTCAACTATTTTCATAGCAGCATTGTGTGTAATAGCCAGAACCTGGAAACAATCGAAATGCCTTTCAATGGAAGAATGGATGAAGAAAGTATGGAATATATCCATATTAGAATACTATTCAGCAGTAAAAACAATGACTTCTTGAATTTTGCATGCAAATGGACAGAAATAGAAATACTATCCTGAGTGAGGTTAGCCAGAGCCCCAAAAAAAAGAGGAACATGGGATGTACTCACTCATATTTGGTTTCTAGCCATAAATAAAGGACATTGACTCTATAATTCATGACCCTAGGAAAGCTAAATAAGATGGTGAACACAAAGGAAAACATATAGACATCCTCCTGGATTTTAACCGTCATCAGGCGATGAAAGGTGACAGAGACAGAGTCCCACATTGGAGCACCAGACTACAACCCCAAACCAGGAGCAGAAGGAGAGAGAGCATGAACAAGAAACTCAGGACTACGAGGGGTGCACCTACATACTGAGACAAAGGGGATGTTCTTTTGGAAACTCACCATTGCCAGGTGGACTGGGTCTCAAAAAACATGGGATAGTACTGGACTCAATAAACATAGCGGACAATGAGGACTGCTGAGAAGTCAAGAACAATGGCACTGGGTGTTGATCCTACTGCACATACTGGCTTTGTGGGAGCCTAGGCTGTTTGGATGTTCACCTTAATAGACCTGGAAGAAGGTGGGATGTCCTTGGACTTCCCACAGGGCAGGAAACCCCGATTGCTCTTAGGACTGATGGGGGAGGGTGAAGGTTATGGGAGGCAGTGCCGGGGAAGAGACAGAAATATTTAATAAAGAAATAAATTAATAAAAAAACTGAAAAAAAGTCAACTGTGATATTGATCGTGAGTAATTTTGATAACATCAATGCATTGGAAAAACACCTATAACATAAAAGAAAGCCTATCCGGCATTCATTTAAAGATTTACCTTTCATGGACATCCATTACTGCTCTGAAAAGTTGTTAGGAAACATATGGCAGAAGTGGTCACTAGCCTTGTCACATATATCCTGTCCCTAGATACACCCCTACTTGAGACTGAATCTTACATGTGTGTGACTAAGTTGAACTTGGCAGTTTGTTTCAATTAATTCCAATAAAGCTGATAGTTCCACCCACTATCTAATTACACTTACATCAAATAACAAAATGTATTTGAATCACTTAATTCCCAGGGAGCACATGTACAACAGACAATAATTGTATCCATGGAAGTCATAGGTACCAGCAACCAGATCTGCCCAGGTCTCTGTCTAGAGAAGGAGAGCAACAGGTATTCAAATCATGTAATGGGTGGGAAGGAAGTGAAGTTGCACAACTCCTGAGAGATGCTGGAAGTATGTAGGTTCAAGATGGCTCATTCCAAGATTGCCTAGATAAAGGTAGAAGTAGTGCCAGGATGCTTATTCTTAATTAGACAAAATTAAAATATGCTCTAATTGATATTGAAAGTGTAATGTGTTGCAGGAGGTCCTTCTGCTCCTCCAGCCAATAGCCGCCGAGATACCAGCCCATTGGGGCGTGGTCTGTTTCCCTTTAAAAACAAAGTGGCTACTTCCTCCTCTCTCTCTTTACTTTCTGCTCCGGTTCCGGCGACTAGACTTCTTCCTAATTGTGTGCACAGAGGGCTGTTTTCTGGGACGGTGATCTGTAAGTTTATTCCCCTTTAAATAAATACCACCCTAATAATCACAATTCCAAACTGGTGTGGGATTGTTTATGACTTGCGCCTTCATCTGGCACCCAAAGTTTGGTTTTAGGACCCCTCCTTCCCCCCCGCTTGGCTGCCGGCCGCCAGTTCGGCCATGGCCTGTTCCTTGCGGCCTGTGCCTTGTGCGTGGAGCCAGCAGTTTAACATAAATCATCATGCAGTTGCTTTTCTTGCTGCAGTTTTTTATATTTTCCCTTTAGACACCTCAGATTGACTTCAAGTCTCGACGCAGCTTATCGTTTGCCTCGCTATGTGGATTTAAATTTCACAGGCCTGCATAGTCTCTGCCCATGTGGTTTTCTCTTTTCTGAATCACTTTCAAATCTCCCTTGCAAGCGCAGCTCTTAAGCGGAACGAACCAGAGCACGCGGTTACCGGTTGCGGAAAGCTGCAACCCCTTGGGATAACTCTGTCACCTGGAGGCATACACGGCTTCTGGGTTACTCTTCTCTACCCCTGGATTCTGGGTTTATGGTTCCATGTACGGAATTGATTTAATTACATTTACTTTGTTGAGCAACTGGCATATCCCAGTTTTTAACAAATACTAGGTGGACACTGAAACAGGACCCTGTTTTCGTCGCGACTTGGGAACAGCGCCACCTGCTGGATAATAGGTAATATGAAAGTTCTCGTTTCCAACATGAATTTTACTGTTTTGACTACCAAAATAAAGGGTTTTTTCATGCAAGGTTTATATCACTATGGAGATAACTTAATTTACTGGTTACTAGATTTCAGTATTCTTTTGAATATTCTATTACTTAAGAAAAATATAGTCCTAAGAACCATACAATCATTAACAGAAACTAATACAGGTCAGGAGATTCAGGATTCAAAAGCTTTGAAATCACAGGTGCAGAATGCGGACAAAAAAATTGATACCTCAGTGAAATCACTAGAAACACATGTAGCTCAGGAGATTCAGGATTTAAGAGAGAAAATGATAAGAAGACTTGAAATGATTGAAGAAATTATTGGAGTTGGTGAACAGAGTGAGAAGGCACAAAGACAGGATACAATGCCACCACCAGCTATTAGATCTGGCTTACCCAGGGTATTAGTGACATACCCTGTAATTCATTCTAATAAAGCGTCAACTTCTAAAGGCTCAAAAGGAGTCAGAGAAGCTAGATGGATGCCAATAGCAATGAATGATCTAAAAGAAATTAAGCAAGTTATTGTTACCTTTGGCTTGCACTATGCATATGTTAAGGAAATGATAAGGACTTGGGCTTCTAATGCTAGAGCTACTCCCCACGATTTCCATCAGTTAGTGTCTGCAGTTTTAGATAATGGACCTTCCTTGATGTTTGGAATCTATTTCAGAGAAGAATACAAACATATGGAACAGCAAGGAAGAGCAAAAGGTGTGGAGGTTTCCCAAGATCAAATTCTTGGTGTAGGACAATATGCTGATCCACAGGTACAAGCTCTTTATGATGATGAAGTACTGTGTTTATGTCACCAAGCAGCTTTAAATGCTTGGAATAGGCTACAAGATCCAGCAAAAAGGGTTGAATCATATACCAGAATTAGGCAGGGACAGAGAGAACCCTTTATTGACTTTTTGCAAAGATTAATTAAGGCTCTGGACATAGGGCTAACAGACCCAGAAGCTAGACTACTACTTCTTGAATCTCTAGTTTTTGAGAATGCAAACATAGAATGCAAAAAGATAATTGGGCCTTTAAAGTTTAGATCAGCACCTATGGATAAATGGATTCAGCATACACTGAATGTTGAGACGTTTAGCTATAATGATGAAACTTGGTAGGAGAAGCGAATTCCCAAGCAATGACGAGACATCAAACTGCCAGGTGTTTTAATTGTGGTAAATTAGGACATCTGAAAAGGAATTGCAGGCAAAGGATTTCTAGGAATAATATCCCTTCTGGGAATGACAAAAATAGGAGACCTCGGCCTTCAGGTATATGTAGGAGATGCGGTAAAGGCCGACATTGGTCCAGCGAATGCAGGACAACAACAGACAGACAAGGCAACCCGATACCGCCGGGAAACTCCTTGAGGGGCCTCTCACAGGCTCCCAAGCCAACAGTGGCCCAGTCATTCCCAGTCACAGGAGAGAACGTGCCTCACCAAGAAAATTAAAAGCTCCAATTTCTGCCCTAAAAAATAGTACTGGTCTAAATGATGAATTACGCATGGAGGATGAGTAAAAAAAACCCAGTAGGACAGAGTAAACGCATATTTTGGCAGACTTCTATTAATGATCAAAGACCAAAGCTAAGAGTCTGTATAAATGGCACTTTTATTGAAGTCTTATTAGACACATGTGTGTATGTAAGTATCATTACTCCAGAATCTTGGCATCCGAATTGGCCTCTTCAAGAGGTAGATGTTCAGTTCCTGGGAATTGGAACCCTATCTCGTGTAAAACAAAGCACAAGATGGGTTGAATGCATAGGGCCTGAAGGGCAAATAGGAAGACTAAGGCCATATATTGCCAATATCGCAATAAATTTCTGGGGCCGCGACCTGCTACAGCAATGGAATACCCAGATTAACATTCCTGTAGTTCCAGGAACTCATAATTCTGGGAAGGACATGATGAGATATTATGGGAAAACGTCACCAGCCATTCAGGCTGTACAAGAACATACAGCAAATACCGAACCTTTAGAGGTACCAACAGCCCTAACTTTAAAATGGCTAACTGAGAAGCCAATATGGATCAAACAGTGGCCTCTAGCTGAAGATAAATTACAGGCATTGGAACAGCTGGTGCAAGAGCAACTAGATGCTCACCATATTGAAGAATCAACCAGCCCTTGGAATTCTCCTGTGTTTGTTATAAAAAAGAAATCCGGTAAATGGAGAATGGTGACAGATTTAAGAGCTGTCAACAAGGTAATTCAACCTATGGGCCCACTACAATCTGGAATTTCTTTGCCTTCTCTATTACCAAAAGGATGGCCTCTTATAGTTATTGATTTGAAAGATTGTTTTTTCACCATACCATTACAAGAAAATGATAGAGAAAAATTTGCCTTCACAGTGCCTACTTATAATAATTCTCAGCCTAATAGGAGATATCAATGGACTGTCCTCCCACAGGGTATGCTCAATAGTCCTACATTGTGCCAATATTTTGTAAGTAAGCCATTGGAAATAATTCGTAAACAATTCCCCAAGTCCGTAATTTACCATTACATGGATGACATCTTGTTATCTGATTCAAATAAGGATACTTTAGAAAGGATGTTTGAAGAAGTAAAGAAAGTCTTGCCTAGGTGGGGATTACAAATTGCCCCTGAAAAGATTCAAAGAGGAAATTATATTAATTACCTAGGTTACAGAATAGGGTTAGAGAAAATTAAAACGCAAAAGGCACAAATTAGGCGAGACCGGTTAAAGACTCTTAATGACTTCCAAAGATTGTTAGGAGACATTTCAAGTCTACGACCAGCTGTTGGCATAACACCTGATCTAATAGTTCATTTAAAGAAAACCTTAGATGGTGATAAAGATTTGAATAGTCCAAGAAAACTGACAGCTGAAACAGAAAAGGAACTGACAATGATTGAGGAAAAATTACAGGAGGCACATGTGGATAGGATGAACCCAAATCTTAGCTGCATCCTAGTCATATTACCTTCCAGAATTTCTTCTACAGGGATTCTAATGCAGAGGGAAGATATTATTTTAGAGTGGATATTTATACCTAATAAACCAAGTAAAAAATTAAAACCTTATGTGGAAAAAGTCTCTGAATTAATTATAAAAGGTAAACTGAGACTTCGTCAACTAGCAGGTATAGATCCAGCAGAAATTATAGTGCCTTTTACTACTGAAGAAATAAAAAAGTTATGGGAAGACAATGAACCATGGCAAAGAGCTTGTGCTAATTTTTTGGGAGAAATTAATAGCAACTATCCCAAAAGTGGTAGACTTAACCTCATAAAGAGAACTTCTTGGATTCTTCCTAGAATTGTACGTGATGCTCCAATAACTGGAGCCTGTACATTCTATACTGATGCAAATAAATCAGGGAAAGCAGGTTATAAGTCAGATGAATTGAGTAAGGTGGAACAAAGCCCTTATAATTCTGTCCAGAAGGCAGAATTATATGCCATTCTTATGGTGCTAAGGGATTTTAAAGAACCTCTTAATATAGTTACAGATTCACAATATGCAGAAAGAGTTATCTTGCATATTGAAACCACTGAATTTATACCAGATGACACAGAGTTGACTTCATTGTTTATCCAGGTACAAGACATAATCAGGAACAGGCTTTGTCCAATGTACATAACACACATCCGGTCCCATACAGGTCTGCCTGGTCCTCTAACACAAGGCAACGCTGAGATTGATCAATTATTGATTGGAAGCGTGTTGCAGGCCTCAGAATTTCATAAGAAGCATCATGTCAATAGTAAAGGCCTAAAGAAAGAATTTTCCATTACATGGCAACAAGCTAAGGACATTATAAAGAGATGTCCTACTTGTTCTTTCTATAATCAAACACCGTTGCCTGCAGGGAGTAACCCAAAGGGTACTAAGAGAAATGAAATCTGGCAGATGGATGTGTTCCACTTTATGGAATTTGGTAAATTAAAATATGTACACCACACCATAGACACGTATTCAGGTTTTCAATGGGCTACTGCCCTGAGCTCAGAAAAGGCTGATTCAGTATTCACACATCTATTGGAAGTTATGGCCATCATGGGAATACCTGCACAAATAAAGACAGATAATGGTCCAGCATATGTATCTAAGAAAATGAAATGCTTTTTTGCTTATTATAATATAAAACACATTACAGGTATACCACATAATCCCACAGGTCAGGCAGTTATAGAAAGATCAAATTGTACTATAAAGGATATGCTGAACAAACAGAAAGGGACCAAAAATACTCCCAGAAATAGATTACATAATGCTTTATTGACCTTGAAATTTCTTAACGCTAATGAGAAAGGAATGACAGCAGCAGAAAGACATTGGATAATGGAAAAGTCTGCTGAACTAAATCAACCAATTTACTTCAAAGATGTCCTGACCTCTCAATGAAAGCCAGGAGATGTGCTACGTTGGAGAAGGGGTTTTGCTCTGGTTTCCACAGGAGAAGAAAAATTGTGGGTACCATCAAAATTAATAAAGGTTTGATTTGAAGAGGAGAAACCTCTTGGAAAGAAGAAATGAGAACTCATCCACAATGATGATATTCCTACAGGTGGTAAGAAAAACATATAGAATGGGGGCAGGATTCTGTTCTTATCTCCACAGGAAAACACTCATCTTTGAAAAATTCAAGGGATCCTGGATGTTTGGATACTGACAGATGGAAAAATACCTGCCCAATAGGAACTATCAAGAAAACTAAATAAGTGGTGTAAGTAAAATATACTAAACCATATGTCTAAATTTATAGAGCTGGTTTTGAAGGTGGACTCTGGCTCAGTCCCTCTCCAATTCCAAGCCTGTTGGTAAGAGAAAAACCCAGAGTTTCTAGAGTTTCTGTCTATTGTCAAGAGCCATGATAGGGGACAGAAAGAAATATGAGTTTAGAAAACATCTTTGCTTTTCTTCATATCTATCATACTTTTCATTGAATATATCTATCATTCCTTTCATTGAATATATATGTGTGTGTGTGTGTGTGTATGTCTATATGATTAATGTTTAAGTTTTTCACAATGAACAATGAGTTTTTCCTGAAGTGACATTTAAAGTTTCCAGGAAGAAGATGGGGCCCCATAACAACGACTACACCTGGTTGATATGACGTCATGATACTGATAGAGCTACTACAAGACCTGTTTTGGGTACCAGCTGCACAAGATGATCCCAACTTGGTTAGCTGAAATGGTGCACCTCTTATACAACATTCTGGCCAGACTTGCACAATATGTCAGAGACTACTTGCAATTTTAAAAGACATCGATCTTGAAATTTAACCATCATTTTACTTTCAAAGGATCCCCCAGAAAGATGTCGCCCCCATGACAGCTGGAAGTAACTCTAGAGGACGACGTCCCCTCTCCCAGTAAAGTTTGCCCTTGGGTTTAGGGACATCATTTAGGGGTTGGTTATAAATTGGTATATGGTTGAGGGTTGGGGAAAAAATTTTATAAGCTCGGGTATCATTTGGGAAAAAAAAAGAGGGATAATAGCTTGGTACTTGTTGGTACTTGTGAGTTATTGTTTTGAGACAAATGTATTGGTATCGATTCTTATATATTGATACAAAGTGAAATTATATTGACTATTTTATGCATGCATGTTTCTACCTCTGTTTAAAAACATTTTTTATGTATTGACACATATTGTATTGATATATATTGTATATATTTACCATATTGCAGTGTACATTTCTACCTCTGATTAAGATACTTACATTTTGCTTGTGTATTGATATATATTTACCATACTGCAATGTATATTTGTACATTGCTTATATTTGGAGGTCATTATCCTCATTTGTTTCACAGTTGTTTTTTGTCTTAGTCTTTAAGTTAGATAGGTATTGAGAATTATATAGATCAATAGTATTCTAAGTTTATCATTTATAATTAGACTAATCAGGTTCTTTAGATACATAGAGATTATACTCAGTATAGATAGATAATCTTCAACCTCTTCAAAGAGCTGTAGAAAATGTCTTTTAATCTAACTCAGAGTTTTGTTGTAGTGAGACACAATTGCTCCTGGCAACACCGCTCTATTCCCGAGAGAATGTTGAGCACCAAAGACACTCCACCTGGAGCCTTTCTTCTTGGCTGAACTGGCCTTTGGGTAAAGAAATGCTCATACCTCAACCACTGACAGAAATACAGAGTATCTGTGAATGGAAAAAACAGGACTGTCATATCCTGCCAAGACAGGGTAAGATAGTTTTGACAAGTTTCTTGACTTTGAAAATGGTGTGTCAGTTATGCTAGCCTTAGCCAAAGTTGGTTGCTTCAACACTGCAAACGTGACCTTGGGTGATTGTCCAGGTAGCTAGTTGTCTCTGTGATTTGTTGCATGTTTTGGAAGGTGTTTGATTGCACTTTCTAATTACTCAGGAAACATTATTTCCCTTCACAGATCTTCGATGGGGTTGAAGACTATATAAATGTTGTTACTTTCGACTCATGACTTAACCCAGCTATTTATTATATAAGACCTAAGCTAGTTAGAATAGGATATTTGTACTTATTATATATAATTTCATAGTAGGTTTAGAACTCTCTTACTTAAACAAAAGGGGGAGGTGTTGTGGGACGTCCTTCTGCTCCTCCAGCCAATAGCCACCGAGATACCAGCCCATTGGGGTGTGGTCTCTTTCCCTTTAAGAAAACAAGTGGCTACTTCCCTCCTCTCTCTCTTTACTTCCTGCTCTGGTTCTGGCGACTAGACTTCTTCCTAATTGTGTGCGCAGAGGGCTGTTGTCTGGGATGGTGATCTGTAAGTTTATTCCCCTTTAAATAAATACCACCCTATTAATCACAATTCCAAACTGGTGTGGGATTGTTTATGACTTGCGCCTTCAGTAATGAAGTTTCAGAAAAAAAAGATTGAGAATACACAGTGTATATGCCTGAACAATATATCACACATCTCCAACACGAAATGAAACAAAAAATTTCCAAAGTACCAGCAAAATGACCAAGAGCCAAACTGCCTGACAACTTTTTCTTAGCTGTGTGGCTCCTGGCAATGATGGAAAAGAAGGAAATTTGTGCCCAGAAATAGACAAAGAGTTGGGCTTTATTATATAGTATTTTTTTGCGTGAAGCATTGTACATTAAAAGAGGAAAAGAAATGGCTTTGTCTCTTTGATTTTTTAGAATTCTCTCTATGTTCTTTCAAGTCAAATTGAAAGAGGCAGGTTTGTTTGGGTTTCTATGATGTCAAAATACAATGAAAATAATAGTTGCTAATTCCAGAATTCATCCTTGTCCTGTCAAATCCCCCTCTCCCTGTCTGTTACACCTGGCCTGTTCCCACTGCTTGAGGGATGATGTCAACTCATGTGTCTCTCTGAGGAGCCCTCTCAGAACACACTTGACTTCCATTTAATCTACTCTGGAAGCCCAAATACTTAGGGAGACTTCGATCAAACAGCCTACTGTGCTGGCACACACTGATCCAATAAAGCTGCTACTGTGGGGCTTGTGCTCATTTCCCATGGAGCTTCACTGACCAGCTCCTCAAACAGCTGATCAAGCTACAGAACATTTTATCCTTTTCCCTGTAATTCAACTTGTCGCCTCTACTTCTCCCACAGACCAGCTTCTTCAAAGAAGGATCCTTACATGGGGTTAAAAGACTTTAAAGTATTAATATTGATTAGACTTTCAAGGTTGCATTTTTATGAATCTACCTGATGCCTATATGTTGTGCATGTAGTTATGACAGCTTAAAGTTACAGGAGCCATCTTCAAGTTGTGCATGAGTTAATATTTATCTCTCTCTGAGTATGAGAAGCTGCTCATCATGGGTGATAATAGTTTTCACTGGTTATTTCTGGAAGCTACTGTCATAGAACTTATTGCTGTTTGAGTGAGAAATGTCCCCATAAGCTCCCATATTTGAACATTTTATCGGCAACATGTGCTGCTCTTTAAAGAGGTTGCAAAACCTTTAGGAGGCATAGAATTGCTGGAAGAAGTATGCCACTGAAGATAGGCTCTAAGAATCTATAGAATCACCCAACTTCCTCTTCTCTCTCTGCCTCCTAACTGTTGAGGCTATGTGGCCAGTCAGCCTCACACTCCTGTTACTATGCCATTCCCAAAGCTATTGAACCAATCCCTCTGAAATGGTGAACCAAATTAAACCTTTTCTCTCCCTTAAGTTGTTTTTCTCATGATGCTTTTTGCTTGCTTGTTTGTCACGATGCTTTGTCACAGCAAACGGAATGAAACCATGACATTTTGCAAGTACACACATGAAATTAACACAAAACAAACCCTCAGAAGGAAAGATGCCCAAGGATTAAAGCACATTTAGGACATTGAAATAGCATTTCATTTCCTTTCTCTCAAATGCATTAAAGATACTATTTAACAAAGGAAAAACAAATCACACAGGGTTACGTAAAATGTAGTGCCTCTTGCCAAGTAAAATAGTCTTTGTAATGAGAACATGTGAATACACAGTAGAGTAGGGAACCAGGACATAAAAGAGATATACCGAAGTCCTAGTACCCACTAAGAGCATCACCTTTCACGTAGCCACAAACAGCATAAAATATCTTGGGGTAACTCTAACAAAAGAAAGTGAAAGGTCTCTTTGACAAGAACTTTAAGGAATTGAAGGAAGAAATTGAAGAGGATACCAAAAATGGAAGGATCGGCCTGACTAGAGGGCAGGCCTCAAGGTCCCTGCCAGGGAAAGCGGGCCCCCGCTGCTGGGGCTGCAGTCTCTGCTGTGATCTCCTGGACCTGCTCTGCCTGCGCCCTACTTCCCTTTGTCCCTGGCTCATTGGGGCATCCAGGAGTTCCTGTGTAGGTGCCCAGAAGTTTCATCGGGACGGGTGAGTGTGTGCTATCCTGGGGCAGAGGGTCCCGGTAGAGAGCACAAACGCCCCTCCCCCAGCTCCTGCTGCAGGGCTTTCTCTCCTACACACCCGCCCCCACCCCCACCCCCAAGCCTGCCTTGTCTGCAAGGTCCTTAGCTGTGGAACAGTTTCCTGCCCTTTCACTAAGGCTACCAGCCCAGACCAGTGAGTGCCTGACTAGAGGGCAGGCCTCAAGGTCCCCGCCAGGGAAAGCGGGCCCCCGCTGCTGGGGCTGCAGTCTCTGCTGTGATCTCCTGGACCTGCTCTGCCTGCGCCCTACTTCCCTTTGTCCCTGGCTCATTGGGGCATCCAGGAGTTCCTGTGTAGGTGCCCAGAAGTTTCATCGGGACGGGTGAGTGTGTGCTATCCTGGGGCAGAGGGTCCCGGTAGAGAGCACAAACGCCCCTCCCCCAGCTCCTGCTGCAGGGCTTTCTCTCCTACATACCCGCCCCCACCCCCACCCCCAAGCCTGCCTTGTCTGCAAGGTCCTTAGCTGTGGAACAGTTTCCTGCCCTTTCACTAAGGCTACCAGCCCAGACCAGTGAGTGCCTGACTAGAGGGCAGGCCTCAAGGTCCCCGCCAGGGAAAGCGGGCCCCCGCTGCTGGGGCTGCAGTCTCTGCTGTGATCTCCTGGACCTGCTCTGCCTGCGCCCTACTTCCCTTAGTCCCTGGCTCATTGGGGCATCCAGGAGTTCCTGTGTAGGTGCCGAGAAGTTTCATCGGGATGGGTGAGTGTGTACTATCCTGGGGCGGACGGTCCCGGTAGAGAGCACAAATGCCCCTACACTAAGGCTACCCAACCAGAGCAGTGAGTGCCTGCCTAGCGGGCGGGCCTCAGTAACCCCCAAAGGGAGTGCAGGCACCTCCAGCTTGTACTGCAGTGTCGCCTGTGTTCTACTCGACCCCGCCCGACCCCTTGCATTCGGCCTTCTTTACGCGGGTCATTGGAATACCACGCATACATGTTTTGGTGTTGAGGAGTTCATCTGGAAGGGAACGGTTCCTGCCCCTACACTGGGGAGATACACCTAGAGAGTTAGTCACAGCAAAGACTGGTCCAAGACATCAGGCCTCTCCTGGCTCCATTTGAAGGAAAAGATGGGCAGGCGCCAATGCAAGAATTCCCCCAACAACTTGAAAGGCAACGTGACATCACCAGGATCCAGGAATCCCGAAATGAGAAGTGTACACCCTAATCCAGAAGAATTAGAAGAATTCGACTCAAAAGTGAATTTTATGAAAATAATAGAGGACCTTAAACAGGAGGTGAAAAACTGCCACAACCAATTAGAGATTACAAACAAAAAGGTAGAGGAAATGAATAAATCTCTCAAAGATACCCAAGAAAACCAAGAGAAACAAGAAAAAGTAATCAAACAGGTAAGGGAAACGGTTCAAGACTTGAAGAATGAAGTGGAAGTAATAAAGAAAACACAAACCGAGGGAAGGATGGAGATGGATAATTTGAATAAACGAACAGGAACTACAGAGACAAGTACCACCAACAGATTACAAGAGATAGAAGAAAGAATCTCAGACACTGAAGATACCATAGAGAAAATAAACACTCTCATCAAAGAAAACAGCATAACCAACAAATTCTCATCACAAAACATTCAGGAAATCTGGGACACAATAAAAAGACCAAACCTAAGAATAATAGGGATAGAAGAAGGAGAAGATCTACAGCTCAATGGTCCAGAAAATATATTTAATAAAATTATAGAAGAAAACTTTCCCAACCTTAAGAAAGATATTCCTTTGAAGGTCCAAGAAGCATACAGAACACCAAATCGACTGGATCAAAAAAAAACATCTCCTCGTCATATAATAATCAAAACACAAAACATACAGAATAAAGAAAGAATATTAAGAGCTGCAAAGGAAAAAGGTCAAGTTACCTATAAAGGTAAACCTATCAGACTTACACCTGATTTCTCTATGGAAACCATGAAAGCCAGAAGGTCCTGGATAGATATACTGCAGAAACTACGAGACCATGGATGCAAGCCCAGACTACTATACCCAGCCAAGCTTTCGTTCACTATAAATGGAGAAAACAAAGTTTTCCAGGATAAAAACAAATTTAAACAATACGTAGCCACAAATCCAGCCCTTCAGAAAGTAATTGAAGGAAAATCACAAACCAAGGAGTCCAACAATGCCCACAATAACTCAGACATCTAAAGACCCTTCACCAGCACAACTTGAAGAAGGGAAACACACAAACTCTACTACCAAAGAAAAGAAAGAAAGAAAGGAAAAATGACCGGAGTTAACAACCACTGGTCATTAATATCACTTAATATCAATGGACTCAACTCACCTATAAAGAGGCACAGGCTAAGAGATTGGATACGAAAACAGGATCCAACATTCTGCTGCTTACAAGAAACACACCTCAACCACAAAGACAGACATCTACTCAGAGTAAAGGGCTGGGAAAAGGTTTATCAAGCAAACGGACCTAAGAAACAAGCAGGTGTGGCCATACTAATTTCTAAGAAAGTTGACTTCAAACTAAAATCAATCAAAAGAGATGGAGATGGACATTTTTTACTCATAACAGGAACAATTCACCAGGATGAAATCTCAATCCTGAATATATATGCCCCTAATATAAAAGCACCCACTTATGTAAAAGAAACGTTACTAAAACTCAAGGCAGTCATCAAACCACACACACTAATAGTAGGAGATTTCAACACTCCTCTCTCACCAATGGACAGGTCAATCAAACAGAAACCTAACAGAGAAATAAGAGGATTAAGGGAGGTAATGAATCAAATGGACTTAACAGACATCTATAGAACATTCCACCCAAATAGGAAAGAATATACCTTCTTCTCTGCAGCTCATGGAACCTTCTCGAAAATAGACCACATACTCGGTAACAAAGCAAACTTACACAGTTACAAAAAAATATCGGTAACCACCTGTGTCTTATCAGATCACCATGGATTAAAGTTAGAATTCAACAACAATGCTATCCCCAGAAAGCCTATGAACTCATGGAAACTGGACAGTCAACTACTGAACCTCACCTGGATCAAGGAAGAAATAAAGAAAGAAATTAAAGTCTTTCTTGAATTCAATGAAAACGAAGACTCAACATACTCAAACCTATGGGACACTATGAAAGCAGTGCTAAGAGGAAAATTCATAGCATTAAGTGCCCACTTAAAGAAAACGGAGAAAGCACACATTGGAGACTTAATAGCCCACCTGAAAGCTTTAGAAAAAAAAGAAGCAGACTCACCTAGGAGAAGTAGAAGACTGGAAATAATCAAATTGAGGGCTGAAATCAACAAAATAGAAACACAGAAAACAATCCAAAGATCAATGAAACAAAAAGCTGGTTCATGGAGAAAATCAATAAGATTGATAAACCCCTATCCAAACTAATCAAACGGCGGAGAGAGAATACGCAAATTAACAAAATCAGAAACGAAAAGGGAGACATAACCACAGACTCAGAGGAAATTCAGAGAATCATTAGATCTTACTACAAAAATCTGTATGCCACAAAATTGGAAAATGTTATAGAAATGGACACTTTTTTAGATAAGTACCATATACCAAAGTTAAACCAGGACCAGGTGAACAATCTAAATAGACCTGTTAGTCGCGAAGAATTAGAAGTTGTTATAAAAAACCTCCCCACCAAAAAAAGCCCAGGTCCAGATGGCTTCAATGCAGAATTCTACCAGAACTTCCAAGAAGACCTAATACCTATACTCCTTAATGTATTTCACAATATTGAAACAGAGAAGTCATTGCCAAATTCCTTTTATGAAGCTGAAGTTACTCTGATACCAAAACCACACAAAGACACAACCAAGAAAGAGAACTACAGGCCAATCTCACTCATGAACATCGACGCAAAAATACTCAATAAAATACTGGCAAACCGAATCCAAGAACACATCAGAAAAATTATCCATTATGATCAAGTAGGCTTCATCCCAGAGATGCAGGGCTGGTTCAACATACGAAAATCTATCAATGTAATCCATCATATAAATAAACTGAAAGAAAAAAACCATATGATCATTTCATTAGATGCTGAAAAAGCATTTGACAAAATTCAACATCCCTTTATGATAAAGGTCTTAGAGAGATTAGGAATACAAGGGTCGTTCCTAACTATAATAAAAGCTATTTATAGCAAGCCGTCAGCTAACATCAAATTAAATGGAGAGAAACTCAAAGCTATTCCACTAAAATCAGGAACACGACAAGGTTGTCCACTCTCTCCATACCTCTTTAATATAGTGCTTGAAATTCTAGCAATAGCAATAAGACAACATAAGGGGATCAAAGGGATTCAAATCGGAAAGGAAGAAGTTAAACTTTCATTATTTGCAGACGATATGATAGTGTACATAAGCGACCCCAAAAACTCCAGCAAAGAACTCCTTCAGCTGATAAACACCTTTAGTAGCGTTGCAGGATACAAGATCAATTCCAAAAAATCAGTTGCCCTCCTATACACAAAGGATAAGGAAGCAGAGATGGAAATCAGAGAAGCATCACCCTTCACGATAGCCACAAATAGCATAAAATATCTTGGGGTAACCCTAACCAAGGAAGTAAAGGATCTATTTGACAAGAACTTTAAGTCAATGAAGAAAGAAATTGAGGAGGATACCAGAAAATGGAAGGATCTCCCTTGCTCTTGGATAGGGAGGATCAACATAGTAAAAATGGCAATTCTACCAAGGGCAATTTATAGATTCAATGCAATCCCCATCAAAATCCCATCAAAATTCTTCACAGATCTTGAGAGGACAATAATCAACTTTATATGGAGAAACAAAAAACCCAGGATATCCAAAACAATCTTATATAATAAAGGATCGTCTGGAGGCATTACCATCCCTGACCTCAAACTCTATTACAGAGCCTCAGTATTGAAAACAGTTTGGTATTGGCATAAAAACAGAGAAGTCGACCAATGGAACCGAGTAGAAGACCCTGATTTTAACCCACAAACTTATGAACACCTAATTTTTGATAAAGGAGCTAAAAGTATTCAATGGAAAAAAGAGAGCATCTTCAACAAATGGTGCTGGCAGAACTGGTTGTCAACGTGTAGAAGAATGAAAATAGATCCATATCTATCACCATGCACAAAACTCAAGTCCAAATGGATTAAAGACCTCAATATTAGTCTGAACACACTGAACCTGATAGAAGAAAAAGTTGGAAGTACTCTACAACATATGGGTACAGGAGATCACTTCCTACGTTTATCCCCAGCAGCACAGACATTAAGGACAACATTGAATAAATGGGACCTCCTGAAACTGAGTAGCTTCTGTAAAGCAAAGGACACTGTCACTAAGACAAAAAGGCAACCCACTGACTGGGAGAAGATCTTCACCAACCCTGCAACAGACAAAGGTCTGATCACCAAAATATATAAAGAACTCAAGAAACTAAACTTTAAAATGCTAATGAACCCAATAAAAAAATGGGGCACTGATCTGAACAGAGAATTCTCAACAGAAGAAATTCAAATGGCCAAAAGACACCTAAGGTCATGCTCAACCTCCTTAGCGATAAGGGAAATGCAAATTAAAACAACTTTGAGATACCATCTTACACCTGTCAGAATGGCTAAAATCAAGAACACCAATGATAGCCTTTGCTGGAGAGGTTGTGGAGAAAGAGGCACACTCATTCATTGCTGGTGGGAATGCAAACTTGTGCAACCACTTTGGAAATCAGTGTGGCGATTTCTCAGGAAATTTGGGATCAACCTAACCCAAGATCCAGTAATACCACTATTGGGAATATACCCAAGAGATGCCACATCAAATGACAAAAGTATCTGTTCAACTATGTTCATAGCAGCATTGTTTGTAATAGCCAAAACCTGGAAACAACCTAGATGCCCTTCAATGGAGGAATGGATGAAGAAAGTGTGGAATATATACATATTAGAGTACTACTCAGCAGTAAAAAACAATGACTTCTCGAATTTTGCATGCAAATGGATGGAAATAGAAAACACTATCCTGAGTGAGGTATCCCAGACTCAAAAAGAGGAACATGGGATGTACTCACTCATAATCGGTTTCTAGCCATAAAATAAAAGACATTAAGCATATAATGTGTGATCCTATAGAAGCTAAATAAGAAATTGAACCCAAAGAAAATCATATAGTCATCCGCATGGAGAGGGGGAAGTAGACAAGATTCCAGGGCAAAAACTGGGAACTTGCGGGTGAGGTGGCATGGGGCAAAGGGGAAATGGGATGAGAAATATGAGAAGGGGAGGATGGGAGGAGCTCGGAGGATTGGGATGGTTGGGATATAGGAAGGATGGATACGGGAGCAGCGAAGTATATATCCTATCTAAGGGAGCCATCTTAGGGTTGGCAAGAGACTTGACTCTTGAGGGGTTCGCAGGTGTCCAGGAATATGTCCCCAGCTGGTACCTTGGGCAACTAAGGAGAGGGAACCTGAAATGACCCTATCCTATACTGATGAATATCTTGCTTATCACCTTAGAACCTTCATCTGGCGATGGATCGAGGTAGAGACAGAGTTTCAATTTGGAGCAACGGTCTGAGCTCTTAAGGTCCAAATGAGGAGCAGAAGGAGGGAGAACATGAGCAAAAAATCAGGACCACGAGGGATGCACCCACCCACTGTGACAGTGGAACTGATTTATTGGGAGCCCACCAAGGCCAGCTCGTCTGGGACTGAATAAGCATGGGTTGATTCCGGACTCTCTGAGCATGGCGGTCAATGAAGACTGATGAGAAGCCAAGGACAATGGCACTAGGTTTCGATCCTAATACATGAACTGGCTTTGTGGGAGCTTAGCCTGTTTGGACGCTCACCTTTCCAGACGTAGATAGAAGGACCTTGGTCTTCCCGCAGGGCAGGGAATTTGGACTGCTCTTCAGTATCGAGAGGGAGGGGGAATGGAGTGGGGGGAGGAGAAGAGGAGTGGGGATAGGGGGAGGGAAGTGGGGGGAGGGAAATATGTGGGAGGAGGGGAGGGAAATGGGAAATGGGGAGCAGGTGGAAATTTTAATTAAAAAAGAATAAAAATAAATAAATAAGTAAAAAAAAAAAAATGGAAGGATCTCCCTTGGTCTTTGATTGGGAGCATCAACATAGTAAAAATGGCAGTTCTACCAAAGGCAATTTATAGATTCAATGCAATCCCCATCAAAATCCCATCAAAATTCTTTTTTTTTTTTTTTTTTTTTTTTTTTTTGGTTTTTCGAGACAGGGTTTCTCTGTGGCTTTGGAGCCTGTCCTGGAACTAGCTCTGTAGACCAGGTTGGTCTCGAACTCACAGAGATCTGCATGCCTCTGCCTCCCAAGTGCTGGGATTAAAGGCATGCGCCACCATCACCCGGCCCATCAAAATTCTTGACAGATATTGAGAGGACATTAATCAAATTTATATGGAAAAACAAAAAATCCTGGATAGCCAAAATAATCTTATACAATAAAAAAATGTCTGGAGGCATTACCATTTCTGACTTCAAACACTATTACAGAGCTACAGTAATAAAAACAGCATGGTATTTGCATAAAATCATAGAATTCGACCAATTGAATCATATAAAAGATACTGATTTTAACCCACAAACATCTGAACACCTCATTTTCTATAAAGTGGCTAAAAGTATACAATGGAAGAAAGAAAGCATCTTCAACAAATGGTGCTGGCAGAACTCGATGTCAACCTGTAGAAGAATGAAAATAAACCCATATCTATCACCATGCACAAAACTCAAGTCCAAATGGATCAAAGACCTCAATATCAATCTGAACACACTGAACCTGAGAAGAGAAAGTGGGAAGTACCCTACAACATATGGGCACAGGAGATTGCTTCCTATGTATAACCCCAGCAACACAGATGATAAAGGCAACATTGAATAATTGGGACCTACTTAAACTGATAAGCTTCTGTAAACAAAGGACACTGTCACTAAGACAAAATGGCAACCCACTAACTGGGAGAAGATCTTGACCAACCCTGCAACAGACAAAGGTCTGATCTCCAAAATATATAAAGAAATCAAAAAACTAGACTTTAAAATGCTAATTAACTCAATTAAAACATGGGGCACTGAACTAACAGGGAATTCTCAACAGAAGAAGTTTAACCGACTGATGACTATCTTCAATATCATCACAAAAGTTTTGTTTGGCAAATGATGGATATAAAGACAGTGATCCATATCAGAAAACTAGACTGAGCTTTCAAGCTCCTGTTGAAGAGAAGAAGGGGGAAGAATATGAGCAAAGAAGTCAGGAATATAAGGCTAAGTCATTCCACTGAGACACTCTGCCTGAGCTATTTGGAGCTCAACAGAACCAGCTCTGCTGCGACTGACAGAGCATGGGATCAAAGTGGAAGTGCTAAATGTGGCTAACAATTGGGGCAGATTAAAACCCAATGATAATGGCACTGGGATTTGTCTCTACTTCACATACAGGCTTTATGTGATCCTATTATGTCTGAATGCCTACCTTCATCAATCTGCATTGAGGGGGACTACGGTTGTCCTGACTAACGAATCTTTTATTTTGCAGTGGGTATCACAGAACTCACTTCTTTAAAAAACACACAGAATGACTTTATGTAATATCCTGAGTCTCAATGAGAGGACAACATACTGACAGTCAGTGGACTGGAGTGCCATGACCTTGGGCAGGTTTTCTTGGATTCAACCACCTAACTATTAGCTCAATGTTGAAGGACAGGCGTAGCTGTCCTGCAAATGCTTTTCTATCTGTTCAGATTTTTCTTACTCATTTTGGAGATAGGCATACCTTCTCTTTTCATTGACTCAGTCAGTCAGGAAGTAGGTTTCTCATCAGAGAACAAAATACATACATCCTTCCCTTCTTATGCTTGCTTGAACTCATAATGGAGACAACGAATTTGTTTCTGACTTAAACAGAAGAGTTTTTTCAACCTAGAGAGTGGGCAGGTAAGAAGCTCAAGCACAGAAAGATAGCCAAAAGACAGCGGACCACTAGTGAACCTGATAGAAGGGATAGAAGGAAGTACTCTACAACATATGGGCACAGGAGAACACTTCCTAAATAAAAACCCAGCAGCACAGACATTAATGGCAACTTTGAATAAATGGGACCTCCTGGAACTGAGAAGCTTCTGTAAAGCAGAGTACACTGTCACTAAGACTAAAAGGCAAACAACTGACTGGAAGAAGATTTTTACCAACCCCTCAACAGACAAAGGTCTGATCTCCAAAATATATAAAGAACTCAAGAAACTCAATGTTAAAATATTAATTAACCCAATTAAAATTGGAGTACTGAACTGAACAGAGAATTTCAACAGAAGAAGTTCAATGGACAAAAGACACTTAAAGTCAGGCTCAACTTCCTTAACAATAAAGGGAAATGCAAATCAAGACAACTTTGAGATATCATCTTACACCTGTCAGAATGGCAAAAATAAAAGACACGAATGATAGCCTTTGCTGGAAAATTGTGGAGAAAGGGGTATACTCATCCATTGCTGTTGGGAATTCAATATGTGCAACCATTTTGAAAAGTAGTGCTTCGGGTTCTGAGGAAATTTTGGATCATCATATCCTTTGCACCAGCAATACCACTCTTGAGAATATACCCAAGAGATGCCCTATCAGAAAACAAAAGTATATGCTCAAATATGTTCATCGCAGCATTGTTTGTTATAGCCAGCACCTGGAAACAACCTAGATGCCTACCAATGGAAGAATGAATGAAGAAAGTATGGAATATATACATGTTAGAGCACTACTTAGGAGTAAAAATAAAACAATGACTTTTTGAATTTTGCATGCAAATGGATGGAAATATAAAACACTATCCTGAGTGAGTTAAGCCAGACCCAAAAAGAGGAACATGGGATGTACTCACTCATATTTGTTTTCTAGTCATAATTAAAGGACATTGATCCTATAATTCATGATCCTAGAGAAGCTAAATAAGCAGGTGAACTTAAAGAAAAACATATAGGCATCCTCCTGAATATTAGCCTTCATTAGGCGATGAAATAAGACAGAGACAGAACCCACATTGGAGCACTGAACTGAAATTTCAAGGTCCAAATCAGGAGCAAAAGAGAAAAGAGCACGAGCAAGGATCTCAGGACCGCGAGGGGTGTACCCACACAGTGATGCAATGGGGATGGTCTATCAGAATCTCAGCAAGTCCAGCTGGCATGGTTCTGTAAAAGCATGGGATAAAACAGGACTCGCTGAAAATAGTGGACAATGAGGACTACTGAGAACTCAAGAACAATGGCAATGGGTTTTTGATCGTACTTCACTTACTGGCTTTGTGGGAGTCTAGGCCATTTGGATGCTCACCTTACTAGCCCTGGATGGAGGTTGGTGAACCTTGGACTTCCCAAAGGGCAGGGAACCCTGATTTATCTTAGTGCTGAGGAGAGATGTGGACTTTTTTGGGGGTAGGCGAGGGAAATGGGAGGCGGTGAGGGGAGGAGGCAGAAATCTTTAATAAATAAATAAATTTTAAAAATTGCTTTATCTATCCTGTGTTTTTTGTTTTTCCATATAAAGTTTATTACTTTCCTCTCAAGTTATATGAAGAATTTTGATATGATTTTAATGGGGATTGCACTGAATCTATAGATTTCTTTGGGAGAATTGCCATTTTCACTATGTTGATCCTCCCAAAGCAAGAGCAAGGGAGATCCTTCCATTTTCTGGTATCCTCTTGAATTTCCTTCTTAAAAGTCTTAGAGATGTTTTCAAATACATCTTTGTCTTCCTTGTTCAGAGTTACCCCGAGATATTTTATGCTATTTGTGGCTATCATGAACGGTGATGCTTCTGTGAATTCCATCTCTGCATACTTATCTCAGTGTATAGGAGGGCAAGTGATTTTTTTAGAGTTAATCTTGTATCCTGCCACATCACTAAAGGTCTTTATCAGTTTTTGAAGTTCTTTGGAACAGTTTTGGTGTCACTTATGTATCATATCATCAGCAAATAATGAAAGTTTAACTTCTTCCTTTCCAATTTGAATCCACTTGATCTCCTTATGTTGCCTTATTGCTATTGATAGAACTTCAAGCACATTATTGAAGAGGTAAGGAGAGAGTGGAGTCACTTATCTATCATATCATCAGCAAATAATGAAAGTTTAACTTCTTCCTTTCCAATTTGAATCCACTTGATCTCCTTATGTTGTCTTATTGCTATTGCTAGAACTTCAAGCACTATATTGAAGAGGTAAGGAGAGAGTGGAGTCACTGTCAAAAGCCTTTGCAGGGGCTGCATTAACTGAGAAATTAGGGCACTCTTTTGAATATAGTGATCAGAGCTCTAAGGCTCAAGTCCCAGCCTGAGTCCTACCTCTTTGTTGGTCTACATGGTTTTCACATCAGAAGCATGTGGAGTTTATGAGGCAAGTCCCAAGAGGTTTGAAATACTGCAGGAATTGATATGCATGGAGCATCTGGGTGCACAATAAATGCTAGTCTTTTTCTCATGTAAAGTTGGTGCCTAGGATGTTGTGGTGATGGCTGCTTGGTATAGTGTAAGCATCAAAGATCTGATCCCCCAGAAACCCACTTGGTGTTCTGGCTAAAGAGTCTTGCCTCACTGTCAATGGATATATTTGTTTAACAAGTTCTGCATGAATGACTGAAGTTAGAGAATTACTGAGCTTTACTCCCAACATTGATCACTGTGCTGCTTAATTCATGTTCACACATACATGCATGTGAACACACACACATGAAGAAACAAGCATACACACATATACTCTGTAAGTAAACCACACACAAAATGAATAAAAGTCAAAGAGTGCCTAAGTCTCTGCTTGATCCCACAGTACCCCAGGAAATGGTAATTGGGGTCTTTTATAAACCTCTTACAAAGGACTTCAAAGAATGTCTGTCTTCCCAGGCCATGACATTATGTTTCAGTACCTTTAGCATTCCTCATCAGACCACACTGGGATCTGTCCATAGAACACTTGCACAGGACACTCATGTTGATAGGTTACCCAGATAAACTGAGGTGAAGATAGTTAGCATGATCCCCACCTCATCACACAGCCTTCATCTAAGGGAAAAGTGCTCTCCAGCTCAATAAGCCAGCATTCTTTCACACCTTCCTGACATCAAACACAGACTTACAGTCATATTTCCTTCCATGAACTTTCAGGAGAAAAGCATGGAGAAAAACAGCAGATCTAAGGAAACACCTGGCCATGCTTCATTCCCTCAGGACCTTTCTGCTCTCTTTGGATATGCCAAAACCTTATTCATCCCTTTAACATTTACTGAGAGCCCTGAATTTGTAAGGTACCATTAAAACTTCTGAGACTGGGAGGTGAAAATTGAGACATATCTATGGCCCTCAGGGAACTCATCTTATATTCCAAAGAGATGTCAGATGGAAAAGTTTGTCCTAGATACTGTGAAATTTTTAGAGTCAGAGGAAATTTCAGCTGTAGCTGATACGAGACCCCCTGCCTAATTGAGGGTGCTGGAAGAAAGTAGACATTGGAGATGGCCGGAAACCCAGTTCCCTAAGAATTTCCTTGAGTCCTGTGCTAACCCCACAGTATCCTGCAGGCATTTTTTGTAAGCTTGTGCCTCAAGAGTTGTAAAACTCCAATGAGGTATGCTTAGCTAACACAGACACACCATTATAGATACCACCTACATTCTGGAGTGTTCTTTATCTGCAAGAGAAGCAAGTGAATTGAGGGAGAGCAGCAACATTCCTATATCTCTTTGGGTTTTACTCTTAGATGATATTGAAGTTTTTGCCTTCAACAAAATCATAAAGAACATAATGTCCACCAAGTCAGCCACAGGGGGAGAAAATTCATCACTGAGTGAATTATACCCTTTTCCAGGGGCCTCTGATTACAGTTGTCAACTAGGTGCTTTTTGGGTCTGGCACAAACTTCTGACCCTTCCCTCTTATGTAGGACAGATGAAGGAAGAGATATGCTTACTCCAAGACCAGACAAAACTCTCTGTATTTAAGAATAGTCAGTTAACCTCAGCAGAGAGACACTACCAAGGAAAAGCACTTCAGTTATTTCCATTTTAATGTCCCTGATACATTCTAAAGTTTCAGCAAGATAGGTCTAAAGTGAAGAGTCAAATACCTGTCTCTCTTCTATACCAAAAAGCCTACATTTACACTTGACTCTCCCTCGACTGTTGACTCCAATATAGACCCAAGCTGTGTGTGTTGTTTAATTTATAACTTTAAAATTTCGGCAGTCCCTGCAGCACTAGTGTAGTGGATGCCACTTGCTAACTTGCTTGCAGCCTCAAACTCAGCTAGGTTTCATACACAGCACATGACCACTTCCAAGGGAATGATGCTACCCACAGTGGACTGGGTTTGATTAACACTTGACTAACAGTCATGCTTACAGACACACCTGATGAGGCAATTCCTCAACTGAGACTCTTATCTGCTTCTAAGTTGGGTCAGGTTGGCAGTTAAAGCCTAATGTGATAGGGATGATGCGTAATTTTGATAAATCAATATATTGGTAAAACACCTATAATATAAAAAAGCCTATCTGATTTTCATTAAAATGTTTACCTTTCATGGACATCCATTACTGCTCTGAAAATTTGTTAGGACACGTCTGTCAGAGGTTGACCCTCTTGTGTCATATATATCCTTGTCACATATAACCTCTCCCTAGATACACTCCTACTTGGGACTGAATCTTACATGTGTGTGACTTAGTTGAACTTGGCAGCTTGTTTCAATTCATGCCAATATAGCTGATATCTCCACCTACAATCAAATTACACTTATGTCAAATAAAAAATACATTTGATATCACGGAATGCCCAGGGAGCACATGTCTAGGAGACAATAATGTATCTGTGGAAGTCATGGGTACAAGCAACCAGATCTGCCCAGGTCTTTGTAAAAAGAAGGAGAGCAACAGGTGTTCAAATCATAAAATGTTTTGGAAGGAAGTGCAGATGCACAGCTCATGGGAGAATCCAGAGGAATGTAGGTTTGAGCTGGCTCACTCCAAGATTGCCCAGATATATGCAGAAGTAGTGCCAGGATTCTTATTTCTTAATTAGAAATGTCAAAGATGAAAAGGAACAAATGCTCGGATTGATGTTGGAATTGTAATGAAGTTTACAGAACAAAAGATTGAGAATACAGCAGTGTGTATGCCTGACCAATATATCACAGATCTCCAACACAAAATTAAACAATAAACATCCAAATTACCAGCAAAAAGAAGGACAGAATTCAGGAACAGCAAGAGCCAAACTGCCTGACAAATTGTTCTTACCTGTATGGCTCCTGGCAATATGGGGCAGGAAGGAAATTTGTGCCCAAAGATAGACAAAGAGTGGGGCTTTTTTATATAGAATATTTTTTTGTGTAAAGCATTGTACATTGCAAGATGAAAAAAAATGGCTTTAAATCTCTGTTTTTTTTAACACTCTCTCTATGTTCTTTCAAGTCAAATTGAAAGAGGCAGGTGGTGGATTTGGGTTTCTGTGTTGTGAAACAATAATGAGAATAATAGTTGCTCATTCCAGAATTCATCCTTTTTCTTTCAAATAGCCCTCTCCCTGTCTCTTACACCTGGCCTGTTCCCATTGCTTGAGGGCTGATGTCAACTCATGTGTCTCCCTGAGGAGCCCTCTCAGAACACACTAGCCTTCCATTTAATCTACTCTGGAAGCCCAACACTTAGGGTGACTTTGATCACACAGCCTACTGTGGTTGCACACACTGACACAATAAAGCTGTTACAGTGGGTCTTGCTCTCATTTCCCATGGAGCTTCAATGACCATCTCCTCAAACAGCTCATCAAGCTAGAGAACATTTATCCTTTTCTGTGTTATTCACATCGTTGCCTCTTCTCTCCCACAAACCAGCTTCTTCCGAAGCAGGATCCTTGATTGTGGTTAGACTTTAAAATATTATATTTTAATAAAATATTAAATAGACTTTAAAATATTAAGATTGATTAGACTTTCAAGGTTGCATTATTATGAACAGACGTGATACCTATATGTTATGCATGTAATTATGACAGCCTAAAGTTACAGGAGCCATTTTCAAGTTGTGCATGCGTTTATATTTATCTCCTCCTGAGTATAACAAGCTGCCCATCATGGGTGATAATACATTTTACTGGTTAGTTCTGGAATCTATTGGCATAGAACATGTTGTGGTTTGAGTGAGAAATGTCCCCCATAAGCTCCCATATTTGAACATTTTTTCCCAAACAGGTGGTGCTCTTTGAAGTGGTTGCCGGACCTTTAGGAGGCAGAGAATTGCTGGAGGAAGTGGACACTGAAGATAGGCTCTAAGAATCTATAGACTCGCCCGACTTCCTGATCTCTCTCTGCTTCTTAATTGTTAATGCAATGTGGCCAGTGAGCCTCAGACTCCTGTTGCTCTGCCATTTCAATAGCTATTGAAACAATCCCTCTGAAATTCTGGGCAAAATAAAACCTTCTCTCCCTTAAGTTGTTTTTGTGTTGATGTTTTTTGCTGGCTTGTTTATTTGCCACAATGTTTTGCATAGCAGATGGAATGAAACCATTACATTTTGTAAGTACATACATGAGATTAAAACAAAAACAACCCTCAGAAGGACAGATGCCCAAGGAAGAAAGAATATTTAACATATTGAAATAGCATTTCATTTCCTTTCTCTCAAGATCATTAAAGATCTATTTAAGAAAGGATAAACCAATCACACAGGGTCACCTAACATGTAGTGACTCCTGCCAAGTAACACAGTCTTAATCCTTAGAATTTGTAAATACACAGTACAGCAGGAAATCAGGACATAAAAGTGATATATCCAAGTTTTAGCTTCCACTGAGAGGGATCATAATTTAAAAATATTACTTTGCAAATAGAAGATTAAGATTCACAAAAATGTGTCATCTCAGGATAAGATGATCTTTAAATTCAATGGCAAACCTCTGTATCAAAAGAGACACAGGGAAACAGTGGTGTGCTCACAAAACAATGGAAACAGTAAGAGAACTGATACATACTGAGGAATATCAAAAGCCAACTTTCCTAGCACATCTTGAGGAAGTAGGGTCCCCACCAACACATTTATTCCAGATCCTGAGAATAAACATCAACCCCTTTCAAGTATTTGTTTTATTAGAAAATTTTATACCAGTCCTTGGAATTAATACATTGGACAAAGGGTTGGTTTGGGAAGTCCTTCTGTCTATGTTTGCTTTTATTGGTTAATGAATAATGTTGTTTCAGACAGTAGCTTAGCAGAATAGACCTAGGTGGTAAAAGTAAACAATGATAGGAGAAACAGGGTAGGGTCAGTGAGAAGCCAAATAGACACCACCATGGAAGAACACCTTCTCTGGAGTTGCCAAAAATTTGTTGGTAAGACATGAACTACTGGTGATACAGATAAATGCAAATAGTTTTGTTTAGAATAAGGGAGGAATCTAGAAATACGATTAAGCTATTGGCCAAACAGTGTTGTGAATAATATAGGTTTTATGTGATTATTTCAAGTCAAGGTGGTCAGGAAACTAACTAATGAGTGGCCTCCACCAACAAAGGGTATTGCAGATTCATTGACTATCCTGATATGGCTTGTCTGGGTAAAACCTATGTTGTATGAATAAATTGGCTACACACCAGAGATATGGAACTAACAATAGACAAATTCTAACTAGGTGAACCAATGAATAATTTTCGGGTTACTAACAGGAAAATTGGTGAGCGAGCACTTACAGTAGAAATGACTCAATAGCAGTTGGTTCAACAAAGCCCACCCCAGCATGGTTAATAGTTCAGTAAGGCTGAGAACCTGAAATTCACTGTGCAGCCTTAAGGCAGATCAGTGATCTGAAGAGTGGTTTTTTTTTTAATCTTTGGCTCAGTTGATCTGAGCCTCATCTAAGCATCTCTATTTATCTGTGATGATTGCTCAGTTATATATTTACTGCCAATATACTGTTTGGAGGACGTTGCCTTGTGAATCTGCTCAGGTTATCAAACTCTCTATAGCTAATTTGAGTTGTTTGCTTCCTATCTAAGTAGCTTTCCTGCAGGATAGAATCTATCAACCAAAACTACATATTGGCATTAAAGAACTTTATATGTGGAGATGGATGGGTCAGAGTCAGATAAGAAAGTAAAATTATGGGTTCACACAGGAGAGATAAAAGAAAAGGAGAGGGAGCTTGAGAGCACTACCCTGTAGGATTTCAAAATGGAAGAAGAGACCTGAGCTAAGTAGGAAACAGCCACAGCGTTTTCCATAGTCACTACTCCTGTTTAGGCCACAAAATCTCCAAGCAGCTCGCCCAAGCATTGGAAGTTTCTACTCTGAGAGGGCCAGCTAGAGTGTGGCACAGATGACCTTTTTCCCTGGAGTTATGCTCACCATTGGCAGAAGGAGGCATATCTCTCTAGAGTCTCAACAAAAAGTCTCACTGATGTAACAAACGGCTTATGAAGGACCCTTGGGGAAGATTCAAAACTAACATAATTGGGAAAAAATGCATATTCCAGGATGTTATGATGTCAGTCTACACTGTCACATCTGCCTTTCTTCTGATCATATGAACAGGATGCTTGCTGCTTGGGGAAGCATCTCATCTGGCATTGTAATACCAGGGCATCAAAATGTCCTCTTTGCTCGTCTTCTCCCCCAGAGGAGTCTCTATCTCAGGTACAGTGCATTGAACCACTTGCAGGAATAATAAAAACAGATAGAGCATCCAGCTTGAGATATGACATACATGGCCACAATTACATTGGCAGCAACAAGAAACAGATGAAGAATTCTGAGCATCAATGGAAGCTGAGGACGTAATACCAAAGCTAAGACATGTAACACCATGGGGAGTTGCAGAGTTCCAGAGAATATATTGAGTTACATTCTGGAAGAATCTAAGACTGCAAAAGATGGCTTTCCTAATCAGAAAGTAGAAAAACTGAGACTATGCGAAATATAGGCAGTGATGAGACAAAGGTGGTAACTGAAAATGAAGAACCCCATTTCCCAATTCCAGGAAGATAATGAAAGCATTTTTAAAGGTTAATGAGCCACAAATCCTGGCAGTCAAAGCTCAGGAGATGGAATGTCATTTCAATCCCATGTAATGAATCTCTGCCTTAAGCATCTAAAATGATGTATCTCTGCCTTGAGCATCTGGAGCAATATTTCTTTACCTTAAGCATCTATAACAATGCATCTCTGCCTTGAGCATCTGCTGTCATGCCCCTCTAATGAGCAGAAATTAACATCTGCTTTGAAATGCAATATACTACTGGGATAGACCAACCATAGCATGCTACTCTGGATGTACACTTTTATATATTTACACCCTAAATTTGATATCAAGACCTGAGCCCAAACAGACTTCACAGTTCGGCGTTTCCCCATGCTGTGATAATTCAGTAGCCCTCTGGACACATCCACCAGGAGTCTTGAGGGGAGGAAGCAAAGGCATTCATGTTTGAATGTCTCTCATCTCAATCTCCCCAACATTTTTTTAAGGTCACACCATTCCCTTTTCTGATTCAGAATATTAACTCAGAGCTCAATACTTTTTAACCAACTGTCTTGTTCTTCAGCCATGGCTCAGTCAGTAAGGTGCTTTCCATACAAATGAAGAACATAAGCATCTTCAACAAATTGTGCTGGCAAAACTGGAAGTCAATCTGTAGAAGAATGAAAATAGATCCATATCTATCACCATGCACAAAACTCAAGTCCAAATGGATTAAAGACCTCAATATCAGTCCAAACACACTGAACCTGATAGAAGAGAAAATGGTAAGTACTCTACAACACATGTGCACAGGAGAACACTTCCTATGTATAACCACAGCAGCACAAACACTAAGGACATCATTGAATAAATGGGACCTCCTGACACTGAGAAGCTTCTGTAAAGCAAAGGACCCTGTCACTAAGACAGAAAGGCAACCCACTGACTGGGAGAAGATCTTCACCAACCCCGCAACTGACAAAGGTCTGATATCCAAAATATACAAAGCACTCAAGAAATTAGACCATAAAAGGTTAATCAATCCAATTATAAAATGGGGCACTGAGCTGAACAGAGACTTTTCAACAAAAGAAGTTCAAATGGCCAAAAGACACTTAAAATCATGCTCAACTTCCTTAGCAATCAGAGAAATGCAAATCAAGACAACCTTAAGATAGCATCTTACACCTGTCAGAATGGCTAAAATCAAAAACACCATTGATAGTCTCTGCTGGAGAGGGTGTGGAGAAAGGGGCACTCTCATCCATTGCTGGTGGGAATGCAAACTTGTGCAACCACTTTGGAAAGCAGTGTGGCGGTTTCTCAGGAAAGTCGGGTTCAACCTACCTCTCGACCCAGCAATACCACTATTGGGAATATACCCAAAAGATGCCCAAACATACAACAAAAGTATATGCTCAACTATGTTCATAGCAGCATTGTTTGTAATAGCCAGAACATGGAAACAACCTAGATGTCCTTCAATGGAAGAATGGATGAAGAAAGTATGGAATATATACATATTAGAGTACTACTCAGCAGTAAAAAACAATGACTTCTTGAATTTTGCATACAAATGGACGGAAATAGAAAACACTATCCTGAGTGAGGTAAGCCAGACCCAAAAAGAGGAACATGGGATGTACTCACTCATATTTGGTTTCTAGCCATAAATAAAGGACATTGAGACTATAATTTGTGATTCTAGAGAAGCTAATTAAGAAGGTGAACCCAAAGAAAAACATATAAGCATCCCCCTTAATATTAACCTTCATCAGGCGATGAAAGAAGACAGAGACAGAGACCAACATTGGAGCACTGGACTGAAGTCTCACGATCCAAAGGAGGAGCAGAAGGAGAGTGAGCATGAGCAAGGAACTCAGGACCGCGAGGGGTGCACCCACACACTGAGGAAATGGGGATGTTCTATCGGGAACTCACCAAGGCCAGCTGGCCGGGGACTGAAAAAGCATGGGACAAAACCTGTCTCGCTGAACATAATGGACAATGAGGACTACTGAGAACTGAAGAACAATGGCAAGGGGTTCTTGATCCTATTGCACGTAATGGATTTGTGGGAGCCCAGGTAGTTTGGATGCTCTCCTTAATAGACCTGGATGGAGGTGGGTGGCCCTTGCACCTCCCACAGGGCAGAGAAACCTGCTTGCTCTTTGGGCTGAGGAGGAAGGAAGACTTGATTGGGGGAGGAGGAGGGAATAGGAGGTGGTGGCGGGGAAGAGGCAGAAATCTTTAATAATTAAATAAATAAATTAATAAAAACATAAAAAAATTTGATCCCTTCAACTTGTGCAAGAATCTCAGAATTAAAGATAAAAATGCACCACTCAGTTCTGAGGAGAGAGCCCCACCTGGGTCTCTGAGTCTCACTCTTTGGTCAAGGGGAATTGGTCAGCTCCAGGTTCAAAGAAATGATGTATCTTAAACATGACAGAGAGTAACTAAGAAAGACACCCATGGTTAATTCTGGCCTCTGCATGCATGCATACACATTTCCATAAAATGTTACACTCATCTTTTTAAACAACAGTGTTTCCAATTTATATTATACACATTTCAGTGGCAGAGCTTTGACCTTAACTTTGACTGCTCTTTGGTGTTATAGGAATGGCCAGCTGCATCCTGCCACCTGTCTCCAGCTCTGGCTAGCTTTTCCAGAAATAATTTTACAGAAACTGTATTCTTTTAAATACTGCTTGACCCATTATTTCTAGCCTCTTATTAGCTAATTCTCACATCTTGATAGAGCCCTTTCAAATAATCTGTGTAGCACCATGATCTGCTGGCTTACCAGGGATATTCTTAAGCTGCTTCTGTCTCAGAGAGGGGTGGCATGGCATCTGTCTTACTCAGCTTCTTTCTCCCAGCATTCTGTTCTGTTTACTCTGCCTATCTAACCTGCTTTCCTATCAAAAGGGCCAAGGCAGTTTCTTTATAAACCTATAGACATACAGCCCTACTCCATCACTTTGGCCTGCCTCACACAATGACATTAGAAGAAATCTTTCTATAAGAACCCTGTCCACTATCTCATTTGGCCTTTTGAATCCTGTCTCCTCTATTCCTAAGACATAAGGAAGCTAGGCTCATCATGTTACACAGTCTAACAAAGTTCCAACAGAAAGGAAGGATGGAATCAAGATCCGAATTTATTGCCAAAGTCTAAAATCTTAACCAAGGAACTCAGTGCATGACCATACTTTTCTTTCCACTGAGAATGAACCCACACTCTGAGGAGCTGAAAGGCAAATTCACACTGCATCTACCCCACATTGGTCCTTGACAGATGTGAAGAGCATTATGATGGCCCCTGATACAATGACATTTTATTCCTCTGGAGTTGACTGGCCAGTTGGCCACCTACCTTACTCAATATTTCCTTCTGTGATTGGATTTCCAGAATCCTCCATCCCTTCACATCATTGCTAAGTCACACACTTCCCAATGCCGCTTTCAGATTTTACATCGACAGACTTTGCCACCAGAGTGATGGGATGAACTGTAGTATGTGCCCCATTATTTTATAAAAGAGGGGCCCTGAATAATAACCTTTCTATATTCCTGCAAAATCTAAACCAGAAAATCAGCATGTAAATGTGACATCCCTGCACCCCTACAAGGTGTTAAACTGGTGGTGTAGATTGCAGTGAACAGGATTGACATTCCAATGAAGGGGCATCTCTGCCCAACTTAAGAAAAGTCTCATAGGAAGTGAAGTAGATCTATTTTCTGAATAGAAGATGCAGTTGGGCCAGTCAGTACCAGAATCCACTGTGTCTGCCTCCCATGCAGTGACATTACAAGCACACACTCCACCTTGGAAAGCTTTGAATAAGGTCTCTGGAGTCTGAACTCAGGCCTGTATACACACAGCTTCTTTATCACTGACAAAGAAAATCTCTTTTCAGTATGTTAGTCTTAACTTTAGACTCATATAGAAAGTGATTGCTCATTTATGAATTCACAGCACAGTGACTACAGAATTCCAATGGTGTTCAAATTAAGAAAACAATATCACAAAGTTAAACAAAGTACTGATTATAAATAAGCACTTGTATACCCCATCTGCCACATGGACCTTGCTGCCCCTTCCCTTTAGTTCTCTCTGAACACTCCTCCAAATCCTGGCATGGGAGGCTTTTCCTGCCTTGCCGTGGCAAACTGTTGGACACTGTATGTTCTATCTTCCTCATTTAGCTAGACCAGTCATTTTATGGGCGTAATGTTTTTGTTAGAGTTACCTCAACTGACCACTTTAGGCTTTGTAAAAACTCAAATGACCTTAAAACAGCCAGGGAAAACATCTTAACATTGTGTCCATTATAATGTCAGTACAAAAAATTAGAAATCAAGACCTGCATCCTGGTCAAGACTTTTTAATCACCATTCCAGTTCCATCTGAGGTTACTCACTGTCTTTTGATGCCTAGATGAATTTTTGCTTTAACTAAACTTTGGCTTTCCCTAAAGCCAGTTTGAATTGTGTTTTATCACTTGGAACTGAAAAGTCTCCTGCGAGACTAGGGGATATGATGGGCTCTGGAGAATGAAGCCAGCTTATGCATCCCTTTATGTCCTAGGGGAGCTGTTAAAGAGACACTGACATTTCTACCAGCTTGAGTTTCAAGTGCAAGGATAAGTATCCTATAGCAAATCAAGGCTGTCCCTGACTCACAACCCTGTTGTATGTTTCTCAGTGTCGCTGTTCCGTGTTTCCTCTCTTCCTGCAGTTGCTTAGATTTCTGCTCCTTACCATCATCCATGTATATCTATCACTCCCTTCTCTCAGAAAATTGAAAAAGAAATTGCCATGATCAACATCACAGCACTATCATCCACTGCCGAAGATGCACGGAAATCATCTGTCGGGGGAAATAACTCTTCATCTCCTGATCTGGGAAGGGCTAGACTTCACACTAATGTGGGCAGACAGTCTTTCAGAAGTGTATTTCTATGAGTGTTCAACTGAATGATACCACAATAGATGGCTGGGGAAGATAAGTAGAAAGAAGATTGTATGTCCTTTGAAAGCAACAAAGAAGCTGACAAATACCATGGATCACAATTATTCCAAATGCACATGGGACCCTTTTTTCAAGAATGCAGAATCTGGCCTTTTTAAGCAGAAGGAAACAGAGAACTCAGTGACATTTACCCTAAGATCTCTCCTTGTCTCCGGAGCTAGAGTGCTCTTAAACATTGTCATCTTACGTTCACAGGAATGCCTATAGTGTAGACACTACCCAATGGGTGCAGCTGGAGATTTGTCAATATCTCATCACAGTTGGATCTGCTTGGCATACTGTGTGAGATCTGAGTCTAGGTTCAGCAAATGTTAAATCCTTCTACTAAGTGTAGTTTGTCAAGCAGAATTAAGGTCAATAATTTAATACCAGTGTTGTCAGAGGCTTTGGTTAACAGAAAGATCTTGATCAAAATCTTATGGGCAAATCACAGGGAGAGAGTGGATGGTGGGAACTTTAAAAGGTTATGACTTAATACTGGGAAATAACAGATATGAAAATTGACAAGCACATAGAGAGATTGTAGATAGATAAAAATTTATATAGATGGAAAATAGATAGAGAATAGATAGATTAATGGACAGAAAGAATTATATAAATGGACATTGATTAATATAATAATCAACATACAGATATATACAGATAGATAGATTGATACATCAATAGAATAATATAGAAACATAGAGGAAACATGTACAGAGGAATAATTATACATATCTTAGAGATACAGAGATAAATACATAGAAAGACTAATAGATACATAGATACACCTAATAGATTGAAAGTGTGATTAAATAGGAGTTAACATAGGTAGATAAGTAGATAGATGGATAGATATATGACTGATAGAGTAACAAATATACACATATGTGACAGATAAATTATAGCGCGATGGTAAATAATAATTGATCATCCAAATATAAATGATTAATAGATATGTGGTGGTTTGAATAAAAATGATACTCTATCAGCCTATGGGGAGTGACATTATTGGGAGGTGTGGCCTTGTTGGAGAAAGAGTGTCACCAGAGATACTCTTTGATGTCTGAAGCTCAACATAGGTCCAGTGTTTTATTCTTCCTTCCTGCTCCCCAAGGGTCTGGATGTAGATCTCTTCCCTTCTCCTGCGCCATGTCTCCCTGAAGTCTGGTATAATTCTGCCATGATGTTAATGGTCAGAACCCAATTAAATGCTTTCCTTTATAAGACTGATGGTGGTCATGTTATCTCTTCACAGCAGTAGAAACCATAACTAAGACAAGATAAATAGAAAGATAGATAGACAGAGAGACTGGTGTTAGATATTTGGTAAACAAATGAGGAATAAATGGATAGATGGAAGGATGGATGGATAGATGAACAATGAGAGAGATGATATTAATAGATTAAAAGAAATATAATTAATACATTATTGAAAGTCTCATGGCTTCTAGGACCCAGGAAAAGACAGAGAAGATTCCTCCAGCTGCCTAGTTCTTGATATGCAGAATGAGTAATGTGCCTCCAATGCACAATACTACTAACAGTAGCTGTAAGTAACTTCCTGACACATTGATTATAACTTCTCAGAATAAAGATTCAAACTTACTCTATACACACACACTGAGCCCTGTTTAGATTGTGTCTTTCACAGTCTAGTAGGTGATTTAGCAATAAAACCATATCGGGATACTGAGGAATGAGAGCAACAGCTTTTCCACTAGAAAAGTGAGTCTTAAAATGGAAAGGAGATGCAATGGGAACTCTAAGCACGAAGTAGATCAGGGAGAACAAGTGAGAAAACTCATGTGCTGACCTATAGGTGTTCACGTGTATACAGTAGTGAGTGTACGTGCGTTTATATAAAAGGCTTTTCCAGATGTTAGTTCTCTGAAAGGCCACAGATGCAAACATCAGACTCATTCAGTATTCATCATTCCAAGTGCTGGGGTTTAACTTCTGATATCATTCCCCGAAGAAGAAGATAACAGCACTCCATGGAGAAATGGTGGATTGATAGGCAGAGGGAAGCAGAAGGCAGAAGCCTAAAATATCTCATGCATCCAGGGAGTAACTAAGTTCTCAAACATCACAAATGTCAAAGGAAAACATGAGATGGCAGGAAGGCTTGTTGGTTGCTGACCAGGGACAATTTAACATCGCAGAAAACAATAATAGCTGCCATTTTAAATCTTTGGAAGAAAATGTTTCTTAATCCCAACTGCTTTGATTAAAAAAACAGTGGGTCCTTGGGGTGGCATTCCAACTCATAAACACAAAGGAATCATGAAATTAGAACCCCACCACCTGGCAGCCACCATATATGCCTTAATTGGCTCAGGTAAGAATCGTTAATGGATTCTGCCGCTGACTGGAAGTCTAAGAAAATGGCTATTTGCAAAGTGTCATCATCTTGATGCAGAAGAAACAACTTTGAAATGAAGCAACTGCAACTCATCCTGATGATCAAAGAAACCATCACTTGTGAAGAAACAGCCTGGATATTTAAAAGGACCCATTGGAAGTACAAACAGAACTTGGAACAAGGACATGAAATAATACCAGCCAGAGGTTGTTCAACAAAGAGAAAATGAATTGTATAAGCGTGTCACAGTCTGAACAAAAAGTGTGGGAATGTGCTATGGAATAGGGACAGGTCACATACAGTGTCTTAGACTAAGGCCTCAGTTGGAAAACAGTAATTTGGCTGCAATGAACACAATCAGACAAATAATAAAATGATTAGAAAGCATGGAGTTGAAGTAATCATTTGTAGAAATGTCTCTTTGTACAATTGAGAACCCCAGTGAATCCCTGTGGATAAGTTTTCAGGATAAAATCACAACAGAAAAACAACAACAATAATAAAAGTAACATCAATAACAATAGTAATAATAGTAATAATAATAATAATGTCATTTGTTTGTCTTGAGAAAGAACACTAACCATTGTGGGAATTCTGGAGGAGAAATTTGAGACAGGAATTTTTTCAGAATCATGAAAGCAATCAAAAGACCAATAGAGCACAGCAAGGAGAAATAATCAATCAGGACTTGAGGTTGAAGTGCCTGATGAATATAAGTAAACACAGATAATGCTTTCTTAAATATTAGATAAGCAGCAGTTAATATGACAAGTGACATCTGTCATTTATTGAAATCTGATCTAAGAGGAAGTGATGAGGCATGTAAGCCATCATGCAGGCAATAAAGAAGGAAGGGCAGAGATGAGAATTGGGGGCTTCTGAGTCCTTGCTTGCATATGACACCTTCCTCCTCCTCATATGCCAGGATGCACCATGCCCCAGCAAAGAATCACCACTTTTGGCTCCTAGTGTTTCCAGTGGGGTTCTGTCACTTGCTGCTCATCACAGTTTGCTTTACCTTTAAACTAGCTATTAACCTTGAGTCATATGAAAAGATGGAACCGTGGCTATCTGAATGGAATAAGTGAATGTCTATGGGGCTATTACTGCTAATTGATACAGAACAGTTATACCACTGTGGGTGTTACCTTAGTGCATCCAGAAGCAAGTTGGCCTAGGCAGTATAAGATATTGCCTGGAAAGCACATCCTCCATGGCAGCTTCAACTGTCAGTAGTCTATAAGTAAAGTGATAGAGAATAATGCACTTCCTTGATTTCAGATTCAGCTGTCAGTACCTCCCCAATAAATGTCTGGGCCTCTTCTGGCAGTGGTGTTTTTCTTTCTTTTTTTTCTTTTTATGACGATCTCATTTTACATACCTGAGTTAAATCAATCCGCTGTCCTTCCACTCCTGCCAACTTCTCCCTTCCCCATCCTCCATCCACTACTCCAATAAGAACTCAGTGTTTGATAAGGCCAGGAAAACATATCTGAAGGCAGTTTCAATTGCTAATAGCTCCCCAATAAGTGCTAAGGCCTAGAGCACCTGTCCTCGATGGCCACTTCAACGGGAAAAAGTTCTTCGCTTGGGCATAAGGCCACATATGGTGCCAACAACTTCAAAAGAAACAGGAGGGCTGGAAGAGCATCAAACTCATGATAGCTTCATTTGCCAGCTGTCCCAAGTAAGCATATGACCTAAAAGATACTTTCCTAAGACAGAATTGCCAGTCTTACTACCATTAGCTCATAAGTAAGGGAGAAAACCTGGAGAGTTACCCACAATAACTCCTCCTGTCAGCAACCCTTCAGTAAGAAAAAAATCATGGAAGTGTACCACACTCTTTGAATCTTTTTCTCCCAGTAGCTCCCCTGGTTGACGAGAGTCTGTTGCTTTGCACAAGAGGCAGAATGGGCTCTCCTAAGTGTTTCTGGTACCACAAAGTCACACCACACATGGTCCAGCCTCTCAAAGGCCATTGGCCAAAGGAGTTTCCACATCACCTCCCCTTTTACCTAATAAGAATGTTCAAAACCAATACAGGACTACATATAATAAGAACAGATATCAAGTATAAAAGTTAGATTTATAGCCAGTATAGGCAATATTTTTTCTCATTTTTTTTATTCTTTTTTAATTAAAATTCCCAACTGCCCCCCGTTTCCCATTTCCCTCCCTCTCCTCCCATATATTGCCCCCTCCCCCTGCTATCCTCCCCCTATCCCCACTCCTCTTGTCCTCCCCCCAGTCAATTCACCCTCCCTCTCGATACTGAAGAGCAGTCAAAATTCCCTGCCCTACAGGAAGACCAAGGTCCTCCCACTTCTATCTAGGTCCAGGAAGGTGAGCATCCAAACAGGCTAAGCTCCCACAAAGCCAGTTAATGTATTAGGATTGAAACCTAGTGCCATTGTCCTTGGCTTCTCATCAGCCTTCATTGTCCGCCATGTTCAGAGAGTCCAGTTTCAACCCATGCTTATTCAGTCCCAGTCCAGCTGGCCTTGGAGAGCTCCCAATAGATCAGTTCCACTGTCACAGTGGGTGGGTGCATGCCTCGTGGTCCTGATTTCCTTGCTCATGTTCTCCCTCCTTCTGCTCCTCATTTGGACCTTAAGAGCTCAGACCGTTGCTCCAAATTGGGTCTCTGTCTCTCTCTCGATCCATGGCCAGATGAAGGTTCCCGTGCCATTCTCCTTGGCCTCTCATCAGCTCTCATTGTCTGCCACATTCAAAGAGTCCGGTTTCTTCCCATGTTTTTTCAGTAGCAGTTCAGCTGACCTTGGTGAGCTCCCAATAGATCGGCCCCACTGTCTTAGTGGTTGGGTGCACCCCTCATGGTCCTGACTTCCTTGTTCATGTTCTCTCTCCTTCTGCTCCTCATTATAACCTTGGGAGCTCCGTCCGGTGCTGCAGTGTGGGTCTCTGTCTCTATCTCCATCCATCGCTAGATGAAGGTTCTATGGCGATATGCAAGATATTCATCAGTATGATTATAGGATAGGTTCATTTCAGGTTCCCTATCCTCAGGTGCCCCAATGAACTGCCTGAGGACATTGCCCTGGGCATCTGGTAGCCATTCCAAGTTCAAGTCTCTTGCCAACCCTTAGGTGGCTCCCTTAACTAAGGTATGAGTTTCTCTGCTCCCCTATCCAAACTCGATATCCCGAATCACCCCGATTTCCACAGTTCCCCTCATCCTCTCCTTCACACTTTCCTCTCCCCATCACCCCTCATCCCCATCCCACCCCACCCCCAAGATTCCAATTTTTTGCCCATCAAACTTGTCTATTTCCCATAGCTGGGAGGATATCTATATGTTTTTCCTTGGGTTTACCCTCTTGTTTAGCTTCTTTAGGATCAGAAATTATAGACTCAGTGGCCACTATCCATGGCTAGAAATCAATTATGAGTGAGTACATCCCATGATCTTCGTTTCGGGTCTGGGTTACCTCACTCAGGATCTTATTTTCCATTTCCATCCATTTGCATGCAAAATTCGAGAAGTCATTGTTTTTTACCGCAGAGTAGTACACTAATGTGTATATATTCCACATTTTCTTCATCCATTCTTCCATTGAAGGGCATCTAGGTTGCTTCCAGGTTCTGGCTATTACAAATAATGCTGCTATGAACATAGTTGAACAAATGCTTTTGTCATATGCTAGGGCATCTCTTGGGTATATTCCCAAGAGTGGTAATGCTGGGTCCAGGGGTAGGTTGATCCCAATTTTTCTGAGAAACCGCCACACTGATTTCCAAAGTGGTTGCAAAAGTTTGAGTCCCACCAGCAATAGATGAGGGTACCCCTTTCTCCACAACCTCTCCAGCAAATGCTATCCTTGGTGTTTTTGATTTTAGCCATACTCATAGGTATAAGATGATATCTCCAAGTTGTTTTGATTTGCATTTCTCTGATCGCTAAGGAGTTTGAGAATGACCTTAAGTATCTTTTGGCCATTTGAACTTCAATTGTTGAGATTTCTCTGTTTAGTTCGGTGCCCCTTTTTTTAATTGGCTTAATTATCCTTTTAAAGTCTAGTTTCTTGAGTTCTTTATATATTTTGGAGATCAGACCTTTGTCTGTTGCAGGGTTGGTGAAGATCTTCTAACAGTCAGTAGGCTGCCTTTTTGTCTTAATGACAGTGTCCTTTGCTTTACAGAAGCTTCTCAGTTTCAGGAGGTCCCATTTATTCAATGTTGCCCTTAATGTCTGTGATGCTGGGGTTATTCATAGGAAGCGATCTCCTGTGCCCACATGTTGTAGGGTACTTCCCATATTCTCTTCTATCAGGTTAGTGTGTTCAGATTGATATTGAGGTCTTTGATCCATTTGGACTTGAGTTTTGTGCATGGTGATAGATATGGGTCTATTTTTATTCTTCTACAGGTTGACATCCAATTGTGACAGCACCATTTGTTGAAGATGCTTTCTTTCTTCCATTGTATACTTTTAGGTCCTTTATCAAAAATCAGTTGTTCATAGGTTTGTGGGTTAAAATCCGGGTCTTCTATAAGATTCCATTGGTCGACTTCTCTGTTTTTATGCCAGTACCACTCTGTTTTCATTACTGTAGCTCTGTAATAGGATTAGAAGTCATGGATGGTAATGCCTCCAGAAGATCCTTTATTGTATAAGATTGTTTTGGCTATCCTGTGTTTTTTGTTTCTCCATATAAATTTGATTATTGTCCTCTCAAGATCTGTGAAGAATTTTGATGGGATTTTAATGGGGATTGCATTGAATATATAAATTGCCTTTAGTAGAATTGCCATTTTTACTATGTTGATCCTCCCATTCCAAGAGCAAGGGAGATCCTTCCATTTTCTTGTATCCTCTTCAATTTCTTTCTTCAATGCCTTAAATTTCTTGTCAAACACTTCCTTGGTTAGAGTTACCCCAAGATATTTTATGCTTTTTGTGGCTATCGTGAAAGGTGATGATTCTCTTATTTCCCTCTCTGCTTCCATATCCTTTGTGTATAAGAGGGTGCCTGAATTTTGGAGTTGATCTTGTATCCTGCCACATTACTAAAGGCGTTTATCAGCTGTAGGAGTTCTTTGGTGGAGTTTTTGGGGTTGCTCATGTACACTATCATATCATCTGCAAATAATGCAAGTTTATCTTCTTCCTTTCCAATTTGAATCCCCTTTATTCCCTTATGTTGTCTTATTGCTATTGCTAAAACTTTGAGAACTATATTGAAGAGGTATGGAGAGAGTGGACAGCCTTGGCGTGTTCCCGATTTTAGTGGGATGGCTTTAAGTTTCTCTCCATTTAATTTGATATTAGCTGTCGGCTTGCTGTATATAGCTTTAATTAAATTTAGGTATGACCCTTGTATCCCTAATCTCTCCAAGACTTTTATCATAAAGGGATGTTGAATTTTGTCAAATGCTTTTTCAGCATCGAATGAAATGATCATATGGTTTTTTCTTTCAGTTTATTTATATGATGGATTACATTGATAGATTTGCGTATGTTAAACCAGCCCTGCCTCTCTGGTGTGAAGCCTACTTGATCATAATGGATAATTTTTCTAATGTGTTCTTGGATTCGGTTTGCCAGTATTTTGTTGAGGATTTTTGCGTCGATGTTCATGAGTGAGATTGGCCTGTAATTCTCTTTCTTTGTTGGGTCCTTGTGTGGTTTTGGTATCAGAGTTACTGTAGCTTCATAAAAGGAATTTGGCAATGACTCTTCTGTTTCTATATTGTGAAATACATTACGGAGTATAGGTATTAGCTCTGCTTGGAAGTTCTTGTAGAATTCCGCATTGAAACCATCTGGTCCTGGACTTGTTTTGGAAGGTAAGTTTTTGATAACAGCTTCTAATTCTTCACAACTAACAGGTCTATTTAGGTTGTTCACCTGGTCCTGGTTTAACTTTGGTATGTGGTATTTATCTAAAAAAGTGTCCATTTCTTTTACATTTTCCAGTTTTGTGGCATACAGGCTTTTGTAGTAAGATCTAAAGATTTTCTGAATTTCCTCTGTGTCTGTGGTTATGTCCTCCTTTTCATTTCTGAACTTATTAATTTGCAAATTCTCTCTCTGCCGTTTGATTAGTTTGGATAGGGGTTTATCAATCTTGTTGATTTTCTCCAGGAACCAGCTTTTTGATTCATTGATTCTTTCAATTGTTTTCTGTGTTTCTATTTTGTTTATTTCAGCCCTCAGTTTGATTATTTCCAGTCTTCTACCCCTTCTAGGTGAATCTGCTTCTTTTTTTTCTTGAGCTTTCAGGTGGGCTGTTAAGTCTCCAATGTGTGCTTTCTCTGTTTTCTCTAAGTGGGCAGTTAGTACTATGAACTTTCCTCTAAGGACTGCTTTTATAGTGTCCCATAGGTTAGAGTATGTTGTTTCTTTATTTTCATTGTCTTCAAGGAAGATTTTAATTTCTTTCTTTATTTCTTCCTTAATTCAGGTATGGTTCAGTAGTTGACTATTCAGTTTCCATGAGTTTGTAGGCTTTCTGGGGGTAGCATTGTTGCTGAATTATAGTTTTAATCCATGGTGATCTGATAGGATACAGGTGGTTATTTATATTTTTTGTAACTGTGGATGTTTGCTTTGTTCCTGAGTATGTGGTCGATTTTTGAGAAGGTTCCATGAGCTGCAGAGAAGAAGGTATATTCTTTCCTATTTGGGTGGAATATTCTATAGATGTCTGTTAAGTCCATTTGATTCATTACCTCCATTAATTCTCTTATTTCTCTGTTAGGTTTCTGTCTATTTTACCTCTCCATTGGTGAGAGTGGAGTATTAAAGTCTCCGACTATTAATGTGTGCGGTTTGATGGCTGCCTTGAGTTTTAACAATGTTTCTTTTTCGTATGTGGGTGCTTTTATATTAGGGGCAGAGATATTCAGGATTGAGACTTCATCCTGCTGAATTGTTCCTGTTATGAGTAGAAAATGTCCCTCTCCATCTCTTCTGATTGATTTAAGTTTGAAGTCAACTTTGTTAGAAATTAGTATGGCCACACCTGCTTGTTTCTAAGGTCCATTTACTTCATAAGCCTTATCCCAACTCTTTAATCTGAGTAGGTGCCTGTCTTTGTGGTTGAGGTGTGTTTCTTGTAAACAGCAGAATGTTGGATCCTGTTTTCGTATCCAATCTCTTAGTCTGTGCCTTTTTATAGGTGAGTTGATTCCATTGACATTAAGTGATATTAATGACCAGTGGTTTTTAACTCCGGTCACTTTTTTAGTAGTAGATTTTGTGTGTTTCCCTTCTTTGAATTGCGCTGGTAAAGGGTCTCTAGATATCTGAGTTATTGTGGTCATTGTTGGACTCCTTGATTAGTGATTTTCCTTCTATTCCTTTCTGTAAGGCTGGATTTGTGGCTATTTATTGTTTAAATTTGTTTTTATCCTGGAAAATTTTGTTTTCTCCATTTATAGTGAATGAAAGCTTGGCTGGGTATAGTAGTCTGAGCTTGCATCCATGGTCTCTTAGTTTCTGCAGTACATCTATCCAGGACCTTCTGGCTTTCATGGTTTCCATAGAGAAGTCAGGTGTAAGTCTGATAGGTTTACCTTTATAAGTAACTTGGCCTTTTTCCTTTGCTGCTCTTAGTATTCTTTCTTTATTCTGTATGTTTTGTTATTTGATTATTATATGGCGAGAGGATGTTTTTTTTTTTTTCGATCCAGCCTACTCGGTGTTCTGTATGCTTCTTAAACCTTCATAGGTATATCTTTCTTTATGTTGGGAAAGTTTTCTTCTATAATTTTATTAAATATATTTTCTGGACCGTTGAGCTGCGCTTCTTCTCCTTCTTCTATTCCTATTATTCATAGGTTTGGTCTTTTTATTGTGTCCCATATTTCCTGAATGTTTTCTGATGAGAATTTGTTGGCCTTGCTGTTTTGTTTGATCAGCATGTTCATTTTCTCTATAGTATCTTCAGAATCTGAGATTCTTTCTTCTATCTCTTGTATTCTATTGGTTATGCTTACTTCTGTAGTCTCTATTCGTTTACCTAGATTTTCCCTGTCCAGCTGGCCTTCTATTTGTGTTTTCTTCTTTGCCTCCATTTCAGTTTTTATGTCTTGAACTGTTTCCATTATTTGTTTGATTGTTTTTCCTTGGTTTCCTAGGGTGACATTCAATGATTTACTCAATTCTTCAAACTTTCTGTTATACTTCTCATCCATTTCTATAAGGGCATTTTTTACATGCTGTTTAAGGGTGTCAATCACTTTCATAAAGTAAATTTTATCTACCTCTTCATCATGATTAAGGTGTTCATGTCCTCCTGTTGTGAGGTCGCTGGGTTCTGGTGGTTTCATATAGTTTTTCAGATTGTTGGGTGAATTCTTGCATTGGCACCTGCCCATCTCTTTCTCCGAATGCTACCGTATGGGTCTTCTTTTACCGGATCAGGTCTCCTTGCCTACTTATGTACCTTCCCATTGATGGCACTCTGCAGTGATAGCTCTCCTGGTGCTCCAGTGATGTCTCTCCTGGTACCAATATCATATCTCCGTGCCCAAAGACGGCTTTCCTGGTACCGAGATTAGCTCTCCCACTGATGGCTCTCCTGGTGCCAAGATCAAATCCATGCAGGTTGGGTAGTTTGTAAACAAAGGCCTTACCTTGCTAGTTGCAGGCACGCCAGTGTAACAAGGGAAGTCTCGTCTGCCTACTTGCCCTGAAGATTTGCCCCCAGTGCCAGACAGACTGAGCTGGATGGTGTTATGTGCCCAAAGAGGAAAGGGGGCAGAAGGAAGAAGGGTTCTGGATGCAAGCTGGGTGTGACAAGAAGTGAGAGGCAGTATGCGGGGTGTAGAGCCCATGAAGGGAGCCCAGGGAGTATAGGGTGGGGGGTGAGGAACTTCAGAATTCCCTCTCCAGGGCTGTTTCCGTCCCCGTTCACAAACTCACCCCACTGCTGTCTCTCCTGGTGCCCAGATCAGATATCCGTCCCGGTTGGGTAGATCATAAACAAAGCCCCTACCTTGCTTGGTGCAGGCAGGCCAGTGAAACAAAGGAAGTCTCGCCTGCCTACTTGCCCTGAGGATTTGCCCCCTTTGCCAGACAGACTGAGCTGGATGGTGTTATGTGCCCAAACAGGAAAGGGGGCAGAAGGAAGAAGGGTTCTGGATGCAAGTTGGGTGGGACAAGAAGAGAGAGGCAGTATTCGGGGTGTAGAGCCCCTGCAGGGACCCCAGGGAGTATAGGGTGGGGGATGAGGAACTTCAGAGTTCCCTGTCCACGACTGCTTCCTCCGCCATTCACAAACTCACCCCACTGCTGTCTCTCCTGGTGCCGAGATCAGATCTCCGTACAGGTTGGGTAGTTCGTAAACAAAGCACCTACCTTGCTTGGTGCAGGCAGGCCAGTGAAACAAAGGAAGTCTCGCCTGCCTACTTGCCCTGAGGATTTGCCCCCAGCACCAGACAGACTGAGCTGGATGGTGTTATGTGCCCAAATAAGAAAAGGGGCAGAAGGGAGAAGGGTTCTGGATGCAAGCTGGGTGGGACAAGAAGAGAGAGGCAGTATGCGGGGTGTAGAGCCCCTGCAGGGAGCCCAGGGAGTATCCAGTATAGGCAATATTGAACAAGAAATATATGCTCAAAGTTTCAATGATTATTTTATTCCTAGGAGTCTTAGACTTGTATTAGAAATGGGTTGGCTAAACCATAAGAGGAAGTTATCTACAACTATCAAGTCTTCCACCTCCATCAAGGCCTGAGAATTGAGATAGAATATTACTTGAGTAGCCAATAAATGCATTAAAGCTGTTTCCAAAATGTACAGTAGATTACAAAGACATATGTCTACCTGGGAAACCACCCAGTGTCTCATTTGCCATGTTGAAGCAAACCACTTTGGCTAAGTCCTAGAGTAACTGACAGACCTTTTATAGAGGCAGGAAGATTTTGAAAACAATCTTACCCTATTTTGGCAAGGTTTGACAGTCATTTTTCTTGTATCTTGCTTGTCCAGTCCAGACACCATGCATTTTATCAGTCAAACAAGTGCAATTCCTTCACTAAAGCCCAGTTTTCCAAAGAATAGTACAAACTCCAAGTACAGTGTCTCTGATGCTCAACATTCTTTCAGGAATAGATCAGTGCTGCAAAGAGCCATTGTGTCTCACATCAACAAAACCCTAAGTTATTTAAATACCAGTTTCTGCAGTTCCTTTAAGTGTTTGATGATTACCTATCTGTACAGAATACAGTCTCTATGTATCATAAGAACCTGATTAGTGTAAATATATGCTTGGAAGACATGGGTGAATATTAACCTATAATACTTACTGCTTTAATATATAACGTAAAGACTATTACTTCATATTACAATATTAAACAATCTTTGAACATATGTGCAACAAATGATGACAACAGCCTCAAAATGGAAGCAGCTTATAGATACCTTGATCAGAAGTAGAGATGTATGATACATTATAATAGAGGAGTCAACCAACCTTGGAATCCAGTAATTTCAATTTTGCTGAATATATCCAGAGATACCCAATCATACTACAAAAGCATTTGTTCAACTATTTTCATACCAGCACTATTTGTTATAGCCAGAACCTGGAAACAACCTAGGTGCCCCTCAATAGAAGAATGGATAAAGAAGGTGTGGCATATATTCACTTTAGAGATGCACTCAGTGCAATATAACAATGACATTTTGAATTTTGCATTAAAGAATGGAAATAGAAAACATTTTACTGAGATAACCTAGATACAAAAAGATGAATAAGTTATGAACTCAATCAGAAGTGGATTCAAGCCATAAGCAACGGACATTGGGCCTATAATTCATGATCCTACAGAAGAAAACAAGAAGGAGAACCCAAAGAAAAACATATATTTATCCTCCTAGACACTGGATGTAGACAAGATTGCCAGGTGAAAGTTGGGATCATGGGGGTGGCAGTGGGGAGAGAGAAGGGAGAATGGGAGGATTGGGAATAGGGATGAATGAGATTGAGGAAAGATGGATATCGGAGCTGAAAAGAAGATATCACAAGGAAGGGAACCATTTTAGGGTTGGAGAAAGACTTGGCTCTAGAGGGGGTCCCAGGTGCCCTGGAAGATGTCCCTAGCTCTTTCATCTTGCAGCAGATGAGGGTGTCCCTGAACTGGCCTTATTCCATAGCCCTACTGATAAATATCTTGCACATCACCTTAGAACCTTCATCTAGCAATGTATGGAGATAGAGACACTGACACACATTGGAGCACTGGACTTAGTTCCCAATGTTCAGATGAAGATCATGAGGAGAGAGAACATGAGTAGGGGAGTTAGGACCTCAAGAATTGCTTTGACAAACAGAGACTACGGGACATATATAATAGATGCTCAGCAAGTCCAGCTGGACTAATACTGAATGAGTATGTGATCAAACAAGATTCTCTGAATGTGCCTGACACTGAAAACTGACTGAGAAGCCAATGATAATGGTACTGGGTTTTGATTCTACTGCGTGTACTGATTTTTGCACGCCTAGTCTGTTTGGATTCAGACCTTCCTAGACATGGATGGAGTGGGGAGGGCCTCGGACTTCCCACTGGGTAGGGCACTCTGTTATCTCTGAGGACTCCAGAGGGACAGAGAGGGGGATGGCAGAGTGTGAGTGAAATTTGAAGAAGGGAAGTGGAAATTTTCAATAAATAAATTAAATAAAATAATACCATACCAAGAGATACATTTTTATCAATGCAATTTTCTGCCTACCATTAATGAGATCAAGAGAAATAGGAAAAGATGCTAAAGATATATGTGATAGAGATCTTAGAGAATGAGATGATACATAAGTGATAAAGACAGATGATAATGAAGAGGTCATAGAAAAAGAGATGACATAGAGATTAAAGAGCAAGAGATGATAGAGCAAAGGTTGATAAAAGAAGATATGATAGAGAAAGAGATGCTATAGAAGAGATGCTAGAAAATGCGATGGTGGAGTACGGGATGATAGTGGAAGAGACGATAGAAGAAAAGATGAGAGAGAATCAGATGATAGAGAAGTGTTAGAGGAAATCATAATGGAGGAAATATGATAGAGGAAGAAATGATAGAGAAAGATAGTAGAGAAATAGAAGACAGAAAAGAGATGGCAGAGAAATAATAGAGTAAGAGAAGATAGAGAGATGGTAGAATAGGAGAAGATAGACTGGAGAATGAAATGATGGCAGATAGAGGTAATTGAGAAATGAATAATAGATGATCGAGAACAAGATGATAGAGTAAGTGATGACAGAGGTATTAGAGAAACTGATGATAGAAAATAGACAATACAGAAAGAGATGATAAAGAAAATGTTATCATAGTAAGATACGATAGTAAATGCAATGATAGAGGAAGAGATGATGAGAAAGAGATGAAAGAGGAAGTGATGATAGACAAAGACATGGAGGAAAAAGTGATGATAGAAGAAGTGATGATTGAGCCATTATAGAGAAATAGAAGAGATGATACATGGGATAGAGAAAGGGATGGAAGAGAGACAAGAAAAATAAATGCTGGAGGATAGACATAGAGACAAAAGAGAGATGATAGAAAATGGTATGATAATGAGATGACAGAGTGATGATAGAGATGATAAAAAGATGACAAAGAGATTATAGAGAGATGATAGACAATGAGATGAACTAGAGATAATACAGGAAAAGATGATAGTATAGAAAAAGAAATGATGGAGTATAGAGATGATAGAGAGATGGTGAAAGGTATATGGAAAGAAATCGTGAAATACATACAGAAAGAAGAGCAAATTGTAGATACAGATAGCCCTTTCATTACTTGGTCACGGAGACCCAAGTTTTCACACAGAAACTACATTAATTACAACCTTGTTTGTCCAGTAGCTCACACATATGCCTAGCTAGCTCTTATAACTTAAATTAACCCATAGGTCTTATCTAAGATTAGCCTTGTGGTTTGGTAGCTTACTCAGTGCAGCATTCACATCTTGTTTCCAATACATCTGGATGGAGATTGCAGAATGAATATTTTCCCCTTCCCAGGATTCTCCTAGTCTGTTTACCCTGCCTATACTACCTGCCTGGATTCTGGCCAATGAACATTTTATTGAACCAACACAAATAACAAATATATACAGGATATAAGAGCATTATTCCACAGTAGTAAACAAAATGTCCCAACACTTCAAGATAACTGAGTTCAAACCTGGCCACTTTTACAATATGGAGCCTTACCCTGGAATTCTGGTCTACTAAGTTACACTGTATCACGACGCTTTTCCACAAGGTCAGGGCAATCCTTCAAACTATAAGAGGCACAGAGGTAAACTAACTTGGGAGTTCCCTCACTATATACATGAGTCAGCAGAAGCCATAGAAACAAATTACTTGATACAGAGTCATTCAAGGTCTAAGCAAATGACTCTAAATATTCTGCTAGAAAATTTTTAGATGACCAATATGTGCAGGACTATCAGCTGTTAGCATGACGAGGGCTCAAGGCTGATGCATAGAGTGTATATATAGGACTGAAATTTCAAAACCCATCTATTCATAATTTGGTCTTCTATACTTCGAGACAAAAAGGATGCTTTTCTTTTAATTTCAGAAAGTTTGGCCAAGCTCTCAAACTCTCCAATCTCTGCCAAACTCCAGATAAAGGAACACATTAAATATGAATATTCAACTTCCTTGTGACTAACATGATATGCCTTCTCATTGGCTAAGGCCATTCACACCTATAGACTGCAACTTCTACCTTCAATATATATACTAAAGCTAAACAAATGAATAAAACAGAGCTCTTTCTTTCAAAGAAAAAAAAGGGGAACTACTGTGGGATAACATTCTTGTAGACTATAAAGATTAGTCACTGGAAAGGTACAGACTTTCCTGTAACTAGGCAGGTAATACAGTTGAGGCTACTACACTAAGTGAAATATGGGAAGGGGATGGCAGAGTGACTTATCAGCTAGAGGCAGAAAAAAAATAATGAGAATGACTTATTGAGAAAAGGTAATAAGCCATGTTTCTAAACATAGATAAGAATTAAGGGTTAATATAAAATGTAACAGCTAGCCAATAATAAGTGTGAGCTAAACGGCCAAATAGTTCATAATTAATATAAGCCTCTGTGTGCTCGTTAGAAGTAAGTCACTCTGGGAATAGGCAGGATAAACTCATCTGTCAACAAGAAGGTAATATGGAGGATCTTAAGTGATGCATGCATGGATAGCCCTGGGAAGTAGAAACAGAAAAGAGCACCTGAAAAAATTGGGAACAGTGGATTAGGAATGGTGGGAGGAAGAGGATGGAGATGGAAGAAGGGGAAGGCAAGGAGAAATGAAAGAATGGGATGGTTGAGATTCAAGAAGGACAGAGATTGAGAAAAATGAAGAAAATATCTCTTATTTATTTATTTCTATGTTTGTTAAAGATTTCTGCCTCCACCCCACCACCACCTACCATTTCCCTCCCCCAATCAAGTCCCCATCCCTTATCAGCCCTAATAGCAATCAGGGTTCCCTGCCCTGTGGGAAGTCCAAAGACCATCCACCTCCATCCCATCTAGTAGGAGGAGTATCCAAACTGCCTAGGCTCCCACAAAGCCAGTATGTGCAGTAGGATCAAAAACCCATTGCCATTGTTCTTGAGTTCTCAGTAGTCCTCATTGTCCGCTATGTTCAGTGAGTCTGGTTTTATCCCATGCTTTTTCTGACCTAGACCAGCTGGCCTAGGTGAGTTCCCAATAGAACATCCCCATTATCTCAGTGCACCCCTCATGGTCCTGAGTTCCTTGCTCGTGCTCTCTTTCCTTCTGCTCCTGATTTGGACCTTGAGATTTCAGTCTGGTGCTCCACTGTGGGTCTTTGTATCTGTCTCCTTTGATCGTGTGATGAAGGTTACTGTTCAGGAGGATGCCTATATGTTTTTCACTGTGTTCACCTTCTTATTTAGCTTCTCGAGAATCACAAATTCTAGGCTCAATGTCCTTTATTTATGGTTAGAAACCAAATATGAGTGAGTACATCCCATGTTCCTCTTTTTGGGGCTGGCTTACCTCACTCAGGATACTGTTTTCTATATTTGTCCATTTGCATGTAAAATTCAAGAAGTCATTGTTTTTTACTGCTGGGTAGGACTCTAATATGTATATATTCCATATTTCTTCATCCATTCTTCAATTGAAGGGCATCAAGGTTGTTTCCAGGTTCTGGTTATTATAAACAATGCTGCTATGCACATAGTTGAGCATATATTGTTGTATGATAAGGCATCTCTTGGGTATATTCCCAAGAGTGGTATTGCTGGGTCCAGAGGTAGGTTGATCCCGAATTTCCTGTGGAACCACCACACTGCTTTCCAAAGTGGTTGCACAAGTTTGCATTCCCACCACCAATGGATGAGTGTACCCCTTTCTCCACAACCTCTCCAGCAAAGGATATAATCGGTGCTTTTGATTTTAGCCAATCTGACAGGTGTAAGATGGTATCTTAAAGTTGTCTTGATTTGCATTTCCCTGATCGCTAAGGAAGTTGAGCATGACCTTAAGTGTTTTTTGGCCATTTAAAATTCTTCTTTTGGGAATTCTCTGCTCAGCTCAGTGCCAGATTTTATAATTGGGTAATTGGGTTGATTAGCCTTTTACAGTCTTAGTTTGTTGAGTTTTTTATATATTTTGGAGATCAGACCTTTGTCAGTTGCAGGGTTGGTGAAGATTTTCTCACAGTCAGTGGGTTCCCTTTTTGTCTAGTGACAGTGTCCTTTGCTTTACAGAAGCTTCTAAATCTCAGGAGTTCCCATTTAATCAATGATGCGCTTAATGTCTGTGCTGTTGTCGTTGTATGTAGGAAGTGGTCTCTTGTGCCCATGTGTTGTAGAGTACTTCCCACTTTATCTTCTATCAGGTTCAGTGTGTTCCGACTGTTAGTGAGGTCTTTAATCCATTTGGACTTAAGTTTGGTGCATGTTGATAGACATGGATCTATTTTCATTCTTCTACAGATTGACATCCAGTTTTGCCAGCACAATTTGTTGAAGATGCTCTCTTTTTCCATTGTATACTTTTAGCTCCTTTGTCAAAATCAGGTGTTCATAGGTTTATGGGTTAAAGTTAGGGTCTTCTATTCGATTTCATTGGTCAACTCTGTTTTTATGCCAGTACCAAGCTTTTTTCAATACTGTAGCTCTATAATAGAGTTTAAAGTCAGAGACGGTAATGCCTTCAGACAGTCCTTTATTGTATAAGATTGTTTTGGCTATCCTGGGTTTTTTGCTTTTCCATATAAAGTTGATTATTGTCTTCTCCAGATCTGTGAAGAATTTTGAGGGGATTTTGTTGGGGATTGCATTGAATCTAAAGATTGCTTTGGGTAAAATTGCCATTTTTACTATGTTGATCCTCCCAATCCAAGAGCAAGGGAGATCCTTCCATTTTCTGGTGTCCTCTTCAATTTTTTTCTTCAAAGACTTGAAGTTTTTGTCAAATAGATCTTTCACTTCCTTGGTCAGAGTTACCCCAAGATATTTTATGCTATTTGTGGCTATCGTGAAGGGAGATGCTTCACTGATTTCCTTCTCTGCTTCTTTATCCTTAGTGTATAGGAAGGCAACTGATTTTTTTGAGTTGATTTTGTATCCTGCAACATTACTAAAGGTATTTATCAGCTGTAGGATTTCTTTGGTAGAATTTTTGGGGTCGCTTATGTATACTATCATATCATCAGCAAATAATGAATGCTTAACTTCTTCCTTTCCAATACAAATCAACTTGATCCCCTTATGTTGTCTTATTGCTATTGCTAGAACTTCTAGCACTATATTGAAGAGATATGGAGAGAGTGGACATCCTTGTCCTGTTCCTGATCTTAGTGGGATGGCTTTGAGTTTTTCTCCATTTAATTTAATGTTAGTTGTTGGCTTGATTTAAATAGCTTTTATTATATTTAGGTATGAACCTTGTATTCCTAATCTCTCCAAGACCTTTATCATAAAGGGGTGTTGAATTTTGTCGAATGCTTTTTCAGTATCTAATGAAATGATCATATGTTTTTTTTCTTTCAGTTTATTTATATGGTGGATTACATTGATAGATTTGCATATGTTGAACCAGCCCTGCATCTCTGGGATGAAGCCTACTTGATAATAATGGATAATTTTTCTAATGTGTTCTTGGATTTGGTTTGCCAGTATTTTATTGAGAATTTTTGCGTCAAGGTTCATGAATGAGATAGGCCTATAATTCCCTTTCTTGGCTATGTCTTTTGTGGTTTTGTTATCAGAGTAACTGGAGATTCATAAAAAGAATTAGGCAATGACTCTTTTGTTTCTATATTGTTAAATACGTTAAGGAGTATAGGTATTTGCTCTTCTTGGAAGTTCAAGTAGAATTCAGCATTGAAGTCATCTGCTCCTGGACTTTTTTAGGAAGGACTATTTTTTATAACAATTTCTAATTCTTCGCGACTAACAGGTCTACTAGATCTTTTACCTGTTCTTGGTTTAGCTTTGGTATGTGGTACTTATCTAAAAAAAATGTCCATTTCTTTGCATTTTCCAGTTTTGTGGCATATAGGCTTTTGTAGTAAGATCTAATGATTCTCTGAATTTCCTCTGTGTCTGTGGTTATGTCCCCCTTTTCATTTCTGATCTTTTTATTTCCATGTTCTCTCTCTGTCGTTTAATTAGTTTGGATAGGGGTTTGTCAATCTTGTTGATTTTCTCCAAGAACCAACTTTTTGTTTCATTGATTCTTTGGACTGTTTTTTGTGTTTCTATTTTGTTGATTTCTACCCTCAGTTTGATCATTTCCAGTCTTTTACTCCTCCTGAGCAAGTCTGCTTCTTTTCTTTCTAGAGCTTTCCAGTGTGCTGTTAAGTCCCCAATGTATGCTTTCTCTGTTTTCTTTAAGTGGGCACTTAGTGCTATGAACTTTCCTCTTAGCACTGCTTTCATCGTGTCCCATAGGTTTGAGTATGTTGTCTCTTTATTTTCATTAAATTCAAGGAAGACTTTAATTTCTTTCTTAATTTCTTCCTTGACCCAGGTGTGGTTCAGTATATGACTGTTCAGTTTCCATGAGTTTGTTGTCTTTCTTGGGGTAGCATTGTTGTTGCCTTCTAACTTTAATCCATGGTGATCTGATAAGACACAGGTGGACACTGATTTTTTTTTGTATCTGTGGAGGTTTCCTTTGTTTCCGAGTATGTGGTCAATTTTTGAGAAGGTTCCATGAGCTGCAGAGAAGAAGGTATATTCTTTCCTATTTGGGTGGAGTGTTCTATAGATGTCTGTTAAGCCTTTACCTCCAACAATTCCCTTAATTCTCTATTAGGTTTCTGTCTGATTGACCTGTCCCTTGGTGAGAGAGGTTTGTTGAAGTCTCCTACTACTAGTGTGTGTGGTTTGATGTCTGCCTTAAATTTTAGTAATATTTCTTTTAGATACATGGGTGCTTTTAAATAGGAGCATAGATATTCAGAATTGAGACTTCACCCTGATGAATTGTTCCTGTTATGATTATAACATGTCCATCTCGATCTCTTCTGATTGATTTTAGTTTGAAGTCTGTTTTGTTAGAAATTAGTATGGCCACACCTGATTTTTTTTTAGAACCATTTGCTTGAAAAAGATTTTCTCAACCCTTTACTCTAAGGAGGTGCCTGTTTTTGTGGTTGAGATGTGTTTCTTGCAAAACAGCAGAATGTTGGATCCTGTTTTTGTCTCCAACATCTAAGTCTGTGCCTTTTTATAGGTGAATTGAGACCATTCATATTAAGTGATATTAATGACCAGTGGTTGTTTGCTCCAGTTATTCTTATTGTTTTTGGTAGTAGAGTTTGTGTGTCTCCTTTCTTTGAGTTGTGCTGTTGAAGGGTTGCTAGATGCCTGAGTTATTGTAGGCTGTGTTAGCAATGTTGGATTCCTTGGGTTGTGATTTTCCTTCTATTACTTTCTGCAGGGCTGGATTTGTGGCTACGTATTGTTTAAATTTGTTCTTACCTAGAATGTCTTGTATTGTCCATTGATAGTGAATGATAGCTTGGCTGGGTCTAGTAGTTTGGGTTGGCATCCGTGGTCTCTTAGTTTCTGCAGTTCCTCTATCCAGGACCTTCTGGCTTTCATGGTTTCCATAGAGAAGTCAGGTGTAAGTCTGATTGGATTACCTTTATAAGTTACTTGACCTTTTTCCTTTGCAGCTCTTAATATTCTTTATTTAATCACTATATTTTGTGTTTTGAATATTATATTGTGAGGGGATGTTTTTCTTTGATCCAGTCTGTTTGGTGTTTTGGATGCTTCTTGAATATTCAAAGGAATATCTTTCTTTAGGGACTCTATTGCTTTCATAAAGTCAATTTTTCCACTACTTCTGTTTTAGGGTGTTCAAGTCCTTCTGATGTAAGTCATTGGGTTCTGGAAAGTTTTCTTCCAGAATTTTTTTAAAAATATGTTCTGTGCCTTTGAGTTGTGACTCTTCTCCTTCTTCTATACCTATTATTCTTAGGTTTGGTCTTTTTATTGTGTCCCATAATTCCTGAATGTTTTGTGATGAGAATTTGTTGACTTTGCTGTTTACTTTGATCAGTGCATTTACTTTCTCTATGATGTCCTCAGAATCTGAGATTCTTTCTTCATCTCTTGTATTCTATTGATTATGCTTGATATTTTAGTCTCTGCTGGTTGACCTAGATTTTCCATACCGAGCTGGTCCTCAGTTTGTGTTTTCTTCCTTGCTTCCATTTCAGTTTTCAATTCTTGAACTGTTTCCATTACTTGTTTGATCGTTTTTTCTTGGTTTCCCAGTGTATCATTCACGTATTTACCCATTTCTTCAAACCTTTTGTTATATTTCTCATCCATTTCTATAAGGGCATTTTTCATGTAGTTTAAGGGACTCTATTGTTTCATAAAGTCAATTTTTCCACTACTTCTGTTTTAGGGTGTTCAAGTCCTTCTGATGTAAGATCATTGGGTTCTGGTGTTTTCATGTTGTTTTCAGATTGTTGGGTGAATTCTTTCCTTGTACCTGTCCATCTCCTCCTATCAATGTGATCTAATGGGTCTTTTAAGGCAGGATCAGGTTCCCTGCTGGGCCAGTGGCCTCGCTTACAAAATGCCCTTGCTTCGTTTCCTGTCTCCCACCACGGGCAAAGATCCTTCTCACCACTCAGAAGGGTCTTCAGGAACAGGGCCAGGCTCCCCATTTGCCAGGGATCTCACCAAAAAAAGGCCTACCACTCTGTGGGCTAGCCACCAAAACAGAGAATCTCCCACTGCCCTTTGTCCTGAGCGCCTGACCAAGAGCCAAAATAGGCTAAACTGGGTGATCCCATGGCCCTGCGTAAGGGAGGGAGAGTGATGGCGTCCCCTGGGCGCAAGCTGGGCCAGGGGGAGAGAGGTCACAGCAGAGGAAGAGCAGCCCCAGCAGAGGGTACCAGCCCTCACACACTAACTGAGGGGTCAAGGGGGTCTGGGAATGCCCCTGCTACATTTCCTGTGGCCCGCCGTGGGCCAAGAACACTCTCCCCACCCAGGAGTGTCTTCAGGGCAGGCCAGTGGATCTCGCCAATACAAGGCCTCCCAATCTGTAGGTTAGGCACCAAGAAACCTACTTGATTTAATAGTAGTGGGGCGATCTGCTCTCAGTGTGGGCTTCACTGTTTCATGCTTAGACTATCGCACCTCTGCCGGTCTCCGCCGCATCTGCGCAACTGTCACTGTCGCTTCTGCCCGCAGGTCTCCACCATGTCTGTGTGCCAGTCTCCTGCCGCGTCTGCATGCCTGTCTCTGCCGCTTCTGCCCGCTGCTCTCCACCCGCAGCGTGCGTCTGCCCACTGGTCTCCCCCGGCACGTGCGTCTGCCCTGAAAATATCTTGATATAGAAAGCAATACTAGGCTTAGAGAGAAAACTGCTGCCAGAAAAATTCTCAGTAATCCATAAAAACAGTCCCAGATAAAAATTCTAGTACTAGTGGAGAGGGTTTTGAACTGGCCTGCATCTGTAATCACATTCTTGACCACTCTAATATCATCATAGAAGTTTTATTCAACCACTGATGGAAAAAGATGCTAAGATCCATAGCTAAACAGTGAGCGAAGCTACTGAGGTACAGTTGAAGAGAGGCAGAAGAGAGTATACAGGCAATGGAGTCAAGACATTGGTGGGGTAACCCACAGAGACAGCTTACCTGAGCTAGTGGAAGCTCACTGACTCAGGGATGACATCTGAGAATACCACATTGAACAAAACTAGGTTGTCTGAATGTGACTGACATGTATATGGCTTGGGCAGACTGTGGGTCCACTGGCAGTAAGACTGGTATGTAATCCTATTTCTTGAATTCGTTTTTTCAACCCCATTTACTTTGGAGGGATGGCTATCATGCTCACACTAGATAAGGGGAGAGGGACTTGATCCTGCATCAAAGTGATGTATCAGACTTTGCTGACTTTCCATGAGAAGACTTTCCATCTCTGAGCAGTGGATGGGAGTTTGGGAGGGTATAAGTTGGGGGGAGTGTACGAAACAGAGGAAGTAAGAACTGGGACTAGTATATAAAATAGATTGTTTTAAAGTAATAAATAAATTAAAAATTTGTTTTTCCCTTACATGAGATCTCGGTCTGGCATATGCAGTGTTATTTTTGTGTAGTGCATGTACACCAAATGAAAAATTTGGGTACAAATTTTAGTGATCTTGATACTTAGTGTAAAGCATTTTCTTATAATCTTCTTTCACAGTTATGTGCTCAAGAGTTAAGGTTACATTTCTCTGCATCCCGTTCTGCCCTATCCATAATTTTATGCTTTGTATTGAGTATGCTTCAACATAGAAATGCTTCTCTGCCTTTTAGTTGTCAATTCAAGGCTCACTAGAGTGTACTGATATGTTCCAATCAAATGACAATAGAGAACAAGTCTGAATTCATGTAATGAATGACCCTTGCCAAATCAAGCAAGTCACATTATTGTATATTCTTTCATATGCCTTGTTATTTAGATAGGAAAATAAATAAAGTCAGGAGGTGAGGGCAGCCAGGAAGGAATTTTGTTTGTTTCACTGATCTTCAAGCAGCAAGCTAGTCCTCTTATCTGTGAGTTCCCTGAACAGAAGGTGGTCCTGATTCTGAAGAGTAGATCCATCAGCAAGTTGAGTGTGTTCCTGAATGGTTGGCCGATGCTATTAATGGAGCACAGACACCCCCAAACGCCCTAAACTTTGTGGTCATTCTGCAGGAGCTTCTCTCCCCAGTTACTGCCTCTCTTATCCGATTCCATTCCAGCTTGCTCCCAGGAACACATTCCCTTCTGGGAGGCCATAAAATACCCCTGCTCAGACTGTTTGAGGGCTGAGGCTCTGGGATGGTGTGGTGAGTGCAACCGGGCAGGATTTTCTTTGTTTAACTCAGTTTGGAAAAAGCAAGCTAGTCCATTTTTCTGAGATGTCCCTGGCCAGCAAATGGCTCTGATTCTGTACCAGAAGATCCATCAGAAGGCAATGGAAGGAAGAAATGAGAAGACAATTTCCTCCACCAACCTGAAAAGCATGATTACACCAGAATCCAATAAACGTACAACAGGAAGACTGGAACACACTTATGCAGAAGAAATAGAAAAAATAGACATTATGAAAATGATAGAGTCCCTTAAACAGGATGTGAAAAACTCCGTTAAAGAAATGGATGAGAAGAATAACAAAAAGTTTGAAAAAATGATTCCGAAAAGATACCCTAGGAAACCAAGAAAAAACAATCAAACAGATAATGGAAACAGTTCAAGACTTGAAAACTGAAATGAAGGTAATGAAGAAAACAAGAAACAAGGGCCATCTGGATATGGAAAATCTAGGTAAACAAACAGAGATTACAGAGAAAAGCAAGCATAACCAACAGAATACAAAAGATAGAAGAAACTATCTCAGATGCTGAAGACACTATAGAGAAAATAAACACACTGTTCAACGAAAACAGCATATCTAAAAATATCTCATCACAAATCATCCAGGAAATCAGGGACACAATAAAGAGACCCAACATAAAAATAATAGGGTTAGAAGAAGAAGATAAATTGCAGCTCAAAGGCCCAAAAATATATTCAATGAACTTCAAAAAAGGATATTCTTATAATAGTTCAAGAAGCATAGAGAATACCGAATAGAATGAGTCAAAAAAAACCCTCACATTATAATAATCAAACACAATACATAGAATATAAAGAAAGAAAATTAAGAGCTACAAAGGTAACTCTCAAGTAAATTATAAATATAAACCTTTTAGAATTCATCTGACATGTCTATAGAAAAAATGAAAGCCAGGAGTTTTTGGATAGATTGCTACAGAAAGTAAGAGACCATGGATTCAAGGCCAGACTACTATACCCAGCCAAGGTTTAGTTCACCATCAATGTAAAGCCAAACATTCCAGGACAAAAACAAATTTAAATAATATGTAGCCATAAAGACGGCATAACTAAAAGAAATGGAGGGAATATCACAACCGAAGAAATCCAACAACGCCCAAATAACTCAGACATCTAGCAAATCTTTACAAATACAACACAAAAAGGGGTAACAAAATACTCTAACACCAAAATGAAAAAAAAAATAACCAGAGTTAACAACCACTGGTCTTTAATATCACTTATATCAATGTATTCAATTCACCTATAAAAAAGACAGAGGCAAAGTGATTGGAGGCAAAGACAGGAACCAACAATCTGCTGTTTACAAGAAGCACACCTTAACCACAAAGACAGACATCTACTCAGAGTAAAGGGTTGGGAAAGGTTTTTCATTCTAATGAACCTAAGAAACAAACAGGTGTGGCTATACTAATATCTAACAAAACTGACAAAAAACTAAAGTCAATCAGATGGGATCGTGATGGAGACTTTTTACTCATAACAGGAACAATTCATCAGGATGAAGTCACAATCCTAAATGTCTATGTCCCTAATAAAAAAGCACCCACATCTTTAGAAAAAAAATTACTAGATCTAAAGGCAGACATCAAAACCCAGAACTAATAGAAGGGATTTCAACACTCCTGTCTTACCAGTGGACAGATCAATCAGACAGAAAACAAATCGCGAAAAAATAGAATTAAAGGAGGTAATGAAAAAAATGGCCTTAACAGACATTTATAGAACATTCAACCTAAAGGGGAAAGAATATACCTAATTCTGAACATCTCATGTTATCTTCTTTAGAACTGACCACATACTATGTAACAAAGCAAACTTCCTTAGATATAAAAAAAATTAGTATCCTCCTGTGTCTTATCAGATCACCATGGAGTAAAGTAAGAATTTAAACATGGTTCTACCCCAAGAAAGCCTAAAACTTATTGAAGCTGAACAGTCAACTATTGACCACAACAGGGTCAGGGAAGAAATAAAGAAAGAAATAAAGTCTTCCTTAAATTCAATGAAAATTAAGACACACCATAAACAATCCTATGGGAAGCAATGAAAGCAGTGCTAAGAAGAATGTTCATAGCTTTTATTGCACACATTAAAAAATGGAGAAAGCTCACATTAGAGCCTTAACAACACAGCTGAAAACTCTAGAAAAAAAGAAGCACACTCACCCAGGAGTAGTAGAAGACCAGAAATAATCAACCAGAAGGCTAAAATCAAAAAAATAGGAACACAGTGAACAATTCAAGGAATCAATGAAACATTGAGCAGGTTCTTTTAGAAAGTCAACACGATCGACAAACAATTTTTCAAACTAAACAAAAGGTACAGATATAATACACAAATTAACAAGATCAGGAATGAAAAGGGAGACTTAACAACAGACACTGAGGAAATTCAGAGAATCATTAGGTCATTTTACAAAAGCTTGTATGCCATAAAGTTGGAAAAATAAAAGAAATTGACATACTTTTTGATAAGTACCATTTACCAAAGTTAGATCAAGAACAGGTGAACAATTAAATAGACCTATAAGTCATGAGGAAATAGAAGCAGTCATAAAAAAGCTCCCTAGCTAATAAAGCTCAGGAGCAGATGATTTCAATGCTGAATTTTATCAGAACTTCTGGGAAAAGCTGATACCTATACTCCTTAATGTGTTGCACATAATAGAATCAGAGAGTCATTCCCAAACTCTTCTTTTGAATTGACAGTCACTCTGATTCCAAAACCACACAATGACCAAAACAGGAAAGAGAATTACCGACCAATATCACTCATTAACATTGATGCAAAAATTCTCAATAAAATTTTGCCATACAGAATCCAAGAACACATTTAAAAAATTATGCTTTACAATCAAGTAGGCTTGTTTCCTTTTTTTGCCTGCTCATGGGTTACCAGGCATCCCTGTTTAGGTACTGAGGAGTTCCTTCTGGATGGGTTAGGGTGTGCAATTTAGGTGCTGACTCTCCTGGAAGAGAGCACAAATCACCCTCCCCCAGCTCCTGCTGCAGGGCCCCTTTCCTTACACATGACCCAGCCCCCATCTACCCCCTGAAGCCTGCCTTGCTGTCTCTTAAGTTCTCTCTTCAAGAACAGTTTTCCCATTTCTACACTAAGGTTACCCAACCAGAGCAGTGAGTGCCTGCATACCAGGCAGGCCAGAAGGTTCCAAACAAGGGACCACAGGAACATTCAGCTTGGGGCTGCAGGGTCTCCTGTGCTCTATTGAGCACCACCCTCTCTGTCACATTCTCCCTATTGTCCCTGGCTCATTGGGCTACCAGGCATCCCTGTATAGGTGTTGAGGAATTCCATCTGGACGGGTGAGTGTGTGCTATCCAGGGGCTGACTGTCCTGGAATAGAGCAGAAACCCCCTCCCCCAGCTCGTGCTGCAGGACTTTCTTTCCTACCCACGATCATCCCCAAGCCTGCCTTGTCTGCAAGGTCCTTTGCTGAGGAAGAGTTTCATGCTCCTACACTAAGTCTACCCACTCAGAGTGGTGAGTGCCTGCCTGCCAGACAGGCCTCAAGGACCCCCGAAGGGAGCAAATGAACCTTCAGCTTTGGCTGCAGGGTCTCCTGTGTTCTACTCGATACCACACTACACCCCACATTCGCCATTTTGTCCTCGGGTCATTGGACTATAAGGTGTCCATGTTTTGGTGCTGAGGAATCCATCTGGAAAGGAACGGCTCCTGCTCCTACACTGAGGTGATACACCCAGGGAGTCAGTCACAGCAAAGACTGGACCAAGACACCACGCCTCTCCAGGCTCCATCTGAAGGAAGAGATGGGCAGGCACCAATGCAAGAATTCCTCAAAACATCCTGAAAGGCAACATGACATTGCCAGAATCCAGGAACCCTAAAATAAGAAGAATTGTATACCCTACTCCAGAAGAATTAGAAGAATTTGACTCAAAATTGAATTATATGAAAATAATAGAGGACCTTAAACAAGAGGTGAAAAACAGCCATAAAAAATTAGAGATTACAAACAAAAATGTAGAGGAAATGAATAAATTTCTCAAAGATACCCAAGAAAACCAAGAGAAACAAGAAAAAGCAATCAAAGAGGTAAGGGAAACGGTTCAAGACTTGAAGAATGAAATGGAAGTATAGAAGAAAAAAACAAGGTAAGTATGGATTTGGAAAGTCTGGGTAAACAAACAGGAACTACAGAGACAAGTACTACGAACAGATTACAAGAGATTGAAGAAAGAATCTCAGACACTAAAGACACCATAGAGCAAATAAACACACTGATCAAGCAAAACCAACAAATTCTCATCACAAAACATTCAGGAAATATGGGACACAATAAAAAGACCAAACCTAAGAGTAATAAGGATAGAAGAAGGAGAAGAGTACAGCTCAATGGTCGACAAAATATATTTAATAAAATTAAAAAGAAAACTTTCCCTTCCTTAAGAAAGATATTCTTTGAAAGTCCAAGAAGCATACAGAACACCAAATAGACTGGATAAAAAAAAAAGTCTCCTCATCATATAACAATCAAAACACAGAACATAGAGAATAAGGAGTGAATATTAAGAGCTGCAAATGAAAAAAGTCAATTTACTTATAAAGTAAACATATCAGAATTACACCTGACTTCTCTATAGAAACCATGAAAGCCAGAAGGTCCTGGATAGATGCACTGCAGAAACTAAGAGACCATGGATGCAAGCCCAGACTGCCATACCCATCCAAACTTTCATAGAATATAAAGGGAGAAAACAAAATTTTCCAGGATAAAAACAAATTTAAACAATACATAGCCACAAATCCAGCCTTACAGAAAGTAATTGAAGGAAAATCACAACCCAAGGAGTCCAACAATGCCCACAATAACTCAGATATCTAATGACCCTTCACCAGCACAACTCAAAGACGGGTAAAAAAAAAGAAAGAAAGAAAGAAAAAATGGCCAGAGTTAACAACCACTGGTCATTAATATCACTTAATATTAATGGCCTCAACTCACCTATAAAGAGACACAGGCTAAGACATTGGATATGAAAACAGGGTCCAACATTCCTCTGCTTACAAGAAACACACCCCAACCTCAAAGACAGACATCTACTCAGGGTAAAGGGCTGGGAAAATGTTTATCAAGAAAATGGACCTAGGAAACAAGCAGTTGTGGCTTTACTAATTCCTAACAAAGTTGACTTCAAACTAAAATCAATCAGAAGAGATAGAGATGGTCAATTTTTACTCATAACAGGAACAATTTATCAGGACAAAGTCTCAATCCTGAATATCTATGCCCCTAATATAAAAGGACCCACTCATGTAAAAGAAACATAACTGAATCTCAAGGCAGTCATTAAACCATAGACACTAATGTAGGAGATTTTAACACTCCTCTCTCACCAATGGACAGGTCAATCAGACAGAAACCTAACAGAGAAATAAGAGGATTAAACTAGGTAATTAATCAAATGGACTTAATGGACATCTATAGAACATTGCATCCAAATAGGAAAGAATATACCTACTTCTCTGCAGCTCATGGAACCGAAAATTGACCACATACTCAGTAATAAAGCAAACATCCACAGTTACAAAAAAATATTAGCAACCACCTGTATCTTATAGATCACCTTGGATTAAAGTTAGAATTCAACAACAATGCTACCTCCAGAAAGACTACGAAGTCATGGAAACTGGAAAGTCAACTACTGAACAACTCCTGGATCAAGGAAGAAATAAATAAATTAAAGTCCTTCTTGAGTTCAATGAAAATGAAAACTCAACATACTCAAACATATGGGACAGTATGAAAGCAGTGCTAAGAGGAAAGTTCATAGCACTAAGTGCCCACTTAAAGAAAATGGAGAAAGCACACATTGGAGACTTAATAGGAGGAGTAGAAGTCTGGAAATAATCAAACTGGGGGCTGAAATTAACAAAATAGAAAAACATAACACAATCAAAAGAATCAATGAAACAAAAGCTTGTTCTTGGAGAAAATCAACAAGATTGACAAACCCCTATGCAAACTAATCAAATGGCAGAGAGAGAATACGAAAATTAACAACATCAGAAATGAAAAGGAAGACATAACCACAGACACAGAGGAAATAAAGAGAATCATTAAATTTACTACAAAAGCCTATTTGCCACAAATTTGGAAAAGGTAAAAGAAATGGACAATTTTTAGATAAGTACCATATACCAGAGTTAAAATATTACCAGGTGAACAATCTAAATAGACCTGTTAGTCGTGAAAAATTAGAAGATGATATAAAAATCCTCCCAACCAAAAAAGCCCAGGTCCAGATGGCTTCATGTCAGAATTCTACCAGAACTTCAAAGAAGACCTAATACCTATACTCCTTAATGTAATGTATTTCACAATATAGAAACAGAGAAATCATTGCCAAACTCCTTTTATGAAGCTGCAGTTACTCTGATACCAAAACCACACAAACACCCAACCAAGAAAGAGAACTACAGGCCAATCTCACTCATGAACATCGATGCAAAAATCCTCAATAAAATACTGGTAAACCAAATCCAAGAACACATTAGAAAAATTATCCATTATGATCAAGTAGGCTTCATGCACGGATGCAGGGCTCATTCCACATATGAAAATCTATCAATGTAATCCATCATGTAAAGAAACTGAAAGAAAAAAACCACATGATCATTTCACTGGATGATGAAAAAGCATTTGACAAAATTCAACATCCCTTTATGATAAAGGTCTTAGAGAGATTAGAGATACAAGGGTCGTACCTAACTATAATAAAAGCTATTCATAGCAAGCCGACAGATAACATCTAATTAAATGGAGAGAAACTCAATGTCATCCCAGTAAAATCAGGAACACAACAAGGTTGCCCACTCTCTCCATACCTCTTACATATAGTGCTTGAAGATCTAGAAATAGCAATAAGAAAACATAAGGGGATCAAAGGGATTCAAATTGGAAAGGAAGAATTTAAACTTTCATTATTTTCAGATGATATGATAGTGTGCATATGCAACCCCCAAAACACCTCCAAAAAACTCCTACAGCTGATAAACACCTTAAGTAGAGTGGCAGTATACAAGATCAAATACAATAAATCAGTTGCCCTCCTATACACGAAGGATAAGGAAGCAGAGAGGAAAATCAGAGAAGCATCACCTTTGACAATAGCCACAGATAGCATAGAATACCTTGGTGTAAATCTAACCAAGGAAGTGAAGGATCTATTTGACAAGAACTTTAAGTCTTTGAAGAAAGAAATTGGGGAGGATACCAGAAAATGGAAGGATCTCCCTTGCTCTTGGATTGGGAGGATCAACATAGTGAAAATGGCAATTCTACCAAGGGCAATTCCTAGATTTAATGCAATCCCCATCAAAATCCCATCAAAATTCTTCACAAACATTGAGAGAACATTATTCAACTTTGTATGGAAAAACAAAAGACCCAGGTTAGCCAAAACAATTGTATTCAATAAAGGAACTTCTGGAGGCATTACCGTCCCTGACTTCAAACTCTATTACAGAGCTTCAGTATTGAAAACAGCTTGGTATTGGCATCAAAACAGAGAAGTCGACCAATGGAATCAAGTAGAAGACACTGATATTAACCCACAAACCTATGAAAACTGATCTTTGATGAAGTAGCTAAAAGTATTCAATGGAATAAAGAAAGCACCTTCAACAAATGGTGTTGTCAGAACTGGTTGTCAACGTGTAGAAGAATGAAAATAGATCCATATCTATCACCATGCACAAAACTCTAGTCCAAATGGATTAAAGACCTCAATATCAGTCTGAACACACTGAACCTGATAATAGAAAATGTGGGAAGTACTCTACAACACATGGGCACAGGAGAACACTTCTTATGTATAACCGCAGCAGCACAAACACTAAGGACATCATTGAATAAATGGGACCTCCTGACACTGAGAAGCTTCTGTAAAGCAAAGGACACTGTCACTAAGACAGAAAGGCAACCCACTAATTGGGAGAAGATATTCACCAATCCGCAACTGACAAAGGTCTGATCTCCAAAATATATATAGAAATCAAGAAATTAGACCGTAAAAGGTTATTCAATCCAATTATAAAATGGGGCACTGAGCTTAACGAAGACTTTTCAATAGAAGAATTTCAAATGGCCAAAACACACTTAAGATCATGCCCAAGTTCCTTAGCAATCAGGGAAATGCAAATCAAGACAACCTTAAGATAGCATCTTACACCTGTCAGAATGGCTAAAATAAAAAATACCAATGATAGCCTCTGCTGGAGAGGTTGTGCAAAAAGGGGCACACTCATCCATTGCTGGTGGGAATGCAAACTTGTGCAACCACTTTGGAAAGCAGTGTGGCGGTTTCTCAGGAAAGTCGGGTTCAACCTACCTCTTGACCCAGCAATACTACTTTTGGGAATATACCTAAGAGATGCCCTAACATACAACAAAAGTATATGCTCAACTATGTTCATAGCAGCATTGTTTGTAATAGCCAGAACCTGGAAACAACCTAGATGCCCTTCAATGGAAGAATGGATTAAGAAGTATGGAATATATACATATTAGAATACTACTCAGCAGTAAAAAACAATGACTTCTTAAATTTTCATACAAATGGACGGAAATTGAAAACACTATCCTGAGTGAGTTAAGCCAGACTCAAAAAGAGGAACATGGGATGTACTCACTCATATTTGGTTTCTTGCCATAAATAAAGGACATTGAGACTATAATTTGTGATTCTAGAGAAGCTAAATAAGAAGGAGAACCCAAAGAAAAATATATAAGCATCCTCCTGAATATTAACCTTCATCAGGCAATGAAAGAAGACAGAGACAGAGACCAACATTGGAGCACTGGACTGAAGTCTCACGATCCAAAGGAGGAGCAGAAGGAGAGAGAGTACAGGCAAGGAACTCAGGACTGTGAGGGCAATGGGAATGTTCTATCGGAAACACACCAAGGCCAGCTGGGCGGGGTCTGAAAAAGCATGGGACAAAACTGGACTCGCTGAACATAGCGGACAATGAGGACTACTGAGAACTGAAGAACAATGGCAATGTGTTTTTAATCCTATTGCACATAATGGCTTTGTGGGAGCCTAGGTACTTTGGATGCTCACCTTAATAGACCTGGATGGAGGTGGGTCGTCCTTGGACCTCCCACAGGGCAGGGAAACCTGATTGCTCTTTGGGCTGAGGAGGGAGGAAGACTTGATTGGAAGAGTGGGGGGAAATGGGAGGTGGTGGCGGGGAATAGGCAGAAATCTTTAATAATTTAATTAATTAATTAATTAAATAATTAAATAAAAGATATATAACTTAAAAAAAAGACCAAACCTAAGAATAATAGGGATATAAGGAGAAGAGCCACAGCTCAAAGGCCCAGAACATATTTTAACAAAATTATGGAAGAAAATTTTCCCAACATAAAGAAAGATATTCCTTTGAATATTCAAGAAGCATACAGAACACCAAATAGTCTGGATCAAAAAAAAATCCCCTCACCATATAAAAATCAAAACACAAAACATACAGATTAAAGAAATAATAGTAAGAGCTGCAAATGAAAAAGGGCAAGTTACTTATAAAGGTAAACCAATCAGACTTACACCTGACTTCTCTGTGGAAACCATGAAAGCAAGAAGGTCCTGGATAGAGGTACTACAGAAAGTAAGAGACCGTGAATGCAAGCCCAAGCTACAATACCCAGACAAGCTATTGTTCACTATCAATGGAAAAACCAAACATGTCAGCATAAGAACAAATTCAAACAATACGTAGCCACAAATCCAGCCTTACAGTGTGTAATAGAAGGAAAATCACAACCCAAGGAATCCAACATTGCCAACACTGCCTACAAGGACTCAGGCATCTAGCAAGCCTTCACCAGCCCACTCAAAGAAGGGAGACATACAAACTCTACTAACAAAAGCAATAAGTATAACTGGAGTAAACAGCTACTGGTAATTAATATCACTTACTATTAATGGATTCAATTCACATATAAAAAGGCACAGGCTGCAAATTGAGAATCTGTCTCTACCTCGATCCATCGCCAGATGAAGGATCTAAGGTGATATGCAAGATATTCATCAGTATAGGATAGGGTCATTTCAGGTTCCCTCTCCTTAGTTGCCCAAGGTACCAGCTGGGGACATATTCCTGGACACCTGCGAACCCCTCTAGAGTCAAGTCTCTTGCCAACCCTAAGATGGCTCCCTTAGATAGGATATATACTTCGCTGCTCCCGTATCCATCCTTCCTATATCCCAACCATCCCAATCCCCCGAGCTCCTCCCATCCTCCCCTTCTCATATTTCTCATCCCATTTCCCCTTTGCCCCATGCCACCTCACCCGCAAGTTCCCAGTTTTTGCCCTGCAATCTTGTCTACTTCCCCCTCTCCATGCGGATGACTATATGATTTTCTTTGGGTTCACTTTCTTATTGAACTTCTATAGGATCACACATTATATGCTTAATGTCTTTTATTTATGGCTAGAAACCGATTATGAGTGAGTACATCCCATGTTCCTCTTTTTGGGTCTGAGATACCTCACTCAGGATAGTGTTTTCTATTTCCATCCATTTGCACGCAAAATTCGAGAAGTCATTGTTTTTGACTGCTGAGTAGTACTCTAATATGTATATATTCCACACTTTCTTCATCCATTCCTCCATTGAAGGGCATCTAGGTTGTTTCCAGGTTTTGGCTATTACAAACAATGCTGCTATGAACATAGTTGAACAGATACTTTTGTCATTTGATGTGGCATCTCTTGGGTATATTCCCAATAGTGGTATTACTGGATCTTGGATCGAGGTAGAGACAGATTCTCAATTTGGAGCAACGGTCTGAGATCTTAAGGTCCAAATGAGGAGCAGAAGGAGGGAGAACAAGAGCAAAAAATCAGGACCACGAGGGATGCACCCACCCACTGTGACAGTGGAACTGATTTATTAGGAGCCCACCAAGGCCAGCTGGTCTGGGACTGAATAAGCATGGGTTGATTCCGGACTCTCTGAGCATGGCGGTCAATGAAGACTGATGAGAAGCCAAGGACAATGGCACTTGGTTTCAATCCTAATACATGAACTGGCTTTGTGGGAGCTTAGCCTGTTTAGAAGCTCACCTTCCTGGACGTAGATAGAAGACCTTCGTCTTCCCGCAGGGCAGAGAATTTGGACTGCTCTTCAGTATCGAGAGGGAGGGGGAATGGTGTGGGAGTAGGAGAAGAGGAGTGGGGATAGGGGGAGTGGAGTGGTTGGAGGGGGCAATATTTGGGAGGAAGGGAGGGAAATGGGAAACGGGGAGCAGGTGGAAATTTTAATTAAAAAAGAATAAAAAATAAATAAAAGAAAAAAAAAGGCACAGGCTGAGATATTGGATACAAAAATAGGATCCAACATTCTGCTGTTTTACAAGAAACACATCTCAACCACAAAGACAGGCATCTACTCAGACTAGAGGGTTGGGAAAAAGTTTTTCAAGCAAACGGGCCTAAGAATCAAGCAGGAGTGGCCATACTAATTTCTAACAAAACTGACTTCAAACAAAATCAATCAGAAGAGGTTGAGACTTTTTATACTCATAACAGGAAAATTCATCAGGATGAAGTCTCAATCCTAAATATCTATGCCCATAATATAAAAGCACCCACTTATGTAAAAGAATTATTACTAAAACTCAAGGCAGACATCAAAACACACACACACTAGTTGTAGGAGACATCAACACACCTCTCTCATCAATGGACAGGTCAATCAGACAGAAACCTAATAGAGAATAAGAGAATTATTGGAGGTAATGAAGCAAATGGACTTAACAGACATCTATAGATCACTCCACTCACATAGGAAAGACTACACCTTCTTCTCATGGAACCTTCTTGAAATTAAACAAATACTTGGTAACTAAGAAAACCTCCACAGATACAAAAAAAATCAGTGTCCACCCGTGTCTTATCAGATCAGCATGGATTAAAATTAGAAGGCAACAACAATGTTACCCCCAGAAAGCCGACCAACTCATGGAAACTGAATAGTCAACTACTGAAACACACCTGGGTCAAGAAAGAAATTAAGAAAAACATAAAAATCTTCCGTGAATTTAATAAAATTGAAGAGACAACATACTCAAATCTATGGGAAAGTATGAAAGCAGTGCTAAGAGGAAAGTTCATAGCACTAAGTGCCCACATAAGAAAACAGAGAAACCATACAATGGGGACTTAACAGCACACCTTAAAGCTCTAGAAAAAAAAAAGAAGCAGACGCACCTAGGAGGAGTAGAAGACTGGAAATAATCAAACTCAGGGCTGAAATCACCAAAATAGAAAGACAGAAAACAATCCAAAGAATCAATGAAGCAAAAAGTTGGTTCTTGGAGAAAATTAACAAGATCGACAAACCTTTATCCAAACTAACTAAACGACAGAGAGAGAACACTCAAATAAATAAGATCAAAAATGAAAAAGGGGACATAACCACAGACACAGAGGAAATTCAGAGAATCTTTAGATCTTACTACAAAAGCCTATATGCCAAAAAATTGGAAATGCAAAAGAAATGGACATTTTTTTAGATAAGTACCATATACCAAAGCTAAACAAAGAACAGGCGAACAATCTCAATAGATCTGTTAGTCGCAAAATATTAGAAGCTGTTATCCAAAACCTCCCTTCCAAAAAAAGCCCAGGACCAGATGGTTTCAATGTGGAATTCTACAAGAACTTCCAAGAAGACCTAATACCTATACTCCTGAAGGTATTTCACAATATAGAAACAGAAGAGTCACTGCCAAATTACTTTTATGAAGCTACAGTCACCCTGATACCAAAACCTCACAAAGACTTAACCAAGAAAGAGAATTACAGGTCAATCTCACTCCTAAACAGTGATGCTAAAATTCTCAATAAAATACTGGCAAACCAAATCCAAGAATACATGAAAAAAAATTATCCATTATGATCAAGTAGGCTTCATTCCAGAGATACAGGGCTCGTTCAACATAGGGAAATCTATCAATGTAATCCATCATATAATAAACTGAAAGAAAAAAACCATATGATCATTTCATTAGATGCTGAAAAAGCATTCGACAAAATCCAACACCCCTTTATGATAAAGGTCCTGGAGAGATTAGGGATACAAGGGTCATACCTAAATATAATAAAAGCTATTTACAGCAAGCCAACTGCAAGCATTAAATTAAAGTGAGAAAAACTCAAAGCCATCACACTAAAATCAGGAACACGACAAGGCTGTCCTTTCTCTCCATACCTCTTCAATATAGTGCTTGAAGTTCTAGCAATAGCAATAAGACAACATAAGGGGATCAAGAGGATTCATATTCGAAAGGAAGAAGTGAAAATTTGTTATTTGCAGATGATATGATAGTATACATTAGCGACCACAAAAACGCTACCAAAGAACTCCTATAGCAGATAAACACCTTTAGTAATGTGGCAGGATTCAAGATCAACTCCAAGAAAGAGGTGCCTTCCTATACACTAAGGATAAGGAAGAAGAGAGGGAAATCAGAGAAGCATCACCTGTCACGATAGCCACAAATCTGTCACGATAGCCACAAATAGCATAAGATATCTTGGGGTAACTCTGATCAAGAAAGTGAAAGATCTCTTTGACAAGAACTTTAAGTCTTTTAAGAAAGAAATTGAAGAGGACACGAGAAAATGGAAGGATCTCACTTGTTCTTGGATTGGGAGGATCAACATAGTAAAAATGGCAATTTTACCAAAAGCAATATATAGATTCAATGCAATCCCCATCAAAATCCCATCAAAATTCTTCACAGCCCTTGAGAAGACAATAATGAACTTTATGTGGAAAAATAAAAAACTCAGGATAGCCAAAACAATCTTATACAATAAAGGATTGTCTGGAGGCATTACCATCCCTGACTTCAAACTCTATTACAGAGCTACAGTATTGAAAACAGCTTGGTATTGACATAAAAACAGAGAAGTCAACCAACGGAATGTAAAGAAGACCCGGACTTTAACCCACAAACCTATGAACACCTGATTTTCGATAAACGAGCTAAAAGCATACAATGGATAAAAAAGATCATCTTCAACAAATTATGCTGGCAAAACTGGATGTCAATCTTTAGAAGAATGAAAATAGATCCATGTCTATCACCATGCACAAAACTTAAGTCCAAATGGATTAAAGACCTCAATAAGAGTCAGAACACACTGAACCTGATAGAAGAGAAAGTGGGAAGTACTCTACAACAGGTGGGCACAGGAGACCACTTCCTACGTATAACCACAACAGCACAGTTATTAAGGGCCTCTTTGAAAATATGGGACCTCCTGAGACTGAGAAGCTTCTGTAAAGCAGAGGACACTGTCACTAAGACAGAAAGGCAACCGACATACTGGGAGAAGTTCTTCACCAACCCCACAATTGACAAAGGTTTGATCTTCAATATATATAAAGAACTCAATAAATTAGACCGTAAAAGGCTAATCAACCCAATTATAAAATGGGGCAATGAACTGAACAGAGAATTCTCAACAGAAGAAGTTCATATGGCCAAAAGACACTTAAGGTCATGCTCAACTTCCTTAGAGATAAGGAGAATTCAAATCAAGACAACTTTATGATGTCATCTAACACCTGTCAGAATGGCTAAAATCAAAAACACCAATGATAGCCTTTGCTGGAAAAGTTGTAGAAAAAGGGGTATACTCATCCATTGCTGTTGGAAATGCAAACTTGTGCAACCACTTTGGAATGCAGTGTGGCACTTTCTCAGGAAATTCGGGATCAACATACTCCTGACCCAGCAATATCACTCTTGGGAATATACCCAAGAGATGCCCTATCATACAACAAAAGTATATGCTCAACTATTTTCATAGCAGCATTGTGTGTAATAGCCAGAACCTGGAAACAATCGAAATGCCTTTCAATGGAAGAATGGATGAAGAAAGTATGGAATATATCCATATTAGAATACTATTCAGCAGTAAAAACAATGACTTCTTGAATTTTGCATTCAAATGGACAGAAATAGAAATACTATCCCGAGTGAGGTTAGCCAGACCCCCCAAAAAAGAGGAACATGGGATGTACTCACTCATATTTGGTTTCTAGCCATAAATAAAGGACATTGACTCTATAATTTATGACCCTAGAAGAGTCCCACATTGGAGCACCAGACTACAACCCCAAACCAGGAGCAGAAGGAGAGAGAGCATGAACAAGGAACTCAGGACTACGAGGGGTGCACCCACATACTGCGACAAAGGGGATGTTCTTTTGGAAACTCACCATGGCCAGGTGGACTGGGTCTCAAAAAACATGGGATAGTACTGGACTCAATAAACATAGCAGACAATGAGGACTGCTGAGAAGTCAAGAACAATGGCACTGGGTGTTGATCCTACTGCACATACTGGCTTTGTGGGAGCCTAGGCTGTTTGGATGTTCACCTTAATAGACCTGGAAGAAGGTGTGATGTCCTTGAACTTCCCACAGGGCAGGAAACCCCGATTGCTCTTAGGACTGATGGGGGAGGGGGAAGGTTATGTGAGGCAGTGCCGGGGAAGAGACAGAAATCTTTAATAAAGAAATAAATTAATAAAAAAAACTGAAAAAAAGTCAACTGTGATATTGATGGTGAGTAATTTTGATAACATCAATGCATTGGAAAAACACCTATAACATAAAAGAAAGCCTATCCGGTATTCATTTAAAGATTTACCTTTCATGGACATCCATTACTGCTCTGAAAAGTTGTTAGGAAACATATGGCAGAATTGGTTACTGCCTTGTCACATATATCCTGTCCCTAGATACACCCCTACTTGGGACTGAATCTTACATGTGTGTGACTAAGTTGAACTTGGCAGTTTGTTTCAATTAATTCCAATAAAGCTGATAGTTCCACCCACTAACTAATTACACTTACATTAAATAACAAAATGTATTTGAATCACTTAATTCCAAGGGAGCACATGTACAGCAGACAATAATTGTATCCATGGAAGTCATAGGTACCAGCAACCAGATCTGCCCAGGTCTCTGTCTAGAGAAGGAGAGCAACAGGTATTCAAATCATGTAATGGGTGGGAAGGACGTGAAGTTGCACAACTCCTGAGAGATGCTGGAAGTATGTAGGTTCAAGATGGCTCATTCCAAGATTGCCTAGATAAAGGTAGAAGTAGTGCCAGGATGCTTATTCTTAATTAGACATGCCAAAGGCAAAAATTAAAATATGCTCTAATTGATATTGAAAGTGTAATGTGTTGCGGGAAGTCCTTCTGCTCTTCCAGCCAATAGCCGCCGAGATACCAGCCCATTGGGCCGTGGTCTGTTTCCCTTTAAAAACAAAGTGGCTACTTCCCTCCTCTCTCTCTTTACTTTCTGCTCCAGTTCCGGTGACTAGACTTCTTCCTAATTGCGTGCACAGAGGGCTGTTGTCTGGGACAGTGATCTGTAAGTTTATTCCCCTTTAAATAAATACCACCCTAATAATCACAATTCCAAACTGGTGTGGGATTGTTTATGAATTGCGCCTTCATCTGGCACCCAAAGTTTGGTTTTAGGACCCCTCCTCCCCCCCCCCCCGCTCGGCTGCCGGCCGCCAGTTCGGCCACGGCCTGTTCCTTGCGGCCTGTGCCTTGTGCGTGGAGCCAGCAGTTTAACATAAATCATCATGCAGTGGCTTTTCTTGCTGCAGTTTTTTATATTTTCCCTATAGACACCTCAGATTGACTTCAAGTCCCGACGTAGCCTATCGTTTGCCTCGCTATGTGGATTTAAATTCCACAGGCCTGCATAGTCTTTGCCCACGTGGTATGCTCTTTTCTGAATCATTTTCAAATCTCCCTTGCAAGCGCAGCTCTTAAGCGGAATGAACCAGAGCACGCGGTTACCGGTTGTGGAAAGCTGCAACCCCTTGGGACAACTCTGTCACGTGGAGGCATACACGGCTTCCGGGTTACTCTTCTCTACCCCTGGATTCTGGGTTTATGGTTCCGTGTACGGAATTGATTTAATTACATTTACTTTGTTGAGCAACTTACATTTCCCAGTTTTTAACAAATACTAGGCGGACACTGAAACAGGACCCTGTTTTCGTCGCGACTTGGGAACAGTGCCACCTGCTGGATAATAGGTAATATGAAAGTTTTCATTTCCAACATGAATTTTACTGTTTTGACTACCAAAACAATGGGTTTTTTCATGCAAGGTTTATATCACTATGGAGATAACTTAATTTACTGGTTACTAGATTTCAGTATTCTTTTGAATATTCTATTATTTAGGAAAAATATGGTCCTAAGAACCATACAATCTTTAACAGAAACTAATACAGGTCAGGAGATTCAGGATTCAAAAGCTTTGAAATCACAGGTGCAGAATGCGGACAAAAAAATTGATACCTCAGTGAAATCACTAGAAACACATGTAGCTCAGGAGATTCAGGATTTAAGAGAGAAAATGATAAAAAGACTTGAAATGATTGAAGAAATTATTGGAGCTGGTGAACAGAGTGAGAAGGCACAAGGACAGGATACAATGCCACCACCAGCTATTAGATCTGGCTTACCCAGGGTTTTAGCGACATACCCTGTAATTCATTCTGACAAAGCGTCAACTTCTAAAGGCTCAAAGGGAGTCAGAGAAGCTAGATGGATGCCAATAGCAATGAATAATCTAAAAGAAATTAAGCAAGTTATTGTTACCTTTGGCTTGCACTCTGCATATATTAAGGAAATGATAAGGACTTGCGCTTCTAATGCTAGAGCTACCCCCCACGATTTCCATCAGTTAGTGTCTGCAGTTTTAGATAATGGACCTTCCTTGATGTTTGGAATCTTTTTCAGAGAATAATCTAAACATATGGAACAGCAAGGAAGAGCAAAAGGTGTGGAGGTTTCCCAAGATCAAATTCTTGGTGTAGGACAATATGCTGATCCACAGATCCAAGCTCTTTATGATGATGAAGTACTGTGTTTATGTCACCAAGCAGCTTTAAATGCTTGGAATAGGCTACAAGATCCAGCAAAAAGGTTGAATCATATACCAGAATTAGGCAGGGACAGAGAGAACCCTTTATTGACTTTTTGCAAAGATTAATTAAGGCTCTGGACATAGGGCTAACAGACCCAGAAGCTAGATGACTACTTCTTGAATCTCTAGTTTTTGAGAATGCAAACATAGAATACAAAAAGATAATTGGGACTTTAAATTTAGATCAGCACCTATGGATGAATGGATTCAGAATGTTGAGACGTTTAGCTATAATGATGAATCTTGGGTAGGAGAAGTGATTTCCCAAGCAATGAGGAGACATCAAACTGCCAGGTGTTTTAATTGTGGTAAATTAGGACATCTGAAAAGGGATTGCAGGCAAAGGATTTCTAGGAATAATATCCCTTCTGGGAATGACAAAAATAGGAGACCTCGGCCTTCAGGTATATGTAGGAGATGCGGTAAAGGCCGACATTGGTTCAACGAATGCAGGTCAACAACAGACAGACAAGACAACCCGATACCATTGGGAAACTCCTTGAGGGGCCTCTCGCAGGCCCCCAAGCCAACAGTGGCCCAGTCATTCCCAGTCACAGTAGAGAACGTGCCTCACCAAGAAAATTAAAAGCTCCAATTTCTGCCCTAAAAAATATTACTGGTCTAAATGATGAATTACGCATGGAGGATGAGTCAAAAAACCCAGTAGGACAGAGTAAACGCATATTTTGGCAGACTTCTATTAATGATCAAAGACCAAAGCTAAGAGTCTGTATAAATGGCACTTTTATTGAAGTCTTATTAGACACAGGTGTGTATGTAAGTATCATTACTCCAGAATCTTGGCATCCGAATTGGCCTCTTCCAGAGGTAGATGTTCAGTTCCTGGGAATTGGAACCCTATCTCGTGTAAAACAAAGCACAAGATGGGTTGAATGCATAGGGCCTGAAGGGCAAATAGGAAGACTAAGGCCATATATTGCCAATATCGCAATAAAATTCTGGGGCCGCGACCTGCTACAGCAATGGAATACCCAGATTAACATTCCTGTAGTTCCAGGAACTCATAATTCTGGGAAGGACATGATGAGATATTATGGGAAAACGTCACCAGCCATTCAGGCTGTACAAGAACATACAGCAAATACCGAACCTTTAGAGGTACCAACAGCCCTACCTTTAAAATGGCTAACTGAGAAGCCAATATGGATCAAACAGTGGCCTCTAGCTGAAGATAAATTACAGGCATTGGAACAGCTGCTGCAAGAGCAACTAGATGCTCACCATATTGAAGAATCAACCAGCCCTTGGAATTCTCCTGTGTTTGTTGTAAAAAAGAAATCCGGAAAATGGAGAATGGTGACAGATTTAAGAGCTGTCAACAAGGTAATTCAACCTATGGGTCCACTACAATCTGGAATTTCTTTGTCTTCTCTATTACCAAAAGGATGGCCTCTTATAGTTATTGATTTGAAAGATTGTTTTTTCACCATACCATTACAAGAAAATGATAGAGAAAAAATTGCCTTCACAGTGCCTACTTATAATAATTCTCAGCCTAATAGGAGATATCAATGGACTGTCCTTCCACAGGGTATGCTCAATAGTCCTACATTGTGCCAATATTTTGTAAGTAAGCCATTGGAAATAATTCGTAAACAATTCCCCAAGTCCGTAATTTACCATTACATGGATGACATCTTGTTATCTGATTCAAATAAAGATACTTTAGAAAGGATGTTTGAAGAAGTAAAGAAAGTCTTGCCTAGGTGGGGATTACAAATTGCCCCTGAAAAGATTCAAAGAGGAAATTCTATTAATTACATAGGTTACAGAATAGGGTTAGAGAAAATTAAAACGCAAAAGGCACAAATTAGGAGAGACCGGTTAAAGACTCTTAATGACTTCCAAAGATTGTTAGGAGACATTTCCAGTCTACGACCAGCTGTTGGCATAACACCTCATCTAATAGTTCATTTAAACAAAACCTTAGATGGTGATAAAGATTTGAATAGTCCAAGAAAACTGACAGCTGAAACAGAAAAGGAACTGACAATGATTGAGGAAAAATTACAGGAGGCACATGTGGATAGGATGAACCCAAATCTTAGCTGCATCCTAGTCATATTACCTTCCAGAATTTCTTCTACAGGGATTCTAATGCAGAGGGAAGATATTATTTTAGAGTGGATATTTATACCTAATAAACCAAGTAAAAAATTAAAAACTTATGTGGAAAAAGTCTCTGAATTAATTATAAAAGGTAAACTGAGACTTCGTCAACTAGCAGGTATAGACCCAGCAGAAATTATAGTGCCTTTTACTACTGAAGAAATAAAAAAGTTATGGGAAGACAATGAACCATGGCAAAGAGCTTGTGCTAATTTTTTGGGAGAAATTAATAGCAACTATCCCAAAAGTGGTTGACTTAACCTCATAAAGAGAACTTCTTGGATTCTTCCTAGAATTGTACGTGATGCTCCAATAACTGGAGCCTGTACGTTCTATACTGATGCAAATAAATCAGGGAAAGCAGGTTATAAGTCAGATGAATTGAGTAAGGTGGAACAAAGCCCTTATAATTCTGTCCAGAAGGCAGAATTATATGCCATTCTTATGGTGCTAAGGGATTTTAAAGAACCTCTTAATATAGTTACAGATTCACAATATGCAGAAAGAGTTATCTTGCATATTGAAACCACTGAATTTATACCAGATGACACAGAGTTGACTTCATTGTTTATCCAGGTACAAGACATAATCAGGAACAGGCTTTGTCCAATGTACATAACACACATCCGGTCCCATACAGGTCTGCCTGGTCCTCTAACACAAGGCAACGCTGAGATTGATCAATTATTGATTGGAAGCGTGTTGCAGGACTCAGAATTTCATAAGAAGCATCATGTCAATAGTAAAGGCCTAAAGAAAGAATTTTCCATTACATGGCAACAAGCTAAGGACATTATAAAGAGATGTCCTACTTGTTCTTTCTATAATCAAACACCGTTGCCTGCAGGGAGTAACCCAAAGGGTACTAAGAGAAATGAAATCTGGCAGATGGATGTGTTCCACTTTATGGAATTTGGTAAATTAAAATATGTACACCACACCATAGACACGTATTCAGGTTTACAATGGGCTACTGCCCTGAGCTCAGAAAAGGGTGATTCAGTAATCACACATCTATTGGAAGTTATGGCCATCATGGGAATACCTGCACAAATAAAGACAGATAATGGTCCAGCATATGTATCTAAGAAAATGAAATGCTTTTTTGCTTATTATAATATAAAACACATTACAGGTATACCACATAATCCCACAGGTCAGGCAGTTATAGAAAGATCAAATTGTACTATAAAGGATATGCTGAACAAACAGAAAGGGACCAAAAATACTCCCAGAAATAGATTACATAATGCTTTATTGACCTTGAAATTTCTTAACGCTAATGAGAAAGGAACGACAGCAGCAGAAAGACATTGGATAATGGAAAAGTCTGCTGAACTAAATCAACCAATTTACTTCAAAGATGTCCTGACCTCTCAATGAAAGCCAGGAGATGTGCTACGTTGGAGAAGGGGTTTTGCTCTGGTTTCCACAGGAGAAGAAAAATTGTGGGTACCATCAAAATTAATAAAGGTTTGATTTGAAGAGGAGAAACCTCTTGGAAATGAGAAATGACAACTCATCCACAATGATGATATTCCTACAGGTGGTAAGAAAAACATATAGAATGGGGGCAGAGTTCTGTTCTTATCTCCACAGGAAAACACTCATCTTTGAAAAATTCAAGGGATCCTGGATGTTTGGATACTGACAGATGGAAAAATACCTGCCCAATAGGAACTATCAAGAAAACTGAATAAGTTGTGTAAGTAAAATATACTAAACCATATTTCTAAATTTATAGAGCTGGTTTTGAAGGTGGACTCTGGCTCAGTCCCTCTCCAATTCCAAGCCTATTGGTAAGAGAAAAACCCAGAGTTTCTGGAGTTTCTGTCTATTGTCAAGAGCCATGATAGGTGATAGAAAGAAATATGAGTTTAGAAAACATCTTTGCTTTTCTTCATATCTATCATACTTTTCATTGAATATATCTATCATTCCTTTCATTGAATATATGTGTGTGTGTGTGTGTATGTCTATATGATTAATGTTCAAGTTTTTCACAATGAACAATGAGTTTTTCCTAAAGTGACATTTAAAGTTTCCAGGAAGAAGATGGGGCCCCATAACAACGACTACACCTGGTTGATATGACGTCATGATACTGATAGAGCTACTACAAGACCTGTTTTGGGTACCAGCTGCACAAGATGATCCCAACTTGGTTAGCTGAAATGGTGCACCTCTTATACAACATTCTGGCCAGACTTGCACAATATGTCAGAGACTACTTGCAATTTTAAAAGACATCGATCTTGAAATTTAACCATCATTTTACGTTCACAGGATCCCCCAGAAAGAACGTCGCCCCCATGACAGCTGGAAGTAACTCTAGAGGACGACGTCCCCTCTCCCAGTAAAGTTTGCCCTTGGGTTTAGGGACATCATTTAGGGGTTGGTTATAAATTGGTATATGGTTGAGGGTTGGGGAAAAAATTTTATAAGCTCGGGGATCATTTGGGAAAAAAAAGAGGGATAATAGCTTGGTACTCGTTGGTACTTGTGAGTTATTGTTTTGAGACAAATGTATTGGTATCGATTCTTAAATATTGATAAAAAGTGAAATTATATTGACTATTGTATGCATGCATGTTTCTACCTCTGTTTAAAAACATTTTTTATGTATTGACATATATTGTATTGATATATATTGTATATATTTACCATATTGCAGTGTACATTTCTACCTCTGATTAAGATACTTACATTTTGCTTGTGTATTGATATATATTTACAATACTGCAATGTATATTTGTACATTGCTTATATTTGGAGGTCATTATCCTCATTTGTTTCACAGTTGTTTATTGTCTTAGTCTTTAAGTTAGATAGGTATTGAGAATTATATAGATCAATAGTATTCTAAGTTTGTCATTTATAATTAGACTAATCAGGTTCTTTAGATACATAGAGATTATACTCAGTATAGATAGATAATCTTCAACCTCTTCAAAGAGCTGTAGAAAATGTCTTTTAATCTAACTCAGAGTTTTGTTGTAGTGAGACACAATTGCTCCTGGCAACACCGCTCTATTCCCGAGAGAATGTTGAGCACCAAAGACACTCCACCTGGAGCCTTTCTTCTTGGCTGAACTGGCCTTTGGGTAAAGAAATGCTCATACCTCAACCACTGACAGAAATACAGAGTATCTGTGAATGGAAAAAACAGGACTGTCATATCCTGCCAAGACAGGGTAAGATAGTTTTGACAAGTTTCTTGACTTTGAAAATGGTGTGTCAGTTATGCTAGGCCTTAGCCAAAGTTGGTTGCTTCAACACTGCAAAAGTGACCTTGGGTGATTGCCCAGGTAGCTAGTTGTCTCTGTGATTTGTTGCATGTTTTGGAAGGTGTTTGATTGCACTTTCTAATTACTCAGGAAACATTATTTCCCTTCACAGATCTTCGATGGGGTTGAAGACTATATAAATGTTGTTCTTTCGACTCATGACTTAGCCCAGCTATTTATTATATAAGACCTAAGCTAGTTAGAATCGGATATTTTTACTTATTGTATATAATTTCATAGTAGGTTTAGAACTCTCTTACTTAAACAAAAGGGGGAGGTGTTGTGGGACGTCCTTCTGCTCCTCCAGCCAATAGCCACCGAGATACCAGCCCATTGGGGCGTGGTCTCTTTCCCGTTAAAATAACAAGTGGCTACTTCCCTCCTCTCTCTCTTTACTTCCTAGTCTGGTTCTGGCGACTAGACTTCTTCCTAATTTCGTGCGCAGAGGGCTGTTGTCTGGGATGGTGATCTGTAAGTTTATTCCCCTTTAAATAAATACCACCCTATTAATCACAATTCCAAACTGGTGTGGGATTGTTTATGACTTGCGCCTTCAGTAATGAAGTTTCAGAAAAAAAAGATTGAGAATACACAGTGTATATGCCTGAACAATATATCACACATCTCCAACACGAAATGAAACAAAAAATTTCCAAAGTACCAGCAAAATGACCAAGAGCCAAACTGCCTGACAACTTTTTCTTAGCTGTGTGGCTCCTGGCAATGATGGAAAAGAAGGAAATTTGTGCCCAGAAATAGACAAAGAGTGGGGCTTTATTATATAGTATTTTTTTGTGTGTGAAGCATTGTACATTAAAAGAGGAAAAGAAATGGTTTTGTCTCTTTGATTTTTTAGAATTCTCTCTATGTTCTTTCAAGTCAAATTGAAAGAGGCAGGTTTATTTGGGTTTCTATGATGTCAAAATACAATGGAAATAATAGTTGCTCATTCCAGAATTCATCCTTGTCCTGTCAAATCCCCCTCTCCCTGTCTGTTACACCTGGCCTGTTCCCACTGCTTGAGGGATGATGTCAACTCGTGTGTCTCTCTGAGGAGCCCTCTCAGAACACACTTGACTTCCATTTAATCTACTCTGGAAGCCCAAATACTTAGGGAGACTTCGATCAAACAGCCTACTGTGCTGGCACACACTGATCCAATAAAGCTGCTACTGTGGGGCTTGTGCTCATTTCCCATGGAGCTTCACTGACCAGCTCCTCAAACAGCTGATCAAGCTAGAGAACATTTTATCCTTTTCCCTGTAATTCAACTTGTCGCCTCTTCTTCTCCCACAGACCAGCTTCTTCAAAGAAGGATCCTTACATGGGGTTAAAAGACTTTAAAGTATTAATATTGATTAGACTTTCAAGGTTGCATTTTTATGAATCTACCTGATGCCTATATATTGTGCATGTAATTATGACAGCTTAAAGTTACAGGAGCCATCTTTAGGTTGTGCATGAGTTAATATTTATCTCTCCCTGAGCATGAGAAGCTGCCCATCATGGGTGATAATAGTTTTCACTGGTTATTTCTGGAAGCTACTGTCATAGAACTTATTGTGGTTTGTGTGAGAAATGTCCCCCATAAGCTCCCATATTTGAACATTTTATCGGCAACATGTGCTGCTCTTTAAAGAGGTTGCAAAACCTTTAGGAGGCATAGAATTGCTGGAGGAAGGATGCCACTGAAGATAGGCTCTAAGAATCTATAGAATCACCCAACTTCCTCTTCTCTCTCTGCCTCCTAACTGTTTAGGCAATGTGGCCAGTCAGCCTCACACTCCTGTTGCTATGCTATTCCCAAAGCTATTGAACCAATCCCTCTGCAATGGTGAACCAAATTAAACCTTTTCTCTCCATTAAGTTGTTTTTCTCATGATGCTTTTTGATTGCTTGTTTGTCACGATGCTTTGTCACAGCAAACGGAATGAAACCATGACATTTTGCAAGTACACACCTGAAATTAACACAAAACCAACCCTCAGAAAGAAAGATGACCAAGGATTAAGGCATATTTAAGATATTGAAATAGCATTTCATTTCCTTTCTCTCAAATACATTAAAGATACTATTTAACAAAGGAAAAACAAATCACACAGGGCTAAGTAAAATGTAGTGCCTCTTGCCAAGTAACATAGTCTTTGTAATGAGAACATGTGAATACACAGTAGAGTAGGGAACCAGGACATAAAAGAGATATACCCAAGTCCTAGTTCACACTAAGAGCATCATCTTTCTCGTAGCCACAAACAGCATAAAATATCTTGGGGTAACTCTAACAAAAGAAAGTGAAAGGTCTCTTTGACAAGAACTTTAAGAAATTGAAGGAAGAAATTGAAGAGGATACCAAAATGGAAGGACCTCCCTTGGTCTTTGATTGGGAGCATCAACATAGTAAAAATGGCAATTCTAGCAAAGGCAATTTCTTTTTTTTTTTTTTTTTTTTTTGGTTTTTCGAGACAGGGTTTCTCTGTGGCTTTGGAGCCGGTCCTGGAACTAGCTCTGTAGACCAGGTTGGTCTCGAACTCACAGAGATCCACCTGCCTCTGCCTCCCAAGTGCTGGGATTAAAGGCATGCGCCACCATCGCCCGGCCCATCAAAATTCTTGACAGATATTGAGAGGACATTAATCAAATTTATATGGAAAAACAAAAAATCCTGGATAGCCAAAATAATCTTATACAATAAAAAAAAATGTCTGGAGGCATTACCATTCCTGACTTCAAACTCTATTACAGAGCTACAGTAATAAAAACAGCATGGTATTGGCATAAAATCATAGAATTAGACCAATTGAATCATATAGAAGATACCGATTTTAACCCACAAACGTCTGAACACCTCATTTTCTATAAAGTGGCTAAAAGTATACAATGGAAGAAAGAAAGCATGTTCAACAAATGGTACTGGCAGAACTCGATGTCAACCTGTAGAAGAATGAAAATAAATGCATATCTATCACCATGCACAAAACTCAAGTCCAAATGGATCAAAGACCTCAATATCAATCTGAACACACTGAACCTGAGAAGAGAAAGTGGGAAGTACCCTACAACATATGGGCACAGGAGATTGCTTTATATGTATAACCCCAGCAACACAGATGATAAAGGCAACATTGAATAATTGGGAACTACTTAAACTGATAAGCTTCTGTAAACAAAGGACACTGTCACTAAGACAAAATGGCAACCCACTGACTGGGAGAAGATCTTCACCAACCCTGCAACAGACAAAGGTCTGATCTCCAAAATATATAAAGAAATCAAAAAACTAGACTTTAAAATGCTAATTAACTCAATTAAAACATGGGGCACTGAACTAACAGGGAATTCTCAACAGAAGAAGTTTAATTGGCCAAAAGACACTTAAGGTCATGCTCAAACTCATTAGCAATCAGGGAAATGCAAATCAAAACAATTTTGAGATATCATCTTACACCTGTCAAAATGGCTAAAATCAAAAACACTAATGATAGCCTTTGCTGGAGAGGTTGTGGAGGAAGGGGTACCCTCATCAAATGCTGGTCAGAATGCAAACTTGTCCAACCACATTGGAAATCAGTGTGGCGGTTTCTCAGGAAATTTGGGATCAACCTAACCAAGGACCAAGCAATACCACACTGGGGAATATACCCAAGAGATTCCCTATCATATTACAAAATCATTTGTTCAACTATGTTCATAGCAGCATTATTTGTAATAGCCAGAATCTGGACATGACCTAGATGCCCTTCCATGTAAGAATGGATGAACATAGTGTGGAAAATATACACAGTAGTGCACTACTCAGTGGTAAAAAACAATGACTTCTTGAATTTTGCATGCAAATGCATGGAAATAGAAAACACTTTTCTGAGTGAGGTGTCCCAGACCCGAAAAGATGAAAATGGGATGTACTCAGTCATAATTGGTTTCTAGCTATAAACAAAGAACATTGCATCTATAATTTGTGATCCCAAAGAAGCTATATAAGAAGGTGAACCCAAAGAAAAACATATAGTTATTCTCCTGGATATGAAAGGTAGACCAGATTGTCAAGCAAAAATTTGGGATCTGGGGGGTGGGGTGGGATAGGATAAGAGGGGATGGGAGGAGAAAAGTAAGAAGGAGAGGATGGGGGGAACTTGGGGAATTGGGATGATTGGGAAAAAGTAAGTATGAATATGGGAGCAGGGAAGCATATATCTTAATTAAGGTAGCCATCTGAGGGATTTTATTTAAAAAAAGAAATTGGTAAATAGAAGCTTAAGATTCTCAAAATTGGTCATTTCAGGTTAGGATGGTCTTTAAATTCAATGGCAAACCCTTATATCAAAAGAGTCACACAGGAAAACAGTGGTGTGCTCATAAAATAATGAAGACATTAAGAGAAGTGATACAAAATGACGAATATCAAAAGCCAAATTTCCTAGCCCATCTTGAGGAAGTAGGTTCCCCACCAACACATTAATTCCAGATCGTGAGAATAAACATCAACCTCTTTCAAGTACTTCATTTAATAATAAATTTTTATACCAGTTCTTGGAATTTATACATTGGACAAAGGGTTGGTTTGGGAAGTCCTTCTGTCTATGTTTGTTTTTATTGGTTAATGAATAACATTATTTCAGCCAGTAGCTTAGCAGAATAGACCTAGGTGGTAAAAGTAAACAATGTTGGGAGAAAGGAGGTGGGGTCAGTGAGAAGCCACCTAGACACCACCAGGGAAAAACACCTACTCTGGAGCTACAAAAATTTGTTGGTAAGACATGAAGTAGTGGTGTTACAGATAAATGCAAATGGGTTAGTTTAGAATGAGGGAGGAATCTAGAAATATGGTTAAGCTATAGGCCAAAGACTATTGTGAATAATATAGGTTTTATGTGATTATTTCAAATCAACGTGGTCAGAAAACTAACTAATGAGTGGCCTCCACAAACAAATCAGCTTGTTGAACTGAAGAGTGTTTTTTTTTTAAATCTGTTTGCTCACTTGATCTGGGCTTCATCTAAGCATGTCTATTTGTCTGTGATGACTGCTCGGTTATATATTAACTGCCAATATATTGTTTGGAGGAAGGGGTCTATTGAATCTGCTCAGTTTAATGGACTCTCTATAATTAATTTGAGTTGGTTACTTTCTATCTTATGTAGTTTCCCTGCAGGATAGTGTTTATCAACCAAGACTACATGTTGGCATTAAAGATCTATAAATGGGGAGGTTGAGGGTCAGAGTCAGATAAGAAGTTGCAATTGTGGACGCCGACAGGAGAGAGAAAAGAGAAGGAAAGGGAGTATGAGATCACTACCCTATAGTCTTTCAAAATGGAGGAGGGGACCTGAGCTAAGAAGGAAACAGCCACAGCTCTTTCCACAGTCACTATTCCTTTCTAGGCCACAATATCTCCAAGCAGCTAGCACAAGCATTGGAAGTTTCTCTTCTGAGAGGGGCAGCCAGAGTGTGCCACATATGACCATTTTCCCTGGAGTTATCCTCATCATGGACAGAAGGAGGCATGTCTCCCTAGAATCTCAACAACAATCTCACAGATGAAAATAAAAAGGCTTATTAAGGACACTTGGAGAAGCATTATAACTAACAGAGTTGGGAGATAATACATCTTCTAGGATGTGATGATGTCAATCTACACAGGCACATCTGCCAGTCTTCTGATCATATGAACAGAACGCCTGCTGGTTTGGGAAGCATCTCATCTGGGATTGTAATACCAGGGCATTAAAATGTCCTCTTTGCTTGTCTTCTACCTCAGAGTGTTCTCTCTCTCAGGTACATTGGGATGAACCATTTGCAGGAATAACAGTAAAATAGGTAGAGCATCCAGAATGAGGTATAACATACATGGCCACAATTACATATGCAGCAACAAGGAAACAGATGAAGAATTCTGAGCATCAATGGAAGTTGAGGACCTAATACCAAAGCTAAGTCATGTAACACCATGGGTAGTTTCAGAGTTTCAGAGAGTAAATTCAGTTACATTCTGGAAAAAGCTAAGACTGCAAAAGATGGCTTTCATAATCAGAAAGTAGAAAAATTGGGACTGCAAAAAGGAGGCAGTGAGGGAGTCAAGGGTGGTCACGGAGCAATGAAGAACCCCAAGTCCCTATCCCAACATGATACTGATATCATTTTTAAAAGTTATTGAGCCACAAATCTTGGCAGTCAGAGCTCAGAAGCTGAAATTACATCTCAATCCCATGTAATGAATCTCTCCCTTGAGCATCTACAATGATGCATTTCTGTCTTGAGCATCTGGAGCAATATTTCTTTTCCTTAAGCATCTATAGCAATGCACCTCGGCCTTGAGCATCTGCTGTCATACCGCTCTAAAATGATTATCTACAGAAATTAACATCTGCTTGAAAAAGCGATATACTACTGGGATAGACCTACCATTGCATGTTTCCTTTGGATGTACACTTTTATATAACTACACCCTAAATTTGATATCAAGACCTGAGCACAAACAGATTTCACAGTTCACAGTTGCCCCATGCTGTGATAATTCAGTAGGCCTCTGGACACATCCACCAAGAGACTTGAGGGGAGGAAGCAAAGGCATTGACGTTTGAATGTCTGTCATCTCAATCTCCACAGCACTTCTTTTAAAGTTATACGATTCCCTTTTGTGATCCAGAATATTTTCTCACAGCTCAATATTTTTAACCAACTGTCTTGTTCTTCAGCCATGGCACAGTCAGTAAGGTGCATTCCATACAGATGGAGACCATAAATTTGATCCCTTCAAACTTGTGCAAAAATCTCGGCATTAAAGATATCAACTCATCACTCAGTGCTGAGGAGACAGCCACACCTGGGTCTCTAAGACTCGCTGTTTGGTCAAGGGGAATTGGTCAGCTCCAGGTTCAAAGAGATGATGTATCTTAATAATGACAGAGAGTAATTAAGGAAGACACCCAGGGTTAATTCTGGCCTTTGCATGCATGTATACACATCTCCATAAAAAGTTACACTCATATATTAAACAACTGTCTTTTGAATTTCTAAATATACACATTTCTGTGGTGAAGTTTTCAGCTTAATTTTGACAGCTCTTTTGAGTTGTAGGAACAGCTGAATGTTTTCTGCCACCAGGTTCCCACACTGGCTTGCTTTACCCAAAATAATTACATAGAAACTGTATTATTTTAAATAATACTTTGCCCATTAGGACTAGCCTGTTAGTTGCTAATTCTCACATCTTGATTAACCCATTTCAAATAATCTGTGAAGCACCATGAGCTTATGAGAATCATAAGCTGCTTCTGTCTCGGGGGGGGACGGGGGCATGGCGTCTGTTGACTAGGCTTCTTTCTCCCAGCATTCTGTGTTTTCTCTGCATATCTAACCTGCTGTCCTATCAAAAGGGCCAAGGCAGTTTCTTTATTAACCTATAGACATTTAACCCTCATCCATCACTTTGGCCTTCCTCATACAATGACATTAGAAAAAATCTTTCTGTAAGAACCCTCTCCACTATCTCATTTGGCCTCTTGAATCCTCCCTCCTCTCTTCCAAAGACAAAAGGAAGCTAGTCTCAGACATGTTACACAGTCTAAAAAAGGAAGGATGGAATCAAGATTTGAATTCATTACCAAAGTCTAAAATCTTAACCAAGGAACTCACTGCACGACCATACTTTTTTTTTCAACTGAGAATGAACTCACACTCTGAGGAGCTGAAAGGCAAGTTCATACTGCATTAACTTCACATTGGCCCTAGACAGATATGCACAGCATTATGATGGACACCTCACCACTGATATATTGACATCTTATTCCTTTGTATTTAATGGGCCAGTTGGCCACATACCTTACTCAATCTTTCCTTCAGTGATTTGATTTCCAGAATCCTCCATCCCCTCACTTCAATCCTAATTCACACACTCCCCAAAACACCTTGATGGGAGTCAGGTATCAATATCGGACTGGTATTTTCGGATCTGATGGGTTTGTGGGATCTTTTCCACACTCCTCTTAACATCACAGATTCCCTAGGTAACAGATTCTAGGGAGCTCGGTGCATTCATCATATGTGTGAATGTCACACAACAATGTACATCAATGTGTACATGTTTAGCCTGGGTAAAGGTGAGTCTGTTAATGACTTTTATAGCCAAGTCCCAAAGAACTTGATCCATGAAAAGGGTACAGTGTTTTAGAGTTATTGCAGGCCAATTGTTTAAATGAACTCACAATGGTTGAATGGCATGCATAAGACCTGTGAGAGTGCAAGACAGAAAGAATCCAGGAATGACAAAAGAGGTGGCAGACAGAAGCCTATTGGAGGACATCCTGGCATAATGTGGAGGTTGCTTTCAATGTAGTCATCTAGATGGTGGTAAAGGTACACAACTGGATCTTTCTTGTAGGTAATGTAGAAACAGGTCTTCATGGTCTGCACCTCATCTTGGACCACCCCAGTCCACTCCTCCATAGAGCCTGGCATGATGTGGAGGTTGCCTTCAAGGTAGTCAACCAGGAGGTGGTAAACGTACAAGACAGGACCTTTCTTGTAGGTAATATAGAACCAGGTCTTCATGATTGGCACCTCCTCTAGGACCATCCCCTTCCAGTCATCCTTAGAGCCATTTGTGCCCTCAAATGTATGTTTCACTGCTCTGCCAACTATGGTGTTTGAGAGATGAGTGTCTGTCTCCTGAGGAAATGGTACGTTGTTAGGCAGGAACTTAAGGTTTAAAATCCTTTCATCACTGTGAAGCTCCAATCCATAGACACAATCTATCCCATCATACTTCAACAAATAGAGAGAGGGATTTGTTGGCAGTTGATCTAGAATGATGGCTTTCCACTGGGTGACTGGTTCATTGGCTTCCTTCCAGCCGTGAGAAATTCTGCGGCCGACAATATTCTCCAGGGCCTCAAAAGGCCTCCTCAGTTTTTGCTTCTGGAGAGATGACCCATTCCTCTTCTGGACAGGTGGCATGCATCTCATACTAAGAGGCATCTTCATCATGGCTGTAGACTTACTGAGATAGGCCACTGACCTCCTGGTCCGCTGTTACTTGGATATCTTTCTGTGCTTGGGCTTCATAGCTGCCCACTCTCTAGGTTGAAAGAACTTTCCTTCTGTTTAATTCAGAAACCAAGTCGTGGCCTCAACCATGAGTGCCTGCAAGGACAACAAGGGGAGGCTATGAGGTCAAGGCTCTTTTCTGGAAGAACTGTGGTGCAGGAGACAAAGATATTGATCAACAGGTTTGCATACCTAACTGTCATTTTCTCTTCAGAAATAAATAGGACAATTTGCAAATTTTTCTCTACAGCTCAGTATATCAATCTCAGAGACACATTCCTGCTGCCCAAAGGCAAATGACCTCAGCTGAGAAACCTACTTTCTGACTGACTAAATCAATGAGAAGAGAAGGTATGCCTATCCCCGAAACGAGTAAGAAAAATCTGAACAGATAACAAAGAATTCAAAGTACATCCACATGTCTCCTTCGACATCAAGCTAATAGGTAGGGGGCTCAATCCAAGACAGCCTCCCAAGGTCATGGCACTCCAATCCACTGGCTCTCTGTATTGGGTCTCCTGATCCAGACCCAGGTCTATTACATAAAGCCATTCTGTGTCTTCATTGTGGAAGTGAGTACTGTGAGACCCACTTCAACCTGAAAGACTCATTATTCTGGGCAACAGCAGCCATTGAGAAATAATTAGTATCTTTTAAAACACCTATGGACAAAGAGGAGCTTTGCCATTTTAGTGGATTGATGAATTTGATATTGTTAGCAAAGATGAAGTGGGAAGAATATCTGGCATTCACCATGCCCACAGCTATCAAATATAGGAGCTGGTAACAACAGAAATGGTGGACCCGCAGGACATTTGAAGGAAAACTTTTTTGTATGACAGAGGTCTTAGTTGCTTTGGAAACATATTTACCAAAAGAAAATGTCCTACCTCTCCAGATTCCATCTTCCGGAAATGTTCAGGTGCAAAAAGCCTGTTGAACAGTTGTGGAGACCAGGAGCTGAACTGTCCTCCTCAGGCACTGTGAGGATAATAAACCCACCTTCATGGAAGACTAGTGCTTTGAGTGGAACAGAGTTGCTACCCAACGAACGAAGTCTTTGTGACATCACCAAGGCTCTACTTATGTCAGAAATCCCCTCACAAGCTTGTTACTTCCCTATTTACCCACAGAAACATCCAGCATTCAGCTCCTCAAAAGCTGTATACAGCCACCAGGGGACCCAAAATAAGCCCCCACTCATCTTCCCAATTACTCAAGTCACACTCTTGCCCAAGCAACTCAATCCCTGTATCTTATTTTTCTGAAAATGTCTTTGGTGTCTGAGTCAACAAATCACATGAAAGTTTTTTTTTCTTAGATCCCATCTCTCCATTGGTTATCTTCTATTGATTTTTTCTTCCTTCATAAATAATAAATTTCAAATTTCCACTTCCTTTCCTCCTCCCCCTAACTACTCACGCAACCACCAATTCTCTCCACTCCCAATCCAGTCCTAATAGAGGACAGGGTACCTTGACCTGTGGGAAGCCCTTGCCCCCCCTCCATACAGATTGAGGAAGGTATGCATCTACATATAATATGATCGATTAAAGCCTGTATGTGCAGTACAGACAAATCCCAGTGCCATTATCATTGGGTTCTCCTTCTGCCCCAATTGTCAGCCACATTCAATGCTTCCACTTTGATCCCATGCTCTGTCAGTCCCAGCATAGCTGGTTTTGTTGATCTCCCATTAGCTCAGACACAGTGTCTCAGTGGGTGGACCAAGGCCTTGTATTCCTTAGTTCTTTGCTCTTATTCTCTCCCCTTCAGCTCTTCAACTGGAGCTTGGTAGCTCAGTCTAGTTTTCTGATGTGGGTCCCTGTCTTTATCTCCATCCTTTTCCGTACAACAGTTCTATGGTGATATTCAAGATAGTCATCAGTCTGATTATGGGACAAAGCACCCGTAGTGCCTAGGGACATGGCACAGTGCAGGCACCCACAGCTCACCTGCCCAAGGTCCTCGTTGGTCTCACCCCATGGCTTTCTGGGAACCCCTCTAGAGAGAAGCCTCTTACTAACCCCAGAACGGCACCCTAAGGTTGAGATATCAACAGTGTGTGTGCATTAACTTATGGGGGTGTGTTTGTGTGTTTAAGACACAATAACAGCAGATGGATTATAATATTGAAATTTCTTCTTATCTTGAGAAGAATACTTGCTACAGAAACACTATCACAGTAGTACTGAGAGTGTAGGCTGTCTCAGCATGGAGAAGTAACTGGAGCAAACCCCTAGTAGTTCAGCTCAGTGGCCCAAGAAAGATGGTCAAGGAAAGTCAATGAACTCAGGGATGGAAGTTAAAACTCGGGCTAAATAACATTCCAAATCATTTAGGCGGAACATGAGACACTCGTGCAACAGTCACAAGTGTCTAAAATGCCTGGAACTAGAATCTTAGAGCAGGAGAAAATGTGGAGGTGAGAGTGCATGCCAAAAACTGACAGAATCTGGCAAAAGACATGTAAGCGTAACTAGCAAACATCCATGGAAACCATGAATGGGAGAAAACCCTGAGAAGTCTGCACAAAAACATAACATCTTGACAATTCTGAGATTTAATGACAAAGGAGAGATCTTAAATATGTCACTGTCACATGGTGATGATTAACCCACTCCATTGCAGTGTGACCCCCTGACATGTTTAAGATACCTCTCAATTCTGTCTATATATTTACAGAGAAATTCACATTGCTTGCACAGATTAACTAGCAGCATGATTTACCACTCAATCAAAGGCAAAGCAAAGAAATCATGGACATGTTGTTGAATGCTGATGATGTTGTTGGGAGCGTTTGTGGGTTTTTTCTTAAAGGGAAATCATTGGTCACACAAATGCATGAAGCAGAGCCTGTCTCTGCCATGTACCTGAAAGCATGAAAAAATAAACTAAAATAGATTTTTGTCACATACTGGTAAATTTTGCTGCTATGTCCAAATATGTGTGTTGCAGGAGCTCTTTCTGCTCCTTCAGGCTATAGCAACTGAGATAAAGGCCATTGGGGTGTGGTGTCTCTCTCTTTCAAAAGGGAGCAACTGCCTTCAGCTTGCTCTCTTGCATCCATCTCCACATCCAGCTACTAGGCTCCTCTCCTCATCCTGCAGAAGGCTGTTGTCTGGCATGGCAATCTGTAAGGTTTGCCCCTTAAAAGAAATAAACATTTTATGAATCATAATTCTAAACTGGTGTGGGAGATTGTTTGTGACTTACACCTTCCTATGTGATGAGAGCAACCAGGGTGTGAAGGGGGTTCTCACTGTTCATGTTGCAGAAGCCATGGCAGCAGGAGTAGGAGGCCTCTCATTCTCTGTAAGGAAATCAGTAAACATTGGGGACCAGTGAAAGGATGCCCTGATATATCAAGGCTTGAGCTTTCAGACCGCAATTCCTCCAGCTAGTTCTGGGTCACCACAACCTACAAAACCTAATGAGGACCAAGTATTCAGAACCAGAAGCCTGTGTGGGCCATATCACGTAAAATCGTAGTGAGTACACCAATCGTTTTTTTTTTTTATGTACATCCTTTTGTCCCTCCAGAAACATTTGTATTTCCAATAAAGATAACTTGCTGGCTCTTTGGTGTCCTGAACATGCTCTAAGGTGATGGTGGGGCATTCTTACATACCTTGCTGTGTTGTTGTGAGACCTTAACGGGACAGCAATTGTTTCAGAAATCAAAGGCAGTTAGGTTCAAACCTGTGGTTAGCCAGTGTGCTGGACACTTGGGTTGCCTATAGCTAATCTATGGAAAGATGGATTTCCTAAGAAGGGTGGCAGCACACATGGAGGCATGTAGTCTTACCTTTTCAAATGACCCATTTTGTGGCCTTACTTCAGGCTCCTCTATTCTCCTCATCTTGGTTTCTTTACCAGATTAGGACAAAAATTAAAACTCAATGTCCTGGACGTGAACACTGAATGAGTTAACTATGTGAGATCACAGTGACAGAGCTCATGGGAGTCTGACTCATTGTACAGGCTTGCCAGGCATCAATCTGTAATCTGCCTAACTCTACTGCGCAAGTGTTGTCATGGTTGCTCCTCTGTTCCTCCTCATATGGTCTCCATCTACAGAGAACTCAGAAAAATCCACCCCTGAGAGGGCAAGTTCTTTACAAATGAAAGTTTCTAGAACAGAAGAGACATAGTAGATTTATCTTGGCAACCTGTAGACACAAGACATGGGGAAATGGAAGAAGGGATTGAAGAAGATAGAGACATGGAGGAATGGATAAATTCAATCATTCATTGGATAAGTGAGTGATCCAATGAAAGAGATGGCTAATAGGATAAGTCAGACCCCCAAAATTTGAGAATTTCACTTTAACACATCTTCTTCAAATCATAGACATAGATATGGAAGTCACTATCAAACTTGATGAAATGCATGGAAGGTTTGGTGGGAACTTGGTAAATAATTTTACCTATCTTTTGGGTTCATCTTTTTCGTTTTGCTGCACACTTTTGCCTGCTAAGGAATCCCTGCCTAATTCCAAATTCACCCCTATTGGAGGACATCCTGGCATAATGTGGAGGTTGCTTTCAATGTAGTCATCTAGATGGTGGTAAAGGTACAGTACTGAGAAAATGCGTGCAAAACATCCTTCGATACTCCAACTGCAAACATTCTCATGCCCCACTAAAAGAAAAAGGCCTTTTCTGTGGTTCTTCAGAATAAGGGAGGAAGTCTATTCTCTTAATCCAGTGAAAATATAAGAGGGCTCAAAAGGCAAAGGTTTTTGCCACCAAGGCGTGGCAACCTGAGTTTGATCCCTGTAACTTGCATAAAGTAGAAGAAAACCAACACCATAAAAATGTCTCCTCAGTCCTTCAGGGTTCCTGCTTCAAGAAATGTTCCAGACATTCTGCAGGACACAGAAGAAAGTGACTGACAAACCGCCAATAGAGGCAAAACAGCCTTTCAAATTCACTGCTTCATGGAAAAGTCTGCCAGATACTATGGGCCTGTAGGCTGAAGAAGGATTTCCCAATTTTACAGAAGAACTTTGGTTTACTGTCCAGGCAGCAAGATATCTCTGTCAAGTTTTAGAAGTTGCTTATAATGCTTATAATATATATTTCTTTTCTCTAGTAGTCTCTGAATCTGCTTTGCTGTTTCTTAATCATATAATATTGAGCAATTTGTGTCCTAAAATAGTATTTTGATTAATGTGGTGGTTTGAAAGAGAATGGTCCCATAAAAGCTCCTATATTTAAATGCTTAATCCCTAGTTGGTGGAACCATTTTGAGAAAGATTAGATGTGACCTCATTGGACAGGTGTTTCACAGTAGGGGGACTTTGAGATTTCAGAACCTAAGACAGGTATGATTGGGGTATAGGAAGGTTGGATAGGGGAACAGGGAACTCATATCTTAGTTAATGGAACCACATAAGGGTTGGCAAGAGACTTGAACTTGGAGTGGCAACCAGGTGCCCAGGGCAATGTCCCCAGTTAGTTCCTTGGGCACCTGACGATAGGGAACCTGAAATGAACCTATCCTATAGCCATAGTGGTGAATATCTTCCATATCACCATCTAACCTTCATCTAGCAATGGATGGAGAAAGAGACAGAGACACACACTGGAGCGCTGGACTGAGCTCCCAAGGTCCTAATGAGGAGCAGAAAGACTGAGATCATGAGCAAGGAAGTCAGGACCACGAGGGGTGCACCCACCCACTGAGACAGTGGGGCCGATCTATTGGGAGCTCACCAAGGCCAGCTGGACTGTGACTGAAAAAGCATGGGATAAAACCAGACTCTCTGAACATGGTGGACAATGAGAGTTGATGCCTGAGGCCAAGGACAGTGGCACAGGGTTGTGATCCCACTTCATGCTTTGGCTTTGTAGGAGCCTAGACAGTTTTGATGTTCACCTTCCTAGACCTGGATGGAGTGGGGAGGACCTTGGAATTTCCAGAGGGCAGGGAACCCTGACTGCTTTTGGGACTGGTGAGGGAGGAAAAGAGAAGTGGTGGGAGAGGGAGGGGGACGGGCAAAGGGGGAGGGAAATGGGAGGCATGGAGGAAGCGAAAAAACCTAATAAGGAGTCCAACAATGACCACAATATCTCTGACAACTAGAGACCCTTCACCAGCGCAACTCAAAGAAGGCAAACACACAAAATTTACTACTAAAAAAATGACCAGAGTTAACAACCACTGGTCATTAATATCACTTAATGTCAATGGACTCAACTCACCTATAAAAAGGCACAGACTAAGAGATTGGACATGAAAACAGGAACCAAAATTCTGTTGTTTACAAGAAACACACCTCAACCACAAAGACAGACACCTACTCCGAGTAAAGGGTTGGGATAAGGCTTATGAAGTAAATGGACCTTAGAAACAAGCAGGTGTGGCCATACTAATTTCTAACAAAGTTGACTTCAAACTTAAATCAATCAGAAGAGATTTAGAGGGACATTTTCTACTCCTAACAGAAACAATTCATCAGGAAGAAGTCTCAATCCTGAATAACTATGCCCCTAATATAAAAGCACCCACATACGTAAAAGAAACATTGCTAAAACTCAAGGCAGCAATCTAACCACACACATTAATAGTAGGAGACCTTAACACTCCTATCTCACCAATGGACAGGTCAATTAGACAGAAACCTAAAAGAGAAATAAGAGAATTAATGGAGGTAATGAATCAAATGGACTTAACAGACATCTATAGAAAATTCCACCCAAAATATGAAAGAATATACCTTCTTCTCTGCAGCTCAAGGACCTTCTCGAAAATTGACCACATACTCGGTAACAAAGCAAACATCCACAGTTACAAAAAAATATCTGTAACCACCTGTATCTTTCAGATCACCATGGATTAAAGCTAGAATTCAACAACAATGCTACCCCCAGAAAGCCTACAAACTCATGGAAACAGAACAGTCAACTACTGAACCATACCTGGATTAAAGAAGAAATAAAGAAAGAAATTAAAGTCTTCCTTGAATTCAATGAAAATAAAGAAACAACATATTCAAACCTATTGGACACTATGAAAGCAGTCCTGAGAGGAAAGTTCATTGCATTATGTGCCCACTTAAAGAAAACAGAGAAAGCACACATTGGAGACTTAACAGCCCACAAGAAAGTTCTAGAAGAAAAAGAAGCAGACTAACCTAGAAGTAGTAGAAGACTGGCAATAATCAAACTAAGGGCTGAAAAGAACAAAATAAAGACACAGAAACAATTGAGAGTACCAATGAAACCAAAAGCTGGTTCTTGGAGAAAATCAACAAGATTAATAAACCGATATCCAAACTAATTAAATGGCAGAGACAGAATTTGGAAATTAATAAAATCAGAAATGAAAAGGGGGACATAACCACAGACACAGAGGAAATTCAGAGAATCATTAGATCTTTCTACAAAAGCCTGTATGCCACAAAACTGGAAAATGTTAAAGAAAATGACACTTTTTTAGATAAAAAAAAGTCCAGGACCAGATGGTTTCAATGCGGAATTCTACCAGAACTTCCAAGAAGACCAAATACCTATACTCCTAAATGTATTTCACAATATAGTAACAGAAGAGTCATTGCCAATTTCCTTCTATGAAGCTACAGTAACTCTGATAGCAAAACCACACAAAGACTCAACCAAGAAAGAGAATTACAGGCCAATCTCACTCATGAACATCAACTTAAAAATCTTCAACAAAGTACTGGCAAATTGAATCCAAGAACACATTAGAAAAATGATCCATTATGATCAAGTAGGCTTCATACCAGAGATGCAGGGCTGGTTTAACATACGCAAATCTATCAATGTAATCCATCATATAAATAAACTGAAAGAAAAAAACATGATAGTTTAATTAGATGCTGAAAAAACATTTGACAAAACTCAACATCCCTTTATGATAAAAGTGTTGGAGAGATTAGGGATACAATGGTCATACCTAAATATAATTAAAGCTATTTACAGCAAGCCGACAGCTAACATCAAATTAAACGGAGAACAACTTATAGCCATCCCACTAAAATCAGGAACACCCCAAGGCTGTCCACTCTCCCCATACCTCTTCAATATAGTTCGTGAAGTCTTATCCATAGCAATAAGACAACATAAGGGGTTAAAGGGGATTCAAATTGGAAAGGAAGAAGTTAAACTTGCATTATTTGCAGATGATATAATAGTGTACTTAAGCGACCCCAAAAACTCCACCAAAGAACTTCTACAGCTGATAAATACCTTTAGTAATGTGGCAGGATACAAGATCAACTCCAAAAAATCAGTCACGCTCTTATACACAAAGGATATGGAAGCAGAGAGGGAAATCAGAGAATCATCACCTTTCACGATAGCCACAAACAGCATAAAATATCTTGGGGTAACTCTAACCAAGGAAGTGAAAGATCTATTTGACAAGAACTTTAAGGCATTGAAGAAAGAAATTGAAGAGGATACCAGAAAATGGAAGGATCTCCCTTGCTCTTGGATTGGGAGGATCAACATAGTAAAACTGGCAATTCTACCAAAGGCAATCTATAGATTCAATGCAATCCCCATCAAGGTCCCTTCAAAATTCTTCACAGATTGAGAGGACAATAATCAACTTTATATGGAGAAACAAAAAACCCAGGATAGCCAAAACAATCTTATACAATAAACGAAATTCTGGAGGCATTACTATCCCTGATTTCAAACTCAATTACAGTGCTACAGTAATGAAAACGGCATGGTACTGGCAAAAAAACGAAGAAGTCGACCAATGGAATCGTATAAAAGACCCAGATTTTAACGCACAAACCTATGGACACCTCATTTTCGATAAAGGAGCTAAAACTGTACAATGAAAGAAAGAAAGCATCTTAAACAAATGGTGCTGGCTCAACTGGATGTCAACCTGTAGAAGAATGAAAATAGACCCATATGTATCACCATAAATAAAACTCAAGTCCAAATGGATCAAAGACCTCAATATAATTCTAAACGCACTCAACCTGATAGAAGAGAAAATGGGAAGTAACCTACAACATATGGGCACAGGAGATCGCTTCCTATGTATAAGCCCAGCAGAACAGACATTAAGGGCAACATTGAATAAATGAGACCTCCTGAAACTGAGAAGCTTCTGTAAAGCAAAGGACACTGTCACTATGACAAAAAGGCAGCCTACTGACTGGGAGAAGATCTTCACCAACCCCACAACAGACAAAGGTCTGATCTCCAAAATATATAAAGAACTCAAGAAACTAGATGTTAAAATGATAATTAACCCAATTAAAAAATGGGGCACTGAACTGAACAGAGAATTCTCAAGAGAAGAATTTCAAATGGCCAAAAGGTACTTAAGGTCATGCTCAACCTCCTTAGCTATCAGAGTAATGCAAATCAAAACAACTTTGAGATATCATCTTACACCTGTCAGAATGGCTAAAATCAAAAACACCAAGGATAGCCTTTGCTGGAGAGGTTCTGGAGAAAGGGGTACCCTCTTCCATTGCTGGTGGGAATGCAAACTTGTGCAACATCTTTGGAAATCAGTGTGGCAATTTCTCAGAAAAATTGGGATCAACCTACCCCTGGACACAGCAAAACAACTCTTGGGAATATACCCAAGAGATCCCTTATCATATGACAAAAGCATTTGTTCAACTATGTTCATAGCAGCATTATTTGTAATAGCCAGAACCTGGAAGCATCCTAGATGTCCTTCAATGGAAGAATGGATGAAGAATGTGTGGTATATATAATCATTAGAGTACTACTCTGCAGTAAAAAACAATGACTTCTCGAATTTGGCATGCAAACGGATGGAAATAGAAAATACTATCGTGAGTGAGGTAACCCAGATCCAAAACGAAGATCATGGGATGTACTCACTCATAATTGTTTTCTAACCAGGGATAAGGGTCCACTGAGTCTATAATTTGTGGTCCTAAAGAAGCTAAACAAGAGGGCAAACCCAAGGAAAAACATATAGTTATCCTCCTGGCTATGGGAAATAGACAAGATTGCCGGGCAAAAATTTGGAATCTTGAGGGTAGTGTCGTATGGGTTTAAGGGGAGATGGGGAGAGAAAAGTGTGAAGGAGAGGATGAGGGTAACTTGGGGAAACGGGATGATTGGGGATATCGGAAGTTTGGATAGGGGAGCAGGGAAACTCATATCTTAGATAAGGGAACCACATTAGGGTTGGCAAGTGACTTGAACTTGGGGTGGCTACCAGATGACCAGGGCAATGTCCCCAGTTAGTTCGTTGGGCACCGGAGGATAGGGAACTTGAAATAAACCTAACCTATAGCCATACTGATGAATATCTTGCATATCACCATACAACATTCATCTAGCGATGGATGGAGATAGAGACAGAGACCCACACTGGAGCACCAGACTGTGCTCCCAAGGTCCTAATGAGGAGCAGAAGGTGGAAGAACATGTACAACGAGTCAGGACCACGAGGGTTGCACCCACCAACTGAGACAGTTGGGCCGATCTATTGGGAACTCACCAAGGCCAGCTGGACTGTGACTGAAAAACCATGGGATAAAACTGAACTCTCTGAACATGGCAGTTAATGAGAGCTGATGAGAGCCCAAGGACAATGGCATGAGGTTTTGATCCTACTTCATGTTCTGGGTTTGTGGGAGCCTAGAGAGTTTGGGTGTTCAACTTCCTAGATCTGGATGGAGGGGGGAGGACCTTGGACTTTCCACAGGGCAGGGAACCCTACTGCTCCTGGGACAGGAGAGGGAGGAGACGAGTGGTGGGGGGATTGGGAGAGGGGTGGAAGGAGCAGGGAAATGGGAGGCGGGGAGGAGGCAGAAATTTTTTCTTCAATAAAAAAAAAGGTCATATACCTATGGACATCGATTTCCAACAAAGAAGCAAAAATTTTACATTGGAAAAATAAAGCATCTTGAACTGGATGTCAGCTTGTAGAAGTATGCAAAGAGATCCATATTTATCACCCTGCACAAAACTCAAGACCAAGTGATCTAAGACCTCAATATGAAATAAGTATACTGAATCTGATAGAAAATTGGGAAATAATTTCTATTGCATGGTACATGCGGCAACTCCCAGAACAGAATAACAACAGCACAATATACAACACACAATTAATAAATGGGTCCTCATGAAACTGAAGTTTCTCTAAGGCAAAGGACACCATCAATAGGTCAAAATGTCAGTGTATAGAATGGGACAAGATCTTCACCAAACCAACATCCGACAGAGGCCTGATGTCCAAAATATATAGAGAACTCAAGAAACTAGGTATCAACCAAACAAATAGTCCAAGTAAAAAAATGGGGTGCAGATATAAGCAGAAAATTCTCAACAGAAGAATCTCAAATGACTGAAAAACACTTGAGATGTTTAACATTCTTAGTCATCAGAGAAATGCAAATCAAACTGACTCTGAGATTCAATCTTATACCTGTCAGAATGGCTGAGAATAAAAACACAAGGGGCAAGCTGAAGAGGACGTGGAACAAGGGAACACTCCTCCATTGCTGGTGGGAGTGAAAACTTTTCTAGCCACTTTGGAAGTCAGTGTGGTGATTCCTCAGAAAACTGGGGATCAACCTACCACAAGCCTCAGCTGTACTGCTCTTGGGCATATACCCAGAGGATGCTCAATCATACCACAAGGACACTTGTATAATTATGTTCATGGCAGTTTTATCTGTAATATTGAAAACCTGGAAACAATCTTCATGTCCATCTACTGAGGAATGGATGAGGAAAATGTGGTTCATTTAGACACTGGGATTATTACTCAGCTGTTAAAAACAAGGATACAAGGAAATTTGAAAGCAAGTAGATGAAACTAGAAAAAAAATCATCGGGAGTGAGGTAACCCAGTCTGATAAAGACACACATGGCATGTACTCACACATAGTGAATATTAGCTGTAAAATAAAGGCTAACTATACTAGAACCCACAGACCCATAGAGACTAGTTAACAAGAGAGCTCATGGCGGGTGGAGGGGCTACGGGGGCACATGAATCTCCCTGGGAAGGGGAAACAGAAGAGATTTCTTGAGTGCACTGAGAGCAGGTGAAGATGGGAACTTGAGCAATCAGGTTGGGGGAGGTATGAGGAGGGAGAGTGCTGAGGGGGTTGGCTAGGGGTGGCATTTTGGGGTTGGCGCTGATGACTCTCCCAGGAGTCTATGTGGAGGATCCCATCATAGACTCCTAGCAACAGTGGATAAGTAGCCTGAACTGGCTGTCTCCAGTGACCAGATTAGTGCTTGGCCCAATTGTCATCAGAGAGGTGTTATCAACAACTTATGGAGGCAGATGCAGAGACCCAAGCCAAACATTAGATGGAGTCTGGGAATCCTGCAGAGGAGGAGGAGAAAGATGTGTAGGAGACAGCGTGATCAAGGACACCATGGGAATGCTCACCCAGTCAACTAATTTGGGTTCATAAGGGTTCGCAGAGACTGGACCGACAACCAGGGAGCCTGCATGGGACCTACATTGGCACTCTGCATATTCTACAGTTGTGGGACTCCTAATAGCGGGAACAGGGTCTGTCTCCGACTCTTATACTGGCTTCTGGGATCCTACTTCTCATACTGGGTCGCCCTGCCCACCCTTAATACAGGGGAGCTGCTCAGTCGAACTGCAACTTGATATGTCATGTTTTATTGATAATGCTAGGAGACCTGCTCTTTCCTGGATGGAGACTGAAGAGGAGGGGATTCAGGGGTGGAATGAGGGGTGGAATGAGAGAGAGGACTATGGGGAGAAGGTCAGGATGTAAAATAAATAGATAAAAAAAGAGGTCGAGGCAGAAACTGTCATCCCCTCAAACATAATTCATGTTACATTTTGCAAACTGAACACGTTATATTTAGGAATATATATATATATATATATATATATATATATATATATATATAATAGCAGTGAAAAGAGAGATCATTTTTTGAAGGAGACTGGGGAGGGGTATATGGGAGGCTTTGAAGGGAGGGAAGGGAAGGGAGAAAACTTGTAATTATATTATAATTTCAAAGGAATAAAAAGAGGTGGAGGCAGGAGGATCTTGAGTTCCAGGGCGACTTGGGCCTCATATTTAGGGGCTGTGGAGAAGCATCAGTTGATAAGAGCATTTAGAACCCTTCCAGACGATTGGAGTTTCATTCCCTGCACCACAGGGCGCCTCACAATCATTTGTAGCTCCAATTCCAGGTGATCTGACACCCTTTTCTAGCTTCCTTGGGTACCAAGCAAACTTGTAAGGCAAAATACCCATACACATTAAAAAAACTGTGAAGAGTTAATATCACTATCTGATTTAATGTCACTGTATACAGGTGTCGTAAAGTGCTATGTCTATATCAAAGTCGCAGCAATTGGCACAGATCCAATGATTGAAAGGATAGAACCCAGCTTGGCGTCACTGAGCGAACTACCAATCCCATGCAGCAGTGCAGGATTCTCGCACTCAGAGTGATGAATGGGGGCGTGTCCTCCGAGGGCGGGGTCGCTCTGCAGGAGGGTGGGCCTGCAGCCATGGAACCTAGGCTCAGGGAGCTGGGGGTCCCTGGTGAGCGAGGGCCATGCGGCCTTGCCATGCGATGGAACAGGCAAAGATGGCGGAGGAGAGCCTGGAGACCGCCGCGGTGCAAGAGCAGATCCTGAGGGACATCTAGAGCACAGACATGGCCTGTATCTGGCCCATGCTCAGGTACAGGGGCGTGGCCAGGGCCAGCGGGAGCAGGCGGAGTGCAGCAGCTGGCAGAGGGGAGAGCCCCAGGTGTCCCGCATCCTGGGCTAGGCTCTGCTGGGAGCCTGTCTGGAGAGAGGGTGAGGCTTGCCTCTGTTGGGCCGCAGCTCCTTTCAGGCAGTAGCTCCTCAGTCAGGAGAGGGCACCATCTCTGCATGCAGGGATGAGAGCATCCTGGTGATGTCATTCCTGGGGGAGAGTTCTCCCACCTTCTTTCACCTGAGAGCTCTGTTCGTGAGGACGACCTCACCCAACTGCAGCCCCGGGACCTTGCCAGCTCCTGGACCTGCTCCTTCTCCCTGTCCTGCCTCCTTCTCTGAGAGCTTCCACCAGCATTGCCTGTGGACCCATCAGAATGGACCTGCTTAATTACCTTGCACTTGTTACACAGAGCAGAAGGCATTGTGCGATTTGCTGTGCTAATACCACTATGGAAGCCATTGAGCAGTCCTACCGCTGGTACACAGTTACTGTTGTCCAGTAGCAGAGGTCTTGGGGAAGTGAAGTGACTTGTCCAAGGTCACGGGGGAGGGAAACCGGGTTTCTAGTTCCCATCCCAGACTCTGCCTCCCTGGTCCTAGTCCTTGTCCTCCTCCTAGTATTCCTAGTCCTCCTTGTCTTTGTCCACCTCCTCCTCCTCCTCCTCCTTCTCCTCCTCCTCCTCCTCCTTCTCCTCCTCCTCCTTCTCCTCCTCCTCCTCTTCCTTTTTTTGTGGCACTGGGAATAGAACCCAGTGTGCCAGGCAAGCTCTTTTCCACTGAACTGTGCCCAGCCCACAGATTCTTCACTACTTTGGTTCTGCCTTAGTTGGGGATTACCATATGCTATACTTCCTGTTGAAAATTGTCCACCAAGACCAATTTGGAATCCCCGCAGTTTCCTGGTGTCCTAGAACCAGTTCCTCCTGGTCCTTTCCTGTGGCGCTTTTGGGTCTCCCTTCAGTCTAAATGGAAATTTGCTTTACCAGTCCTTGCACAGCATTGGGTCCGCATTCCTCCCTCCAGAAGGCGTCACTAATCATTTCATGGGGAGACTTGTCCCAGGAAAGAGTGACCGAAGGCCTGGGACCTTTGCTTTTAGCTTTACTTGCACAGCTTTCTTCTCCAGGCTCCATTGTTAGTTTCAAGCAAGTTTTCTCAGTGTCCTATCTCCTGGAAATAACTGTCCTTAGTCATCTGTACCTCGCTCTCCTTTTCCTTTTTTTTTTCTTTTCCGGTGCTAAAGTTTGAACTAGATAAAGCAACAATGCTTTACCATTTAGTTGAATCCCCAGTGGCCTTTTAGCTCTCCCCCCCGCCCTTTTTTTTGCCAGTTCTTTCACACAATTGCTCCCCTGTCCTCTTTGTATCATAATCATGCTCCTCTCATTCCCTGTTTTCTTGTGTTGTGGAAGGCCAGTGATTTTCATTTCATAGTCCCTTATAAAAGCCCAGGGCCCCTCACTAATCCTCTCCTAAATGTGTGGCTATTACTGTTTGGCTTTCAGTGACGGGAAATGTTCTGTTCTCGTCTGTTAGGAAATCTGGCTGCTGAATTGAGTATTTAGGACCAAAGTTTAGGCAGGATTCCTTATCAGAGCAGCATCCGTGTTGTCTTGAGTTGCTTGTGGTTTTCAGTTGCTGTTGTTTTATACAATAAATAACTTAGGTAGTACCATAAATTTAGTTTACTGTGATTAATATGTTAATTCTCGGTGTAAAACATTTTAATTTTTTACATCGTAGATGTAGTTTCCTGTATCCCAGGCTGTGATCATACTTGCCGGATAGTTGAGAAAACCCTTGAACTTCTCAACTTCATCAAACGCACACTTCCTAAGTGCCGGGATTACCATCTAGGACCACTGTGCTTAGTCTTATGCCATGCTCGGGTTTGTACCTACGGCTTGCTGCCTATAAGGTGAACATCCCATTAATTGAGCCACGTGTCTAGCACTAGTAATGTATTTGTAGCAACTGGATTTTGGTGTTTAATTTTCTGGCCTCTTGGCTTTAGTAATGTATATGTTATAATTTAAACATGTTATGCATTCTCCCCAGATTTTCTCATTATTATTACTGAACTCTTTTTCTTCTGGTTCTGTGCTTGTGCATGAATTACGAAGCCTTTTACTTTATGGGAACATTGTTAAGTAGCAACATAAAAGAAAGTTCAGGAACTATCACATACCCTCTATGTTTTAGTTGTTTTTCCTGACTATATTGTTAGAGGATTTGGATTAAATTTTTTACAATTTATTTCATTTTCATTGGTGACCTGACCAGCGGCGGGGGAAGCAGCCCTGGACAGGGAACTCTGAAGTTCCTCATCCCCCACCCTATACTCCCTGGGCTCCCTGCAGGGGCTCTACACCCTGCATACTGCCTCTCTCTTCTTGTCCCACCCAGCTTGCACCCAGAACCCTTTTTCCTTCTGCCCCCTTTCCTCTTTGGGCACATAACACCATCCAGCTCAGTCTGTCTGGTGCTGGTGGCAAATCCTCAGGGCAAGTAGGCAGGCGAGACTTCCTTTGTTTCTCGAGCCTGCCTGCACCAAGCAAGGTAAGGCCTTTGTTTACAAACTACCCAACCTGCACGGAGATCTGATCTAGGCACCAGGAGAGACAGCAGCGGGGTGAGTTTGTGACCTGACTGGCGGCAGCGGAAGCAGCCCTTGACAGGGAACTCTGAAGTTCGTCATCCCCCACCCTATACTCCCTGGGCTCCCTGCAGGGGCTCTACACCCTGCATACTGCTTAATCTTCTTATCCCACCCAGTTTGCATCCAGAACCCTTCTTCCTTCTGCCCCCTTTCCTCTTTGGGCACATAACACCACCCAGTCCAGTCTGTCTGGCGCTGGGGGCAAATCCTCAGGGCAAGTAGGCAAGCGAGACTTCCTTTGGTTCACTGGCCTGCCTGCACCAAGCAAGGTAAGGCCTTTGTTTACGAACTACCCAACCTGCATGGAGATCTGATCTTGGCACCAGGAGAGCCATCAGTGGGAGAGCTAATCTGGGTACCAGGAGAGCCGTCTTTGGGCACGGAGATCTGATATTGGTACCAGGAGAGACATCACTGGAGTACCAGGAGAGCTATCACTGCAGGGTGCCATCACTGGGAAAGTGCATCAGTAGGCAAGAAGACCTGATCCGGTAAAAGAAGATCCATAGGGGAGCATTCGGAGAAAGAGATGGGCAGGCGCCAATGCAAGAATTCACCCAACAATCTGAAAAACTATATGAAACCACCAGAACCCAGCGACTTTATGAAAGTGATTGACGCCCTTAAACAGCATGTAAAAAATGCCCTTATAGAAATGGATGAGAAGTATAACAGAAAGTTTGAAGAATTGAGTAAATCAGTGAATGATACCATAGGAAACCAAGGAAAAACAATCAAACAAATAATGGAAAGAGTTCAAGACTTAAAAACTGAAATGGAGGCAAAGAAGAAAACACAAACAGAAGGCCAGCTGGACAGGGAAAATATAGGTAAACGAATAGAGACTACAGAAGCAAGCATAACCAACAGAATACAAGAGATAGAAGAAAGAATCTCAGATTCTGAAGATACCATAGAGAAAATAAACACGCTGATCAAAGAAAACAGCAAGGCCAACAAATTCTCATCACAAAACATTCAGGAAATATGGGACACAATAAAAAGGCCAAACCTAAGAATAATAGGAATAGAAGAAGGAGAAGAAGTGCAGCTCAACAGTCCAGAAAATATATTTAAGAAAATTATAGAAGAAAACTTTCCCAACCTAAAGAAAGATATACCTATGAAGGTTCAAGAAGCATACAGAACACCGAATAGGCTGGATCGAAAAAAAAAAAAAAACATCCTCTCACCATATAATAATCAAAACACAAAGCATACAGAATAAAGAAAGAAAACTAAGAGCAGCAAAGGAAAAAGGCCAAGTTACTTATAAAGGTAAACCTATCAGACTTACACCTGAGTTCTCTATGGAAACCATGAAAGCCAGAATGTCATGGACGGATGTACTGCAGAAATTAAGAGACCATGGATGCAAGCCCAGAATACTATACCCAGCCAAGCTTTCATTCACTATAAATGGGGAAAACAAAATTTTCCAGGATAAAAAAAAAAATTAAACAATACGTAGCCACAAATCCAGCCTTACAGAAAGTAATAGAAGGAAAATCACTAATCAAGGAGTCCAACAATGACCACAGCAACTCAGATATCTAGAGACCCTTTACCAGCACACCTCAAAGAAGAGAAACACACAAAATCTACTACTAAAAAAAATGACCGGAGTTAACAACCACTGGTCATTAATATCACTTAACGTCAATGGACTCAACTCACCTATAAAAAGGCACAGACTAAGAGATTGGATACGAAAACAGGATCCAACATTCTGCTGTTTACAAGAAACACACCTCAACCACAAAGACAGACACCTACTCAGAGTAAAGGGCTGGGATAAGGCTTATCAAGTAAATGGACCTAGGAAACAAGCAGGTGTGGCCATACTAATTTCTAACAAAGTTGACTTCAAACTTAAATCAATCAGAAGAGATGGAGAGGGACATTTTCTACTCATAACAGGAACAATTCATCAGGATGAAATCTCAATCCTGAATATCTATGCCCCTAATACAAAAGCACCCACATACGAAAAAGAAACATTGTTAAAACTCAAGGCAGCCATCAAACTGCACACATTAATAGTAGGAGACTTTAATACTCCTCTCTCACCTATGGACAGGTCAGTTAGACAGAAACCTAACAGAGAAATAAGAGAATAATGGAGGTAATGAATCAAATGGACTTAACAGACATCTATAGAATATTCCACCCAAATAGGAAAGAATATACCTTCTTCTCTGCAGCTCATGGAACCTTCTCAAAAATCGACCACATACTCGGTAACAAAGCAAACATTCACAGTTACAAAAAAATATCTGTAACCACCTGTATCTTATCAGATCACCATGGATTAAATCTAGAATTCAGCAACAATGCTACCCCCAGAAGCCTACAAACTCATGGAAAAGGAATAGTCAACTACTCAACCATACCTGGATTAAAGAAGAAATAAAGAAAGAAATTAAAGTCTTCCTTGAAGACAATGAAAATAAAGAAACAACATACTCAAACCTATGGGACACTATGAAAGCAGTCCTGAGAGGAAAGTTCATAGCACTAACTGCCCATTTAAAGAAAACAGAGAAAGCACACACTGGAGACTTAACAGCCCACCTGATAGCTCTAGGAAAAAAAGAACCAGACTCACCTAGAAGGGGTAGAAGACTGGAAATAATCAAACTGAGGGCTGAAATCAACAAAATAGAGACACAGAAAACAATTGAAAGAATCAATAAATCAAAAAGCTGGTTCCTGGAGAAAATCAACAAGATTGATAAACCCCTATCCAAACTAATCAAACGGCAGAGAGAGAATTTGCAAATTAATAAGATAAGAAATGAAAAGGGAGACATGAACACAGACACAGAGGAAATTCAGAGAATCATTAGATCTTACTACAAAAGCCTGTATGCCACAAAACTGGAAAATGTAAAAGAAATGGACACTTTTTTAGATAAATACCATATACCAAAGTTAAACCAGGACCAGGTGAACCACCTAAATAGACCTGTTAGTCGTGAAGAATTAGAAGCGGTTATCAAAAACCTCGCTTCCAAAAAAAGTCCAGGACCAGATGGTTTCAAAGCGGAATTCTACCAGAACTTCCAAGAAGACCTAATACCTATACTCCTTAAGGTATTTCACTATATAGAAACAGAAGACTCGTTGCCAAATTCCTTTTATGAAGCTACAGTAACTCTGATACCAAAACCACGCAAAGACCCAACCAAGAAAGAAAATTACAGGCCAATCTCACTCATGAACATCGACGCAAAAATCCTCAACAAAATTCTGGCAAACCGAATCCAAGAACACATTAGAAAAATTATCGATTATGATCAAGTAGGCTTCATACCAGAGATGCAGGGCTATTTTAACATACGCAAATCTATCAATGTAATCCATCATATAAATAAACTGAAATAAAAAAACCATATGATCGTTTCATAGACGCTGAAAAAGCATTTGACAAAATTCAACATCCCTTTATGATAAAAGTCTTGGAGAGATTAGGGATACAAGGGTCATACCTAAATTTAACTAAAGCTATATACAGCAAGCCGACTGCTAATATCAAATTAAATGGAGAGAAACTTAAAGCCATCCCACTAAAATCAGGAACACGCCAAGGCTGTCCACTCTCTCCACACCTCTTCAATATAGTGCTTGAAATTCTAGCAATAGCAATAAGACAACATAAGGGGATCAAAGGGATTCAAATCGGAAAGGAAGAAGTTAAACTTTCATTATTTGCAGACGATATGATAGTGTACATAAGCGACCCCAAAAACTCCAGCAAAGAACTCCTTCAGCTGATAAACACCTTTAGTAGCGTTGCAGGATACAAGATCAATTCCAAAAAATCAGTTGCCCTCCTATACACAAAGGATAAGGAAGCAGAGATGGAAATCAGAGAAGCATCACCCTTCACGATAGCCACAAATAGCATAAAATATCTTGGGGTAACCCTAACCAAGGAAGTAAAGGATCTATTTGACAAGAACTTTAAGTCAATGAAGAAAGAAATTGAGGAGGATACCAGAAAATGGAAGGATCTCCCTTGCTCTTGGATAGGGAGGATCAACATAGTAAAAATGGCAATTCTACCAAGGGCAATTTATAGATTCAATGCAATCCCCATCAAAATCCCATCAAAATTCTTCACAGATCTTGAGAGGACAATAATCAACTTTATATGGAGAAACAAAAAACCCAGGATATCCAAAACAATCTTATATAATAAAGGATCGTCTGGAGGCATTACCATCCCTGACCTCAAACTCTATTACAGAGCCTCAGTATTGAAAACAGTTTGGTATTGGCATAAAAACAGAGAAGTCGACCAATGGAACCGAGTAGAAGACCCTGATTTTAACCCACAAACTTATGAACACCTAATTTTTGATAAAGGAGCTAAAAGTATTCAATGGAAAAAAGAGAGCATCTTCAACAAATGGTGCTGGCAGAACTGGTTGTCAACGTGTAGAAGAATGAAAATAGATCCATATCTATCACCATGCACAAAACTCAAGTCCAAATGGATTAAAGACCTCAATATTAGTCTGAACACACTGAACCTGATAGAAGAAAAAGTTGGAAGTACTCTACAACATATGGGTACAGGAGATCACTTCCTACGTTTATCCCCAGCAGCACAGACATTAAGGACAACATTGAATAAATGGGACCTCCTGAAACTGAGTAGCTTCTGTAAAGCAAAGGACACTGTCACTAAGACAAAAAGGCAACCCACTGACTGGGAGAAGATCTTCACCAACCCTGCAACAGACAAAGGTCTGATCACCAAAATATATAAAGAACTCAAGAAACTAAACTTTAAAATGCTAATGAACCCAATAAAAAAATGGGGCACTGATCTGAACAGAGAATTCTCAACAGAAGAAATTCAAATGGCCAAAAGACACCTAAGGTCATGCTCAACCTCCTTAGCGATAAGGGAAATGCAAATTAAAACAACTTTGAGATACCATCTTACACCTGTCAGAATGGCTAAAATCAAGAACACCAATGATAGCCTTTGCTGGAGAGGTTGTGGAGAAAGAGGCACACTCATTCATTGCTGGTGGGAATGCAAACTTGTGCAACCACTTTGGAAATCAGTGTGGCGATTTCTCAGGAAATTTGGGATCAACCTAACCCAAGATCCAGTAATACCACTATTGGGAATATACCCAAGAGATGCCACATCAAATGACAAAAGTATCTGTTCAACTATGTTCATAGCAGCATTGTTTGTAATAGCCAAAACCTGGAAACAACCTAGATGCCCTTCAATGGAGGAATGGATAAAGAAAGTGTGGAATATATACATATTAGAGTACTACTCAGCAGTAAAAAACAATGACTTCTCGAATTTTGCGTGCAAATGGATGGAAATAGAAAACACTATCCTGAGTGAGGTATCCCAGACCCAAAAAGAGGAACATGGGATGTACTCACTCATAATCGGTTTCTAGCCATAAATAAAAGACATTAAGCATATAATGTGTGATCCTATAGAAGTTAAATAAGAAAGTGAACCCAAAGAAAATCATATAGTCATCCGCATGGAGAGGGGGAAGTAGACAAGATTGCAGGGCAAAAACTGGGAACTTGCGGGTGAGGTGGCATGGGGCAAAGGGGAAATGGGATGAGAAATATGAGAAGGGGAGGATGGGAGGAGCTCGGGGGATTGGGATGGTTGGGATATAGGAAGGATGGATACGGGAGCAGCGAAGTATATATCCTATCTAAGGGAGCCATCTTAGGGCTGGCAAGAGACTTGACTCTAGAGGGGTTCGCAGGTGTCCAGGAATATGTCCCCAGCTGGTACCTTGGGCAACTAAGGAGAGGGAACCTGAAATGACCCTATCCTATACTGATGAATTTCTTGCATATCACCTTAGAACCTTCATCTGGCGATGGATCGAGGTAGAGACAGATTCTCAATTTGGAGCAACGGTCTGAGCTCTTAAGGTCCAAATGAGGAGCAGAAGGAGGGAGAACAAGAGCAAAAAATCAGGACCACGAGGGATGCACCCACCCACTGTGACAGTGGAACTGATTTATTAGGAGCCCACCAAGGCCAGCTGGTCTGGGACTGAATAAGCATGGGTTGATTCCGGACTCTCTGAGCATGGCGGTCAATGAAGACTGATGAGAAGCCAAGGACAATGGCACTAGGTTTCAATCCTAATACATGAACTGGCTTTGTGGGAGCTTAGCCTGTTTAGAAGCTCACCTTCCTGGACGTAGATAGAAGACCTTCGTCTTCCCGCAGGGCAGAGAATTTGGACTGCTCTTCAGTATCGAGAGGGAGGGGGAATGGTGTGGGGGGAGGAGAAGAGGAGTGGGGATAGGGGGAGGGGAGTGGGGGGAGGGGGCAATATTTGGGAGGAGGGGAGGGAAATGGGAAACGGGGAGCAGGTGGAAATTTTAATTAAAAAAGAATAAAAAAATAAATAAAAGAAGAAAAAAAAAAAAAAAAAAAAAAAAAAAAAAAAAAGAGAACATAAGGGGATAAAGAGGATTCAAATTGGAAAGGAAGAAGTTAAACTTGCATTATTTGCAGATGATATGATAGTGTAGTGTACATGAGCGACCCCAAAAACTCCACCAAAGAACTCCTACAGCTGATAAACGCCTTTAGTAATGTGGCAGGATACAAGATCAACTCCAAAAAATCAGTCGCCCTTTTATAAACAAAGGATATGGAAGCAGTGAGGGAAATAAAAGAATCATAACATTTCACGATAGCCACAAAAAGCATAAAATATCTTGGAGTAACTCTAACCAAGGAAGTGAAAGATCTATTTGACAAGAATTTTAAGGCATTGAAGAAAGAAATTGAAGAGGATACCAGAAAATGGAAGGATCTCCCTTGCTCTTGGATTGGGAGGATCAACATAGTAAAAATGGCAATTCTACCAAGGGAAATTTATATATTCAATGCAATCCCCATTAAAATCCCATCAAAATTCTTCATAGATCCTGAAAGGACAATAATCAACTTTATATGGAGAAACAAAAAACCCAGGATAGCCAAAACAATCTTATATAATAAAGGAACTTCTGGAGGCATTACCATCCCTGACTTCAAACTCTATTACAGAGCTACAGTAATGAAAACAGCGTGGTACTGGCATAAAAACAGAGCAGTCGACCAATGTAATTGTATAGAAGACCCGGATTTTAACCCACAACCTATGAACAACTAATTTTCGATAAAGGAGCTAAAAGTATACAATGGAAGAAAGAAAGCATCTTCAACAAATGGTGCTGGCACAATTGGATGTCAACCTGTAGAAGAATGAAAATAGACCCATATCTATCACCATGCAAAAAACTCAAGTCCAAATGGATCAAAGACCTCAATATCAATCTGAACACACTGAACCTGATAGAAGAGAAAATGGGAAGTACCCTACAACATATAGGCACAGGAGATCACTTCCTATGTATAAGCCCAGCAGCACAGACATTAAGGGCAACATTGAATAAATGGGACCTCCTGAAACTGAGAAGCTTCTGTAAAGCAAAGGACACTGTCATTAAGACAAAAAGGCAACCTACTGACTGGGAGAAGATCTTCAACAACCCCGCTACAGACAAAGGTCTGATCTCCAAAATATATAAAGAACTCAAGAAACTAGACTTTAAAAGGATAATTAACCCAATAAAAAAAAATGGGGCACTGAACTGAACAGAGAATTCTCATCAGAAGAAGTTAAAATGGCCAAAAGATACCTAAGGTCATGCTCAACCTCCTTAGCTATCAGAGAAATGCAAATCAAAACAACTTTGAGATATCATCTTACACCTGTCAGAATGGCTAAAATCAAAAACACCAAGGATAGCCTTTGCTGGAGAGGTTCTGGAGAAAGGGGTACCCTCATCCATTGCTGATGGGACTGCTAACTTGTGCAACCACTTTGGAAATCAGTGTGGCGGTTTCTCAGAAAAATTGGGATCAACCTACCCCTGGACCCAGCAATAGCACTCTTGGGAATATACCCAAGAGTTGCCCTAGCATATGACAAAAGCATTTGTTCAACTATGTTCATAGCAGCATTATTTGTAATAGCCAGAACCTGGAAGCAACCTAGATGCCCTTCAATAGAAGAATGGATGAAGAAAGTGTGGAATATATATACATTAATGTACTACTCTGCAGTAAAAAAAATGACTTCTCGAATTTTGCATGCAAATGGATGGAAATAGAAAATACGATCCTGAGTGAGGTAATCCAGACCCAAAAAGAAGATCATGGGATGTACTCACTCATAATTGGTTTCTAGCCATGGATAGGGGGCCACTGAGTCTATAATTTGTGATCATAAAGAAGCTAAACAAGAGGGTAAACCCAAGGAAAAACATATAGTTATCCTGCCAGCTATGGGAAACAGACAAGATTGATGGGCAAAAAAATGGGAATCGTGGGGGGTGGGGTGGGTTGGGGATGAGGGGAGATGGGGAGAGAAAAGTGTGAAGGAGAGGATGAGGGGAACTGGGGGAATTGGGGTGATTGGGGGTAAAGAAAGGTTGGATGGGGGAGCAGGGAAACTCATACCTTAGTTAAGGGAGCCACCTAAGGGTTGGCAAGAGACTTGAACCTGGAATGGCTACCAGAAGCCCAGGGCAATGTCCCCAGTTAGTTCATTGGGGCACCTGAGGATAGGGAACCTGAAATGAACCTATCCTAAAATCATACTGATGAATATCTTGCATATCGCCATAGAACCTTCATCTAGCGATGGATGGAGATAGAGACAGAGACCCACACTGGAGCACCGGACTGAGCTCCCAAATTTATAATGAGGAGCAGAAGAAGAGAGACATGAACAAGGAAGTCAGGACCATGGGGGGTGCACCCAACCACTGAGACAGGGGGGCCGATCTATTGGGAGCTCACCAAGGCCAGCTGGACTGCTACTGAAAAAAAACATGGGATAAAACCGGACTCTCTGAATGTGGTGGACAATGAGAGCTGACGAGAGGCCAAGGAGAATGGCACAGGAACTTTCACCTGGCGATGGATCGAGAGAGAGACAGAGACCCAATTTGGATCAACCGTCTGAGCTCTTAAGGTCCAAATGAGGAGCAGAAGGAGGGAGAACATGAGCAAGGAAATCAGGACCACGGGGCGTGCACCCACCCACTGTGACAGTGGAACTGATCTATTGGGAGCTCTCCAAGGCCAGCTGGACTGGGACTGAATAAGCATGGGTTGAAACTGGTCTCTCTGAACAAGGCGGACAATGAAGGCTGATGAGAAGCCAAGGACAATGGCACTAGGTTTCGATCCTAATACATGAACTTGCTTTGTGGGAGTGTAGACTGTTTGGATGCTCACCTTCCTGGACCTAGATAGAAGTGGGAGGACCTTGGTCTTCCTGTAGAGCAGGGAATTTGGACTGCTCTTTAGTATTGAGAGGGAGGGGGAGTGGACTAGGGGGAGGAGAAGTAGAGTAGGGATGGGGGAGGGGTGCGGGGGAGGGGGCAATATGTGGGAGGAGGGGAAGGGAAATGGGAAACGGGGAGCAGTTGGAAATTTTAAGTAAAAAAGAATAAAAAAAATTACAATTTATTTCATTTTCATTGGTGTTTTGTCTGCATGTATGTTTGTGTGACAGAGTCATAAGCCCTGGAACTGGAGTTACAGACAGGCTTGGGTGCTGGGAATTGAACCTGGGTTCTCTTAAAGAGCAGCCAGTACTCTTTTAAATATTTATTTATTTATTATGTGTAGTAGGAGCTGTGGGCTGTGTTGCTGCCGCCCTAGATCCTGGTCACCTGGCTAGCTTATGCCCCGAAATAACAACACACAAACTGTATTCTTTTAAACACTTCTTGGCCCATTATATCTAGCCTCTTCTCGGCTAACTCTTGCACCTGGACTAGCCCATTTCTAATAATGTGTGTAGCACCCCAAGGTGCGCTTACCGGGAAGATACTAGCCTACGTCCATCCTGGGGTGGAGCTTCATCGCATCTGCCCCAGAGAGCAGAGCTAAGGTGTATGAGCTCACTTCCTCTTCCTCCCAGCATTCTGTTCTGTTTACTCCAACGACCTATGTTCTAACCTATGTGGGCCAAGCAGTTTCTTTGTTTTTAACCAATGACCTTACTCCATCATTTCCCCTTTTTCTGTTTAAACAAAAACAAAGGAAGGCTTTAACTTTAACTAGCTAAATTACATATAACAAAACAGTTATCAAGTAAGCATTACAATATTTACATCTATTTTATCTTTATCATAACTAAGGAAAACTATAACTATAACTAACTATTCTTCAACTCCATCAAAGACTCCAGAAAGATACAATATTACCTAATCAACCAAGAAATAAACAGCTTTCAAACTCTAGAAATGACAGAGACATCTCGCTGCCTTGACAGTCACCCAAAGATTCTCTGTATCATTGGGGCATCCGTCTTTGGCCTACAGGCCCATAGCTTCCAGCAGACATTTCCATGAAGCAGGAAATTTCAAAGGCAGTTCAGTTACTATCTGCTATGTCCTACAGGATGTCTCGCAGACTCTTTCATGAATCAGGAACCCTGAAAGCTCATCTCACCTTTAGGCAGGTTCAGCAGGCCTCTCTCTGTGGGTTATTTGTGTCCAGTTTATGCAACAGTCCAGGCAAGAGCAGTTTCTTGCCCAAATGGCTATCAAACTCCATAAGGATCCTCTTCGATTCCCATTTTCTTCTTGAAGTAGATTGGTGCTGCCAGTAGCAGAGTGTCTCATTATCATGAAAAGTCCTAAGTTATTTAAACATTAAATAGCATATTCTGTAGTCTTTGAAATATACGAAGAATGTCAATCTAAAATATATCTATGTACATCTAGAAAATCTAACATGACTACAAACTTTACTATTATAGATAACTATTCATTAACAGCTTATATACATAACAATTTTACATGAGCTACACAATCACAACACCGTAATCAATATCAGAAATAAATATACATATAACAAATTGACCTTAAATTTAAATCACTGAAGCAAAATCCATATCAATGCAAATTATTCATACCTATATTGTATCCCCCTTTAAATGTAAAAGAACATTTAAAAACAATATTTGGGAATATGGACGCAGTTATTTCTCTCCAAACTGCTTCCTGCTGAATGGGGCCACTGTCATTCAGGTCTTTTACGGGATAACCTGTCTGCTACTTTCATCTCAGTTGGCAGTTGAGCGAAGCAATTTTTTGAGGGTATTCACAGCAACCATTCAGGAGGGTGTGGTCTATCATACCATGTTGGGGTCGAATAAGCAATTCGCAGGGTGTCATCATCCCGGCTAGCTCAGTTAATAGAGCATGAGATTCTTAATCTCAGGGTCCTGGGTTTGAGCCCCACTTTGGGCGCCATTCTGTAGTAGGAGCTGTGGGCTGTGTTGCTGCCGCCCCAGTTTCTGGTCGCCTGGCTAGCTTATTCCCCGAAATAACAACACACAAACTGTATTCTTTTAAACACTGCTTGGCCTATTATATCTAGCCTCTTCTTGGCTAACTCACACCTGGACTAGACCATTTCTAATAATGTATATAGGACCCCAAGGTGCGCTTACCGGGAAGATTTTAGCCTACTTCCATCCTGGGTCGAGCTTCATTGTATCTGCCCCAGAGAGCAGAGCTAAGGTGTATGAGCTCACATCCTCTTCCTCCCAGCATTCTGTTCTGTTTACTCCACCCACCTATGTACTAACCTATGAGCGCCCAGCAGATTTTTTTTTATTTTTTAACCAATGACCTTCCTCCATCAATTATGTATACAGAATTCTGCCTGCATGTATTTTTGCATGCTAGAAGGTGGCATGAGATCTATCTAGAGATGGTTGTGAACCACCATGTAGATGCTGGGATTGAACCCAGGTCATCTAGAAGAGCAGTCAGTGCTCTTATCTTCTGAGGCATTTCTCCTCCTGTGCGTGGCCACATGGATCATGCTGTCCTTGAACTTCCAGAAATCTGCCTGCCTTTGCTTCTCCAGATGGGATTAAGGCCTGTACCAATTATTCCCGGCTGAGAGCTTCTTTTGAGGCTGTGGCATAAAAATACAGCTATACTTCAACTCTTGGCTGAAGAAAGTCAATTATCAGAGAGGGCCATCCTCTTCAGTGCAGCTTGAGAAGGTCACACTTAGGACAGTGAGGAGGGAAGGGAAAACCTTCCTAGCTAGCCATATCAGCCTGTCAATCTGGTGATCAATGGGATTATGATGTCTCTGCGGAATTACCCTCACATCTAAAGTACTAACATTCTTATTCCAAGTAAGTTGTGAACAGTAGCTCTGTTTTTCCTTTTTCAAATCCCATGTCTCTATTTCTATGACCAATGACCTTCTTATTTACCACATTATTTAACTAATAATCATTTCCGTATTTTGCTTGGTGGGTCAGAGCAATTAGCATTCAGTCTAATTGTACTTAAAATTTTGTTTTTAAAATTTTTACCTTGAATAATAAAATACATTGCCATTTTAAAAAATAGCTTTATACCCAAGTGTTCATGCATGTATCCCAGCACTTGGTTGGTGACAGCAGGAAGACAGGGAGTTAAGAGAGTCATCTTTGGCTACATAGCAAGTTCCAGACCAGCCTGGAATATATGAAACACTATCTTTAAGGAGTAGCTTTACTGAGATATAATTCATATGATAGCATATGATCTACATATTGTTTAAAATGTGTAACTACCTAGGTGGTGGTGATGCACACCTTTAATCCCAGCACTCAGGAGGCAGAGGCAGGCAGTTAGTTCCCTGTGGATTCTTTTATAGCCAGGACTGTTTCACAGACAAACCGTGTCTTGAAAAACCAGAAATAAATAAATAAACAAAGAAACAAACAAATAAATGTGTAACTGAGTGGCTTGCAGTATATTGGTAGAGTTGTGCAGCAATCACCACAGTCTAATTTAGAACTATTTTACCTTCCCCAAACAAACACATATTCTTTGAGAATCACTGTCCATTATTTGTCTCTCTTCCATGCCATTCTTCCTTTCCTGTTTTGTTTATTTTTTTCAAGGCTCTTCTTGAATAACTTTGCCCCACCTCCTAAATGCTGTAATTACAGTTGTGCACCACCACATTCATCTTCCCACTTGCTGCTGTGGACATCTAGACAATTTGTGTAAATAGATTTATACAGGAATTTTTTTTTGCTACTTACAGAAATGTTTTCAAGGTTTATCCATATGGCTATGTATCTGAATTTATTTCTTTTTATTGCTGAATAAAATTCCATGGTATGAATGTACTTGTATCACATTTTATTTGTTCATGAAGGTGGTGCATATTATGATCATTTCCATTTTGGGATTGTTAAGAACAATGTCCTATGTCCTGTTTTTTTGTGTGTCTGTGTGTGTTGACTCATGTTTTCCTTTCTGGAGATTAGAGCAAGCAGTTGAGATCATTGTGCAGCTTCCCTAAGGCAGTCCCAGAACGTTCCAAATTTCCAGTGGTGTAAGCGTGATTTGGTTGTCTGCTTGACTGACATCCCCTTTGCTGAAGGCACTTAGAGCAATGGAGTGTATAGCAGCTGCCAATTAGGAAATCAGATTGCTTCATTCTCCAAGATTTTTACTTATAAAAAAATAGACATCAGAAGAATGTTTAATTTTTATCTTTACTTTTTTTAATTAAGATTTTTTAAAACATACAGTCTCCTCCTTTAACATAACTATCCCCATTCCCACCCCTTCTTCTCCTCCTGCTTCCCTCACCTCCATCCCACTGCCCCATCCACTCTTCATAAATGATAAGGCTTCCTGTGGGGAGTCAACAAAGTCTGACACTTCTCCTTGAGGCAGGACCAAGGCTCTCCCCTGAGCAACGTTATCCCTCCAAAAAGAATGTGCTCCTAGATGCCAGTTTAAGTACTAGGGATAAAACCTGGTCCTATAGCCTGTGGCCCCACAGACTGCGCAAGCCTTACACTGTCCCCCATATTCAGTGGGCCTAATTTGGTCTTCTGCTGGTTCCCCCGCTGTCAGTCCAGAGTCAGTGAGCTCTCACTAGCTCAGGTCAGCTGTTTCTGTGGGGTACCGGGCACGACATTATCCCCAACCAACCAGACCCCTCACGCTACACCCGGGTTTAATTCCCAGCAACTTCATGGCAGCTCGCAGCTGTCTGTAACTCCAGTTGAAGAGAATCTGACATCGTTATATCAATGCGCATGAAATAAAGTTAAATAAAGTTAAAAAAAGATAGATAATGTAGAAACTATGTTGGCTGGAACATTTATTTCTGACTAAGGAAATAATTTAATTGAAATGTCTGTAACTTATCCTGCTCCAGACGAAGTTTTTTTAAGAGGTTAGATAATTCTCAATAAGTGAGTGATAAATTTAAGCATGTAAGAGATATTTTTACAACTAATTTAGGACTTTAAAATATAAACTACATATTGAAACATCTAAGCATCTCAAAGTATTTGCCTGTCTCTGCCTCCAGACTATTGAAGGCATGGTATCAGACACCCAGCTTTAGTGGTTTTTGTAATGGTGCATATAGAGTTAGGACTCTGTAAATTGCTACCTACCGTTATGTCTTGAAGAGTTAACATGCATCTTGCATTGTACTACATTTGGTTCTTCATTTAGTTATGTGATTTGAGAATAGATTGGTGATTATGCAAAAGCTAAACCAGTAATAATAGCCACAAATAGTTCTAAGTATTTGGGTATTTATGTATTTATGTATTTATGTATTTATTTATTTATTTTTTTTTTTTCGAAAGTCTTACATAGTCTTCAGTAGTCCAAGCTGGCCTAGAACTCATGCAGTTTAGGATGATGCTTACTACAGCTGCCAATTCCACCTTAATGCTGGGGTTATGGGTGCACATCACCAAACCTGGGACATTTGAATATTTCCATTCTTTTGGAGTTTAAAAATCCATGTAATTGTTACATTGTATGTTAGATAAGTAATGATGTTCGTTTGTCAAAAAGGATGACTTTAATTAAAGTATTGCTTTATATAAAATTTTAAAAATTTACTTTGTTGTGTGTATGTGTGTGCATACGTTTGTGTGATTTGTTGTGTGTGTAGAGTCAGAGTGCAAGTTTGCGGATATGTTCTCCTGTTCCACCTTCATGTGGATTCTGGTGATTGAATGTAGTTCATTAGGCATGTGCAGCAAGTACTTTTACTTGCTAAGTCATTTTGCTGCCCTCAGGTTACATAGTTTTTTTTTTATTGTTGTTGTTGTTGTTAAAATTGCAGAAGAATAGACTTTATAGACCTGGTTTTGTAGGAAGTTTTATTGGCCTGATATGATCTCAAGCATGTTTGTTGTTCTGGCATTACAGAGTAGAATACCAGTTTCTTCATACATATTCCCTGTCTAGTTTCATTCTTTTTATTGGCAGCATCTGTATTATTGTTATTCTTTTGGATTTTTTGATGCAGGGTTTCTCTGTGTAGTCCTGGCTCTCCTGGAACTTGCTCTGTAGCCCAGGCTCTCCTGGAGTGCAGAGATCCACCTGCCTCTGACTCCCAAGTGCTGGGATTAGAGGCTTGTCTCACCACTCCGGGCAGCATCTGTACTTTTAAAATTTGTATTTTTTTTCTATTTTGAAAGTTGTGTCTTTACTTGTTTCTTTACATTTGTGCTTGCCATTTTTAAAAATTCTTCCTCCTATTTCCTGTAATTTAGAACTTTGAAACACACATTGTTTGGTGAAATAGTCAAGTAAGTGAGCAAGCATCATTGCTGTGAAAACAATGTGTTTCCTGAGGAAGCTCTGCTGCGAGTAAACAGTAAACTTCTAAAGGTTCTGTATGGAATGTGATCTTGTCAAGCAATATGGATGTATAAAAATAACAGACTCTGGACCTGATTGGTTTTCATATGGACTTTGATTTAAGGAGTGGCTTTTATGGAGCACATTTGGTAATAATAGAGCTGGCCAAATGTTTGGGTTTGTGTGAGGTGAAGGACTTTATGACATTGGTAAAGAAGGGCGGTCAGTGGAGACCATGAGCCTTGGAGAAACAAAGAAGAAGGTGGGGTGAGAATAGCTCTTGAAGTCCAAAGGAAATATAATTGAAAGCATTCAGATAGTCATGGTGGTGCAAGCCTGTCATCCCAGAACTTGGGAAGTGGAGGCAGGAGAAACTCAAATTTGTATGCAGCCTGGTCTGTGTATCAAGTTCTAAGGTAGTCTGGGGTACCCAATGAGAACCGCTGGCATGAAAACATTTAAAATAGATGTGGATCTGAGTGAATGTATCTTTTAGGTTTTGAATCATTTTTAGATGACTATAAATTTGCATGTAGTTGAACAAAATAATACAGGGATTCCTCTGTACTCTTTACTCAGTTTTCCCCATTGATAACATCTTATAAATACTACGATGTCAGGTCCACAGTATTGATATTGTACCTTGATAATTAAATTGACATACTTCATCATCACAAGGAATGCTCAGGGTACCTTTCTTATAGCTTGGCCCATTTCCCTCTGCCTGTATTTTCTCTTCCAACCTGACAACCAGTCATGTGTTTTGTATCAGGTTTTCAAAGAACCATATCTTATATACCCTACCTAACATTCTAGGACTGACTTTTTCCACTTAGCGCTGAGGTTTATCCTTTTGTTATAATGTAGCAACAGTGTACTTTTTTTTAATTGCCGAGTAGTTTGCCGCAGTTTAACTGTACCACAATTTATCATTTACTCATGAAGACATCTTGGTTGTCTCTTGGTCTTGGTTATTATAAATAAAGCTCTTATATAAACATATACATATAGATTTGTCTTTGAACATATGCTTTTCTTTTCTTTTTTTTAAATTTTGTTTTGTTTTGTTCTTTTCGAGACATGGTTTCTCTGTAGCTTTTGGAAACTGTCCTGGAACTACCTCTTGTAGACCAAGCTGGCCTCTTACTCACAGAGATCCGCCTGTCCCTGCCTCATGAGTGGTAGGACTAAAGCTGTGTGCCACCACCGCCCAGCTGAACATCTGCTTTTGATTCTTTTAGCTTATCCATGAGTAGAATTGCTAGTGTTATAGTAACTAACTTGCTTGCCAAAATGTCCTAATTCCTTCATATCATTACTAGCATTTTGTGTTGCCATCTTTACAAGTTTGGTTAGTCTCTTATATATGTAACAGTTTTAACTGTAGGTGTTTTGTGTTTTGTTTTTTTCCAACTGGTTCTTAGGTAACAGGCTGCTCTTGACATTCTGGTGTTCTCCTGCCTCTATGTGAGCTACTGCATCAGGCTTCATTGTAGTTTTCATTTTAATTCTTGTTGTTAATGATGTTTAACATTTTACATGTGCTCATTTGTTTTATATATCACTCAGGGCTTCTTGCACTCAGGTACTTCACCACTGACCTCTACCTACTGCTTTTTTTTCTTTCTTTTTTTTTGGCATGAGCAGAATTGTTTTTTCCTGAAAGTTCGAGGTATTTTTTTTAAGAAAATGGTTTAATATAAATAAAGACACACATATGTGTGTATGTGTGTGTGTTAAGGAAAGGGGCAGTTGTACACACAGTAGTAAGGGTGGGTACAGACTTCTCAAGATAGAGTTGCCAGCAAGACACTGTTCTTTGCAATAATGTATCAGGATTAGCTTTTCAACTAGAAAACACCATTGTTTTTATGCTTTTTTAATTAATATTTCCACCTGCTCCCCGTTTCCCATTTCACTCCCCTCCTCCCAAATATTGCTCCCTCCCGCCACCCCCTCCCTCTATCCCCACTCCTCTTCTCTGCCCCCCCACCATTCCCCCTCCCTTTCGATACTGAAGAGCAGTCCAAATTCTCTGCCCTGCGGGAAGACGAAGGTCTTCTATCTACGTCCAGGAAGGTGAGCATCTAAAAAGGCTAAGCTCCCACAAAGCAGGTTCATGTATTAGGATCGAAACCTAGTGCCATTGTCCTTGGCTTCTCATCAGCCTTGATTGTCCACCATGCTCAGAGAGTCCAGTTTCAACCCAGGATTATTCAGTCCCAGACGAGCTGGGCTTGGTAGGCTCCCAATAAATCATATCCACTGTCACAGTGGGTGGGTGCATCCCTCGTGGTCCTGATTTCCTTGCTCATGTTCTCCTTCCTTCTGATCCTCATTTGGACCTCAAGAGCTCAGACCATTGCTCCAAAATGAGTCTCTGTCTCTACCTCGATCCATTGCCAGATGAAGGTTCTAAGGTGATATGTAACACATTCATCAGTATAGGATAGGGTCATTTCAGGTTCCCTCTCCTCAGTTGCCCAAGGTACCAGCTGGGGACATCTCCCTGGACACCTGCGAACCCCTCTAGAGTCAAGTCTCCTGCCAACCCTAAGATGGCTCCCTTAGTTAGGATATATACTTCGCTGCTCCCGTAACCTCCCTTCCTATATCCCAACCATCCTAATCCCCCAAGCTCCTCCCATCCTCCCCTTCTCATGTTTCTCATCCCATTTCCCCTTTGCCCCATGCCACCTCACCCTCAAGTTCCCAGTTTTTGCCCTGCAATCTTGTCTACTTCCCCTCTCCAGGCGGATGACTATACGATTTTCTTTGGGTTCACTTTCTTATTTAGCTTCTCTAGGATCACAAATTATATGCTCAATGTCCTTTATTTATGGCTAGAAACCTATTATGAGTGAGTACATCCCATGGTCCTCTTTTTGGGTCTGGGATAACTCACTCAGGATAGTGTTTTCTATTTCCATCCATTTGCACGCAAAATTCGAGAAGTCATTGTATTTACTGCTGAGTAGTACTCTAATATGTATATATTCCACACTTTCTTCATCCATTCCTCCATTAAAGGGCATCTAGGTTGTTTCCCAGTTTTGGCTATTACAAACAATGCTGCTATGAACATAGTTGAACAGATACTTTTGTCATTTGATGGTGCATCTCTTGGGTATATTCCCAATAGTGGTATTACTGGATCTTGGGGTAGGTTGATCCCAAATTTCCTGAGAAATCGCCACACGGATTTCCAAAGTGGTTGCAAAAGTTTGCATTCCCACCAGCAACAAATGAGTGTGCCTCTTTCTCCACAACCTCTCCAGCAAAGGCTATCCTTGGTGTTTTTGATTTTAGCCATTCTGACAGGTGTAAGATGGTATCTCAAAGTTGTTTTAATTTGCATTTCCCTTATCGCTAAGGAGGTTGAGCATGACCTTAAGAGTCTTTTGGTAGCCGGGCAGTGGTGGCGCAGGCCTTTAATCCCAGCACTTAGGAGGCAGAGGCAGGTGGATCTCTGTGAGTTCAAGACCAGCCTGGTCTACAAGAGCTAGTTCCAGGACAGGCTCCAAAACCACAGAGAAACCCTGTCTCGAAAAACCAAAAAAAAAAAAAAAAAAAGAGTCTTTTGGCAATTCTAATTTCTTCTGTTGAGAATTCTCTGTTCAGTTCAATGCCCCATTTTTAATGGGTTAATTATCATTTTAACGTCTAGTTTCTTGAGTTCTTTATATATTTTGGAGATCAGACCTTTGTCTGTTGCAGTGTTGGTGAAGATCTTCTCCAGTCAGTGGGTTGCCTTTTTGTCTTAGTGACAGTGTCCTTGCTTTACAGAAGCTACTCAGTTTCAGGAGGTCCCATTTATTCAATGTTGTCCTTAATGTCTGTGCTGCAGGGGATAAACGTAAGAAGTGATCTCCTGTACCCATATGTTGTTGAGTACTTCCCACTTTTTCTTCTATCAAGTTCAGTTTTTTCAGACAAATATTGAGGTCTTTAATCCATTTGGACTTGAGTTTTGTGCATGGTCTATTTTCATTCTTCTACAGGTTGACAACCAGTTCTGCCAGCACAATTTGTTGAAGATGCTCTCATTTTTCCATTAATACTTTTAGCTCCTTTATCAAAAATTAGGTGTTCATATGTTTGTGATTTAAAATCAGGGTCTTCTACTCGGTTCCATTGATCGACTTCTCTGTTTTTATGAAAATACCAAGATGTTTTCAATACTGAGGCTCTGTAATAGAGTTTGAGGTCAGGGATGGTAATGCCTCCAGATGATCCTGTATTATGTAAGAATGTTTTGGCTATCCTGGGTTTTTTGTTTCTCCATATAAAGTTGATTATTGTCCTCTTAAGATCTGTGAAGAATTTTAATGGGATTTTAATGGGGATTGCATTGAATCTATAAATTGCCCTGGGTAGAATTTCCATTTTTACTATGTTGATCCTCCCAATCCAAGAGCAAGGGAGATCCTTCCATTTTCTGGTATCCTCTTCAATTTCTTTCTTCAATGCCTTAAAGTTCTTGTCAAATAGATCTTTCACCTTTTTGTTTCCTTGATTCTTTGGATTGTTTTCTGTGTTTCTATTTTGTTGATTTCAGCCCATAATTTGATTATTTCCAGTTTTCTACTTCTCCTAGTTGAGTCTGCTTCTTTTTTTTCTAAAGCTTTCAAGTGGGCTATTAAGTCTCCAATGTGTGCTTTCTCTGTTTTCTTTAAGTCGGCACTTAATGTTATGAACTTTCCTCTTAGCACTGCTTTCATAGTGTCCCATAGGTTTGAGTATGTTGAGTCTTTGTTTTCAGTGAATTCAAGAAAGACTATAATTTCTTTATTTCTTCCTTGTCCAGGTGTGGTTCAGTAGTTGACTGTCAGGTTTCCATGAATTCATAGGCTTTCAGGGATAGCATTGTTGTTGAATTCTAACTTTAATCCATGGTGTTCTGATAAGATATTTTTGTGTAGCTGTGAAAGTTTGCTTTGTTACCGAGTATGTGGTCTATTTTCGAGAGGTTCCATGAGCTTCAGAGAAGAAGGTATATTCTTTCCTATTTGAGTGGAATGTTCTACAGATGTCTGTTAAGTCCATTTGATTCATTACCTCCCTTAATCCTCTTATTTCTCTGTTAGGTTTCTGTCTGATTGACCTGACCATTGGTGAGAGAGGAGTGTTGAAATCTCATACTATTAGAGTGTGTGGTTTGATGACTTCCTTGAGTTTTAGTAACGTTTCTTTTACACAAGTGGGTGCTTTTATATTAGGGGCATAGATATTCAGGATTGAGACTTCATCCTGGTGAATTGTTCCTGTTATGAGTAAAAAATGTCCATCTCCATCTCTTTTGATTGATTTTAGTTTGAAGTCAACTTTCTTAGAAATTAGTATGGCCACACCTGCTTGTTTCTTAGGTCTGCTTGCTTGATAAACCTTTTCCCAGCCCTTTACTCTGAGTAGGTGTCTGTCTTTGTGTTTGAGGTGTGTTTCTTGGAAACAGCAGAATGTTGGATCCTGTTTTCGTATCCAATCTCTTAGCCTGAGCCTCTTTATAGGTGATTTGAGTCCACTGATACTAAGTGACAGTAATGACCAGTGGTTGTTAACTCCGCTCATTTTTCCTTCCTTTCTTTCTTTCTTTCTTTTTGTAGTAGAGTTTGTGTGTTTCCCTTCTTCAATTTGTTCTGGTGAAGGGTCCTTAGATGTCTGAGTTTTTGTGGGCATTGTTGGGCTCCTTGGTTTGTGATTTTCCTTCTATTACTTTCTGTAAGGCTGGATGTGTGGCTAGGTATTGTTTAAATTTGTTTTTCTCCTAGAAAATTTTGTTTTCTCCATTTATAGTGAACGAAAGCTCGGCTGGGTATAGTAGTCTGGGCTTGCATCCATGGTCTCTTAGTTTCTGCTGTACATAATTTGAATACCAGCAAAGGAACACCCATACTGCAGTTGAGATATCTGGACATGGGATACTTCTACCCAATTCTCTACATTTGTGATCAATATTTTGACTCCAAATTCTTCCAGAAACTTCTGGAAGTTTCATTGTCCTTACTTTATGTCAAAAATCATTAAGATTAGTATTTATGTTGCCCCCCCCATTCTTTGCATATTGGTTGCTCATTGCTCTTCTTACAGAAACTGCAGAGAAAAAAGGAAGCACACATTAATATTAGGAGACTTCAACAATCCTCTATACTTATGGACAGGTCAATTAGACAGAACCCTAACAGAGAAATAAGAGAATTAATGGAGGTAATGTATCAAATGTACATAACAGACATCTATAGAATATTACACCCAAATAGGAAACAATATACCTTCTTCTCTGCAGCTCATGGAACCTTCTCGAAAATTGACCACATACTCGGTAACAAAGCAAACATCCACAGTTACAAAAAAATCTGTAACCACCTGTATCTTATCAGATCACCATGGATCAAAGCTAGAATTCAACAGCAATGCTACCCCCAGAAAGCCTACAAACTCATGGAAACAGAACAGTCAACTACTGAACCATACCTGGATTAAAGAAGAAATAAAGAAAGAAATTAAAGTCTTCCTTGAATTCAATGAAAATAAAAAAAACAACATAGTCAAACCTATTGGACACTATGAAAGCAGTCCTGAGAGAAAAGTTCATAGCATTAAGTGCCCACATAAAGAAAACAGAGAAAGCACATATTGGAGACTTACCAGCCCACCAGAAAGTTCTAGAAAAAAAGAAGCAGACTCACCTAGAAGTAGTAGAAGACTGGAAATAATCAAACTAAGGGCTGAAATCAACAAAATAGAGACACAGAACAATTGAGAGAATCAATGAAACAAAAAGCTGGTTCTTGGAGAAAATCAACAAGATTAATAAACCCCTATCCAAACTAATCAAATGGCAGAGAGAGAATTTGGAAATTAATAAAATCAGAAATGAAAAGGGGGACATAACCACAGACACAGAGGAAATTGAGAGAATCATTAGATCTTACTACAAAAGCCTGTATGCCACAAAACTGGAAAATGTTAAAGAAATGGACCCTTCTTTAGATTAAAAAAAAGTAAAGGACCAGATGGTTTCAATGCACAATTCTACCAGAACTTCCAAGAAGACCTAATACCTATACTCCTAAATGAATTTCACAATATAGTAACAGAAGAGTCATTGCCAATTTCCTTCTATGAAGCTACAGTAACTCTGATACCAAAACCACACAAAGACTCAACCAAGAAAGAGAATTACAGGCCAATCTCACTCATGAACATCGACGCAAAAATCCTCAACAAAATACTGGCAAACCGAATCCAAGAACACATTAGAAAAATTGTCCATTGCAGGGCTGGTTCAACATATGCAAATCTATCAATGTAATCCATCATATAAATAAACTGAAAGAAAAAAAAACCTATGATACTTTCATTAGATGCTGAAAAAGCATTTGAGAAAGTTCAACATCCCTTTATGATAAAAGTCTTGGAGAGATTAGGGATACAAGGGTCATACATAAATATAATTAAAGCTATTTACAGCAAGCCAACAGCTAACATTAAATTAAACAGAGAGCAACTTAAAGCCATCCCACTAAAATCAGGAACACCCCAAGGCTGTCCACTCTCCCCATACCTCTTCAATATAGTTCTTGAAGTCTTAGCAATAGCAATAAGACAACATAAGGGGATAAAGGGATTTCGAATTGGAAAGGAAGAAGTTAAACATGCGTTATTTGCAGATGATATACTAGTGTAGATAAGCGACCCCAAAAACTCCACCAAAGAACTTATACAGCTTATAAATACCTTTAGTAATGTGGCAGGATACAAGATCAACTCCAAAAAATCAGTCACGCTCTTATACACAAAGGATATGGAAGCAGAGAGGGAAATCAGAGAATCATCACCTTTCACGATAGCCACAAACAGCATAAAATATCTTGGGGTAACTCTAACCAAGGAAGTGAAAGATCTATTTGACAAGAACTTTAAGTTTTTGAAGAAAGAAATTAAAGACGATACCAGAAAATGGAAAAATTTCCCTTGCACTTGGATTGGGAGGATCAACATCGTAAAAATGGCAATTCTACCAAAGGCAATCTATAGATTCAATGCAATCCCCATCAAGGTCCCATCAAAATTCTTCACAGACCTTGAGAGGACAATAATCAACTTTATATGGAGAAAAAAAAAAACCCAGGATAGCCAAAACAATCTTATACAATAAACGAACTTCTGGAGGCATTACCATCCCTGACTTCAAACTCAATTACAGTGCTACAGTAAGGAAAACAGCATGGTACTGTCATAAAAACAAATAAGTCAACCAATGGAATCATATAGAAGACCCGGATTTTAACGCACAAACCTATGGACACCTCATTTTCGATAAAGGAGCTAAAATTTTACAATGAAAGAAAGAAAGCATCTTAAAAAAGTGGTGCTGGCTCAACTGGATGTCAAACTGTAGAAGAATGAAAATAGACCCATATCTATCACCATACACAAAACTCAAGTCCAAATGGATCAAAGACATCTATATCAATCTGAACACACTCACCTTACAGAAGAGAAACTGAGAAGTACCCTACAACATATGGGCACAGGAGATCGCTTCCTATGTATAAACCCAGCAGAACAGACATTAAGGGCAACATTGAATAAATGGGACCTCCTGAAACTGAGAAGCTTCTGTAAACAAAGGACACTGTCACAAAGACAAAAAGGCACCCTACTGACTGGGAGAAGATCTTCACAAACCCCGCAACAGACAAAGGTCTGATCTCCAAAATATATAAAGAACTCAAGAAACTAGACATTAAAACGATAATTAACCCAATTAAAAATTGGGGCACTGAACTGAACAGAGAATTCTCAACAGAAGAATTTCAAATGGGCAAAAGATACTTAAGATCATGCCAACCTCCTTAGCGATCAGAGAAATGCAAATCAAAACAATTTTTAGATACCATCTTACACCTGTCAGAATGAATAAAATCAAAAACACCAAGGATAGCCTTTGCTGGAGTTGTTGTGGAAAAGGGGTACCCTCTTCCATTGCTGGTGGGAATGCAAACTTGTGCAACCACTTTGAAAATCAGTGTGGCGGTTTCTCAGAAAAATTGGGATCAACCTACCCCGGGACCCAGCAAAACAACTCTTGGGAATATATCCAAGAAATCCCTTATTATATGACAAAAGCATTTGTTCAACTATGTTCATAGCAGCATTATTTGTAATAGCCAGAACCTGGAAGCATCCTAGATGTCCTTCAATGGAAGAATGGATGAAGAAAGTGTGGTATATATAAACATTAGAGTACTACTCTGCAGTAAAAAAACAATGACTTCTCGATTTTGGCATGCAAATGGATGGAAATAGAAAATACTATCCAGAGTGAGGTAACTCAGACCCAAAACGAAGATCATGGGATGTACTCACTCATAATTGGTTTCTAACCATGGATAGGGGGCCACTGAGTCTATAATTTGTGGTCCTAAAGAAGCTAAACAAGAAGGCAAACCCAAGGAAAAACATATATTTATCCTCCTGGCTAAGGGAAATAGACAAGATTGCCGGGCAAAAAATTGTAATCTTGGTGGTAGTGTGGTATGGGTTTAAGGGAAGATGGGGAGAGAAAAGTGTGAAGGAGAGGATGAGGGTAACTTGGGGAAACGGGATGATTTGGGATATCGGAAGTTGGATAGGGGAGCAGGGAAACTCATATCTTAGTTAAGGGAACCACCTTAGGGTTGGCAAGAGACTTGAACTTGGGGTGGCTACCAGATGACCAGGGCAATGTCCCCAGTTAGTTCGTTGGGCACCTGAGGATAGGGAACCTGAAATAAACCTATCGTATAGCCATACTGATGAATATCTTGCATATCACCATAGAACATTCATCTAGCGTTGGATGGATATAGAGACAGAGACCCACACTGGAGCATCGGACTGAGCTCCCAAGGTCCTAATGAGGAGTAGAAGGTGGGAGAACATGTACAACGAAGTCAGGACCACGAGGGGTGCACCCAACCACTGAGACAGTTGGGCCGATCTATTGGGAACTCACCAAGGCCAGCTGGACTGTGACTGAAAAAGCATGGGATAAAACCGGACTCTCTGAACATGGCAGACAATGAGAGCTGACGAGAGCCCAAGGACAATGGCATGGGGTTTTGATCCAACTTCATGTTCTGGGTTTGTTGGAGACTAGAGAGTTTGGATGTTCAACTTCCTAGATCTGGATGGAGGGCGGAGGACCTTGGACTTTCCACAGGGCAGCGAACCCTGACTGCTCCTGGGACAGGAGAGGGAGGAGACGAGGGGTTGGGGGAGTGGGAGAGGGGTTGAAGGAGCAGGGAAATGGGAGGCGGGGAGGAGGCAGAATTTTTTTTTTCAATAAAAAAAAGGTCATATTCCTATGGACATCTGATTTCCAACAAAGAAGCAAAAATTATACTTTGGAAAAATAAAGCATCTTGAACTGGATGTCAAAGAGATCCATATTTATCACTCTGCACAAAACTCAAGTCCAAGTGATCAAAGACCTCAATATGAAATAAGTATACTGAACCTGATAGAAAATTGGGAAATAATTTCTATTGGATGGTACATGCAGCAACTCCCAGAACAGAATAACAACAGCACAATGTACAACACACAATTAATAAATGGGTCTGCATGAAACTGAAGTTTCTGTAAGGCAAAGGACACCATCAATAGGTCAAAAAGGCAGTGTATAGAATGGGACGAGATCTTCACCAAACCAACATCTGACAGAGGCCTGATGTCCAAAATATATAGAGAACTCAAGAAACTAGGTATCAACCAACCAAATAGTCCAAGTAAAAAAATGGGGTGCAGATATAAGCAGAAAATTCTCAACAGAAGAATCTCAAATGACTGAAAAACACTTGAGATGTTTAACATTCTTAGTCATCAGAGAAATACAAATCAAACTGACTCTGAGATTCAATCTTATACCTGTCTGAATGGCTGAGAATAAAAACACAAGGGGCAAGCTGAAGAGGATGTGGAAAAAGGGGAACACTCCTCCATTGCTGGTGGGAGTGAAAACTTTTCCAGCCACTTTGGAAGTCAGTGTGGTGATTCCTCAGAAAACTGGGGATCAACCTACCACAAGCCTCAGCTGTACTGCTCTCGGGCATATACCCAGAGGATGCACAATCATACCACAAGGACACTTGTTTAATTATGTTCATGGCAGTTTTATCTGTAATATTGAAACCCTGGAAACAATCTTCATGTCCCTCTACTGAGGAATGAATGAAGAAAAAGTGGTTCATTTAGACACTGGGATTATTACTCAGCTGTTAAAAACAAGGATACAAGGAAATTTGAAAGGAAGTAGATGGAACTAGATAAAAAAATCATCGGGAGTGTGGTACCCCAGGCTGATAAAGACACACATGGCATGAACTCACACATAGTGAATATTAGCTGTAAAATAAAGGCTAACTATACTAGAACCCACAGACCCATAGAGACTAGTTAACAAGAGAGCTCATGGCTGGTGGAGGGGGTACGGGGGCACATGAATCTCCCTGGGAAGGGGAAACAGAAGAGATTTCTTGAGTGCACTGAGAGCAGGTGAAGATGGGAACTTGAGCAATCAGGTTGGGGGAGGTATGAGGAGGGAGAGTGTTGAGGGGGTTGGGTAGGGGTGGCATTTTGGGGTTGGCGCTGATGACTCTTCCAGGAGTCTATGTGGAGGATCCCATCATAGACTCCTAGCAACAGTGGATAAGTAGCCTGAACTGGCTGTCTCCAGTAACCAGATTAGTGCTTGGCCCAATTGTCATCAGAGAGGTGTTATCAACAACTTATGGAGGCAGATGCAGAGACCCATAGCCAAACATTAGATGGAGTCTGGGAATCCTGCAGAGGAGGAGGAGGAGGAAAAAGATGTATAGGAGCCAGCGTGATCAAGGACACCATGGGAATGCTCACCCAGTCAACTAATTTGGGTTCATAAGGGTTCGCAGAGACTGGACCGACAACCAGGGAGCCTGCATGGGACCTACATTGGCACTCTGCATATTCTACAGTTGTGGGACTCCTAATAGCGGGAACAGGGTCTGTCTCCGACTCTTATACTGGCTTCTGCGATCCTACTTCTCATACTGGGTCGCCCTGCCCACCCTTAATACAGGGGAGGTGCTCAGTCATACTGTAACTTGATATGTCATGATTTATTGATAATGCTAGGAGACCTGCTCTTTCCTGGATGGAGACTGAAGAGGAGGGGATTCAGGGGTGGAATGAGGGGTGGAATGAGAGAGAGGACTATGGGGAGAAGGTCAGGATGTAAAATAATCAGATAAGAAAAGAGGTCGAGGCAGAAACTGTCATCCCCTCAAACATAATACATGTTACATTTTGCAAACTGACATATATATATATATATATATATATATATATATATATATATATATATATATATATATATATGCATGTGATAGCAGTGAAAAGAGAGATCATATTTTGAAGGAGACTGGGGAGGGGTATATGGGAGGCTTTGAAGGGAGGGAAGGGAAGGGAGAAAACTTGTAATTATATTATAATTTCAAAGGAATAAAAAGAGGTGGAGGCAGGAGGATCTTGAGTTCCAGGGCGACTTCGGCCTCATATTTAGGGTCTGTGGAGAAGCATCAATTGATAAGAGCATTTATAACCCTTCCAGACGATTGGAGTTTCATTCCCTGCACCACAGGGCACCTCACAATCATTTGTAGCTCCAATTCCAGGTGATCTGACACCCTTTTCTAGCTTCCTTTGGTACCAAGCAAACTTGTAGGGCAAAATACCCATACACATTAAAAAAACTGTGAAGAGTTAATATCACTGTCTGATTTAATGTCACTGTATACATGTGTCGTAAAGTGCTCTGTCTATATCAAAGTCGCAGCAATTGGCACAGATCCAACGATTGAAAGGATAGAACCCAGCTTGGCATCACTGAGCGAACTACCAATCCCATGCGGCAGTGCAGGATTCTGGCACTCAGAGTGACGACTGGGGGCGTCTCCTCCGAGGGCGGGGTCGCTCTGCAGGGTGCTGAGCCAGCAGCCACAGAACCTAGGCTCAGGGAGCTGGGGGTCCCTGGTGAGTGAGGGCCATGAGGCCTTGCCATGCGATGGAACAGGCAAAGATGGCGGAGGAGAGCCTGGAGACCACCACGGAGCACGAGCAGATCCTGAGGGAGTTCGAGAGCACAGACATGGCCTGTATCTGGCCCATGCTCAGGTACCAGGGCGGGGTCAGGGCCAGTGTGAGCGGGCGGAGTGCAGCCGCTGGCAGAGGGGAGAGCCCCAGTTTTCCCGCATCCTGGGCGATGCTGTGCTGGGAGCCTGTCTGGAGAGAGGGTGAGGCTTGCCTCTGTTGGGCCGCAGCTCCTTTCAGGCAGTAGCTCCTCAGTCAGGAGAGGGCACCATCTCTGCATGCAGGGATGAGAGCATCCTGGTGATGTCATTCCTGGGGGAGAGTTCTCCCACCTTCTTTCACCTGAGAGCTCTGTTCGTGAGGACGACCTCACCCAACTGCAGCCCTGGGACCTTGCCAGCTCCTGGACCTGCTCCTTCTCCCTGCCCTGCCTCCTTCTCTGAGAGCTTCCACCAGCATTGCCTGTGGACCCATCAAATGGACCTGGTTAATTACCTTGCACTTGTTACACAGAGCAGAAGGCATTGTGCGAATTGCTGTGCTAATACCACTATGGAAGCCATTGAGCAGTCCTACCGCAGGGACACAGTTACTGTTGTCCAGTAGCAGAGGGCATGGGGAAGTGAAGTGACTTGTCCAAGGTCACGGGGGAGGGAAACTGGGTTTCTAGTTCCCATCCCAGACTCTGCCTCCCTGGTCCTAGTCTTTGTCCTCCTCCTAGTCTTCCTAGTCCTCCTTGTCCTTGTCCTCCTCCTCCTCCTCCTTCTCCTCCTCCTCCTCTTCCTTTTTTTGTGGCACTGGGAATAGAACCCAGTGTGCCAGGCAAGCTCTTTTCCACTGAACTGTGCCCAGCCCACAGATTCTTCACTACTTTGGTTCTGCCTTAGTTGGGGATTACCATATGCTATACTTCCTGTTGAAAATTGTCCACCAAGACCAATTTTGAATCCCCGCAGTTTCCTTGTGTCCTAGAACCAGTTCCATCTGGTCCTTTCCTGTGGTGCTTTTGGGTCTCCCTTCAATCTGAATGGAAAATCGCTTTACCAGTCCTTGCACAGCATTGGGTCCGCGTTCCTCCCTCCAGAAGGCGTCACTAATCATTTCATGGGGAAATTTGTCCCAGGGAAAGAGTGAACGAAGGCCCGGGACCTTTGCTTTTAGCTTTACTTGCACAGCTTTCTTCTCCAGGCTCCATTGTTAGTTTCAAGCAAGTTTTCTCAGTGTCCTATCTCCTGGAAATAACTGTCCTTAGTCATCTGTACCTCGCTCTCCTTTTCCTTTTTTTTTCCTTTTCCAGTGCTAAAGTTTGAACTAGATAAAGCAACAATGCTTTACCATTTAGTTGAATCACCAGTGGCCTTTTAGCTCTCCGCCCCGCCCTTTTTTCTGCCAGTTCTTTCACACAATTGCTCCCCTGTCCTCTTTGTATCATAATCACGCTCCTCTCATTCCCTGTTTTCTTGTGTTGTTGAAGGCCAGTGATTTTCATTTCATAGTCCTTTATAAAAGCCCAGGGCCCCTCACTAATCCTCTCCTAAATGTGTGGCTATTACTGTTTGGCTTTCAGTGACTAGAAATGTTCTGTTCTCGTCTGTTAGGAAATCTGGCTGCTGAATTGACTATTTAGGACCAAATTTAGGCAGGATTCCTTATCAGAGCAGCATCCGTGTTGTCTTGAGTTGCTTGTGGTTTTCAGTTGCTGTTGTTTTATACAATAAATAACTTAGGTAGTACCATAAATTTAGTTTACTGTGATTAATATGTTAATCCTCAGTGTAAAACATTTTAATTTTTTACATGGGAGATGTAGTTTCCTGTATCCCAGGCTGTGATCATACTTGCCGGATAGTTGAGAAAACCCTTGAACTTCTCATCCTCATCAAACCCACACTTCCTAAGTGCCGGGATTACCGTCTAGGATACACTGTGCTTAGTCTTATGCCATGCTCGGGAGTGTACCTACGGCTTGCTACCTATTAGGTGAACATCCCATTAATTGAGCCACGTGTCTAGCACTAGTAATGTATTTGTAGCAACTGGATTTTGGTGTTTAATTTTCTGGCCTCTTGGCTTTAGTAATGTATATGTTATAATTTAAACATGTTATGCATCCTCCCCAGATTTTCTCATTATTATTACTGAACACTTTTTCTTCTGGTTCTGTGCTTGTGCATGAATTACGAAGCCTTTTACTTTATGGGAACATTGTTAAGTAGCAACATAAAAGAAAGTTCAGGAACTATCACATGACCCTCTATGTTTTAGTTGTTTTTCCTGACTAAATTGTTAGCGGATTTGGATTAAATTTTTTTACAATTTATTTCATTTTCATTGGTGTTTTGTCTGCATGTATGTTTGAGTGAGAGTGTCATAAGCCCTGGAACTGGAGTTACAGACAGGCTTGGGTGCTGGGATTTGAACCTGGGTTCTCTTAAAGAGCAGCCAGTACTCTTTTAAATATTTATTTATTTATTATGTGTAGTAGGAGCTGTGGGCTGTGTTGCTGCCGCCCCAGCTCCTGGTCGCCTGGCTAGCTTATGCCCCGAAATAACAACACACAAACTGTATTCTTTTAAACACTGCTTGGCCCATTATATCTAGCCTCTTGTCGGCTAACTCTCGCACCTGGACTAGCCCATTTTTCATAATCTGTGTAGCACCCCAAGGTGCGCTTACCGGCAAGATTCTAGCCTACGTCCATCCTGGGGTGGAGCTTCATCGCATCTGCCCCAGAGAGCAGAGCTAAGGTGTATGAGCTCACTTCCTCTTCCTCCCAGCATTCTGTTCTGTTTACTCCACCGACCTATGTTCCAACCTATGAGGGCCAAGCAGTTTCTTTGTTTTTAACCAATGACCTTACTCCATCATTTCCCCTTTTTCTGATTAAACAAAAAAAAAGGAAGGCTTTAACTTTAACATAGGTAAATTACATATAACAAAACAGTTATCAAGTAAGCATTACAATATTTACATCTATTTTATCTTTATCATACCTAAGGAAAACTATAACTATAACTAACTATTCTTCAACTCCATCAAAGACTCCAGAAAGATACAATATTACCTAAGCAAACAAGAAATAAGCAGCTTTCAAAATCTAGAAATGACAGAGACATCTCGCTGCCTTGACAGTCACCCAAAGATTCTCTGTACCATTGGGGCATCCGTCTTTGGCCTACAGGCCCATAGCTTCCAGCAGACATTTCCATGAAGCAGGAAATTTCAAAGGCAGTTCAGTCACTATCTGCTATGTCCTACAGGATGTCTGTCAGACTCTTTCATGAATCAGGAACCCTGAAAGCTCATCTCACCTTTAGGCAGGTTCAGCAGGCCTCTCTCTGTGGGTTATTTGTGTCCAGTTTATGCAACAGTCCAGGCAAGAGCAGTTTCTTGCCCAAATGGCTATCAAACTCCATAAGGATCCTCTTTGATGCCCATTTTCTTCTTGAAGTAGATTGGTGCTGCCAGGAGTAGAGTGTCTCATTGTCATGAAAAGTCCTAAGTTATATAAACATTAAATAGCATATTCTGTAGTCTTTGAAATATATGAAGAATATCAATCTAAAATATATCTATGTAATCTAGAAAATCTAACATGACTACAAACTTTACTATTATAGATAACTATTCATTAACAGCTTATATACATAACATTTTTACATGAGCTACACAATCACAATACCTTAATCAATATCAGAAATACATATAACAAATTGACCTTAAATTTAAATCACTGATGCAAAATCCATATCAATGCAAATGATTTATACCTATATTGTATCCCCCTTTAAATGTAAAAGAACATTTAAAAACAATATTTGGGAATATGGACGCAGTTATTTCTCTCCAAACTGCTTCCTGCTGAATGGGGCCGCTGTCATTCAGGTCTTTTACGGGATAACCTGTCTGCTACTTTCATCTCAGTTGGCAGTTGAGCGAAGCAATTTTTTGAGGGTATTCACAGCAACCCTTCAGGAGGCCGTGGTCTATCATACCATGTTGGGGTCGAATAAGCAATTCGCAGTGTGTCATCATCCCGGCTAGCTCAGTTAGTAGAGTATGAGACTCTTAATCTCAGGGTCCTGGGTTCGATCCCCACATTGGGCGCCATTCTGTAGTAGGAGCTGTGGGCTGTGTTCCTGCCGCCCCAGTTCCTTGTCGCCTGGCTAGCTTATTCCCCGAAATAACAACACACAAACTGTATTCTTTTAAACATTGCTTGGCCTATTATATCTAGCCTCTTCTTGGCTAACTCACACCTGGACTAGACCATTTCTAATAATGTGTATAGGACCCCAAGGTGCGCTTACCGGGAAAATTTTAGCCTAATTCCATCCTGGGTCGGCGCTTCATTGCATCTGTCCCAGAGAGCAGAGCTAAGGTGTATGAGCTCACATCCTCTTCCTCCCAGCATTCTGTTCTGTTTACTCCACCCACCTATGTACTAACCTATGAGCGCCCAGCAGATTTTTTTTATTTTTTAACCAATGACCTTCCTCCATCAATTATGTATACAGAATTCTGCCTGCATGTATTTTTGCATGCTAGAAGGTGGTATGAGATCTCACTAGAGATGGTTGTGAACCACCATGTAGATGCTGGGATTGAACCCAGGTCATCTAGAAGAGCAGTCAGTGCTCTTATCTTCTGAGCCATTTCTCCTCCTGTGCGTGGCCACATGGATCATGCTGTCCTTGAACTTCCAGAAATCTGCCTGCCTTTTCTTCTCCAGATGGGATTAAGGCCTGTACCAATTTATCCTGGCTGAGAGCTTCTTTTGAGGCTATGGCATAAAAATACAGCTATACTTCAACTCTTGGCTGAAGAATGTCAATTATCAGAGAGGGCCATCCTCTTCAGTGCAGCTTGAGAAGGTCACACTTAGGACAGTGAGGAGGGAAGGGAAAACCTTCCTAGCTAGCCATATCAGCCTGTCAATTTGGTGATCAATAGGATTATGATATCTCTGCCGAATTACCCTCACATCTCAAGTATTAACATTCTTATTCCAAGTAAGTTGTGAACAGTAGCTCTGTTTTTCATTTTTAAAATCCCATGTCTCTATTTCTATGACCAATGACCTTCTTATTTACCACATTATTTAACTAATAATCATTTCCGTATTTTGCTTGGTGGGTCAGAGCAATTGACATTCACTCTAATTGTACTTAAAATTTTGTTTTTAAAATTTTTACCTTGAATAATAAAATACATTGCCATTTAAAAAATAGCTTCATACCCAAGTGTTATTTTATGTATCCCAGCACATGGTTGGTGACAGCAGGAAGACAGGGAGTTAAGAGAGTCATCTTTGGCTACATAGCAAGTTCCAGACCAGCCTGGAGTATATGAAACCCTATCTTTAAGGAGTAGCTTTACTGAGATATAATTCATATGATAGCATATGATCTACATATTGTTTAAAATGTGTAACTACCTAGGTGGTGGTGATGCACACCTTTAATCCCAGCACTCAGGAGGCAGAGGCAGGCAGTTAGTTCCCTGTGGAGTCTTTTATAGCCAGGACTGTTTCACAGACAAACCGTTTCTTGAAAAACCAGAAATAAATAAATAAACAAAGAAACAAACAAATAAATGTGTAACTGAGTGGCTTGCAGTATATTGGTAGAGTTGTGCAGCAATCACCACAGTCTAATTTAGGACTATTTTACCTTCCCCAAACAAACACATATTCTTTGAGAATCACTGTCCATTATTTGTCTCTCTTCCATGCCATTCTTCCTTTCCTGTTTTGTGTATTTTTTTCAAGGCTCTTCTTGAATAACTTTGAGCTCTAGATCTTTTTGCCCCACCTCCTAAATGCTGTAATTACAGTAGTGCACCACCACATTCAGCTTCACACTTGCTGCTGTGGACATCTGGACATTTAGTGTAAATATATTTATACAATTTTTTTTGCTACTTACAGAAATGTTTTCAAGGTTTATCCATATGGCTATGTATCTGAATTTATTTCTTTTTATTGCTGAATAAACTCCATTATATGAATGTACTTGTATCACATTTTATTTGTTCATGAAGGTGGTGCATATTATGATCATTTCCATTTTGGAATTGTTAAGAACAATGTCCTATGTCCTGTTTTTTTGTGTGTCTGTGTGTGTTGACTCATGTTTTCCTTTCTGGAGATTAGAGCAAGCAGTTGTGATCATTCTGCAGCTTCCCTAAGGCAGTCCCAGAATGTTCCAAATTTCCAGTGGTGTAAGGCTGATTTGGTTGTCTGCTTGACTGACATCCCCTTTGCTGAAGGCACTTAGAGCAAGGGAGTGTATAGCAGCTGCCAATTAGGAAATCAGATTGCTTTATTCTCCAAGATTTTTACTTATAAAAAAATAGACATCAGAAGAATGTTTAATTTTTATCTTTACTTTTTTTAATTAAGATTTTTTAAAACATACAGTCTCCTCCTTTTACATAACTATCCCCATTCCCACCCCTTCTTCTCCTCCTGCTTCCCTCACCTTCTCCATCCCACTCCCCCATCCACTCTTCATAAAGGATAAGGCTTCCTGTGGGGAGTCAACAAAGTCTGACACTTCACCTTGAGGCAGGTCCCTCCCCTGAGCAACGTTATCCCTCCAAAAAGAATGTGCTCCTAGATGCCAGTTCAAGTACTAGGGATAAATCCTGGTCCTATAGCTTGTGGCCCCACAGACTGCCCAAGCCTTACACTGTCCCCCATATTCAGTGGGCCTAATTTGGTCTTCTGCAGGTTCCCCTGCTGTCAGTCCAGAGTCAGTGAGCTCTCACTAGCTCAGGTCAGCTGTTTCTGTGGGGTACCGGGCGCGACATTATCCCCAACCAACTGGACCCCTCACGCTACACCCAGGTTTAATTCCCAGCACCCACATGGCAGCTCGCAGCTGTCTGTAACTCCAGTTCAAGAGAATCTGACATCGTTATACCAATGCACATGAAATAAAGTTAAATAAAGTTAAAAAAGATAAGTAATGTAGAAACTATGCTGGCTGGAACATTTATTTCTGACCAAGGAAATAATTTAATTGAAATGTCTGTAACTTATCCTGCTCCAGATGAAGTTTTTTTTTTAAGAGTTTAGATAATTCTCAATAAGTGAGTGATAAATTTAAGCATGTAAGAGATATTTGTACAACTAATTTAGGACTTTAAAATATAAACTACATATTGAAACATCTAAGCAGTCTAGAACACAGTTGTTAGCGTCAGTGTTATTTGTTTTGTGTTTTGAGACAGGGTTTTGCTATGTAGTACTTTCTGGCTACGAACTCAAAGGATCTGCCTGTCTCTGCCTCCAGACTATTGAAGGCATGGGATCAGACACCCAGCTTTAGTGTTTTTTGTAATGGTGCACATAGAGTTAGGGCTCTGTAAATTGCCACCTACTGTTATGTCTTGAAGTGTTAACATGCATCTTGCATTGTACTACATTTGGTTCTTCATTTAGTTATGTGCTTTGAGAATAGATTGGTGATTATGCAAAAGCTAAACCAGTAATAAAAGCCACAAATAGTTCTAAGTATTTGGGTATTTATGTATTTAGCTTAATTAATTAATTATTTATTTATTTATTTTTGTCGATACTCTTACGTAGTCTTCTGTAGTCTAAGCTGGCCTAGAACTCATGCAGTTTAGGATGATGCTTATTACTGCTGCCAATTCCACCTTAATGCTGGGGTTATGGGTGCACATCACCAAACCTGGGACATTTGAATATTTCCATTCTTTTGGGGTTTAAGACTCCATGTAATTGTTACATTGTATGTTAGATTAGTAATGATGTTCGTTTGTCAAAAAGGATGACTTTAATTAAAGTATTGCTTTATATAAAATTTTAAAAATTTACCTTTTTGTGTGTATGTGTGTGCATACGTTTGTGTGCTTTGTTGTGTGTGTAGAGTCAGAGTGCAAGTTTGCGGATATGTTCCTGTTCCACCTTTAAGTGGATTCTGGTGATTGAATGTAATTTATTAGGCATGTGCAGCAAGTACTTTTACTTGATAAGTCATTTTGCTGCCCTCAGTTTACATAGTTTTTTTTTATTGTTGTTGTTGTTGTTAAAATTGCAGAAGAATAGACTTTATAGACCTGGTTTTGTAGGAAGTTTTATTGGCCTGATATGATCTCAAGCATGTTTGTTGTTCTGGCATTACAGAGTAGAATACCAGTTTCTTCATACATATTCCCTGTCTAGTTTCATTCTTTTTATTGGCAGCATCTGTATTATTGTTATTCTTTTGGGTTTTTTGATGCAGGGTCTCTCTGTGTAGTCCTGGCTCTCCTGGAACTTGCTTTGTAGACCAGGCTCTCCTGGAATGCAGAGATCCACCTGCCTCTGACTCCCAAGTGCTGGGATTAGAGGCTTGTCTCACCACTCCGGGCAGCATCTGTACTTTTAAAATTTGTATTTTTTTCTATTTTGAAAATTGTGTCTTTACTTGTTTCTTTACATTTGTGCTTGCCATTTTTAAAAATTCTTCCTCCTATTTCCTGTAATTTAGAACTTTGAAACACACATTGTTTGGTGAAATAGTCAAGTAAGAGAGCAAGCATCATTGCTGTGAAAACAATGTGTTTCCTGGGGAAGCTCTGCTGCGAGTAAACAGTAAACTTCGAAAGGTTCTGTATGGAATGTGATCTTGTCAAGCAATATGGATGTATAAAAATAACAGACTCTGGACCTGATTGGTTTTCATATGGACTTTGATTTAAGGAGTGGCTTTTATGGAGCACATTTGGTAATAATAGAGCTGGCCAAATGTTTGGGTTTGTGTGAGGTGAAGGACTTTATGACATTGGTAAAGAAGGGCGGTCAGTGGAGACCATAAGCCTTGGAGAAACAAAGAAGAAGGTGGGGTGAGAACAGCTTTGAGGTCCAAAGGAAATATAATTGAAAGCATTCAGATAGTCATGGTGGTGCAAGCCTGTCATCCAAGAACTTGGGAAGTGGAGGCAGGAGAAACTCAAATTTGTATGCAGCCTGGTCTGTGTATCAAGTTCTAAGGTAGTCTGGGGTACACAATGAGAACCGCTGGCAAGAAAACATTTAAAATAGATGTGGATCTGAGTGAATGTATCTTTTAGGTTTTGAATCATTTTTAGATGACTATAAATTTGCATGTAGTTGAACAAAATAATATAGGGATTCCTCTGTACTCTTTACTCAGTTTTCCCCATTGATTACATCTTATAAAACTACAATGTCAGGTCCACAGTATTGAAATTGTACCCTGAGAGTCAAATTGACATACTTCATCCTCACAAGGAATGCTCAGGGTACCTTTTTTATATCTTTGCCCATTTCCCTCTGCCTGTATTTTCTCTTCCAACCTGACAACAGGTCATGTGTTTTTGTATCAGGTTTTCAAAGAACCATAACTTATATACCCTACCTAACATTCTAGGATTGACTTTTTCCACTTAGCGCTGAGGTTTATCCTTTTGTTATAATGTAACAACAGTGTACTTTTTTTTAATTGCCGAGAAGTTTGCCACAATATAACTGTACCACAATTTATCATTTATTCATGAAGACATCTTGGTTGTCTCTGGGTCTTGGCTATTATGAATAAAGCTCTTATATAAACATATACATATAGACTTGTCATTGAACATATGCTTTTCTTTTTTTTTTAATTTAGTTTTTTTGTTCTTTTCGAGACATGGTTTCTCTGTAGCTTTTGGAAACTGTCCTGGAACTACCTCTTGTAGACCAAGCTGGCCTCTAACTCACAGAGATCCGCCTGCCTCTGCCTTATGAGTGGTGGGACTAAAGCTGTGTACCACCACTGCTCGCCTGAACATCTGTTTTTGATTCTTTTAGCTTATCCATGAGTAGAATTGCTAGTGTTATTGTAACTAACTTGCTTGCCAAAATGTTCTAATTCCTTCATATCATTACTAGCATTTGGTGTTGCCATTTATAGAAATTTGGTTAGTCTGTATTATATATGTAACAGTTTTAACTGTAGGTGTTTTGTGTTTTGTTTTTTTCCAACTAGTTCTTAGGTAACTGAGGCTTCTCTTGACCTCCTGGTGTTCTCCTGCCTCTATTTGAGCTACTGCATCAGGCTTCATTGTAGTTTTCATTTTAGTTCTTGTTGTTAATGATGTTTAACATTTTTCATGTGCTCATTTGTTTTATATATCACTCAGGGCTTCTTGCACTCAGGTACTCACCACTGACCTCTACCTACTACTTTTTTTTCTTCAATTCTTTTTAAATTAAGGTTGAGCAGAATTGTTTTTTCCTGAAAGGTTGAGGTTTTTTTTATTTTTATTATTTTTTGAGGAAATGGTTTAATATACAGAAGCACACGCATGTGTGTGTGTGTGTGTTAAGGAAAGTGGCAGTTGTACACACAGTAGTAAGGGTGGCTATAGACTTCTCAAGATAGAGTTGCCTGCAAGACAGTGTTCTTTGCAATCATGTATCAAGATTAGCTTTTCAACTAGAAAAGACCATTTTTATTGAGCAGGGAATTGCAAAATGTTTCTTGCATAATTCTAGAGGAAGAACGTCTTTCTAAGTAAGGGCTCTATTTTGCTTGAAGTTTTTAAGTCAGTTTTAAACTATAAGTACTTATATGTGATACTAGTAATGAATCAGAAAGTGGCTTCTTTTTAATAGTTCTATGAAAAAATACTTGATATCACTAATCATTAGAGTAATGAAAGCAAAACCAAAGTGAGATATCATATTATTACCTCTTCTCTGTTCAGATGGTCATTGTGGAAAAGACAAAAGAAGAAAAGCTTGTGGTGCACACATTAATCCCAGCTCTTGGAAGGCTGAAGTGGGAGAACTAGGAGTTCAACCTAGGTAAGGGCACCCTTGGCTACATAGTGCATAGTGAACTCAAGATCACCTTGCAGTATTACCCCCCCCAAAAAAAGAATAATAGAAAAGAAAAAAAAAGAAAAAAAGACAAAGTCATTTTGGTAAAGACATAATAAAAATCTCTATAGGCTGTTGGTGGAATTATGGCTTGGTACAGTCATTATGGAAAATAGTATGGAGATCCCTCAGAAAGTTAAAAGTAGAAACAAGATGATCAGCAATAGAAAACGATAGCATGGTGTTTACAAGCATGCATGTATACACACAGTGGAAGACAACTCATACTTAATGAAGGGAATCCCATCATTTTATGTGATCTAATCTGGAAGACAGTATAATAAATGAAATAAGCCTAGAACTGAAAGACATGGAAATACTGATTGTTTTAACTTGTAAATACAATATAAAAAGTTGAACTCAGAGACAGGCTAAAATGGTGGTTATCAGAGGCTGCCTGGGGAGAGGAGATAGGGAGATATTCTTCCTAGGGTACAAAGTTTTAGTTAGGCTGAGTATGTTCTAGAGGTCAATTATACATCACAATTGCTATAAACAATAATGTAGCTCTTTAGAAAGGCTCAGTGATTGATGTATCATCACAGTTTCTAGAAAATGCCTCTGACAAAACTATGCTGTAATAGATTGGAATAGAAAACCCTTGTAATAGAATTGTTTACTTTCATACAAAGAAGATTGAGAAAACACCAAAATCTGCATGCGGTGTGTGCCCATTTCATCTTTAACGGGTTAGTGGTGAGATTCATGACACCATCAGAATCAGAATGGTTCAGCGGGGCCTATGTTGAATCCATGTATGCTAAATACGTTCATGACAAGATCCAGCATACTTTCCTTATTGAAGATCAGAAATCGCTGTAAAAGTATTGTAGCCCAGAATTATAAAGCTAAATAAATGTTGTCTTTTTAAGGAATAAGAGAAACACATACTTGAAAATTGCAAAGAGTGTGGATCTTAAATGTCAGCAATAAAATGTGATAGGTAAGTGAGAAGATAGTTGGTTACTTCAACTTAGACATTTTGTAATGTTTATCTGCATTAGGACATTTACCCTGTAAATTTATCTGTTGATTATACTTTAATAAATCTGAGTAAAATTGAAAAAAAATGAAAGTATGCACTATCATCCTCCCTGAATACCATTTCCCTCCGCCTCTGCCTGCCACCCTCCCGCTCCCACCACTTCTCTTCTCCTCCCTCTCCAGTCCCAAAAGCAGTCAGGTTTCCCAGCCCTGTGGAAATTCCAAGTTCCTCCCCACTCCATCCAGGTCTAGGAAGGTGAACTTCCAAACTGACTAGGCTCCTACAAAGCCAAAACATGAAGTAGGATCAACCCCGTGCCACTGTCCTTGGACTCTAGCATCAACTCTCATTGTCTGCCATGTTCAGAGAGTCCGGTTTTATCCCATGCTTTTTCAGTCACAGTCCAGCTGGCCTTGGTGAGCTCCCAATAGATCGGCCCCACTGTCTCAGTGGGTGGGTGCACCCCTCGTGGTCCTGACTTCCTTGCTCATGTTCTCAGTCCTTCTGCTCCTCATTAGGACCTTGGGAGCTCAGTCTGGTGCTCCAGTGTGTGTCTCTGTCTCTCTCTCCATCCATCACTAGATGAAGTTTCTATGGTGATATGCAACATATTCACCACTATGGCTATAGGATAGGTTCATTTCAGGTTCCCTATCCTCAGGTGCCCAAGGAACTAACTGGGGACATTGCCCTGGGCACCTGGTTGCCACTCCAAGTTCAAGTCTCTTGCCAACCCTTATGTGGTTCCATTAACTAAGATATGAGTTCCCTGTTCCCCTATCCAACCTTCCTATACCCCAATCATACCGTTTCCTCAAGTTCCCCTCATCCTCTCCTTCACACGTTTCTCTCCCCATCTCCCCTCACCCCTATCCCACACCACTCCCAAGATTTTAAATTTTTGTCCGGCAATTCTCTCTATTTCCCATAGCCAGGAAGATAACTATGTTTTTCATTGGGTGTACACACTTGTTAGCTTCTTTAGGATCACAAATTATAGACTCAGTGGCCCCTATCCATGAATAGAAACCAATGATGAGTGAGTACATCCCATGATCTTCTTTTTGGGTCTGGGTTACCTCACTCTGGATAGTATTTTCTATTTCCATCCATTTGCATGCAAAATTCAAGAAGTCATTGTTTTTTACCGCTGAGTAATACTTTAATGTATATATATATTCCACACTTTCTTCATCCATTCTTCCATTGAAGGACATCTAGGATGCTTCAAGGTTCTGGCTATTACAAATAATGCTGCTATGAACATAGTTGAACAAATGCTTTTGTCATATGATAGGGAATCTCTTGGGTATATTGCCAAGAGTGGTATTGCTGGGTCCAGGGGTAAGTTAATCCCAATTTTTCTGAGAAACTGCCACATTGATTTCCAAAGTGGTTGCACAAGTTTGCAGTCCCACCAGCAATGGATGAGGGTACCCTTTTCTCCACAACCTCTCCAGCAAAGGCTATCCTTGGTGGTTTTGATTCTAGTCATTCTGACAGGTGTAAGATGATATCTCAAAATTGTTTTGATTTGCATTTCTCTGATCACTAAGGAGGTTGAGCATGACCTTAAGTATCTTTTGGCCATTTGAAACTCTTCTGTTGAGAATTCTCTGTTCAGTTCAGTGCCCCATTTTTTAATTGGGTTAATTATAATTTTAACGTCTAGTTTCTTGAGTTCTTTATATATTTTGGAGATCAGACCTTTGTCTGTTGCGGGGTTCGTGAAGATCTTCTCCCAGTCAGTAGGCTGCCTTTTTGTCTTAATGAGAGTGTCCTTTGCTTTACAGAAGCTTCTCAGTTTCAGGAGGTCCCATTTATTCAGTGTGCCCTCAATGTCTCTGCTGCTGGGGTTATACATCTTGGGGATATTTCTATAATTAGGTTAAGAATTTTATTTGTTCTTTTGAGTCACACTAGGTAGGGCTGCTTACTTTTCATGACTTGTACTATTTGGAGATGTTTCCATAATTAGATTGGGAATATTATTTGTTCTTTTTGAGTCACACTAGGTGGGACTGTTATTTATGATATTTTAAGTATTTATCTCTTTTAACTATTATCAGCAAACAGTACATTATTAGGACTTGGCTTTCATTTTTGTACTACTAATAGTACCAAGAGGTGTTTAATAGACCTTTTTTTCCTACATGATGCAGTGTAGATCCAGGCTGAGTGCTGACATAAGCGTTTTGTTTACAGCTAATCACTTTGCAAGGGGAGGGCATCAGGTTTTGTGTTTGTTTTAAAAAGTGGTTTTTTAGCTTTACTTATTTTCCATTTGTAGGGCTACATCTCTGATTTGACCCAATAGTTTCTACTTCAGTATACCTGTGCTATAGCCACAACTTGTTATTTCTGTTTTCTGTAAGTTTATTCCACACAGCATCCCTTTTTTTTCCTTGCTGATTTTTTTATTAATTAATTAATTTAATTATTAAAGATTTCTGCCTCTTCCCCGCCACCACCTCCCGTTCCCTCCCCCTCCCCCAATAAAGTCTTCCTTCCTCCTCAGCCCAAAGAGCAAGCAGGTTTTTCTGCCCTGTGGGAGGTCCAAGGACCACCCACCTCCATCCAGGTCTATTAAGGTGAGCATCCAAACTACCTGGGCTCCCACAAAGCCATTACATGCAATAGGATCAAGAACCCATTGCCATTGTTCTTCAGTTCTCAGTAGTCCTCATTGTCCATTATGTTCAGCGAGACCGGTTTTGTCCCATGCTTTTTCAGTCCCCGGCCAGCTGGCCTTGGTGAGTTCCCGATAGATCATCCCCATTGCCTCAGTGTGTGGGTGCACCCCTCGCCGTCCTGAGTTCCTTGCTCGTGCTCACTCTCCTTCTGCTCCTCCTTTGGATCGTGAGACTTCAGTCCAGTGCTCCAATGTTGGTCTCTGTCTCTGTCTTCTTTCATCGCCTGATGAAGGTTAATATTCAGGGGGATGCTTATATGTTTTTCTTTGGGTTCACCTTCTTATTTAGCTTCTCTAGAGTCACGAATTATAGTCTCAATGTCCTTTATTTATGGCTAGAAACCAAATATGAGTGAGTACATCCCATGTTCCTCTTTTTGGGTCTGGCTTACCTCACTCAGGATAGTGTTTTCAATTTCCGTCCATTTGTATGCAAAATAAAAGAAGTCATTGTTTTTTACTGCTGAGTAGTACTCTAATATGTATATATTCCATACTTTCTTCATCCATTCTTCCAGTGAAGGACATCTAGGTTGTTTCCAGGTTCAGGCAATTACAAACAATGCTGCTATGAGCATAGTTGAGCATATACTTTTGTTGTATGTTAGGGCATCTCTTGGGTATATTCCCAATAGTGGTATTGCTGGGTCAAGAGGTAGGTTGAACCCGACTTTCCTGAGAAACCACCACACTGCTTTCCAAAGTGGTTGCACAAGTTTCCATTCCCACCAGCAATGGATGAGAGTGCCCCTTTCTCCACAACCTCTCCAGCAGAGGCTATCATTGGTGTTTTTGATTTTAGCCATTCTGACCGGTGTAAGATGGTATCTTAATGTTGTCTTGATTTGCATTTCCCTGATTGCTAAGGAAGTTGAGCAAAGGCAACCCACTGACTGGGAGAAGATCTTCACCAACCCCGCAACTGACAAAGGTCTGATATCCAAAATATACAAAGAACTCAAGAAATTAGACCGTAAAAGGTTAATCAATCCAATTATAAAATGGGGCACTGAGCTGAACAGAGACTTTTCAACAGAAGAAGTTCAAATGGCCAAAAGTCACTTAAGATCACACAGCATCACTTGAAAGGGAAGTCAGTTTGTTAAGTGAGTTAAGGCATGGTGGGCATGCCTAAGACCCTAAGCAATAGAGGTGAGGTGGCCAGATCTTGACTTGCCCTCTAACCAGACTCATGATTATCATAAATATCACCATAGAACCTTCATCCAGCAACTAATGGCAACAGAGGCAGAGATCCACATTGGAACACTGGACTGAGCTCCCAAAGTCCAGTTGAAGAGTTTAAAGTTGTTTTCTCTACTTCTTTTGGGTTAGGATTATCAAGTCTTCCTATTGTGTGACCACTGGGTTCTGGTGTTACCATGTTGCTTTTTAGGTTGTTGGAGGGATACTTACTTTGGAGCCTACCCATCTAGTCCTTCAAATGAGGCCTGCAGTGTTTTTGTGTCTTGGTCCAGTCCTTGAAGTGGCTGTCTGAGTGTTTGGGAGTTTTTCTTGATATGCTTTACTGTCACTGTCTGTCTCAGAAGTTTCTGAGGTCTCTATATGCCTGCTCTCTCAGTCTTCTTTCCTGTTGTGTTCTCTTCGTGCTCTCTTAATCCCCTCAGTGTTGTAGCAAGCTCTTGGTCCCCTCAGTATTATAGCAAGCTTTCAGCTCTTAGGCAGCGTGTGGCTAGTACCTTGGGGGGTGTCCCATGGGTGGGATTAGGTTTGAGGAGATCCTAGCCACAGGAAACTTCCTGCTGGCTGGCTAGAAAAGCTGAGGGAGTTGGGGAGGGACCTGGAGTTTTGTCCCACTGGGGAGGTCCTAGAAAGTGGGGCGTCCTGCCATGTGACTGTTCACTCACCTCTTAAGTCCCATCAGTATTGGAGCAAGCTGTGTTTTAAAGTCCAACCCAAGTTGCAGGAGGGTAGCCTTTATTATTTTTAAAAAGATTATTTTTAAAAAGATTTATTTTATTTGTATGTGTGTCTTGAGTATGTACCAGGTGTGTGCTGGTGTCTTTTGGCATGGTGAGAAGAGTTCAGATATCCTGGAACTAAACTTACATGTCCATGAACTTACTCATGGGGCTGCTGTGATCCAAACCCAGGTCTCCTAGAAGAGCAGCAAGTACTCAGTGCAAAGCAATCTTCTCAGCCCCACCTTCAGTACATTGTTTTACAAAAAGTTAAACTGTAATCTTTACTATGTTGGTTATAAATTAAAGAACTAGAAGTTTTATTCATTTATTTCCACACACGGGGTGGAGGAAGAGAAAGAGAGAGAGAGAGAGAGAGAGAGAGAGAGAGAGAGAGAGAGAGAGAGACATACCAAGCTAATTTATAAAAGAAAGCATTTTACAGTTTCAGAGGGTTAGTGCATCACTGTGACTCTGGAGTCTCCAACATCTTGGATCTTTAGTACAAATCCAAGCTTCTTGTTCTCAGCTTTATATTATGGCCTCTATGGGCCTGCAAGCCACATGCCATCAGGGCTGTAACATTTTTTTCTGAACTAATGAGGAAGATTTCACAACCTCTTAACTCCAGTATTTTGGATTCTAAAGTCAGGCAAGTATTGTTGTACATTTTGGATGGAATATGGCTCTCTCATTGGATTCCATTTGTATAAACTTTGAACTCTTGGTGTTTTCCTTTGTTGAATAAGCTTTACTTTGTTTTTGGAGTAGATTCTCTAGGGATTTTCTTTTTGCAGGTTTCATGGTTAGCTAGGTGGGATCTTTACCTTCATTCCATTTATCTGTACCTCTTTCAGCACAAACCTAGGTGTAGGTATTTTATATCCTGGTCTTCCTTTTTCTCCTCAGATTGTGCATTTGTATTTCTCTTTTCCCTGTTTGCACTTTTCTTTCTTTCTTTCTTTCTTTCTTTCTTTCCTTCCTTCTTTCTTTCTTTCTTTCTTTCTTCCAACCTTCCTTCCTTCCTTCCTTTTTTGGGGGGTACAGTGTTTCTTTGTAGCTGTTGAGCCAGTAGTTGGGGTTTTATCTCAGTGGTAGAACACTTGCTTAGCACTTTTACATTTTAGAGCTGCATTAAGAATGATTACTAATAACCATGAGTCAATACTGTCTTGAATGAAATCTCTGCTAATAATATTGTTCCAAAACTCTTCAATTTAGCCTCAAGCAGGTTCTTAGGACAAGGGCCAAAAGCAGCCACATTGTTGGCTAAAACATTACAAGAATTGTCTTTATTCCAGTTTCTTTTTAATTTTTTTTATTTTTTTATAAATAATACCATTCAAAATTTGCACTTTTTCCCCTCCTCCCATTTCCCTGTTACTCCCCCACTCACTCTTCCCCTTCTCTACCAATCCTAAGAGGGCAGGGTACCCTGCCATTTGGGAAGGCCCTCCCCCCTCCAACCAGGCCTAGGAAGGTGTGCATTCAAACAGACTAGGATCCCCAAAAGCCAGTATATGCAGTAGAGACAAATATCAGTGCCATTATCATTGGCTTCTCAGTCAGCTCCCATGCCTCCAGCTGGATTTAGTTCAGGCACACTCTCTCAGTGGGTGGACCAACCCCGCCTGGTCCTGATGTCCTTACTCATCTTCTCCCTCCTTCTGCTCTTCAACTGGATCTTAGGAGCTCAGTCTAATGCTCTGATGTGGGTCTCTGTCTCTATCTCCATGCATCGCTGGACGATGGTTCTATGGTGATATTCAAGATAATCATCAGTGTGAGTATGGGACAAGGCCAGTTCAGGCACCCTCTCATCTACCGCCCAAGGACCTAGCTGGAGATATCCCCGTGGACACCTGTGAATCCTTCTAGAGCCAAGTTTCTTGCCAACCCTAAAATGGCTCCCTTAATTAAGATATCGTCTTCTCTGCTCCCATATCCACACTTCCTCCATCGCAACCATCCCACTTTCCCAAGCTCTCCCTAATTCTTTCCTTCTCCCCTCTCTATCCCCCCTCCCCTTCATCCCATCCCATCCCTACCTTCCCAACTTTTGCCCAGTGCTCTTGTCTGCTTCCAGTTTCCAGGAGGATATATATGTTTTTCTTTGGATTCACTTTATTCCAGTTTCTAATACTGTTTCACCCTGAAACCTCTTGAACTGGGCCTCTATATTCCACACTGCTCTTAGTACTACTGCCTTCAAAGCTCTTGTAGCATTTTTAAGCCCCACTTAAAACATTCAACCACTTTCCTCATGCAGAGTTCCCAAGTCAACATTCCTCTAACAAGCAGCTTGACCAGTCCTGTCACAGCAATACCATGTAACAACTTTATCATAGTTACTTATCTATTGTAAAGAGACACCATAATGAAGGCAGCTCATAAAAGAAAACATTTAATTGGGGGCTTGCTCATGGTCAGAGAGTGAGTCCATGACCATCACGTCATGGGGCATGGCAGCACACAGGCATGACACTGGAGAGTAGCTGGGAGTTTTAACCTGATTTACAAGTTGGTAGCAGAGGTGGTGGAGGGAGGGGCTGGACCTGTCTTAGGTTCTGAAATCTCAAAGTCCCCCTCCTGTGAAACACCTGTCCAATGAGGTCACATCTAATCTTTCTCAAAATGGTTCCACCAACTAGGGATTAAGCATTTAAATATAGGAGCTTTTATGGGACCATTTTCTTTCAAACCACCACATTAATCAAAATACTATTTTAGGACACAAATTGCTCAATATTATATGATTAAGAAACAGCAAAGCAGATTCAGAGACTACTAGAGAAAAGAAATATATATTATAAGCATTATAAGCAACTTCTAAAACTTGACAGAGATATCTTGCTGCCTGGACAGTAAACCAAAGTTCTTCTGTAACATCGGGAAATCCTTCTTCAGCCTACAGGCCCATAGTATCTGGCAGACTTTTCCATGAAGCAGTGAATTTGAAAGGCTGTTTTGCCTCTATTGGCAGTTTGTCAGTCACTTTCTTCTGTGTCCTGCAGAATGTCTGGAACATTTCTTGAAGCAGGAACCCTGAAGGACTCAGGAGACATTTTTATGGTGTTGGTTTTCTTCTACTTTATGCAAGTTACAGGGATCAAACTCAGGTTGCCACGCCTTGGTGGCAAAAACCTTTGCCTTTTGAGCCCTCTTATATTTTCACTGGATTAAGAGAATAGACTTCCTCCCTTATTCTGAAGAACCACAGAAAAGGCCTTTTTCTTTTAGTGGGGCATGAGAATGTTTGCAGTTGGAGTATCGAAGGATGTTTTGCACGCATTTTCTCAGTACTGTACCTTTACCACCATCTAGATGACTACATTGAAAGCAACCTCCACATTATGCCAGGATGTCGTCCAATAGGGGTGAATTTGGAATTAGGCAGGGATTCCTTAGCAGGCAAAAGTGTGCAGCAAAACGAAAAGATGAACCCAAAAGATAGGTAAAATTATTTACCAAGTTCCCACCAAACCTTCCATGCATTTCATCAAGTTTGATAGTGACTTCCATATCTATGTCTATGATTTGATGAAGATGTGTTAAAGTGAAATTCTCAAATTTTGTGGGTCTGACTTAACCTATTAGCCATCTCTTTCATTGGATCACTCACTTATCCAATGAATGATTGAATTTATCCATTCCTCCATGACTCTATCTTCTTCAATCCCTTCTTCCATTTCCCCATGTCTTGTGTCTACAGGTTGCCAAGATAAATCTACTATGTCTCTTCTGTTCTAGAAACTTTCATTTGTAAAGAACTTGCCCTCTCAGGGGTGGATTTTTCTGAGTTCTCTGTAGATGGAGACCATATGAGGAGGAACAGAGGAGCAACCATGGCAACACTTGCGCAGTAAGTTAGGCAGATTACAGATTGATGCCTGGCAAGCCTGTACAATGAGTCAGATTCCCATGAGCTCTGTCACTGTGATCTCACAAGATAACTCATTCAGTGTTCATGTCCAGGACATTGAGTTTTAATTTTTGTCCTAATCTGGTAAAGAAACCAAGATGAGGAGAATAGAGGAGCCTGATGTAAGGCCACAAAATGGGTCATTTGAAAAGGTAAGACTACATGCCTCCATGTGTGCTGCCACCCTTCTTAGGAAATCCATCTTTCCATAGATTAGCTATAGGCAACCCAAGTGTCCAGCACACTGCAAACCACATGTTTGAACCTAACTGCCTTTGATTTCTGAAACAATTGCTGTCCCATTAAGGTCTCATAACAACACAGCCAGGTTGTAAGAATGCCCCACCATCAGCTTAGAGCATGTTCAGGACACCAAAGAGCCAGCAAGTTATCTTTATTGGAAATACAAATGTTTCTGGAGGGACAAAAGGATGTACATAAAAAAAAAAAAACGATTGGTGTACTCACTAGGATTTTATGTGATAAGGCCCACACAGGCTTCTGATTCTGAATACTTGGTCCTCAGGAGGTTTTGTAGGTTGTGGAGACCCAGAACCTAGCTGGAGGAATTGCGGTCTGAAAGCTCAAGCCTTGATGTTTCAGGGCATCATTTCACTGGTCCCCAATGTTTACTGATTTCCTTACAGAGAATGAGAGGCCTCCTACTCCTGCTGCCATGGCTTCTGCAACATGAACAGTGAGAACCCCCTTCACACCCTGGTTGCTCTCATCACATAGGAAGGTGTAAGTCACAAACAATCTCCCACACCAGTTTAGAAAAATGATTCATAAAATGGTTATTTCTTTTAAGGGGCAAACCTTACAGATTGCCATGCCAGACAACAGCCCTCTGCAGGATGAGGAGAGCAGCCTAGTAGCTGGATGTGGAGATGGATGCAAGAGACCAAGCTGAAGGCAGTTGCTCCATTTTGAAAGAGAGAGACACCACACCCCAATGGCCTTTATCTCAGTTGCTATAGCCTGAAGGAGCAGAAGGAGCTCCTGCAACACACATATTTGGACATAGCAGCAAAATTTACCAGTATGTGACAAAAACCTATTTTAGTTTATTATTTTCATGCTTTCAGGTACATGGCAGAGACAAGCTCTGCTTCATGCATTTGTGTGACCAATGATTTCCCTTTAAAAAAAAACCCACAACCGCTCCCAACAACATCATAAGCATTCAACAACATGTCCATGATTTCTTTGCTTTGCCTTTGATTGAGCGGTAAATCATGCTGCTAGTTAATCTGTGCAAGCAATGTGAATTTCTCTGTAAATATATAGACAGAAACGACAGGTATCTTAAACATGTCAGGGGGTCACACTGCAATGGAGTGGGTTAATCATCACCATGTGACAGTGACATATTTAAGATCTCTCCTTTGTCATTAAATCTCAGAATTGTCAAGATGTTATGTTTTTGTGCACACTTCTCAGGGTTTTCTCCCATTAATAGTTTCCATGGATGTTTGCTAGTTACGCTTACATGTCTTTTGCCAGATTCTGTCAGTTTTTGGCATGCACTCTCACCTCCACAACTTCTCCTGCCCTAAGATTCTAGTTCCAGGCATTTTAGACACTTGTGACTGTTGCACGAGTGTCTCATGTTCCGCCTAAATGATTTGGAATGTTATTTAGCCTGAGTTTTAACTTCCATCCCTGAGTTCATTGACTTTCCTTGACCATCTTTCTTGGGCCACTGAGCTGAACTACTAGGGGTTTGCTCCAGTTACTTCTCCATGCTGAGACAGCCTACACTCTCAGTACTACTGTGATAGTGTTTCTGTAGCAAGTATTCTTCTCAAGATAAGAAGAAATTTCAATATTATAATCCATCTGCTGTTATTGTGTCTTAAACACACAAACACACCCCCATAAGTTAATGCACACACACTGTTGATATCTCAACCTTAGGGTGCCGTTCTGGGGTTAGTAAGAGGCTTCTCTCTAGAGGGGTTCCCAGAAAGCCATGGGGTGACACCAACGAGGACCTTGGGCAGGTGAGCTGTGGGTGCCTGCACTGTGCCATGTCCCTAGGCACTACGGGTGCTTTGTCCCATAATCAGACTGATGACTATCTTGAATATCACCATAGAACTGTTGTACAGAAAAGGATGGAGATAAAGACAGGGACCTACATCAAAAAACTAGACTGAGCTAACAAGCTCCAGTTGAAGAGCTGAAGGGGAGAGAATAAGAGCAAAAACTAAGCAATACAAGGGCTTGGTCCACCCACTGAGACACTGTGTCTGAGCTAATGGGAGATCAACAAAACCAGCTATGCTGGGACTGACAGAGCATGGGATCAAAGTGGAAGCATTGAATGTGGCTGACAATTGGGGCAGAAGGAGAACCCAATGATAATGGCACTGGGATTTGTCTGTACTGCACATACAGGCTTTAATCGATCATATTATATGTAGATGCATCCATCCTCAATCTGGATGGAGGGGGGGCAAGGGCTTCCCACAGGTCAAGGTACCCTGCCCTCTATTAGGACTGGATTGGTGTGGAGAGGATGGTGGTTGCGTGAGTAGTTAGGGGGAGGAGGAAAGGAAGTGGAAATTTGAAATTTATTATTTATGAAGGAAGAAAAAATCAATAGAAGATAACCAATTGAGAGATGCGATCTAAGAAAAAAAAAACTTTCATGTGATTTGTTGACTCAGACACCAAAGACTTTTTCAGAAAAATAAGATACAGGGATTGAGTTGCTTGGGCAAGAGTGTGACTTGAGTAATTGGGAAGATGAGTGGGGGCTTATTTTGGGTCCCCTGGTGGCTGTATACAGCTTTTGAGGAGCTGAATGCTGGATGTTTCTGTGGGTAAATAGGGAAGTAACAAGCTTGTGAGGGGATTTCTGACATAAGTAGAGCCTTGGTGATGTCACAAAGCCTTGGTTCGTTGGGTAACAACTCTGTTCCACTCAAAGCACTAGTCTTCCATGAAGGTGGGTTTATTATCCTCACAGTGCCTGAGGAGGACAGTTCAGCTCCTGGTCTCCACAACTGTTCAACAGGCTTTTTGCACCTGAACATTTCCAGAAGATGGAATCTGGAGAGGTAGGACATTTTCTTTTGGTAAATATGTTTCCAAAGCAACTAAGACCTCTGTCGTACAAAAAAGTTTTCCTTCAAATGTCCTGCGGGTCCACCATTTCTGTTGTTACCAGCTCCTATATTTGATAGCTGTGGGGATGGTGAATACCAGCTATTCTTCCCACTTTATCTTTGCTAACAATATCAAATTCATCAATCCACTAAAATGGCAAAGCTCCTCTTTGTCCATAGGTGTTTTAAAAGATACTAATTATTTCTCAATGGCTGCTGTTGCCCAGAATAATGAGTCTTTCAGGTTGAAGTGGGTCTCACAGTACTCACTTCCACAATGAAGACACAGAATGGCTTTATGTAATGTACCTGGGTCTGGATCAGGAGAACCAATGCAGACAGCCAGTGGATTGGAGTGCCATGACCTTGGCCAGACTGTCTTGGATTGAGCCCCCTACCTATTAGCTTGATGTCGAAGGAGACATGTGGATGTCCTTCGAATTCTTTGTTATCTGTTCAGATTTTTCTTACTCGTTTCGGGGATAGGCATATCTTCTCCTCTCATTGACTTAGTCAGTCAGAAAGTAGGTTTCTCAGCTGAGGTCATTTGCCTTTGGGCAGCAGGAATGTGTCTCTGAGATTGATATACTGAGCTGTAGAGAAAAATTTGCAAATTGTCCTATTTATTTCTTAAGAGAAAATGAGAGTTAGGTATGCAAACCTGTTGATCAATATCTTTGTCTCCTGCACCACAGTTCTTCCAGAAAAGAGCCTTGACCTCATAGCCTCCCCTTGTTGTCCTTGCAGGCACTCATGGTTGAGGCCACGACTTGGTTTCTGAATTAAACAGAAGGAAAGTTCTTTCAACCTAGAGAGTGGGCAGCTATGAAGCCCAAGCACAGAAAAGTATCCAAAAAACAGCGGACCAGGAGGTCACTGGCCTATCTCAGTAAGTCTACAGCCATGATGAAGATGCCTCTTAGTATGAGATGTATGCCACCTGTCCAAAAGAGGAATGGGTCATCTCTCCAGAAGCAAACACTGAGGAGGCCTTTTGATGCCCTGGAGAATATTGTCGGCCGCAGAATTTCTCACGGCTGGAATGAAGCCAATGAACCAGTCACCCAGTGGAAAGCCATCATTCTAGATCAACTGCCAACAAATCCCTCTCTCTATTTGTTGAAGTATGATGGGATAGATTGTGTCTATGGATTGGAGCTTCACAGTGATGAAAGGATTTTAAACCTTAAGTTCCTGCCTAACAACGTACCATTTCCTCAGGAGACAGACACTCATCTCTCAAACACCATAGTTGGCAGAGCAGTGAAACATACATTTGAGGGCACAAATGGCTCTAAGGATGACTGGAAGGTGATGGTCCTAGAGGAGGTGCCAATCATGAAGACCTGGTTCTATATTACCTACAAGAAAGATCCGGTCTTGTACGTTTACCACCTCCTGGTTGACTACCTTGAAGGCAACCTCCACATCATGCCAGGCTCTATGGAGGAGTGGACTGGGGTGGTCCAAGATGAGGTGCAGACCATGAAGACCTGTTTCTACATTACCTACAAGAAAGATATAGTTGTGTACCTTTAACACCATCTAGATGACTACATTGTAAGCAACCTCCACATTATGCCAGGATGTCCTCCAATAGGGGTGAATTTGGAATTAGGCAGGGATTCCTTGGCAGGGAAAAGCATGCAGCACGACGAAAAAGATGGAACCCAAAAGATAGGTAAAATTATTTACCAAGTTCCCACCAAACCTACCGTGCATTTCATCAAGTTTGATAATGACTTCCATATCTATGTCTATGATTTGATAAAGATCTGTTAAAGTGAAATTCACAAATTTTGGGGGTCAGACTTAAAACTGTGTTTGGGGAACTGTTTTTTTCAGAAATACCTCAGGTCTTCTATTAATCCTGGTATCTTTCCCAATGGAATTTTTTTTTGCTCTAAAACTAAATTTGTGAAGTTGTTATGTTGTTTGGTCAATGATGGAGTTTCTGGTGGATGGGACATCACAGAAAGAGCGGCCTCAAAACAAAACAGGACTTATGGTCTTTTCCCCCTGGAGAGGGAATGACGAAAGGAGATGCAGTGTGTGGAAGAGGACAAGATGGCTGTTTAGGAAACAGAGGAGAGTGGCCAAAAAGATGTAGGATCTCAGAGAGGGAAAATGCGGGAGGGAAAAACATGTCATATGGAAAGATGTGACATCGAGGTGTTGGGACTTAAGAGGATAGAGAGTGATCATGAAGGGTCACAAATGTGTACTCAGAAGCAAAGAAAATTGGGTTTCATTTGATTAATGGTTTAATTCATACCATCTGGAAGTCACTGGGTATATGAACTCCACTGGAGCTTGTTGAGTGACCCGTATCCTCCTGCCTAAAGAAAAGTGTCTCCTCTCAGTGGCTCTTCTGCAATGGGGTGGACCTCAGGCTACCTACTTACTTTTGCCAGGCTTCTATCTACTACCTATTTTGTCATGCCTGGATTCTTTCTGTCTTGCACTCTCACAGGCCTTATGCATGCCATTCAACCCCTGTGAGTTCATTTAAACAATTGGCCTGCCTTAACTGTAAAACACTGTTCCCTTGTCATTGATCATGTTCTGTGGGATTTGGGCTATAAAACTCATAAACAGACTCACCAGCACCCAGGCTAAACTAGTAGTACATTGAATCACATTGGTGTGTGACATGCACAGATATGATGAATGCATCGAGCTCCATAAAATCAGTTACCTAGGGAATCAGTGATGTTAGGTGAAGTGTGGCAAAGACCCCACAAACCCATCAGACCCGAGGATACCAGTATGATATTGATGCCTGACTCCCATCATGCAAGGATCCTGACATCTTTAACAGGGCAGTTTTGGTTCCTTCATCTTCAAAAACTTGGTTAGTAAGGTTGTAGGTGTCAAACTGCCATTTGGGCTCAGCATGTAGGTCACCTGTGCCAGGTCAGGTGATTTGGCTACAATGTGGGTGAAAACTTGTACCTGGGCATGTTGGTACCCTCGCCCCTTCTTCTCCTCAACATCATCATCACTCTCCTGGGTGGGTCTAGAGCACAAAGAAGGCAAAATGGACTAAGCTTCCTCCTTAGTGGATAACCTTATCTACCCTCAATTTGGACTGACTTTCAGAGGGCATGCAGCACATTTTATCCTATTAGCCATCTCTTTCATTGGATCACTCACTTATCCAATGAATGATTGAATTTATCCATTCCTCCATGTCTCTATCTTCTTCAATCCCTTCTTCCATTTCCCCATGTCTTGTGTCTACAGGTTGCCAAGATAAATCTACTATGTCTCTTCTGTTCTAGAAACTTTCATTTGTAAAGAACTTGCCCTCTCAGGGGTGGATTTTTCTGAGTTCTCTGTAGATGGAGACCATATGAGGAGGAACAGAGGAGCAACCATGACAACACTTGTGCAGTAGAGTTAGGTAGATTACAGATTGATGCCTGGGAAGCCTGTACAATGAGTCAGATTCCCATGAGCTCTGTCACTGTGATCTCACATAGATAACTCATTCAGTGATAACGTCCAGGACATTGAGTTTTAATTTTTGTCCTAATCTGGTAAAGAAACCAAGATGAGGAGAATAGAGGAGCCTGATGTAAGGCCACAAAATGGGTCATTTGAAAAGGTAAGACTACATGCCTCCATGTGTGCTGCTACCCTTCTTAGGAAATCCATCTTTCCATAGATTAGCTATAGGCAACCCAAGTGTCCAGCACACTGCTAACAACAGGTTTGAACCTAACGGCCTTTGATTTGTGAAACAATTGCTGTCTCGTTAAGGTCTCATAACAACACAGCAAGTTATGTAAGAATGCCCCACCATCACCTTAGAGCATGTTCAGGACACCAAAGAGGCAGCAAGTTATCTTTATTGGAAATACAAATGTTTCTGGAGGGACAAAAGGATGTACATAAAAAAAAAATGATTGGTGTACTCACTACGAATTTATGTGATATGGCCCACACAGGCTTCTGGTTCTGAATACTTCACTCTCTGGAGGTTTTGTAGGTTGTGGTGACCCAGTCCCTAGCTGGAGGAATTGCGGTCTGAAAGCTCAAGCCTTGATGTTTCAGGGCATCCTTTCACTGGTCCCCAATGTTTACTGATTTCCTTACAGAGAATGAGAGGCCTCCTACTCCTGCTGCCATGGCTTCTGCAACATGAACAGTGAGAACGCCCTTCACACCCTGGTTGCTCTCATCACATAGGAAGGTGTAAGTCACAAACAATCTCCCACACCAGTTTAGAATTATGATTCATAAAATGGTTATTTCTTTTAAGGGGCAAACCTTACAGATTGCCATGCCAGACAACAGCCCTCTGCATGATGAGGAAAGGAGCCTAGTAGCTGGATGTGGAGATGGATGCAAGAGACCAAGCTGAAGGCAGTTGCTCCATTTTGAAAGAGAGAGACACCACAACCCAATGGCCTTCATATCAGTTGCTATAGCCTGAAGGAGCAGAAAGAGCTCCTGCAACACACATATTTGGACATAGCAGCAAAATTTACCAGTATGTGCAAAAACCTATTTTAGTTTATTTTTTTCATGCTTTCAGGTACATGGGAGAGACAGGCTCTGCTTCATGCATTTGTGTGACCAATGATTTCCCTTTAAGAAAAAACCCACAAACGCTCCCAACAACATCATCAGCATTCAACAACATGTCCATGATTTCTTTGCTTTGCCTTTGATTGAGTGGTAAATCATGCTGCTAGTTAATCTGTGCAAGCAATGTGAATTTCTCTGTAAATATATAGACAGAATTGACAGGTATCTTAAACATGTCAGGGGGTCACACTGCAATGGAGTGGGTTAATCATCACCATGTGACAGTGACATATTTAAGATCTCTCCTTTGTCATTAAATCTCAGAATTGTCAAGATGTTATGTTTTTGTGCACACTTCTCAGGGTTTTCTCCCATTAATAGTTTCCATGGATGTTTGCTAGTTACGCTTACATGTCTTTTGCCAGATTCTGTCAGTTTTTGGCATGCACTCTCACCTCCACAACTTCTCCTGCCCTAAGATTCTAGTTCCAGGCATTTTAGACACTTGTGACTGTTGCACGAGTGTCTCATGTTCCGCCTAAATGATTTGGAATGTTATTTAGCCTGAGTTTTAACTTCCATCCCTGAGTTCATTGACTTTCCTTGACCATCTTTCTTGGGCCACTGAGCTGAACTACTAGGGGTTTGCTCCAGTTACTTCTCCATGCTGAGACAGCCTACACTCTCAGTACTACTGTGATAGTGTTTCTGTAGCAAGTATTCTTCTCAAGATAAGAAGAAATTTCAATATTATAATCCATCTGCTGTTATTGTGTCTTAAACACACAAACACACCCCCATAAGTTAATGCACACACACTGTTGGTATCTCAACCTTAGGGTGCCGTTCTGGGGTTAGTAAGAGGCTTCTCTCTAGAGGGGTTCCCAGAAAGCCATGGGGTGACACCAACGAGGACGTTGGGCAGGTGAGCTGTGGGTGCCTGCACTGTGCCATGTCCCTAGGCACTACGGGTGCTTTGTCCCATAATCAGACTGATGACTCTCTTGAATATCACCATAGAACTGTTGTACGGAAAAGGATGGAGATAAAGACAGGGACCCACATCAGAAAACTAGACTGAGCTAACAAGCTCCAGTTGAAGAGCTGAAGGGGAGAGAATAAGAGCAAAAACTAAGCAATACAAGGGCTTGGTCCACCCACTGAGACACTGTGTCTGAGCTAATGGGAGATCAACAAAACCAGCTATGCTGGGACTGACAGAGCATGGGATCAAAGTGGAAGCATTGAATGTGGCTGACAATTGGGGCAGAAGGAGAACCCAATGATAATGGCACTGGGATTTGTCTGTACTGCATATACAGGCTTTAATCGATCATATTATATGTAGATGCATACCTTCCACAATCTGGATGGGGGGGCAAGGGCTTCCCACAGGTCAAGGTACCCTGCCCTCTATTAGGACTGGATTGGTGTGGAGAAGATTGGTGGTTGTGTGAGTAGTTAGGGGGAGGAGGAAAGGAAGTGGAAATTTGAAATTTATTATTTATGAAGGAAGAAAAAATCTATAGAAGATAACCAATGGAGAGATGGGATCTAAGAAAAAAAACATTCATGTGATTTGTTGACTCAGACACCAAAGACTTTTTCAGAAAAATAAGATACAGGGATTGAGTTGCTTGGGCAAGAGTGTGACTTGAGTAATTGGGAAGATGAGTGGGGGCTTATTTTGGGTCCCCTGGTGGCTGTATACAGCTTTTGAGGAGCTGAATGCTGGATGTTTCTGTGGGTAAATAGGGAAGTAACAAGCTTGTGAGGGGATTTCTGACATAAGTAGAGCCTTGGTGATGTCACAAAGACTTCGTTCGTTGGGTAGCAACTCTGTTCCACTCAAAGCACTAGTCTTCCATGAAGGTGGGTTTATTATCCTCACAGTGCCTGAGGAGGACAGTTCAGCTCCTGGTCTCCACAACTGTTCAACAGGCTTTTTGCACCTGAACATTTCCGGAAGATGGAATCTGGAGAGGTAGGACATTTTCTTTTGGTAAATATGTTTCCAAAGCAACTAAGACCTCTGTCATACAAAAAAGTTTTCCTTCAAATGTCCTGCGGGTCCACCATTTCTGTTGTTACCAGCTCCTATATTTGATAGCTGTGGGCATGGTGAATGCCAGATATTCTTCCCACTTCATTGTGCTAACAATATCAAATTCATCAATCCACTAAAATGGCAAAGCTCCTCTTTGTCCATAGGTGTTTTAAAAGATACTAATTATTTCTCAATGGCTGCTGTTGCCCAGAATAATGAGTCTTTCAGGTTGAAGTGGGTCTCACAGTACTCACTTCCACAATGAAGACACAGAATGGCTTTATGTAATAGACCTGGGTCTGGATCAGGAGACCCAATACAGAGAGCCAGTGGATTGGAGTGCCATGACCTTGGGCAGGCTGTCTTGGATTGAGCCCCCTACCTATTAGCTTGATGTCGAAGGAGACGTGTGGATGTCCTTCGAATTCTTTGTTATCTGTTCAGATTTTTCTTACTCGTTTCGGGGATAGGCATACCTTCTCCTCTCATTGACTTAGTCAGTCAGAAAGTAGGTTTCTCAGCTGAGGTCATTTGCCTTTGGCAGCAGGAATGTGTCTCTGAGATTGATATACTGAGCTGTAGAGAAAAATTTGCAAATTGTCCTATTTATTTCTTAAGAGAAAATGACAGTTAGGTATGCAAACCTGTTGATCAATATCTTTGTCTCCTGCACCACAGTTCTTCCAGAAAAGAGCCTTGACCTCATAGCCTCCCCTTGTTGTCCTTGCAGGCACTCATGGTTGAGGCCACGACTTGGTTTCTGAATTAAACAGAAGGAAAGTTCTTTCAACCTAGAGAGTGGGCAGCTATGAAGCCCAAGCACAGAAAGATATCCAAGAAACAGCGGACCAGGAGGTCAGTGGCCTATCTCAGTAAGTCTACAGCCATGATGAAGATGCCTCTTAGTATGAGATGCATGCCACCTGTCCAGAAGAGGAATGGGTCATCTCTCCAGAAGCAAAAACTGAGGAGGCCTTTTGAGGCCCTGGAGAATATTGTCGGCCGCAGAATTTCTCACGGCTGGAAGGAAGCCAATGAACCAGTCACCCAGTGGAAAGCCATCATTCTAGATCAACTGCCAACAAATCCCTCTCTCTATTTGTTGAAGTATGATGGGATAGATTGTGTCTATGGATTGGAGCTTCACAGTGATGAAAGGATTTTAAACCTTAAGTTCCTGCCTAACAACGTACCATTTCCTCAGGAGACAGACACTCATCTCTCAAACACCATAGTTGGCAGAGCAGTGAAACATACATTTGAGGGCACAAATGGCTCTAAGGATGACTGGAAGGGGATGGTCCTAGAGGAGGTGCCAATCATGAAGACCTGGTTCTATATTACCTACAAGAAAGGTCCTGTCTTGTACGTTTACCACCTCCTGGTTGACTACCTTGAAGGCAACCTCCACATCATGCCAGGCTCTATGGAGGAGTGGACTGGGGTGGTCCAAGATGAGGTGCAGACCATGAAGACCTGTTTCTACATTACCTACAAGAAAGATCCATTTGTGTACCTTTACCACCATCTAGATGACTACATTGAAAGCAACCTCCACATTATGCCAGGATGTCCTCCAATAGGCTTCTGTCTGCCACCTCTTTTGTCATTCCTGGATTCTTTCTGTCTTGCACTCTCACAGGTCTTATGCATGCCATTCAACCATTGTGAGTTCATTTAAACAATTGGCCTGCAATAACTCTAAAACACTGTACCCTTTTCATGGATCAAGTTCTTTGGGACTTGGCTATAAAAGTCATTAACAGACTCACCTTTACCCAGGCTAAACATGTACACATTGATGTACATTGTTGTGTGACATTCACACATATGATGAATGCACCGAGCTCCCTAGAATCTGTTACCTAGGGAATCTGTGATGTTAAAGGAGTGTGGAAAAGATCCCACAAACCCATCAGATCCGAAAATACCAGTCCGATATTGATACCTGACTCCCATCAAGGGGTTTTGGGGAGTGTGTGAATTAGGATTGAAGTGAGGGGATGGAGGATTCTGGAAATCAAATCACTGAAGGAAAGATTGAGTAAGGTATGTGGCCAACTGGCCCATTAAATACAAAGGAATAAGATGTCAATATATCAGTGGTGAGGTGTCCATCATAATGCTGTGCATATCTGTCTAGGGCCAATGTGAAGTTAATGCAGTATGAACTTGCCTTTCAGCTCCTCAGAGTGTGAGTTCATTCTCAGTTGAAAAAAAAAGTATGGTCGTGCAGTGAGTTCCTTGGTTAAGATTTTAGACTTTGGTAATGAATTCAAATCTTGATTCCATCCTTCCTTTTTTAGACTGTGTAACATGTCTGAGACTAGCTTCCTTTTGTCTTTGGAAGAGAGGAGGGAAGATTCAAGAGGCCAAATGAGATAGTGGAGAGGGTTCTTACAGAAAGATTTTTTCTAATGTCATTGTATGAGGAAGGCCAAAGTGATGGATGAGGGTTAAATGTCTATAGGTTAATAAAGAAACTGCCTTGGCCCTTTTGATAGGACAGCAGGTTAGATATGCAGAGAAAACACAGAATGCTGGGAGAAAGAAGCCTAGTCAACAGACGCCATGCCCCCGTCCCCCCCCCCGAGACAGAAGCAGCTTATGATTCTCATAAGCTCATGGTGCTTCACAGATTATTTGAAATGGGTTAATCAAGATGTGAGAATTAGCAACTAATATTCTAGTCCTAATGGGCAAAGTATTATTTAAAATAATACAGTTTCTATGTAATTATTTTGGGTAAAGCAAGCCAGTGTGGGAACCTGGTGGCAGAAAACATTCAGCTGTTCCTACAACTCAAAAGAGCTGTCAAAATTAAGCTCAAAACTTCACCACAGAAATGTGTATATTTAGAAATTCAAAAGACAGTTGTTTAATATATGAGTGTAACTTTTTATGGAGATGTGTATACATGCATGCAAAGGCCAGAATTAACCCTGGGTGTCTTCCTTAATTACTCTCTGTCATGATTAAGATACGTCATCTCTTTGAACCTGGAGCTGACCAATTCCCCTTGACCAAACAGCGAGTCTTAGAGACCCAGGTGTGGCTGTCTCCTCAGCACTGAGTGATGAGTTGATATCTTTAATGCCGAGATTTTTGCACAAGTTTGAAGGGATCAAATTTATGGTCTCCATCTGTATGGAATGCACCTTACTGACTGTGCCATGGCTGAAGAACAAGACAGTTGGTTAAAAATATTGAGCTGTGAGAAAATATTCTGGATCACAAAAGGGAATCGTATAACTTTAAAAGAAGTGCTGTGGAGATTGAGATGACAGACATTCAAACGTCAATGCCTTTGCTTCCTCCCCTCAAGTCTCTTGGTGGATGTGTCCAGAGGCCTACTGAATTATCACAGCATGGGGCAACTGTGAACTGTGAAATCTGTTTGTGCTCAGGTCTTGATATCAAATTTAGGGTGTAGTTATATAAAAGTGTACATCCAAAGGAAACATGCAATGGTAGGTCTATCCCAGTAGTATATCGCTTTTTCAAGCAGATGTTAATTTCTGTAGATAATCATTTTAGAGCGGTATGACAGCAGATGCTCAAGGCCGAGGTGCATTGCTATAGATGCTTAAGGAAAAGAAATATTGCTCCAGATGCTCAAGACAGAAATGCATCATTGTAGATGCTCAAGGGAGAGATTCATTACATGGGATTGAGATGTAATTTCAGCTTCTGAGCTCTGACTGCCAAGATTTGTGGCTCAATAACTTTTAAAAATGATATCAGTATCATGTTGGGATAGGGACTTGGGGTTCTTCATTGCTCCGTGACCACCCTTGACTCCCTCACTGCCTCCTTTTTGCAGTCCCAATTTTTCTACTTTCTGATTATGAAAGCCATTTTTTGCAGTCTTAGCTTTTTCCAGAATGTAACTGAATTTACTCTCTGAAACTCTGAAACTACCCATGGTGTTACATGGCTTAGCTTTGGTATTAGGTCCTCAACTTCCATTGATGCTCAGAATTCTTCATCTGTTTCCTTGTTGCTGCATATGTAATTGTGGCCATGTATGTTATACCTCATTCTGGATGCTCTACCTATTTTTCTGTTATTCCTGCAAATGGTTCATCCCAATGTACCTGAGAGAGAGAACACTCTGAGGTAGAAGACAAGCAAAGAGGACATTTTAATGCCCTGGTATTACAATCCCAGATGAGATGCTTCCCAAACCAGCAGGCGTTCTGTTCATATGATCAGAAGACTGGCAGATGTGCCTGTGTAGATTGACATCATCACATCCTAGAAGATGTATTATCTCCCAACTCTGTTAGTTATAATGCTTCTCCAAGTGTCCTTAATAAGCCTTTTTATTTTCATCTGTGAGATTGTTGTTGAGATTCTAGGGAGACATGCCTCCTTCTGTCCATGATGAGGATAACTCCAGGGAAAATGGTCATATGTGGCACACTCTGGCTGCCCCTCTCAGAAGAGAAACTTCCAATGCTTGTGCTAGCTGCTTGGAGATATTGTGGCCTAGAAAGGAATAGTGACTGTGGAAAGAGCTGTGGCTGTTTCCTTCTTAGCTCAGTTCCCCTCCTCCATTTTGAAAGACTATAGGGTAGTGATCTCATACTCCCTTTCCTTCTCTTTTCTCTCTCCTGTCGGCATCCACAATTGCAACTTCTTATCTGACTCTGACCCTCAACCTCCCCATTTATAGATCTTTAATGCCAACATGTAGTCTTGGTTGATAAACACTATCCTGCAGGGAAACTACATAAGATAGAAAGTAACCAACTCAAATTAATTATAGAGAGTCCATTAAACTGAGCAGATTCAATAGACCCCTTCCTCCAAACAATATATTGGCAGTTAATATATAACCGAGCAATCATCACAGACAAATAGACATGCTTAGATGAAGCCCAGATCAAGTGAGCAAACAGATTTAAAAAAAAAAAACACTCTTCAGTTCAACAAGCTGATTTGTTTGTGGAGGCCACTCATTAGTTAGTTTTCTGACCACGTTGATTTGAAATAATCACATAAAACCTATATTATTCACAATAGTCTTTGGCCAATAGCTTAACCATATTTCTAGATTCCTCCCTCATTCTAAACTAACCCATTTGCATTTATCTGTAACACCACTACTTCATGTCTTACCAACAAATTTTTGTAGCTCCAGAGTAGGTGTTTTTCCCTGGTGGTGTCTAGGTGGCTTCTCACTGACCCCACCTCCTTTCTCCCAACATTGTTTACTTTTACCACCTAGGTCTATTCTGCTAAGCTACTGGCTGAAATAATGTTATTCATTAACCAATAAAAACAAACATAGACAGAAGGACTTCCCAAACCAACCCTTTGTCCAATGTATAAATTCCAAGAACTGGTATAAAAATTTATTATTAAATGAAGTACTTGAAAGAGGTTGATGTTTATTCTCACGATCTGGAATTAATGTGTTGGTGGGGAACCTACTTCCTCAAGATGGGCTAGGAAATTTGGCTTTTGATATTCGTCATTTTGTATCACTTCTCTTAATGTCTTCATTATTTTATGAGCACACCACTGTTTTCCTGTGTGACTCTTTTGATATAAGGGTTTGCCATTGAATTTAAAGACCATCCTAACCTGAAATGACCAATTTTGAGAATCTTAAGCTTCTATTTACCAATTTCTTTTTTTAAATAAAATCCCTCAGATGGCTACCTTAATTAAGATATATGCTTCCCTGCTCCCATATTCATACTTACTTTTTCCCAATCATCCCAATTCCCCAAGTTCCCCCCATCCTCTCCTTCTTACTTTTCTCCTCCCATCCCCTCTTATCCTATCCCACTACACCCCCCAGATCCCAAATTTTTGCTTGACAATCTGGTCTACCTTTCATATCCAGGAGAATAACTATATGTTTTTCTTTGGGTTCACCTTCTTATATAGCTTCTTTGGGATCACAAATTATAGATGCAATGTTCTTTGTTTATAGCTAGAAACCAATTATGACTGAGTACATCCCATTTTCATCTTTTCGGGTCTGGGACACCTCACTCAGAAAAGTGTTTTCTATTTCCATGCATTTGCATGCAAAATTCAAGAAGTCATTGTTTTTTACCACCGAGTAGTGCACTACTGTGTATATTTTCCACACTATGTTCATCCATTCTTACATGGAAGGGCATCTAGGTCATGTCCAGATTCTGGCTATTACAAATAATGCTGCTATGAACATAGTTGAACAAATGATTTTGTAATATGATAGGGAATCTCTTGGGTATATTCCCCAGTGTGGTATTGCTTGGTCCTTGGTTAGGTTGATCCCAAATTTCCTGAGAAACCGCCACACTGATTTCCAATGTGGTTGGACAAGTTTGCATTCTGACCAGCATTTGATGAGGGTACCCCTTCCTCCACAACCTCTCCAGCAAAGGCTATCATTAGTGTTTTTGATTTTAGCCATTTTGACAGGTGTAAGATGATATCTCAAAGTTGTTTTGATTTGCATTTCCCTGATTGCTAATGAGTTTGAGCATGACCTTAAGTGTCTTTTGGCCAATTAAACTTCTTCTGTTGAGAATTCCCTGTTAGTTCAGTGCCCCAAGTTTTAATTGAGTTAATTAGCATTTTAAAGTCTAGTTTTTTGATTTCTTTATATATTTTGGAGATCAGACCTTTGTCTGTTGCAGGGTTGGTGAAGATCTTCTCCCAGTCAGTGGGTTGCCATTTTGTCTTAGTGACAGTGTCCTTTGTTTACAGAAGCTTATCAGTTTAAGTAGTTCCCAATTATTCAATGTTGCCTTTATCATCTGTGTTGCTGGGGTTATACATATAAAGCAATCTCCTGTGCCCATATGTTGTAGGGTACTTCCCACTTTCTCTTCTCAGGTTTAGTGTGTTCAGATTGATATTGAGGTCTTTGATCCATTTGGACTTGAGTTTTGTGCATGGTGATAGATATGCATTTATTTTCATTCTTCTACAGGTTGACATCGAGTTCTGCCAGTACCATTTGTTGAACATGCTTTCTTTCTTCCATTGTATACTTTTAGCCACTTTATAGAAAATGAGGTGTTCAGACGTTTGTGGGTTAAAATCGGTATCTTCTATATGATTCAATTGGTCTAATTCTATGATTTTATGCCAATACCATGCTGTTTTTATTACTGTAGCTCTGTAATAGAGTTTGAAGTCAGGAATGGTAATGCCTCCAGACATTTTTTTTTATTGTATAAGATTATTTTGGCTATCCAGGATTTTTTGTTTTTCCATATAAATTTGATTAATGTCCTCTCAATATCTGTCAAGAATTTTGATGGGCCGGGCGATGGTGGCGCATGCCTTTAATCCCAGCACTTGGGAGGCAGAGGCAGGTGGATCTCTGTGAGTTCGAGACCAACCTGGTCTACAGAGCTAGTTCCAGGACCGGCTCCAAAGCCACAGAGAAACCCTGTCTCGAAAAACCAAAAAAAAAAAAAAAAAAAAAAAAAGAAATTGCCTTTGCTAGAATTGCCATTTTTACTATGTTGATGCTCCCAATCAAAGACCAAGGGAGGTCCTTCCATTTTGGTATCCTCTTCAATTTCTTCCTTCAATTTCTTAAAGTTCTTGTCAAAGAGACCTTTCACTTTCTTTTGTTAGAGTTACCCCAAGATATTTTATGCTGTTTGTGGCTACGAGAAAGATGATGCTCTTAGTGGGAACTAGGACTTGGGTATATCTCTTTTATGTCCTGGTTCCCTACTCTACTGTGTATTCACATGTTCTCATTACAAAGATTATGTTACTTGGCAAGAGGCACTACATTTTACTTAGCCCTGTGTGATTTGTTTTTCCTTTGTTAAATAGTATCTTTAATGTATTTGAGAGAAAGGAAATGAAATGCTATTTCAATATCTTAAATATGCCTTAATCCTTGGTCATCTTTCTTTCTGAGGGTTGGTTTTGTGTTAATTTCAGGTGTGTACTTGCAAAATGTCATGGTTTCATTCCGTTTGCTGTGACAAAGCATCGTGACAAACAAGCAATCAAAAAGCATCATGAGAAAAACAACTTAATGGAGAGAAAAGGTTTAATTTGGTTCACCATTTCAGAGGGATTGGTTCAATAGCTTTGGGAATAGCATAGCAACAGGAGTGTGAGGCTGACTGGCCACATTGCCTAAACAGTTAGGAGGCAGAGAGAGAAGAGGAAGTTGGGTGATTCTATAGATTCTTAGAGCCTATCTTCAGTGGCATACTTCCTCCAGCAATTCTATGCCTCCTAAAGGTTTTGCAAATCTTTAAAGAGCAGCACATGTTGCCGATAAAATGTTCAAATATGGGAGCTTATGGGGGACATTTCTCACTCAAACCACAATAAGTTCTATGACAGTAGCTTCCAGAAATAACCAGTGAAAACTATTAACACCCATGATGGGCAGCTTCTCATACTCAGGGAGAGATAAATATTAACTCATGCACAACCTAAAGATGGCTCCTGTAACTTTAAGCTGTCATAATTACATGCACAATATATAGGCATCAGGTAGATTCATAAAAATGCAACCTTGAAAGTCTAATCAATATTAATACTTTAAAGTCTTTTAACCCCATGTAAGGATCCTTCTTTGAAGAAGCTGGTCTGTGGGAGAAGAAGAGGCGACAAGTTGAATTACAGGGAAAAGGATAAAATGTTCTCTAGCTTGATCAGCTGTTTGAGGAGCTGGTCAGTGAAGCTCCATGGGAAATGAGCACAAGCCCCACAGTAGCAGCTTTATTGGATCAGTGTGTGCCAGCACAGTAGGCTGTTTGATCGAAGTCTCCCTAAGAATTTGGGCTTCCAGAGTAGATTAAATGGAAGTCAAGTGTGTTCTGAGAGGGCTCCTCAGAGAGACACACGAGTTGACATCATCCCTCAAGCAGTGGGAACAGGCCAGGTGTAACAGACAGGGAAAGGGGGATTAGATAGGACAAGGATGAATTCTGGAATGAGCAACTATTATTTCCATTGTATTTTGACATCATAGAAACCCAAATAAACCTGCATCTTTCAATTTGACTTGAAAGAACATAGAGAGAATTCTAAAAAATCAAAGAGACAAAGCCATTTCTTTTCCTCTTTTAATGTACAATGCTTCACACAAAAAAAAATACTATATAATAAAGCCCCACTCTTTGTCTATTTCTGGGCACAAATTTCCTTCTTTTCCATCATTGCCAGGAGCCACACAGCTAAGAAAAAGTTGTCAGGCAGTTTGGCTCTTGGTCATTTTGCTGGTACTTTGGAAATTTTTTGTTTCATTTCGTGTTGGAGATGTGTGATATATTGTTCAGGCATATACACTGTGTATTCTCAATCTTTTTTTTCTGAAACTTCATTACTGAAGGCGCAAGTCATAAACAATCCCACACCAGTTTGGAATTGTGATTAATAGGGTGGTATTTATTTAAAGGGGAATAAACTTACAGATCACCATCCCAGACAACAGCCCTCTGCGCACGAAATTAGGAAGAAGTCTAGTCGCCAGAACCAGAGTAGGAAGTAAAGAGAGAGAGGAGGGAAGTAGCCACTTGTTATTTTAACGGGAAAGAGACCACGCCCCAATGGGCTGGTATCTCGGTGGCTATTGGCTGGAGGAGCAGAAGGACGTCCCACAACACCTCCCCCTTTTGTTTAAGTAAGAGAGTTCTAAACCTACTATGAAATTATATACAATAAGTAAAAATATCCGATTCTAACTAGCTTAGGTCTTATATAATAAATAGCTGGGCTAAGTCATGAGTCGAAAGAACAACATTTATATAGTCTTCAACCCCATCGAAGATCTGTGAAGGGAAATAATGTTTCCTGAGTAATTAGAAAGTGCAATCAAACACCTTCCAAAACATGCAACAAATCACAGAGACAACTAGCTACCTGGGCAATCACCCAAGGTCACTTTTGCAGTGTTGAAGCAACCAACTTTGGCTAAGGCCTAGCATAACTGACATACCATTTTCAAAGTCAAGAAACTTGTCAAAACTATCTTACCCTGTCTTGGCAGGATATGACAGTCCTGTTTTTTCCATTCACAGATACTCTGTATTTCTGTCAGTGGTTGAGGTATGAGCATTTCTTTACCCAAAGGCCAGTTCAGCCAAGAAGAAAGGCTCCAGGTGGAGTGTCTTTGGTGCTCAACATTCTCTCGGGAATAGAGCGGTGTTGCCAGGAGCAATTGTGTCTCACTACCACAAAACTCTGAGTTAGATTAAAAGACATTTTCTACAGCTCTTTGAAGAGGTTGAAGATTATCTATCTATACTGAGTATAATCTCTATGTATCTAAAGAACCTGATTAGTCTAATTATAAATGACAAACTTAGAATACTATTGATCTATATAATTCTCAATACCTATCTAACTTAAAGACTAAGACAATAAACAACTGTGAAACAAATGAGGATAATGACCTCCAAATATAAGCAATGTACAAATATACATTGCAGTATGGTAAATATATATCAATACACAAGCAAAATGTAAGTATCTTAATCAGAGGTAGAAATGTACACTGCAATATGGTAAATATATACAATATATATCAATACAATATATGTCAATACATAAAAAATGTTTTTAAACAGAGGTAGAAACATGCATGCATACAATAGTTAATATAATTTCACTTTTTATCAATATATAAGAATCGATACCAATACATTTGTCTCAAAACAATAACTCACAAGTACCAACAAGTACCAATCTATTATCCCTCTTTTTTTTCCCAAATGATCCCCGAGCTTATAAAATTTTTTCCCCAACCCTCAACCATATACCAATTTATAATCAACCCCTAAATGATGTCCCTAAACCCAAGGGCAAACTTTACTGGGAGAGGGGACGTCGTCCTCTAGAGTTACTTCCAGCTGTCATGGGGGCGACGTTCTTTCTGGGGGATCCTGTGAACGTAAAATGATGGTTAAATTTCAAGATCGATGTCTTTTAAAATTGCAAGTAGTCTCTGACATATTGTGCAAGTCTGGCCAGAATGTTGTATAAGAGGTGCACCATTTCAGCTAACCAAGTTGGGATCATCTTGTGCAGCTGGTACCCAAAACAGGTCTTGTAGTAGCTCTATCAGTATCATGACGTCATATCAACCAGGTGTAGTCGTTGTTATGGGGCCCCATCTTCTTCCTGGAAACTTTAAATGTCACTTCAGGAAAAACTCATTGTTCATTGTGAAAAACTTGAACATTAATCATATAGACATACACACACACACACACATATATTCAATGAAAGGAATGATAGATATATTCAATATATATAGATATGAAGAAAAGCAAAGATGTTTTCTAAACTCATATTTCTTTCTATCACCTATCATGGCTCTTGACAATAGACAGAAACTCCAGAAACTCTGGGTTTTTCTCTTACCAATAGGCTTGGAATTGGAGAGGGACTGAGCCAGAGTCCACCTTCAAAACCAGCTCTATAAATTTAGATATATGGTTTAGTATATTTTACTTACACAACTTATTCAGTTTTCTTGATAGTTCCTATTGGGCAGGTATTTTTCCATCTGTCAGTATCCAAACATCCAGGATCCCTTGAATTTTTCAAAGATGAGTGTTTTCCTGTGGAGATAAGAACAGAACTCTGCCCCCATTCTATATGTTTTTCTTACCACCTGTAGGAATATCATCATTGTGGATGAGTTGTCATTTCTCATTTACAAGAGGTTTCTCCTCTTCAAATCAAACCTTTATTAATTTTGATGGTACCCACAATTTTTCTTCTCCTGTGGAAACCAGAGCAAAACCCCTTCTCCAACGTAGCACATCTCCTGGCTTTCATTGAGAGGTCAGGACATCTTTGAAGTAAATTGGTTGATTTAGTTCAGCAGACTTTTCCATTATCCAATGTCTTTCTGCTGCTGTCGTTCCTTTCTCATTAGCGTTAAGAAATTTCAAGGTCAATAAAGCATTATGTAATCTATTTCTGGGAGTATTTTTGGTCCCTTTCTGTTTGTTCAGCATATCCTTTATAGTACAATTTGATCTTTCTATAACTGCCTGACCTGTGGGATTATGTGGTATACCTGTAATGTGTTTTATATTATAATAAGCAAAAAAGCATTTCATTTTCTTAGATACATATGCTGGACCATTATCTGTCTTTATTTGTGCAGGTATTCCCATGATGGCCATAACTTCCAATAGATGTGTGATTACTGAATCAGCCTTTTCTGAGCTCAGGGCAGTAGCCCATTGAAAACCTGAATACGTGTCTATGGTGTGGTGTACATATTTTAATTTACCAAATTCCATAAAGTGGAACACATCCATCTGCCAGATTTCATTTCTCTTAGTACCCTTTGGGTTACTCCCTGCAGGCAACGGTGTTTGATTATAGAAAGAACAAGTAGGACATCTCTTTATAATGTCCTTAGCTTGTTGCCATGTAATGGAAAATTCTTTCTTTAGGCCTTTACTATTGACATGATGCTTCTTATGAAATTCTGAGTCCTGCAACACGCTTCCAATCAATAATTGATCAATCTCAGCGTTGCCTTGTGTTAGAGGACCAGGCAGACCTGTATGGGACCGGATGTGTGTTATGTACATTGGACAAAGCCTGTTCCTGATTATGTCTTGTACCTGGATAAACAATGAAGTCAACTCTGTGTCATCTGGTATAAATTCAGTGGTTTCAATATGCAAGATAATTCTTTCTGCATATTGTGAATCTGTAACTATATTAAGAGGTTCTTTAAAATCCCTTAGCACCATAAGAATGGCATATAATTCTGCCTTCTGGACAGAATTATAAGGGCTTTGTTCCACCTTACTCAATTCATCTGACTTATAACCTGCTTTCCCTGATTTATTTGCATCAGTATAGAACGTACAGGCTCCAGTTATTGGAGCATCACGTACAATTCTAGGAAGAATCCAAGAAGTTCTCTTTATGAGGTTAAGTCAACCACTTTTGGGATAGTTGCTATTAATTTCTCCCAAAAAATTAGCACAAGCTCTTTGCCATGGTTCATTGTCTTCCCATAACTTTTTTATTTCTTCAGTAGTAAAAGGCACTATAATTTCTGCTGGGTCTATACCTGCTAGTTGACGAAGTCTCAGTTTACCTTTTATAATTAATTCAGAGACTTTTTCCACATAAGTTTTTAATTTTTTACTTGGTTTATTAGGTATAAATATCCACTCTAAAATAATATCTTCCCTCTGCATTAGAATCCCTGTAGGAGAAATTCTGGAAGGTAATATGACTAGGATGCAGCTAAGATTTGGGTTCATCCTATCCACATGTGCCTCCTGTAATTTTTCCTCAATCATTGTCAGTTCCTTTTCTGTTTCAGCTGTCAGTTTTCTTGGACTATTCAAATCTTTATCACCATCTAAGGTTTTGTTTAAATGAACTATTAGATGAGGTGTTATGCCAACAGCTGGTCGTAGACTGGAAATGTCTCCTAACAATCTTTGGAAGTCATTAAGAGTCTTTAACCGGTCTCTCCTAATTTGTGCCTTTTGCGTTTTAATTTTCTCTAACCCTATTCTGTAACCTAGGTAATTAATAGAATTTCCTCTTTGAATCTTTTCAGGGGCAATTTGTAATCCCCACCTAGGCAAGACTTTCTTTACTTCTTCAAACATCCTTTCTAAAGTATCTTTATTTGAATCAGATAACAAGATGTCATCCATGTAATGGTAAATTACGGACTTGGGGAATTGTTTACGAATTATTTCCAATGGCTTACTTACAAAATATTGGCACAATGTAGGACTATTGAGCATACCCTGTGGAAGGACAGTCCATTGATATCTCCTATTAGGCTGAGAATTATTATAAGTAGGCACTGTGAAGGCAATTTTTTCTCTATCATTTTCTTGTAATGGTATGGTGAAAAAACAATCTTTCAAATCAATAACTATAAGAGGCCATCCTTTTGGTAATAGAGAAGGCAAAGAAACTCCAGATTGTAGTGGACCCATAGGTTGATTTACCTTGTTGACAGCTCTTAAATCTGTCACCATTCTACATTTACCGGATTTCTTTTTTACAACAAACACAGGAGAATTCCAAGGGCTGGTTGATTCTTCAATATGGTGAGCATCTAGTTGCTCTTGCAGCAGCTGTTCCAATGCCTGTAATTTATCTTCAGCTAGAGGCCACTGTTTGATCCATATTGGCTTCTCAGTTAGCCATTTTAAAGGTAGGGCTGTTGGTACCTCTAAAGGTTCGGTATTTGCTGTATGTTCTTGTACAGCCTGAATGGCTGGTGACGTTTTCCCATAATATCTCATCATGTCCTTCCCAGAATTATGAGTTCCTGGAACTACAGGAATGTTAATCTGGGTATTCCATTGCTGTAGCAGGTCGCGGCCCCAGAAATTTATTGCGATATTGGCAATATATGGCCTTAGTCTTCCTATTTGCCCTTCAGGCCCTATGCATTCAACCCATCTTGTGCTTTGTTTTACACGAGATAGGGTTCCAATTCCCAGGAACTGAACATCTACCTCTGGAAGGGGCCAATTCGGATGCCAAGATTCTGGAGTAATGATACTTACATACACACCTGTGTCTAATAAGACTTCAATAAAAGTGCCATTTATACAGACTCTTAGCTTTGGTCTTTGATCATTAATAGAAGTCTGCCAAAATATGCGTTTACTCTGTCCTACTGGGTTTTTTGACTCATCCTCCATGCGTAATTCATCATTTAGACCAGTAATATTTTTTAGGGCAGAAATTGGAGCTTTTAATTTTCTTGGTGAGGCACGTTCTCTACTGTGACTGGGAATGACTGGGCCACTGTTGGCTTGGGGGCCTGCGAGAGGCCCCTCAAGGAGTTTCCCAATGGTATCGGGTTGTCTTGTCTGTCTGTTGTTGACCTGCATTCATTGAACCAATGTCGGCCTTTACCGCATCTCCTACATATACCTGAAGGCCGAGGTCTCCTATTTTTGTCATTCCCAGAAGGGATATTATTCCTAGAAATCCTTTGCCTGCAATCCCTTTTCAGATGTCCTAATTTACCACAATTAAAACACCTGGCAGTTTGATGTCTCCTCATTGCTTGGGAAATCACTTCTCCTACCCAAGATTCATCATTATAGCTAAACGTCTCAACATTCTGAATCCATTCATCCATAGGTGCTGATCTAAATTTAAAGTCCCAATTATCTTTTTGTATTCTATGTTTGCATTCTCAAAAACTAGAGATTCAAGAAGTAGTCATCTAGCTTCTGGGTCTGTTAGCCCTATGTCCAGAGCCTTAATTAATCTTTGCAAAAAGTCAATAAAGGGTTCTCTCTGTCCCTGCCTAATTCTGGTATATGATTCAACCTTTTTGCTGGATCTTGTAGCCTATTCCAAGCATTTAAAGCTGCTTGGTGACATAAACACAGTACTTCATCATCATAAAGAGCTTGGATCTGTGGATCAGCATATTGTCCTACACCAAGAATTTGATCTTGGGAAACCTCCACACCTTTTGCTCTTCCTTGCTGTTCCATATGTTTAGATTATTCTCTGAAAAAGATTCCAAACATCAAGGAAGGTCCATTATCTAAAACTGCAGACACTAACTGATGGAAATCGTGGGGGGTAGCTCTAGCATTAGAAGCGCAAGTCCTTATCATTTCCTTAATATATGCAGAGTGCAAGCCAAAGGTAACAATAACTTGCTTAATTTCTTTTAGATTATTCATTGCTATTGGCATCCATCTAGCTTCTCTGACTCCCTTTGAGCCTTTAGAAGTTGACGCTTTGTCAGAATGAATTACAGGGTATGTCGCTAAAACCCTGGGTAAGCCAGATCTAATAGCTGGTGGTGGCATTGTATCCTGTCCTTGTGCCTTCTCACTCTGTTCACCAGCTCCAATAATTTCTTCAATCATTTCAAGTCTTTTTATCATTTTCTCTCTTAAATCCTGAATCTCCTGAGCTACATGTGTTTCTAGTGATTTCACTGAGGTATCAATTTTTTTGTCCGCATTCTGCACCTGTGATTTCAAAGCTTTTGAATCCTGAATCTCCTGACCTGTATTAGTTTCTGTTAAAGATTGTATGGTTCTTAGGACCATATTTTTCCTAAATAATAGAATATTCAAAAGAATACTGAAATCTAGTAACCAGTAAATTAAGTTATCTCCATAGAGATATAAACCTTGCATGAAAAAACCCATTGTTTTGGTAGTCAAAACAGTAAAATTCATGTTGGAAATGAAAACTTTCATATTACCTATTATCCAGCAGGTGGCACTGTTCCCAAGTCGCGACGAAAACAGGGTCCTGTTTCAGTGTCCGCCTAGTATTTGTTAAAAACTGGGAAATGTAAGTTGCTCAACAAAGTAAATGTAATTAAATCAATTCCGTACACGGAACCATAAACCCAGAATCCAGGGGTAGAGAAGAGTAACCCGGAAGCCGTGTATGCCTCCACGTGACAGAGTTGTCCCAAGGGGTTGCAGCTTTCCACAACCGGTAACCGCGTGCTCTGGTTCATTCCGCTTAAGAGCTGCGCTTGCAAGGGAGATTTGAAAATGATTCAGAAAAGAGCATACCACGTGGGCAAAGACTATGCGGGCCTGTGGAATTTAAATCCACATAGCGAGGCAAACGATAGGCTACGTCGGGACTTGAAGTCAATCTGAGGTGTCTATAGGGAAAATATAAAAAACTGCAGCAAGAAAAGCCACTGCATGATGATTTATGTTAAACTGCTGGCTCCACGCACAAGGCACAGGCCGCAAGGAACAGGCCGTGGCCGAACTGGCGGCCGGCAGCCGAGCGGGGGGGGGGGGGAGGAGGGGTCCTAAAACCAAACTTTGGGTGCCAGATGAAGGCGCAATTCTTAAACAATCCCACACCAGTTTGGAATTGTGATTATTAGGGTGGTATTTATTTAAAGGGGAATAAACTTACAGATCACTGTCCCAGACAACAGCCCTCTGTGCATGCAATTAGGAAGAAGTCTAGTCACCGGAACTGGAGCAGAAAGTAAAGAGAGAGAGGAGGGAAGTAGCCACTTTGTTTTTAAAGGGAAACAGACCACGGCCCAATGGGCTGGTATCTCGGCGGCTATTGGCTGGAAGAGCAGAAGGACCTCCCGCAACACATTACACTTTCAATATCAATTAGAGCATATTTTAATTTTTGCCTTTGGCATGTCTAATTAAGAATAAGCATCCTGGCACTACTTCTACCTTTATCTAGGCAATCTTGGAATGAGCCATCTTGAACCTACATACTTCCAGCATCTCTCAGGAGTTGTGCAACTTCACATCCTTCCCACCCATTACATGATTTGAATACCTGTTGCTCTCCTTCTCTAGACAGAGACCTGGGCAGATCTGGTTGCTGGTACCTATGACTTCCATGGATACAATTATTGTCTGCTGTACATGTGCTCCCTGGGAATTAAGTGATTCAAATACATTTTGTTATTTAATGTAAGTGTAATTAGTTAGTGGGTGGAACTATCAGCTTTATTGGAATTAATTGAAACAAACTGCCAAGTTCAACTTAGTCACACACATGTAAGATTCAGTCCCAAGTAGGGGTGTATCTAGGGACAGGATATGTGACAAGGCAGTAACCAATTCTGCCATATGTTTCCTAACAACTTTTCAGAGCAGTAATGGATGTCCATGAAAGGTAAATCTTTAAATGAATACCGGATAGGCTTTCTTTTATGTTATAGGTGTTTTTCCAATGCATTGATGTTATCAAAATTACTCACCATCAATATCACAGTTGACTTTTTTTCAGTTTTTTTTATTAATTTATTTCTTTATTAAAGATTTCTGTCTCTTCCCCGGCACTGCCTCACATAACCTTCCCCCTCCCCCATCAGTCCTAAGAGCAATCGGGGTTTCCTGCCCTGTGGGAAGTTCAAGGACATCCCACCTTCTTCCAGGTCTATTAAGGTGAACATCCAAACAGCCTAGGCTCCCACAAAGCCAGTATGTGCAGTAGGATCAACACCCAGTGCCATTGTTCTTGACTTCTCAGCAGTCCTCATTGTCTGCTATGTTTATTGAGTCCAGTACTATCCCATGTTTTTTGAGACCCAGTCCACCTGGCCATGGTGAGTTTCCAAAAGAACATCCCCTTTGTCTCAGTATGTGGGTGCACCCCTCGTAGTCCTGAGTTCCTTGTTCATGCTCTCTCTCCTTCTGCTCCTGGTTTGGGGTAGTAGTCTGGTGCTCCAATGTGGGACTCTTCTAGGGTCATAAATTATAGAGTCAATGTCCTTTATTTATGGCTAGAAACCAAATATGAGTGAGTACATCCCATGTTCCTCTTTTTTGGGGGGTCTGGCTAACCTCACTCGGGATAGTATTTCTATTTCTGTCCATTTGAATGCAAAATTCAAGAAGTCATTGTTTTTACTGCTGAATAGTATTCTAATATGGATATATTCCATACTTTCTTCATCCATTCTTCCATTGAAAGGCATTTCGATTGTTTCCAGGTTCTGGCTATTACACACAATGCTGCTATGAAAATAGTTGAGCATATACTTTTGTTGTATGATAGGGCATCTCTTGGGTATATTCCCAAGAGTGATATTGCTGGGTCAGGAGTATGTTGATCCCGAATTTCCTGAGAAAGTGCCACACTGCATTCCAAAGTGGTTGCACAAGTTTGCATTTCCAACAGCAATGGATGAGTATACCCCTTTTTCTACAACTTTTCCAGCAAAGGCTATCATTGGTGTTTTTGATTTTAGCCATTCTGACAGGTGTTAGATGACATCATAAAGTTGTCTTGATTTGGATTCTCCTTATCTCTAAGGAAGTTGAGCATGACCTTAAGTGTCTTTTGGCCATATGAACTTCTTCTGTTGAGAATTCTCTGTTCAGTTCATTGCCCCATTTTATAATTGGGTTGATTAGCCTTTTACGGTCTAATTTATTGAGTTCTTTATATATATTGAAGATCAAACCTTTGTCAATTGTGGGGTTGGTGAAGAACTTCTCCCAGTATGTCGGTTGCCTTTCTGTCTTAGTGACAGTGTCCTCTGCTTTACAGAAGCTTCTCAGTCTCAGGATGTCCCATATTTTCAAAGAGGCCCTTAATAACTGTGCTGTTGTGGTTATACGTAGGAAGTGGTCTCCTGTGCCCACCTGTTGTAGAGTACTTCCCACTTTCTCTTCTATCAGGTTCAGTGTGTTCTGACTCTTATTGAGGTCTTTAATCCATTTGGACTTAAGTTTTGTGCATGGTGATAGACATGGATCTATTTTCATTCTTCTAAAGATTGACATCCAGTTTTGCCAGCATAATTTGTTGAAGATGATCTTTTTTATCCATTGTATGCTTTTAGCTCGTTTATCGAAAATCAGGTGTTCATAGGTTTGTGGGTTAAAGTCCGGGTCTTCTTTACATTCCGTTGGTTGACTTCTCTGTTTTTATGTCAATACCAAGCTGTTTTCAATACTGTAGCTCTGTAATAGAGTTTGAAGTCAGGGATGGTAATGCCTCCAGACAATCCTTTATTGTATAAGATTGTTTTGGCTATCCTGAGTTTTTTATTTTTCCATATAAAGTTCATTATTGTCTTCTCAAGGGCTGTGAAGAATTTTGATGGGATTTTGATGGGGATTGCATTGAATCTATATATTGCTTTTGGTAAAATTGCCATTTTTACTATGTTGATCCTCCCAATCCAAGAACAAGTGAGATCCTTCCATTTTCTGGTGTCCTCTTCAATTTCTTTCTTAAAAGACTTAAAGTTCTTGTCAAAGAGATCTTTCACTTTCTTGATCAGAGTTACCCCAAGATATCTTATGCTATTTGTGGCTATCGTGACAGATTTGTGGCTATCGTGACAGGTGATGCTTCTCTGATTTCCCTCTCTTCTTCCTTATCCTTAGTGTATAGGAAGGCACCTCTTTCTTGGAGTTGATCTTGAATCCTGCCACATTACTAAAGGTGTTTATCTGCTATAGGAGTTCTTTGGTAGCGTTTTTGTGGTCGCTTATATATACTATCATATCATCTGCAAATAACAAATTTTCACTTCTTCCTTTCGAATATGAATCCTCTTGATCCCCTTATGTTGTCTTATTGCTATTGCTAGAACTTCAAGCACTATATTGAAGAGGTATGGAGAGAAAGGACAGCCTTGTCGTGTTCCTGATTTTAGTGTGATGGCTTTGAGTTTTTCTCACTTTAATTTAATGCTTGCAGTTGGCTTGCTGTAAATAGCTTTTATTATATTTAGGTATGACCCTTGTATCCCTAATCTCTCCAGGACCTTTATCATAAAGGGGTGTTGGATTTTGTCGAATGCTTTTTCAGCATCTAATGAAATGATCATATGGTTTTTTTCTTTCAGTTTATTATATGATGGATTACATTGATAGATTTCCCTATGTTGAACGAGCCCTGTATCTCTGGAATGAAGCCTACTTGATCATAATGGATAATTTTTTTTTCATGTATTCTTGGATTTGGTTTGCCAGTATTTTATTGAGAATTTTAGCATCACTGTTTAGGAGTGAGATTGACCTGTAATTCTCTTTCTTGGTTAAGTCTTTGTGAGGTTTTGGTATCAGGGTGACTGTAGCTTCATAAAAGCAATTTGGCAGTGACTCTTCTGTTTCTATATTGTGAAATACCTTCAGGAGTATAGGTATTAGGTCTTCTTGGAAGTTCTTGTAGAATTCCACATTGAAACCATCTGGTCCTGGGCTTTTTTTGGAAGGGAGGTTTTGGATAACAGCTTCTAATATTTTGCGACTAACAGATCTATTGAGATTGTTCGCCTGTTCTTTGTTTAGCTTTGGTATATGGTACTTATCTAAAAAAATGTCCATTTCTTTTGCATTTCCAATTTTTTGGCATATAGGCTTTTGTAGTAAGATCTAATGATTCTCTGAATTTCCTGTGTGTCTGTGGTTATGTCCCCTTTTTCATTTTTGATCTTATTTATTTGAGTGTTCTCTCTCTGTCGTTTAGTTAGTTTGGATAAGGGTTTGTCGATCTTGTTAATTTTCTCCAAGAACCAACTTTTTGCTTCATTGATTCTTTGGATTGTTTTCTGTCTTTCTATTTTGGTAATTTCAGCCCTGAGTTTGATTATTTCCAGTGTTCTACTCCTCCTAGGTGCGTCTGCTTCTTTTTTTTTTCTAGAGCTTTAAGGTGTGCTGTTAAGTCCCCATTGTATGGTTTCTCTGTTTTCTTATGTGGGCACTTAGTGCTATGAACTTTCCTCTTAGCACTGCTTTCATACTTTCCCATAGATTTGAGTATGTTGTCTCTTCAATTTTATTAAATTCACGGAAGATTTTTATGTTTTTCTTAATTTCTTTCTTGACCCAGGTGTGTTTCAGTAGTTGACTATTCAGTTTCCATGAGTTGGTCGGCTTTCTGGGGGTAACATTGTTGTTGCCTTCTAATTTTAATCCATGCTGATCTGATAAGACACGGGTGGACACTGATTTTTTTTGTATCTGTGGAGGTTTTCTTAGTTACCAAGTATTTGTTTAATTTCAAGAAGGTTCCATGAGAAGAAGGTGTAGTCTTTCCTATGTGAGTGGAGTGATCTATAGATGTCTGTTAAGTCCATTTGCTTCATTACCTCCAATAATTCTCTTATTCTCTATTAGGTTTCTGTCTGATTGACCTGTCCATTGATGAGAGAGGTGTGTTGATGTCTCCTACAACTAGTGTGTGTGTGTTTTGATGTCTGCCTTGAGTTTTAGTAATAATTCTTTTACATAAGTGGGTGCTTTTATATTATGGGCATAGATATTTAGGATTGAGACTTCATCCTGATGAATTTTCCTGTTATGAGTATAAAAAGTCTCAACCTCTTCTGATTGATTTTGTTTGAAGTCAGTTTTGTTAGAAATTAGTATGGCCACTCCTGCTTGATTCTTAGGCCCGTTTGCTTGAAAAACTTTTTCCCAACCCTCTAGTCTGAGTAGATGCCTGTCTTTGTGGTTGAGATGTGTTTCTTGTAAAACAGCAGAATGTTGGATCCTATTTTTGTATCCAATATCTCAGCCTGTGCCTTTTTTTTTCTTTTATTTATTTTTTATTCTTTTTTAATTAAAATTTCCACCTGCTCCCCGTTTCCCATTTCCCTCCCTTCCTCCCAAATATTGCCCCCTCCAACCACTCCACTCCCCCTATCCCCACTCCTCTTCTCCTACTCCCACACCATTCCCGCTCCCTCTCGATACTGAAGAGCAGTCCAAATTCTCTGCCCTGCGGGAAGACGAAGGTCTTCTATCTACGTCCAGGAAGGTGAGCTTCTAAACAGGCTAAGCTCCCACAAAGCCAGTTCATGTATTAGGATTGAAACCAAGTGCCATTGTCCTTGGCTTCTCATCAGTCTTCATTGACCGCCATGCTCAGAGAGTCCGGAATCAACCCATGCTTATTCAGTCCCAGACCAGCTGGCCTTGGTGGGCTCCTAATAAATCAGTTCCACTGTCACAGTGGGTGGGTGCATCCCTCGTGGTCCTGATTTTTTGCTCTTGTTCTCCCTCCTTCTGCTCCTCATTTGGACCTTAAGATCTCAGACCGTTGCTCCAAATTGAGAATCTGTCTCTACCTCGATCCAAGATCCAGTAATACCACTATTGGGAATATACCCAAGAGATGCCACATCAAATGACAAAAGTATCTGTTCAACTATGTTCATAGCAGCATTGTTTGTAATAGCCAAAACCTGGAAACAACCTAGATGCCCTTCAATGGAGGAATGGATGAAGAATTTGTGGAATATATACATATTAGAGTACTACTCAGCAGTAAAAAACAATGACTTCTCGAATTTTGCGTGCAAATGGATGGAAATAGAAAACACTATCCTGAGTGAGGTATCTCAGACCCAAAAAGAGGAACATGGGATGTACTCACTCATAATCGGTTTCTAGCCATAAATAAAAGACATTAAGCATATAATGTGTGATCCTATAGAAGTTCAATAAGAAAGTGAACCCAAAGAAAATCATATAGTCATCCGCATGGAGAGGGGGAAGTAGACAAGATTGCAGGGCAAAAACTGGGAACTTGCGGGTGAGGTGGCATGGGGCAAAGGGGAAATGGGATGAGAAATATGAGAAGGGGAGGATGGGAGGAGCTCGGGGGATTGGGATGGTTGGGATATAGGAAGGATGGATACGGGAGCAGCGAAGTATATATCCTATCTAAGGGAGCCATCTTAGGGTTGGCAAGAGACTTGACTCTAGAGGGGTTCGCAGGTGTCCAGGAATATGTCCCCAGCTGGTACCTTGGGCAACTAAGGAGAGGGAACCTGAAATGACCCTATCCTATACTGATGAATATCTTGCATATCACCTTAGATCCTTCATCTGGCGATGGATCGAGGTAGAGACAGATTCTCAATTTGCAGCCTGTGCCTTTTTATATGTGAATTGAATCCATTAATAGTAAGTGATATTAATTACCAGTAGCTGTTTACTCCAGTTATACTTATTGCTTTTGTTAGTAGAGTTTGTATGTCTCCCTTCTTTGAGTGGGCTGGTGAAGGCTTGCTAGATGCCTGAGTCCTTGTAGGCAGTGTTGGCAATGTTGGATTCCTTGGGTTGTGATTTTCCTTCTATTACACACTGTAAGGCTGGATTTGTGGCTACGTATTGTTTGAATTTGTTCTTATGCTGACATGTTTGTTTTTTCCATTGATAGTGAACAATAGCTTGTCTGGGTATTGTAGCTTGGGCTTGCATTCACGGTCTCTTACTTTCTGTAGTACCTCTATCCAGGACCTTCTTGCTTTCATGGTTTCCACAGAGAAGTCAGGTGTAAGTCTGATTGGTTTACCTTTATAAGTAACTTGCCCTTTTTCATTTGCAGCTCTTACTATTATTTCTTTAATCTGTATGTTTTGTGTTTTGATTTTTATATGGTGAGGAGATTTTTTTTTGATCCAGACTATTTGGTGTTCTGTATGCTTCTTGAATATTCAAAGGAATATCTTTCTTTATGTTGGGAAAATTTTCTTCCATAATTTTGTTAAAATATGTTCTGGGCTTTTGAGCTGTGGCTCTTCTCCTTATATCCCTATTATTCTTAGGTTTGGTCTTTTTTTTAAGTTATATATCTTTTATTTAATTATTTAATTAATTAATTAATTAAATTATTAAAGATTTCTGCCTATTCCCCGCCACCACCTCCCATTTCCCCCCACTCTTCCAATCAAGTCTTCCTCCCTCCTCAGCCCAAAGAGCAATCAGGTTTCCCTGCCCTGTGGGAGGTCCAAGGACGACCCACCTCCATCCAGGTCTATTAAGGTGAGCATCCAAAGTACCTAGGCTCCCACAAAGCCATTATGTGCAATAGGATTAAAAACACATTGCCATTGTTCTTCAGTTCTCAGTAGTCCTCATTGTCCGCTATGTTCAGCGAGTCCAGTTTTGTCCCATGCTTTTTCAGACCCCGCCCAGCTGGCCTTGGTGTGTTTCCGATAGAACATTCCCATTGCCCTCACAGTCCTGAGTTCCTTGCCTGTACTCTCTCTCCTTCTGCTCCTCCTTTGGATCGTGAGACTTCAGTCCAGTGCTCCAATGTTGGTCTCTGTCTCTGTCTTCTTTCATTGCCTGATGAAGGTTAATATTCAGGAGGATGCTTATATATTTTTCTTTGGGTTCTCCTTCTTATTTAGCTTCTCTAGAATCACAAATTATAGTCTCAATGTCCTTTATTTATGGCAAGAAACCAAATATGAGTGAGTACATCCCATCTTCCTCTTTTTGAGTCTGGCTTAACTCACTCAGGATAGTGTTTTCAATTTCCGTCCATTTGTATGAAAATTTAAGAAGTCATTGTTTTTTACTGCTGAGTAGTATTCTAATATGTATATATTCCATACTTCTTAATCCATTCTTCCATTGAAGGGCATCTAGGTTGTTTCCAGGTTCTGGCTATTACAAACAATGCTGCTATGAACATAGTTGAGCATATACTTTTGTTGTATGTTAGGGCATCTCTTAGGTATATTCCCAAAAGTGGTATTGCTGGGTCAAGAGGTAGGTTGAACCCGACTTTCCTGAGAAACCGCCACACTGCTTTCCAAAGTGGTTGCACAAGTTTGCATTCCCACCAGCAATGGATGAGTGTGCCCCTTTTTGCACAACCTCTCCAGCAGAGGCTATCATTGGTGTTTTTTATTTTAGCCATTCTGACAGGTGTAAGATGCTATTTCAAGGTTGTCTTGATTTGCATTTCCCTGATTGCTAAGGAACTTGGGCATGATCTTAAGTGTGTTTTGGCCATTTGAAATTCTTCTATTGAAAAGTCTTCGTTAAGCTCAGTGCCCCATTTTATAATTGGATTGAATAACCTTTTACGGTCTAATTTCTTGATTTCTATATATATTTTGGAGATCAGACCTTTGTCAGTTGCGGATTGGTGAATATCTTCTCCCAATTAGTGGGTTGCCTTTCTGTCTTAGTGACAGTGTCCTTTGCTTTACAGAAGCTTCTCAGTGTCAGGAGGTCCCATTTATTCAATGATGTCCTTAGTGTTTGTGCTGCTGCGGTTATACATAAGAAGTGTTCTCCTGTGCCCATGTGTTGTAGAGTACTTCCCACATTTTCTATTATCAGGTTCAGTGTGTTCAGACTGATATTGAGGTCTTTAATCCATTTGGACTTGAGTTTTGTGCATGGTGATAGATATGGATCTATTTTCATTCTTCTACACGTTGACAACCAGTTCTGACAACACCATTTGTTGAAGGTGCTTTCTTTATTCCATTGAATACTTTTAGCTACTTCATCAAAGATCAGTTTTCATAGGTTTGTGGGTTAATATCAGTGTCTTCTACTTGATTCCATTGGTCGACTTCTCTGTTTTGATGCCAATACCAAGCTGTTTTCAATACTGAAGCTCTGTAATAGAGTTTGAAGTCAGGGACGGTAATGCCTCCAGAAGTTCCTTTATTGAATACAATTGTTTTGGCTAACCTGGGTCTTTTGTTTTTCCATACAAAGTTGAATAATGTTCTCTCAATGTTTGTGAAGAATTTTGATGGGATTTTGATGGGGATTGCATTAAATCTAGGAATTGCCCTTGGTAGAATTGCCATTTTCACTATGTTGATCCTCCCAATCCAAGAGCAAGGGAGATCCTTCCATTTTCTGGTATCCTCCCCAATTTCTTTCTTCAAAGACTTAAAGTTCTTGTCAAATAGATCCTTCACTTCCTTGGTTAGATTTACACCAAGGTATTCTATGCTATCTGTGGCTATTGTCAAAGGTGATGCTTCTCTGATTTTCCTCTCTGCTTCCTTATCCTTCGTGTATAGGAGGGCAACTGATTTATTGTATTTGATCTTGTATACTGCCACTCTACTTAAGGTGTTTATCAGCTGTAGGAGTTTTTTGGAGGTGTTTTGGGGGTTGCATATGCACACTATCATATCATCTGCAAATAATGCAAGTTTAACTTCTTCCTTTCCAATTTGAATCCCTTTGATCCCCTTATGTTTTCTTATTGCTATTTCTAGATCTTCAAGCACTATATGTAAGAGGAATGGAGAGAGTGGGCAACCTTGTTATGTTCCTGATTTTACTGGGATGACATTGAGTTTCTCTCCATTTAATTAGATGTTATCTGTCGGCTTGCTATGAATAGCTTTTATTATAGTTAGGTACGACCCTTGTATCTCTAATCTCTCTATGACCTTTATCATAAAGGGATGTTGAATTTTGTCAAATGCTTTTTCATCATCCAGTGAAATGATCATGTGGTTTTTTTCTTTCAGTTTCTTTACATGATGGATTACATTGATAGATTTTCATATGTGGAATGAGCCCTGCATCCGTGCATGAAGCCTACTTGATCATAATGGATAATTTTTCTAATGTGTTCTTGGATTTGGTTTACCAGTATTTTATTGAGGATTTTTGCATCGATGTTCATGAGTGAGATTGGCCTGTAGTTCTCTTTCTTGGTTGGGTGTTTGTGTGGTTTTGGTATCAGAGTAACTGCAGCTTCATAAAAGGAGTTTGGCAATGATTTCTCTGTTTCTATATTGTGAAATACATTACATTAAGGAGTATAGGTAATAGGTCTTCTTTGAAGTTCTGGTAGAATTCTGACATGAAGCCATCTGGACCTGGGCTTTTTTGGTTGGGAGGATTTTTATATCATCTTCTAATTTTTCACGACTAACAGGTCTATTTAGATTGTTCACCTGGTAATATTTTAACTCTGGTATATGGTACTTATCTAAAAATTGTCCATTTCTTTTACCTTTTCCAAATTTGTGGCAAATAGGCTTTTGTAGTAAATTTAATGATTCTCTTTATTTCCTCTGTGTCTGTGGTTATGTCTCCCTTTTCATTTCTGATGTTGTTAATTTTCGTATTCTCTCTCTGCCATTTGATTAGTTTGCATAGGGGTTTGTCAATTTTGTTGATTTTCTCCAAGAACAAGCTTTTGTTTCATTGATTCTTTTGATTGTGTTATGTTTTTCTATTTTGTTAATTTCAGCCCCCAGTTTGATTATTTCCAGACTTCTACTCCACTTATTAAGTCTCCAATGTGTGCTTTCTCCATTTTCTTTAAGTGGGCACTTAGTGCTATGAACTTTCCTCTTAGCACTGCTTTCATACTGTCCCATAGGTTTGAGTATGTTGAGTTTTCATTTTCATTGAACTCAAGAAGGACTTTAATTTATTTATTTCTTCCTTGATCCAGGAGTTGTTCAGTAGTTGACTTTCCAGTTTCCATGACTTCGTAGTCTTTCTGGAGGTAGCATTGTTGTTGAATTCTAACTTTAATCCAAGGTGATCTATAAGATACAGGTGGTTGCTAATATTTTTTTGTAACTGTGGATGTTTGCTTTATTACTGAGTATGTGGTCAATTTTCGGTTCCATGAGCTGCAGAGAAGTAGGTATATTCTTTCCTATTTGGATGCAATGTTCTATAGATGTCCATTAAGTCCATTTGATTAATTACCTAGTTTAATCCTCTTATTTCTCTGTTAGGTTTCTGTCTGATTGACCTGTCCATTGGTGAGAGAGGAGTGTTAAAATCTCCTACATTAGTGTCTATGGTTTAATGACTGCCTTGAGATTCAGTTATGTTTCTTTTACATGAGTGGGTCCTTTTATATTAGGGGCATAGATATTCAGGATTGAGACTTTGTCCTGATAAATTGTTCCTGTTATGAGTAAAAAATGACCGTCTCTATCTCTTCTGATTGATTTTAGTTTGAAGTCAACTTTGTTAGGAATTAGTAAAGCCACAACTGCTTGTTTCCTAGGTCCATTTTCTTGATAAACATTTTCCCAGCCCTTTACCCTGAGTAGATGTCTGTCTTTGAGGTTGGGGTGTGTTTCTTGTAAGCAGAGGAATGTTGGACCCTGTTTTCATATCCAATGTCTTAGCCTGTGTCTCTTTATAGGTGAGTTGAGGCCATTAATATTAAGTGATATTAATGACCAGTGGTTGTTAACTCTGGCCATTTTTTCTTTCTTTCTTTCTTTTTTTTTACCCGTCTTTGAGTTGTGCTGGTGAAGGGTCATTAGATATCTGAGTTATTGTGGGCATTGTTGGACTCCTTGGGTTGTGATTTTCCTTCAATTACTTTCTGTAAGGCTGGATTTGTGGCTATGTATTGTTTAAATTTGTTTTTATCCTGGAAAATTTTGTTTTCTCCCTTTATATTCTATGAAAGTTTGGATGGGTATGGCAGTCTGGGCTTGCATCCATGGTCTCTTAGTTTCTGCAGTGCATCTATCCAGGACCTTCTGGCTTTCATGGTTTCTATAGAGAAGTCAGGTGTAATTCTGATATGTTTACTTTATAAGTAAATTGACTTTTTTCATTTGCAGCTCTTAATATTCACTCCTTATTCTCTATGTTCTGTGTTTTGATTGTTATATGATGAGGAGACTTTTTTTTTATCCAGTCTATTTGGTGTTCTGTATGCTTCTTGGACTTTCAAAGAATATCTTTCTTAAGGAAGGGAAAGTTTTCTTTTTAATTTTATTAAATATATTTTGTCGACCATTGAGCTGTACTCGTCTCCTTCTTCTATCCTTATTACTCTTAGGTTTGGTCTTTTTATTGTGTCCCATATTTCCTGAATGTTTTGTGATGAGAATTTGTTGGTTTTGCTTGATCAGTGTGTTTATTTCCTCTATGGTGTCTTTAGTGTCTGAGATTCTTTCTTCAATCTCTTGTAATCTGTTCGTAGTACTTGTCTCTGTAGTTCCTGTTTGTTTACCCAGACTTTCCATCTCCATACTTTTTTTTTTACTTATCTATTTATTTTTATTCTTTTTTAATTAAAATTTCCACCTGCTCCCAATTTCCCATTTCCCTCCCCTCCTCCCAAATATTGCCCTCCCCCCACTTCCCTCCCCCTATCCCCACTCCTCTTCTCCTCCCCCCACTCCATTCCCCCTCCCTCTCGTTACTGAAGAGCAGTCCAAATTCCCTGCCCTGCGGGAAGACCAAGGTCTTTCTATCTACATTCAGAAAGGTGAGCGTCCAAACAGGCTAAGCTCCCACAAAGCCAGTTCATGTATTAGGATCGAAACCTTGTGCCATTGTCCTTGGCTTCTCATCAGTCTTCATTGACCGCCATGCTCAGAGAGTCCGGAATCAACCCATGCTTATTCAGTCCCAGACCAGCTGGCCTTGGTGGGCTCCCCATAAATCAGTTCCACTGTCACAGTGGGTGGGTGCATCCCTCGTGGTCCTGATTTTTTGCTCATGTTCTCCCTCCTTCTGCTCCTCATTTGGACCTTAAGAGCTCAGACCGTTGCTCTAAATTGAGAATCTGTCTCTACCTCGATCCATCGCCAATGAAGGTTCTAAGGTGATATGCAAGATATTCATCAGTATAGGATAGGGTCATTTCAGGTTCCCTCTCCTTAGTTGTCCAAGGTACCAGCTGGGGACATATTCCTGGACACCTGCGAACCCCACAAGAGTCAAGTCTCTTGCCAACCCTAATATGGCTCCATTAGATAGGATATATACTTCGCTGCTCCCGTATCCATCCTTCCTATATCCCAACCATCCCAATCCTCCGAGCTCCTCCCATCCTCCCCTTCTCATATTTCTCATCCCATTTCCCATTTCCCCTTTGCCCCATGCCACCTCACCCGCAAGTTTCCAGTTTTTGCCCTGGAATCTTGTCTACTTCCCCCTCTCCATGCGGATGACTATATGATTTTCTTTGGGTTCACTTTCTTATTTAGCTTCTATAGGATCACACATTATATGCTTAATGTCTTTTATTTTATGGTTAGAAACCGATTATGAGTGAGTACATCCCATGTTCCTCTTTTTGAGTCTGGGATATCTCACTCAGGATAGTGTTTTCTATTTCCATCCATTTGCACGCAAAATTCGAGAAGTCATTGTTTTTTACTGCTGAGTAGTACTCTAATATGTATATATTCCACACTTTCTTCATCCATTCCTCCATTGAAGGGCATCTAGGTTGTTTCCAGGTTTTGGCTATTACAAACAATGCTGCTATGAACATAGTTGAACAGATACTTTTGTCATTTGATGTGGCATCTCTTGGGTATATTCCCAATAGTGGTATTACTGGATCTTGGGGTAGGTTGATCCCAAATTTCCTGAGAAATCGCCACACTGATTTCCAAAGTGGTTGCACAAGTTTGCATTCCCACCAGCAATGAATGAGTGTGCCTCTTTCTCCACAACCTCTCCAGCAAAGGCTATCATTGGTGTTCTTGATTTTAGCCATTCTGACAGGTGTAAGATGGTATCTCGAAGTTGTTTTAATTTGCATTTCCCTTATCGCTAAGGAGGTTGAGCATGACCTTAGGTGTCTTTTGGCCATTTGAATTTCTTCTGTTGAGAATTCTCTGTTCAGATCAGTGCCCCATTTTTTTATTGGGTTCATTAGCATTTTAAAGTTTAGTTTCTTGAGTTCTTTATATATTTTGGTGATCAGACCTTTATCTGTTGCAGTGTTGGTGAAGATCTTCTCCCAGTCAGTGGGTTGCCTTTTGTCTTAGTGACAGTGTCCTTTGCTTTACAGAAGCTACTCAGTTTCAGGAGGTCCCATTTATTCAATGTTGTCCTTAATGTCTGTGCTGCTGGGGATAAACGTAGGAAGTGATCTCCTGTACCCATATGTTGTAGAGTACTTCCAACTTTTTCTTCTATCAGGTTCAGTGTGTTCAGACTAATATTGAGGTCTTTAATCCATTTGGACTTGAGTTTTGTGCATGGTGATAGATATGGATCTATTTTCATTCTTTTACACGTTGACAACCAGTTCTGCCAGCACCATTTGTTGAAGATGCTCTCTTTTTTCCATTGAATACTTTTAGCTCCTTTATCAAAAATTAGGTGTTCATAAGTTTGTGGGTTAAAATCAGGGTCTTCTACTCGGTTCCATTGGTCGACTTCTCTGTTTTTATGCCAATACCAAACTGTTTTCAATACTGAGGCTCTGTAATAGAGTTTGAGGTCAGGGATGGTAATGCCTCCAGACGATCCTTTATTATATAAGATTGTTTTCGCTATCCTGGGTTTTTTGTTTCTCCATATAAAGTTGATTATTGTCCTCTCAAGATCTGTGAAGAATTTTGATGGGATTTTAATGGGGATTGCATTGAATCTATAAATTGCCCTTGGTAGAATTGCCATTTTTACTATGTTGATCCTCCCTATCCAAGAGCAAGGGAGATCCTTCCATTTTCTGGTATCCTCCTCAATTTCTTTCTTCATTGACTTAAAGTTCTTGTCAAATAGATCCTTTACTTCCTTGGTTAGGGTTACCCCAAGATATTTTATGCTATTTGTGGCTATCGTGAATGGTGATGCTTCTCTGATTTCCATCTCTGCTTCCTTATCCTTTGTGTATAGGAGGGCAACTGATTTTTTGGAATTGATCTTGTATCCTGCAACACTACTAAAGGTGTTTATCAGCTGAAGGAGTTCTTTGCTGGAGTTTTTGGGGTCGCTTATGTACACTATCATATCGTCTGCAAATAATGAAAGTTTAACTTCTTCCTTTCCGATTTGAATCCCTTTGATCCCCTTATGTTGTCTTATTGCTATTGCTAGAATTTCAAGCACTATATTAAAGAGGTATGGAGAGAGTGGACAACCTTGTCGTGTTCCTGATTTTAGTGGAATAGCTTTGAGTTTCTCTCCATTTAATTTGATGTTAGCTGACGGCTTGCTATAAATAGCTTTTATTATAGTTAGGAACGACCCTTGTATTCCTAATCTCTCTAAGACCTTTATCATAAAGGGATGTTGAATTTTGTCAAATGCTTTTTCAGCATCTAATGAAATGATCATATGGTTTTTTTCTTTCAGTTTATTTATATGATGGATTACATTGATAGATTTTCGTATGTTGAACCAGCCCTGCATCTCTGGGATGAAGCCTACTTGATCATAATGGATAATTTTTCTGATGTGTTCTTGGATTCGGTTTGCCAGTATTTTATTGAGTATTTTTGCGTCGATGTTCATGAGTGAGATTGGCCTGTAGTTCTCTTTCTTGGTTGTGTCTTTGTGTGGTTTTGGTATCAGAGTAACTTCAGCTTCATAAAAGGAATTTGGCAATGACTTCTCTGTTTCAATATTGTGAAATACATTAAGGAGTATAGGTATTAGGTCTTCTTGGAAGTTCTGGTAGAATTCTGCATTGAAGCCAACTGGACCTGGGCTTTTTTTGGTGGGGAGGTTTTTTATAACAACTTCTAATTCTTCGCGACTAACAGGTTTATTTAGATTGTTCACCTGGTCCTGGTTTAACTTTGGTATATGGTACTTATCTAAAAAAGTGTCCATTTCTATAACATTTTCCAATTTTGTGGCATACAGATTTTTGTAGTAAGATCTAATGATTCTCTGAATTTCCTCTGAGTCTGTGGTTATGTCTCCCTTTTCGTTTCTGATTTTGTTAATTTGCGTATTCTCTCTCCGCCGTTTGATTAGTTTGGATAGGGGTTTATCAATCTTATTGATTTTCTCCATGAACCAGCTTTTTGTTTCATTGATTCTTTGGATTGTTTTCTGTGTTTCTATTTTGTTGATTTCAGCCCTCAATTTGATTATTTCCAGTCTTCTACTTCTCCTAGGTGAGTCTGCTTCTTTTTTTTCTAAAGCTTTCAGGTGGGCTATTAAGTCTCCAATGTGTGCTTTCTCCGTTTTCTTTAAGTGGGCACTTAATGCTATGAATTTTCCTCTTAGCACTGCTTTCATAGTGTCCCATAGGTTTGAGTATGTTGAGTCTTCGTTTTCATTGAATTCAAGAAAGACTTTAATTTCTTTCTTTATTTCTTCCTTGATCCAGGTGTGGTTCAGTAGTTGACTGTCCAGTTTCCATGAGTTCATAGGCTTTCTGGGGATAGCATTGTTGTTGAATTCTAACTTTAATCCATGGTGATCTGATAAGACACAGGTGGTTACCGATATTTTTTTGTAACTGTGTAAGTTTGCTTTGTTACCGAGTATGTGGTCTATTTTCAAGAAGGTTCCATGAGCTGCAGAGAAGAAGGTATATTCTTTCCTATTTGGGTGGAATGTTCTATAGATGTCTGTTAAGTCCATTTGATTCATTACCTCCCTTAATCCTCTTATTTCTCTGTTAGGTTTCTGTCTGATTGACCTGTCCATTGGTGAGAGAGGAGTGTTGAAATCTCCTACTATTAGTGTGTGTGGTTTGATGACTGCCTTGAGTTTTAGTAACGTTTCTTTTACATAAGTGGGTGCTTTTATATTAGGGGCATATATATTCAGGATTGAGATTTCATCCTGGTGAATTGTTCCTGTTATGAGTAAAAAATGTCCATCTCCATCTCTTTTGATTGATTTTAGTTTGAAGTCAACTTTCTTAGAAATTAGTATGGCCACACCTGCTTGTTTCTTAGGTCCGTTTGCTTGATAAACCTTTTCCCAGCCCTTTACTCTGAGTAGATGTCTGTCTTTGTGTTTGAGGTGTGTTTCTTGTAAGCAGCAGAATGTTGGATCCTGTTTTCGTATCCAATCTCTTAGCCTGTGCCTCTTTATAGGTGAGTTGAGTCCATTGATATTAAGTGATATTAATGACCAGTGGTTGTTAACTCCGGTCATTTTTCCTTTCTTTCTTTCTTTCCTTTGGTAGTAGAGTTTGTGTGTTTCCCTTCTGCAAGTTGTGCTGGTGAAGGGTCTTTAGATGTCTGAGTTATTGTGGGCATTGTTGGACTCCTTGGTTTGTGATTTTCCTTCTATTACTTTCTGAAGGGCTGGATTTGTAGCTACGTATTGTTTAAATTTGTTTTTATCCTGGAAAACTTTGTTTTCTCCATTTATAGTGAACGAAAGCTAGGCTGGGTATAGTAGTCTGGGCTTGCATCCATGGTCTCGTAGTTTCTGCAGTATATCTATCCAGGACCTTCTGGCTTTCATGGTTTCCATAGAGAAATCAGGTGTAAGTCTGATAGGTTTACCTTTATAGGTAACTTGACCTTTTTCCTTTGCAGCTCTTAATATTCTTTCTTTATTCTGTATGTTTTGTGTTTTGATTATTATATGACGAGGAGATGTTTTTTTTTTTTTGATCCAGTCGATTTGGTGTTCTGTATGCTTCTTGGACCTTCAAAGGAATATCTTTCTTAAGGTTGGGAAAGTTTTCTTCTATAATTTTATTAAATATATTTTCTGGACCATTGAGGTGTACTTCTTCTCCTTCTTCTATCCCTATTATTCTTAGGTTTGGTCTTTTTATTGTGTCCCAGATTTCCTGAATGTTTTGTGATGAGAATTTGTTGGTTATGCTGTTTTCTTTGATGAGAGTGTTTATTTTCTCTATGGTATCTTCAGTGTCTGAGATTCTTTCTTCTATCTCTTGTAATCTGTTGGTGGTACTTGTCTCTGTAGTTCCTGTTCGTTTATTCAAATTTTCCATCTCCATCCTTCCCTCGGTTTGTGTTTTCTTTATTACTTCCACTTCATTCTTCAAGTCTTGAACCGTTTCCCTTACCTGTTTGATTACTTTTTCTTGTTTCTCTTGGTTTTCTTGGGTATCTTTGAGATATTTATTCATTTCCTCTACCTTTTTGTTTGTAATCTCTAATTGGTTGTGGCAGTTTTTCACCTCCTGTTTAAGGTCCTCTATTATTTTCATAAAATTCACTTTTGAGTCGAATTCTACTAATTCTTCTGTATTAGGGTTTAGACTTCTCATTTCGGGATTCCTGGATCCTGGTGATGTCACGTTGCCTTTCAAGTTGTTGGGGGAATTCTTGCATTGCCGCCTGCCCATCTTTTCCTTCAAATGGAGCCAGGAGAGGCCTGATGTCTTGGACCAGTCTTTGCTGTGACTAACTCTCTAGGTGTATCTCCTCAGTGTAGGGGCAGGAACCGTTCCCTTCCAGGTGAACTCCTCAACACCAAAACATGGATGCGTAGTATTCCAATGACCCGCGTAAAGAAGGCCGAATGCAAGGGGTCGGGCGGGGTCCAGTAGAACACAGGCGACACTGCAGTACAAGCTGGAGGTGCCTGCGCTCCCTTTCGGGGGTTGCTGAGGCCTGCCCGCTGCTCTGGTTTGGTAGACTTAGTGTAGGGGCGTTTGTGCTCTCTACCGGGACCGTCCGCCCCAGGATAGTACACACTCACCCATCCCGATGAAACTTCTTGGCACCTACACAGGAACTCCTGGATGCCCCAATGAGCCAGGGACTAAGGGAAGTAGGGCGCAGGCAGAGCAGGTCCAGCAGATCACAGCAGAGACTGCAGCCCCAGCAGCAAGGGCCCGCTTTCCCTGGCGGGGACCTTGAGGCCTGCCCTCTGGTCAGGGACTCACTGCTCTGGGTTGGTAGCCTTAGTGAAATGGCAGGAAACTGTTCCACAGCTAAGGACCTTGCAGACAAGGCAGGTTTGAGGGTGGGGGTGGGGGCGGGTGTGTAGGAGAGCAAGCCCTGCAGCAGGAGCTGGGGGAGGGGTGTTTGTGCTCTCTACCTGGACACTCACCCGTCCCGATGAAACTTCTCGGCACCTACACAGGAACTCCTGGATGCCCCAATGAGCCAGGGACTAAGGGAAGTAGGGCACAGGCAGAGCAGGTCCAGCAGATCACAGCAGAGACTGCAGCCCCAGCAGCAAGGGCCCGCTTTCCCTGGCGGGGACCTTGAGGCCTGCCCTCTGGTCAGGGACTCACTGCTCTGGGTTGGTAGCCTTAGTGAAATGGCAGGAAACTGTTCCACAGCTAAGGACCTTGCAGACAAGGCAGGTTTGGGGGTGGGGGTGGGGGCGTGTGTGTAGGAGAGCAAGCCCTGCAGCAGGAGCTGGGGGAGGGGTGTTTGTGCTCTCTACCGGGACAGTCCGTCCCAGGATAGCACACACTCACCCGTCCCGATGAAACTTCTCGGCACCTACACAGGAACTCCTGGATGCCCCAATGAGCCAGGGACTAAGGGAAGTAGGGCGCAGGCAGAGCAGGACCAGCAGATCACAGCAGAGACTGCAGCCCCAGCAGCAGGGGCCCGCTTTCCCTGGCGGGGACCTTGAGGCCTGCCCTCTGGTCAGGGACTCACTGCTCTGGGTTTGTAGCCTTAGTGAAAATGTCCATCTCCATACTTACCATACTTCCATCTCCATACTTACCATACTTCCATCTCCATACTTACCTTGTTTTTTTCTTCTATACTTCCATTTCATTCTTCAAGTCTTGAACCGTTTCCCTTACCTCTTTGATTGCTTTTTCTTGTTTCTCTTGGTTTTCTTGGGTATCTTTGAGAAATTTATTCATTTCCTCTACATTTTTGTTTGTAATCTCTAATTTTTTATGGCAGTTTTTCACCTCTTGTTTAAGGTCCTCTATTATTTTCATATAATTCAATTTTGAGTCAAATTCTTCTAATTCTTCTGGAGTAGGGTATACAATTCTTCTTATTTTAGGGTTCCTGGATTCTGGCAATGTCATGTTGCCTTTCAGGATGTTTTGAGGAATTCTTGCATTGGTGCCTGCCCATCTCTTCCTTCAGATGGAGCCTGGAGAGGCGTGGTGTCTTGGTCCAGTCTTTGCTGTGACTGACTCCCTGGGTGTATCACCTCAGTGTAGGAGCAGGAGCCGTTCCTTTCCAGATGGATTCCTCAGCACCAAAACATGGACACCTTATAGTCCAATGACCCGAGGACAAAATGGCGAATGTGGGGTGTAGTGTGGTATCGAGTAGAACACGGGAGACCCTGCAGCCAAAGCTGAAGGTTCATTTGCTCCCTTCGGGGGTCCTTGAGGCCTGTCTGGCAGGCAGGCACTCACCACTCTGAGTGGGTAGACTTAGTGTAGGAGCATGAAACTCTTCCTCAGCAAAGGACCTTGCAGACAAGGCAGGCTTGGGGATGATCGTGGGTAGGAAAGAAAGTCCTGCAGCACGAGCTGGGGGAGGGGGTTTGTGCTCTATTCCAGGACAGTCAGCCCCTGGATAGCACACACTCACCCGTCCAGATGGAATTCCTCAACACCTATACAGGGATGCCTGGTAGCCCAATGAGCCAGGGACAATAGGGAGAATGTGACAGAGAGGGTGGTGCTCAATAGAGCACAGGAGACCCTGCAGCCCCAAGCTGAATGTTCCTGTGGTCCCTTGTTTGGAACATTCTGGCCTGCCTGGTAGGCAGGCACTCACTGCTCTGGTTGGGTAACCTTAGTGTAGGAATGGGAAAACTGTTCTTGAAGAGAGAACTTAAGAGACAGCAAGGCAGGCTTCAGGGGGTAGATGGGGGCTGGGTCATGTGTAAGAAAAGGGGCCCTGCAGCAGGAGCTGGGGGAGGGTGATTTGTGCTCTCTTCCAGGAGAGTCAGCACCTAAATTGCACACCCTAACCCATCCAGAAGGAACTCCTCAGTACCTAAACAGGGATGCCTGGTAACCCATGAGCAGGCAAAAAAAGGAAACAAGCCTACTTGATTGTAAAGCATAATTTTTAAATGTGATCTTGGATTCTGTATGGCAAAATTTTATTGAGAATTTTTGCATCAATGTTAATGAGTGATATTGGTCGGTAATTCTCTTTCCTGTTTTGGTCATTGTGTGGTTTTGGAATCAGAGTGACTGTCAATTCAAAAGAAGAGTTTGGGAATAGCTAGAAACCAATTATGACTGAGTACATCCTATTTTCATCTTTTCGGGTCTGGGAAACCTCACTCAGAAAAGTGTTTTCTATTTCCATGCATTTGCATGCAAAATTCAAGAAGTCATTGTTTTTTACCACTGAGTAGTGCACTACTGTGTATATTTTCCACACTTTGTTTATCCATTCTTACATGGAAGGGCATCTAGGTCATGTCCAGATTCTGGCTATTACAAATAATGCTGCTATGAACATAGTTGAACAAATGATTTTGTAATATGATAGGGAATCTCTTGGGTATATTCCCCAGTGTGGTATTGCTTGGTCCTTGGTTAGGTTGATCCCAAATTTCCTGAGAAACCGCCACACTGATTTCCAATGTGGTTGGACATCTTTGCTATCTGACCAGCATTTGATGAGGGTACCCCTTCCTCCACAACCTCTCCAGCAAAGGCTATCATTAGTGTTTTTGATTTTAGCCATTTTGACAGGTGTAAGATGATATCTCAAAATTGTTTTGATTTGCATTTCCCTGATTGCTAATGAGGTTGAGCAGGACCTTAAGTGTCTTTTGGCCAATTAAACTTCTTCTGTTGAGAATTCCCTGTTAGTTCAGTGCCCCATGTTTTATTTGAGTTAATTAGCATTTTAAAGTCTAGGTTTTTGATTTCTTTATATATTTTGGAGATCAGATCATTGTCTGTTGCAGGGTTGGTGAAGATCTTCTCCCTGTCAGTGGGTTGCCATTTTGTCTTAGTGACAGTGTCCTTTGTTTACAGAAGCTTATCAGTTTAAGGAGGTCCCAATTATTCAATGTTGCCTTTATCATCTGTGTTGCTGGGGTTATACATAGGAAGCAATCTCCTGTGCCCATATGTTGTAGGGTACTTTCCACTTTCTCTTCTCAGGTTCAGTGTGTTCAGATTGATATTGAGGTCTTTGATCCATTTGGACTTGAGTTTTGTGCATGGTGATAGATATGGGTTTATTTTCATTCTTCTACTGGTTGACATCGAGTTCTGCCAGCACCATTTGTTGAAGATGCTTTCTTTCTTCCATTGTATACTTTTAGCCACTTTATAGAAAATGAGGTTTTCAGATGTTTGTGGGTTAAAATCAGTATCTTCTATATTATTCCATTGGTCGAATTCTATGATTTTATGCCAATACCATGTTGTTTTTATTACTGTAGCTCTGTAATAGAGTTTGGAGTCAGAAATGGTAATGCCTCCAGACATTTTTTTATTGTATAAGATTATTTTGGCTATCCAGGATTTTTTGTTTTTCCATATAAATTTGATTAATGTCCTCTCAATATCTGTCAAGAATTTTGATGGGCCGGGCGATGGTGGCGCACGCCTTTAATCCCAGCACTTGGGAGGCAGAGGCAGGCGGATCTCTGTGAGTTCGAGACCAACCTGGTTTACAGAGCTAGTTCCAGGACAGGCTCCAAAGCCACATAGAAACCCTGTCTCAAAAAACCCAAAAAAAAAGTATTTTGATGGGATTTTGATGGGGATTGCATTGAATCTATGAATTGCCTTTGGTGGAATTGCCATTTTTACTATGTTGATGCTCCCAATCAAAGACCAAGGGAGATCCTTCCATTTTTGGTATCCTCTTCAATTTCTTCCTTCAATTCCTTAAAGTTCTTGTCAAAGAGACCTTTCACTTTCTTTTGTTAGAGTTACCCCAAGATATTTTATGCTGTTTGTGGCTACGTGAAAGGTGATGCTCTCAGTGGGTACTAGGACTTGGGTATATCTCTTTTATGTCCTGGTTCCCTACTCTACAGTGTTTTCACATGTTCTCATTACAAAGACTATGTTACTTAGCAAGAGGCACTGCATTTTAGGTAACCATGTGATATTTGTTTTCCTTTGTTAAATGGTATCTTTAATGCATTTGAGAAAAAGGAAATGAAATGCTATTTCAATATCTTAAATATGCCTTAATCCTTGGTCATCTTTCCTTCTGAGGGTTGGTTTTGTGTTAATTTCATGTGTGTACTTGCAAAATGTCATGGTTTCATTCCGTTTGCTGTGACAAAGCATCGTGACAAACAAGCAAGCCAAAAGCATCATGAGAAAAACAACTTAAGGGAGAGAAAAGGTTTAATTTGGTTCACCATTTCAGAGGGATTGGTTCAATAGCTTTGGGAATGGCATAGCAACAGGAGTGTGAGGCTGACTGGCCACATTGCCTCAACAGTTAGGAGGCAGAGAGAGAAGAGGAAGTTGGGTGATTCTATAGATTCTTAGAGCCTATCTTCAGTGGCATACTTCCTCCAACAATCCTATGCCTCCTAAAGGTTTTGCAACCTCTTTAAAGAGCAGCACATGTTGCCGATAAAATGTTCAAATATGGGAGCTTATGGGGGACATTTCTCACTCAAACCACAATAAGTTCTATGACAGTAGCTTCCAGAAATAACCAGTAAAAACTATTATCACCCATGATGGGCAGCTTCTCATACTCAGGGAGAGATAAATATTAACTCATGCACAACTTGAAGATGGCCTCTGTAACTTTAAGCTGTCATAACTACATGCACAACATATAGGCATCAGGTAGATTCATAAATATGCAACCTTGAAAGTCTAATCAATATTAATACTTTAAAGTGTTTTAACCCCATGTAAGGATCCTTCTTTGAAGAAGCTGGTCTGTGGGAGAAGAAGAGGCGACAAGTTGAATTACAGGAAAATGTCAGCAATGAAATGTGATAGGTAAGTGAGATGATAGTTGGTTACCTCAACTTAGACATTTTGTAATGTTTACCTGCATTAAGACATTTACCCTGTAAATTTATCTGTGGTTATACTTTAATAAAGCTGAGTAAAATTGAAAAAATGAAAGTATGCACTATCATCATTAGAACAAAAAAAGACATTGGCCTCTTTCAATAAGTTAAATTCTGGCAGATTGCTAGAGTAGGAAAATTAAGCCTTTACTGTTTTATCAGCTGTCAGCTGTCATGCTTTGGTCATCATGGCCTAGAATCTGTTCTTGTTATAGGCTTATTAAAGTAAGCTAGGGGTTTATTATTAAAGTGAATTCTGGAAAGAATCTCTTGGGCCATCTTTGTATTTTTTATTAAATATCCTACCCTCGGCTTGTTAAGGAATTTTATTTTTTTTACACGACAGTAAACTGGGCCCTGGAAGCTCAGTTTTCCTGCTGCTCAATTGTTTTTATTTTACAAATTTTTTAATTTACAATGTTTGTTCATAAGAGGGGAGAAATTGTCAGGATATTTGAGACAGAGTCTCAGAGGGTTCTCATTTCCTTCTTTTTCTTCTGTTTACATTTTTATTGATTATTTGGGAATCTCACATTATGTGCCTCCATGGTGCTCACCTCCCAGTCTTCCCATGTCTACTTCCTGTCCACCATGATCTCCCCACTTCAAAAAAGACAAATCTATTGTGTATTGAATGTATATTCACTGAAATGGTAAAATTCTTAGTGGCCAAGTTCCCAAAGGGAATGAGTCTTTCTCAGCCTATATCCATGCCTGAAACCATTCATCAGCTGAGCAAAGCTTTGCAGTGGCTGGGATGGGGCGGGACTAGATGTCCTGCACCCATGCTACTGCCTGTATTGCCTGCACTGAGGGGCAGAGCAGGCTCTCCCATACTCACGGGCATTAACATGGCTTCAGACATCAACTCTGACCATGGGCTTCCTCATGGTCTTTGATGGTAAACTTGGACCACAGACATCAACCTGGGTGTTGGCCATATCAGAACCCTAGGGACTGCATGGACCATGTCCCTCAAACATGGTCTCAGGTGGTTACACATGCCACTCACACAGGCTTGGTGCACCAAGACAGCAGAGCCTGAGGACATCACCAAGGCATTGGACAGTAGCACAGACTGTGTAGGTTCATGTGGATCTCAGGCTTCATCTCTGTCTGGGAAAGCAGCATGAACCTCTAACACCAACACAGCCTCTTGTGCTATCGTGGACCACACTGGTCCTTCGAGGAGGTCCAATCCAGAAGATGAATGTTGCCTCACGTCAGGCCTCCATTGTTGCCCAGAGCCCGGAGGAACTGCTGCCTGGCAACAGCTTGAAGGCTGTTGTATATCATGCTGTACTTGAACCTTTTGTGCCTACCCTGCCTCCAAACTAAGCATCCCCTGCCTCAGCCTCTCAAATGTTAGGATTATAGATATGACCCACCATGTCCAACAAAGCAGACTGGCCATTTTTTCTTCATTTTTAGGGTAGAACCTCGATCTTATACATACTAGACAAATTCTTAGCTTCATCCTCAGACCAGAGAACTTGGTTTATTTTATAGATTGATTTTATTTTTATTTTATATGTGACTGTTTTACCTGGATGTATATTCTGGGTGAAGTGCCCAAAGTGCAGAAGAGGGTACTGGAGCCTTTGGAACTGGAGTGATGATTGCTAGCCTCCATTTGGGGGCTGAGAGCCAAACCAGGGTCCTCTGGAAATGCCATTATGTACTCTTAACCTCTGAGCCATCTCTCCGGCTTCGAAGAAAGGTTCTTTTAATTGAATTTTCTGTTTATTTCATGCACAGGTTAGCAACTCCAAAGTCTTAGAAATGAAAAACTTGCTTTCAGTAGATGACTGTACAGTTTCCATGAGTTTGTAGGCTTTATGGGGGTAGCATTGTTCTTGAATTCTAGCTTTAATGCATGGTGATCTGATAAGATACAGGTGGTTACAGATATTTTTTGTAACTGTGGATGTTTGCTTACTTGGAAGTAAAGTCATAACTGTTGATTTGCTGAATGGCATTTATTAACAATGTAAAGTCAAAATATCCCAATTACACAATCTGGAAATGTTCAGTAATCGAAATATAAAATAAATATTTGCACCATTTCTTTAAAAAAAAATTTGTGTGTTTGCCTTCTTCGAGTTGCGCTGGTGAAGGGTCTCTAGTTGTCAGAGATATTGTGGTCATTGTTGGACTGCTTGGTTAGGTTTTTTCGCTTCCCCTCTGCCTCCCATTTCCCTCCGCCTCTGCCTGCCCCCTCCACCTCCCACCACTTCTCTTCTCCTCCCTCTCCAGTCCCAAGAGCAGTCAGGGTTCCCTGCCCTGTGGAAATTCCAAGGTCCTCCCCACACTATCCAGGTTTAGGAAGGTGAACATCCAAACTGACTAGGCTCCTACAAAGCCAAACTTGAAGTAGGATCAAAATCTCGTGCCACTGTCCTTGGCCACTAACATCAACTCTCATTGTCTGCCATGTTCAGAAAGTCCGGTTTTATCCCATGCTTTTTCAGTCACAGTCCAGCTGGCCTTGGTGAGATCCCAATAGATTGGCCCCACTGTCTCAGTGGGTGGGTGCACCCCTCGTGGTCCTGACTTCCTTGTTCATGTTCTCAGTCCTTCTGCTCTTCATTAGGACCTTGGGAGCTCAGTCTGGTGTTTCAGTGTGTGTCTCTGTCTCTCTCTCCATCCATCGCTAGATGAAGCTTCTATGGTGATATGCAAGATTCACCACTATGGCTATAGGATAGGTTCATTTCAGGTTCCCTATCCTCAGGTGCCCAAGGAACTAACTGGGGACATTGCCCTGGGCACCTGGTTGCCACTCCAAGTTCAAGTCTTTTGCCAACCCTTATGTGGTTCTCTTAACTAAGATATGAGTTCCCTGTTCCCCTGTCCAAACTTCCTATATCCCCAATCATCCCGTTTCCTCAAGATCCCCTCATCCTCTCCTTCACACTTTTCTCTCCCCATCTCCCCTCACCCCCATCCCACCCCACCCCCAATATTTTAAATTTTTGCCCGGCAATCCTGTCTATTTCCCATAGCCAGGAGGATACTATATGATTTTCCTTGGGTTTACCCACTTGTTAGCTTCTTTAGGATCACAAATTATAGACTCAGTGGCCCCTATCAATGGCTAGAAACCAATGATGAGTGAGTACATCCCATGATCTTCTTTTTGGGTCTGGGTTACCTCACTCTTGATAGTATTTTCTATTTCCATCCATTTGCATGCAAAATTTGAGAAGTCATTGTTTTTTACTGCTGAGTAATACTTTAATGTATATATATTCCACACTTTCTTCATCCATTCTTCCATTGAAGGACATATAAGATGCTTCAAGGTTCTGGCTATTACAAATAATGCTGCTATGAACATAGCTGAACAAATGCTTTTGTCTTGAACAAATGCTTTTGTCATATGATAGGGCACCTTTTGGGTATATTGCCAAGAGTGGTATTGCTGGGTCCAGGGGTAAGTTAATCCTAATTTTTCTGAGAAACTGCCACACTGATTTCCAAAGTGGTTGCAAAAGTTTGCAGTCCCACCAGCAATGGATGAGGGTACCCCTTTCTCCACAATCTCTCCAGCAAAGGCTATCCTTGGTGTTTTTGATTTTAGCCATTCTGACAGGTGTAAGATGATATCTCAAAGTTGTTTTGATTTGCATTTCTCTGATAGCTAAGGAGGTTGAGCATGACCTTAAGTATCTTTTGGCCATTTGAAATTCTTCTCTTCAGAATTCTCTGTTCAGTTCAGTGCCCCATTTTTTAATTGGGTTAATTATCATTTTAACTTCTAGTTTCTTGAGTTCTTTATATATTTTGGAGATCAGACCTTTGTCTGTTGAGGGGTTGGTGAAGATCTTCTCCCAGTCAGTAGGCTGCCTTTTTGTCTTAATGACAGTGTCCTTTGCTTTACAGAAGCTTCTCAGTTTCAGGAGGTCCCATTTATTCAGTGAGCCCTCAATGTCTGAGCTGCTGGGGTTATACATCTTGGGGATATTTCTATAATTAGGTTAAGAATTTTATTTGTTCTTTTGAGTCACACTAGGTAGGGCTGCTTACTTTTCATGACTTGTACTATTTGGAGATGTTTCCATAATTAGATTGGGAATATTATTTGTTCTTTTTGAGTCACACTAGGTGGGACTGTTATTTATGATATTTTAAGTATTTATCTCTTTTAACTATTATCAGCAAACAGTACATAATTATGACTTGGCTTTCATTTTTGTACTACTAATAGTACCAAGATGTGTTTAATAGACCTTTTTTCCTACATGATGCATTGTAGATCCAGGCTGTGTGCTGACATAAGTGTTTTGTTTACAGCTAATCACTTTGCAAGGGGAGGTCATCAGGTTTTGTGTTTGTTTTAAAAAGTGGTTTTTTAGCTTTACTTATTTTCCATTTGTAGGGCTACATCTCTGATTTGACCCAATAGTTTCTACTTCAGTATACCTGTGCTATAGCCACAACTTGTTATTTCTGTTTTCTGTAAGTTTATTCCACACAGCATCACTTGAAAGGGAAATCAGTTGGATAAGTGAGTTAAGGAGTGGTGGCATGCCTAAGACCCTAAGCAATAGAGGTGAGGCGGCCAGATCTTGACTTGCCCTCTAACCAGACTCATGATTATCATAAATATCACCATAGAACCTTCATCCAGCAATTAATGGCAACAGAGGAAGAGATCCACATTGGAGCACTGGACTGAGCTCCCAAAGTCCAGTTGAAGAGTTTAAAGTTGTTTTCTTCTACTTCTTTTGGGTTAGGATTATCAAGTCTTCCTGTTGTGTGACCACTGGGTTCTGGTGTTACCATGTTGCTTTTTAGGTTGTTGGAGGGATTCTTACTTTGGCACCTACCCATCTAGTCCTTCAAATGAGGCCTGCAGTGTTTTTGTGTCTTGGTCCAGTCCTTGAAGTGGCTGTCTGAGTGTTTGGGAGTTTTTCTTGATATGCTTTACTGTCCCTGTCTGTCTCAGAAGTTTCTGAGGTCTCTATATGCCTGCTCTCTCAGTCTTCTTTCCTGTTGTGTTCTCTTGGTGCTCTCTTAATCCCCTCAGTGTTGTAGCAAGCTCTTGGTCCCCTCAGTATTATAGCAAGCTTTCAACTCTTAGGCAGCGTGTGGCTAGTACCTTGGGGGGTGTCCCATGGGTGGGATTGGGTTTGAGGGGATCCTAGCCACAGCAAACTCCCTGCTGGCTGGCTAGAAAAGCCGAGGGATTTGGGGAGGGGCCTGGAGTTTTGTCCCACTGGGGAGGTCCTAGAGAGTAGGGCATCCTGCCATGTGACTATTCACTCACCTCTTAAGTCCCCTCAGTATTGGAGCAAGCTGTGTTTTAAAGTCCATCCCAAGTTGCAGGAGGATAGCCTTTATTATTTTTTAAAAATATTATTTTTAAAAAAGATTTATTTTATTTGTATGTGTGTCTTGAGTATGTACCGGCTGTGTGTTGGTGTCTTTTGGCATGGTGAGAAGAGTTCAGATATCCTGGAACTGGAGTTACATGTCCATGAACTTACTCATGGGGCTGCTGTAATCCAAACCGAGGTCTCCTAGAAGAGCAGCAAGTACTCAGTGCAAAGCTATCTTCTCAGCCCCACCTTGAGTACATTGTTTTACAAAAAGTTAAACTGTAATCTTTACTATGTTAGTAATAAATTAAAGAACTAGGAGTTTTTTACATTTATTTCCACACACAGGTTGGGGGGAGAGAAAGAGAGAAAGAGAAAGAGAGAGAGAGAGAGAGAGAGAGAGAGAGAGAGAGAGAGAGAGCACAATACCAAGCTAATTTATAAAAGAAAGCATTTTACAGTTTCAGAGGGTTAGTGCATCACTGTGACTCTGGAGTCTCCAACATCTTGGATCTTTAGTACAAATCCAAGCTTCTTTTTCTCAGCTTTATATGATGGCCTCTATGAGCCTGCAAGCCACATGCCATCAGGGCTGTAACATTTTTCTCTCAACTAATGAGAAAGATTTCACAACCTCTTAACTCCAGTATTTTGGATTCTAAAGTCAGGCAAGTATTGTTGTACATTTTGGATGGAATATGGATCTCTCATTGGATTCCATTTGTATAAACTTTGAACTCTTGGTGTTTTCCTTTGTTGAATAAGCTTTACTTTGTTTTTGGAGTAGATTCTCTAGGGATTTTCTTTTTACATGTTTCATGGTTATCTAGGTGGGATCTTTACCTTCATTCCATTTCTCTGTACCTCTTTCAGCACAGACCTAGGTGCAGGCATTTTATTTCCTGTTCTTCCTTTTTCTTCTCAGATTGTGCATTTGTATTTCTCTTTGCTCTGTTTGCACTTTTCTTTCTTTCTTTCTTTCTTCCTTCCTTCCTTCCTTCCTTCCTTTTTTTTTTGGGGGGGGACAGTGTTTCTTTGTAGCTTTGGAGCCAGTAGTTGGGGTTTTAGCTCAGTGGTAGAACACTTGCTTAGCAGTTTTTCATTTTAGATCTGCATTAAGAATGATTACTAATAACCATGAGTCAATACAGTCTTGAATGAAATCTCTGCCAATAATATTGTTCCAAAACTCTTCAATTTAGCCTCAAGCAGGTTCTTAGAACAAGGGCCAAAAGCAGCCATATTGTTGGCTAAAACATTACAAGAATTGTCTTTATTCCAGTTTCTTTTTAATTTTTTTTATTTTTTTATAAATAATACCATTCAAAATTTGCACTTCCTCCCCTCCTCCCATTTCCCTCCTACTCCCCCACTCACTCTTCCCCTTATCTGCCAATCCTAAGAGTGCAGGGTACCCTGCCCTTTGGGAAGGCCCTCCCCCCTCCATCCAGGCCTAGGAAGGTGTGCATTCAAACAGACTAGGATCCACAAAAGCCAGTATATGCAGTAGAGACAAATCTCAGTGCCATTATCATTTCTTCTCAGTCAGCCCCCATGCATCCAGCTGGATTTAGTTCAGGCACACTGTCTCAGTGGGTGGACCAACCCTGCCTGGTCCTGATGTCCTTACTCATCTTCTCCCTCCTTCTGCTCTTCAACTGGATCTTTGGAGCTCAGTCTAATGCTCTGCTGTGGGTCTCTGTCTCTATCTCCATGTATCTCTGGAAGGTTCTATGGTGATATTCACGATAATCATCAGTGTGAGTATGGGACAAGGCCAGTTCAGGCACCCTCTCATCTACTGCCCAAGGACCTAGCTGGAGATATCCCCGTGGACACCTGAGAATCCATCTAGAGCCAAGTTTCTTGCCAACCCTAAAATGGCTCCCTTAATTAAGATATCATCTTCTCTGCTCCCATATCCACCCTTCCTCCATCGCAACCATCCCACTCTCCCAAGCTCTCCCTAATTCTTCCCTTCTCCCTTTTCTCTCCAACCTCCCCTTCATCCCACCCCATCCCCACGTTCCCAACTTTTGCCCAGTGCTCTTGTCTGCTTCCAGTTTCCAGGAGGATCTATATGTTTTTCTTTGGATTCACTTTATTCCAGTTTCTAATACTGTTTCACCCTGAAACTTCTTGAACTGGGCCTCTATAATCCACATTGCTCTCAGTACTACTGTCTTCAAAGCTCTTGTAGCATTTTTAAGCCCCACTTAAAACATTCAACCACTTCCCTCATGCAAAGTTCCCAAGTCAACATTCCTCTAACAAGCAGCTTGACCAGTCCTGTCACAGCAATACCATGTAACAACTTTATCATAGTTACTTTTCTATTGTAAAGAGACACCATGATGAAGGCAGCTTATAAAAGAAAACATTTAATTGGGGACTTGCTCATGGTCAGAGAGTGAGTCCATGACCATCACGTCATGAGGCATGGCAGCACACAGGCATGACACTGGAGAGTAGCTGGGAGTTTTAACCTGATTTACAAGTTGGTAGCAGAGGTGGTAGAGGGAGGGGCTGACCTGTCTTAGGCTTCTGAAATCTCAAAGTCCACCTCCTGTGAAACACCTGTCCAACGATATCACATCTAATCTTTCTCAAAATGGTTCCACTAACTAGGGATCAAGCATTTAAATATAGGAGCTTTTATGGGACCATTCTCTTTCAAACCAACACATTAATCAAAATACTATTTTATTACCCAAATTGCTCAATATTATATGATTAAGAAACAGCAAAGCAGATTCAGAGACTACTAGAGAAAAGAAATATATATTATAAGCATTATAAGCAAATTCTAAAACTGTACAGAGATATCTTGCTGCCTGAACAGTAACCCAAAGTTCTTCTGTAACATCGGGAAATTTTTCTTCAGCCTACAGGCCCATTGTATCTGGCAGACTTTTCCATGAAGCAGTGAATTTGAAATGCTGTTTTGCCTCTATTGGCAGTTTGTCAGTCACTTTCTTCTGTGTCCTGCAGAATGTCTGGAACATTTCATGAAGCAGGAACCCTGAAGGACTAAGGAGACATTTTTATGGTGTTGGTTTTCTTCTACTTTATGCAAGTTACAGGGATCAAACTCAGGTTGCCACGCCTTGGTGGCAAAAACCTTTGCCTTTTGAGCCCTCTTATATTTTCACTGGAATAAGGGAATAGACTTCCTCCCTTATTCTGAAGAACCACAGAAAAGGCCTTTTTCTTAGTGGGGCATGAGAATGTTTGCAGTTGGAGTATGGAAGGATGTTTTGCACACATTTTCTCTGTCTCTGTCTCTTCAGAAAACTACCCTTGTTGAGGGACCAGGTGTATGCCAAGTTTGCCTATTTAGTATTGGGAGTGATAAGCCAGAGAAAATGAGGGGGTTGTCTGAGTTTCCTACCGGACTCAGGCATTGAGATCCAGTATGGTGTTTTCCAGCAGAAGTTTCTTTTCAATTCTATTTTGTTTCTAATTGCCGTTTCATAAGAGGTCTCTTCAGGTACTTAATGCTCTTTGGGCTTCCCCTCCGGAGAAGTACTTTATATGTTTATTATTTGTTTATCTTAAAGTTTTTCTGAGGTCTATATTTGAACTTAATATGCAGCCCATGCTGGCCTGGGACTCAGGATCCTTTCCCCTCAGTCTCTCAAGTGCTAGGATTACAAGCATTTGCCACCAGTGTCCAGTGCTGAGCAATACTCTAGCCTGAGATGTATTTGAACAACATCAACTTTGATCCACTGGGAAGTGTACTTTGTGGTATACTTTTTCCCTCTTGGTAATTGTCTCCTTCTTGTTCATGGGTGATCTCTTGAGGCTGAGTGAAACTGGTGTGGTTGAAGACTGAGTCAGAGGAGCTGAGGGGGGATGCCCAGGAGAACTCTTCATCCAAACTGTAAATACACATTGATGCAGAGTGATAGGGGGAGGACTTGTGTATTGTAGTGGTGAGCTGCGGGCCTCTTCCCACAGCCAGGCTCATGGCTGCCTGGCTAGCTCATGCCCCAAAATAACGACACACACACACAGTATTCTTTTAAACACTGCTTGGTCCATTAGCTCTAGCCGTTACAGGCTAAATCTCATATCCTGCAATGAGTCAGTTCCCATGAGCTCTGTCACTGTGATCTCATATTGATAACCTATTCAGTGTTCACGTCCAGGACGTTGAGTTTTAATTTTTGTCCTAATCTGATAAAGAAAAAAGATGAGGAGAATAGAGGAGCCTGATGTAAGTCCTCAAAATGGATCATTTGAAAAGTAAGACTGCCTGCCTCCATGTGTGCTTCCAACCTTTATTAGCAAATCCATCCTTCCAAATATTAGCTATACACAACCCAAGTGTCCAGCACACTACAAACCACAGTTTAAACCTAACTGCTATGATTTCTGGAACAATTGCTGTCCCATCTATGTCTCATAACAACACAGCAAGGTATGTAAGAATGCCCCACACACCCCCTTACAGGAATTTCAGGACCCCAAAGAGGCAGCAAGTTATCTTTATAGGAAATACAAATGTTTCTTCAGGGACAAAATGATGTACATTAAAAAACAGATTGGTGTACTCACTACGATTGTATGTGATATGATGCACACAGGATATTGGTTCTGAATACTTGGCCCTCAGGAGGTTTTTGAGGTTGTGGAGAACCAGAACCTTGCTGGAGGAATTGGTGTCTGAAAGGATTAGCCTTGATGTATCAGGGCATCTTTCATTGGTCCCCAATGTTTACTGATTTCCTTACAGGGAACTAGAAGCCTCCAACTCCTGCTGCCATGGCTTCTGCAACATGAACAGTGAGAACTTCCTCCACACCCGGGTTGTTTTAATCACATAAGAAGGTGTAAGTCAGAAGCAATGTAACACACCAGTTTAGAATTATGATTCATAAAATGGTTATTTCTTTTAAGGGGCTCCTGCAACACACCTATTTGGAAATAGCAGCAAAATTTACCAGTATGTGACAAAAACCTATTTTAGTTTATCTTTCCGGAGACAGGATCTGATCTCTAGAGTGGTTCCCAGAAAGCCTTGGGGTGACCCCAACGAGGACCTTGGGCAGGTGAGCTGTGGGTGCCTGCACTGTGCCATTTCCCTAGGCACTACCGGTGTATTGTCCCATAATCAGACTGATGACTATCTTGAATATCACCATAGAACTGTTGTACAGAAAAGGATGGAGATAAAGACAGGGACCCACATCAGAAAACTAGACTGAGCTTCCAAGCTCCAGTTGAAGAGCTGAAGGGGAGAGAATAAGAGCACAGAACTAAGGAATACAAGGGCTTGGTCCACCCACTGAGACACTGTGTCTGAGCTAATGGGAGGTCAACAAAACCAGCTGTGCTGGGACTGACAGAGCATGGGATCAAAGTGGAAGCATTATATATAGATGCATACCTTCCTCAATCTGGATGGAGGGGGGGCATGGGATTCCCACAGGTCAAGGTACGCTGCCCTGTATAAGGACTGGATTTGAGTGGAGAGGATTGGTGGTTGCATGAGTAGTTAGGGGGAGGAGGAAAGGAAGTGGAAATTTGAAATTTATTATTTATGAAGTAAGAAAAAAATCAATAGAAGATAACCAATGGAGAGATGGGATCTAAGAAAAAAAAACTTTCATGTGAGTTGTTGACTCAGACACCAAAGACTTTTTCAGAAAAATAAGATACAGGGACTGAGTTGCTTGGGTAAGAGTGTGACTTGAGTAATTGGGAAGATGAGTGGGGGCTTATTTTGGGTCCCCTGGTGGCTGTATACAGCTTTTGAGGAGCTGAATGCTGGATGTTTCTGTGGGTAAATAGGGAAGTAACAAGCTTGTGAGGGGATTTCTGACATAAGTAGAGCCTTGGTGATGTCACAAAGCCTTGGTCCGTGGTAGCAACTCTGTTCCACTCAAAGCACTAGTCTTCCATGAAGGTGGGTTTATTATCCTCACAGTGCCTGAGGAGGACAGTTCAGCTCCTGGTCTCCACAACTGTTCGACAGGCTTTTTGCACCTGAACATTTCCGGAAGATGGAATCTGGAGAGGTAGGACATTTTCTTTTGGTAAATATGTTTCCAAAGCAACTAAGACCTCTGTAGTACAAATAAGTTTTCCTTCAAATGTCCTGCGGGTCCACCATTTCTGTTGTTACCAGCTCCTATATTTGATAGCTGTGGGCATGGTGAATGCCAGATATTCTTCCCACTTTATCGTTGCTAACAATATCAAATTCATCAATCCACTAAAATGGCAAAGCTCCCCTTTGTCCATAGGTGTATTAATAATACTAATTATTTCTCAATGGCTGCTGTTGCCCAGAATAATGATTCTTTCAGGTTGAAGTGGGTCTCACAGTACTCACTTCCACAATGAAGACACAGAATGGCTTTATGTAATATACCTGGGTCTGGATCAGGAGACACAAATCAGAGAGCCAGTGGACTGGAGTGCCATGACCTTGGGCAGGCTGTCTTGGATTGAGCAACCTACCTATTAGCTTGATGTCGAAGGAGACATGTGGATATCCTTCGAATTCTTTGTTATCTGTTCAGATTTTTCTTACTCATTTCGGGGATAGGCATACCTTCTCCTCTCATTGACTTAGTCAGTCAGAAAGTAGGTTTCTCAGCAGAGGTCATTTGCCTTTGGGCAGCAGGAATGTGTCTCTGAGATTGATATACTGAGCTCTAGAGGAAAATTTGCTAATTGTCCTATTCATTTCTTAAGAGAAAATTACAGTTAGGTATACAAACGTGTTTATCAATATCTTTGTCTCCTGCACCAAAGTTCTTCCAGAAAAGAGCCTTGACCTGACGGCCTCCCTTTGTTATCCTTGCAGGCACTCATGGTTGAGACCACGACTTGGTTTCTGAATTAAACAGAAGGAAGATTCTTTCAACCTAGAGAGTGTGCAGTTATGAAGCCCAAGCAAAGAAAGATAGCCAAGAAACAGCGGACCAGGAGGTCAGTGGCCTATCTCACTAAGTCTACAGCCATGATGAAGATGCCTCTTAGTATGAGATGCATGCCACCTCTCCAGAAGAGTAATGGGTCATCTCTCCAGAAGCAAACACTGAGTAGGCCTTTTGAGGCCCTGGAGAATATTGTCGGCCGCAGAATTTCTCACGGCTGGAAGGAAGCCAATGAACCAGTCACCCAGTGGAAAGCCATCATTCTAGATCAACTGCCAACAAATCCCTCTCTCTATTTGTTGAAGTATGATGGGATAGATTGTGTCTATGGATTGGAGCTTCACAGTGATGAAAGGATTTTAAACCTTAAGTTCCTGCCTAACAACGTACCATTTCCTCAGGAGACAGACACTCATCTCTCAAACACCATAGTTGGCAGAGCAGTGAAACATACATTTGAGGGCACAAATGGCTCTAAGGATGACTGGAAGGGGATGGTCCTAGAGGAGGTGCCAATCATGAAGACCTGGTTCTATATTACCTACAAGAAAGATCCGGTCTTGTACATTTACCACCTCCTGGTTGACTACCTTGAAGGCAACCTCCACATCATGCCAGGCTCTATGGAGGAGTGGACTGGGGTGGTCCAAGCTGGTCCAAGCTGAAGTGCAGACCATGAATACCTGTTTCTACATTACCTACAAGAAAGATCCAGTTGTGTACCTTTACCACCATCTAGATGACTACATTGAAAGCAACCTCCACATTATGCCAGGATGTCCTCCAATAGGGGTGAATTTGGAATTAGGCAGGGATTCCTTGGCAGGCAAAAGCGTGCAGCACAACGAAAAAGATGGAACCCAAAAGATAGGTAAAATTATTTACCAAGTTCCCACCAATCCTCCCGTGCATTTCAACAAGTTTGATAATGACTTCCATATCTATGTCTATGATTTGATGAAGATCTGTTAAAGTGAAATTCACAAATTTTGGGGGTCAGACTTAAAACTGTGTTTGGGGAACTCTTTTTTTCAGAAATACCTCAGGTCTTCTATTAATCCTGGTATCTTTCCCAATGGAATTTTTTTTTGCTCTAAAAATAAAATTTGTGAAGGTGTTATGTTGTTTGGTCAATGATGGAGTTTCTGGTGGATGGGACATCACAGAAAGACCGGCCACAAAACAAAACAGGACTTATGGTCTTTTCCCCTTGGAGAGGGAATGACGAAAGGAGATGCAGTGTGTGGAAGAGGACAAGATGGCTGTTTAGGAAACAGAGGAGAGTGGCCAAAAAGATGTAGGATCTCAGAGAGGGAAAATGCACGAGGGAAAAACATGTCATATGGAAAGATGTGACATCGAGGTGTTGGGACTTAAGAGGATAGAGAGTGATCATGAAGGGTCACAAATGTGTACTCAGAAGCAAAGAAAATTGGGTTTCATTTGAATAATGGTTTAATTCATACCATCTGGAAGTTACTGGGTATATGAACTCCACTGGAGCATGTTGAGTGACCCGTATCCTCCTGCCTAAAGAAAAGTGTCTCCTCTCAGTGGCTCTTCTGCAATGGGGTGGACCTCAGGCTACCTACTTACTTTTGCCAGGCTTCTATCTACTACCTATTTTGTCATGCCTGGATTCTTTCTGTCTTGCACTCTCACAGGTCTTATGCATGCCATTCAACCCCTGTGAGTTCATTTAAACAATTGGCCTGCCTTAACTGTAAAACACTGTTCCCTTGTCATTGATCATGTTCTGTGGGATTTGGGCTATAAAACTCATAAACAGACTCACCCGCACCCAGGCTAAACTAGTAGTACATTGAATCACATTGGTGTGTGACATGCACAGATATGATGAATGCACCGAGCTCCATAAAATCAGATACCAAGGGAATCAGTGATGTTAGGTGAAGTGTGGCAAAGACCCCACAAACCCATCAGACCCGAGGATACCAGTATGATATTGATGCCTGACTCCCATCATGCAAGGATCCTGACATCATTAACAGGGCAGTTTTGGTTCCTTCATCTTCAAAAACTTGGTTAGTAAGGTTGTAGGTGTCAAACTGCCATTCAGGGCCCAGCATGTAGGTCACCTGTGCCAGGTCAGGTGATTTGGCTACAATGTGGGTGAAAACTTGTACCAGGGCATGCTGGTACCCTCGCCCCTTTTTCTCCTCAACATCATCATCACTCTCCTGGGTGGGTCTAGAACACAAAGAAGGCAAAATGGACTAAGCTTCCTCCTTAGTGGATAACCTTATCTACCCTCAATTTGGACTGACTTTCAGAGGGCATGCAGCACATTTTATCCTATTAGCCATCTCTTTCATTGGATCACTCACTTATCCAATGAATGATTGAATTTATCCATTCCTCCATGTCTCTATCTTCTTCAATCCCTTCTTCCATTTCCCCATGTCTTGTGTCTACGGGTTGCCAAGATAAATCTACTATGTCTCTTCTGTTCTAGAAACTTTCATTTGTAAAGAACTTGCCCTCTCAGGGGTGGATTTTTCTGAGATCTCTGTAGATGGAGACCATATGAGGAGGAACAGAGGAGCAATCATGACAACACTTGCGCAGTAGAGTTAGGCAGATTACAGATTGATGCCTGGCAAGCCTGTACAATGAGTCAGATTCCCATGAGCTCTGTCACTGTGATCTCACATAGATAACTCATTCAGTGATAACGTCCAGGACATTGAGTTTTTATTTTTGTCCTAATCTGGTAAAGAAACCAAGATGAGGAGAATAGAGGAGCCTGATGTAAGGACACAAAATGGGTCATTTGCAAAGGTAAGACTACATGCCTCCATGTGTGCTGCCACCCTTCTTAGGAAATCCATCTTTCCATAGATTAGCTATAGGCAACCCAAGTGTCCAGCACACTGCTAACCACAGGTTTGAACCTAACTGCCTTTGATTTCTGAAACAATTGCTGTCCCGTTAAGGTCTCACAACGACACAGCAAGGTATGTAAGAATGCCCCACCATCACCTTAGAGCATGTTCAGGACACCAAAGAGCCAGCAAGTTATCTTTATTGGAAATACAAATGTTTCTGGAGGGACAAAAGGATGTACATAAAAAAAAAAAAAAAAAAAAAAAAAAACGATTGGTGTACTCACTAGGATTTTATGTGATAAGGCCCACACAGGCTTCTGGTTCTGAATACTTGGTCCTCAGGAGGTTTTGTAGGTTGTGGAGACCCAGAACCTAGCTGGAGGAATTGCGGTGTGAAAGCTCAAGCCTTGATGTTTCAGGGCATCCTTTCACTGGTCCCCAATGTTTACTGATTTCCTTACAGAGAACGAGAGGCCTCCTACTCCTGCTGCTATGGCTTCTGCAACATGAACAGTGAGAACCCCCTACAAACCCTGGTTGCTCTCATCACATAGGAAGTTGTAAGTCACAAACAATCGCACACACCAGATTAGAATTATGATTCATAAAATGGTTATTTCTTTTAAGGGGCAAACCGTACAGATTGCCATGCCAGACAACAGCCCTCTGCAGGATGAGGAGAGCAGCCTAGTAGCTGGATGTGGAGATGGATGCAAGAGACCAAGCTGAAGGCAGTTGCTCCATTTTGAAAGAGAGAGACACCACACCCCAATGGCCTTTATCTCAGTTGCTATAGCCTGAAGGAGCAGAAAGAGCTACTGTAACACACATATTTGGATATAGCAGCAAAATTTACCAGTATGTGACAAAAACCTATTTTAGTTTATTTTTTTCATGCTTTCAGGTACATGGCAGAGACAGGATCTGCTTCATGCATTTGTGTGACCAGTGATTTCGCTTTAAGAAAAAACCCACAAATGCTCCCAACAACATCATCAGCATTCAACAACAGGTCCATGATTTCTTTGCTTTGCCTTTGATTGAGCGGTAAATCATGCTGCTAGTTAATCTGTGCAAGCAATGTGAATTTCTCTGTAAATATATAGACAGAATTGACAGGTATCTTAAACATGTCAGGGGGTCACACTGCAATGGAGTGGGTTAATCATCACCATGTGACAGTGACATATTTAAGATCTCTCCTTTGTCATTAAATCTCAGAATTGTCAAGATGTTATGTTTTTGTGCAGACTTCTCAGGGTTTTCTCCCATTCATGGTTTCCATGGATGTTTGCTAGTTACGCTTACATGTCTTTTGCCAGATTCTGTCAGTTTTTGGCATGCACTCTCAGCTCCACAACTTCTCCTGCCCTAAGATTCTAGTTCCAGGCATTTTAGACACTTGTGACTGTTGCACGAGTGTCTCATGTTCCGCCTAAATGATTTGGAATGTTATTTAGCCTGAGTTTTAACTTCCATCCCTGAGTTCATTGACTTTCCTTGACCATCTTTCTTGGGCCACTGAGCTGAACTACTAGGGGTTTGCTCCAGTTACTTCTCCATGCTGAGACAGCCTACACTCTCAGTACTACTGTGATAGTGTTTCTGTAGCAAGTATTCTTCTCAAGATAAGAAGAAATTTCAATATTATAATCCATCTGCTGTTATTGTGTCTTAAACACACAAACACACCCCCATAAGTTAATGCACACACACTGTTGATATCTCAACTTAGGGTGCCGTTCTGGGATTAGTAAGAGGCTTCTCTCTAGAGGGGTTCTTAGAAAGCCATGGGGTGACACCAACGAGGACCTTGGGCAGGTGAGCTGTGGGTGCCTGCACTGTGCCATGTCCCTAGGCACTATGGGTGCTTTGTCCCATAATCAGACTGATGACTATCTTGAATATCACCATAGAACTGTTGTACGGAAAAGGATGGAGATAAAGACAGGGACCCACATCAGAAAACTAGACTGAGCTACCAAGCTCCAGTTGAAGAGTTGAAGTGGAGAGAATAAGAGCACAGAACTAAGGAATACAAGGGCTTGGTCCACCCACTGAGACACTGTGTCTGAGCTAATGGGAGATCAACAAAACCAGCTATGCTGGGACTGACAGAGCATGGGATCAAAGTGGAAGCATTGAATGTGGCTGACAATTGGGGCAGAAGGAGAACCCAATGATAATGGCACTGGGATTTGTCTGTACTGCACGTACAGGATTTAATCGATCATATTATATGTAGATGCATACGTTCCTCAATCTGGATGGAGGGGGGGCAAGGGCTTCCCACAGGTCAAGGTACCCTGCCCTCTATTAGGACTGGATTGGGAATGAAGAGGATTGGTGGTTGCGTGAGTAGTTAGGGGGAGGAGGATAGGAAGTGGAAATTTGAAATTTATTACTTATGAAGGAAGAAAAAATCAATAGAAGATAACCAATGGAGAGATGGGATCTAAGAAAAAAAACTTTCATGTGATTTGTTGACTCAGACACCAAAGACTTTTTCAGAAAAATAAGATAAAGTGATTGAGTTGCTTGGGCAAGAGTGTGACTTGAGTAATTGGGAAGATGAATGGGGGCTTATTTTGGGTCCCCTGGTGGCTGTATACAGCTTTTGAGGAGCTGAATGCTGGATGTTTCTGTGGGTAAATAGGGAAGTAACAAGCTTGTGAGGGGATTTCTGACATAAGTAGAGCCTTGGTGATGTCACAAAGCCTTGGTCCGTGGTAGCAACTCTGTTCCACTCAAAGCACTAGTCTTCCATGGAGGTGGGTTTATTCTCCTCACAGTGCCTGAGGAGGACAGTTCAGCTCATGGTCTCCACAACTGTTCAATAGGCTTTTTGCACCTGAACATTTCCGGAAGATGGAATCTGGAGAGGTAGGACATTTTCTTTTGGTAAATATGTTTCCAAAGCAACTAAGACCTCTGTAGTACAAAAAAGTTTTCCTTCAACTGTTCTGCGGGTCCACCATTTCTGTTGTTACCAGCTCCTATATTTGATAGCTGTGGGGATGGTGAATGCCAGCTATTCTTCCCACTTTATCTTTCCTAACTATATCAAATTCATCAATCCACTAAAATGGCAAAACTCCTCTTTGTCCATAGTTGTTTTAAAAGATACTAATTATTTCTCAATGGCTGCTGTTGCCCAGAATAATGAGTCTTTCAGGTTGAAGTGGGTCTCACAGTACTCACTTCCACAATGAAGACACAGAATGGCTTTATGTAATATACCTGGGTCTGGATCAGGAGACCCAATACATAGAGCCAGTGGACTGGAGTGCCATGACCTTGGGCAGGCTGTCTTGGATTGAGCCCCCTACCTATTAGATTGATGTCGAAGAGACGTGTGGATGTATTTGAATTCTTTGTTATCTGTGTTATCTGTTCAGATTTTTCTTACTCATTTCGGGGATAGGCATACCTTCTCCTCTCATTGACTTAGTCAGTCAGAAAGTAGGTTTCTCAGCAGAGGTCATTTGCCTTTGGTCAGCCGGAATATGTCTCCGAGATTGATATACTGAGCTGTAGAAAAAAATTTGCAAATTGTCCTATTTATTTCTTAAGAGAAAATGACAGTTAGGTATGCAAACCTGTTGATCAATATCTTTGTCTCCTGCACCACATTTCTTCCAGAAAAGCGCCTTGACCTCATAGCCTCCTCTTGTTATCCTTGTAGGCACTCATGGTTGAGGCCACGACTTGGTTTCTGAATTAAACAGAAGGAAAATTCTTTCAACCTAGAGAGTGGGCAGCTTTGAAGCCCAAGCACAGAAAGATAGCCAAGAAACAGCGGACCAGGAGGTCAGTGGCCTATCTCAGTAAGTCTACAGCCATGATGAAGATGCCTCTTAGTATGAGATGCATGCCACCTCTCCAGAAGAGTAATGGGTCATCTCTACAGAAGCAAAAACTGAGGTGGCATTTTGAGGCCCTGGAGAATATTGTCGGCAGCAGAATTTCTCACGGCTGGAAGGAAGCCAATGAACCAGTCACCCAGTGGAAAGCCATCATTCTAGATCAACTGCCAACAAATCCCTCTCTCTATTTGTTGAAGTATGATGGGTTAGATTGTGTCTATGGATTGGAGCTTCACAGTGATCAAAGGATTTTAAACCTTAAGTTCCTGCCTAACAACGTACCATCTCCTCAGGAGACAGACACTCATCTCTCAAACACCATAGTTGGCAGAGCAGTGAAACATACATTTGAGGGCACAAATGGCTCTAAGGATGACTGGAAGGGGATGGTCCTAGAGGAGGTGCCAATCATGAAGACCTGGTTCTATATTACCTACAAGAAAGATCCGGTCTTGTACATTTACCACCTCCTGGTTGACTGCCTTGAAGGCAACCTCCACATCATGCCAGGCTCTATGGAGGAGTGGACTGAGGTGGTCCAAGATGAGGTGCAGACCTTGAAGACCTGTTTCTACATTACCTACAAGAAAGATCCAGTTGTGTACCTTTACCACCATCTAGATGACTACATTGAAAGCAACCTCCACATTATGCCAGGATGTCATCCAATAGGGGTGAATTTGGAATTAGGCAGGGATTCCTTGGCAGGCAAAAGCGTGCAGCACAACGAAAAAGATGGAACCCAAAAGATAGGTAAAATTATTTACCAAGTTCCCACCAAACCTTCCGTGCATTTCATCAAGTTTGATAATGACTTCCATATCTATGTCTATGATTTGATGAAGATCTGTTAAAGTGAAATTCACAATTTTTGGGTCAGACTTAAAACTGTGTTTGGAGAACTCTTTTTTTCAGAAATACCTCAGGTCTTCTATTAATCCTGGTATCTTTCTCAATGGAACTTTTTTTTTGCTCTAAAAATAAAAATTTGTCAAGGTGTTATGTTGTTTGGTCAATGATGGAGTGTCTTGAGGATGGGACATCACAGAAAGACAGGCCTCAAAACAAACCAGGACTTATGGTCTTTTCTCCTTGGAGAGGAAATGACGAAAGGAGATGCAGTGTGGGGAAGAGGAGAAGATGGCTGTTTAGGAAACAGAGGAGAGTGGCCAAAAAGATGTAGGATCTCAGAGAGGGATAATGCATGAGAGAAAATCATGTCATATGTCAGGCTACACTCTCAGTCCTATTATGACTCTGTTTCTGTAGCAAATATTCTTCTATAGATAAGAAATTTCAATATTACAATATTAAACACATATACACACAAACAAGTAATGCTCACCAACTGATGAGAGCTCAACTTAGGGGGCCATTCTTGGGTTGGTAAGAGTCTTATCTTTAGCGGTGTTCCCATAAGGCCATGGGGTTACTCAAACTAGGACTTTGGACTGGTGTGGAGAGGGTGCCTTCAGTGTACCATGTCCCTAGGCACTAAGACTGCCTTGTCCCATAGTCCGACTGATGACTATCTTCAATATCATCACAAAAGTTTTGTTTGGCAAATGATGGATATAAAGACAGTGATCCATATCAGAAAACTAGACTGAGCTTTCAAGCTCCTATTGAAGAGAAGAAGGGGGGAGAATATGAGCAAAGAAGTCAGGAATATAAGGCTAAGTCATTCCACTGAGACACTCTGCCTGAGCTATTTGGAGCTCAACAGAACCAGCTCTGCTGCGACTGACAGAGCATGGGATCAAAGTGGAAGTGCTAAATGTGGCTAACAATTGGGGCAGATTAAAACCCAATGATAATGGCACTGGGATTTGTCTCTACTTCACATACAGGCTTTATGTGATCCTATTATGTCTGAATGCCTACCTTCATCAATCTGCATTGAGGGGGACTACGGTTGTCCTGACTAACGAATCTTTTATTTTGCAGCGGGTCTCACAGAACTCACTTCTTTAAAAAACACACAGAATGACTTTATGTAATATCCTGAGTCTCAATGAGAGGACAACATACTGACAGTCAGTGGACTGAAGTGCCATGACCTTGGGCAGGTTTTCTTGGATTCAACCACCTAACTATTAGCTCAATGTTGAAGGACAGGCGTAGCTGTCCTGCAAATGCTTTTCTATCTGTTCAGATTTTTCTTACTCATTTTGGAGAGAGGCATACCTTCTCTTTTCATTGACTCAGTCAGTCAGGAAGTAGGTTTCTCATCAGAGAACAAAATACATACACCCTTCCCCTCTTATGCTTGCTTGAACTCATAATGGAGACAACAAATTTGTTTCTGACTTAAACAGAAGAGTTTTTTCAACCTAGAGAGTGGGCAGGTAAGAAGCTCAAGCACAGAAAGATAGCCAAAGACAGCGGACCACTAGTGAACCTGATAGAAGGGATAGAAGGAAGTACTCTACAACATATGGGCACAGGAGAACACTTCCTAAATAAAAACCCAGCAGCACAGACATTAATGGCAACTTTGAATAAATGGGACCTCCTGGAACTGAGAAGCTTCTGTAAAGCAGAGTACACTGTCACTAAGACTAAAAGGCAAACAACTGACTGGAAGAAGATTTTTACCAACCCCTCAACAGACAAAGGTCTGATCTCCAAAATATATAAAGAACTCAAGAAACTCAATGTTAAAATACTAATTAACCCAATTAAAATTGGAGTACTGAACTGAACAGAGAATTTCAACAGAAGAAGTTCAATGGACAAAAGACACTTAAAGTCAGGCTCAACTTCCTTAACAATAAAGGGAAATGCAAATCAAGACAACTTTGAGATATCATCTTACACCTGTCAGAATGGCAAAAATAAAAGACACCAATGATAGCCTTTGCTGGAAAATTGTGGAGAAAGGGGTATACTCATCCATTGCTTTTGGGAATTCAATATGTGCAACCATTTTGAAAAGTAGTGCTTCTGGTTCTGAGGAAATTTTGGATCATCATATCCTTTGCTCCAGCAATACCACTCTTGAGAATATACCCAAGAGATGCCGTATCATAAAACAAAAGTATATGCTCAACTCTGTTCATCGCAGCATTTTTTGTTATAGCCAGCACCTGGAAACAACCTAGATGCCTACCAATGGAAGAATGAATGAAGAAAGTATGGAATATATACATGTTAGAGCACTACTTAGGAGTAAAAATAAAACAATGACTTTTTGAATTTTGCATGCAAATGGATGGAAATATAAAACACTATCCTGAGTGAGTTAAGCCAGACCCAAAAAGAGGAACATGGGATGTACTCACTCATATTTGTTTTCTAGTCATAATTAAAGGACATTGATCCTATAATTCATGATCCTAGAGAAGCCTAATAAGCAGGTGAACCTAAGGAAAAACATATAGGCATCCTCCTGAATATTAGCCTTAATTAGGCGATGAAATAAACAGAGACAGAACCCACATTGGAGCACTGAACTGAAATTTCAAGGTCCAAATCAGGAGCAAAAGAGAAAAGAGCACGAGCAAGGAACTCAGGACTGCGAGGGGTGTACCCACACACTGATGCAATGGGGATGGTCTATCAGAATCTCAGCAAGTCCAGCTGGCATGGTTCTGTAAAAGCATGGGATAAAACAGGACTCGCTGAAAATAGTGGACAATGAGGACTACTGAGAACTCAAGAACAATAGCAATGGGTTTTTGATCATACTTCACGTACTGGCTTTGTGGGAGTCTAGGCCATTTGGATGCTCACCTTATTAGACCTGGATGGAGGTTGGTGAACCTTGGACTTCCCAAAGGGCAGAGAACCCTGATTGATCTTAGTGCTGAGGAGAGATGTGGACTTTTTTGGGGGTAGGCGAGGGAAATGGGAGGCGGTGAGGGGAGGAGGCAGAAATCTTTTATAAATAAATAAATTTTAAAAATTGCTTTGGCTATCCTGGGTTTTTTTGTTTTTCCATATAGAGTTTATTACTTTCCTCTCAAGTTATATGAAGAATTTTGATGTGATTTTAATGGGGATTGCACTGAATCTATAGATTTCTTTTGGGAGAATTGCCATTTTTACTAGATCCTCCCAAACCAAGAGCAAGGGAGATCCTTCCATTTTCTGGTATCCTCTTGCATTTCCTTCTTAAAAGTCTTAGAGATGTTTTCAAATACATCTTTGTCTTCCTTGTTCAGCGTTACCCCGAGATATTTTATGCTATTTGTGGCTATCATGAAGGGTGATGCTTCTGTGAATTCCATCTCTGCATACTTATCTTAGTGTATAGGAGGGCAAGTGATTTTTTTAGAGTTAATCTTGTATCCTGCCACATCACTAAAGGTCTTTATCAGTTTTTGAAGTTCTTTGGTACAGTTTTGGGGTCACTTATGTATCATATCATCAGCAAATAATGAAAGTTTAACTTTTTCCTTTCCAATTTGAATCCACTTGATCTCCTTATGTTGTCTTATTGCTATTGCTAGAACTTCAAGCACATTATTGAAGAGGTAAGGAGAGAGTGGAGTCACTTATCTATCATATCATCAGCAAATAATGAAAGTTTAACTTCTTCCTTTCCAATTTGAATCCACTTGATCTCCTTATGTTGTCTTATTGCTATTGCTAGAACTTCAAGCACTATATTGAAGAGGTAAGGAGAGAGTGGAGTCACTGTCACAAGCCTTTGCAGGGGCTGCATTAACTGAGAAATTAGGGCACTCTTTTGAATATAGTGATCAGAGCTCTAAGGCTCAAGTCCCAGCCTGAGTCCTACCTCTTTGTTGGTCTACATGGTTTTCACATCAGAAGGATGTGGAGTTTATGAGGCAAGTCCCAAGAGGTTTGAAATACTGCAGGAATTGATATGCATGAAGCATCTGGGTGCACAATAAATGCTACTCTTTATCTCATGTAAAGTTGGTGCCTAGCATGTTGTGGTGATGGCTGCTTGGTATAGTGTAAGCATCAAAGGTCTGATCCCCCAGAAACCCACTTGGTGTTCTGGCTAAAGAGTCTGGCCTCACTGTCAATGGATATATTTGTTTAAGAAGTTCTGCATGAATGACTGAGGTTAGAGAATTACTGAGCTTTACTGCCAACATTGATCTCTGTGCTGCTTAATTCATGTTCACACATACATGCATGTGAACCAACACATGAAGAAAAATGATAACACACATATACGCTGTAAGTAAACCACACACAAAATGAATAAAAGGCAAAGAATGCCTAAGTCTCTGTTTGATCCCACAGTACCCCAGGAAATGGTAATTGGGGTCTTTTATAAACATCTTACAAAGGACTTCAAAGAATGTCTGTCTTCTCAGGCCATAACATTATGTTTAAGTACCTTTAGCATTCCTCATCAGACCACACTGGAATCTGTCCATAGAACACTTGCACAGGACACTCATGTTGAAAGGTTACCCAGATAAACTGAGAAGATAGTTAGCATGATCCCCACCTCATCACACAGCCTTCATCTAAGGGAAAAGTTCTCATAAGCTCAATAAGCCAGCATTCTTTCACACCTTCCTGACATCAAACACAGACTTACGGTCATATTTCCTTCCATGAACTTTCAGGAGAAAAGCATGGAGAAAAACAGCAGATCTAAGGAAACACCTGCCCATGCTTCATTCCCTCAGGACCTTTCTGATCACTTTGGATATGCCAAAACCTTATTCATCCCTTTAACACTTACTGAGAGCCCTGAATTTGTAAGGTACCATTGAAACTTCTGGGACTGGGAGGTGAAAATTGAGACATATCTATGGCCTTCAGGGAACTCATCTTATATTCCAAAGAGATGTCAGATGGAAAAGTTTGTCCTAGATACTGTGAAATTTTTAGGGTCAGAAGAAAATTCAGCTGTAGCTGATACGAAAGCCCCTGCCTAATTGAGGGTGCTGGAAGAAAGTAGACATTGGAGATGGCCGGAAACCCAGTTCCCTAAGAATTTTCTTGAGTCCTGTGCTAACCCCACTGTATCCTGCAGGCATTTTTTGTAAGCTGGTGCCTCAAGAGTTGTAAAACTCCAATGAGGTATGCTTAGCTAACACAGACACACCATTATAGATACCACCTACATTCTGGAGTGTTCTTTATCTGCAAGAGAAGCAAGTGAATTGAGGGAGAGCAGCAACATTCCTATATTTCTTTGGGTTTTACTCTTAGATGATATTGAAGTTTTTGCCTTCAACAAAATCTTAAAGAACATACTGTCCACCAAGTCAGCCACAGGGGGAGAAAATTCATCACTGAGTGAATTATACCCTCCTCCAGGGGCCTCTGATACCAGTTGTCAACTAGGTGCTTTTTGGGTCTGGCACAAACTTCTGACCCTTCCCTCTTATGTAGGACAGATGAAGGAAGAGATATGCTTACTCCAAGACCAGACAAAACTCTCTGTGTTTAAGAATAGTCAGTTAAGCTCAGCAGAGAGACACTACCAAGGAAAAGCACTTCAGTTATTTCCATTTTAATGTCCCTGGTACATTCTAAAGTTTCAGCAAGATAGGTCTAAAGTGAAGAGTTAAATACCTGTCTCTTCTATACCAAAGTGCCTACATTTACACTTGACTCTCCCTCGACTGTTGACTCCAATATAGACCCAAGCTGTGCGTGTTGTTTAATTTATAACTTTAAAATTTCGGCAGTCCCTGCAGCACAAGTGTAGTGGATGCCACTTGCTAACTTGCTTGCAGCCTCAAACTCAGCTAGGTTTCATACACAGCACATGACCACTTCCAAGGGAATGATGCTACCCACAGTGGACTGGGCTTGATTAACACTTGAATAACAGTCATGCTTACAGACCCACCTGATGAGGCAATTCCTCAACTGAGACTCTTATCTGCTTCTAAGTTGGGTCAGGTTGGCAGTTAAAGCCTAATGTGATAGGGATGATGCGTAATTTTGATAAATTAATATATTGGTAAAACACCTATAATATAAAAAAGCCTATCTGGTTTTCATTAAAATATTTACCTTTCATGGACATCCATTACTGCTCTGAAAATTTGTTAAGACACGTCTGGCAGAGGTTGACCCTCTTGTGTCATATATATCCTTGTCACATATAACCTCTCCCTAGATACACTCCTACTTGGGACTGAATCTTACATGTGTGTGACTTAGTTGAACTTGGCAGCTTGTTTCAATTCATGCCAATATAGCTGATATCTCCACCTACAATCAAATTACACTTAGGTCAAATAAAAAATACATTTGATATCACGGAATGCCCAGGGAGCACATGTCTAGGAGACAATAGTCTATCTGCGGAAGTCATGGGTACCAGCAAACAGATCTGCCCAGGTCTTTGTAAAAAGAACGAGAGCAACAGGTGTTCAAATCATAAAATGGTTGGGAAGGAAGTGCAGGTGCACAGCTCCTGGGAGAATCCAGAGGAATGTAGGTTTGAGCTGGCTCACTCCAAGATTGCCCAGATATATGCAGAAGTAGTTCCAGGATTCTTATTTCTTAATTAGAAATGTCAAAGATGAAAAGGAACAAATGCTCGGATTGATGTTGGAATTGTAATGAAGTTTACAGAACAAAAGATTGAGAATACAGCAGTGTGTATGCCTGACCAATATATCACAGATCTCCAACACAAAATGAAACAATAAACATCCAAATTACCAGCAAAAAGAAGGACAGAATTCAGGAACAGCAACAGCCAAACTGCCTGACAAATTGTTCTTACCTGTATGGCTCCTGGCAATGTGGGGCAGGAAGGAAATTTGTGCCCAAAGATAGACAAAGAGTGGGGCTTTTTTATATAGAATATTTTTTGTGTAAAGCATTGTACATTGCAAGAGGAAAAAAATGGCTTTAAATCTCTGATTTTTTTTAGCACTCTCTCCATGTTCTTTCAAGTCAAATTGAAAGAGGCAGGTGGTGGATTTGGGTTTCTGTGTTGTGAAACAATAATGAGAATAATAGTTGCTCATTCCAGAATTCATCCTTTTTCTTTCAAATAGCCCTCTCCCTGTCTCTTATACCTGGCCTGTTCCCATTGCTTGAGGGCTGATGTCAACTCATGTGTCTCCCTGAGGAGCCCTCTCAGAACACACTAGCCTTCCATTTAATCTACTCTGGAAGCCCAACACTTAGGGTGACTTTGATCACACAGCCTACTGTGGTTGCACACACTGACACAATAAAGCTGTTACTGTGGGTCTTGCTCTCATTTCCCATGGAGCTTCAATGACCAGCTCCTCAAACAGCTCATCAAGCTAGAGAACACTTTATCCTTTTCTGTGTTATTCACTTCGTTTCCTCTTCTCTCCCACAAACCAGCTTCTTCCGAAGCAGGATCCTTGATTGTGGTTAGACTTTAAAATATTATATTTTAATAAAATATTAAATAGACTTTAAAATATTAAGATTGATTAGACTTTCAGGGTTGCATTATTATGAACCGACCTGATACCTATATGTTATGCATGTAATTATGACAGCCTAAAGTTACAGGAGCCATTTTCAAGTTGTGCATGCGTTTATATTTATCTCCCCCTGAGTATAACAAGCTGCCCATCATGGGTGATAATAGATTTTACTGGTTAGTTCTGGAATCTATTGGCATAGAACATGTTGTGGTTTGAGTGAGAAATGTCCCCCATAAGCTCCCATATTTGAACATTTTTTCCCAAACAGGTGGTGCTCTTTGAAGTGGTTGCCGGACCTTTAGGAGGCAGAGAATTGCTGGAGGAAGTGGACACTGAAGATAGGCTCTAAGAATCTATAGACTCACCCGACTTCCTGATCTCTCTCTGCTTCTTAATTGTTAATGCAATATGGCCAGGGAGCCTCAGACTCCTGTTGCTCTGCCATTTCAATAGCTATTGAAACAATCCCTCTGAAATGCTGGGCAAAATAAAACCTTCTCTCCCTTAAGTTGTTTTTGTGTTGATGTTTTTTGCTGGCTTGTTTATTTGCCACAATGTTTTGCATAGCAGATGGAATGAAACCATTACATTTTGTAAGTACATACATGAGATTAAAACAAAAACAACCCTCAGAAGGACAGATGCCCAAGGATGAAAGAATATTTAACATATTGAAATAGCATTTCATTTCCTTTCTCTCAAGATCATTAAAGATTCTATTTAACAAAGGAAAAACCAATCACACAGGGTCACCTAAAATGTAGTGACTCCTGCCAAGTAACACAGTCTTAATCCTGAGAATTTGTAAATACACAGTACAGCAGGAAACCACACCATAAAAGTGATATATCCAAGTTTTAGGCCCCACTGAGAGGGATCATAATTTAAAAATATTACTTTGCAAATAGAAGCTTAAGATTCACAAAAATGTGTCATCTCAGGATAAGATGGTCTTTAAATTCAATGGCAAACCTCTGTATCAAAAGAGACACAGGGAAACAGTGGTGTGCTCACAAAACAATGGAGACAGTAAGAGAACTGATACATACTGAGGAATATCAAAAGCCAACTTTCCTAGCACATCTTGAGGAAGTAGGGTCCCCACCAACACATTTATTTCAGATCCTGAGAATAAACATCAACCCCTTTCAAGTATTTGTTTTATTAGAAAATTTTATACCAGTTCTTGGAATTAATACATTGGACAAAGGGTTGGTTTGGGAAGTCCTTCTGTCTATGTTTGCTTTTATTGGTTAATGAATAATGTTGTTTCAGACAGTAGCTTAGCAGAATAGACCTAGGTGATAAAAGTAAACAATGATAGGAGAAACAGGGTAGGGTCAGTGAGAAGCCACATAGACACCACCATGGAAGAACACCTTCTCTGGAGTTGCCAAAAATTTGTTGGTAAGACATGAACTACTGGTGATACAGATAAATGCAAATAGGTTTGTTTAGAATAAGGGAGGAATCTAGAAATTCGATTAAGCTATTGGCCAAACAGTGTTGTGAATAATATAGGTTTTATGTGATTATTTCAAGTCAAGGTGGTCAGGAAACTAACTAATGAGTGGCCTCCACCAACAAAGGGTATTGCAGATTCATTGACTATCCTGAGATGGCTTGTCTGGGTAAAAACCTTTGTTGTATGAATAAATTGGCTACACACCAGAGATATGGAACTAACAATAGACAAAGTCTAACTAGGTGAACCAATGAATAATTTTCGGGTTACTTACAGGAAAATTGGTGAGCGAGCACTTACAGTAGAAATGACTCAATAGCAGTTGGTTCAACAAAGCCCACCCCAGCATGGTTAATAGTTCAGTAAGGCTGAGAACCTGAAATTCACTGTGAAGCCTTGAGGCAGATCAGTGATCTGAAGAGTGTTTTTTTTTTTAATCTTTGGCTCAGTTGATCTGAGCCTCATCTAAGCATCTCTATTTGTCTGTGATGATTGCTCGGTTATATATTTACTGCCAATATACTGTTTGGAGGATGTTGCCTTGTGAATATGCTCAGGTATCAAACTCTCTATAGCTAATTTGAGTTGTTTGCTTCCTATCTAAGTAGCTTTCCTGCAGGATAGAGTCTATCAACCAAAACTACATATTGGCATTAAAGAACTTTATATGTGGAGATGGAAGGGTCAGAGTCAGATAAGAAAGTAAAATTATGGGTTCACACAGGAGAGATAAAAGAAAAGGAGAGGGAGCATGAGAGCACTACCCTGTAGGATTTCAAAATGGAAGAGGAGACCTGAGCTAAGTAGGAAACAGCCACAGCATTTTCCATAGTCACTACTCCTGTTTAGGCCACAAAATCTCCAAGCAGCTAGCCCAAGCATTGGAAGTTTCTACTCTGAGAGGGCCAGCTAGAGTGTGGCACAGATGACCTTTTTCCCTGGAGTTATCCTCACCATTGACAGAAGGAGGCATATCTCTCTAGAGTCTCAACAAAAAGTCTCACTGATGTAACAAACGGCTTATGAAGGACCCTTGGGGAAGATTCAAAACTAACATAATTGGGAAAAAATGCATCTTCCAGGATGTTATGATGTCAGTCTACACTGTCACATCTGCCTTTCTTCTGATCATATGAACAGGATGCTTGCTGCTTGGGGAAGCATCTCATCTGGCATTGTAATACCAGGGCATCAAAATGTCCTCTTTGCTCGTCTTCTCCCCCAGAGGAGTCTCTATCTCAGGTACAGTGCATTGAACCACTTGCAGGAATAATAAAAACAGATAGAGCATCCAGCTTGAGATATGACATACATGGCCACAATCACATTGGCAGCAACAAGAAACAGATGAAGAATTCTGAGCATCAATGGAAGCTGAGGACGTAATACCAAAGCTAAGACATGTAACACCATGGGGAGTTGCAGAGTTCCAGAGAATATATTCCGTTACATTCTGGAAGAAGCTAAGACTGCAAAAGATGGCTTTCCTAATCAGAAAGTAGAAAAACTGAGACTATGCGAAATATAAGCAGTGATGAGACAAAGGTGGTAACTGAAAATGAAGAACCCCATTTCCCAATTCCAGGAAGATAATGAAAGCATTTTTAAAGGTTAATGAGCCACAAATCCTGGCAGTCAAAGCTCAGGAGATGGAATGCCATTTCAATCCCATGTAATGAATCTCTGCCTTAAGCATCTAAAATGATGTATCTCTGCCTTGAGCATCTGGAGCAATATTTCTTTGCCTTAAGCATCTATAACAATGCATCTCTGCCTTGAGCATCTGCTGTCATGCCCCTCTAAAATGAGCAGAAATTAACATCTGCTTTGAAATTCAATATACTACTGGGATAGACCAACCATAGCATGCTACTCTGGATGTACACTTTTATATATTTACACCCTAAATTTGATATCAAGACCTGAGCCCAAACAGACTTCACAGTTCGCCGTTTCCCCATGCTGTGATAATTCAGTAGCCCTCTGGACACATCCACCAGGAGTCTTGAGGGGAGGAAGCAAAGGCATTCATGATTGAATGTCTCTCATCTCAATCTCCCCAACATTTCTTTTAAAGTCATACCATTCCCTTTTCTGATTCAGAATATTATCTCAGACCTCAATACTTTTTAACCAACTGTCTTGTTCTTCAGCCATGGCTCAGTCAGTAAGGTGCTTTCCATACAAATGAAGAACATAAGCATCTTCAACAAATTGTGCTGGCAAAACTGGAAGTCAATCTGTAGAAGAATGAAAATAGATCCATATTTATCACCATGCACAAAACTCAAGTCCAAATAGATTAAAGACCTCAATATCAGTCCAAACACACTGAACCTGATAGAAGAGAAAGTGGGAAGTACTCTACAACACATGAGCACAGGAGAACACTTCCTATGTATAACCCCAGCAGCACAAACACTAAGGACATCATTGAATAAATGGGACCTCCTGACACTGAGAAGCTTCTGTAAAGCAAAGGACACTGTCACTAAGACAGAAAGGCAACCCACTGACTGGGAGAAGATCTTCACCAACCCCACAACTGACAAAGGTCTGATATCCAAAATATACAAAGAACTCAAGAAATTAGACCATAAAAGGTTAATCAATCCAATTATAAAATGGGGCACTGAGCTGAACAGTGACTTTTCAACAAAAGAAGTTCAAATGGCCAAAAGACACTTAAAATCGTGCTCAACTTCCTTAGCAATCAGAGAAATGCAAATCAAGACAACCTTAAGATAGCATCTTACACCTGTCAGAATGGCTAAAATCAAAAACACCATTGATAGCCTCTGCTGGAGAGGATGTGGAGAAAGGGGCACTCTCATCCATTGCTGGTGGGAATGCAAACTTGTGCAACCACTTTGGAAAGCAGTGTGGCGGTTTCTCAGGAAAGTCGGGTTCAACCTACCTCTCGACCCAGCAATACCACTATTGGGAATATACCCAAAAGATGCACAAACGTACAACAAAAGTATATGCTCAACTATGTTCATAGCAGCATTGTTTGTAATAGCCAGAACATGGAAACAACCTAGATGTCCTTCAATGGAAGAATGGATGAAGAAAGTATGGAATATATACATATTAGAGTACTACTCAGCAGTAAAAAACAATGACTTCTTGAATTTTGCATACAAATGGATGGAAATAGAAAACACTAATCCTGAGTGAGGTAAGCCAGACCCAAAAAGAGGAACATGGGATGTACTCACTCATATTTGGTTTCTAGGCATAAATAAGGACATTGAGACTATAATTCGTGATTCTAGAGAAGCTAAATAAGAAGCTGAACCCAAAGAAAAACATATAAGCTTCCCCCTGAATATTAACCTTCATCAGGCGATGAAAGAAGACAGAGACAGAGACCAACATTGGAGCACTGGACTGAAGTCTCACGATCCAAAGGAGGAGCAGAAGGAGAGTGAGCACGAGCAAGGAACTCAGGACCGCGAGGGGTGCACCCACACACTGAGGCAATGGGGATGTTCTATCGGGAACTCACCAAGGCCAGCTGGCCAGGGACTGAAAAAGCATGGGACAAAACCGGTCTCGCTGAACATAATGGACAATGAGGACTACTGAGAACTGAAGAACAATGGCAATGGGTTCTTGATCCTATTGCACGTAATGAATTTGTGGGAGCCCAGGATGTTTGCATGCTCTCCTTAATAGACCTGGATGGAGGTGGGTGGCCCTTAGACCTCCCACAGGGCAGAGAAACCTGCTTGCTCTTTGGGCTGAGGAGGAAGGAAGACTTGATTGGGGGAGGAGGAGGGAATAGGAGGTGGTGGCGGGTCTCTGAGTCACACTCTTTGGTCAAGGGGAATTGGTCAGCTCCAGGTTCAAAGAAATGATGTATCTTAAACATGACAGAGAGTAACTAAGAAAGACACCCATGGTTAATTCTGGCCTCTGCATGCATGCATACACATTTCCATAAAATGTTACACTCATCTTTTTAAACAACTGTGTTTCCAATTTATATTATACACATTTCAGTGGCAGAGCTTTGAGCTTAACTTTGACTGCTCTTTGGTGTTATAGGAATGGCAGGCTGCAGCCTGCCACCTGTCTCCAGCTCTGGCTAGCTTTTCCAGAAATAATTTTACAGAAACTGTATTCTTTTAAATAATGCTTGACCCATTATTTCTAGCCTCTTATTAGCTAATTCTCACATCTTGATTAAGCCATTTGAAATAATCTGTGTAGCACCATGAGCTGCTGGCTTACCAGGGAGATTCTTAAGCTGCTTCTGTCTCAGAGAGGGGTGGCATGGTGTCTGTCTTACTCGGCTTCTTTCTCCCAGCATTCTGTTCTGTTTACTCTGCCTATCTAACCTGCTTTCCTATCAAAAGGGCCAAGGCAGTTTCTTTATAAACCTATAGACATACAGCCCTCCTCCACTGAACTGAACAGAGAATTCTCAACAGAAGAAGGTCAAATGGCCAAAAGATACTTAAGGTCATGCTCAACCTCCTTAGCGATCAGAGAAATGCAAATCAAAACAACTTTGAGATATCATCTTACACCTGTCAGAATGGCTAAAATCAAAAACACCAAGGATAACCTTTGCTGGAGAGGTTGTGGAGAAAGGGGTAACCTCATCCATTGCTGATGGGACTGCAAACTTGTTCAACCACTTTGGAAATCAGTGTGGCGGTTTCTCAGAAAAATTGGGATCAACCTACCCCTGGACCCAGCAATAGCACTCTTGGGAATATACACAAGAGATGCCCTAGCATATGACAAAAGCATTTGTCCAACTATGTTCATAGAAGCATTATTTGTAATAGCCAGAACCTGGAAACAACCTAGATGCCCTTCAATGGAAGAATGGATGAAGAAAGTGTGGAATATATACACATTAGAGTACTACTCTGCGGTAAAAAACAATGACTTCTCGAATTTTGCATGCAAATGGATGGAAATAGAAAATACGATCCTGAATGAGGTAACCCAGACCCAAAAAGTAGATCATGGGATATACTCACTCATAATTGGTTTCTAGCCATGGATAGGGGCCACTGAGTCTATAATTTGTGATCCTAAAGAAGCTAAACAAGAGGGTAAACCCAAGGAAAAACATATAGATATCCTCCCAGCTATGGGAGATAGACAAGATTGATGGGCAAAATATTGGAATCTTGGGGGTGGGGTGGGATGGGGATGAGGGGTGATGGGGAGAGAAAAGTATGAAGGAGAGGATGAGGGGAACTGCGGGAAACTGGTGACTGGGGATAAAGCAAGCTGGGATAGGGGAGCAGGGAAACTCATACCTTAGTTAAGGGAGCCACCTAAGGGTTGGCAAGAGACTTGAACTTGGAAGGGCTACCAGATGCCCAGGGCAATGACCCCAGTTAGTTCATTGGGGCACCTGAGGATAGGGAACCTGAAATGAACCTGTCCTATAATCATACTGATGAATATCTTGCATATCGCCATAGAACCTTCATCTAGTGATGGATGGAGATAGAGACAGAGACCCACACTGCAGCACCGGACTGAGCTCCCAAGGTTATAATGGGGAGCGAAGGAGAGAGAACATGAACAAGGAAGTCAGGACCATGAGGGGTGCACCCAACCACTGAGATAATGGGGCCGATCTATTGGGAGCTCACCAAGTCCAGCTGGACTGCTACTGAAAAAACATGGGATAAAACCGGACTCTGTGAATGTGGCAGAAATGAGAGCTGATGAGAGGCTAAGGAGAATGGCACGGGAACTTTCATCTGGCGATGGATCGAGAGAGAGACAGATACCCAATTTGGAGCAACAGTCTGAGCTCTTAAGGTCCAAATGAGGAGCAGAAGGAGGGAGAACATGAGCAAGGAAATCAGGACCACGAGGACTGCACCCACCCACTGTGACAGTGGAACTGATCTATTGGGAGGTCTCCAAGGCCAGCTGGACTGAAACTGAATAAGCATGGGTTGAAACTGGACTCTCTGAACATGGTGGACAATGAAGGCTGATGAGAAGCCAAGGACAATGGCACTATGTTTTGATCCTAATACATGAACTGGCTTTGTGGGAGCTTAGCCTGTTTGGATGCTCACCTTCCTGGACCTAGATAGAAGTGGGAGGACCTTGGTCTTCCTGTAGGGCAGGGAATTTGGATTGCTCTTCAGTATCGAGAGGGAGGGGGAATTGACGGGGGTAGGACAAGAGGAGTGGGGATGGGGGAGGATAGCGGGGGGAAGGGACAATATGTGGGAGGAGGGGGAGCGAAATGGGAAACGGGGGGCAGTAGGAAATTTTAATTAAAAAAGAATTAAAAAATGAGAAAAAAAATTGCCTATACTGGCTATAAATCTAACTTTTATACTTGATATTTGTTCTTATTATATGTAGTCCTGTATTGGTTTTGAACATTCTTATTAGGTAAAAGGGGAGGTGATGTGAAAACTCCTTTGGCCAATGGCCTTTGAGAGGCTGGACCTTGTGTGGTGTGACTTTGTGGTTCCAGAAACACTTAGGAGAGCCATTCTGCCTCTTGTGCAAAGCAACAGACTCTCGTCAACCTGGGGAGCTACTGGGAGAAAAAGATTCCAAGAGTGTGGTAAACTTCCATGATTTTTTTCTTACTGAAGAGTTGCTGACAGGAGGAGTTACTGTGGGTAACTCTCCAAGTTATCTCCCTTACTTATGAGCTAATAATGGTAGTAAGACTGGCAATTCTGTCTTAGGAAAGTATCTTTTAGGTCATATTCTTACTTGGGACAGCTGGCAAATGAAGCTATCATGAGTTTGATGCTCTTCCAGCCCTCCTGTTTCTTTTGAAGTTGTTGGCAACATAAATGGCCTTATGCCTAAGCCAAGAACTTTTTCCCGTTGAAGTGGCCATCGAGGACAGGTGCTCTAGGCCTTAGCTCTTATTGGGGAGCTATTAGCAATTGAAACAGCCATCAGATATGTTTTCCTGGCCTCATCAAACACTGAGTTCTTATTGGAGGAGTGGATGGAGGATGGGGAAGGGAGAAGTTGGCAGGAGTGGAAGGACAGCGGATTAACTTGGGTATGTAACATGAGATTGTAGTAAAAAGAAAAAAAAAAGAAAGAAAAAAAAACCACTGCCAGAAGAGGCCCAGACATTTATTGGGGAGGTACTGGCAGCTGAATCTGAAATCAAGGATGTGCATTATTCCCTATCACTTTACTTATAGGCTACTGACAGTTGAACCTGCCATGGAGGATGTGCTTTCCAGGCAATATCTTATATTGCGCAGGCCCACTTGCTTCTGGATGGACTAAGGTAACACCCACAGTGGTATAACTGTTCTGTATCAATTAGCAGTAATAGCCCCATAGACATTCACTTATTCCATTCAGATAGCCACGGTTCCATCTTTCCATATGACTCAAGGTTAATAGCTAGTTTAAAGGTAAAGCAAACTGTGATGAGCAGCAAGTGACAGAAACCCACTGGAAACACTAGGAGCCAAAAGTGGTGATTCTTTGCTGGGGCATGGTGCATCCTGGCATATGAGGAGAAGGAAGGTGTCATATGCAAGCAAGGACTCAGAAGCCCCTAATTCTCATCTCTGCCCTTCCTTCTTTATTGCCTGCATGATGGCTTACATGCCTCATCACTTCCTCTTAGATCAGATTTCAATAAATGACAGATATCACTTGTCATATTAACTGCTGCTTATCTAATATTTAAGAAAGCATTATCTGTGTTTACTTATATTCATCAGGCACTTCAACCTCAAGTCCTGATTGATTATTTCTCCTTGCTGTGCTCTGTTGATCTTTTGATTGCTTTCATGACTCTGAAATATTTCCTTTCTCAAATTTCTCCTCCAGAATTCCCACAATGGTTAGTGTTCATTCTCAAGACAAACAAATGACATTATTAATATTATTACTATTATTACTATTGTTATTGATGTTACTTTTATTATTGTTGTTGTTTTTCTGTTGTGATTTTATCCTGAAAACTTATCCACAGGGATTCACTGGGGTTCTCAATTGTACAAAGAGACATTTCTACAAATGATTACTTCAACTCCATGCTTCTAATCATTTTATTATTTGTCTGATTTTGTTCATTGCAGCCAAATTACTGTTTTCCAACTGAGGCCTTAGTCTAAGACACTGTATGTGACCTGTCCCTATTCCATAGCATATTCCCACACTTTGTGTTCAGACTGTGACATGCTTATACAATCCATTCTCTCTTTGTTGAACAACCTCTGGCTGGTATTATTTCATGTCCTTGTTCCAAGTTCTGTTTGTACTTCCAATGGGTCCTTTTAAATAATCAGGCTGTTTCTTCACAAGTGATGGTATCTTTGATCATCAGGATGAGCTGCAGTTGCTTCATTTCAAAGTTGTTTCTTCTGCATCAAGATGCTGACACTTTGCAAATAGCCATTTTCTTAGACTTCCAGTCAGCGGCAGAATCCATTAACGATTCTTACCTGAGCCAATTAAGGCATATATGGTGGCTGCCAGGTGGTGGGGTTCCAATTTCATGATTCCTTTGCGTTGATGAGTTGGAATGCCACCCCAAAGACCCAGTTTTCTCCTCCACTATTTTTTTTAATCAAAGCAGTTGGGATTCAGAAACATTTTCTTCCAAAGATTTAAAATGGCAGCTATTATTGTTTTCTGCGATGTTAAATTGTCCCTGGTTGGCAACCAACAAGCCTTCATGCCATCTCATGTTTTCCTTTTGACATTTGTGTTTTTTGAGAACTTAGTTACTCCCTGGATGCATGAGATATTTTAGGCTTCTGCCTTCTGCTTCCCTCTGCCTATCAATCCACCATTTCTCCATGGAGTGCTGTTATCTTCTTCTTCGGGGAATGATATCAGAAGTTAAACCCCAGCACTTGGAATGATGAATACTGAATGAGTCTGATGTTTACATCTGTGGCCTTTCAGAGAACTAACATCAGGAAAATCCTTTTATATAAACACACGTACACTCAGTACTGTATACACGTGAACACCTATAGGTCAGCACATGAGTTTTCTCACTTGTTTTCCCTGATCTACTTCGTGCTTAGATTTCCTATTGCATCTCCTTTCCATTTTAAGACTCACTTTTCTAGTGGAAAAGCTGTTGCTCTCATTCCTCACTATCCCGATATGGTTTTATTGCTAAATCACCTGCTAGACTGTGAAAGACACAATCTAAACAGGGCTCAGTGTGTGTGTATAGAGTAAGTTTGAATCTTTATTCTGAGAAGTTATAATCAATGTGTCAGGAAGTTACTTACAGCTACTGTTAGTAGTATTGTGCATTGGAGGCACATTACTCATTCTGCATATCAAGAACTAGGCAGCTGGAGGAATCTTCTCTGTCTTTTCCTGGGTCCTAGAAGCCATGAGACTTTCAATAATGTATTAATTATATATCTTTTAATCTATTAATATCATCTATCTCTTATTATTCATCCATCCATCCTTCCATCTATCCATTTATTCCTCATTTGTTTACCAAATATCTAACACCAGGCTCTCTGTCTATCTATCTTTCTATTTATCTTGTCTTAGTTGTGGTTTCTACTGCTGTGAAGAGATAACATGACCACCATCAGTCTTATGAAGGAGAGCATTTAATTGGGTTCTGACCATTAACATCATTGCAGTATTATTCCAGACTTCAGGGAGACATGGCGCAGGAGAAGGGAAGAGATCTACATCCAGACCCTTGGGGAGCAGGAAGGAAGAATAAGGCACTGGACCTATGTTGAGCTTCAGACATCAAAGAGTATCTCTGGTGACACTCTTTCTCCAACAAGGCCACACCTCCCAATAATGTCACTCCCCATAGGATGATAGAGTATCATTTTTATTCAAAACACCACATATCTATTAATCATTTATATTTGGATGATCAATTATTATTTACCATCACTCTATAATTTATCTGTCATATATGTGTATATTTGTTACTCTATCAGTCATAAATCTATCCATCTATCTACTTAACTACCTATGTTAACTCCTATTTATCACACTTTCAATCTATTAGGTGTATCTATGTATCTATTAGTCTTTCTATGTATTTATCTCTGTATCTCTAAGATATGTATAATTATTCCTCTGTACATGTTTCCTCTATGTTTCTATATTATTCTATTGACGTATCAATCTATCTATCTGTGTATATCTGTATGTTGATTATTATATTAATCAATGTCCATTTATATAATTCTTTCTGTCCATTAATCTATCTATTCTCTATCTATTTTCCATCTATATAACTTTTTATCTATCTACAATCTCTCTATGTGCTTGTCAATTTTCATATCTGTTATTTCCCAGTATTAAGTCATAACCTTTTAAGTTCCCACCATCCACACACTCCCTGTGTTTTGCCCATAAGATTTTGATCAAGAGCTGTCTGTTAACCAAAGCCTCTGACAACACTGGTATTAAATTATTGACCTTAATTCTGCTTGACAAACTACTCTTAGTAGAAGGATTTAACATTTGCTGAACCTAGACTCAGATCTCACACAGTATGCCAAGGAGGTCCAACTGTGATGAGATATTGACAAATCTCCAGCTGCACCCATTGGGTAGTGTCTACACTATAGGCATTCCTGTGAACGTAAGATGACAATGTTTAATAGCACTGTAGCTCCGTAGACAAGGAGAGATCTTAGGCTAAATGTCACTGGGTTTTCTGTTTCCTTCTGCTTAAAAAGCCCAGATTCTGCATTCTTGAAAAAAGGGTCCCATATGCATTTGGAATAATTGTTACCCATGGTATTTGTCAGCTTCTTTGTTGCTTTAAAAGGACATACAAACTTCTTTCTACTTATCTTACCCAGCCATCTTTTGTGGTATCATTCAGTTGAATACTCATGGAAATACACTTCTGAAAGGCTGTCTGCCCACGTTAGTGTGAAGTCTAACCCTTCCCAGATCAGGAGATGAGGAGTTATTTCCCCCGACCGATGATTTCCGTGCATCTTTGGCAGTGGATGATAGTGCTGTGATGTTGATCATGGCAATTTCTTTTTCAATTTGCTGAGAGAAGGGAGTGATAGATATACATGGATGATGGTAAGGAGCAGAAATCTAAGCAACTGCAGGAAGAGAGGAAACATGGAAACAGCGACACTGAGAAACATACAACTGGGTTGTGAGTCAGGGACAGCCTTGATTTGCTATAGGATACTTATCCTTGCACTTGAAACTCAAGCTGGTAGAAATGTCAGTGTCTCTTTAACAGCTCCCCTAGGACATAAAGGGATGCAGGAGCTGGCTTCATTCTCCAGAACCCATCATATCCCCTAGTCTCGCTGGAGACTTTTCAGTTCCAAGTGATAAAACACAATTCAAACTGGCTTTAGGGAAAGGCAAAGTTTAGTTAAAGCAAAAATTCATCTAGCATCAAAAGACAGTGAGTAACCTCAGATGGAACTGGAATGGTGATTAAAAAATCTTGACCAGGATGCAGGTCTTGATTTCTAATTTTTTTTACTGACATTACAATGGACACAATGTTAAGATGTTTTCCCTGGCTGTTTTAAGGTCATTTGAGTTTTTCCAAAGCCTAAAGTGGTCAGTTGAGGTAACTCTAACAAAAACATTATGCCATAAAATGACTGGTCTAGCTAAATGGGGAAGATAGAACATACAGTGTCCAACAGTTTGCCACGGCAAGGCAGGGAAAGCCACCCATGCCTGGATTTGGAGGAGAGTTTCAGGGAGAACTAAAGGGAAGGGGCAGGAAGGTCCATGTGGCAGATGGGGTATACAAGTGCTTATTTATTATCAGTACTCTGTTTAACTTTGTGATATTGTTTTCTTAATTTGAACACCATTGGAATTCTGTAGTCATTGTGCTGTGAATTCAAAAATGAGCAATCACTTTCTATATGAGTCTAAAATTAAGACTAACATACTGAAAAGAGATTTTCTTTGTCAGGGATAAATCAGCTGTGTGTATACAGGCCTGAGTTCAGACTCCAGAGACCTTATTCAAAGCTTTCCAACGTGGTAGTGTGTGCTTGTAATGTCACTGCTTGGGAGGCAGACACTGTGGATTCTGGTACTGACTGGCCAAACTGCATCTTCTATTCAGAAAATCCTAGGTCCCTGTAAGTGATACTGTCTAAATAAGCATGGTAGATGATTTTTGAGGAATGACCACTGAAGTTGTCCTTTGGTCAAATCAAACACACACACACACACACACACACACACAAACACAGAGTAAAAGCCACCAAATAACCTTCCAAACCACAAAACTGCAGATGTACAAATGTTAATTGGTTAATACGATTGGCATTATTTTTTTTTGTCAATGTCAGTCATTTGTGCAAGATTAGATGATTGAACAGTGGGAATAATGAGATTTTAGCTATTGGGTGGCTTAATTATCTTCATTGTGAGGCAGCACCCCACCCAATTTTCTGGAATCTTCCAGCTACCAGGGTCCCATCCCATTTTAAGAACTCCATCTATTAACATCTCCATTAGGTCTCAAAGAGTGTCACTGCTACTGGCTGTTAAATATATTGGAGCTGCTTTGGAGTGGTTGGGAAAAGAAGCCAGCTCATCAGGGGTGTGGTACATTAGTTGAAAAATTCACATTATCGTTATCAGACCTGGAAGTAAGAGGGAGAGCAGAATGAACTATATGAGAAATACAGCAGGTGAACATGACAGGAGCTGTAATGGGAAGAATTTGTTTCCTTTAAAGCATGGAGAAAGACTTGTGAAGACAGACAGCATAAATGGGTGTCAACCTGTAGAAGAAGAAAAATAGATCCATATTGTTCAGCATGCACAAAATGCAACTACAAATGGATTAAAGACCTCAATATTAATCTGACCACACTGAACTTGATAGACTAGAAGTTGAAATGAATCTGCAATACATGGACCCAGGAGACCACTTCCAGTGTAGAACCTGAGTAGCATAGACAATGAGACCAAAAAGGAATAAATGTGACACTTCCTGAAAGTGAGAAGCTTCTGTAATGCAAAAGACATTGTCACTAAGACAAAAAGGCATCCTTTTGAATGTGAAAAGTCTTCACCAGTCCGTAATCAAAATTCTGATCTCCAAATATGTAAAGAAATCCAGAAACTAGACATTTAATTAACACTTAAATTACTGCAATTAAAAAAGGGTACTTAACTGAACACAGAATTCTCAACAGAAGACTTTCAAATGGGCAAAAGACAATGTCATGCTTAGCCTTTTTAGCAATCAAGGAAATGCAAATCAGAACATCTCTGCTATACCATGTTACAACTGTCAGAATGGCTAAAACCAAAAACACCAATGATAGACTATGCTGAAAAGGATGTAGAGTAGAGGAACACCCATCCCTTGTTGTCGGGAATGCAGACTAGTGCAACTACTTGGGAAATCAATGTGGCAGTTTTTCATGAAACTGGGAGTCATGCTACCTCAGAACTGAATAATTCCATTCTGTAAGTGCATTGTGCTCTTGAATATAGTTCCCTGCTTGTTTGAAGTAAAAGAGTGAATACTATTTTCAATAGAAATGATTAAATTTCTTTTCATGAGTTTGAGTTTATCTGCACATTAGTGTGTTCACCATGTGCATTCAGTGCTTGTGTTGGCCAGGGTCAGATGTTTTATAACTGGAGTTACAGATGTTTGTATGGGTGGGAGGAATTGAAACCCGGTCCTCTGGAAGACAAGCAAGTGACCTGAAATGCTGAGCCATCTCTCTCATGCAAGAATGATAGTTCCCTTTCAGGGGAAGGCCTAATTACTAACAGGCCTAACCACCAAAACCTGTGGAGGATATTTTGTAGTCCTAACAGGAGTCCAGGTGGTGGGTGACTCACTCAGTCGCCCTCCCTCCCCTTCTCACTCTTGTCACCTGCTTGCTATTTTGTGCCCTTTTCTCTTTTGCTTAGGACACGGAACTCTTGAACAACACAAATCTCCCTGGAAACGTCATAGGGTTCAAGAAGAAAATTCTGTGTTGGATGTCTTGGAGTATCTGGAATGCTGCTGGCCTGATAAGGATTTTGTGAAGGTACCAGAGAAACACTCATGCTCTGGTGTTTCATTCTCTCTGTCTTTAAATCTCCAATAATGTTTTCTTTCTTTTTCTCTCCCTTCACCTTCACCATGTTCACACTTCTCTCTCATGCATGTTCTGTCTGAATGTCTGTCATTTGAAGCAATGGAGATGACCTTACAGAAGAGGAGATTATTGTCAACAAAGAAGCTTTTGTTTCCTTTGCTGGTTTTTGGTCTCAACAAATGATCTCTTCCCTTTTTCCCCTTCTTCCTTCCTCTCTGTCTTTCTCATAAGAGGGCTGCATCCTTTACTTTGGCAATTGATACATCATTGCAGGTTTTACCAACTGGCAATGCCTAGTTGAATTATTTACTGAGTAGTCTTTCTTTATGTACCCTACTTTCCTGCAGCAGTTGTCTACATTATCAAGATGAAGTCTCATACCATTAAAGCCTCCTTTACTTTGGCTTAAAAACTAATTTGGGGTCAATATAAGGTAATAAAACAAACAAGCTTGATGCGTTAAAATTTTATTAATATACATTAAAGTAAAAGCTATTGAAATAACAATAAAGAGCCTCATCATGCACATCCTGGCTTAATTTGAATACCAGTAAAGGAACACCCAGCTTTTAGTTGAGATACGTTTACATGGGATACTTCTCCCGAATTCTCTTTATTAGTGATCGATGAATATTTTGGCTCCAAATTTTTTCGGAACCTTATGGATGGTTCATTGTCCTTACTTTTTCTCAGAAAGATTTAAGATTAGTATTTATGTTGTCCCCACTATTTTTTGCATATTGGTTGCTCATTGCTCTTCTAACAGAATCCACAGAGAAAAAGGATTCTAAATTTGAATCAATCAGAGAGCTCCCAGTTCCAATTGGCTCAGATAATGTAGGAAAATGAAATTCACCCAAATATCCTGCTGTTCACATCTCATCTGCTTCTTTTGAGAGGTGAAAGGAGACCTGGTCTTAGGCTTTTCCAACTTACATTATGCATCTGTTTATGTGGAGGTCAGAAGGCAGCTTTTTCTCTCCCTTCACCACCAACATGTTCACACTTTTCTCTCTTGCATGTTCTGTCTGAATGTCTGTCATTTGAAGGAATGGAAATGCCCTTACAGAAGAGGAGATTATTGTCAACAAAGAAGCTTTTGTTTCCTTTGCTGGTTTTTTGTCTCAACGGATGATCTGTTCCCTTTTCTCTCTTCTTCCATCCTCTCTGTCTTTCTCTTAAGTGGGCTGCTTCCTTTATTTTGGCAACCGAACATTGCAGGTTTTACCCACTGGCGATGCCTAGTTGAATTATTTACTGAGTCGGCTTTCTTTATGTACCCTACTTTCCTGCAGCAGCTGTCTGCATTATCTGGATGAAGACTCATACCATTAAACCCTCTTTACTTTGGCTTAAAAACTAATTTGGGGTCAATGTAAGATAGTAAAACACACGAGCTTGATGAGTTAAAATTTTATTAATATACATTAAAGTAAAAGACTATTAAAATAAAAAGTCTCATCATGCACATCCTGGCTTAATTTGAATACCAGCAAAGTAACACCCTTATTGCATTTGAGATATCTGGACATGGGATACTTCTACCCAATTCTCTTCATTTGTGATCAATATTTTGACTCCAATTTCTTTCAGAAACTTCTGGAAGTTTCATTGTTCTTACTTTCTGTCAAAAATCTTTAAAATTAGTATTTATGTTGTCCCCCTTTTCTTTGCATATTGGTTGCTCATTGCTCTTCTTACAGAAACTGCAGAGAAAAAAGGTTCTAAATTTGAATCAATCAGAGAGCTCCCAGTTCCAATTGGCTCAGATAGTGTAGGAAAATTAAATTCACCCACAGATCCTGCTCTTCACATCTCATCTGCTTCAGTTGAGAGGTGAAATGAGACCTGGTCTTAGGCTTTTCCAACTTACATTATTCATCTGTTAATGTGGAGGTTACAAGACAGCTGTCTAGACTCATGTTCTTCCTTCCACTCTCTGGGTCTTTGTTTCCTGGGTCTGGGCTGGTTTAATACTTATAATATGGCCTTGCCTAAGAACTCCTGGCAATCCTTGTGCTAATTAGGTATAACAAATTAAACAAAGTAAGGGCTTCCATATTAGGAGTCAAGAAAAACCTGAGTTTAGGAGATAGGTACATATGAGACAGACTGACAATGCATATCTTCACACATGAAAACACACATACAAACACACTCTCACAGCCTTATATTTGAGACAGGTTATCTCATTGAACCAGATGGTTACTGATTTTTCCAGAACAGGTGGTCTAATTGGTGTATAAGTATGGATATGGTTGACTCTTGATCAAAGAGAGGTATGTGTATGTGTGCCTTCATACATATGGAAGCTGTTTCATTCTTTGTGTGTGTGTATATATGTGTGTGTGTATTCATGAATGTGAGTGCAAGTGGGCATTGCCACAGTAAGCATGTGGGCTTGAGGAGAGAGGAGGACAACCCAGCATATCAGTAGTTGCCTTACATTTTGTTTGATATGGTGTCTTTATTGTTTTTGTTGCTTATTCAAGGCTAGTTGACTAGCTAGCTTCTGAAGAGTCTCCTGTCTCCACATCCCAATTCGTCTTAAGAGAACTGGACTTGCAGATACTTGTACACATCCTGATTTTAAGTAGATTCTGAAAATTCAGTCACAGTGCCTTTCACTTTCATGGCAAGTGTTTTGCCTACTGTGCCAACTTCCTGGCCCATGAGTTACTTATTGTTACTATTATTTAATTCAGTAACATTTCTATTAGCCATAGTTTTCTAGAGTAACAGAACTTATAGAAAAAGTTTTAACACAATGGTTTACAGGTTGTGGCCTTGTTAATCCCTCTATGAAAGGAATGTCCAAAAGCAAAGTAGGTATTCAGTCCGAGACTCTGAATGTGTCAGCTAGTCTTTGGTACACACCATAATTATAAAGAATTCTGTGTTAATGCTGGTGAGGGAATAGCCTTGCCTTTGAGAGCAAGCAGGCAGAGAAAGTGGTTCCTCCTTCCATCTCCTTTATATAAGCTGCCAGAAGATGGTGTGGCCCAGACAAAAATGCCTCTTCCTACCTCAAAAGAGTCCTATCTCAAAGATCCAGATTAGGAGTGTGTCTTACCACTTCAAAATTGAATATAGAAGAAATACTCTTCCATAAATATGCCCAGTCATTAAAATACTTATTAACTCTAGATGTAGTCAAGTTGACAACTAAGAATAGCCATCCCATCATTATGAATATATTGTCTATTCATATAGAAATCTGTATTTCTACCTCATAAAATCCTCCAAGGTTGTATGGCCACAGATCTACTTCACTTCCTATGAGACTTTTCTTAAGTTGGGCAGAGATGCCCCTTCATTGGAATGTCAATCCTGTTCACTGCAATCTACACCACCAGTTTAACTCCTTGTGGGGGTGCAGGGATGTCACATTTACATGCTGATTTTCTGGTTTAGATTTTGCAGGAATATAGAAAGGTTATTATTCAGGGCCCCTCTTTTATAAAATAATGGGACACATACTACACTTCATCCCATCACTCTGGTGGCAAAGTCTGTCTATATAAAATCTGAAAGCGGCATTGGGAAGTGTGTGACTTAGCAATGATGTGAAGGGATGGAGGATTCTGGAAATCCAATCACAGAAGGAAATATTGAGTAAGGTAGGTGGCCAACTGGCCAGTCAACTCCAGAGGAATAAAATGTCATTGTATCAGGTGCCATCATAATGCTCTTCACATCTGTCAAGGACCAATGTGGGGTAGATGCAGTATGAATTTGCCTTTCAGCTCCTCAGAGTGTGGGTTCATTCTCAGTGGAAAGAAAAGTATGGTCATGCACTGAGTTCCTTGGTTAAGATTTTAGACTTTGGCAATAAATTCAGATCTTGATTCCATCCTTCCTTTCTGTTGGAACTTTGTTAGACTGTGTAACATGTCTGAGCCTAGCTTTCTTATGTCTTAGGAAGAGAGGAGACAGGATTCAAAAGGCCAAATGAGATAGTGGACAGGGTTCTTATAGAAAGATTTCTTCTAATGTCATTGTGTGGGGCAGGCCAAAGTGATGGAGGAGGGCTGTATGTCTATAGGTTTATAAAGAAACTGCCTTGGCCCTTTTGATAGGACAGCAGATTAGATAGGCAGAGTAAAGAGAAGAGAATGCTGGGAAAAAGAAGCTGAGTAAGACAGACACCATGCCACTCCTCTCTGAGACAGAAGCAGCTTAAGAATCTCCCTGGTAAGCCAGCAGCTCATGGTACTATACAGATTATTTGAAATGGCTTAATCAAGATGTGAGAATTAGCTAATAAGAGGCTAGAAATAATGGGTCAAGCAGTATTTAAAAGAATACAGTTTCTGTAAAATTATTTCTGGAAAAGCTAGCCAGAGCTGGAGACAGGTGGCAGGATGCAGCCTGCCATTCCTATAACACCAAAGAGCAGTCAAAGTTAAGCTTAAAGCTCTGCCACTGAAATGTGTATAATATAAATTGGAAACACAGTTGTTTAAAAAGATGAGTGTAACATTTTATGGAAATGTGTATGCATGCATGCAGAGGCCAGAATTAACCGTGGGTGTCTTCCTTAGTTACTCTCTGTCATGTTTAAGATACATCATTTCTTTGAACCTGGAGCTGACCAATTCCCCTTGACCAAAGAGTGAGACTCAGAGACCCAGGTGTGGCTGTCTCCTCAGAACTGAGTGATGGGTTTATATCTTTAATTCTGAGATTCTTGCACAAGTTGAAGGGATCAAATTTATGTTCTTCATTTGTATGGAAAGCACCTTACTGACTGAGCCATGGCTGAAGAACAAGACAGTTGGTTAAAAAGTATTGAGCTCTGAGTTAATATTCTGAATCAGAAAAGGGAATGGTATGACTTTAAAAGAAATGTTGGGGAGATTGAGATGAGAGACATTCAAACATGAATGCCTTTGCTTCCTCCCCTAAGACTCCTGGTGGATGTGTCCAGAGGGCTACTGAATTATCACAGCATGGGGAAACGGTGAACTGTGAAGTCTGTTTGGGCTCAGGTCTTGATATCAAATTTAGGGTGTAAATATATAAAAGTGTACATCCAGAGTAGCATGCTATGGTTGGTCTATCCCAGTAGTATATTGCATTTAAAAGCAGATGTTAATTTCTGCTCATTTTAGAGCGGCATGACAGCAGATGCTCAAGGCAGAGGTGCATTGTTATAGATGCTTAAGGCAAAGAAATATTGCTCCAGATGCTCAAGGCAGAGATACATCATTTTAGATGCTTAAGGCAGAGATTCATTACATGGGATTGAAATGGCATTCCATCTCCTGAGCTTTGACTGCCAGGATTTGTGGCTCATTAACCTTTAAAAATGCTTTCATTATCTTCCTGGAATTGGGAAATGGGGTTCTTCATTTTCAGTTACCACCTTTGTCTCATCACTGCCTATATTTCGCTTAGTCTCAGTTTTTCTACTTTCTGATTAGGAAAGCCATCTTTTGCAGTCTTAGCTTCTTCCAGAATGTAACTGAATATATTCTCTGGAACTCTGCAACTCCCCATGGTGTTACATGTCTTAGCTTTGGTGTTACGTCCTCAGCCTCCATTGATGCTCAGAATTCTTCATCTGTTTCTTGTTGCTGCCAATGTGATTGTGGCCATGTATGTCATATCTCAAGCTGGATGTTCTATCTGTTTTTATTATTCCTGCAAGTGGTTCAATGCACTGTACCTGAGATAGAGACTCCTCTGGGGGAGAAGACGAGCAAAGAGGACATTTTGATGCCTTGGAATTACAACGCCAGATGAGATGCTTCCCCAAGCAGCAAGCATCCTGTTCATATGATCAGAAGAAAGGCAGATGTGACAGTGTAGACTGACATCATAACATCCTGGAAGATGCATTTTTTCCCAATTATGTTAGTTTTGAATCTTCCCCAAGGGTCCTTCATAAGCCGTTTGTTACATCAGTGAGACTTTTTGTTGAGACTCTAGGGAGATATGCCTCCTTCTGACAATGGTGAGGATAACTCCAGGGAAAAAGGTCATCTGTGCCACACTCTAGCTGGCCCTCTCAGAGTAGAAACTGCCAATGCTTGGGCTAGCTGCTTGGAGATTTTGTGGCCTAGACAGGAGTAGTGACTATGGAAAATGCTGTGGCTGTTTCCTTCTTAGCTCAGGTCTCCTCTTCCATTTTGAAATCCTACAGGGTAGTGCTCTCATACTACCTCTCCTTTTCTTTTATCTCTCCTGTGTGAACCCATAATTTTACTTTCTTATCTGACTCTGACCCTTCCATCTCCACATATAAAGTTCTTTAATGCCAATATGTAGTTTTGGTTGATAGACTCTATACTGCAGGAAAGCTACTTAGATAGGAAGCAAACAACTCAAATTAGCTATAGAGAGTTTGATACCTGAGCATATTCACAAGGCAACATCCTCCAAACAGTATATTGGCAGTAAATATATAACCGAGCAATCATCACAGACAAATAGAGATGCTTAGATGAGGCTCAGATCAACTGAGCCAAAGATTAAAAAAAAAAACACTCTTCAGATCACTGATCTGCCTCAAGGCTTCACAGTGAATTTCAGGTTCTCAGCCTTACTGAACTATTAACCATGCTGGGGTGGGCTTTGTTGAACCAACTGCTATTGAGTCATTTCTACTGTAAGTGCTCGCTCACCAATTTTCCTGTAAGTAACCCGAAAATTATTCATTGGTTCACCTAGTTAGACTTTGTCTATTGTTAGTTCCATATCTCTGGTGTGTAGCCAATTTATTCATACAACAAAGGTTTTTACCCAGACAAGCCATCTCAGGATAGTCAATGAATCTGCAATACCCTTTGTTGGTGGAGGCCACTCATTAGTTAGTTTCCTGACCACCTTGACTTGAAATAATCACATAAAACCTATATTATTCACAACACTGTTTGGCCAATAGCTTAATCGAATTTCTAGATTCCTCCCTTATTCTAAACAAACCTATTTGCATTTATCTGTATCACCAGTAGTTCATGTCTTACCAACAAATTTTTGGCAACTCCAGAGAAGGTGTTCTTCCATGGTGGTGTCTATGTGGCTTCTCACTGACCCTACCCTGTTTCTCCTATCATTGTTTACTTTTATCACCTAGGTCTATTCTGCTAAGCTACTGTCTGAAACAACATTATTCATTAACCAATAAAAGCAAACATAGACAGAAGGACTTCCCAAACCAACCCTTTGTCCAATGTATTAATTCCAAGAACTGGTATAAAATTTTCTAATAAAACAAATACTTGAAAGGGGTTGATGTTTATTCTCAGGATCTGAAATAAATGTGTTGGTGGGGACCCTACTTCCTCAAGATGTGCTAGGAAAGTTGGCTTTTGATATTCCTCAGTATGTATCAGTTCTCTTACTGTCTCCATTGTTTTGTGAGCACACCACTGTTTCCCTGTGTCTCTTTTGATACAGAGGTTTGCCATTGAATTTAAAGACCATCTTATCCTGAGATGACACATTTTTGTGAATCTTAAGCTTCTATTTGCAAAGTAATATTTTTAAATTATGATCCCTCTCAGTGGGGCCTAAAACTTGGATATATCACTTTTATGGTGTGGTTTCCTGCTGTACTGTGTATTTACAAATTCTCAGGATTAAGACTGTGTTACTTGGCAGGAGTCACTACATTTTAGGTGACCCTGTGTGATTGGTTTTTCCTTTGTTAAATAGAATCTTTAATGATCTTGAGAGAAAGGAAATGAAATGCTATTTCAATATGTTAAATATTCTTTCATCCTTGGGCATCTGTCCTTCTGAGGGTTGTTTTTGTTTTAATCTCATGTATGTACTTACAAAATGTAATGGTTTCATTCCATCTGCTATGCAAAACATTGTGGCAAATAAACAAGCCAGCAAAAAACATCAACACAAAAACAACTTAAGGGAGAGAAGGTTTTATTTTGCCCAGCATTTCAGAGGGATTGTTTCAATAGCTATTGAAATGGCAGAGCAACAGGAGTCTGAGGCTCCCTGGCCATATTGCATTAACAATTAAGAAGCAGAGAGAGATCAGGAAGTCGGGTGAGTCTATAGATTCTTAGAGCCTATCTTCAGTGTCCACTTCCTCCAGCAATTCTCTGCCTCCTAAAGGTCCGGCAACCACTTCAAAGAGCACCACCTGTTTGGGAAAAAATGTTCAAATATGGGAGCTTATGGGGGACATTTCTCACTCAAACCACAACATGTTCTATGCCAATAGATTCCAGAACTAACCAGTAAAATCTATTATCACCCATGATGGGCAGCTTGTTATACTCAGGGGGAGATAAATATAAACGCATGCACAACTTGAAAATGGCTCCTGTAACTTTAGGCTGTCATAATTACATGCATAACATATAGGTATCAGGTCGGTTCATAATAATGCAACCCTGAAAGTCTAATCAATCTTAATATTTTAAAGTCTATTTAATATTTTATTAAAATATAATATTTTAAAGTCTAACCACAATCAAGGATCCTGCTTCGGAAGAAGCTGGTTTGTGGGAGAGAAGAGGAAACGAAGTGAATAACACAGAAAAGGATAAAGTGTTCTCTAGCTTGATGAGCTGTTTGAGGAGCTGGTCATTGAAGCTCCATGGGAAATGAGAGCAAGACCCACAGTAACAGCTTTATTGTGTCAGTGTGTGCAACCACAGTAGGCTGTGTGATCAAAGTCACCCTAAGTGTTGGGCTTCCAGAGTAGATTAAATGGAAGGCTAGTGTGTTCTGAGAGGGCTCCTCAGGGAGACACATGAGTTGACATCAGCCCTCAAGCAATGGGAACAGGCCAGGTATAAGAGACAGGGAGAGGGCTATTTGAAAGAAAAAGGATGAATTCTGGAATGAGCAACTATTATTCTCATTATTGTTTCACAACACAGAAACCCAAATCCACCACCTGCCTCTTTCAATTTGACTTGAAAGAACATGGAGAGAGTGCTAAAAAAAATCAGAGATTTAAAGCCATTTTTTTCCTCTTGCAATGTACAATGCTTTACACAAAAAATATTCTATATAAAAAAGCCCCACTCTTTGTCTATCTTTGGGCACAAATTTCCTTCCTGCCCCACATTGCCAGGAGCCATACAGGTAAGAACAATTTGTCAGGCAGTTTGGCTGTTGCTGTTCCTGAATTCTGTCCTTCTTTTTGCTGGTAATTTGGATGTTTATTGTTTCATTTTGTGTTGGAGATCTGTGATATATTGGTCAGGCATACACACTGCTGTATTCTCAATCTTTTGTTCTGTAAACTTCATTACAATTCCAACATCAATCCGAGCATTTGTTCCTTTTCATCTTTGACATTTCTAATTAAGAAATAAGAATCCTGGAACTACTTCTGCATATATCTGGGCAATCTTGGAGTGAGCCAGCTCAAACCTACATTCCTCTGGATTCTCCCAGGAGCTGTGCACCTGCACTTCCTTCCCAACCATTTTATGATTTGAACACCTGTTGCTCTCGTTCTTTTTACAAAGACCTGGGCAGATCTGTTTGCTGGTACCCATGACTTCCGCAGATAGACTATTGTCTCCTAGACATGTGCTCCCTGGGCATTCCGTGATATCAAATGTATTTTTTATTTGACCTAAGTGTAATTTGATTGTAGGTGGAGATATCAGCTATATTGGCATGAATTGAAACAAGCTGCCAAGTTCAACTAAGTCACACACATGTAAGATTCAGTCCCAAGTAGGAGTGTATCTAGGGAGAGGTTATATGTGACAAGGATATATATGACACAAGAGGGTCAACCTCTGCCAGACGTGTCTTAACAAATTTTCAGAGCAGTAATGGATGTCCATGAAAGGTAAATATTTTAATGAAAACCAGATAGGCTTTTTTATATTATAGGTGTTTTACCAATATATTAATTTATCAAAATTACGCATCATCCCTATCACATTAGGCTTTAACTGCCAACCTGACCCAACTTAGAAGCAGATAAGAGTCTCAGTTGAGGAATTGCCTCATCAGGTGGGTCTGTAAGCATGACTGTTATTCAAGTGTTAATCAAGCCCAGTCCACTGTGGGTAGCATCATTCCCTTGGAAGTGGTCATGTGCTGTGTATGAAACCTAGCTGAGTTTGAGGCTGCAAGCAAGTTAGCAAGTGGCATCCACTACACTTGTGCTGCAGGGACTGCCGAAATTTTAAAGTTATAAATTAAACAACACGCACAGCTTGGGTCTATATTGGAGTCAACAGTCGAGGGAGAGTCAAGTGTAAATGTAGGCACTTTGGTATAGAAGAGACAGGTATTTAACTCTTCACTTTAGACCTATCTTGCTGAAACTTTAGAATGTACCAGGGACATTAAAATGGAAATAACTGAAGTGCTTTTCCTTGGTAGTGTCTCTCTGCTGAGCTTAACTGACTATTCTTAAACACAGAGAGTTTTGTCTGGTCTTGGAGTAAGCATATCTCTTCCTTCATCTGTCCTACATAAGAGGGAAGGGTCAGAAGTTTGTGCCAGACCCAAAAAGCACCTAGTTGACAACTGGTATCAGAGGCCCCTGGAGGAGGGTATAATTCACTCAGTGATGAATTTTCTCCCCCTGTGGCTGACTTGGTGGACAGTATGTTCTTTAAGATTTTGTTGAAGGCAAAAACTTCAATATCATCTAAGAGTAAAACCCAAAGAAATATAGGAATGTTGCTGCTCTCCCTCAATTCACTTGCTTCTCTTGCAGATAAAGAACACTCCAGAATGTAGGTGGTATCTATAATGGTGTGTCTGTGTTAGCTAAGCATACCTCATTGGAGTTTTACAACTCTTGAGGCACCAGCTTACAAAAAATGCCTGCAGGATACAGTGGGGTTAGCACAGGACTCAAGAAAATTCTTAGGGAACTGGGTTTCCGGCCATCTCCAATGTCTACTTTCTTCCAGCACCCTCAATTAGGCAGGGGCTTTCGTATCAGCTACAGCTGAATTTTCTTCTGACCCTAAAAATTTCACAGTATCTAGGACAAACTTTTCCATCTGACATCTCTTTGGAATATAAGATGAGTTCCCTGAAGGCCATAGATATGTCTCAATTTTCACCTCCCAGTCCCAGAAGTTTCAATGGTACCTTACAAATTCAGGGCTCTCAGTAAGTGTTAAAGGGATGAATAAGGTTTTGGCATATCCAAAGGGATCAGAAAGGTCCTGAGGGAATGAAGCATGGGCAGGTGTTTCCTTAGATCTGCTGTTTTTCTCCATGCTTTTCTCCTGAAAGTTCATGGAAGGAAATATGACCGTAAGTCTGTGTTTGATGTCAGGAAGGTGTGAAAGAATGCTGGCTTATTGAGCTTATGAGAACTTTTCCCTTAGATGAAGGCTGTGTGATGAGGTGGGGATCATGCTAACTATCTTCTCAGTTTATCTGGGTAACCTTTCAACATGAGTGTCCTGTGCAAGTGTTCTATGGACAGATTCCAGTGTGGTCTGATGAGGAATGCTAAAGGTACTTAAACATAATGTTATGGCCTGAGAAGACAGACATTCTTTGAAGTCCTTTGTAAGATGTTTATAAAAGACCCCAATTACCATTTCCTGGGGTACTGTGGGATCAAACAGAGACTTAGGCATTCTTTGCCTTTTATTCATTTTGTGTGTGGTTTACTTACAGCGTATATGTGTGTTATCATTTTTCTTCATGTGTTGGTTCACATGCATGTATGTGTGAACATGAATTAAGCAGCACAGAGATCAATGTTGGCAGTAAAGCTCAGTAATTCTCTAACCTCAGTCATTCATGCAGAACTTCTTAAACAAATATATCCATTGACAGTGAGGCCAGACTCTTTAGCCAGAACACCAAGTGGGTTTCTGGGGGATCAGACCTTTGATGCTTACACTATACCAAGCAGCCATCACCACAACATGCTAGGCACCAACTTTACATGAGATAAAGAGTAGCATTTATTGTGCACCCAGATGCTTCATGCATATCAATTCCTGCAGTATTTCAAACCTCTTGGGACTTGCCTCATAAACTCCACATCCTTCTGATGTGAAAACCATGTAGACCAACAAAGAGGTAGGACTCAGGCTGGGACTTGAGCCTTAGAGCTCTGATCACTATATTCAAAAGAGTGCCCTAATTTCTCAGTTAATGCAGCCCCTGCAAAGGCTTGTGACAGTGACTCCACTCTCTCCTTACCTCTTCAATATAGTGCTTGAAGTTCTAGCAATAGCAATAAGACAACATAAGGAGATCAAGTGGATTCAAATTGGAAAGGAAGAAGTTAAACTTTCATTATTTGCTGATGATATGATAGATAAGTGACTCCACTCTCTCCTTACCTCTTCAATAATGTGCTTGAAGTTCTAGCAATAGCAATAAGACAACATAAGGAGATCAAGTGGATTCAAATTGGAAAGGAAAAAGTTAAACTTTCATTATTTGCTGATGATATGATACATAAGTGACCCCAAAACTGTACCAAAGAACTTCAAAAACTGATAAAGACCTTTAGTGATGTGGCAGGATACAAGATTAACTCTAAAAAAATCACTTGCCCTCCTATACACTAAGATAAGTATGCAGAGATGGAATTCACAGAAGCATCACCCTTCATGATAGCCACAAATAGCATAAAATATCTCGGGGTAACGCTGAACAAGGAAGACAAAGATGTATTTGAAAACATCTCTAAGACTTTTAAGAAGGAAATGCAAGAGGATACCAGAAAATGGAAGGATCTCCCTTGCTCTTGGTTTGGGAGGATCTAGTAAAAATGGCAATTCTCCCAAAAGAAATCTATAGATTCAGTGCAATCCCCATTAAAATCACATCAAAATTCTTCATATAACTTGAGAGGAAAGTAATAAACTCTATATGGAAAAACAAAAAAACCCAGGATAGCCAAAGCAATTTTTAAAATTTATTTATTTATAAAAGATTTCTGCCTCCTCCCCTCACCGCCTCCCATTTCCCTCGCCTACCCCCAAAAAAGTCCACATCTCTCCTCAGCACTAAGATCAATCAGGGTTCTCTGCCCTTTGGGAAGTCCAAGGTTCACCAACCTCCATCCAGGTCTAATAAGGTGAGCATCCAAATGGCCTAGACTCCCACAAAGCCAGTACGTGAAGTATGATCAAAAACCCATTGCTATTGTTCTTGAGTTCTCAGTAGTCCTCATTGTCCACTATTTTCAGCGAGTCCTGTTTTATCCCATGCTTTTACAGAACCATGCCAGCTGGACTTGCTGAGATTCTGATAGACCATCCCCATTGCATCAGTGTGTGGGTACACCCCTCGCAGTCCTGAGTTCCTTGCTCGTGCTCTTTTCTCTTTTGCTCCTGATTTGGACCTTGAAATTTCAGTTCAGTGCTCCAATGTGGGTTCTGTCTCTGTTTATTTCATCGCCTAATTAAGGCTAATATTCAGGAGGATGCCTATATGTTTTTCCTTAGGTTCACCTGCTTATTAGGCTTCTCTAGGATCATGAATTATAGGATCAATGTCCTTTAATTATGACTAGAAAACAAATATGAGTGAGTACATCCCATGTTCCTCTTTTTGGGTCTGGCTTAACTCACTCAGGATAGTGTTTTATATTTCCATCCATTTGCATGCAAAATTCAAAAAGTCATTGTTTTATTTTTACTCCTAAGTAGTGCTCTAACATGTATATATTCCATACTTTCTTCATTCATTCTTCCATTGGTAGGCATCTAGGTTGTTTCCAGGTGCTGGCTATAACAAAAAATGCTGCGATGAACAGAGTTGAGCATATACTTTTGTTTTATGATACGGCATCTCTTGGGTATATTCTCAAGAGTGGTATTGCTGGAGCAAAGGATATGATGATCCAAAATTTCCTCAGAACCAGAAGCACTACTTTTCAAAATGGTTGCACATATTGAATTCCCAAAAGCAATGGATGAGTATACCCCTTTCTCCACAATTTTCCAGCAAAGGCTATCATTGGTGTCTTTTATTTTTGCCATTCTGACAGGTGTAAGATGATATCTCAAAGTTGTCTTGATTTGCATTTCCCTTTATTGTTAAGGAAGTTGAGCCTGACTTTAAGTGTCTTTTGTCCATTGAACTTCTTCTGTTGAAATTCTCTGTTCAGTTCAGTACTCCAATTTTAATTGGGTTAATTAGTATTTTAACATTGAGTTTCTTGAGTTCTTTATATATTTTGGAGATCAGACCTTTGTCTGTTGAGGGGTTGGTAAAAATCTTCTTCCAGTCAGTTGTTTGCCTTTTAGTCTTAGTGACAGTGTACTCTGCTTTACAGAAGCTTCTCAGTTCCAGGAGGTCCCATTTATTCAAAGTTGCCATTAATGTCTGTGCTGCTGGGATTTTATTTAGGAAGTGTTCTCCTGTGCCCATATGTTGTAGAGTACTTCCTTCTAACCCTTCTATCAGGTTCACTACTGGTCCACTGTCTTTTGGCTATCTTTCTGTGCTTGAGCTTCTTACCTGCCCACTCTCTAGGTTGAAAAAACTCTTCTGTTTAAGTCAGAAACAAATTCGTTGTCTCCATTATGAGTTCAAGCAAGCATAAGAAGGGAAGGATGTATGTATTTTGTTCTCTGCTGAGAAACCTACTTCCTGACTGACTGAATCAATGAAAAGAGAAGGTATGCCTATCTGCAAAATGAGTAAGAAAAATCTGAACAGATAGAAAAGCATTTGCAGGACAGCTACGCCTGTCCTTCAACATTGAGCTAATAGTTAGGTGGTTGAATCCAAGAAAACCTGCCCAAGGTCATGGCACTCCAGTCCACTGACTGGATGTATTTTGTCCTCTCATTGAGACTCAGGATATTACATAAAGTCATTCTGTGTGTTTTTTAAAGAAGTGAGTTCTGTGAGACCCACTGCAAAATAAAAGATTCGTTAGTCGGGACAACCGTAGTCCCCCTCAATGCAGATTGATGAAGGTAGGCATTCACACATAATAGGATCACATAAAGCCTGTATGTGAAGTAGAGACAAATACCAGTGCCATTATCATTGGGTTTTCAATCTGCCCCAATTGTTAGCCACATTTAGCACTTCCACTTTGATCCCATGCTCTGTCAGTCGCAGCAGAGCTGGTTCTGTTGAGCTCCAAATAGCTCAGGCAGAGTGTCTCAGTGGAATGACTTAGCCTTATATTCCTTACTTCTTTGCTCATATTCTCCCCCCTTCTTCTCTTCAACAGGAGCTTGAAAGCTCAGTCTAGTTTTCTGATATGGATCACTGTCTTTATATCCATCATTTGCCAAACAAAAATTTGTGATGATATTGAATATAGTCATCAGTCGGATTATGGGACAAGGCAGTCTTAGTGCCTAGGGACATGGTACACTGGAGGCACCCTCTCCTCACCAACCCAAGGTCCTAGTTGGAGTAACCCCATGGCCTTATGGGAACACCGCTAAATATAAGACTCTTACCAACCACAGAATGGCCCCCTAAGTTGAGCTCTCATCAGTTGGTGAGCATTAAATTGTGTGTGTGTATATGTGTTTAAATAACAATAAAAATAGAGGGATTGTAATATTGAAATTTCTTATCTTTAGAAGAATATTTGCTACAGAAACAGAGTCATAATAGTACTGAGAGTGTAGCCTGACATATGACATGCTTTTCCCTCACGCATTATCCCTCTCTGAGATCCTACATCTTTTTGGCCACTCTCCTCTGTTTCCTAAACAGCCATCTTGTCCTCTTCCACACACTGCATCTCCTTTCGTCATTCCCTCTCCAAGGAGAAAAGACAATAAGTCCTGTTTTGTTTTGAGGCCTGTCTTTCTATGATGTCCCATCCTCCAGACACTCCATCATTGACCAAAGAGCATAACACCCTCACAAATTTTTATTTTTAGAGCAAAAAAAAAGTTCCATTGAGAAAGATACCAGGATTAATAAAAGACCTGAGGTATTTCTGAAAAAAAGTGTTCTCCAAACACAGTTTTAAGTCTGACCCCAAATTTGTGAATTTCACTTTAACACATCTTCATCAAATCATAGACATAGATATGGAAGTCATTATCAAACTTGATGAAATGCACGGAAGGTTTGGTGGAAACTTGGTAAATAATTTTACCTATCTTTTGGGTTCCATCTTTTTCATTGTGCTGCATGCTTTTGCCTGCCAAGGAATCCCTGCCTAATTCCAAATTCACCCCTATTGGAGGACATCCTGGCATAATGTGGAGGTTGATTTCAATGTAGTCATAGAGATGGTGGTAAAGGTACACAACTGGATCTTTCTTGTAGGTAATGTAGAAACAGGTCTTCATGGTCTGTAACTCATCTTGGACCACCCCAGTCCACTCCTCCATAGAGCCTGGCATGATGTGGAGGTTGCCTTCAAGGTAGTCAACCAGGAGGTGGTAAACGTTCAAGACCGGATCTTTCTTGTAGGTAATATAGAACCAGGTCTTCATGAATGGCACCTCCTCTAGGACCATCCCCTTCAAGTCATCCTTAGAGCCATTTGTTCCCTCAAATGTATGTTTCACTGCTCTGCCAACTATGGTGTTTGAGAGATGAGTGTCTGTCTCCTGAGGAAATGGTACGTTGTTAGGCAGGAACTTAAGGTTTAAAATCCTTTGATCACTGTGAAGCTCCAATCCATAGACACAATCTATCCCATCATACTTCAACAAATAGAGAGAGGGATTTGTTGGCAGTTGATCTAGAATGATGGCTTTCCACTGGGTGACTGTTTCATTGGCTTCCTTCCAGCCGTGAGAAATTCTGTGGCCAACAATATTCTCCAGGGCCTCAAAAGGCCTACTCAGTTTTTGCTTCTGGAGAGATGACCCATTCCTCTTCTGGACAGGTGGCATGATTCTCATACTAAGAGGCATCTTCATCATGGCTGTAGACTTACTGAGATAGGCCACTGACCTCCTGGTCCGCTGTTTCTTGGCTATCTTTCTGTGCTTGGGCTTCATAGCTGCCCACTCTCTAGGTTGAAAGAACTTTCCTTCTGTTTAATTCAGAAACAAAGTCGTGGCCTCAACCAAGAGTGCCTGCAAGGATAACATGGGGAGGCTATGAGGTCAAGGCTCTTTTCTGGAAGAACTGTGGTGCAGGAGACAAAGATATTGATCCACAGGTTTGCATACCTAACTCTAATTTTCTCTTAAGAAATAAATAGGACAATTTGCACATTTTTCTCTACAGCTCAGTATAGCAATCTCAGAGACACATTCCTGCTGCCCAAAGGCAAATGACCTCAGCTGAGAAACCTACTTTCTGACTGACTAAGTCAATGAGAGGAGAAGGTATGCCTATCCCCGAAACGAGTAAGAAAAATCTTAACAGATAACAAATAATTCGAAGGACATCCACACGTCTCCTTCGAGATCAAGTTAATAGGTAGGGAGCTCAATCCAAGACAGCCTGCCTAAGGTCATGGCACTCCAGTCCACTGGCTCTCTGTATTGGGTCTCCTGATCCAGACCCAGGAATATTACATAAAGCTATTCTGTGTCTTCATTGTGGAAGTGAGTACTGTGAGACCCACTTCAACCTGAAAGACTCATTATTCTGGGCAAGAGCAGCCATTGAGAAATAATTACTATCTTTTAAAACACCTATGGACAAAGAGGAGCTTTGCCATTTTAGTGGATTGATGAATTTGATATTGTTAGCAAAGATAAAGTGGGAAGAATAGCTGGCATTCACCATCCACACAGCTATCAAATATAGGAGCTGGTAACAACAGAAATGGTGGACCCGCAGGACAGTTGAAGGAAAACTTTTTTGTACTACAGAGGTCTTAGTTGCTTTGGAAACATATTTACCAAAAGAAAATGTCCTACCTCTCCAGATTCCATCTTCCAGAAATGTTCAGGTGCAAAAAGCCTGTTGAACAGTTGTGGAGACCAGGAGCTGAACTGTCCTCCTCAGGCACTGTGAGGATAATAAACCCAACATCATGGAAGACTTGTGTTTTGAGTGGAACAGAGTTGCTACCCAACGAATCAAGGCTTTGTGACATCACCAAGGCTCTACTTATGTCAGAAATCCCCTCACAAGCTTGTTACTTCCCTATTTACCCACAGAAACATCCAGCATTCAGCTCCTCAAAAGCTGTATACAGCCACGAGGGAACCCAAAAGAAGCATCCACTCAATTTCCCAATTACTCAAGTCACACTCTTGCCCAAGCAACTCAATCCCTGTATCTTATTTTTCTGAAAAAGTCTTTGGTGTCTGAGTCAACAAATCACATGAAAGTTTTTTTTCTTAGATCCCATCTCTCCATTGTTTATCTTGTATTGATTTTTTCTTCCTTCATAAATAATAAATTTCAAATTTCCTCTTCCTTTCCTCCTCCCCCTAACTACTCACGCAACCAACAATCCTCTCCACTCCAAATCCAGTCCTAATAGAGGGCAGGGTACCTTGACCTGTGGGAAGCCCTTGCCCCCCCTCCATCCAGATTGAGGAAGGTATGCATCTACATATAATATGATCGATTAAAGCCTGTATTTGCAGTACAGACAAATCCCAGTGCTATTATCATTGGGTTCTCTGTCTGCCCCAATTGTCGGCCACATTCAATGCTTCCACTTGATCCCATGCTCTGTCAGTCCCAGCATAGCTGGTTTTGTTGATCTCCCATTAGCTCAGACACAGTGTCTCAGTGGGTAGACCAAGCCCTTGTATTCCTTAGTTCTTTGCTCTTATTCTCTCCCCTTCAACTCTTCAACTGGAGCTTGGTAGCTCAGTCTAGTTTTCTGATGTGGGTCCCTGTCTTTATCTCCATCCTTTTCCGTACAACAGTTCTATGGTGATATTCAAGATAGTCATCAGTCTGATTATGGGACAAAGCACCCGTAGTGCCTAGGGACATGGCACAGTGCAGGCACCCACAGCTCACCTGCCCAAAGTCCTTGTTGGTGTCACCCCATGGCTTTCTGGGAACCCCTATAGAGAGAAGCCTCTTACTAACCCCAGAACGGCACCCTAAGTTGAGATATCAACAGTGTGTGTGCATTAACTTATGGGGGTGTGTTTGTGTGTTTAAGACACAATAACAGCAGATGGATTATAATATTGAAATTTCTTCTTATCTTGAGAAGAATACTTGCTACAGAAACACTATCACAGTAACACTGAGAGTGTAGGCTGTCTCAGCATGGAGAAGTAACTGGAGGAAAACCCCTAGTAGTTCAGCTCAGTGGCCCAAGAAAGATGGTCAAGAAAAGTCAATGAACTCAGGGATGGAAGTTAAAACTCAGGCTAAATAGCATTCCAAATCATTTAGGCGGAACATCAGACACTCGTGCAACAGTCACAAGATGTCTAAAAATCCTGGAACTAGAATCTTAGCGCAGAAGAAGTTGTGGAGCTGAGAGTGCATGGCAAAAAATGACAGAATCTTACAAAAGACATGTAAGCGTAACTAGCAAACATCCATGGAAACCATGAATGGGAGAAAACCCTGAGAAGTCTGCACAAAAACATAACATCTTGACAATTCTGAGATTTAAAGACAAAGGAGAGGATTTAAATATGTCACTGTCACATGGTGATGATTAACCCACTCCATTGCAGTGTGACCCCCTGACATGTTTAAGATACCTGTCAATTCTGAGTATATATATTTACAGAAAAATTCACATTGCTTGCACAGATTTACTAGCAGCATGATTTACCGATCAATCAAAGGCAAAGCAAAGAAATCATGGACATGTTGCTGAATGCTGATGATGTTGTTGGGAGCATTTGTGGGTTTTTTCTTAAAGGGAAATCATTGGTCACACAAATGCATGAAGCAGATCCTGTCTCTGCCATGTACATGAAAGCATGAAAAATAAACTAAAATAGGTTTTTGTCACATACTGGTAAATTTTGCTGCTATGTCCAAATATATGTGTTGCACGAGCTCTTTCTGCTCCTTCAGGCTATAGCAACTGAGATAAAGGCTATTGGGGTGTGGTGTCTCTCTCTTTCAAAATGGAGCAACTGCCTTCAGCTTGCTCTCTTGCATCCATCTCCACATCCAGCTACTAGGCTCCTCTCCTCATCCTGCAGAGGGCTGTTGTCTGGCATGGCAATCTGTAAGGTTTTCCCCTTAAAAGTAATAACCATTTTATGAATCATAATTCTAAACTGGTGTGGGAGATTGTTTGTGACTTACACCTTCCTATGTGATGAGAGCAACCAGAGTGTGAGGGGGGTTCTCACTGTTCATGTTGCAGAAGCCATGGCAGCAGGAGTAAGAGGCCTCTCATTCTCTGTAAGGAAATCAATAAACATTGGGGACCAGTGAAAGGATGCCCTGAAACATCAAGGCTTGAGCTTTCAGACCGCAATTCCTCCAGCTAGGGACTGGGTCACCACAACCTACAAAACCTCCAGAGGACCAAGTATTCAGAACCAGAAGCCTGTGTGGGCCATATCACATAAATTCGTAGTGAGTACACCAATCCTTTTTTTTTTTAAATGTACATCCTTTTGTCCCTCCAGAAACATTTATATTTCCAATAAAGATAACTTGCTGCCTCTTTGGTGTCCTGAAATTGCTCTATGGTGATGGTGGGGCATTCTTACATACCTTGATGTGTTGTTATGAGACCTTAACGGGACAGCAATTGTTTCAGAAATTAAAGGCAGTTAGGTTCAAACCTGTGGTTAGCAGTGTGCTGGACACTTGGTTGCCTATAGCTAATCTATGGAAAGATGGATTTCCTAAGAAGGGTGGCAGCACACATGGAGGCATGTAGTCTTACCTTTTCAAATGACCCATTTTGTGGCCTTACATCAGGCTCCTCTATTCTCCTCATCTTGGTTTCTTTACCAGATTAGGACAAAAATTAAAACTCAATGTCATGGACGTTATCACTGAATGAGTTCTCTATGTGAGATCACTGTGACAGAGCTCATGGGAATCTGACTCATTGTACATGCTTGCCAGTCATCAATCTGTAATCTGCCTAACTCTACTGCACAAGTGTTGTCATGGTTGCTCCTCTGTTCCTCCTCATATGGTCTCCATCTACAGAGAACTCAGAAAAATCCACCCCTGAGAGGGCAAGTTCTTTACAAATGAAAGTTTCTAGAACAGAAGAGACATAGTAGATTTATCTTGGCAACCTGTAGACACAAGACATGGAGAAATGGAAGAAGGGATTGAAGAAGATAGAGACATGGAGGAATGGATAAATTCAATCATTCATTGGATAAGTGAGTGATCCAATGAAAGAGATGGCCAATAGGATAAAATGTGCTGCATGCCCTCTGAAAGTCAGTCCAAATTGAGGGTAGATAAGGTTATCCACTAAGGAGGAAGCTTAGTCCATTTTGCCTTCTTTGTGCTCTAGACCCACCCAGGAGAGTGATGATGATGTTGAGGAGAAGAAGTGGCGAGGGTACCAGCATGCCCTGGTACAAGTTTTCACCCACATTGTAGCCAAGTCACCTGACCTGGCACAGGTGACCTACATGCTGGGCCCTGAATAGCAGTTTGACACCTACAACCTAACTAACCAAGTTTTTGAAGATGAAGGAACCAAAACTGCCCTGTTAAAGTTGTCAGGATCCTTGCATGATGGGAGTCAGGCATCAATATCATACTGGTATCCTCGGGTCTGATGGGTTTGTGGGGTCTTTGCCACACTTCACCTAACATCACTGATTCCCTAGGTAACTGATTTTATGGAGCTCGGTGCATTCATCATATCTGTGCATGTCACACAACAATGTGATTCAATGTACTACTAGTTTAGCCTAGGTGCGGGTGAGTCTGTTTATGAGTTTTATAGCCCAAATCCCACAGAACATGATCAATGACAAGGGAACACTGTTTTACAGTTAAGGCACGCCAATTGTTTAAATGAACTCACAGGGGTTGAATGGCATGCATAAGACCGGTGAGAGTGCAAGACAGAAAGAATCCAGGCATGACAAAATAGGTAGCAGATCAAGCCTGGCAAAAGTAAGTAGGTAGCCTGAGATCCACCCCATTGCAGAAGAGCCACTGAGAGGAGACACTTTTCTTTAGGCAGGAGGATCCGGGTCACTCAACATGCTCCAGTGGAGTTAATATACCCAGTGACTTCCAGATAGTATGAATTAAACCATTAATCAAATGAAACCCAATTTTCTTTGCTTCTGAGTACACATTTGTGACCCTTCATGATCACTCTCTATCCTCTTAAGTCCCAACACCTCGATGTCACATCTTTCCATATGACATGTTTTTCCCTCACGCATTATCCCTCTCTGAGATCATACATCTTTTTGGCACTCTCCTCTGTTTCCTAAACAGCCATCTTGTCCTCTTCCACACACTGCATCTCCTTTCGTCATTCCCTCTCCAAGGGGAAAAGACCATAAGTCCTGTTTTGTTTTGAGGCCTGTCTTTCTGTGATGTCCCATCCACCAGAAACTCCATCATTCACCAAACAAAATAACACCTTCACAAATTTTATTTTTAGAGCAAAAAAAAAATTCCATTGGGAAAGATACCAGGATTAATAGAAGACCTGAGGTATTTCTGAAAAAAAGAGTTCCCCAAACACAGTTTTAAGTCTGACCCCCAAAATTTGTGAATTTCACTTTAACAGATCTTCATCAAATCATAGACATAGATATGGAAGTCATTATCCAACTTGATGAAATGCACGGAAGGTTTTGTGGGAACTTGGTAAATAATTTTACCTATCTTTTGGGTTCCATCTTTTTCATTGTGCTGCACGCTTTTGCCTGCCAAGGAATCCCTGCCTAATTCCAAATTCACCCCTATGGGAGGACATCCTGGCATAATGTGGAGGTTGCTTTCAATGTAGTCATCTAGATGGTGGTAAAGGTACACAACTGGATCTTTCTTGTAGGTAATGTAGAAACAGGTCTTCATTGTCTGCACCTCATCTTGGACCACCCCAGTCCACTCCTCCATAGAGCCTGGCATGATGTGGAGGTTGCCTTCAAGGTAGTCAACCAGGAGGTGGTAAACGTACAAGACCGGATCTTTCTTGTAGGTAATATAGAACCAGGTCTTCATGATTGGCACCTCCTCTAGGACCATCCCCTTCCAGTCATCCTTAGAGCCATTTGTGCCCTCAAATGTATGTTTCACTGCTCTGCCAACTATGGTGTTTGAGAGATGAGTGTCTGTCTCCTGAAGAGATGGTACGTTGTTAGGCAGGAACTTAAGGTTTAAAATCCTTTCATCACTGTGAAGCTCCAATCCATAGACTCAATCTATCCCATCATACTTCAACAAATAGAGAGAGGGATTTGTTGGCAGTTGATCTAGAATGATGGCCTTCCACTGGGTGACTCTTTCATTGGCTTCCTTCCAGCTGTGAGAAATTCTGTGGCCGACAATATTCTCCAGGGCCTCAAAAGGCCTACTCAGTGTTTGCTTCTGGAGAGATGACCCATTCCTCTTCTGGACAGGTGGCATGCATCTCATACTAAGAGGCATCTTCATCATGGCTGTAGACTTACAGAGATAGGCCACTGACCTCCTGGTCCGCTGTTTCTTGGCTATCTTTCTGTGCTTGGGCTTCATAGCTGCCCACTCTCTAGGTTGAAAGAACTTTCCTTCTGTTTAATTCAGAAACAAAGTTGTGGCCTCAACCATGAGTGCCTGCAAGGATAACAAGGGGAGGCTATGAGGTCAAGGCTCTTTTCTGGACAAACTGTGGTGCAGGAGACAAAGATATTGATCAACAGGTTTGCATACCTAACTGTAATTTTCTCTTAAGAAATAAATAGGAAAATTTGCAAATTTTTCTCTACAGCTCAGTATAGCAATCTCAGAGACACATTCCTGCTGCCCAAAGGCAAATGACCTCTGGTGAGAAACCTACTTTCTGACTGACTAAGTCAATGAGAGGAGAAGGTATGCCTATCCCCGAAACGAGTAAGAAAAATCTGAACAGATAACAAAGAATTCGAAGGATATCCACACGTTTCCTTCGACATCAAGCTAATAGGTAGGGGGCTCAGTCCAAGATAGCCTGCCCAAGGTCATGGCACTCCAGTCCACTGGCTCTCTGTATTGGGTCTCCTGATCCAGACCCAGGTATATTACATAAAGCCATTCTGTGTCTTCATTGTGGAAGTGAGTACTGTGAGACCCACTTCAACCTGAAAGACTCATTATTCTGGGCAAGAGCAGCCATTGAGAAATAATTACTATCTTTTAAAACACCTATGGACAAAGAGGAGCTTTGCCATTTTAGTGGATTGATGAATTTGATATTGTTAGCAAAGATAAAGTGGGAAGAATAGCTGGCATTCACCATCCACACAGCTATCAAATATAGGAGCTGGTAACAACAGAAATGTTGGACCTGCAGGACAGTTGAAGGAAAACTTTTTTGTACTATAGAGGTCTTAGTTGCTTTGGAAACATATTTACCAAAAGAAAATGTCCTACTTCTCCAGATTCCATCTTCCGGAATGTTCAGGTGCAAAAAGCCTGTTGTACAGTTGTGGAGACCAGGAGCTGAACTGTCCTCCTCAGGCACTGTGAGGATAATAAACCCACCTTCATGGAAGACTAGTGCTTTGAGTGGAACAGAGTTGCTACCCAACGAACCAAGGCTTTGTGACATCACCAAGGCTCTACTTATGTCAGAAATCCCCTCACAAGCTTGTTACTTCCCTATTTACCCACAGAAACATCCAGCATTCAGCTCCTCAAAACCTGTATACAGCCACCAGGAGACCCAAAATAAGCCCCCACTCATCTTCCCAATTACTCAAGTCACACTCTTGCCAAAGCAACTCAATCCCTGTATCTTATTTTTCTTAAAAAGTCTTTGGTGTCTGAGTCAACAAATCACACGAAAGTTTTTTTTTCTTAGATCCCATCTCTCCATTGGTTATCTTTTATTGAATTTTTCTTCCTTCATTATAAAAAATTTCAAATTTCCTCTTCCTTTCCTCCTCCCCCTAACAACTCACGCAACCACCAATCCTCTCCACTCCCAATCCAGTCCTAATAGAGGGCAGGGTACCTTGACCTGTGGGAAGCCCTTGCCCCCCCTCCATACAGATTGAGGAAGGTATGCATCTACATATATATGATCGATTAAAACCTGTATGTGCAGTACAGACAAATCCCAGGGCCATTATCATTGGCTTCTCCTTCTGCCCCAATTGTCAGCCACACTCAATGCTTCCACTTTGATCCCATGCTCTGTCAGTCCCAGCATAGCTGGTTTTGTTGATCTCCCATTAGCTCAGACACAGTGTCCCAGTGGGTGGACCAAGGCCTTGTATTCCTTAGTTCTTTGCTCTTATTCTCTCCCCTTCAGCTCTTCAACTGGAGCTTGGTAGCTCAGTCTAGTTTTCTGATGTGGGTCCCTGTCTTTATCTCCATCCTTTTCCGTACAACAGTTCTATGGTGATATTCAAGATAGTCATCAGTCTGATTATGGGACAAAGCACCCGTAGTGCCTAGGGACATGGCACAGTGCAGGCACCCACAGCTCACCTGCCCAAAGTCCTTGTTGGTGTCACCCCATGGCTTTCTGGGAACCCCTCTAGAGAGAAGCCTCTTACTAACCCCAGAACGGCACCCTAAGTTGAGATATCAACAGTGTGTGTGCATTAACTTATGGGGGTGTGTTTGTGTGTTTAAGACACAATAACAGCAGATGGATTATAATATTGAAATTTCTTCTTATCTTGAGAAGAATACTTGCTACAGAAACACTATCACAGTAGTACTGAGAGTGTAGGCTGTCTCAGCATGGAGAAGTAACTGGAGCAAACCCCTAGTAGTTCAGCTCAGTGGCCCAAGAAAGATGGTCAAGGAAAGTCAATGAACTCAGGGATGGAAGTTAAAACTCAGGCTAAATAACATTCCAAATCATTTAGGCGGAACATCAGACACTCGTGCAACAGTCACAAGTGTCTAAAATGCCTGGAACTATAATCTTAGGGCTGGAGAAGTTGTGGAGCTGAGAGTGCATGGCAAAAACTGACAGAATCTGGCAAAAGACAGGTAAGCGTAACTAGCAAACATCCATGGAAACCATAAATGGGAGAAAGCCCTGAGATGTCTGCACAAAAACATAACATCTTGACAATTCTGAGATTTAATGACAAAGGAGAGATCTTAAATATGTCACTGTCACATGGTGATGATTAACCCACTCCATTGCAGTGTGACCCCCTGACATGTTTAAGATACCTGTCAATTCTGTCTATATATTTACAGAGAAATTCACATTGCTTGCACAGATTAACTAGCAGCATGATTTACCACTCAATCAAAGGCAAAACAAAGAAATCATGGACATGTTGTTGAATGCTGATGATGATGTTGGGAGCGTTTGTGGGTTTTTCTTAAAGGGAAATCATTGGTCACACAAATGCATGAAGCAGATCCTGTCTCTGCCATGTACCTGAAAGCATGAAAAAAATAAACTAAAATAGGTTTTTGTCACATACTGGTAAATTTTGCTGCTATGTCCAAATATGTGTGTTGCAGGAGCTCTTTCTGCTCCTTCAGGCTATAGCAACTGAGATAAAGGCCATTGGGCTGTGGTGTCTCTCTCTTTCAAAATGGAGCAACTGCCTTCAGCTTGCTCTCTTGAATCCATCTCCACATCCAGCTACTAGGCTCCTCTCCTCATGCTGCAGAGGGCTGTTGTCTGGCATGGCAATCTGTTAGGTTTGCCCCTTAAAAGAAATAACCATTTTATGAATCATAATTCTAAACTGGTATGGGAGATTGTTTGTGACTTAAACCTTTCTATGTGATGAGGGCAACCAGGGTATGGAGGGGGTTATCACTGTTCATGTTGCAGAAGCCATGGCAGCAAGAGTAAGACGCCTCTCATACTCTCTAATGAAATCAGTAAACATTGGGGACCAGTGAAAGGATGCCCTGAAACATCAAGGCTTGAGCTTTCAGACCGCAATTCCTCCAGCTAGGTTCTGGGTCTCCACAACCTACAAAACCTCCTGAGGACCAAGTATTCAGAACCAGAAGCCTGTGTGTGCCATATCACATAAAATCGTAGTGAGTACACCAATCGTATTTTTTTTAATGTACATCCTTGTGTCCCTCCAGAAACAATTGTATTTCCAATAAAGATAACTTGCTGCCTCTTTGGTGTCCTGAAATTGCTCTAAGGTGATGGGGGGGCATTCTTACTTACCTGGCTGTGTTGTTATGAGACCTTAACAGGACAGCAATTGTTTCAGAAATCAAAGGCAGTTAGGTTCAAACCTGTGTTTAGCAGTGTGCTGGACACTTGGGTTGCCTATAGCTAATCTATGGTAAGATGGATTTCCTAAAAGGGTGGCAGCACACATGGAGGCATGTAGTCTTACCTTTTCAAATGACCCATTTTGTGGCCTTACATCAGGCTCCTCTATTTTCCTCATCTTGGTTTCTTTACCAGATTAGGACAAATTTAAAACTCAATGTCCTGGACGTGAACACTGAATGAGTTATCTATGTGAGATCACAGTGACAGAGCTCATGGGAATCTGACTCATTGTACAGGCTTGCCAGGTATCAATCTGTAATCTGTCTAACTGTACTGCGCAAGTGTTGTCATGGTTGCTCCTCTGTTCCTCCTCATATGGTCTCCATCTACAGAGAACTCAGAAAAATCCACCCCTGAGAGGGCAAGTTCTTTACAAATGAAAGTTTCTAGAACAGAAGAGACATAGTAGATTTATCTTGGCAACCTGTAGACACAAGACATGGGGAAATGGAAGAAGGGATTGAAGAAGATAGAGACATGGAGGAATGGATAAATTCAATCATTCACTGGATAAGTGAGTGATCCAATGAAAGAGATGGCTAATAGGATAAGTCAGACCCCCAAAAGTTGAGAATTTCACTTTAACACATCTTCCTCAAATCATAGACATAGATATGGAAGTCACTCTCAAACTTGATGAAATGCATGAAAGGTTTGGTGGTAACTTGGTAAATAATTTTACCTATCTTTTGGTTTCCATCTTTTTCGTTGTGCTGCACGCTTTTGCCTGCCAAGGAATCCGTGCCTAATTCCAAATTCACCCCTATTGGAGGACATCCTGACATAATGTGGAGGTTGCTTTCAATGTAGTCATCTAGATGGTGGTAAAGGTACACAACTGAGAAAATGTGTGCAAAACATCCTTCCATACTCCAACTGCAAACATTCTCATGCCCCACTAAAAGAAAAAGGCCTTTTCTGTGGTTTTTCAGAATAAGGGAGGAAGTCTATTCCCTTATTCCAGTGAAAATATAAGAGGGCTCAAAAGGCAAAGGTTTTTGCCACCAAGGCCTGGCAACCTGAGTTTGATCCCTGTAACTTGCATAAAGTAGAAGAAAACCAACACCATAAAAATGTCTCCTGAGTCCTTCAGGGTTCCTGCTTCAAGAAATGTTCCAGACATTCTGCAGGACAGAGAAGAAAGTGACTGACAAACTGCCAATAGAGGCAAAACAGCCTTTCAAATTCACTGCTTCATGGAAAAGTCTGCCAGATACTATGTGCCTGTAGGCTGAAGAAGGATTTCCCGATGTTTCAGAAGAACTTTGGTTTACTTTCCAGGCATCAAGATATCTCTGTCAAGTTTTATTTCTTTTCTTTTTTTTTAAATTTTTTTTATTCTTTTTTAATTAAAATTTCCACCTGCTCCCCATTTCCCATTTCCCTCCCCTCCTCCCAAATATTGCCCCTCCCCCCACACCCCTCCCGCTATCCCCACTCCTCTTCTCCTCCCCCCACACCATTCCCCCTCCCTCTCGATACTGGAGAGCAGTCCAAATTCTCTGCCCTGCGGGAAGACGAAGGTCTTCTATATATGTCCAGGAAGGTGAGCATCTAAACAGGCTAAGCACCCACAAAGCCAGTTCATGTATTAGGATCGAAACCTAATTCCATTGTCCTTGGCTTGTCATCAGCCTTCATTGTCCGCGATGCTCAGAGTCCAGTTTCAACCCATGCTTATTCAGTCCCAGACCAGCTGGGCTTGGTGGGCTCACAATAAATCAGTTCCACTGTCACAGTGGGTGGGTGCATCCCTCGTGGTCCTGATTTCCTTGCTCATGTTCTCCCTCCTTCTGCTCCTCATTTGGACCTTAAGAGCTCAGACCATTGCTCCAAAATGAGTCTCTGTCTCTACCTCGATCCATCGCCAGATGAAGGTTCTAAGGTGATATGTAAGATATTTATCAGTATAGGATAGGGTCATTTCAGGTTCCCTCTCCTCAGTTGCCCAAGGTACCAGCTGGGGACATCTCCCTGGACACCTGCGAACCCCTCTAGAGTCAAGTTTCTTTCCAACCCTAAGATGGGTCCCTAAGTTAGGATATATACTTCGCTGCTCCCGTATCCTCCCTTCCTATATCCCAACCATCCCAATCCCCCGAGCTCCTCCCATCCTCCACTTCTCATGTTTCTCATCCCATTTCCCCTTTGCCCCTTGCCACCTCACCCGCAAGTTCCCAGTTATTGCCCTGCAATCTTGTCTACTTCCCCTCTCCAGGCAGATGACTATATGATTTTCTTTGGGTTCACTTTCTTATTTAGCTTCTATAGGATCACAAATTATAAGCTCAATGTCCTTTATTTATGGCTAGAAACCGATTATGAGTGAGTACATCCCATGTTCCTCTTTTTGGGTCTGGGATACCTCACTCAGGATAGTGTTTTCTATTTCCATCCATTTGCATGCAAACTTCGAGAAGTCATTGTTTTTTACCGCTGAGTACTACTCTAATATGTATATATTCCACACTTTCTTCATCCATTCCTCAATTGAAGGGCATCTAGGTTGTTTCCAGGTTTTGGCTATTAAAAACAATGCTGCTATGGGTTTGTGGGGTCTTTTCCACACTCCTCCTAACATCACAGATTTCCTAGGTAACTGATTCTAGGGAGCTTGGTGCATTCATCATATGTGTGCATGTCACACACCAATGTGATTCAATGTGTACTAGTTTAGCCTGGGTGCAGGTGAGTCTGTTCATGACTTTTATAGCCAAGTCCCACAAAACTTGATCCATGAAAAGGGTACAGTGTTTTACAGTTATTGCAGGCTAATTGTTTAAATGAACTCACAAGGGTTGAATGGCATGCATAAGACCTGTAAGAGTGCAAGACAGAAAGAATCCAGGCATGACAAAATAGGTGGCAGACAGAAGCCTGGCAAAAGTAAGTAGGTAGCCTAAGGTCCAACCCATTGCAGAAGAGCCACTGAGAGGAGACACTTTTCTTTAGGCAGGAGGATCCTGGTCACTCAACATGCTCCAGTGGAGATAATATACCCAGGGACTTCCAGATGGTATGAATTAAACCATTAATCAAATGAAACCTAATTTTCTTTACTTATGAGTATACATTTGTGATGCTTCACGAACACTCTGTATCCTCTTAAGTCCCAACATCTTGATGTCACATCTTTCCATATGACACGCTTTTCCCTAATGGATTATCCCTCTCTGAGTTCCTACGTCTTTTTGGCCACTCTCCTCTGTTTCCAAAACAGCCATCTTGTCCTCTTCCACACACTGCATCTCCTTTCTTCCTTTCCTCTCCAAGGGGAAAAGACCATAAGTTCTGTTTTGTTTTGAGGCATATCTTTCTGTGATGTCCCATCCACCAGACACTCCATCATTGACCAAACAACATAACATCTTCACAAATTTTTACTTTTTAGAGCAAAAATAAAATTCCATTGGGAAAGATACCAGGATTAATAAAAGACCTGAGGTATTTCTGAAAAAAAGAGTTCCCCAAACACAGTTTTAAGTCTGACCCCTAAAATTTGTGTATTTCACTTTAACAGATCTTCATCAAATCATAGACATAGATATGGAAGTCATTATAAAACTTGATGAAATACACGGAAGGTTTGGTGGGAACTTGGTAAATAATTTTACCTATCTTTTGGGATCCATCTTTTTGGTTGTGCAGCACATTCTTGCCTGCCAAGGAATCCCTGCCTAATTCCAAATTCACCCCTATTGGAGGACATCCTGGCTTAATATGAAGGTTGCTTTCAATGTAGTAATCTAGATGGTGGTAAAGATACACAAATGGATCTTTCTCATAGGTAATGTAGAAACAGTTTTTCATGGTCTACACCTCATCTGGGACCACCCCACTCCACACTTCCATGGAGCCTGGCGTGATGTGGAGGTTACCTTCACGGTAGTCAACCAGGAGGTTGCAAATGTACAAGACTGGACCTTTTTTTGTAGGTAATATAGAACCAGGTCTTCATGATTGGCACGTCCTCTAGGACCATCCCCTTCCAGTCATCCTTAGAGCCATTTGTGCCCTGAAGTGTTTGTTTCACTGCTCTGCCAATTATGGTGTTTGAGGAAATGGTATGTTTAGGCAGGAACAAAGGGTTTAAAATCCTTTCATCACTGTGAGGTTCCAATCCATAGACAATGCTATCCCATCATACTTCAACAAATAGAGAGATTCGTTGGCAGTTGATCTAGAATGATGGCTTTCCACTGGGTGACTGGTTCATTGGCTTCCTTCCAGCTGTGAGAAATTCTGCGGCAGACAATATTCTCCAGGGCCTCAAAAGGCCTACTCAGTTTTTGCTTCTGGAGAGATGACCCATTCCTCTTCTGGAGAGATGGCATGCATCTCATACTAAGAGGCATCTTCATCATGGCTGTAGACTTGCTGAGATAGGCCACTCACCTCCTGGTCTGCTGTTTCTTGGCTATCTTTATGTGCTTGGGCTTCATAGCTGCCCACTCTCTAGGTTGAAAGAAATTTCCCTCTGTTTAATTCAGAAACAAAGTAATGGCGTCAATAATGAGTGCCTGCAAAGATAAGAAGGGGAGGCTGTGAGGTCATGGCTCTTTTCTGGAAGAACTTTGGGGCAGGAGACAAAAACAGTGCTGAACTGTTTTGCATACCTAACTGTAATATTCTCTTAAGAAATGAATAGGACAATTAGCAAATTTTTCTCTACAGCTCACTATATAAATCTCAGAGACAAATTCCTGCTGCCCAAAGGCAAATGACCTCTGCTGAGAAACCTACTTTCTGACTGACTAAGTCAATGAGAGGAGAAGGTATGCCTATCCCCGAAATGAGTAAGAAAAATCTGAACAGATAACAAAGAATTCGAAGGACATCCACACGTCTCCTTCGACATCAAGCTAAAAGGTAGGGGGCTCAATCCAAGACAGCCTGCCCAAGGTCATGGCACTCCAGTCCACTGGCTCTCTGTATTGTGTCTCCTGATCCAGACCCAGGTATAATACATAAAGCCATTCTGTGTCTTCATTGTGGAAGTGAGTACTGTGAGACCCACTTCAACCTGAAAGACTCATTATTCTGGGCAACAGCAGCCATTGAGAAATAATTAGTATCTTTTAAAACACCTATGGACAAAGAGGAGCTTTGCCATTTTAGTGGATTGATGAATATGATATTGTTAGCAAAGATAAAGTGGGAAGAATAGCTGGCATTCACTATCCCCACAGGTATCAAATATAGGAGCTGGTAACAACAGAAATGGTGGACCCGCAGGACATTTGAAGGAAAACTTTTTTGCACGACAGAGGTCTTAGTTGCGTTGGAAACATATTTACCAAAAGAAAATGTCCTACCTCACCAGATTCCATCTTCTGGAAATGTTCAGGTGCAAAAAGCCTGTTGAACAGTTGTGGAGACCAGGAGCTGAACTGTCCTCCTCAGGCACTGTGAGGATAATAAACCCACCTTCATGGAAGACTAGTGCTTTGAGTGGAACAGAGTTGCTACCACGAACCAAGGCTTTGTGACATCACCAAGGCTCTACTTATGTCAGAAATCCCCTCACAAGCTTGTTACTTCCCTATTTACCCACAGAAACGTCCAGCATTCAGCTCCTAAAAAGCTGTATACTGCCACCAGGAGACCCAAAATAAACCCCCACTCATCTTCCCAATTACTCGAGTCATACTCTTGCCCAAGCAACTCAATCCCTGTATCTTATTTTTCTTAAAAAGTCTTTGGTGTCTGAGTCAACAACTCACATGAAAGGTTTTTTTTCTTAGATCCCATCTCTCCATTGGTTATCTTCTATTGATTTTTTCTTCCTTCATAAATAATAAATTTCAAATTTCCACTACCTTTCTTCCATCCCCTAACTACTCACGCAACCCCCAATCCTCTCCACTTCCAATCCAGTCCTAATAGAGGGCAGGGTACCTTGACCTGTGGGAAGCCCTTGCCCCCCCTCCATCCCGTTTGAGGAAGGTATGCATCTACATATAATATGATCGATTAAAGCCTGTATGTGCAGTACAGACAAATCCCAGTGCCATTATCATTGGGTTCTCCTTCTGCCCCAATTGTCAGCCACATTCAATGCTTCCATTTTGATCCCAGGCTCTGTCAGTCCCAGCAGAGCTGTTTTGTTGAGCTCCCATTAGCTAAGACACAGTGTCTCAGTGGTCATTACTATCACTTAATATCAATGGACTCAACTCACCTATAAAGTAGAAATGACTCAATAGCAGTTGGTTCAACAAAGCCCACCCCAGCATGGTTAATAGTTCAGTAAGGCTGAGAACCTGAAATTCACTGTGCAGCCTTGAGTCAGATCAGTGATCTGAAGAGTGTTTTTTTTAATCTTTGGCTCAGTTCAACTGAGCCTCATCTAAACATTTCTATTTGTCTGTGATGATTGCTCGGTTACATATTTACTGCCAATATACTGTTTGGAGGATGTTGCCTTGTGAATCTGCTCAGGTTATCATACTCTCTATAGCTAATTTGAGTTGTTTACTTCCTATCTAAGTAGCTTTCCTGCAGGATAGAGTCTATCAACCAAAACTACATATTGGCATTAAAGAACTTTATATGTGGAGATGGAAGGGTCAGAGTCAGATAAGAAAGTAAAATTATGGATTCACACAGGAGAGATAAAAGAAAAGGAGAGGGAGTATGAGAGCACTACCCTGTAGGATTTCAAAATGGAGGAGGAGACCTGAGCTAAGTAGGAAACAGCCACAGCATTTTCCATAGTCACTACTCCTGTCTAGGCCACAAAATCTCCAAGCAGCTAGCCCAAGCATTGGAAGTTTCTTCTCTGAGAGGGCCAGCTAGAGTGTGGCACAGATGACCTTTTCCCCTGGAGTTATCCTCACCATTGGCAGAAGGAGGCATATCTCCCTAGAGTCTCAACAAAAAGTCTCAGTGATATAACAAACTGCTTATGAAGGACCCTTGGGGAAGATTCAAAACTAACATAATTGGGAAAAAATGCATCTTCCAGGATGTTATGATGTCAGTCTACACTGTCACATCTGCCTTTCTTCTGATCTTATAAACAGGATGCTTGCTGCTTGAGGAAGCATCTCATCTGGCGTTGTAATACCAGGGCATCAAAATGTCCTCTTTGCTTGTCTTCTCCCTCAGAGGAGTCTCTATCTCAGGTACAGTGCATTGAACCTCTTTCAGGAATAATAAAAACAGATAGAACATCCAGCTTGAGATATGACATACATGGCCACAATCACATTGGCAGCAACAAGAAACAGATGAAGAATTCTGAGCATCAATGGAAGCTGAGGACGTAACACCAAAGCTAAGACATGTAACACCATGGGGAGTTGCAGAGTTCCAGAGAATATATTCAGTTACATTCTGGAAGAAGCTAAGACTGCAAAAGATGGCTTTCCTAATCAGAAAGTAGAAAAACTTAGACTATGTGAAATATAGGCAGTGATGAGACAAAGGTGGTAACTGAAAATGAAGAACCCCATGTCCCAATTCCAGGAAGATAATGAAAGCATTTTTAAAAGTTAATGAGCCACAAATCCTGGCAGTCAAAGCTCAGGAGATGGAATGCCATTTCAATCCCATGTAATGAATCTCTGCCTTAAGCATCTAAAATGATGTATCTCTGCCTTGAGCATCTGGAGCAATATTTCTTTGCCTTAAGCGTCTATAACAATGCACCTCTGCCTTGAGCATCTGCTGTCATGCCCCTCTAAAATGAGCATCTACAGAAATTAACATCTGCTTTGAAATGCAATATACAACTGGGATAGACCAACCATAGCATGCTACTTGGATGTACACTTTTATATATTTACACCCTAAATTTGATATCAAGACCTGAGCCCAAACAGACTTCACAGTTCGCCGTTTCCCCATGCTGTGATAATTCAGTAGCCCTCTGGACACATCCACCAGGAGTCTTGAGGAGAGGAAGCAAAGGCATTCATGTTTGAATGTCTCTCATCTCAATCTCCCCAACATTTCTTTTAAAGTCATACCATTCCCTTTTCTGATTCAGAATATTAACTCAGAGCTCAATACTTTTTAACCAACTGTCTTGTTCTTCAGCCATGGCTCAGTCATTAAGGTGCTTGCCATACAAATGAAGAACATAAATTTGATCCCTTCAACTTGTGCAAGAATCTCAGAATTAAAGATATAAACCCATCACTCAGTTCTGAGGAGACAGCCACACCTGGGTCTCTGAGTCTCACTCTTTGGTCAAGGGGAATTGGTCAGCTCCAGGTTCAAAGAAATGATGTATCTTAAACATGACAGAGAGTAACTAAGGAAGACACCCACGGTTAATTCTGGCCTCTGTATGCATGCATACACATTTCCATAAAATGTTACACTCATCTTTTTAAACAACTGTGTTTCCAATTTATATTATACACATTTCAGTGGCAGAGCTTTGAGCTTAACTTTGACTGCTCTTTGGTGTTATAGGAATGGCAGGCTGCATCCTGCCACCTGTCTCTAGCTCTGGCCAGCTTTTCCAGAAATAATTTTACAGAAACTGTATTCTTTTAAATACTGCTTGACCCATTATTTCTAGCCTGTTATTAGCTAATTCTCACATCGTGATTAAGCCATTTCAAATAATCTGTATAGTACCATGAGCTGCTGGCTTACCAGGGAGATTCTTAAGCTGCTTCTGTCTCAGAGAGGGGTGGCATGGTGTCTGTCTTACTCGGCTTCTTTCTCCCAGCATTCTGTTCTGTTTACTCTGCCTATCTCACCTGCTGTCTTATCAAAAGGGCCAAGGCAGTTTCTTTATAAACCTATAGACATACAGTCCTCCTCCATCACTTTGGCCTGCCTCACACAATGACATTAGATGAAATCTTTCTATAAGAACCATGTCCACTCTCTCATTTGGCCTTTTGAATCCTGTCTCCTCTCTTCCTAAGACATAAGGAAGCTAGGCTCAGACATGTGACACAGTCTAACAAAGTTCCAACAGAAAGGAAGGATGGAATCAAGATCTGAATTCATTGCCAAAGTCTAAAATCTTAACCAAGAAACTCAGTGCATGACCATACTTTTCTTTCCACTGAGAATGAACCCACACTCTGAGGAGCTGAAAGGCAAATTCACACTGCATCTACCCCACATTGGTCCATGACAGATGTGAAGGGCATTATGATGTCCCCTGATACAATGACATTTATTCCTCTGGAGTTGACTGGCCAGTTGGCCACCTACCTTACTCAATATTTCCTTCTGTGATTGGATTTCCAGAATCCTCCATCCCTTCACATCATTGCAAAGTCACACACTTCCCAATGCCGCTTTCAGATTTTATATAGACAGACTTTGCCACCAGAGTGATGGGATGAACTGTAGTATGTGTCCCATTATTTTATAAAAGAGGGGCCCTGAATAATATCCTTTCTATATTCCTGCAAAATCTAAACCAGAAAATCAGCATGTAAATGTGACATCCCTGCACCCCTACAAGTTGTTAAACTGGTGGTGTAGATTGCTGTGAACAGGATTGACATTCCAATGAAGGGGCAACTCTGCCCGACTTAAGAAAAGTCTCATAGGAAGTGAAGTAGATCTGTGGCCATACAACCTTGGAGGATTTTATGAGGTAGAAATACAGATTTCTATATGAATAGACAATATATTCATAATGATGGGATGACTAATCTTAGTTGTCAACTTGACTACATCTAGAGTTAATAAGTATTTTAATGACTGGGCATATTTATGGAAGGATATTTCTTCTTAATTTCAATTTTGAAGTGGTAAGACACACTCCTAATCTGGATCTTTGAGATAGGACTCTTTTGAGGTGGGAAGAGGCATTTTGTCTGGACCACACCATCTTCTGGCAGCTTTTATAAAGGAGATGAAAGGAGGAATCTCTTTCTCGGCCTGCTTGCTCTCAATGGCAAAGCTATTCCCTCACCAGCATTAACACAGAATTCTTTATAATTCTGGTGTGTACAAAAGACTAGCTGACACATTCAGAGTCTCGGACTGAATACCTACTTTGCTTTTGGACATTCCTTTCATAGTGGGATTAACAAGGCCACAACCTATAAACCATTGTGTTAAAACATTTTCTATAAGTTCTGTTACTCTAGAAAACTATGGCTAATAGAAATGTTACTGAATTAAATAATAGTAACATTAATTAACTCATGGGCCAGGAAGTTGGCACAGTAGGCAAAACACTTGCCATGAAAGTGAAAGGCACTGTGACTGAATTCTCAGAAGCTACTTAAAATCAGGATGTGTACAAGTATCTGCAAGTCCATTTCTCTTAAGACAAATTGGGAGGTGGAGATAGGAGACTCTTCAGAAGCTAGCTAGTCAAGTAGCCTTGAATAAGCAACAAAAACAATAAAGACACCATATCAAACAAAATGGAAGGCAACTATGATATGCTGGGTTGTCCTCCCCTCTCCTCAAGCCCACATGCTTACTGTGGCAATGCCCACTTACACTCACATTCATGAATACACACACACATATATATACACACACAACGAATGAAACAGCTTCCATATGTATGAAGGCACACATACACATCCTTAGGCCCTTCTCGGCCAAGTCTGGCACTAAGCTACCTCTCTTTGATCTAGAGTCAACCATATCCTAACTTATACACCAATTAGACAACCTGTTCTGGAAAAATCAATAACCATCTGATTCAATGAGGCAACCTGTCTCAAATATATGGCTGTGTGTGTGTGTGTTTGTATGTGTGTTTCCATGTGTGAAGATATGCATTGTCAGTCTGTCTCATATGTACCTATCTCCTAAACTCAGGTTTTTCTTGACTCCTAATATGGAAGCCCTTGCTTTGTTTAATTTGTTTTACCTAACGAGCACAAGGATTGCCAGGAGTTCTAAGGCAAGGCCATATTATAAGTATTAAACCAGCACAGACCCAGGAAAAAAGACCCAGAGAGTGGAAGGAAGAACATGAGTCTAGACAGCTGTCTTGTAACCTCCACATTAACAGATGAATAATGTAAGTTGGAAAAGCCTAAGACCAGGTCTCATTTCACCTCTCAACAAGCAGATGAGATGTGAAGAGCAGGATCTTTGGGTGAATTTAATTTTCCTACACTATTCGAGCCAATTGGAACTGGGAGCTCTCTGATTGATTCAAATTTAGAACCTGTTTACTCTGCAGTTTCTGTAAGAAGAGCAATGAGCAACCAATATGCAAAGAAAAGGGGGGGGCAACATAAATACTAATTTTAAAGAATTTTGACAGAAAGTAAGAACAATGAAACTTCCAGAAGTTTCTGAAAGAAATTGGAGTCAAAATATTGATCACAAATGAAGAGAATTGGGTAGAAGTATCCCATGTCCTGATATCTCAAATGCAATAAGGGTGTTACTTTGCTGGTATTCAAATTAATCCAGGATGTGCATGATGAGGCTTTTTTATTTTAATAGTCTTTTACTTTAATGTATATTAATAAAATTTTAATTCATCAAGCTCGTGTGTTTTATTATCTTACATTGACCCCAAATTAGTTTTTAAGCCAAAGTAAAGAGGGTTTAATGGTATGAGACATCATCCAGATAATGCAGACAGCTGCTGCAGGAAAGTAGGGTACATAAAGAAAGACTACTCAGTAAATAATTCAAATAGGCATCACCAGTGGGTAAATCCTGCAATGATGTATCGATTGCCAAAATAAAGGAAGCAGCCCACTTAAGAGAAAGACAGAGAGGAAGGAAGAAGAGGGAAAAGGGAACAGATCATCCGTTGAGACAAAAAACCAGCAAAGGAAACAGAAGCTTCTTTGTTGACAATAATCTCCTCTTCTGTAAGGGCATTTCCATTCCTTCAAATGACAGACATTCAGACAGAACATGCAAGAGAGAAAAGTGTGAACATGGTGGTGGTGAAGGGAGAGAAAAAGCTGTCTTCTGACCTCTACATAAACAGATGCATAATGTAAGTTGGAAAAGCCTAAGACCAGGTCTCCTTTCACCTCTCAAAAGAAGCAGATGAGATCTGAAGAGCAGGATCTTTTGGTGAATTTCATTTTCCTACACTATCTGAGCCAATTGGAACTGGGAGCTCTCTGATTGATTCAAATTTAGAATCCTTTTTCTCTGTGGATTCTGTTAGAAGAGCAATGAGCAACCAATATGCAAAAAATAGTGGGGACAACATAAATACTAATCTTAAATCTTTCTGACAAAAAGTAAGGACAATGAAACATCCAGAAGGTTCCGAAAAAATTTGGAGCCAAAATATTCATCGATCACTAATAAAGAGAATTTGGGAAAAGTATCCCATGTCCAGATATCTCAACTACAAGCTAGGTGTCCCTTTGCTGGTATTCAAATTAGCCAGGATGTGCATGATGAGGCTTTTTATTGTTATTTTAATAGCTTTTACTTAATGTATATTAATAAAATTTTAACACATCAAGCTTGTGTGTTTTATTATCTTACATTGACCCCAAATTAGTTTTTATTTATTTATTTCTTTATTTCTTTATTTATTTTACCATCCTCGGCACCACTGCTCTTTATTTCACTTCTAAATATACTTAAATCCCAATATACTATCACCAGCTTTACTTTAACAAGCTAATTAGCTTTATAGAATGTAGAACAACATTTTTAATTTCACATCATTTCTTTGCCTTTTAAGACCTTATTCCATGCGATGGCATTTTTCCTTTAGCTTGAAACTTTCATTTAGCATCTCTTATAGTGCTGCCACATTATCAGCAAATTCTCTCCACTGTCATTTAGCTGAAAATGTCTTACATCGCCTTAATTTTCTTTTTTTTTTGCAAATCATCTGTTAACTTTTCTTTATTTTTTTATTCTTTTTTAATTAAAATTTCCACCTGCTCCCCGTTTCCCATTTCACTCCCCTCCTCCCAAATATTGCCCCTCCCCCAACTCTCCTCCCCCTATCCCTAATCCTCTTCTCCTCCCCCCACACCATTCCCCCTCCCTCTCAATACTGAAGAGCAGTAAAAATTCTCTGCCCTGCGGGAAGACGAAGGTCTTCTATCTACGTACAAGAAGGTGAGCATCTAATCAGGATAAGCTCCCAGAAAGCCAGTTCATGTATTAGGATCAAAACCTAGTGCCATTGTCCTTGGCTTCTCATCTGTCTTCATTGTCCGCCATGCTAAGAGAGTCCAGAATCAACCCATGCATATTCAGTCCCAGACCATCTGGCCTTGGTGGGCTCCCAATAAATCAGTTCCACTGTCACAGTGGCTGGGTGCATCCCTCATGGTCCTGATTTCCTTGCTCATGTTCTCCCTCCTTCTGCTCCTCATTCGGACCTTAAGAGCTCAGACCGTTGCTCCAAATTGAGACTCTGTCTCTGCCTCGATCCATCGCCAGATGAGGGTTCTAAGGTGATATGCAAGATATTCATCAGTATAGGAGAAGGTCATTTCAGGTTCCCTCTCCTTAGTTGCCCAAGGTACCAGCTGGGGACATATTCCTGGACACCTGCGAACCACTCAAGAGTCAAGTCTCTTGCCAACCCTAAGATGGCTCCCTTAGATAGGATATATACTTCGCTGCTCCCGAATCCTCCCTTCCTATATCCCAACCATCCCAATCCCCCAAGCTCCTCCCATCCTCCCCTTCTCATGTTTCTCATCCCATTTCCCCTTTGCCCCTTGCCACCTCACCCGCAAGTTCCCAGTTTGTGCCCTGCAATCTTGTCTACTTCCCCTCTCCATGCAGATGACTATATGATTTTCTTTGGGTTCACTTTCTTATTTTACTTCTCTAGGATCACAAATTATATGCTTAATGTCTTTTATTTATGGCTAGAAAACTATTATAAGTGAGTACATCCCATGTTCCTCTTTTTGGGTCTGGGATACCTCACTCAGGATAGTGTTTTCTATTTCCATCCATTTGCACGCAAAATTCGAGAAGACACTGTTTTTTACTGCTGAGTAGTACTCTAATATGGATATATTCCACACTTTCTTCATCCATTCCTCCATTGAAGGGCATCTAGGTTGTTTCCAGGTTTTGGCTATTACAAACAATGCTGCTATGAATATAGTTGGACAGATACTTTTGTCATTTGATGGGGTATCTCTTAGGTTTATTCCCAATAGTGGTATTACTGGATCTTGGGGTAGGTTGATCCCAACTTTCCTGAGAAATCGCCACACTGATTTCCAAAGTGGTTGCACAAGTTTGCATTCCCACCAACAATGAATGAGTGTGCCTCTTTCTCCACAACCTCGCCAGCAAAGGCTATCATTGGTGTTTTTGATTTTAGCCATTCTGACAGGTGTAAGATGGTATCTCAAAGTTGTTTTAATTTGCATTTCCCTTATCCCTAAGGAGGTTGAGCATGACCTTAAGTGTCTTTTGGCCATTTGAATTTCTTCTGTTGAGAATTCTCTGTTCAGATCAGTGCCCCATTTTTTATTGGGTTCATTAGCATTTTAAAGTCTAGTTTCTTGAGTTCTTTATATATTTTGGAGATCAGACCTTTGTCTGTTGCAGGGTTGGTGAAGATCTTCTCCGAGTCAGTGGGTTGCCTTTTTGTCTTAGTGACAGTGTCATTTGATTTACAGAAGCTACTCATTTTCAGGAGGTCCCATTTATTCAATGTTGTCCTTAATGTCTGTGCTGCAGAGGATAAACGTAGGAAGTGATCCCCTGAACCCATATGTTGTAGAGTACTTCCCACTTTTTCTTATATCAGGTTCAGTGTGTTCAGACTAATATTGAGGTCTTTAGTCCATTTGGACTTGAGTTTTGTGCATGGTGATAGATATGGATCTATTTTCATTCTTCTACACGTTAACAACCAGTTCTGCCAGCACCATTTGTTGAAGATGCTCTCTTTTTTTCCATTGAATAATTTTACCTCTTTATCAAAAATTAGGTGTTCATCAGTTTGTGGGATAAAATCAGGGTCTTCTACTCGGTTCCATTGATCGACTTCTCTGTTTTTATGCCAATACCAAGCTGTTTTCAATACTGAGGCTCTGTAATAGAGTTTGAGGTCAGGGATGGTAATGCCTCCAGATGATCCTTTATTATGTAAGAATGTTTTGGCTATCCTGGGTTTTTTGTTTCTCCATATAAAGTTGATTATTGTCCTCTCAAGACCTGTGAAGAATTTTGATGGGATTTTAATGGGGATTGCATTGAATATATAAATTGCCCTTGGTAGAATTGCCATTTTTACTATGTTGATCCTCCCAATCCAAGAGCAAGGGAGATCCTTCCATTTTCTGGTATCCTTCTCAATTTCTTTCTTCATTGACTTAAAGTTCTTGTCAAATAAATTCTTTACTTCCTTGGTTAGATTTACCCCAAAATATTTTATGCTATTTGTGGCTATCGTGAAGGGTGATGCTTCTCTGATTTCCATCTCTGCTTCCTTATCCTTTGTGTATAGGAAGGCAACTGATTTTTTGGAATTGATCTTGTATCCTGCAATGCTACTAAAGGTGTTTATCAGCTGAAGGAGTTCTTTGCTGGAGTTTTTGGGGTCGCTTATGTACACTATCATATCGTCTGCAAATAATGAAAGTTTAACTTCTTCCTTTCCAATTTGAATCCCTTTGATCCCCTTATGTTGTCTTATTGCTATTGCTAGAATTTCAAGCACTATATTAAAGAGGTATGGAGAGAGTGGACAACCTTGTCGTGTTCCTGATTTTAGTGGAATAGCTTTGAGTTTCTCTCCATTTAATTTGATGTTAGCAGACGGCTTGCTATAAATAGCTTTTATTATACTTAGGAACGACCCTTGTATTCTTAATCTCTCTAAGACCTTTATCATAAAGGGATGTTGAATTTTGTCAAATGCTTTTTCAGCATTTAATGAAATGATCAAATGGTTTTTTACTTTTTGTTTATTTATATGATGGATTACATTGATAGATTTTCGTATGTTGAACCAGCCCTGCATCTCTGGGATGAAGGCTACTTGATCATAATGGATAATTTTTCTAATGTGTTCTTGGATTCGGTTTGCCAGTATTTTATTGAGTATTTTTGCATCGATGTTCATGAGTGAGATTGGCCTGTAGTTCTCTTTCTTGGTTGTGTCTTTGTGTGGTTTTGGTATCAGAGTAACTTCAGCTTCATAAAAGGAAATTGGCAATGACTTCTCTGTTTCAATATTGTGAAATACATTAAGGAGTATAGGTATTAGGTCTTCTTGGAAGTTCTGGTAGAATTCTGCAGTGAAGCCGTCTGTACCTGGGCTTTTTTTGGTCGGGAGGTTTTTTATAACAACTTCTAATTCTTCGCGACTAACAGGTCTATTTAGATTGTTCACCTGATCCTGGTTTAAATTTGGTATATGGTACTTATCTAAAAAATTGTCCATTTCTTTTACATTTTCCAATTTTGTGGCATACAGGTTTTTGTAGTAAGATCTAATGATTCTCTGAATTTCCTCTGAGTCTGTGGTTATGTCTCCCTTTTCGTTTCTGATTTTGTTAATTTGCGTATTCTCTCTCCGCCGTTTGATTAGTTTGGATAGGGGTTTAACAATCTTATTGATTTTCTCCATGAACCAGCTTTTATTTCATTGATTCTTTGGATTGTTTTCTGTGTTTCTATTTTGTTGATTTCAGCCCTCAATTTGATTATTTCCAGTCTTCTACTTCTCATAGGTGAGTCTGCTTCTTTTTTTTCTAAAGCTTTCAGGTGTGCTATTAAGTCTCCTATGTGTGCTTTCTCCGTGTTCTTTAAGTGGGCACTTAATGTTATGAACTTTCCTCTTAGCACTGCTTCATAGTGTCCCATAGGTTTGAGTATGTTGAGCCTTTGTTTTCATTGAATTCAAGAAAGACTTTAATTTATTTCTTCCTTGATCCAGGTGTGGTTCTCTAGTTGACTGTCCAGTTTCCATGAGTTCATAGGCTTTCTGGGGATATCATTGTTGTTGAAATCTAACTTTAATCCATGGTGATCTGATAAGACACAGGTGGTTACCGATATTTTTTTGTAACTGTGTAAGTTTGCTTTGTTACCGAGTATGTGGTCTTTTTTCGAGAAGGTTCCATGAGCTGCAGAGAAGAAGGTATATTCTTTCTTATTTGAGTGCAATGTTCTATAGATGTCTGTTAAGTCCATTTGATTCATTACCTCCCTTAATCCTCTTATTTCTCTGTTAGGTTTCTGTCTGATTGACCTGTCCATTGGTGAGAGAGGAGTGTTGAAATCTCCTACTATTAGTGTGTGTGGTTTGATGACTGCCTTGAGTTTTAGTAACGTTTCTTTTACATAAGTGGGTGCTTTTATATTAGGGGCATAGATATTCAGGATTGAGACCTCATCCTGGTGAATTGTTCCTGTTATGAGTAAAAAATGTCAATCTCCATCTCTTTTGATTGATTTTAGTTTGAAGTCAACTTTCTTAGAAATTAGTATGGCCACACCTGCTTGTTTCTTAGGTCCGTTTGCTTGATAAACCTTTTCCCAGTCATTTACTCTGAGTAGATGTCTGTCTTTGTGGTTGAAGTGTGTTTCTTGTAAGGAGCAGAATGTTGGATCCTGTTTTTGTATCCAGTCTCTTAGCCTATGCCTCTTAATAGGTGAGTTGAGTCCATTGATATTAAGTGATATTAATGACCAGTGGTTGTTAACTCCGGTCATTTTTCCTTTCTTTCTTTCTTTCTTTCTTTCTTTCTTTCTTTCTTTCTTTCTTTCTTTCCTTCTTTCTTTTGGTAGTAGAGTTTGTGTGTTTCCCTTCTTCAAGTTGTACTGGTGAAGGGTCATTAGATGTCTGAGTTATTGTGGGCATTGTTGGACTCCTTGGATTGTGATTTTCCTTCTATTATTTTCTGTAACGCTGGATTTGTAGCTACGTATTGTTTAAATTTTTTTTTATCGTGGAAATTTTTTTTTCTCCATTTATAGTGAACGAAAGCTTGGCTGGGTATAGTAGTCTGGGCTTGAATCCATGGTCTCTTAGTTTCTGCAGTACATCTATCCAGGACCTTCTGGCTTTTATGGTTTCCATATAGAAGTCAGGTGTTAGTCTGATAGGTTTACCTTTATAGGTAACTTGACCTTTTTCCTTTGCAGCTCTTAATATTCTTTCTTTATTCTGTATATTTGTGTTTTGATTATTATATGACGAGGAGATGTTTTTTTTTTTTGATCCAGTCGATTTGGTGTTCTGTATGCTTCTTGGACCTTCAAAGGAATATCTTTCTTAAGGTAGGGAAAGTTTTCTTCTATAATTTTATTAAGTATATTTTCTGGACCGTTGAGCTGTACTTCTTCTCTTTCTTCTATCCCTATAATTCTTAGGTTTGGTCTTTTTATTGTGTCCCAGATTTCCTGAATGTTTTGTGATGAAAATTTGTTGGTTATGCTGTTTTCTTTGAATAGAGTATTTATTTTCTCTGTGGTATCCTCAGTGTCTGAGATTCTTTCTTCTATCTCTTGTAATCTGTTGGTAGTACTTGTCTCTTTAGGTCCTGTTCATTTATTCAAATTTTCCATCTCCATCCTTCCCTCGGTTTGTGTTTTCTTTATTACTTCTACTTTATTATTCAAGTCTTGAACCACTTCCCTTACCTGTTTGATTACTTTTTCTTGGTTCCTTTGGTTTTCTTGGGTATCTTTGAGGGATTTATTCATTTCCTCTACCTTTTTGTTTGTAATCTCTAATTGATTATGGCAGTTTTTCACCTCCTGTTTAAGGTCCTCTATTATTTTCATATAATTCACTTTTGAGTCGAATTCTTCTAATTCTTCTGGATTAGGGTGTACACTTCTTATTTTGGGATTCCTGAATTCTGATGATGTCACGTTGCCTTTCAATTTGTTGGGGGAATTCTTGCATTGGTGCCTGCCCATCTCTTCCTTCAAATGGAGCCAGGAGAGGCCTGGTGTCTTGGACCAGTCTTTGCTGTGACTAACTCTCTGGGTGTATCTTCTCAGTGTAGGGGCAGGAACTGTTCCCTTCCAGATGAACTCCTCAACACCGAAACAGGGACACCTTGTATTCCAATGACCCGCGGAAAAAAAGGGCGAATGCACGGTTAGGGCAGGGTAAAGTAGAACACAGGCAACACTGCAGTACAAGCTGGAGGTGCCTGCGCTCCCTTTCGGGGGTTGTTGAGGCCTGCCCACTAGGCAGGCACTCACTGCTCTGGTTGGGTAGCCTTAGTGAAGGGGGGTTTGTGCTCTCTACCGGGACAGTGTACTCCAGGATAGCACACACTCACACGACCAGATGGAATTTCTCAGCACCTACACAGGGACTCCTGGTAGCCCCAATGAGCCAGGGACCAAGGGAAGTAGGAGGCAGGAGGAGCGGGTCCAGGAGAGCACAGCAGACCCAGCAGCCCAGCAGCAGGGGCCCGCGTTCCCTGTCGGGGACCTTGAGGCCTGCTCTCTTGTCAGGCACTCACTGCTCTGGGTTGGTAGCCTTAGTGAAAGGGCAGGAAGCTGTTCCACAGCAAAAGACCTTGCAGACAAGGCAGTCTTGGGGCTGGGGGTGGGGGCGTGTGTGAAGGAAAGAAATCCCTACAGCAGGACCTGGGGGAGGGGTGTTTGTGCTCTCTACCGGGACAGTCTGCCCCAGGATAGCACATACTCACCCATTCAGATGGAACTTCTCAGCACCTACACAGCGACTCCTGGTAGCCCCAATGAGCCAGGGACCAAGGCAAGTAGGAGGCAGGCAGAGCGGGTCCAGGAGAACACAGCAGACACTGCAGCCCCAGCAGCAGGGGCCCGTCTTCACTGGCAGGGACCTTGAGGCCTGCCCTCTAGTCAGGCACTCACTGCTCTCTAGTTCTATCTTCTTATTGGCTAATTCTCATATCTTGATTAACCCATTTCTAATAATCTGTTTAGCACCACGAGGTTGTGGCTTACCGGGAAAGAATCAGCGTGTCTGTCCTGATGGCTGGTTCCATGGCATCTGGCCCAGAGGGAAGAGGCATGGGGATTGCCTCCCTTCCCTCTTCCTCTCAGCATTCTGTTCTGTCTACACCATCCACCTAAGTGCTGGCCTATCAAATGGCCAAGGCAATTTCTTTATTAACCAATGAAATCAACACAAAACAGAAGACCCCCCAACATCACATACAGAGTCTTGCCCTCTAAGTCGTGCTGGACTGAAACACAGTGTGTATGTAGTCTAGGCTGACTTTATAGTCCTGAAGATGCTGCTGCTTCAGGTCCTCCTTAGCTGCACTGAATCACTGTTAGTATTGTGGGTTAATCAAGGACTCATATAGCCCAGGCTGGCCACTCTGTAGCCAGCGATGACCTTGAGCAGGATCCTCATCTTCTCAACTCTAACCGCCCACTGCAGGAATTCCTGCTCTCCAGCCACTCTGCCATGTTAAGTAGGAAAACCTCCAGGTCAGGGTAGGCATGGGTGAGTTCCAGGCTGAATGGAAACCTGTCTCCAAAAGAATAGGTAAATTCTAAATGTTCTGAATTATCAAATCTGGAGACCAGGGCTGGCGAGATGGGTGGACGGGACTGTGTGGCAACAGGACATGCCAGCATCCTTGTGTCATCTTCGCCTGCTGGGGAAGGGAGCAGGTGTGGGAACTTGCTAGCCCATATCAGTGAGACACCCTGTCTCCAAGATTAAAGTAGGGAAGCACCCATTTGCCTCAAGATGGGGAGCTAGATGCAGGCAGATCTCTGTGAGTTCAAGGATAGCCTGGTCTAGAGAGCCAGTTCCAGGACAGCCAAGTAAACACAGAGAAACCCTGTCTCAAAAAACAAGCAAAAAGATTTAAGGAACAAAAGCATTTGATTAATATTCCTGGTCTACGTTTGTGCTCAAAGGGTGAGGACACACAGACAGCCACACACAAACAACCACACACAGACTTATGGCCATGCATGTATCATGCACAAACACATATACACATTTTGTAGAGTTCTTCAACCCTGTCTTGTCTGTTCCCCTTCACTGCTGACTGTACCTTGTACTCATGGACTTCTTTTTTCTTTGTGAAACCACATGACTCCTAAACCTTACAGTGACATAACTATTAGTTCCTTATAATAAAGCAATTTTTTGAGGGTGTTCACAACAACATTCCAGGAGGGCGTGGTCTATCATACCATATTGGGATCGAATAAGATCCGCAGGGTGTCATCGTCCCACCTAGCTCAGTCAGTAGAGCATGAGACTCTTAATCTCAGGGTTGTGGGTTCGAGCCCCACGTTGGGCACCATTCTGTAGTAGGAGCTGCAGGCTGTGTTCCTGCTGCCCCAGTTCCTGGTCGCCTGGCTAGCTTATGTCCCAAAATAACAACACACAAACTGTATTCTTTTAAACATTGCTTAGCCTATTATATCTAGCCTCTTCTCTGCTACCTCACACCTGGACTAGACCATTTCTAATAATCTGTATAGCACCCCAAGGTGCGCTTACCGGGAAGATTTTAGCCTACTTCCATCCTGGGTCGGAGCTTCATCGCATCTGCCCCAGAGAGCAGAGCTAAGGTGTATAAGCTCACACCCTCTTCCTCCCAGCATTCTGTTCTGTTTACTCCAGCCACCTATATACTAACCTATGAGGGCCAAGCAGTTTCCTTATTTTTTAACCAATGAACTTCCTCCATCAATTATGTATATAGAATTCTGCCTGCATGTATTTTTGCATGCTAGAAGGTGGCAGGAGATCTCACTAGAGATGGTTGTGAACCACCATGTGGATGCTGGGATTGAACCCAGGTCCTCTAGAAGAGCAGTCAGTGCTCTTAACTTCTGAGCAATTTTTCCACCCCTGCATGGCCACATGGATCATGCTGTCCTTGAACTTACAGAAATCTGCCTGCCTTTGCTTCTCCAGATGTGATTAAGGCATTTACCAATTATGCCCAGCTGAGAGCTTCTTTAGAGGCTGCGGCATAAAAATACAGCTATACTTCAACCCTTGGCTGAAGAAAGTCAATTATCATAGAGGGCAATCCTCTTAAGTCCAGATTGAGAAGGTCACACTTAGAACAGCGAGGAAGGAAAAGAACACCTTCCTGGCTAGCCATATCAGCCTGTCAATCTTGTGATCAATGGGGTTATGATGTCACCACCGTATTACCTTCACATCTCGAGTACTAACATTCTTATTCCAAATAAGTTGTGAACAGTAGCTCTGTTTTTCATTTTTCAAATCCCATATCTGTATTTCTACTCTTATTTATCACATTATTTAACTAGTAGTCATTTCCGTATTTTGCTTGGTGGGTCAGAGCAATTCGCATTCACTCTAATTGTACTTAAAATTTTGTTTTTAAAATTTTTACCTTGAATGATAAAATACATTGCCATTTTAAAAATAGCTTTATAGCCAAGTGTTCATGCATGTATCCCAGCACTTGGTTGGTGACAGCAGGAAGTCAGGGAGATAAGAGAGTCATCTTTGGCTACATTGCAAGTTCCAGACCAGCCTGTAGTATATGAAACACTATCTTTCAAAAGTAGCTATACTGAGATATAATTCATATGATAGCATGTGATCTAAATATTGTTTAAAATGTGTAACTGCCTAGGTGGTGGTGATGCACACCTATAATCCAAGCCCTCAGGAGGCAGAGGCAGGCAGTTAGTCCCCTGTGGGTTCTTTCAAAGCCAGGTCTGTTTCACATACAAACCGTGTCTTGAAAAACCAGAAATAAACAAACAAACAACAAACAAACAAATAAATGTGTAACTGAGTGGCTTGCATTATATTGGTAGAGTTGTGCAGCAATCACCACAGTCTAATTTAGGACTATTTTACCTTCCCCAAACAAACACATATTCTTTGAGAATCACTGTTCATTATTTGTCTCTCTTCCATGTCATTCTTCCTTTTCTGTTTTGTTTATTTTTTTCAAGGCTGTTCTTGAATAACTTTGAGCTCTAGGTCTTTTTGCCCCACCTCCTAAATGCTGGAATTACAGTTGTGCACCACCACATTCGGCATCCCACTTGCTGCTTTGGACATCTGGCCATGTTGTTTAAATAAATTTATACAGGAATTATTTTTTTGCTACTTACAGAAATGTTTTCAAGGTTTATCCATATGGCTATGTATCTGAATTTATTTCTTTTTATTGCTGAATAAACTCCATTGTATGAATGTACTTGTATCACATTTTTTTGTTCATGAAGGTGATGCATATTTTGATCATTTCCATTTTGGGATTGTTGAGAACAATGTCCTATGTCCTGTTTTTTTTTTTTTTGTGTGTGTGTGTGTGGACTCATGTTTTCCTTTCTGGAGATTAGAGCAAGCAGTTGTGATCATTGTGCAGCTTCCCTAAGGCAGTCCCAGAACGTTCCAAATTTCCAGTGGTGTAAGGGTGATTTGGTTGTCTGCTTGACTGACATCCCCTTTGCTGAAGGCACTTAGAGCAAGGGAGTGTATAGCAGCTGCCAATTAGAAAATCAGATTGCTCCATTCTCCAAGATTTTTACTTGTAAAAAAATAGACATCAGAAGAATATTTCATTTTTATCTTTACTTTTTTAATTAAGATTTTTAAAAACATACAGTCTCCTCCTTTTACATAACTATCCCCGTTCCCACCCCTTCCTCTCCTCCTGCTTCCCTCACCTTCCCCATCCCACTCCCCCATCCACTCTTCATAAAGGGTAAGGCTTCCTGTGGGGAGTCAAAAAAGTTTGACACTTCACCTTGAGGCAGGACCAAGGCCCTCCCCTGAGCAACGTTATCCCTCCAAAAAGAATGTGCTCCTAGATGCCAGTTCAAGTACTAGAGATAAAACCTGGTCCTATAGCCTGTGGCCCCACAGACTGCCCAAGCCTTACACTGTCCCCCATATTCAGTGGGCCTAATTTGGTCTTCTGCAGGTTCCCCCGCTGTCAGTCCAGAGTCAGTGAGCTCTCACTAGCTCAGGTCAGCTGTTTCTGTGGGGTACCGGGCGCGACATTAACCCCAACCAACCAGCTCCCTCATGCTACACCCTGGTTTAATTCCCAGCACCCACATGGCAGCTCGCAGCTGTCTGTAACTCCAGTTCAAGAGAATCTGACATCGTTATACCAATGCACATGAAATAAAGTTAAATAAAGTTAAAAAAGATAAGTAATGTAGAAACTATGCTGGCTGGAACATTTATTTCTGACTAAGGAAATAATTTAATTGAAATGTCTGTAACTTATCCTGCTCCAGATGAAGTTTTTTTTTAAGAGTTTAGATAATTCTCAATAAGTGAGTAATAAATTTAAGCATGTAATAGATATTTGTACAACTAATTTAGGACTTTAAAATATAAGCTACATATTGAAACATCTAAGCAGTCTGGAACACAGTAGTTAGCGTCAGTGTTATTTGTTTTGTGTTTTGAGACAGGGTTTTGCTATGTAGTCCTTTCTGGCTACGAACTCAAAGGATCTGCCTGTCTCTGCCTCCAGACTATTGAAGGCATGGGATCAGACACCCAGCTTTAGTGGTTTTTGTAATGGTGCATATAGAGTTAGGACTCTGTAAAGTGCTACATAAGGTTATGTCTTGAAGATTTAACATGCATCTTGCGTTGTACTACATTTGGTTCTTCATTTAGTTATGTGCTTTGAGAATAGATTGGTGATTATGCAAAAGCTAAACCAGTAATAATAGCCACAAATAGTTCTAAGTATTTGGGTAATTATGTATTTAGCTTATTTATGTATTTAGCTTATTTATTTATTTATTTATTTCGATAGTCTTACATAGTCTTCTGTAGTCTAAGCTGGCCTGGAACTCATGAAGTTTAGGATGAATCATTCCTTCTGCCAATTCTACCTTAATGCTGGCGTTATGGGTGCACATCACCGAACCTGGGACATTTGAATATTTTCATTCTTTTGGAGTTTTAGAATCTACGTAATTGTTACATTGTATGTTAGATAAGTAATGATGTTCATTTGTCAAAATGATGTTTAATTAAAGTATTGCTTTATATAAAATTTTAAAAAGTTACGTTTTTGTGTGTATGTGTGTTCATATGTTTGTGTGCTTTGATGTGTGTGTAGAATCAGAGTACAAGTTTGCAGATTCTGTACTCTCGTTCCACCTTCATGTGGATTCTGGTGATTGAATGTAGTTTATTAGGCATGTGCAGCAAGTACTTTTACTTGCTAAGTCATTTTGCTGCCCTCACTTTACATAGTTTTCTTTTTTGTTGTTGTTGTTAAAATTGCAGAAGAATAGACTTTATAGACCTGGTTTTGTAGGAGGTTTTATTGGCCTGATATGATCTCAAGCATGTTTGTTGTTCTGGTATTACAGAGTAGAATACCAGTTTCTTCATACATATTCCCTGTCTAGTTTCATTCTTTTTATTGGCTGCATCTGTATTATTCTTTTGGGTTTTTTGATGCAGGGTTTCTCTGTGTAGTCCAGGCTGTCCTGGAACTTTGTCTGTAGACCAGGCTGTCCTGGAATGGAGAGATCCACCGGCCTCTGACTCCCAAGTGCTGGGATTAGAGGCTTGTCTCACCAGTCCAGGCAGCATCTGTACTTTTAAAACTTGTATTTTTCTTCTCTTTTGAAAGTGTGTCTTTACTTGTTTCGTTACATTTGTGCTCGCCATTTTTAAAAATTCTTCCTCCTATTTCCTGTAATTTAGAACTTTGAAACACACATTGTTTGGTGAAATAGTCAAGTAAGTGAGCAAGCATCATTGCTTTGAAAACAATGTCTTTCCTGGGGAAGCTCTGATGTGAGTAAACAGTAAACTTCAAAAGGTTCTGTATGGAATGTGATCTTGTCAAGCAATATGGATGTATAAAAATAACAGACTCTGGACCTGATTGGTTTTCATATGGACTTTGATTTAAGGAGTGGCTTTTATGGAGCACATTTGGTAATAATAGAACCGGCCAAATGTTTGGGTTTGTGTGAGGTGAAGGACTTTATGACATTGGTAAAGAAGGGTGGTCAGTGGAGACCATGAGCCTTGGAGAAACAAAGAAGAAGGTGGGGTGAGAATAGCTCTTGAAGTCCAAAGGAAATATAATTGAAAGCATTCAGATAGTCATGGTGGTGCAAGCCTGTCATCCCAGAACTTGGGAAGTGGAGGCAGGAGAAACTCAAATTTGTATGCAGCCTGGTCTGTGTATCAAGTTCTAAGGTAGTCTGGGGTACACAATGAGAACCGCTGGCAAGAAAACATTTAAAATAGATGTGGATCTGAGTGAATGTATCTTTTAGGTTTGAATCATTTTTAGATGACTATAAATTTGCATGTAGTTGAACAAAATAATACAGGGATTCCTCTGTACTCTTTACTCAGTTTTCCCCATTGATAACATCTTATAAATACTACGATGTCAGGTCCACAGTATTGATATTGTACCTTGATAATTAAATTGACATACTTCATCATCACAAGGAATGCTCAGGATACCTTTCTTATAGCTTGGTCCATTTCCCTCTGCCTGTATTTTCTCTTCCAACCTGACAACCAGTCATGTGTTTTATATCAGGTTTTCAAAGAACCATATCTTATATACCCTACCTAACATTCTAGGACTGACTTTTTCCATTTAGCGCTGAGGTTTATCCTTTTGTTATAATGTAGCAACAGTGTACTTTTTTTTAAATTGCCGAGTAGTTTGCCGCAGTATAACTGTACCACAATTTATCATTTACTCATGAAGACATCTTGGTTGTCTCTGGGTCTTGGCTATTATAAATAAAGCTCTTATATAAACATATACATATAGATTTGTCTTTGAACATATGCTTTTCTTTTCTTTTTTTAAAATTTTGTTTTGTTTTGTTCTTGTCGAGACATGGTTTCTCTGTAGCTTTTGGAAACTGTCCTGGAACTACCTCTTGTAGACCAAGCTGGCCTCTAAATCACAGAGATCCGCCTGCCCCTGCCTCATGAGTGGTGGGACTAAAGCTGTGTGCCACCACCGCCCAGCTGAACATCTGCTTTTGATTCTTTTAGCTTATCCATGAGTAGAATTGCTAGTGTTATAGTAACTAACTTGCTTGCCAAAATGTTCTAATTCCTTCATATCATTACTAGCATTTGGTGTTGCCATCTTTACAAGTTTGGTTAGTCTCTTATATATGTAAAAGTTTTAACTGTAGGTGTTTTGTGTTTTGTTTTTTTCCAACTGGTTCTTAGGTAACTGAGGCTGCTCTTGACCTCCTGGTGTTCTCCTGCCTCTATGTGAGCTACTGCATCAGGCTTCATTGTAGTTTTCATTTTAATTCTTGTTGTTAATGATGTTTAACATTTTACATGTGCTCATTTGTTTTATATATCACTCAGGGCTTCTTGCACTCAGGTACTTCACCACTGACCTCTACCTACTGCTTTTTTTTCTTACTTTTTTTTGGCATGAGCAGAATTGTTTTTTCCTGAAAGTTCGAGGTATTTTTTTTTAAGAAAATGGTTTAATATAAATAAAGACACGCATATGTGTGTATGTGTGTGTGTGTTAAGGAAAGTGGCAGTTGTACACACAGTAGTAAGGGTGGGTACAGACTTCTCAAGATAGAGTTGCCAGCAAGACACTGTTCTTTGCAATAATGTATCAGGATTAGCATTTCAACTAGAAAACACCATTGTTTTTATTCTTTTTTAATTAATATTTCCACCTGCTCCCCGTTTCCCATTTCACTCCCCTCCTCCCAAATATTGTTCCCTCCCGCCACCACCCTCCCTCTATCCCCACTCCTCTTCTCTGCCCTCCCACCATTCCCCCTCCCTTTCAATACTGAAGAGCAGTCCAAATTCTCTGCCCTGCGGGAAGACGAAGGTCTTCTATCTATGTCAAGGAAGGTGAACATCTAAAAAGGCTAAGCTCCCACAAAGCAGGTTCATGTACTAGGATCGAAACCTAGTGCCATTGTCCTTGGCTTCTCATCAGCCTTGATTGTCCACCATGCTCAGAGAGTCCAGTTTCAACCCATGCTTATTCAGTCCCAGACGACCTGGGCTTGGTAGGCTCCCAATAAATCAGATCCACTGTCACAGTGGGTGCATCCCTCGTGGTCCTGATTTCCTTGCTCATGTTCTCCCTCCTTCTGCGCCTCATTTGGACCTCAAGAGCTCAGACCATTGCTCCAAAATGAGTCTCTGTCTCTACCTCGATCCATTGCCAGATGAAGGTTCTAAGGTGATATGTAAGACATTCATCAGTATAGGATAGGGTCATTTCAGGTTCCCTCTCCTCAGTTGCCCAAGGTACCAGATGGGGACATCTCCCTGGACACCTGCGAACCCCTCTAGAGTCAAGTCTCTTGCCAACCCTAAGATGGCTCCCTTAGTTAGGATAGTTAGGATATATACTTCGCTGCTCCCGTATCCACCCTTCCTATACCCCAACCATCCCAATCCCCCAAGCTCCTCCCATCCTCCCCTTCTCATGTTTCTCATCCCATTTCCCCTTTGCCCCATGCCACTTCAACGGCAAGTTCCCAGTTTTTGCCCTGCAATCTTGTCTACTTCCCCTCTCCAGGCAGATGACTATACGATTTTCTTTGGGTTCACTTTCTTATTTAGCTTCTCTAGGATCACAAATTATAAGCTCAATGTCCTTTATTTATGGCTAGAAACCGAAAATGAGTGAGTACATCCCATGTTCCTCTTTTTGGGTCTGGGATACCTCACTCAGGATAGTGTTTTCTATTTCCATCCATTTGCACGCAATTTTCGAGAAGTCATTGTTTTTACTGCTGAGTAGTACTCTAATATGTATATATCCACACTTTCTTCATCCATTCCTCCATTAAAGGGCATCTAGGTTGTTTCCAGGTTTTGGCTATTACAAACAATGCTGCTATGAACATAGTTGAACAGATACTTTTGTCATTTGATGTGGCATCTCTTGGGTATATTCCCAATAGTGGTATTACTGGATCTTGGGGTAGGTTGATCCCAAATTTCCTGAGAAATCGCCATACGGATTTCCAAAGTGTTGCACAAGTTTGCATTCCCACCAGCAACTAATGAGTGTGCCCCTTTCTCCACAACCTCTCCAGCAAAGGCTATCCTTGGTGTTTTTGATTTTAGCCATTCTGACAGGTGTAAGATGGTATCTCAAAGTTGTTTTAATTTGCATTTCCCTTATCGCTAAGGAGGTTGAGCATGACCTTAAGTGTCTTTTGGCCATTTGAATTTCTTCTGTTGAGAATTCTCTGTTCAGTTCAGTGCCCCATTTTTAATGGGTTAATTATCATTTTAACGTCTAGTTTCTTGAGTTCTTTATATATTTTGGAGATCAGACCTTTGTCTGTTGCAGGGTTGGTGAAGATCTTCTCCAGTCAGTGGGTTGCCTTTTTGTCTTAGTGACAGTGTCCTTGCTTTACAGAAGCTACTCAGTTTCAGGAGGTCCCATTTATTCAATGTTGTCCTTAATGTCTGTGCTGCAGGGGATAAACGTAGGAAGTGATCTCCTGAACCCATATGTTGTTGAGTACTTCCCACTTTTTCTTCTATCAAGTTCAGTTTTTTCAGGCAAATATTGAGGTCTTTAATCCATTTGGACTTGAGTTTTGTGCATGGTCTATTTTCATTCTTCTACAGGTTGACAACCAGTTCTGCCAGCACAATTTGTTGAAGATGCTCTCATTTTTCCATTGATACTTTTAGCTCCTTTATCAAAAATTAGGTGTTCATATGTTTGTGAGTTAAAATCAGGGTCTTCTACTCGGTTCCATTGATCGACTTCTCTGTTTTTATGAAAATACCAAGATGTTTTCAATACTGAGGCTCTGTAATAGAGTTTGAGGTCAGGGATGGTAATGCCTCCAGATGATCCTTTATTATGTAAGAATGTTTTGGCTATCCTGGGTTTTTTGTTTCTCCATATAAAGTTGATTATTGTCCTCTCAAGACCTGTGAAGAATTTTAATGGGATTTTAATGGGGATTGCATTGAATCTATAAATTGCCCTGGGTAGAATTGCCATTTTTACTATGTTGATCCTCCCAATCCAGGAGCAAGGGAGATCCTTCCATTTTCTGGTGTCCTCCTCAATTTCTTTCTTAATAGACTTAAAGTTCTTGACAAATAAATCCTTCACTCCTTGGTTAGAGTTACCCCAAGATATTTTATGCTATTTGTGGCTATCGTGAAGGGTGATGCTTCTCTGATTTTCCTCTCTGATTCCTTATCCTTTGCTTATAGGAGGGCAACTGATTTTTTGGAATTAATCTTGTATCCTGAAAGGCTACTAAAGGTGTTTATCAGCTAAAGGAGTTCTTTGCTGGAGTTTTTGGGGTCGCTTATGTACACTATCATATCGTCTGCAAATAATGAAAGTTTAACTTCTTCCTTTCCAATTTGAATCCCTTTGATCCCCTTATGTTGTCTTATTGCTATTGCTAGAATTTCAAGCACTATATTAAAGAGGTATGGAGAGAGTGGACAACCTTGTCGTGTTCCTGATTTTAGTGGAATAGCTTTGAGTTTCTCTCCATTTAATTTGATGTTAGCTGACGGCTTGCTATAAATAGCTTTTATTATACTTAGGTATGACTCTTGTATTCCTAATTTCTCTAGGACCTTTATCCTAAAGGGATGTTGGATTTTTTTGAATGCTTTTTCAGCATCTAATGAAATGATCATATGGTTTTTTCTTTTAGTTTATTTATATGATTGAATATATTGATAGACTTTGCATGTTGAAACAGCCCTGCATCTCTGTGATGAAGCCTACTTGATCATAATGGATAATTTTTCTAATGTGTTCTTGGATACGGTTTGCCAGTGTTTTATTGAGTATTTTTGTGTTGATGTTCATGAGTGAGATTGGCCTGTAGTTCCCTTTCTTGGTTGTGTCTTTGTGTGGTTTTGGTATCAGAGTAACTGCAGCTTCAAAAAAGGAATTTGGCAATGAGTTCTCTGTTTCTATATTGAGAAATACATTAAGGGGTATAGGTATTAGGTCTTCTTTGAAGTTCTGGTAGAATTCTGCATTGAAGCCGTCTGGACCTGGGCTTTTTTTGGTGGGGAGGCTTTTTATAACAACTTCTAATTCTTTGCAACTAACAGTTCTATTTAGATTGTTCACCTGGTCGTGGTTTAACTTTGGTATATGGTACTTATCTAAGAAAGGGTCCATTTCTTTTATATTTTCCAATTTTGTGGCATACAGGTTTTTATAGTAAGATCTAATGATTCTCTGAATTTCCTCTGTGTCTGTTGTTATGTCTCCCTTTTCTTTTCTGAGTTTGTTATTTTGCATATTCTCTCTCTGCCATTTGATTAGTTTGGATAGGGGTTTATCAGTCTTATTGATTTTCTCCAAGAACCAGCTTTTTGTTTCCTTGATTCTTTGAATTGTTTTCTGTGTTTCTATTTTGTTGATTTCAGCCCTTAATTTGATTATTTCCAGTTTTCTACTTCTCCTAGGTGAGTCTGCTTCTTTTTTTCTAAAGCTTTCAGGTGGGCTATTAAGTCTCCAATGTATGCTTTCTCTGTTTTCTTTAAGTGGGCACTTAATGTTATGAACTTTCCTCTTAGCACTGCTTTCATAGTGTCCCATAGGTTTGAGTATGTTGAGTCTTTGTTTTCAGTGAATTCAAGAAAGACTTTAATTTCTTTATTTCTTCCTTGTCCAGGTGTGGTTCAGTAGTTGACTGTCCAGTTTCCATGAATTCATAGGCTTTCAGGGATAGCATTGTTGTTGAATTCTAACTTTAATCCATGGTGTTCTGATAAGATAATTTTGTGTATCTGTGAAAGTTTGCTTTGTTACCGAGTATGTGGTCTATTTTCGAGAGGTTCCATGAGCTTCAGAGAAGAAGGTATATTCTTTCCTATTTGAGTGCAATGTTCTATAGATGTCTGTTAAGTCCATTTGATTCATTACCTCCCTTAATCCTCTTATTTCTCTGTTAGGTTTCTGTCTGATTGACCTGACCATTGGTGAGAGAGGAGTGTTGAAATCTCATACTATTAGAGTGTGTGGTTTGATGACTTCCTTGAGTTTTAGTAACGTTTCTTTTACACAAGTGGGTGCTTTTATATTAGGGGCATAGATATTCAGGATTGAGACTTCATCCTGGTGAATTGTTCCTGTTATGAGTAAAAAATGTCCATCTCCATCTCTTTTGATTGATTTTAGTTTGAAGTCAACTTTCTTAGAAATTAGTATGGCCACACCTGCTTGTTTCTTAGGTCTGTTTTCTTGATAAACCTTTTCCCAGCCCTTTACTCTGAGTAGGTGCCTGTCTTTGTGGTTGAGGTGTGTTTCTTGTAAACAGCAGAATGTTGGATCCTGTTTTCGTATCCAATCTCTTAGCCTGTGCCTCTTAATAGGTGAGTTGAGTCCATTGATATTAAGTGATAGTAATGACCAGTGGTTGTTAACTCCGCTCAATTTTCCTTTCTTTCTTTCTTTCTTTCTTTCTTTCTTTCTTTCTTTCTTTCTTTTGGTAGTAGAGTTTGTGTGTTTCCCTTCTTCAAGTTATGCTGGTGAAGGGTCCTTAGATGTCTGAGTGTTTGTGGGCATTGTTGGGCTCCTTGGTTTGTGAATATCCTTCTATTACTTCTTGTAAGGCTGGATGTGTGGCTAGGTATTGTTTAAATTTGTTTTTCTCGTAGAAAATTTTGTTTTCTCCATTTATAGTGAACGAAAGCTCGGCTCGGTATAGTAGTCTGGGCTTGCATCCATGGTCTCTTAGTTTCTGCTGTACATAATTTGAATACCAGCAAAGGAACACCCATACTGCAGTTGAGATATCTGGACATGGGATACTTCTACCCAATTCTCTTCATTTGTGATCAATATTTTGACTCCAAATTCTTCCAGAAACTTCTGGAAGTTTCATTGTCCTTACTTTATGTCAAAAATCTTTAAGATTAGTATTTATGTTGCCCCCCCATTCTTTGCATATTGGTTGCTCATTGCTCTTCTTACAGAAACTGCAGAGAAAAAAGGAAGCACACATTAATATTAGGAGACTTCAACACTCCTCTCTCACCAATGGACAGGTCAATCAGACAGAACCCTAACAGAGAAATAAGAGAATTAATGGAGGTAATGTATCAAATGGACGTAACAGACATCTATAGAATATTCCACCCAAATAGGAAACAATATACCTTCTTCTCTGCAGCTCATGGAACCTTCTCGAAAATTGACCACATACTCGGTAACAAAGCAAACATCCACAGTTACAAAAAAATCTGTAACCACCTGTATCTTATCAGATCACCATGGATTAAAGCTAGAATTCAACAACAATGCTACCCCCAGAAAGCCTACAAACTCATGGAAACAGCACAGTCAACTACTGAACCATACATGGATTAAAGAAGAAATAAAGAAAGAAATTAAAGTCTTCCTTGAATTCAATGAAAATAAAGAAACAACATACTCAAACCTATTGGACACTATGAAAGCAGTCCTGAGAAGAAAGTTCATAGCATTAAGTGCCCACATAAAGAAAACAGAGAAAGCACACATTGGAAACTTAACAGCCCACCAAAAAGTTCTAGAAAAAAAGTAGCAGACTCACCTAGAAGTAGTAGAAGACTGGAAATAATCAAACTAAGGGCTGAAATCAACAAAATAGAGACACAGAACAATTGAGAGAATCAATGAAACAAAAAGCTGGTTCTTGGAGAAAATCAACAAGATTAATAAACCCCTATCCAAACGAATCAAATGGCAGAGAGAGAATTTGGAAATTAATAAAATCAGAAATGAAAAGGGGGACATAACCACAGACACAGAGGAAATTGAGAGAATCATTAGATCTTACTACAAAAGCCTGTATTCCACAAAACTGGAAAATGTTAAAGAAATGGACCCTTTTTTAGATTAAAAAAAAAGTAAAGGACCAGATGGTTTCAATGAGGAATTCTACCAGAAATCCTCAACAAAATACTGGCAAACCGAATCCAAGAACACATCAGAAAAATTATCCATTGCAGGACTGGTTTAACATATACAAATGTATCAATGTAATCCATCATATAAATAAACTGAAAGAAAAAAACCTATGATACTTTCATTAGATGCTGATAAAGCATTTGACAAAGTTCAACATCCCTTTATGATAAAAGTCATGGAGAGATTAGGGATACAAGGGTCATACATAAATATAATTAAAGCTATTTACAGCAAGCCGACAGCTAACATCAAATTAAACAGAGAGCAACTTAAAGCCATCCCACTAAAATCAGGAACACCCCAAGGCTGTCCACTCTCCCCATACCTCTTCAATATAGTTCTTGAAGTTTTAGTAATAGCAATAAGACAACATAAGGGGATAAAGGGATTGCCAATTGGAAAGGAAGAATTTAAACATGCGTTATTTGCAGATGATATACTAGTGTAGTTAAGCGACCCCAAAAACTCCACCAAAGAACTTATACAGCTTATAAATACCTTTAGTAATGTGGCAGGATACAAGATCAACTCCAAAAAAACAGTCACGCTCTTATACACAAAGGATATGGAAGCAGAGAGGGAAATCAGAGAATCATCACCTTTCACGATAGCCACAAACAGCATAAAATATCTTGGGGTAACTCTAACCAAGGAAGTAAAGGATCTATTTGACAAGAACTTTAAGTTTTTGAAGAAAGAAATTGAAGACGATACCAGAAAAAAGAAGGATTTCCCTTGCTCTTGGATTGGGAGGATCAACATAGTAAAAATGGCAATTCTACCAAAGGCAATCTATAGATTCAATGCAATCCCCATCAAGGTCCCATCAAAATTCTTCACAGATCTTGAGAGGACAATAATCAACTTTATATGGAGAAACAAAAAACCCAGGATAGCCAAAACAATCTTATACAATAAACGAACTTCTGGAGGCATTACTATCCCTGATTTCAAACTCAATTACAGTGCTACAGTAAGGAAAACAGCATCGTACTGTCATAAAAACAAAGAAGTCAACCAATGGAATCGTATAGAAGACCCGGATTTTAACGCACAAACCTATGGACACCTCATTTTCGATAAAGGAGCTAAAACTGTACAATGAAAGAAAGAAAGCATCTTAAACAAATGGTGCTGGCTCAACTGGATGTCAACCTGTAGAAGAATGAAAATAGACCCATATCTATCACCATGCACAAAACTCAAGTTCAAATAGATCAAAGACATCAATATCAATCTGAACACACTGAACCTTATAGAAGAGAAACTGGGAAGTACCCTACAACATATGGGCACAGGAGATCGCTTCCTATGTATAAGCACAGCAGCACAGACATTAAGGGCAACATTGAATAAATGGGACCTCCTGAAACTGAGAAGCTTCTGTAAACAAAGGACACTGTCACGAAGACAAAAAGACACCCTACTGACTGGGAGAAGATCTTCACCAACCCCGCAACAGACAAAGGTCTGATCTCCAAAATATATAAAGAACACAAGAAACTAGACATTAAAACATAATTAACCCAATTAAAAATTGGGCCACTGAACTGTACAGAGAATTCTCAACAGAAGAATTTCAAATGGGCAAAAGATACTTAAGGTCATGCTCAACCTCCTTAGCGATCAGAGAAATGCAAATCAAAACAATTTTTAGATACCATCTTACACCTGTCAGAATGGCTAAAATCAAAAACACCAAGGATAGCCTTTGCTGGAGAGGTTGTGGAGAAAGGGGTACCCTCTTCCATTGCTGGTGGGAATGCAAACTTGTGCAACCACTTTGGAAATCAGTTGGCGGTTTCTGAGAAAAATTGGGATCAACTTACCCCGGGACCCAGCAAAACAACTCTTGGGAATATACCCAAGAAATCCCTTATCATATGACAAAAGCATTTGTTCAACTATGTTCATAGCAGCATTATTTGTAATAGCCAGAACCTTGAAGCATCCTAGATGTCCTTCAATGGAAGAATGGATGAAGAAAGTGTGGTATATATAAACATTAGAGTACTACTCTGCAGTAAAAAACAATGACTTCTCGAATTTGGCATGCAAATGGATGGAAATAGAAAATACTATCCAGAGTGAGGTAACCCAGACCCAAAACGAAGATCATGGGATGTACTCACTCATAATTGGTTTCTAACCATGGATAGGGGGCCACTGAGTCTATAATTTGTGGTCCTAAAGAAGCTAAACAAGAAGGCAAACCCAAGGAAAAACATATAGTTATCCTCCTGGCTATGGGAAATAGACAAGATTGCTGGGCAAAAAATTGTAATCTTGGTGGTAGTGTGGTATGGGGTTAAGGGGAGATGGGTAGAGAAAAGTGTGAAGGAAAGGATGAGGGGAACTTGGGGAAACGGGATGATTGGGGATATCGGAAGTTGGATAGGGGAGCAGGGAAACTCATATCTTAGTTAAGGGAACCACCTCAGGGTTGGCAAGAGACTTGAACTTGGGGTGGCTACCAGATGACCAGGGCAATGTCCCCAGTTAGTTCCTTGGGCACCCGAGGATAGGGAACCTGAAATAAAACTATCCTATAGCCATACTGATGAATATCTTGCATATCACCATAGAACATTCATCAGGCATTGGATGGAGATAGAGACAGAGACCCACACTGGAGCACCGGACTGAGCTCCCAAGGTCCTAATGAGGAGCAGAAGGTGGGAGAACATGTACAACGAAGTCAGGAACACGAGGGGTGCACCCACCCACTGAGACAGTTGGGCCGATTTATTGGGAGCTCACCAAGGCCAGCTGGACTGTGACTGAAAAAGCATGGGATAAAACCGGACTCTCTGAACATGGCAGACAATGAGAGCTGATGAGAGCCCAAGGACAATGGCATGGGGTTTTGATCTTACTTCATGTTCTGGCTTTGTGGGAGCCTAGAGAGTTTGGATGTTCAACTTCCTAGATCTGGATGGAGGGGGGAGGACCTTGGACTTTCCACAGGGCAGCGAACCCTGACTGCTCCTGGGACAGGAGAGGGAGGAGACGAGGGGTTGGGGGAGTGGGAGAGGGGTGGAAGGAGGAGGGAAATGGGAGGCAGGGAGGAGGCAGAAATTTTTTTTCAATAAAAAAAGGTCATATACCTATGGACATCTGGTTTCCAACAAAGAAGCAAAAATTATACTTTGGAAAAATAAAGCATCTTGAACTGGATGTCAGCATGTAGAAGAATGCAAAGAGATCCATACTTATCACTCTGCACAAAACTCAAGTCCAAGTGATCAAAGACTGCAATATGAAATAAGTATACTGAACCTGATAGAAAATTGGGAAATAATTTCTATTGAATGGTACATGCAGCAACTCCCACAGCAACTCCCAGAACATAATAACAACAGCACAATATACAACACACAATTAATAAATGGGTCCGCATGAAACTGAAGTTTCTGTAAGGCAAAGGACACCATCAATAGGTCAAAATGGCAGTGTATAGAATGGGACAAGATCTTCACCAAACCAACATCCGACAGAGGCCTGATGTCCAAAATATATAGAGAACTCAAGAAACTAGGTATCAACCAACCAAATAGTCCAAGTAAAAAAATGGGGTGCAGATATAAGCAGAAAATTCTCAACAGAAGAATCTGAAATGACTGAAAAACACTTGAGATGTTTAACATTCTTAGTCATCAGAGAAATACAAATCAAACTGACTCTGAGATTCAATCTTATACCTGTCAGAATGGCTGAGAATAAAAACATAAGGGGCAAGCTGAAGAGGACATGGAACAAGGGGAACACTCCTCCATTGCTGGTGGGAGTGAAAACTTTTCCAGCCACTTTGGAAGTCAGTGTGGTAATTCCTCAGAAAACTGGGGATCAACCTACCACAAGCCTCAGCTGGACTGCTCTGGGGCATACACCCAGAGGATGCACAGTCATACCACAAGGACACTTGTTTAATTATGTTCATGGCAGTTTTATCTGTAATATTGAAAACCTGGAAACAATCTTCATGTCCCTCTACTGAGGAATGGATGAAGAAAATGTGGTTCATTTAGACACTGGGATTATTACTCAGCTGTTAAAAACAAGGATACAAGGAAATTTGAAAGCAAGTAGATGGAACTAGAAAAAAAATCATCGGGAGTGAGGTAACCCAGGCTGATAAAGACACACATGGCATGTACTCACACATAGTGAATATTAGCTGTAAAATAAAGGCTAACTATAATAGAACCCACAGACCCATAGAGACTAGTTAACAAGAGAGCTCATGGCGGGTGGAGGGGCTACGGGGGCACATGAATCTCCCTGGGAAGGGGAAACAGAAGAGATTTCTTGAGTGCATTGAGAGCAGGTGAAGATGGGAACTTGAGCAATCAGGTTGGGGGAGGTATGAGGAGGGAGAGTGTTGAGGGGGTTGGCTAGGGGTGGCATTTTGGGGTTGGCACTGATGACTCTCCCAGGAGTCTATGTGGAGGATCCCATCGTAGACTCCTAGCAACAGTGGATAAGTAGCCTGAACTGGCAGTCTCCAGTAACCAGATTAGTGCTTGGCCCAATTGTCATCAGAGAGGTGTTATCAAAAACTTATGGAGGCAGATGCAGAGACCCACAGCCAAACATTAGATGGAGTCTGGGAATCCTGCAGAGGAGGAGGAGGAGGAGAAAGATGTGTAGGAGCCAGCGTGATCAAGGACACCATGGGAATGCTCACCCAGTCAACTAATTTGGGTTCATAAGGGTTTGCAGAGACTGAACCGACCACCAGGGAGCCTGCATGGGACCTACATTGGCACTCTGCATATTCTACAGTTGTGGGACTCCTAATAGCGGGAACAGGGTCTGTCTCCGACTCTTGTACTGTCTTCTAGGATCCTACTTCTCATACTGGGTCGCCCTACCCACCCTTAATACAGGGGAGGTGCTCAGTCGTACTGCAACTTGATATGTCATGATTTATTGATAATGCTAGGAGACCTGCTCTTTCCTGGATGGAGACTGAAGAGCAGGCGATTCAGGGGTGGAATGAGGGGTGGAATGAGAGAGAGGACTATGGGGAGAAGGTCAGGATGTAAAATATATAGATAAAAAAAGAGGTCGAGGCAGAAACTGTCATCCCCTCAAACATAATACATGTTACATTTTGCAAACTGAACACGTTATATTTAGGAATATATATATATATATGCATATATATATATATATATATATATATATATATATATATATGCATGTGATAGCAGTGAAAAGAGAGATCATTTTTTGAAGGACACTGGGGAGGGGTATATGGGAGGCTTTGAAGGGAGGGAAGGGAAGGGAGAAAACTTGTAATTATATTATAATTTCAAAGGAATAAAAAGAGGTGATGGCAGGAGGATCTTGAGTTCCAGGGCGACTTGGGCCTCATATTTAGGGGCTGTGGAGAAGCATCAGTTGATAAGAGCATTTATAACCCTTCCAGACGATTCGAGTTCCATTCCCTGCACCACAGGGCACCTCACAATCATTTGTAGCTCCAATTCCAGGTGATCTGACACCATTTTCTAGCTTCCTTGGGTACCAAGCAAACTTTTAGGGCAAAATACCCATACACATTAAAAAACTGTGAAGAGTTAATATCACTGTCTGATTCAATGTCACTGTATACAGGTGTCGTAAAGTGCTCTGTCTATATCAAAGTCGCAGCAATTGGCCCAGAATGATTGGATAGAACCCAGCTTGGCGTCACTGAGCGAACTACCAATCCCATGCAGCAGTGCAGGATTCTCGCACTCAGAGTGACGACTGGGGGCGCGTCCTCCGAGGGCGGGGTCGCTCTGCAGGGTGGTGGGCCAGCAGCCATGGAACCTAGGTTCAGGGAGCTGGGGGTCCCTGGTGAGCTAGGGCCATGCGGCCTTTCTGTGCGATGGAACAGGCAAAGATGGCGGAGGAGAGCCTGGAGACCGCCGTGGAGCACCAGCAAATCCTGAGGGAGATCGAGAGCACAGACATAGCCTGTATCTGGCCCATGCTCAGGTACCAGGGCAGGGCCAGGGCCAGCGGGAGCAGGTGGAGTGCAGTGGCTGGCAGAGGGGAGAGCCCCAGGTGTCCAGCATCCTGGGCAAGGCTCTGCTGGGAGCCTGTCTGGAGAGAGGGTGAGGCTTGGCTCTGTTGGGCCACAGCTACTTTCAGGCAGTAGCTCTTCAGTCAGGTGCGGGCGCCATCTCTGCATGCAGGGATGAGAGCATCCTGGTGATGTCATTCCTGGGGGAGAGTTCTCCCAACTTCTTTCACCTGAGAGCTCGGTTCCTGAGGACGAACTCACCCAACTGCAGCCCCGGGACCTTGCCAGCTCCTGGACCTGCTCCTTCTCCCTGCCCTGCCTCCTTCTCTGAGAGCTTCCACCAGCATTGCCTGTGGACCCATCAGAATGGACCTGGTTAATTACCTTGCACTTGTTACACAGAGCAGAAGGCATTGTGCGAATTGCTGTGCTAATACCACTATGGAAGCCATTGAGCAGTCCTACCGCTGGGACACAGTTACTGTTGTCCAGTAGCAGAGGTCGTGGGGAAGTGAAGCGACTTGTCCAAAGTCACGGGGGAGGGAAACCGGGTTTCTAGTTCCCATCCAAGACTCTGCCTCCCTGGTCGTAGTCCATGTCCTCCTCCTAGTCTTCCTAGTCCTCCTTGTCCTTGTCCTTGTCCTCCTCATCCTCATCCTCCTCCTTCTCCTCCTCCTTCTCCTCTTCCTTTTTTTGTGGCACTGGGAATAGAACCCAGTATGCCAGGCAAGCTCTTTTCCACTGAACTGTGCCCAGCCCCTCAGATTCTTCACTACTTTGGTTCTGCCTTAGTTGGGGATTACCATATGCTATACTTCCTGTTGAAAATTGTCCACCAAGACCAATTTTGAATCCCCACAGTTTCCTGGTTTCCTAGAACCAGTTCCACCTGGTCCTTTCCTGTGGCGCTTTCGGGTCTCCCTTCAGTCTGAATGGAAAATCGCTTTAACAGTCCTTGCACAGCATTGGGTCCGCGTTCCTCCCTCCAGAAGGCATCACTAATCATTTCATGGGGAGACTTGTCCCAGGAGAGAGTGACCGAAGGCCCGGGACCTTTGCTTTTAGCTTTACTTGCACAGCTTTCTTCTCCAGGCTCCATTGTTAGTTTCAAGCAAGTTTTCTCAGTGTCCTATCTCCTGGAAATAACTGTCCTTAGTCATCTGTACCTCGCTCTCCTTTTCCTTTTTTTTTCTTTTCCGGTGCTAAAGTTTGAACTAGATAAAGCAACAATGCTTTACCACTGAGTTGAATCACCAGTGGCCTTTTAGCTCTCCGCCCCGCCCTTTTTTCTGCCAGTTCTTTCACACAATTGCTCCCCTGTCCTCTTTGTATCATAATCGTGCTCCTCTCATTCCCTGTTTTCTTGTGTTGTGGAAGGCCAGGGATTTTCATTTCATAGTCCTTTATAAAAGCCCAGGGCCCCTCACTAATCCTCTCCTAAATGTGTGGCTATTACTCTTTGGCTTTCAGTGCCTGGAAATGTTCTGTTCTCGTCTGTTAGGAAATCTGGCTGCTGAATTGAGTATTTAAGACCAAAGTTTAGGCATGATTCCTTATCAGAGCAGCATCCGTGTTGTCTTGAGTTGCTTGTGGTTTTCAGTTGCTGTTGTTTTATACAATAAATAACTTAGGTAGTACCATAAATTTAGTTTACTGTGATTAATATGTTAATCCTCGGTGTAAAACATTTTAATTTTTTACATGGGAGATTTAGTTTCCTGTATCCCAGGCTGTGATCATACTTGCCGGCTAGTTGAGAAAACCCTTGAACTTCTCATCCTCATCAAACACACACTTCCTAAGTGCCGGGATGACCGTCTAGGACCACTGTACTTAGTCTTATGCCATACTCGGGATTGTACCTACGGCTTGCTGCCTATTAGGTGAACATCCCATTAATTGAGCCACGTGTCTAGCACTAGTAATGTATTTGTAGCAACTGGATTTTGGTGTTTAATTTTCTGACCTCTTGGCTTTAGTAATGTATATGTTATAATTTAAACATGTTATGCATTCTCCCCAGATTTTCTCATTATTATTACTGAACTCTTTTTCTTCTGGTTCTGTGCTTGTGCATGAATTACGAAGCCTTTTACTTTAGGGGAACATTGTTAAGTAGCAACATAAAAGAAAGTTCAGGAACTATCACATGACCCTATATGTTTTAGTTGTTTTTCCTGACTATATTGTTAGAGGATTTGGATTAATTTTTTTTACAATTTATTTCATTTTCATTGGTGTTTTGTCTGCATGTATGTTTGTGTGAGAGTGTCATAAGCCCTGGAACTGGAGTTACAGAAAGGCTTGGGTGCTGGGAATTGAACCTGGGTTCTCTGAAAGAGCAGCCAGTACTCTTTTAAATATTTATTTATTTATTATGTGTAGTAGGAGCTGTGGGCTGTGTTGCTGCCACCCCAGCTCCTGGTCGCCTGGCTAGCTTATGCCCCGAAATAACAACACACAAACTGTATTCTTTTAAACACTGCTTGGCCCATTATATCTATCCTCTTCTTGGCTAACTCTCGCACGTCGACTAGCCCATTTCTAATAATGCGTGTAGCACCCCAAGGTGTGCTTACCAGCAAGATTCTAGCCTACATCCATCCTGGGGTGGAGCTTCATCGCATCTCCCCCAGAGAGCAGAGCTAAGGTGTATAGCTCACTTCCTCTTCCTCCCAGCATTCTGTTCTGTTTACTCCACCGACCAATGTTCTAACCTATGAGGGCCAAGCAGTTTCTTTGTTTTTAACCAATGACCTTACTCCATCATTTCCCCTTTTTCTGTTTAAACAAAAAAAGGAAGGCTTTAACTTTAACACAGCTAAATTACATATAACAAAACAGTTATCAAGTAAGCATTACAATATTTACATCTATTTTAACTATAACTATAACTAACTATTCTTCAACTCCATCAAAGACTCCAGAAAGATACAATATTACCTAAGCAAACAACAAATAAGCAACTTTCAAACTCTAGAAATGACAGAGACATCTCGCTGCCTTGACAGTCACCCAAAGTTTCTCTGTACCATTGGGGCATCCATCTTTGGCCTACAGGCCCATAGCTTCCAGCAGACATTTCCATGAAACAGGAAATTTCAAAGGCAGTTCAGTCACTATCTGCTATGTCCTACAGGATGTCTCGCAGACTCTTTCATGAATCAGGAACCTGAAAGCTCATCTCACCTTTAAGCAAGTTCAGCAGGCATCTCTCTGCGGGTTATTTGTGTCCAGTTTATGCAACAGTCCAGGCAAGAGCAGTTTCTTGCCCAAATGGCTATCAAACTCCATAAGGATCCTCTTCGATGCCCATTTTCTTCTTGAAGTAGATTGGTGCTGCCAGGAGCAGAGTGTCTCATTGTCATGAAAAGTCCTAAGTTATTTAAACATTAAATAGCATATTCTGTAGTCTTTGAAATATATGAAGAATGTCAATCTAAAATATATCTATGTACATCTAGAAAATCTAACATGACTACAAACTTTACTATTATAGATAACTATTCATTAACAGCTTATATACATAACATTTTTACATGAGCTACACAATCACAATACCTTAATCAATATCAGAAATACATATACATATAACAAATTGACCTTAAATTTAAATCACTGAAGCAAAATCCATATCAATGCAAATTATTCATACCTATATTGTATCCCCCTTTAAATGTAAAAGAACATTTAAAAACAATATTTGGGAAAATGGACGCAGTTATTTCTCTCCAAACTGCTTCCTGCTGAATGGTGCCACTGTCATTCAGGTCTTTTATGGGATAACCTGTCTGCTAGTTTCATCTCAGTTGGCAGTTGAGCAAAGCAATTTTTTGAGGGTATTCACAGCAACCCTTCAGGAGGGCGTGGTCTATCATACCATATTGGGGTCGAATAAGCAATCCGCAGGGTGTCATCATCCCGGCTAGTTCAGTTAGTAGAGCATGAGACTCTTAATCTCAGGGTCCTGGGTTCGAGCCCCACGTTGGGCGCCATTCTGTAGTAGGAGCTGTGGGCTGTGTTTCTGCCGCCCCAGTTCCTGGTTGCCTGGCTAGCTTATTCCCTGAAATAACAACACACAAACTGTATTCTTTTAAACACTGCTTGGCCTATTATATCTAGCCTCTTCTCCGCTAACTCACACCTGGACTAGACCATTTCTAATAATGTGTATAGCACCCAAAGGTGCGCTTACCGGGAAGATTTTAGCCTACTTCCATCCTGGGTCGGAGCTTCATCATCTGTCCCAGAGAGCAGAGCTAAGGTGTATGAGCTCACATCCTCTTCCTCCCAGCATTCTGTTCTGTTTACTCCATCCACCTATGTACTAACCTATGAGCGCCCAGCAGTTTTTTTTTATTTTTTAACCAATGACTTTCCTCCATCAATTATGTATACAGAATTCTGCCTGCATGTATTTTTGCATGCTAGAACGTGGTATGAGATCTCACTAGAGATGGTTGTGAACCACCATGTAGATGCTGGGATTGAACCCAGGTCATCTAGAAGAGCCGTCAATGCTCTTATCTTCTAAGCCATTTCTCCTCCCTTGCATGGCAACATGGATCATGCTGTCCTTGAACTTCCAAAAATCTGCCTGGCTTTGCTTCTCCAGACGGGATTAAGGCCTGTACCAATTATTCCCGGCTGAGAGCTTGTTTTTATGCTGTGGCATAACAATACAGCTATACTTCAACTATTGGCTGAAAAAAGTCAATTATCAGAGAGGGGCATCCTCTTCAGTGCAGCTTGAGAAGGTCACACTTAGAACAGTGAGGAGGGAAGGGAAAACCTTCCTAGCTAGCCATATCAGCCTGTCAATCTGGTGATCAATGGGATTTGGATGTCTCTGCCGAATTACCCTCACATCTCAAGTACTAACATTCTTATTCCAAGTAAATTGTGAACAGTAGCTCTGTTTTTCATTTTTCAAATCCCATGTCTCTATTTCTATGACCAATGACCTTCTTATTTACCACATTATTTAACTAATAATCATTTCTGTATTTTGCTTGGTGGGTCATAGCAATTGGCATTCACTCTAATTGTACTTAAAATTTTGTTTTTAAAATTTTTACCTTGAATAATAAAATACATTGCCATTTAAAAAATAGCTTTATAGCCAAGTGTTTATGCATGTATCCCAGCACTTGGTTGGTGACAGCAGGAAATCAGGGAGTTAAGAGAGTCATCTTTGGCTACATAGCAAGTTCCAGACCAGCCTGGAGTATATGAAACCCTATCTTTAAGGAGTAGCTTCACTGAGATATAATTCATATGATAGCATATGATCTACATATTGTTTACAATGTGTAACTACCTAGGTGGTGGTGATGCACACCTTTAATCCCAGCACTCAGGAGGCAGAGGCAGGCAGTTAGTTCCCTGTGGATTCTTTTATAGCCAGGACTGATTCACAGACAAACCGTTTCTTGAAAAACCAGAAATAAATAAATAAACAAAGAAACAAACAAATAAATGTGTAACGGAGTGGCTTGCATTATATTGGTAGAGTTGTGCAGCAATCACCACAGTCTAATTTAGGACTATTTTACCTTCCCCAAACAAACACATATTCTTTGAGAATCACTGTTCATTATTTGTCTCTCTTCCATGCCATTCTTCCTTTCCTGTTTTGTTTATTTTTTTCAAGGCTCTTCTTGAATAACTTTGAGCTCTAGATCTTTTTGCCACACCTCCTAAATGCTGGAATTACAGTTGTGCACCACCACATTCAACTTCACACTTACTGCTGTGGACATCTTGACATTTTGTGTAAATAGATTTATACAGGAATTATTTTTTTGCTACTTACAGAAATGTGTTCAAGGTTTATCCATATGGCTATGTATCTGAATTTATTTCTTTTTATTGCTGAATAAAACTCCATTGTATGAATGTACTTGTATCACATTTTATTTGTTCATGAAGGTGGTGCATATTTTGATCATTTCCATTTTGGGATTGTTAAGCACAATGTCCTATGTCCTGTTTTTTTTGTGTGTCTGTGTGTGTTGACTCATGTTTTCCTTTCTGGAGATTAGAGCAAGCAGTTGTGATCATTGTGCAGCTTCCCTAAGGCAGTCCCAGAATGTTCCAAATTTCCAGTGGTGTAAAGGTGATTTGGTTGTCTGCTTGACTGACATCCCCTTTGCTGAAGAAACTGAGAGCAAGGGAGTGTATAGCAGCTGCCAATTAGGAAATCAGATTGCTCCTTTCTCCAAGATTTTTACTTGTAAAAAAATAGACATCAGAAGAATGTTTAATTTTTATCTTTACTTTTTTTAATTAAGATTTTTTAAAACATACAGTCTCCTCCTTTTACATAACTATCCCCATTCCCACCCCTTCCTCTCCTCCTGCTTCCCTTACCTTCCCCATCCCACTCCCCCATCCACTCTTCATAAAGGGTAAGGCTTCCTGTGGGGAGTCAACAAAGTCTGACACTTCTCCTTGAGGCAGGACCAAGGCCCTCCCCTGAGCAACGTTATCCCTCCAAAAGGAATGTGCTCCTAGATGCCAGTTCAAGTACTAGGGATAAAACCTGGTCCTATAGCCTGTGGCCCCACAGACTGCCCAAGCCTTACACTGTCCCCCATATTCAGTGTGCCTAATTTGGTCTTCTGCAGGTTCCCCCGCTGTCAGTCCAGAGTCAGTGAGCTCTCACTAGCTCAGGACAGCTGTTTCTGTGGGGTACCTGGCGCGACATTATCCCCAACCAACCGGACCCCTCACGCTACACCCGGGTTTAATTCCCAGCACCCACATGGCAGCTCGCAGCTGTCTGTAACTCCAGTTCAAGAGAATCTGACATCGTTATACCAATGCACATGAAATAAAGTTAAATAAAGTTAAAAAAGATAAGTAATGTAGAAACTATGCTGGCTGGAACATTTATTTCTGACTAAGGAAATAATTTAATTGAAATGTCTGTAACTTATCCTGCTCCAGATGAAGTTTTTTTTTTAAGAGTTTAGATAATTCTCAATAAGTGAGTGATAAATTTAAGCATGTAAGAGATATTTGTACAACTAATTTAGGACTTTAAAATATAAACTACATATTGAAACATCTAAGCAGTCTAGAACACAGTTGTTAGCGTCAGTGTTATTTGTTTTGTGTTTTGAGACAGGGTTTTGCTATGTAGTCCTTTCTGGCTACGAACTCAAAGATCTGCCTGTCTCTGCCTCCAGACTATAGAAGGCATGGGATCAGACACCCAGCTTTAGTGTTTTTTGTAATGGTGCACATAGAGTTAGGACTGTGTAAATTGCTACCTACCGTTATGTCTTGAAGAGTTAACATGCATCTTGCGTTGTACTACATTTGGTTCTTCATTTAGTTATGTGCTTTGAGAATAGATTGGTGATTATGCAAAAGCAAAACCAGTAATAATTGCCACAAATAGTTCTAAGTATTTGGGTATTTATGTATTTAGCTTAATTATTTATTTATTTATTTACTTATTTCTGTCGATAGTCTTACGTAGTCTTCTGTAGTCTAAGCTGGCCTAGAACTCATGCAGTTTAGGATGACGCTTATTACTGCTGCCAATTCCACCTTAATGCTGGGGTTATGGGTGCACATCACCAAACCTGGGACATTTAATATTTCCATTCTTTTGGAGTTTAAGACTCCATGTAATTGTTACATTGTATGTTAGATAATTAATGATGTTCGTTTCTCAAAAAGGATGACTTTAATTAAAGTATTGCTTTATATAAAATTTTAAAAATTTACCTTTTTGTGTGTATGTGTGTGCATACGTTTGTGTGCTTTGTTGTGTGTGTAGAGTCAGAGTGCAAGTTTGCGGATATGTTCTCCCGTTCCACCTTCATGTGGATTCTGGTGATTGAATGTAGTTTATTAGGCATGTGCAGCAAGTACTTTTACTTGATAAGTCATTTTGCTGCCCTCAGTTTACATAGTTTTTTTTATTGTTGTTGTTGTTAAAATTGCAGAAGAATAGACTTTATAGACCTGGTTTTGTAGGAAGTTTTATTGGCCTGATATGATCTCAAGCATGTTTGTTGTTCTGGCATTACAGAGTAGAATACCGGTTTCTTCATACATATACCCTGTCTAGTTTCATTCTTTTTATTGGCAGCATCTGTATTATTGTTATTCTTTTGGGTTTTTTGATGCAGGGTTTCTCTGTGTAGTCCAGGCTCTCCTGGAACTTGCTCTGTAGACCAGGCTCTCCTGGAATGCAGAGATCCACCTGCCTCTGACTCCCAAGTGCTGTGATTAGAGGCTTGTCTCACCACTCCAGGCAGCATCTGTAGTTTTAAAATTTGTATTTTTTTCTATTTTGAAAGTTGTGTCTTTACTTGTTTTTTTACATTTGTGCTTGCCATTTTTTAAAATTCTTCCTCCTATTTCCTGTAATTTAGAACTTTGAAACACACATTGTTTGGTGAAATAGTCAAGTAAGTGAGCAAGCATCATTGCTGTGAAAACAATGTGTTTCCTGGGGAAGCTCTGCTGCGAGTAAACAGTAAACTTCGAAAGGTTTTGTATGGAATGTGATCTTGTCAAGCAATATGGATGTATAAAAATAACAGACTCTGGACCTGATTGGTTTTCATATGGACTTTGATTTAAGGAGTGGCTTTTATGGAGCACATTTGGTAATAATAGAGCTGGCCAAATGTTTGGGTTTGTGTGAGGTGAAAGACTTTATGACATTGGTAAAGAAGGGTGGTCAGTGGAGACCATGAGCCTTGGAGAAACAAAGAAGAAGGTGGGGTGAGAACAGCTTTGAGGTCCAAAGGAAATATAATTGAAAGCATTCAGATAGTCATGGTGGTGCAAGCCTGTCATCCCAGAACTTGGGAAGTGGAGGCAGGAGAAACTCAAATTTGTATGGAGCCTGGTCTGTGTATCAAGTTCTAAGGTAGTCTGTGGTACACAATGAGTCCCGCTGACAGAAAAACATTTAAAATAGATGTGGATCTGAGTGAATGTATCTTTTAGGTTTTGAATCATTTTTAGATGACTATAAATTTGCATGTAGTTGAACAAAATAATACAGGGATTCCTCTATACTCTTTACTCAGTTTCCCCATTGATAACATCTTATAAAACTACAATGTCAGGTCCACAGTATTGAAATTGTACCCTGATAGTCAAATTGACATACTTCATCCTCACAAGGAATGCTCAGGGTACCTTTTTTATAGCTTGGCCCATTTCCCTCTGCCTGTATTTTCTCTTCCAACCTGACAACCAGTCATGTGTTTTTGTATCAGGTTTTCAAAGAACCATAACTTATATACCCTACCTAACAGTCTAGGACTGACTTTTTCCACTTAGCGCTGAGGTTTATCCTTTTGTTATAATGTAGCAACAGTGTACTTTTTTTTAATGGCCGAGTAGTTTGCCACAATATAACTGTACCACAATTTATCATTTATTCATGAAGACATCTTGGTTGTCTCTGGGTCTTGGCTATTATAAATAAAGCTCTTATATAAACATATACATATAGACTTGTCTTTGAACATATGCTTTTCTTTTTTTTAATTTAGTTTTTTTGTTCTTTTCGAGACATGTTTTCTATGTAGCTTTTGGAAACTGTCCTGGAACTACCTCTTGTAGACCAAGCTGGCCTCTAACTCACAGAGATCCGCCTGCCTCTGCGTCATGAGTGGTGGGACTAAAGTTGTGTACCACCACTGCCCGGCTGAACATCTGTTTTTGATTCTTTTAGCTTATCCATGAGTAGAATTGCTAGTGTTATTGTAACTAACTTGCTTGCCAAAATGTTCTAATTCCTTCATATCATTACTAGCATTTGGTGTTGCCATTTATAGAAATTTGGTTAGTCTGTATTATATATGTAACAGTTTTAACTGTAGGTGTTTTGTGTTTTGTTTTTTACCAACTGGTTCTTAGGTAACTGAGGCTGCTCTTGACCTCCTGGTGTTCTCCTGCCTCTATTTGAGCTACTGCATCAGGCTTCATTGTAGTTTTCATTTTAGTTCTTGTTAATGATGTTTAACATTTTACATGTGCTCATTTTTTTTATATATTACTCAGGGCTTCTTGCACTCAGGTACTTCACCACTGACCTCTACCTACTACTCTTTTTTCTTCCTTTCTTTTTTTATTAAGGATGAGCAGAATTGTTTTTTCCTGAAAGGTTGAGGTTTTTTTTTATTTTTTTTTTATTTTTTGAGGAAATGGTTTAATATACAGAAGCACACGCATGTGTGTGTGTGTGTGTTAAGGAAAGTGGGAGTTGTACACACAGTAGTAAGGGTGGCTATAGACTTCTCAAGATAGAGTTGCTTGCAAGACAGTGTTCTTTGCAATCATGTATCAGGATTAGCTTTTCAACTAGAAAAGACCATTTTTATGGAGCAGGGAATTGCCAAATGTTTCTTGCATAATTCTAGAGGAAGAACGTCTTTCTAAGTAAGGTCTTTATTTTGCTTGAAGTTTTTAAGTCAGTTTTAAACTATAAGTACTTATATGTGATATTAGTAATGAATCAGAAAGTGGCTTCTTTTTAATAGTTCTATGAAAAAATACTTGATATCACTAATCATTAGAGTAATGAAAGCAAAACCACAGTGAGATATCATATTATTACCTCTTCTCTGTTCAGATGGTCATTGTGGAAAAGACAAAAGAAGCAAAGCTTGTGGTGCACACTTTAATCCCAGCTCTTGGAAGGCTGAAGTGGGAGAACTCGGAGTTCAACCTAGGTAAGGGCACCCTTGGCTACATAGTGCATAGTGAACTCAAGATCACCTTGCAGTATTACCCCCCCCCCCCAAAAAAAAAGAATAATAGAAAAGAAAAAAAAAGAAAAAAAGACAAAGTCATTTTGGTAAAGACATAATAAAAATCTCTATAGGCTCTTGGTGGAATTATGGCTTGGTACAGTCATTATGGAAAATAGTATGGAGATCCCTCAGAAAGTTAAAAGTAGAAACAAGATGATCAGCAATAGAAAATGATAGCATGGTGTTTACAAGCATGCATGTATACACACAGTGGAAGACAACTCATACTTAATGAAGGGAATCCCATCATTTTATGTGATCTAATCTGGAAGACAGTATAATAAATGAAATAAGCCTAGAACTGAAAGACATGGAAATACTGATTGTTTTAACTTATAAATACAATATAAAAAGTTGAACTCAGAGACAGAGGCTAAAATGGTGGTTATCAGAGGCTGCCTGGGGAGAGGAGATAGGGAGATATTCTTCCTAGGGTACAAAGTTTTAGTTAGGCTGAGTATGTTCTAGAGGTCTATTATACATCACAATTGCTATAAACAATAATGTAGCTCTTTAGAATGGCTCAGTGATTGATGTACCATCACAGTTTCTAGAAACTGCCTCAACAAATCTATGCTGTAATAGATTGGAATAGAAAACCCTTGTAATAGAATTGTTTACTTTCATACAAAGAAGATTGAGAAAACACCAAAATCTGCATGTGGTGTGTGCCCATTTCATCTTTAACGGGTTTGTGTGGTGAGAATCATGACACCATCAGAATCAGAATGGTTCAGCGGGGCCTATGTTGAATCCATGTATGCTAAATACGTTCATGACGAGATCTAGCATACTTTCCTTATTGAAGATCAGAAATCGCTGTAAAAGTATTGTAGCCCAGAATTATAAAGCTAAATAAATGTAGTCATTTTAAGGAATAAGAGAAACACATACTTGAAAATTGCAAAGAGTGTGGATCTTAAATGTCTGCAATAAAATGTGATAGGTAAGTGAGATGATAGGTGGTTACTTCAACTTAGACATTTTGTAATGTTTATCTGCATTAAGACATTTACCCTGTAAATTTATCTGTTTGTTATACTTTAATAAATCTGAGTAAAATTGAAAAAAATGAAAGTATGCACTATCATCATTAGAACAAAAAAAGACATTGGCCTCTTTCAATAAGTTAAATTCTGGCAGATTGCTAGGGTAGGAAAATTAAGCCTTTAGTGTTTTATCAGCTGTCAGCTGTCATGCTTTGGACATCATGGCCTAGAATCTGTTCTTGTTATAGGCTTATTAAAGTAAGCTAGGGGTTTATTATTAAAGTGAATTCTGAAAAGAATCTCTTGGGCCATCTTTGTATTTTTTAATAAATATCCTACCCTCGGCTTGTTAAGGAATTTTATTTTTGTTTCACAACAGTAAACTGGGTCCTGGAAGCTCAGCTTTCCTGATGCTCAATTTTTTTATTTTACAAATTTTGTAATTTACAAAGTTTGTTGATAAGAGGGGAGAAATTTTCAGGATATTTGCGACAGAGTCTCAGAGGGTTCTCATTTCCTTCTTTTTCTTCTGTTTACATTTTTATTGATTATTTGGGAATCTCACATTATGTGCCTCCATGGTGCTCACCTCCCAGTCTTCCCATTTCTACTTCCTGTCCACCATGATCTCCCCACTTCAAAAAAGACAAGTCTATTTTGTATTGACTGTATATTCACTGAAATGGTAAAATTCTTAGTGGTCAAGTTCCCAAAGGGAATGAGTCTTTCTCAGCCTATATCCATGCCAGAAACCATCCATCAGCTGAGGAAGGCTTTGCAGTGGCTGGGATGGGGCGGGACTAGATATCCTGCACCCATGCTACTGCCTGTATTGCCTGCACTGAGGGGCAGAGCAGGCTCTCCCATACTCACAGACATTAACATGGCTTCAGACATCAACTCTGACCATGGGCTTCCTCATAGACTTTGGTGGTAACTTGGACCACAGACATCAACCTGGCTCTTGGCCATATCAGAACCCTAGGGACTGCATGGACCATGTCCCTCAAACATGGTCTCATGTGGTTACACATGCCACTCACACAGGCTTGGTACACCAAGACAGGAGAGCCTGAGGACATCACAAAGGCATTGGACAGTAGCACAGACTGTGTAGGTCCATGTGGATCTCAGGCTTCATCTCTGTCTGGGAAAGCAGCATGAACCTCTAACACCAACACAGCCTCTTGTGCTATCGTGGACCACACTGGTCCTTCGAGGAGGTCCAATCCAGAAGATGTATGTTGCCTCACGTCAGGCCTCCAATGTTGCCCAGAGCCAGGAGGAACTGCTGCCTGGCAACAGCTTCAAGGCTGTTGTATATCATGCTGTACTTGAACCTTTTGTGCCTACCCTGCCTCCAAACTAAGCATCCCCTGCCTCAGCCTCTCAAATGTTAGGATTATAGATATGACCCACCATGTCCAACAAAGTATACTGGAAATTTTTTCTTCATTTTTAGGGTAGAACCTCGATCTTATACACACTAGACAAATTCTTAGCTTCATCCTCAGACCAGAGAACTTGGTTTATTTTATAGATTGATTTTATTTTTATTTTATGTGTGACTGTTTTACCTGGATGTATATTCTGGGTGAAGTGCCCAAAGTGCAGAAGAGGGTACTGGTGCCCCAGGAACTGGAGTGATGATTGCTAGCCTCGATTTGGGTGCTGGGAGCCAAACCAGGGTCCTCTAGAAATGCCATTATGTACTCTTAACCTCTGAGCAATCTCTGGCTTCGAAGAAAGGTTCTTTTAATTGAATTTTCTGTGTTTAGTTCATTCACAGGTTAGCAACTCCAAAGTCTTAGAAATGAAAAACTTGCTTTCAGTAGATGACTGTACAGTTTCCATGAGTTTGTAGGCTTTCTGGGGGTTGCATTGTTCTTGAATTCTAGCTTTAATCCATGGTGATCTGATAAGATACAGGTGGTTACAGATATTTTTTGGAACTGTGGATGTTTGCTTTGTTACCTAGTATGTGGTCAATTTTCGATAAGGTTCCTTGAGCTGCAGAGAAGAATGTATATTCTTTCCTATTTTGGGTGGAATATTCTATAGATGTCTGTTAAGTCCATTTGATTCATTACCTCCATTAATTCTCTTATTTCTCTTTTAGGTTTATGTCTAATTGACCTGTCCATTGGTGAGAGAGGAGTGTTAAAGTCTCCTACTATTAATGTGTGCGGTTTGATTGCTGCCTTGAGTTTTAGCAATGTTTCTTTTACATACGTGGGTGCTTTTATATTACGGGCATAGGTATTCAGAATTGAGACTTCATCCTGATGAATTCTTTCTGTTAGGAGTAGAAAATGTCCCTCTCCATCTCTTCTGATTGATTTAAGTTTGAAGTCAACTTTGTTAGAAATTAGTATGGCCACACCTGCTTGTTTCTTAGGTCCATTTACTTGATAAGCCTTATCCCAACCCTTTACTCTGAGAAGGTGTCTGTCTTTGTGGTTGAGGTGTGTTTCTTGTAAACAGCAGAATGTTGGATCCTGTTTTCGTGTCCAATCTCTTAGTCTGTGCCTTTTTATAGGTGAGTTGAGTCCATTGACATTAAGTGATATTAATGACCAGTGGTTGTTAACTCCGTTCATTTTTTAGTAGTAAATTTTGTGTGTTTGCCTTCTTCGAGTTGCACTGGTGAAGGGTCTCTAATTGTCAGAGATATTGTGGTCATTGTTGGACTCCTTGGTTAGGTTTTTTCTCTTCCTCCCTGCCTCCCATTTCCCTCCGCCTCTGCCCGCCACCCTCCCGCTCCCACCACTTCTCTTCTCCTCCCTCTCCAGTCCCAAGAGCAGTCAGGTTTCCCAGCCCTGTGGAAATTCCAAGGACTTAACCACTCCATCCAGGTCTAGGAAGGTGAACTTCCAAACTGACTAGGCTCCTACAAAGCCAAAACATGAAGTAGGATCAAAACCCAGTGCCACTGTCCTTGGCCTCTAGCATCAACTCTCATTGTCTGCCATGTTCAGAGAGTCCGGTTTTATCCCATGCTTTTTCAGTCACAGTCCAGCTGGCCTTGGTGAGCTCCCAATAGATCGGCCTCACTGTCTCAGTGGGTGGGTGCACCCCTCGTGGTCGTGACTTCCTTGCTCATGTTCTCAGTCCTTCTGCTCCTCATTAGAACCTTGGGAGCTCAGTCTGGTGCTCCAGTGTGTGTCTCTGTCTCTCTCTCCATCCATCACTAGATGAAGTTTCTATGGTGATATGCAACATATTCACCACTATGGCTATAGGATAGGTTCATTTCAGGTTCCCTATCCTCAGGTGCCCAAGGAACTAACTGGGGACATTGCCCTGGGCACCTGGTTGCCACTCCAAGTTCAAGTCTCTTGCCAACCCTTATGTGGTTCCCTTAACTAAGATATGAGTTCCCTGTTCCCCTATCCACCCTTTTTTTACCCCCAATCATACCGTTTCCTCAAGTTCCCTTCATCCTCTCCTTCACACTTTTCTCTCCCCATCTCCCCTCACCCCTATCCCACCCCACTCTCAAGATTTTAAATTTTTGCCCGGCAATCCTCTCTATTTTCCATACCCAGGAGGATAACTATGTTTTTCATTGGGTGTACACACTTGTTAGCTTCTTTAGGATCACAAATTATAGACTCAGTGGCCCCTATCCATAGCTAGAAACCAATGATGAGTGAGTACATCCCATGATGTTCTTTTTGGGTCTGGGTTACCTCACTCTGGATAGTATTTTCTATTTCCATCCATTTTCATGCAAAACTCAAGAAGTCATTGTTTTTTACCGCTGAGTAATACTTTAATGTATATATATTTCACATTTTCTTCATCCATTCTTCCATTGAAGGACATCTAGGATGCTTCAAGGTTCTGGCTATTACAAATAATGCTGCTGTGAACATAGTTGAACAAATGCTTTTGTCATATGAGAGGGAATCTCTTGGGTATATTGCCAAGAGTGGTATTGCTGGGTCCAGGGGTAAGTTAATCTCAATTTTTCTGAGAAACTGCCACACTGATTTTCAAAGTGGTTGCACAAGTTTGCAGTCCCACCAGCAATGGATGAGGGTACCCTTTTCTCCACAACCTCTCCAGCAAAGGCTATCCTTTGTGGTTTTGATTTTAGTCATTCTGACAGGTGTAAGATAATATCTCAAAATTGTTTTGATTTGCAATTCTCCGATCGCTAAGGAGGTTAAGCATGACCTTAAGTATCTTTTGGCCATTTGAAACTCTTCTGTTGAGAATTCTCTGTTCAGTTCAGTGCCCCATTTTTAATTGGGTTAATTATCATTTTAACGTCTAGTTTTTTGAGTTCTTTATATATTTTGGAGATCAGACCTTTGTCTGTTGCGGGGTTTGTGAAGATCTTCTCCCAGTCAGTAGGCTGCCTTTTTGTCTTAATGACACTGTCCTTTGCTTTACAGAAGCTTCTCAGTTTCAGGAGGTCCCATTTATTCAGTGTGCCCTCAATGTCTGTGCTGCTGGGGTTATACATCTTGGGGATATTTCTATAATTAGGTTAAGAATTTTATTTGTTCTTTTGAGTCACACTAGGTACGGCTGCTGACTTTTCATGACTTGTACTATTTGGAGATGTTTCCATAATTAGATTGGGAATATTATTTGTTCTTTTTGAGTCACACTAGGTGGGACTGTTATTTATGATATTTTAAGTATTTATCTCTTTTAACTATTATCAGCAAACAGTACATTATTAGGACTTGGCTTTCATTTTTGTACTACTAATAGTACCAAGATGTGTTTAGTAGACTTTTTTTTCCTACATGATGCAGTGTAGATCCAGGCTGTGTGCTGAAATAAGTGTTTTGTTTACAGCTAATCACTTTGCAAGGGGAGGTCATCAGGTTTTGTGTTTGTTTTAAAAAGTAGTTTTTTAGCTTTACTTATTTTCCATTTGTAGGGCTGCATCTCTGATTTGACCCAATAGTTTCTACTTCAGTATACCTGTGCTATAGCCACAACTTGTTATTTCTGTTTTCTGTAAGTTTATTCCACACAGCATCACTTGAAAGGGAAGTCAGTTGGTTAAGTGAGTAAGGCGTGGTGGCATGCCTAAGAACCTAAGCAATAGAGGTGAGGTGGCCAGTACTTGACTTGCCCTCTAACCAGACTCATGATTATCGTAAATATCACCATAGAACCTTCATCCAGCAACTAATGGCAACAGAGGCAGAGATCCACATTGGAGCACTGGACTGAGCTCCCAAAGTCCAGTTGAAGAGTTTAAAGTTGTTTTCTTCTACTTCTTTTGGGTTAGGATTATCAAGTCTTCCTGTTGTGTGACCACTGGTTTCTGGTGTTACCATGTTGCTTTTTAGGTTGTTGGAGGGATTCTTACTTTGGCGCCTACCCATCTAGTCCTTCAAATGAGGCCTGCAGTGTTTTTGTGTCTTGGTCCAGTCCTTGAAGTGGCTGTCTGAGTGTTTGGGAGTATTTCTTGATATGCTTTACTGTCACTGTCTGTCTCAGAAGTTTCTGAGGTCTCTATACGCCTGCTCTCTCAGTCTTCTTTCCTGTTGTGTTCTCTTGGTGCTCTCTTAATCCCCTCAGTGTTGTAGCAAGCTCTTGGTCCCCTCAGAATTATAGCAAGCTTTCAGCTCTTAGGCAGGGTGTGGCTAGTACCTTGGGGGGTGTCCCATGGGTGGGATTGGGTTTGAGGGGATCCTAGCCACAGGAAACTCCCTGCTGGCTGGCTAGAAAAGCCGAGGGAGTTGGGGAGGGGCCTGGAGTTTTGTCCCACTGGGGAGGTCCTAGAGAGTGGGGCGTCCTGCCATGTGACTGTGCACTCACCTCTTAAGTCCCCTCAGTATTGGAGCAAGCTGTGTTTTAAAGTCCAACCCAAGTTGCAGGAGGGTAGCCTTTATTATTTTTTTAAAAGATTATTTTAAAAAAAGATTTATTTTATTTGTATGTGTGTCTTGAGTATGTACCAGGTGTGTGCTGGTGTCTTTTGGCATGGTGAGAAGAGTTCAGATATCTTGGAACTGGAGTTACATGTCCATGAACTTACTCATGGGGCTGCTGTGATCCAATCCCAGGCCTCCTAGAAGAGCAGCAAGTACTCAGTTCAAAGCAATCTTCTCAGCCCCACCTTCAGTACATTGTTTTACAAAAAGTTAAACTGTAATCTTTACTATGTTGGTTATAAATTAAAGAACTAGAAGTTTTTTTCATTTATTTCCACACACGGGGTGGAGGGAGAGAAAGAGAGAGAGAGAGATAGAAGAGAGAGAGAGAGAGATAGCACGATACCAAGCTAATTTATAAAAGAATGCATTTTACAGTTTCACAGGGTTAGTGCATCACTGTGACTCTGGAGTCTCCAACATTTTGGATCTTTAGTACAAATCCAAGCGTCTTGTTCTCAGCTTTATATGATGGCCTCTATGGGCCTGCAAGCCACATGCCATCAGGGCTGTAACATTTTTTTCTGAACTAATGAGGAAGATTTCACAACCTCTTAACTCCAGTATTTTGGATTCTAAATTCAAGCAAGTATTGTTGTACATTTTGGATGGATTATGGCTCTCTCATTGGATTCCATTTGTATAAACTTTGAACTCTTGGTGTTTTCCTTTGTTGAATAAGCTTTACTTTGTTTTTGGAGTAGATTCTCTAGGGATTTTCTTTTTACAGGTTTCATGGTTAGCTAGGTGGGATCTTTACCTTCATTCCAATTCTCTGTACCTCTTTCAGCACAAACCTAGGTGTAGGCATTTTATTTCCTGGTCTTCCTTTTTCCTCTCAGATTGTGCATTTGTATTTCTCTTTGCCCTGTTTGCACTTTTCTTTCTTTCTTTCTTTCTTTCTTTCTTTCTTTCTTTCTTTCTTCCTACCTTCCTTCCTTCCTTTTTTTTGTGGGGACAGTGTTTCTTTGTAGCTTTTGAGCCAGTTGTTGGGGTTTTATCTCAGTGGTAGAACACTTTCTTAGCACTTTTTCATTTTAGAGCTGCATTAAGAATGATTACTAATAACCATGAGTCAATACTGTCTTGAATGAAATCTCTGCCAATAATATTGTTCCAAAATTCTTCAATTTAGCCTCAAGCAGGTTCTTAGGACAAGGGCCAAAAGCAGCCACATTGTTGGCTAAAACATTACAAGAATTGTCTTTATTCCAGTTTCTTTTTATTTTTTTTATTTTTTATAAATAATACCATTCAAAATTTGCACTTCCTCCCCTCCTCCCATTTCCCTGTTACTCCCCCACTCACTCTTCCCCTTCTCTACCAATCCTAAGAGGGCAGGGTACCCTGCCCTTTGGGAAGGCCCTCCCCCCTCCAACCAGGCCTAGGAAGGTGTGCATTCAAACAGACTAGGATCCCCAAAAGCCAGTATATGCAGTAGAGACAAATCTCAGTGCCATTATCATTGGCTTCTCAGTCAGCCCCCATGCCTCCAGCTGGATTTAGCTCAGGCACACTGTCTCAGTGGGTGGACCAACCCTGCCTGGTCCTGATGTCCTTACTCATCTTCTCCCTCCTTCTGCTCTTCAACTGGATCTTAGGAGCTCAGTCTAATGCTCTGCTGTGGGTCTCTGTCTCTATCTCCATGTATCGCTGGACGAAGGTTCTATGGTGATATTCAAGATAATCATCAGTGTGAGTATGGGACAAGGCCAGTTCAGGCACCCTCTCATCTACTGCCCAAGGACCTAGCTGGAGATATCCCCGTGGACACCTGAGAATCCTTCTAAAGCCAAGTTTCTTGCCAACCCTAAAATGGCTCCCTTAATTAAGATATCGTCTTCTCTGCTCCCATATCCACCCTTCCTCCATCGCAACCATCCCACTCTCCCAAGCTCTCCCTAATTCTTCCCTTCTCCCCTCTCTATCCCCCCTCCCCTTCATCCCACCCAATCCCCACCTTCCCAACTTTTGCCCAGTGCTCTTGTCTGCTTCCAGTTTCCAGGAGGATCTATATGTTTTTCTTTGTGTTCACTTTATTCGAGTTTCTAATACTGTTTCACCCTGAAACCTCTTGAACTGGGCCTCTATATTCCACATTGCTCTTAGTACTACTGTCTTCAAAGCTCTTGTAGCATTTTTAAGCCCCACTTAAAACATTCAACCACTTCCCTCATGCAAAGTTCCCAAGTCAACATTCCTCTAACAAGTAGCTTGACAAGTCCTGTCACAGCAATACCATGTAACAACGTTATCATAGTTACTTTTCTATTGTAAAGAGACACCATGATGAAGGCAGCTTAGAAAAGAAAACATTTAATTAGGGGCTTGCTCATGGTCAGAGAGTGAGTCCATGACCATCACGTCATGGGGCATGGCAACACACAGGCATGACACTGGAGAGTAGCTGGGAGTTTTAACCTGATTTAGAAGTTGGTAGCAGAGGTGGTGGAGGGAGGGGCTGGACCTGTCTTAGGCTTCTGAAATCTCAAAGACCACCTCCTGTGAAACACCTATCCAACGAGGTCACATCTAATCTTTCTCAAAATGGTTCCACCAACTAGGGGTCAAGCATTTAAATATAGGAGCTTTTATGGGACCATTCTCTTTCAAACAATCACATTAATCAAAATACTATTTTAGGACCCAAATTGCTCAATATTATGTGATTAAGAAACAGCAAAGCAGATTCAGAGACTACTAGAGAAAAGAAATATATATTATAAGCATTATAAGCAACTTCTAAAACTTGACAGAGAGGGAACGCGGGCTCCTGCTGCTGGGGCTGCAGTGTCCGCTGTGCTCTCCTGGACCGGCTCTGCCTGCCCCCGATTTCCCTTGGCCCCTGGCTCATCGGGGCTACCAGGAGTCCGTCTGTAGGTGCTGAGAAGTCCCATCTGGATGGGTGAGTGTGTGCTATCCTGGGGTGGACTGTCCCAGTAGAGAGCACAAACACCCCTCCCCCAGCTCCTGCTGCAGGGCTGTCTTCCCTACACTCGCGCCCCCACCCCCACCCCCAAGCCTGCCTTGTCTGCAAGGTCCTTTGCTGTGGACAGTTTCCTGCCCAACCCAGAGCAGTGAGAGCCTGACTAGAGGGCAGGCCTCAAGTTCCCCGCCAGGGAACTCGGGCTCCTGCTGCTGGGGCTGCAGTGTCTGCTGTGCTCTCCTGGACCGGCTCTGCCTGCCCCCCATTTCCCTTGGCCCCTGGCTCATCATGGCTACCAGGAGTCCCTCTGTAGGTGCTGAGAAGTCCCATCTGGAAGGGTGAGTGTGCGCTATCCTGGGGTGGACTGTCCCAGTAGAGAGAACAAACGCCCCTCCCCCAGCACCTGCATCAGGGCTTTCTTTCCTACACACGAGCCCCCACCCCCACCCCCAAGCCTGCCTTGTCTGCAAGGTCCTTTGCTGTAGAACAGTTTCCTGCCCTTTCACTAAGGCTACCAACCCAGAGCAGTGAGTGCCTGATTAGAGGGCAGGCCGCAAGGTCCCACCAGGGAACTCGGGCCCCTGCCGCTGGGGCTGCAGTGTCCACTGTGCTCTCCTGGAACGGCTCTGACTGCCCCCTATTTCCCTTGGCCCCTGGCTCATCGGGGCTACTAGGAGTCCCTGTGCAGGTGCTGAGAAGTTCCATCTGGACTGGTAAGTGTGTACTATCCTGGGGCGGACTGTCCCAGTAGAGAGCACAAACCCCCCTACACTAAGGCTACCCAACCAGAGCAGTGAGTGCCTGCCTAGCGGGCAGGCCTCAGTAACCTTCCCGAAAGGGAGCGCAGGCACCTCCAGCTTGTACTGCAGTGTCGCCTGTGTTCTACTCGACCCCGCCCTACACCTTGCATTCGGCCTTCTTTCTGCGGGTCATTGGACTACTAGGCATCCCTGTTTTGGTGTTGAGGAGTTCATCTGCAAGGGAACGGTTCCTGCCCCTAAACTGAGGAGATACACCCAGAGAGTTAGTCACAGCAAAGACTGATCCAAGACACCAGGCCTCTCCTGGCTCCATTTGAAGGAAAAGATGGGCAGGCGCCAATGCAAGAATTCCCCCCAACAACTTGAAAAGCAACGTGACATCACCAGAATCCAGGAATCCCGAAATGAGAAGTGTACACGATAATCCAGAAGAATTAGAAGAATTCGACTCAAAAGTGAATTATATGAAAATAATAGAGGACCTTAAACAAGAGGTGAAAAACTGCCATAATCAATTAGAGATTACAAACAAAAAGGTAGAGGAAATGAATAAATATCTCAAAGATACCAAAGAAAACCAAGAGAAACAAGAAAAAGCAATCAAACAGGTAAGGGAAACAGTTCAAGACTTGAAGAATGAAGTTGAAGTAATAAAGAAAACACAAACCGAGGGAAGGATAGAGATGGAAAATTTGGATAAACGAACAGGAACTACAGAGACAAGTACCACAAACAGATTACAAGAGATAGAAGAAAGAATCTCAGACACTGAAGATACCATAGAGAAAATAAACTCTCTGATCAAAGAAAACAGCATAACCAACAAATTCTCATCACAAAACATTCAGGAAATCTGGGACACAATAAAAAGACCAAACCTAAGAATAATAGGGATAGAAGAAGGAGAAGAAGTACAGCTCAATGGTCCAGAAAATATATTTAATAAAATTATAGAAGAAAACTTTCCCAACCTTAAGAAAGATATTCCTTTGAAGGTCCAAGAGGCATACAAAACACCGAATCGACTGGATCAAAAAAAAAATCTCCTCGTCATATAATAATCAAAACACAAAACATACAGAATAAAGAAAGAATATTAAGAGCTGCAAAGGAAAAAGGTCAAGTTACCTATAAAGGTAACCCTATCAGACTTACACCTGATTTCTCTATGGAAACCATGAAAGCCAGAAGGTCCTGGATAGATGTGCTGCAGAAACTAAGAGACCATGGATGCAAGCCCAGACTACTATACCCAGCCAAGCTATCATTCACTATAAATGGAGAAAACAAAATTTTCCAGGATAAAAACAAATTTAAACACTACTTAGCCACAAATCCAGCCCTACAGAAAAAATAGAAGGAAAATCACAAACCAAGGAGTCCAACAATGCCCACAATAACTCAGACATCTAATGACCCTTCACCAGCACAACTTGAAGAAGGGAAACACACAAACTCTACTACCAAAAGAAAGAAAGAGAGAAAGGAAAAATGACCGGAGTTAACAACCACTGGTCATTAATATCACTTAATATCAATGGACTCAACTCACCTATAAAGAGGCACAGGCTAAGAGATTGGATTCGAAAACAGGTTCCAACATTCTGCTGCTTACAAGAAACACACCTCAACCACAAAGACAGACATCTACTCAGAGGAAATGGCTGGGAAAAGGTTTATCAAGAAAACAGACCTAAGAAACAAGCAGGTGTGGCCATACTAATTTCTAAGAAAGTTGACTTCAAACTAAAATCAATCAATAGAGATGGAGAGGGACATTTTTTACTCGTACCAGGAACAATTCACCAGGATGAAGTCTCAATCCTGAATATATATGCCCCTAATATAAAAGCACCCACTTATGTAAAGGAAACGTTACTAAATCTCAAGGCAGTCATCAAACCACACACACTAATAGTAGGAGATTTCAACACTCCTCTCTCACCAATGGACAGGTCAATCAGACAGAAACCTAACAGAGAAATAAGAGGATTAAGGGAGGTAATGAATCAAATGGACTTAACAGACATCTATAGAACATTGCACTCAAATAAGAAAGAATATACCTTCTTCTCTGCAGCTCATGGAACCTTCTCGAAAATAGACCACATACTCGGTAACAAAGCAAACTTACACAGTTACAAAAAGATATCGGTAACCACCTGTGTCTTATCAGATCACCATGGACTACAGTTAGAATTCAACAACAATGCTATCCCCAGAAAGCCTATGAACTCATGGAAACTGGACAGTCAACTACTGAACCACAACTGGATCAAGGAAGAAATAAAGAAAGAAATTAAAGTCTTTCTTGAATTCAATGAAAACGAAGACTCAACATACTCAAACCTATGGGACACTATGAAAGCAGTGCTAAGAGGAAAGTTCATAACATTAAGTGCCCACTTAAAGAACACGGAGAAAGCACACATTGGAGACTTAATAGCCCACCTGAAAGCTTTAGAAAAAAAAGAAGCAGACTCACCTAGGAGAAGTAGAAGACTGGAAATAATCAAACTGAGGGCTGAAATCAACAATATAGAAACACAGAAAACTATCTAAAGAAACAATGAAAGAAAAAGCTGGTTCTTGGAGAAAATCAATAAGATTGATAAACCCCTATCCAAACTAATCAAAGGGCGGAGAGAGAATACGCAAATTAACAAAATTAGAAAAGAAAAGGGAGACATAACCACAGACACAGAGGAAATTCAGAGAATCATTAGATCTTACTACAAAAAACTTGTATGCCACAAAATTGGAAAATGTAAAACAAATGGACACTTTTTTAGATAAGTACCATATACCAAAGTTAAACCAGGACCAGGTGAACAATCTAAATAGACCTGTTAGTCGAGAAGAATTAGAAGTTGTTATAAAAAACCTCGCCACCAAAAAAAGCCCAGGTCCAGACGGCTTCAATACAGAATTCTACCAGAACTTCCAAGAAGACCTAATACCTATACTCCTTAATGTATTCCACAATATTGAAACAGAGAAGTCATTGCCAAATTCTTTTTATGAAGCTGAAGTTACTCTGATACCAAAACCACACAAAGACACAACCAAGAAAGAGAACTACAGGCCAATCTCACTCATGAACATCGACGCAAAAATACTCAATAAAATACTGGCAAACCGAATCCAAGAACACATCAGAAAAATTATCCATTATGATCAAGTAGGCTTCATCCCAGAGATGCAGGGCTGGTTCAACATACGAAAATCTATCAATGTAATCCATCATATAAATAATCTGAAAGAAAAAACCATATGATCATTTCATTAGATGCGGAAAAAGCATTTGACAAAATTCAACATCCCTTTATGATAAAGGTCTTTGAGAGATTAGGAATACAAGGGTCATTCCTAAGTATAATAAAAGCTATTTATAGCAAGCCGTCAGCTAACATCAAATTAAATGGAGAGAAACTCAAAGCTATTCCACTAAAATCAGGAACACGACAAGGTTGTCCACTCTCTCCATACCTCTTTAATATAGTGCTTTCTGAAATTCTAGCAATAGCAATAAGACAACATAAGGGGATCAAAGGGATTCAAATTGGAAAGGAAGAAGTTAAACTTTCATTATTTGCAGATGATATGATAGTGTACATAAGCGACCCCAAAAACTCCAGCAAAGAACTCCTTCAGCTGATAAACACCATTAGCAGCATTGCAGGATACAAGATCAATTCCAAAAAATCAATTGCCCTCCTATACACAAAGGATAAGGAAGCAGAGATGGAAATCAGAGAAGCATCACCCTTCACGATAGCCATAAATAGCATAAAATATCTTGGGGTAACTCTAACCAAGGAAGTAAAGGATCTATTTGACAAGAACTTTAAGTCTATTAAGAAAGAAATTGAGGAGGATACCAGAAAATGGAAGGATCTCCCTTGCTCTTGGATTGGGAGGATCATCATAGTAAAAATGGCAATTCTACCAAGGGCAATTTATATATTCAATGCAATCCCCATTAAAATCCCATCAAAATTCTTCACAGGACTTGAGAGGACAATAATCAACTTTATATGGAGAAACAAAAAACCCAGGATAGCCAAAACATTTTACATAATAAAGGATCATCTGGAGGCATTACCATCCCTGACCTCAAACTCTATTACAGAGCCTCAGTATTGAAAACATCTTGGTATTTTCATAAAAACAGAGAAGTCGATCAATGGAACCGAGTAGAAGACCCTGATTTTAACTCACAAACATATGAACACCTAATTTTTGATAAAGGAGCTAAAAGTATCAATGGAAAAATGAGAGCATCTTCAACAAATTGTGCTGGCAGAACTGGTTGTCAACCTGTAGAAGAATGAAAATAGACCATGCACAAAACTCAAGTCCAAATGGATTAAAGACCTCAATATTTGCCTGAAAAAACTGAACCTGATAGAAGAAAAAGTGGGAAGTACTCAACAACATATGGGTTCAGGAGATCACTTCCTACGTTTATCCCCTGCAGCACAGACATTAAGGACAACATTGAATAAATGGGACCTCCTGAAACTGAGTAGCTTCTGTAAAGCAAGGACACTGTCACTAAGACAAAAAGGCAACCCACTGACTGGAGAAGATCTTCACCAACCCTGCAACAGACAAAGGTCTGATCTCCAAAATATATAAAGAACTCAAGAAACTAGACGTTAAAATGATAATTAACCCATTAAAAATGGGGCACTGAACTGAACAGAGAATTCTCAACAGAAGAAATTCAAATGGCCAAAAGACACTTAAGGTCATGCTCAACCTCCTTAGCGATAAGGGAAATGCAAATTAAAACAACTTTGAGATACCATCTTACACCTGTCAGAATGGCTAAAATCAAAAACACCAAGGATAGCCTTTGCTGGAGAGGTTGTGGAGAAAGGGGCACACTCATTAGTTGCTGGTGGGAATGCAAACTTGTGCAACACTTTGGAAATCCGTATGGCGATTTCTCAGGAAATTTGGGATCAACCTACCCCAAGATCCAGTAATACCACTATTGGGAATATACCCAAGAGATGCCACATCAAATGACAAAAGTATCTGTTCAACTATATTCATAGCAGCATTGTTTGTAATAGCCAAAACCTGGAAACAACCTAGATGCCCTTTAATGGAGGAATGGATGAAGAAAGTGTGGATATATACATATTAGAGTACTACTCAGCAGTAAAAACAATGACTTCTCGAAAATTGCGTGCAAATGGATGGAAATAGAAAACACTATCCTGAGTGAGGTATCCCAGACCCAAAAAGAGGAACATGGGATGTACTCACTCATTTTCGGTTTCTAGCCATAAATAAAGGACATTGAGCTTATAATTTGTGATCCTAGAGAAGCTAAATAAGAAAGTGAACCCAAAGAAAATCGTATAGTCATCTGCCTGGAGAGGGGAAGTAGACAAGATTGCAGGGCAAAAACTGGGAACTTGCCGTTGAAGTGGCATGGGGCAAAGGGGAAATGGGATGAGAAACATGAGAAGGGGAGGATGGGAGGAGCTTGGGGGATTGGGATGGTTGGGGTATAGGAAGGGTGGATACGGGAGCAGCGAAGTATATATCCTAACTATCCTAACTAAGGGAGCCATCTTAGGGTTGGCAAGAGACTTGACTCTAGAGGGGTTCGCAGGTGTCCAGGGAGATGTCCCCAGCTGGTACCTTGGGCAACTGAGGAGAGGGAACCTGAAATGACCCTATCCTATACTGATGAATGTCTTACATATCACCTTAGAACCTTCATCTGGCAATGGATCGAGGTAGAGACAGAGACTCATTTTGGAGCAATGGTCTGAGCTCTTGAGGTCCAAATGAGGCGCAGAAGGAGGGAGAACATGAGCAAGGAAATCAGGACCACGAGGGATGCACCCACTGTGACAGTGGATCTGATTTATTGGGAGCCTACCAAGCCCAGGTCGTCTGGGACTGAATAAGCATGGGTTGAAACTGGACTCTCTGAGCATGGTGGACAATCAAGGCTGATGAGAAGCCAAGGACAATGGCACTAGGTTTCGATCCTAGTACATGAACCTGCTTTGTGGGAGCTTAGCCTTTTTAGATGTTCACCTTCCTTGACATAGATAGAAGACCTTCGTCTTCCCGCAGGGCAGAGAATTTGGACTGCTCTTCAGTATTGAAAGGGAGGGGGAATGGTGGGAGGGCAGAGAAGAGGAGTGGGGATAGAGGGAGGGTGGTGGCGGGAGGGAACAATATTTGGGAGGAGGGGAGTGAAATGGGAAACAGGGAGCAGGTGGAAATATTAATTAAAAAAGAATAAAAACAATGGTGTTTTCTAGTTGAAATGCTAATCCTGATACATTATTGCAAAGAACAGTGTCTTGCTGGCAACTCTATCTTGAGAAGTCTGTACCCACCCTTACTACTGTGTGTACAACTGCCACTTTCCTTAACACACACACACATACACACATATGCGTGTCTTTATTTATATTAAACCATTTTCTTAAAAAAAATACCTCGAACTTTCAGGAAAAAACAATTCTGCTCATGCCAAAAAAAAGTAAGAAAAAAAAGCAGTAGGTAGAGGTCAGTGGTGAAGTACCTGAGTGCAAGAAGCCCTGAGTGATATATAAAACAAATGAGCACATGTAAAATGTTAAACATCATTAACAACAAGAATTAAAATGAAAACTACAATGAAGCCTGATGCAGTAGCTCAAATAGAGGCAGGAGAACACCAGGAGGTCAAGAGCAGCCTCAGTTACCTAAGAACCAGTTGGAAAAAAACAAAACACAAAACACCTACAGTTAAAACTTTTACATATATAAGAGACTAACCAAACTTGTAAAGATGGCAACACCAAATGCTAGTAATGATATGAAGGAATTAGAACATTTTGGCAAGCAAGTTAGTTACTATAACACTAGCAATTCTACTCATGGATAAGCTAAAAGAATCAAAAGCACATGTTCAGCTGGGCGGTGGTGGCACACAGCTTTAGTCCCACCACTCATGAGGCAGGGGCAGGCGGATCTCTGTGATTTAGAGGCCAGCTTGGTCTACAAGAGGTAGTTCCAGGACAGTTTCCAAAAGCTACAGAGAAACCATGTCTCGACAAGAACAAAACAAAACAAAATTTTAAAAAAAGAAAAGAAAAGCATATGTTCAAAGACAAATCTATATGTATATGTTTATATAAGAGCTTTATTTATAATAGCCAAGACCCAGAGACAACCAAGATGTCTTCATGAGTAAATGATAAATTGTGGTACAGTTATACTGCGGCAAACTACTCGGCAATTTAAAAAAAAGTACACTGTTGCTACATTATAACAAAAGGATAAACCTCAGCGCTAAGTGGAAAAAGTCAGTCCTAGAATGTTAGGTAGGGTATATAAGATATGGTTCTTTGAAAACCTGATATAAAACACATGACTGGTTGTCAGGTTGGAAGAGAAAATACAGGCAGAGGGAAATGGACCAAGCTATAAGAAAGGTATCCTGAGCATTCCTTGTGATGATGAAGTATGTCAATTTAATTATCAAGGTACAATATCAATACTGTGGACCTGACATCGTAGTATTTATAAGATGTTATCAATGGGGAAAACTGAGTAAAGAGTACAGAGGAATCCCTGTATTATTTTGTTCAACTACATGCAAATTTATAGTCATCTAAAAATGATTCAAACCTAAAAGATACATTCACTCAGATCCACATCTATTTTAAATGTTTTCTTGCCAGCGGTTCTCATTGTGTACCCCAGACTACCTTAGAACTTGATACACAGACCAGGCTGCATACAAATTTGAGTTTCTCCTGCCTCCACTTCCCAAGTTCTGGGATGACAGGCTTGCACCACCATGACTATCTGAATGCTTTCAATTATATTTCCTTTGGACTTCAAGAGCTATTCTCACCCCACCTTCTTCTTTGTTTCTCCAAGGCTCATGGTCTCCACTGACCACCCTTCTTTACCAATGTCATAAAGTCCTTCACCTCACACAAACCCAAACATTTGGCCGGTTCTATTATTACCAAATGTGCTCCATAAAAGCCACTCCTTAAATCAAAGTCCATATGAAAACCAATCAGGTCCAGAGTCTGTTATTTTTATACATCCATATTGCTTGACAAGATCACATTCCATACAGAAACTTTTGAAGTTTACTGTTTACTCACATCAGAGCTTCCCCAGGAAAGACATTGTTTTCACAGCAATGATGCTTGCTCACTTACTTGACTATTTCACCAAACAATGTGTGTTTCAAAGTTCTAAATTACAGGAAATAGGAGGAAGAATTTTTAAAAATGGCGAGCACAAATGTAACGAAACAAGTAAAGACACACTTTCAAAAGAGAAGAAAAATACAAGTTTTAAAAGTACAGATGCTGCCTGGAGTGGTGAGACAAGCCTCTAATCCCAGCACTTGGGAGTCAGAGGCCGGTGGATCTCTCCATTCCAGGACAGCCTGGTCTACAGACAAAGTTCCAGGACAGCCTGGACTACACAGAGAAACCCTGCATCAAAAAACCCAAAAGAATAATACAGATGCAGCCAATAAAAAGAATGAAACTAGACAGGGAATATGTATGAAGAAACTGGTATTCTACTCTGTAATACCAGAACAACAAACATGCTTGAGATCATATCAGGCCAATAAAACCTCCTACAAAACCAGGTCTATAAAGTCTATTCTTCTGCAATTTTAACAACAACAACAAAAAAGAAAACTATGTAAAGTGAGGGCAGCAAAATGACTTAGCAAGTAAAAGTACTTGCTGCACATGCCTAATAAACTACATTCAATCACCAGAATCCACATGAAGGTGGAACGAGAGTACAGAATCTGCAAACTTGTACTCTGATTCTACACACACATCAAAGCACACAAACATATGAACACACATACACACAAAAACGTAACTTTTTAAAATTTTATATAAAGCAATACTTTAATTAAACATCATTTTGACAAATGAACATCATTACTTATCTAACATACAATGTAACAATTACATAGATTCTAAAACTCCAAAAGAATGAAAATATTCAAATGTCCCAGGTTCGGTGATGTGCACCCATAACACCAGCATTAAGGTAGAATTGGCAGAAGGAATGATTCATCCTAAACTTCATGAGTTCCAGGCCAGCTTAGACTACAGAAGACTATGTAAGACTATCGAAATAAATAAATAAATAAATAAATAAATAAATAAATAAATAAGCCAAATACATAAATAAGCTAAATACATAATTACCCAAATACTTAGAACTATTTGTGGCTATTATTACTGGTTTAGCTTTTGCATAATCACCAATCTATTCTCAAAGCACATAACTAAATGAAGAACCAAATGTAGTACAACGCAAGATGCATGTTAAATCTTCAAGACATAACCTTATGTAGCACTTTACAGAGTCCTAACTCTATATGCACCATTACAAAAACCACTAAAGCTGGGTGTCTGATCCCATGCCTTCAATAGTCTGGAGGCAGAGACAGGCAGATCCTTTGAGTTCGTAGCCAGAAAGGACTACATAGCAAAACCCTGTCTCAAAACACAAAACAAATAACACTGACGCTAACTACTGTGTTCCAGACTGCTTAGATGTTTCAATATGTAGCTTATATTTTAAAGTCCTAAATTAGTTGTACAAATATCTATTACATGCTTAAATTTATTACTCACTTATTGAGAATTATCTAAACTCTTAAAAAAAAACTTCATCTGGAGCAGGATAAGTTACAGACATTTCAATTAAATTATTTCCTTAGTCAGAAATAAATGTTCCAGCCAGCATAGTTTCTACATTACTTATCTTTTTTAACTTTATTTAACTTTATTTCATGTGCATTGGTATAACGATGTCAGATTCTCTTGAACTGGAGTTACAGACAGCTGCGAGCTGCCATGTGGGTGCTGGGAATTAAACCAGGGTGTAGCATGAGGGAGCTGGTTGGTTGGGGTTAATGTCGCGCCCGGTACCCCACAGAAACAGCTGACCTGAGCTAGTGAGAGCTCACTGACTCTGGACTGACAGCGGGGGAACCTGCAGAAGACCAAATTAGGCCCACTGAATATGGGGGACAGTGTAAGGCTTGGGCAGTCTGTGGGGCCACAGGCTATAGGACCAGGTTTTATCTCTAGTACTTGAACTGGCATCTAGGAGCACATTCTTTTTGGAGGGATAACGTTGCTCAGGGGAGGGCCTTGGTCCTGCCTCAAGGTGAAGTGTCAAACTTTTTTGACTCCCCACAGGAAGCCTTACCCTTTATGAAGAGTGGATGGGGGAGTGGGATGGGGAAGGTGAGGGAAGCAGGAGGAGAGGAAGGGGTGGGAATGGGGATAGTTATGTAAAAGGAGGAGACTGTATGTTTTTAAAAATCTTAATTAAAAAAGTAAAGATAAAAATGAAATATTCTTCTGATGTCTATTTTTTTACAAGTAAAAATCTTGGAGAATGGAGCAATCTGATTTTCTAATTGGCAGCTGCTATACACTCCCTTGCTCTAAGTGCCTTCAGCAAAGGGGATGTCAGTCAAGCAGACAACCAAATCACCCTTACACCACTGGAAATTTGGAACGTTCTGGGACTGCCTTAGGGAAGCTGCACAATGATCACAACTGCTTGCTCTAATCTCCAGAAAGGAAAACATGAGTCCACACACACACACAAAAAAAAAAAAACAGGACATAGGACATTGTTCTCAACAATCCCAAAATGGAAATGATCAAAATATGCATCACCTTCATGAACAAAAAA